>NC_041035.1:14739860-16153193 GCF_900634625.1 Parambassis ranga
TCTCTTTGCTCTCTTCTTCTCCCCCCTTGTCTTGTCTACAGCCTGCAAAAAGGCCATATCGTTATTATGCATTTATGCAAACCGAGCATCCGTGTTATGACACCAGGCTGCTTTGTGTCACTGTCAGCAACAAAGCAACAGGGGTTAAATGTAATGTTGTTCTGCAGGTCTTAAACCAGTGCTTTGATTTTTTTTACAAGTCAAACTCATTTGCATCTTTAATTGGTAACATATAAAAGGAAATCCATGTCAGGTCAACGGATCAAAAAAAGAAGAAAGGAAAAAAATCAGGAAAACAGACAATTATATTTAAACACATGCTACAAGGAAGGTTTTGTTGACACTTATTCACACAAATACAGTATAAGACTTAAACAGCAGTCACTTCTTACCTTCAGCTTCCTGGTGAGGATGAGCTGTGTTCTGCCAAGGTCTGCATAGACACAGTAACACTGTAAACTAATTACTAATATTAGCATCTATTAACATGATCCTTTTAAGGAAATGTATTTTCACTAAGTTAGTTTAGCCTGCTTTTAACTTTTAATTTGCATTGTGCACAACATACAGAGGCTTGTGGGAATTTGTATGTCAAAAATGAAAGTCTCACAAAAACACGCACAACAATGCACCAGTAATAACACTTGGTGATAAATGTGGGTATACTAGAAAAGTATACCCATATAAAAATGTTACGTCTGTGGAAATATGAGAGGATCTGTGGGCGGTCCTGTGAATAAAATCTTTCTGCCTGGGATAGGTTTGGAGATCAACTCTAATCTTACTGCTATACATTGCAATACTAGTCATGAAATGAAATATATATTGTGTGCACAACATCACAAATCGATCAAAACTATCATTTTTTTTGTGTGCACATACGATTATCAGCCATTATATGGTATAAAATTGCAAAAGCCAAATAAAGCCCACGTTGGTTTCACATCATGGGATGAGACTGGGCTGCATATGACCAACATGGCAGTGCTGAGGGAATAGAAATATTGTTGACAATTTCCACATTAGGTCATATGATAGTAATACAATACAGATTTGGGAAACATGTTGTTCAGGTTTCCATTATGGGCCATATCCATAATTCTGAACACACATGAAAACCTGGAAACACAGAAGCCTTTGTGATGTTCCCATTATGTCCCATATAAATAATAATCGTCAACATAGGACTGACTGTTCAAAGTGGTGAACTGGCCAGCCAGTCTTTACCGTCCCTAGAGCCACGCCACTAGTGTGGCTATTTCCAAGAATATTTGTTTGACCACAGAGCGAGCAGAAAGACACGACATGCGCTGCAGTACATCACCAAACTGTCACAGCTTTTCTGCAGCAGGTATCTTCTGCAGGAGTATAACTGCATTTCCACACAATATACTGTGCTATCAAGACTGAGTAGTGACAGTATAGGTAAGGTGAGGTGAAGCTCATAATTGCTCATGTTCACACATCATTCTGCTGACACTTCATTTAGCATCTCTGGAAAAGCTTTTCATCCTGTTTTAAATCATAAGCTTGGTTCAGTTAAATGTAGCTTTCTTTGTGCATTTCGATTCACTTCCATCCAAGCCTGTTCACTTTGGTGTTATTAAATTCAATATGTGTAACATCTTTACGTATTATCTGGGTAGTTGCTATAGGGCAGCGTTTTTCACAGTAACAGGGACTACAATCGCATGTACAAAGGCATCAGGCATTAGAGGGAAAGCACATTTATTCAGCTGCTCCTTGTAGGCAGGAAAAATCTGTTTCTACATTAGATGCCTGACTTATTGTTGTTGTCCTGTTTAGTTTTTGTAGCTGGATGGCCTGCGGCTGGAAGGAGGCTCGATGACTATCTGTTGTCCACTCGCTATTGCAAAGACAGCAACCCAGTGGGAGCAGTTCAAACTAGCAGCGTGGGGCAGGAGATGGAGCTTTTTTCTGCAGAGCGCAGACTCTGGGAGCAGAGTGAGTGGGAGTACGTTGTCTGTGTATTTCATAAGATAGTGACTGTGTGTGAGTGTTCATTCTGTCATTAGCGAGGAGCGTTTAGAAGCTTTCAAAACATGCCCGTATGCATGACATTTGAGAACAGTTGTTCCACTGCTAGAATAAATCAGGAGACACTATACACCATAAGTAATATCGCATTTAGTTAAATAAGCAGCATTATTAATAGGTAATACTGATTACATTTTCAATCTAATTGATCCTCTTAATCCCAGTGCCACATCCAGCAGTCTTTCTGTGTCTCACATTGACCTTTAAAAGCTTAAATATAGGTCAGGGGTTTGATTGAAGGGTAAGTAGGATGGGTAATGGGTTGGAAAGTGCACCTGCAACTCCTGCGTGCAGCTTCTCCTTACAGTATTAGGAATAGCAGCGTTTTTTTTCTAAGTGCTACTAGAACATTTATTAAGGAGGATCATCAGCGTTATCTGCTGCGCAAACATCAAAAAAATCATATTAACATGCAGTTCCATTTCAGCTCTTCGAACATTTGAACTTCCTCACAAAAGGGGCTTAAATTCAGGGTTAGACTCACCAACACTATTATATTCATCGTATTGAAATTGCTGCTTTAATTGCCAGGAAAATAATACTGATAATGTTCTGGCTCAGTGCTGCTTTTTATTCATGTTTCATGGACACTCCATCTATTACTAATACATGTACTGTATATTTAATGCAGACTCATCTGACAGTTCTTTCCAGCCACTCCACCTTTCCCGAGTCCAGCGAAATGTGCAGAGCTTTAAAATGAGTAGTCTCAGCTGTGTGTGTGTGTGTGCTGCCTCACGTTGTGGTGCTGGCATTGTCGCCTGCATGCATACCTGGCAAAGGCAGCTTTCCTTCTGTTTGAAAGGCCCCTCTCTTGGATAAGGGCCAGCCCACTACTTTATACCATTTGCTCACATTTAATATGAAGCAATCACCAATTGATCTGCAGCTTTTTTTTTTTTTAAAGAACATTAGTTTTGCAAAAGGCAAAGGCACATTTAGGGCTGATGCATTTAAAAGCATTTTTTGAATTAGGTACAAAAAACTCATCATTATGCATTTGACACTTTGTTTTCTCAGCTTTTCTGATCATAAATTTAGACTTGATTGTTTAAATGCACCACAATTTGTTTTCATTTGCTATGCTTTAATAGGCTTTTGCTTTTTTTTTACTCTTTTGTGTTTCATGATTTGAAAAACCAGCAGCAAACATGTCTGTGATGTTTTGCCTCTGCTCGATGTGAGAGGGCATTACTAGGGCAACATTACCTGCAAGTTGTGGATTGTCATAGTGCATGATATCATTTTAACTGTTGGTCAGGACTGTTGCTGTAAATTAGTAGGGATTAGGGGGGGGGGGTATCTTTTTTATGCAAAATATTTTGGATAATCAGTTGAGGCCCACCAAGTGCTCCTTCTTTTTAGCAACAATAGAATTAAATGTATTCATGCAATTTTATTATCATCTACCCTGTAACAATTTGTGTCTCTTTCTATATAATGACTAATAAGATATTCCTGTTTATCAAGCATTGAAATCCGAACAGCAGGCTGGCATGAAAAACAAACATATACAAAAACAAACATTTTTAATTGATCTGCTGTATTCCTCTAGATAGAGGCACCTGTGGGAACAGGATGCAGAATGCACAATACATATGGAAAAATAAGATGGAGCACACACTCAGTGGCACATATTATTATTATTATTTTTTTTTAGTGGTAAAAGAAAGCATAAACACATCCGGAACACAGCCAGCTTCAGAGACTAACCTTCAGCTACAGACAACAAGGAGAAAGGGTCCTAAGAAACACGCTGCTTTTCCTGTGCAAACAATAAATATGTGCCATATTTGCATGCTAGGCACACGTCTCATGGTGTTAACAATGCCAGGTCTTCGTACATCAAAGCAAAAAGTCCTTGGAAAACAGTACATGAGGATGGAGGAGTCTGTGGGCCTCGTTGGTGAGGCATGTCAGGCTGCTTGCTAAGTATAGCCGGCAAAGAGAAAGAAATGATTATGCAATGAGCGGGGTAAATCTCTTCCTCCGAGCACAGATGCAGAAAATGTTGCTGTCTGTGCAAATACAGTGTGATGAGTAAATGGGTCAAAACGATGGCAGATCAAAATATTATAAACCTGTCAGTTCCTGCACCTCTGAAATGAAGCTGTGTTTTTACATCCATGGCTCTTGATTGACAATAAATGTAAAGACTGGGATACTGATCACTGACAGGTTGAGATTGGAAAATGAAATACAGAAATACTCCTTGCACAGTGATGCACAACAGACATAGAGCGCTGCTCGGTTTCACAAGGTTAAAAAAAGGAGGGATCACACTGGTTATTCAAATACATTTCAATGCAGCATTATAACGTGACCTCTAATTTCATACAGTATTTTGTTACTGCATAAATTCAAAGTAAACAGTAAACATAAAGTCATTTTACTGCACAGGCTCGTCTCAGTTTGAACACCATATTGTATGAATTGCCCAGGGAAATATAACAAATAACCTGCAGCACACAGTATAGAAACAGGATATTACATCTAAGGAAGCAGCCTGCTGACTAAGGGACCCTTCGAGGCGGACAGCCTCTCATGCCTCACAAATGCACAATTGAGCCACTCTGAGCACCTGCTGGTTAAATAACCGAAGGCTTGAAGCAGGATGCAGCGGGGACAATGCAGTGTATCTCCCATTCAAAGCCTCTGTATGATCACAGACTCGCACTGTTAACACAACCACGGCCATTCTATATTCAGAAACATATGCTGGTATTAAGATCTTTATATGTGTGGGTTTGTTGTCATTGCCCATGACTATTATTACCCAGTATATATAGTACAGTATTACTAGAAGTGGTGTAGTAGTAGTAAAATGATCACAAACCCTGTTTACTCTGAATATGCTTTGTTTTAAAAAACAATGATTCAAACTGTGTTTTTTTGGTTATTTGATCGCTGCATTAAACAGAACAGCCAGTGCATATAAAACTGTGGTTTGAAGCTAGACTGGACAATAACGGGACAAAGCAAACTTGGCTTTTCAAAGATAACAAATCCATTTCCTAGCACCTTTAATGCTCAGCAACTATTTCCTGCTGCTTCACTGGCAAATTCACAACACAACACAACAAGACATTGCAAGCCAAAAAAAACAAGGGTCCAGCACATAACCCCAGTAAAGCCATAACGTGTTAGTGTTACACTTGGCTGGTTTGCCCTGTTTCCGTTCTTTGCCTAAGCAAACTGAGGACTGGGTTCTTATTTACAGTAGTGTGTGGCATCAAGCTACTAATCTATCTCCTGGCTAAAGAAACAGAACATACACACGTACAGATGTCTAAGAGCCCAAACAAAAACAACACTTCTTAATGAGGGGTTCCTTCAAACAGGAACTACTTTTAATATTCTAATAGTTAGTTGACCATTGTAACCACATTATCATCACACACCTTGCACTCATCAGCATCAGCAAAGGCACAACACAGCACAGGAAACCTTAAAATAGTTGTCATATCAGCACCGCAGTAAAGCACTGTAGCTCTGTCACAACCCATCAAAAAGAAACCCGTGCTTATGGACTCCAAGAGCAATGACCTCTTAGGTGTCAGGGTACAAAGATATGCTCTGTCCAACTTGATTCATGTCCTGGCCTCTCTGAGTCATGGCTACTCCCCATCCAATTACCATCCGATAATATATCAAGGGAATTACAGCCAGACTGAGCAAAGTCAGAAGTGACTTGAAGACACCTGTGGGTAATGGACAGTTCAGTGACGTTTGGTTCGGATCACACTGCAGATGTAATGATTCAGTTGGAGGGAGGCCAAGTCGACTGATAAGTAGGTCAAAAGGAGGATGTGCTTGAACCTGTTCATCCAATCCAATGGCTAGTCTCTTTTTTTAAAACTTTAGTTGAAACACAGAAAATCAGTTTCATCTGTATGAGCTCTGTAAGAGCACTCTCTGCTAATGTGTTATATTTGATATTCATCAGAAAATGTGATGAACGGATGTGAACTGGTGTGCTGGATGTGCAGGTCATGACCAATGCATCAGAGATAATTACTAATGGATGGCATTAAACACATATAACACTTCAAAGGTGGACTTTTTTATTTTACATTTGTGGACAAGATGAAGTGTGTGGAAGGGTGATGTTTTGACAGATTTGTACGTTTCCCGAGTGAACCGCTAGTAACCAATTTAAACTGAAATTTGATGTTTAAGAATATTTTCCCTATTTGCTCAGTGTGACAAGATGTCAGGGCAAAATGCTGCTTGGAGAAGGGTTCTTCCTCTATAAAAACCATCCATCATTAATGTCAGATTCCTAACACAGTGACATGCTGCTGCCTTTAAAGTGACAAATTAAAAAAATAAAATGTGTCTTGATAAGTTCCTACTATGAAAACTACTGTTTACCTGAAGCTGATGTTTACAATGTTAGTAAATTGGATGTTTCTGGACAGTCAGTTTTACAGTTCTCACTCTGAAGTTGGCCAGCATATATTCTCAACTTTTAGCTGAGAATGTGTCAAATCGGACCTCTGCTGTGAGGCCAAAAGAAGTGACGTGTTCTCTCTCCTGCTTCCCTACAGAAGACGAAATGGTTGGTTGATGTGCGTGGCACATATCTGAACTACATCACAGCTAAATAAATGATCTCCTCAGATCATCTGTTTGCTCCAAAACACCACTCAGTAACAATGAATAAACAATGTTGGCACAGCTAGTGCCAGTTTCAAAAACCGTAATTCAAGCACAAGGCAGAAAGAAAATACCCTAAAGCATCAGAAGATAGAGCTGGTTTGGGGTTGAGGGTGTCTGCTGGCATGCTTCTGTTGTTGCTCTAAATTCCATTACAGAAAGTTTTTTTTTTTATTGCTAAACACAGGAGCTAATGCCAAATTGAAATAAAATATAAGCTCAAGCTGGGGCCAGAAAGTTGTTTCGCAGGGGTTGTTTATTGGAATTGAGGGAAGAAATGGCTAAGGATCAATTGTAATTATGTGTCTTTGTAATTCTGTCTCATTGAAATCCAGCTTCACCTCGTAGAAATTTAATTCAATTGTTAAATGAGCAGCTGACAGCAGTCGGCTTGATTCCCCTCCTGCATTCATAATAGTAGCTTACCGTAACTTATCCTATTATCATTCTAAATGAAACAATTAGATTTTACATGTGCAAATTTTCTTCACGGTGTGGGTTTTTTTTAGGAGATCAGACTCTTTGACAAGGAAGCTACAGGATGCAATGAGGTACAGTAGTTTGTGTAGTGAAGCATGGATCCAAATGACTAGATAGATGAAGCTGTGGAGATACTTTGAGGATGCAGCCAGAAAGCACCCCAGTGCAGACAGGTAGTGACATTTTTACTCGACTGATTTTCGCAGCATGGACTGAGACTTTCATGTGAGCACAGAGCTCAGTAACTGATACGTCTTATGTGCTTCTGTGATGATTTATGTTTTGGCGGCTTTGAGGATTTCACATAGCTCTCTTAGGACACTACAAAGTTTGATACTTGTAATATGATGCCTCTGACTCTGTAGCTTTCCTTAAACTAGCGTGAAATCCATCAGCCAGCTAGCTGAATAAAGTTTATGAAAACAAGTTTCTGCTGAAGTGGTTGAGAATATTACACATCTGAGTCTATTTATGGTCACAGTGGTTAAGTCTGTATCTCTTCTACAGGATCCTATTGTGGAATTTAAGATTTAAAAACCCACTTTTTCTTTTTTAAACAGAAATAGCAATGTAAAGCAAAGCTGCTTTACACTTTTTTGGTCTCAAGCATGCAACTCAAAAGAGGCCATTTCTTATTCTATAGAAAGAATGTGTTAATGCTGTGTGTGTTCGTAGAGAAATATATTGAATTTAAATGTGGTGTGGATTCCATGATCCCTGCTATGTCATGTCAACCTCTGATAATGCAGAAAGATGGCAGCAACAGAATTCTGATAATGTTGTCATGGAAACAAACTCCTGAAAATAAGTAAATGGTATGAGTTCTTCCTGGTGGAAAGTGATGGCATGCCAAAAAAAAAGTACAAATAATCTGGGGGAGGGTTTTTGTTGTTTCTTTGAAAAATGCATGAAATACAGGTACATGATGCCATTCTTTGTGGCAGATTTTAGGACAGAATGAACTTGGCTCTATGTGAATGATGTAACCTTCCTTCCATTGTGCAGTTTTGTTCTCTATTCCCAGTGCTCACAAGCATTTTTTACTGGCTCTAAGTAGAATGACCTCTGAGCATTGATTTTATCATCACTTTTTCAAAGCTGTGTGGCAGCGTAGTGGTTTGTTGAGGGAAACAGCAGCTCATTTCTATGTGTTCTACATTTTCGTAGGTACTCATATTATGATAAAAAGCTTTGTTTTAAATCACAGTAAAATATAAATTAGTTTTTTTATTGACCTAGACATCTTGGAGAAGGACAGAATCATATCTTTATGCTAAATGTTGTAACTTGTAGAAATCTTTTGTTCTCTTTTGTTGCAAGAAATTGATGTTTCAGAGGCTGTTAGGATTGAAATGACATGAAGATAGTGCAATAGCCACACATGTATGTGGGGCCACATCTTGTTATACAGGAGCTTGAAATGCCGTTGTGTATGTTGGTATATGTGTGTGTGTGTGTGTGTGTGTAACTGTATATCAGTGGAAGACAAAAGCATATTAAAATAGTGACCCAACCGATGGACCTATATTATGTACTAACTGCAGAGAGACGGGGTGGAGAGACATTCAGATTAATTGTTAAAGATTCCGAGTGTGTTATTCTTTTGCTTTAACTCGCTAACTTGCTCTCATTTTGAATATATTGCTCTGAATACCGAGCATTTCAGCTATTTCACTGCTGACTTTTTCTAACTGTAACCAATGCTTATGAGAGTAAGAGAACCTAAGGTCTTTGGAGTAATGTTTTGTCCCCCACGACTCATAAACATTTTTTTTTTCCAGAGAACCTGAAATTACACTAATATGTGACACAGCAGGTATTTGATGGCACTGTTAAGACAGAATATCATTGCTTAAGGCAAGGTGACAGGGATAATAATCTGCCATCCTTTATGTTTAATATTTAAAATCCCAGAGGTGGAGAAAAAAAAAAAAAAAAGATGGTGGTGTCCTTGTTTCGAGTGCCCTCCCTACTCTGTCAGCTCCAGTCCAGAGTGATTATTTAAATGGCAAAGCACAATCTGCGATCACAATTCATGTTTTTTTATTAAGATTGATTTCTGTTTGAATGACCTGCATTTTACAAATGTATAGAGTGTAAAGCATCTTTTGATCCGATTTATATGCAGGAAAATTGGTGCTTCTTGCCCTCATATTTCATATTGTCCACTCAAATACTGTTCACACATTTGTCCTATTTACCAGCTTGGTGCTTAAGGCAACGCTGCCCATCTCTGTAGTATTTGTGATTATATGTGTTTGCTGTGCGCCTGTTAAGATTTCCTTAACTGTGTAAACACAGATGCATTTCTCCCCATTTGCAGCAATTATTCATTTTGTACATGTTTTCTTCCCCTGAGCCTGATGGGAATATATTCTTCTAGGTCAATTTAAGGAACTGCAGGATAATATATTGTGTTTTTGTTAAATGAGCATATGCTGCATACAGTGCGATGGCGTTTACCTCCGAGCTGTGTATGCATGAGAGGGAAAGGTCACGTAGCTCAGGGGCCAAGTAAGTGCTACATGTAAATGTTGATTAATATCTACAGGAAAAAAATATATTTATATTTGCTTTAACACCTTAAATATTTAAGTTTTGAGGCAATTACAACATGACATTTGGCCGATGAATCAGTAATTAATAAGTGGATGTTTTTCTCTGACATTTCAGTAATGTCTGCCTGCATTCATTATTTTCACTTCTCCAGGTCTATTTTAATATTTGACATTCTGGGCTGGAAGTTCTTGAAATGTCGGCTGTTCGGGAATGTTTTTACAGTTTAACTGCTTGTTAACACAAACTGCTAACAATATTGTCAGAAGAGTATAATCCACAGTGTCAATATAAAGTCATGATTTCATGAATTCTGAGCATTTGCATTATAAATGTATGAATAGCAGACCTCCTTTTCGGTGACATTGTCTGTAGCATCGCTCATTGCGTTTTGTTTGGTGAACATACAGTGTGCGCCTGAGTTCATAATTCAGCCAGAAGGATCCTGTGCAACAATCTAATTATATCTATATTCAAGAGGGATCTGAGTATTTCTCAGCGGGCTCCATGCAGCTGACTGTGTGTGCATAACTGTGGGCTTGATTAACAAGTTGTTGAGTCAGCACATACTGGAGTAAAGTGCATCAAAGCCCACAGACATTCTAACCTACAGGAAGGTGCTAAAAAGCACCAGAAATGACTGCAATCACTTATTGTCTTCTTCTCTTTAATTAAATCAACATATCCATAAATTCTTACTTCACTCTTTTAATGGCTGATTGTTAACAATATTGTTTGTCACATTTAATGTTTTTTTAATGGGGATGTGCCATGTCAGGTACTTTGTTGGGCATTACATGTGCAGTAGAAGGTACTCTGAGGTTTGTGAGGCAGGCAGGCAGGACTACTGGCATTGAAGTTCATCACTGAACTGCTGTGGATGAGGTCCTGAAAAAAAGGACCACCTAAAAACGATCAATATTAGTTTGAGTGTGTTATCACCACTTTTTGAGACAACATTTTACAATGGAGAATGTGAAGCTGTTATTGATCTCTTCTTAGCCACCAGAATGTGTTGACAAAACTAGCACACTAGCAGCTCATGGCACACGAGTTGCTGGTCCACTGCTGTTTTTACTATGGTGTTTTAACATGTTGATTCAAAAAACTGAACTAACCCACCAAGGAACAATAAACCAGCATCTCCAGGGTGATACAATTGCTGCTTTTGTAAAAGGGGTCTGGTTCCTTCAAAATCAAATCAAATTTGTCACATACAAAGTTGCACTGCATAGTGAAATAGGCAGCAATATAAAGATTTGTCATTATAAAAGGCTGCCTAATGGCTAAAGGCTGCTGTGATATACCGGTATATAAAATAAACTGTACAACCTCACATCAAAGACATCAAACTGTCATTGTAGGTTTAATTCTTTCTGTTTTTCATGTTTAAATGTATGTTAACCTGGTTACATGAATGCATTCAAATGACGTTTATGTTAATGTTAACAAAATACTGATATTATAGAGCACTGTGGCTTTACTAAAACATCTATATTCATTTTAAAATTAAGTGACTACTTTTTCATCTAACTGAACAGATATGACACGACACCAAGTGCAAGCCTTGACCCTGGTAAAGTACAAGGAAGATATGGAGTGATGAGAATAGTTTGCGGCGCTCTATAGATAAATGCTTGCTTTTCTCTGTTATACATTCTCATAAAAAGCACTGAAGGTCAATATTTCTGTATATAATGAAGCTACCTAAAGCTGCAGGAAATATGGCCGATGCTACAAGCAAAAGGGCACCTCGTTAATCTAGTGACAGTGGGGAAGCAAACCAAATTCGAGAACTTAAATGTCTTTCACCGGGATAAGCATAGGGGATGGAATATGTCAGCTCTTAAGGTCAGGCAGGTGCTTCACGCTGATGTATTTCGATAAGAACCATCCCCTTAAAATTGATCCTGAAATTACTTGAAACTGACTACTGACAAGATGATTTGCAGAGCTACTGCAGATAAGGTGCAAAATAATAATATATATCACAGACGAAAGTGCACTTGTGGATACTGCTGTGAAAGAAGAATCAAAAAAAGTAAGGTTTAACAGAAGCCGATGACCTTTATAAAAACATCTGTCATCTCTGTTTCTCATCCGGTGGTGCTTAAAAGTAGGTCAAAGACATGTGACCATAAAAATCTGTGCTTGAATGACAGAAAACAATTTGAAATAAAAAAAACAACACAAGTATTTTCTGCTTTTTTTAATCAGTTGTTCTTCTTGTTTCCTTTGAAACAAATAACATGAATGCAGTGCTCTTGTAACTGACCCTGTCTTCAGTCCATGTCGTGCCTCCAGCTTTTTCAGCTGTTTTATAATAATATAATAAAAAACCTTGACCAGTCACCTCGTGAATGACGTCAGTGAAACCTCGGTGTCGCTGTGAGTAAACACGGAAGATGTCTCTCTGAATAACTGAACTGACTTTATAGGGACACGGCTGCAGTTCCTGGGGAGACCATTGTATCGGTGACATGCTTATGGATGGAGAGCCACTGGCCAGCTGGAGGAATCAGGGCTGGGAATGTAAATGGCCGACACTCTCCCACTCCCTCGGCAGCTACCATCGAATTGCCCTGGAGCAAGGCACTTAACCCCTTACTTGTACTGTTTTTCAGCAAAGACTGATGGCAGTGCAGCTCCCTGGTGTGAATGTACCTGTATAGTGAATGGGATGTAGGTCATTGCAAAAACAACAACAATACACAAGCTGTCAAAACATTCCCTGAGCAAATAAGCATTAAATAGATATGAATACAATACAGCTATAGACGCTCTCTCTCTTGCCGAGTGCTGTAAAGGAGGATGTACGAAAAAGAAGTGAACTGTTAAATTGAACCAAAATATGAATAATACATAAATATATCTATTAGCTTTCTTGCTGAGAGCAGATGAGACTTACCCCACTCTGTAAATGTCTGTTCATTAAACAAACTCCGGCTTAGGCTGGAAACTGAGGGAGAGCGCAGCCATCTGACTGAAGGTAGCAAAATCCACCTTCCAGAGATTCATCAGCTCACTAATTAACAAGTTTTATCTCATTTCATCAGACTGCACAAACACTAGAGACTGAGGAGTCTTTGCTGGTGGCCTTGCAGTCGCTCTGTGATCACAACTCCATCAAGCTACCGCACAGAACAACAAAACAGTCCAGAATGCATGACCTCATCTAAAAGAGAGTGAAAATTAAACAGATGTTCATTAAGCAGATTTTGCTTCTTTTTTTGGGAGGCAAGCTGCCAGTTTCCTAGTATGTTATTGTTAAAGGATCACTTGCTGATTTACAACTTAATTTTCTTCATGTTTGCTGTATCTTTTGCTTTGGAATCTGCTCAGGGGTCATGGATTTGATTAGAAAATCAGCTGATTGTTTGATTGTCCGGTGCAACAGCCTACCAAGAGGATACAGCTGGTGGAGACCATCCAGGTTGGCAGGTGGAGGCTTTGAAACTCCTATTATCATTAACTAAGGACAGTTTTGGAAGGATTTGGGGAATGTGTGTGTGGTGTCCACACACATATAGTCACAGCTGTCATTTGGCTGACTGGGTAATCATGTAAAAAGTGAAGATTTTCTCTTTAATGTGCCATTCTAATGATCTGCATCCTCTTAAAGGTAGGGGAGGAGATTTTGAAAACTCAGTCAGAGTCAGCCAGATTTAAAAAATAAACACATGCCCCTTTCTCTCGGAGCTCACCCCGAAGCCACGCCTCCCAATCACATGGACGCACATCACCTGAAGACGAGCTGTGGTCTGTGACTTCAGCCATCATGCACGTACCTCTCTGGTGTGCTCAGAGCAGGAAGAAAGTGACAACCAGCCAACTCTCCGCGCAGGGTCCACCCGGAGGATTTGCTGACGTTTTAGCGTTTTATAGCTTCCACAGATGATTAATATTGGTTGCTATCGTATTGTAAAGAGAAGTTACACTAATTTAACAAAACGTGCATCAGAATGAAATCTCCTACCCTACCTTTAACTGATGCCTCTCTATGTCAGGGTGATATGAGGTTTTAGTCTAATAGATGTGATGTTCCTTCCACAGCCCTGATAGCACTGCAGTATGATGGTGTGTGTTTGTTTACCAGGCTGCCTAATATATGAAATATATTAGTTTATATATATAATTAACTGTTTTGGGGTCTTGGTTTTTATTAAACGCATTTCCTAATTCAGAGCTGCTGTGATCCAATTATACAGTAGTTCGGCTTTTAGACAGCCCAGTCAATTTAGTTTGTAATTTTTTCACCTCTCAGGTAATATATATAAAATCATTTTCATTTACTGGCAGAGCTTCAGTTGTTTACACAAGATAATGACTCGGCTTGGCTAATGAATATTTAGTTAAGGCTAATTAAATAATCAATCAGGCAGGCTGTATCCCCGCCCTGCCCTGCCACAGAGGGCCCTCTCCTCTCCACGCGCAGGCACGCCTTCATCAGCCCTTCAGCGTCTGATCACATTTCCTTAGCAACATGTTTCCTCCGGCGTGCGCCTGGACGGCTCAGCTGTCTTTATTCCCCCCACGGAGAGACACGTCTCAGCTCTGAATAAGAAACTCTCTAAAAATGATGTTTCAGGTCGCCGTCCCAGGGCGGAACACCTTTTCAACTTAATGGTGAGCATGCATCCTACCGGGCACACTCAGGGAAACCTTACAGTATGTAATTGCCAGTCAGCAGAGACGTGGTTACAGCGCTCTGCATACGGCAGATGGTCCATGTGTGCGCCCTACTAGTCAGATTACCCGTCCATAGTAAATCCTTGGCCTAGCGTTTGCAGAATGGGGGCAGAGAGACGCGTCGTCTGAGTTTAATGCTTAAGCTGTTGTTTAATGCAGTTCTTTTGGCTGCTGGCTTTATTTGTGTGGGAAGCAGTGCGTAGTGGCCGGGTCTGACAATTTGACCATTGTGGAATAGATTAAAACGGCTCCTTTAAGCAGGCGCAGAGTCTGCGGTACTATGAGCACATGGGGACCAATAAAGTCGGAATGAGCACAGGCTACCTGCACTGATTACCTGCTGATTCCCAGCATGAATAAGACAGCTCCCCTCCTACACTAGCCTGAAGCAATCAATAATCAATCACAGTATATTTACCTGACACAGTCTGTGCTGCTAAAAGAACTCAACAGACTGCTTGTTAAGGCTGTTGAACTTTACTTTGACAGATGTCAGTTTTTTAAGTGAGTGTAGTGGTTATTAAATTTGTTCAAAGGGCTCTGTCTGATGATGTTTGGATCTGGATCCATACCAAAAACTAATCACTTGTCCTTGGCTGATAGCCAGAAGGTGTACAGAATGTAATTGAAATCTGATAACAGGTTTTCTCAGACACCCTCCATCACAACACATGGGGCCAAAAACAGCGTAAGACGTCAAGAGAGGCCTACGTATGTTGTACATATATTATGTGAGTAATGCACTGTAGCTTCACAGCTGCATGTATGCCAGACTGATAATGTAGTTTGTGCATGACAGAGCCATCTTTTTAATTTCTAAGGCGTGACAAGCTGTGTTTAATTTGGTAGCGAGTTATTATGTACGAGGGTTAGTTGATAAGTGTTTGTCCTAAGGTAGAGAGTTGTGCTGCTCTGTGTGTGTGTGTAGTTCAGTGAAGTGGTTTTTCTAATTGAAGATATCAGTAACATTAATTGGAAGTTAGTTGGAAGTTTGAGAAAATAGACTAAATTGGACTTAGTGCAGTCACCCAGGGTGACCAGGGCACCCTCACACGACGACAGCAGGTCTTCGGCTCAAGGGTTGCCATTTAAAAAGCTTTAATGAGTCCATAACACTTAGAACAGGTCCATGTTTGTCTAAATTTGACATTTACAACCATAAGAGTCAGTTCTGAGGTTATTTGTCCACTCATATTTTTACTCTCACATTGCACTTGCACTGTTTTTATATTATACAAAAGAGCCATGTGTAGTTGCATTGTTGTACTCTGTGAGCTGGATTTCAGCCTATTTTGTCTTAATGACACCTTGAAGCACACACTTCCTTTCTGCTGCTGTGAGACTGTATAATGAACAATTTTGATAGGTGCAATATTCACACACCGCAGTGTACAACTATTTATTTAGGTTCTTTGATGCACTATGTACAGTTTTTTACAAACCACTTCTACCACCACTTACCTGTGCAATAACTGTTAATATGTATACTGTTTTTTAATTCTATCCACCACACTCTGTGTTGTGGTAGTTTAACCACACTGCTTCATCTGTCTGCAGTGTTTTCTTAATGCTGGATTCCATGTGACATGAACATGCCCTGTATGTATCACAGTTCCCCCGAGATGCTGTACAAGTGTACAAACAAACAAACCGAATAATAAATAAATAAGCACAGCCTGACTTTAGGTTTTCTTAAACAGGAAACACTGCATACTATACTACAGGGGCCAGTGACTGATAAAGGTATGGCCTCAAACAAAAATGAGCAATTCTTAGTGAAGTCATGCTGGTAAAGCTGTGCCGCTGCTGGCTCTGGCCTTGTTTAACCTATGGTCATACCTTCTTTGAGGTATCATGGTCTGAAAAGCATAGTTTCAGTTCTTTTAAATGTTCCCAAAGGTTATAAAGAACAAAGAAAGAACCAGAAAAGAAGTGGTCTCTGAAAGCAGGCAGCTTTTTATGCATTTATATGAAATAGAATTCAAAATAATGTGATTTATCCTCTTGCTGTGTGAAATACAAAACGTCCTTTATATTTGACCTGGAATTGGTTTTGCCTTTGGCATCAATTATTGCATTTGGAGTAAAAGGAAGAAAAAAATCAATGGGGGAGATGTTTTTTTTTTTTTTTTTTTTAAGGGTTGCAGGGACCGGATGCTCATCAGCGTTATAACTGATTAGTGGCGATCCACAGAGCTACCCAGGGAGCACAAGTGATCACTCCGGCACCGGCTGCGGCCAGCAGCCTGCTGGTGTTTGGCTAATCAGTCATCCAGTGGCTGTGCTGTTTCGGAGGCACCCTGATGCTGATAGCACACAGAAAATTAAACTGGTTTCTATAGATTTACCTGCAGAGATAATACGTTTTGCATCATCAAGTAATGATGATACAGTTTGTGGTCCATCACCACAGATCTTGCATTTGGTGTGGTTGTTGAACTCTTCCTGGTTTTTGCAGTGTTGTCAGGAGTGAGTGAACAGAAAGACGAGTTGTCAGACATTTAAAATCCGTCTGCCGGCTTTGCAGTGAGACTTTCTCAGGTGGAGTTACTTTTATTTTCTTTTTCACTGAGAAAACCAGCAGTGCTTCTGCTCTACAGAAATGATTTCACAAACTGTAAAGTTCATCTACTATCATGATATGTTGACACGATTCTCACCTTCCAATATAATAGTTTCAGTTGCATAGAGATGTTGTCAAAGAGCCTTTCTTTGTTGAAGATCCCCAGGAATAAGCTAAGGGAGAAAAGCAGCAGATTTCATCAGTGTGAAAGGCTTACAATTTGAATTTAAATTCTACTTTATTTAATATGCAATACAAATACAAACTTCTGAGAACTCCCCCGCAGTCCCTGAGCAGGCAAAAAAAAAGTACAATACACTCATTACTGTATCACAATAGCATTCAGTCAGTGCAGCTGTCAGTGTCTGAAAAGTTCTGAATCAAGGAAATGATAATGAGAAATTACCATACACAAGGAGGCTTGCACCATTTATCTCAACAGTGTTTGCCTCAACCTACACCTGTGCGTCCTCATTCTCGCAGAAGTGCCATTGTGGTGTAACTTGCAATTGCGCCTCACTCACTAGCCACCATCTTCATCACTGTCTGTGCATCTCGCTGACGGCTTAATGAGCCAAACTTTGCTGCTTGTGAAGGGGGGGTGGAAAGAAATCTTTCTCGATAGTTTGCAAGTTAGCAATTGTATTCAGATGTGGCCTAGTTTGTGATCAAGTTGAGTTGTTATGTGAAAATGTGTGTAGTGCTTATTTATAAGAGAATGTGACCTGCAGGGCGGCAAATATTGATTAATTTTATTGCTTAGTAATTCATCAGTCTTTTTCCCAGGTATTGGTCAATCTGGAAATTGTCAGGGAGGGAATTCATGGGGAAAAATGGTCAATAACAAGAAAAAAAGAGAAAACAATATAATAGCTTTTCTAAAAATATTCATTAATTTTCTTTTGAGTATATTTTGTGTCATATGACAGCAGCAGCTGATGTGTAAGCCACCAGTTTGATGTGACAATTTGTTGTGTCCTCCTAGCTGTCTCTCCGCAGTTATCAGTCAAGCGAAGATTTACACAGCTCCCTTGATCCATTGCCCTCTGCACACCTGCGTGATTGGCATCTTAAATCGTGGGTTGAACCGAGGTGTAATGATGGCAGCAGGCTGAGGGAGACAATTAGTTGACCTCTACATGCATGACCTTGCTCTGACCTGTTGGCCCTTATTATCTGGACCACTTCTGTGTGTTGCCTGCAGCTTAATCCAGGCCGATCAATACCTTTTTAAACTGTTTTAGTATCACGGAAAACCTTTTGGTGTTTTTTTCTAAGTAAAGACCAACAGTATAGATTGCTGTAAACATATGAATTATGTAATGTAATGTAGATAAAGGAGTTTTGGACCACTGCACAAATAAGAAGGATGGATGTGATTTGTCATGCCTGAAATGTAGGCTTGTGTCTTTACTGCATACCTGTAAAAAACTGCCATTTCCCTTCCATCTATTTCCTCATGCTGTTTGTGTGGAGCTTGCCAGCTTGCTGTCACATGCTTGATGATATAAGACTGTCTTCACTAACCCAGCTGTCTGTCTGCTCCAACTTGGGTTTACAGATCTTTGTGAGACAGGAATGGTGTTGCTGTGACCCAGGCCTTGTTATTATGTGGTAGTTGAGATGAATATAGGCACATCATATTTTTATATATTGTATCATGCAGTGCATTATTAAATTGTAGCAGCTATTATTAAGGGAGAAATTGCTGTCTGAAGGAGCAAGAAGTTACGCCCTCCTGCCTAAATTATATTACTGGTTACAAGTGACTGGAGGCAGTAAACACAAACAGTACAACAATGATTTTGGATTTTTCTTCTTCTATGCATCGCACATTGCATGTAGCAGTCTGTCTAGTTTAGGAACTCTGCAGTTGTGTGATGACTTTCATTCACAGATTTATGTTGACTGACTAGCACCTTGGAGAAGGAGCAGGAAGATGTAGTACAAACACAAAACCAGTGAGCTTCCAATACAAACATCTTGTCCCTTGGTTACAGATTTGGCATGTTCATGTGCTGATATCTGCTTATAGAGATTAGTGGTCTGACTCCAACGTGCCCCTTTGGGGTTGTGAAAATGGTACTGATAAGTGTGCTGACAGTGAACCAAGTGCAGGTCATTAAAACAAGAAGCATTAAAACACTCTGTAGAGCCGAGGGGACAGCAGCTGCCTCCATCTTTGACGTAGTCCTTTGATTCAATGTTAATTTAGAAACATTGATTAGAGCAGCATAAAATGAAAGTTAAATTAAAAATAGATAAGTATAGTGTAATTTGATCTCGCCCTGCTGCTAATAATGAATATTCTACTCTGATTACACATTTTTGTCTTCTTTATTAGAATTTTTAATTTAGTTTTTTCTCTCCTGAAATCAGGTGACAGCCTTCTGATTTGTTCCGTGAGACACAATAGTCAACCTCATCTCATGCAAATGAGATCTTCTGGGTCCCTGCAGAGCCCTTATGACAATACTTGCAATCTCTCTATTCACTTTATCAGTCCTCCCTCTATTGATATTGGTGTTCCATATTCAGCTTTTTATTACTTATCACCTTGCAGTTATTCATATCAGCCCCTGTGAGCTGATCAAGGAGCAGAGTTTTTCTTGCAGCGAGGCTTCTCTACTTTGTTGTTTTATCTAGCGCACACGTATGGAAAAAAAAAAAAAGGCCTGAGGGAGAAAGACAATGCTGTCTGCTTTAACTCATCTCACTGCCTGACACTGAGGTATCAGGCACCGGCAGGGAGAGAGAATATTTTATCTGACATTGTCACTCTCTGTAGAAACCTCAGGGAGTCCGAGGCTGCTGTGACACACTCGGTGGTCAGCAGCTCTGCACGTGATTATGACAGCTCCTGCTCCAAGACTGCGGTGTTACAGTCTACATAATGGCAGTGTGGGCTCAGTCAGCTGTAATGTTCTGAACAAAGCTTAAAGCTGTAAAACTATAAAAAATGTTACATGGGCAATATAATGGGGCTGAATGAAAATCATTGTGTTATTGCTTAAGGCTTTGTTCAAGTCCCAGTGTTAGGATGTTGTTAATGGAGCATCATACAAACCATAGGGTGTTGTGCTGCCACTGATTCACTCTAAAGTTCCTAATAAGAGATGTGTGCTGGTCCAGACATCTTCTGTTCTTGTGTAAAACAATAATTTCTCTGAAGTTTTTGGCCATATATAGATGTGAAACATGCCTCTGTGAGATGCTTTCCCTGTGTTGTCAAACAGGGGCACATTGGAAAAAAGAGGCTGCTGCATTTTGCTCTGGTTTAGTGATTGAGATGGGGAAGTTGCCCCCATTCCACCATCCAAGTGAACCATTTCCCTATCACTGAGGTGACATGGGTGTTATTGTGTCATCTTGTGCATCTGTGTTGTCCATGTTGCACAGGCAAAGCCTAGTCTTGCAGGTGACTCTGGAGAAATAGATAGAGATGGTCAACCTCATCACAGGAGACTGTCACTGCTGTCATTTTGAGTGACAGAAGAGGAGGTTCTTATCTTGATTTTGTGAAAACTCCAGTCCAATCCAGTCAATTAATTCAAGTCAAGCTCTGTTGAATTTGTAGGAATACGTCGCCTTTTGCTTAATTTTATACATTTCTCTGTCTTCCTCAGGTCGTTACGAAGAACATGTGAAGGCTCAACTCTCCTCCTGATCAAACTGCTTTTAAAGGTCCCAGATTGTTGTGGATCAAGGGAATTATGGGCGCTTCCTTGTTTCACTTGATTTCTTTTTGTGTGGCTGCACACATGATCCACTGCCAAATGGTTTGCAGCAGACAATCTTCACTTGAATGGCACCTTAAAAAACACACAATCCAAGTGAACTGGACCCTCATAGGAAACATCTGCAGGAGCGTTTCGGAGTGTTGGGACTCTCAGGGGGGAGATGAGTCGAGCGAGCAGCCTTTCAACTTCCCCCAGATATGCCCACAACAGCTGCAACATGGAGACAAACTGCTGATGTCTGCTGATGAAACGCTCAAGTCGTATGGCATCAGAATCCTCAATGTGTCAAAGGACAACTTTGTAAGCTGTTCCACAAATGGGCACTTGAAAGATCAGTTTCTTTTCCCTCACAATATAAATAAAAGTGAGCAAGTTGAGGCCAAGTGGCTAACCCCCGGTCATCATTACTTCATTGCGCTACATGAAGGAGACACACAGCTGTGCAGGCTCGGTTTAAGGCTCAATGTGTCTGTGAAAACACAGCTTTGTCAGGGTTCTCCTCTGCTGAGACTTTGTTCAGGGAATGGTGTTTGTCAAACAGGTCTCCGGGAAGGTGCGTACCACTGTCAGTGCCACCACCATTATTCTGGGAGGTTTTGTGAAAAGTTTGATGTATGTTTGGACAACCCCTGTGAAAACAAAGGAGTCTGTTTGAGCAATGGATCCACAGATCCGAACTACAGAACCTACAAATGCCTCTGTCCTCCACTCTTTACAGGTAAGAACAAATGACAAAGCTCCATTCAGCTACACAGAAACCCACTAATACACTATTAATTATACCTCATTGTAATTGCTCCAGATCAAATAATTGTAAAAAAACGATGTTTACAATTATTGTGTGGCTAAAACACTGGCTTGATATATGCACTGATGAGAAAGAATATAAGAGCATCTTAAAGCGAGCAGCCTTCTTAATTATATATTTATTGGACTCATCAAGTTATAAGTATAAACCATAATGTAAACAGAATTAATAGTAAAACCTCTTGCATTCCAAATGACTTCTTTCTTAATCTCTTTACTCTGTCTCTCTCTTTGCAATAAATCAATGATATATTTCTCCTTTTAGGAGTTAACTGCTCTGAAATCATTGGAAAGGAAAACTGTGACAGCATTTGTGAAAATGGGACGTGTGTTCAGGTGTCGCCATCCTCCTTCAAATGCGTCTGTGACTTCGGATTCTCAGGTAAGCAAGTTCTTTCAGGTTGGTATTGGTCTAATGTAGTGGAGAGCAAAAACCTCCTCTTTTAACCAAATTATTAAAAAATGTTCCAACCACACAACCATGTCATTTGCCTCGAAGAGGTGGCCATCTTTGTTTCCCATTGATTTGAATGGGCTACACAAATCAAATGTTATAATTAGTGTCGTGCTGCTGTAAAAGGCCAGGGCTAAGCTAACTGAGCGTGCCGTCGTTAATCAAACAGCAAGCGGTTAATCTGTAATTTATAGTATATTGTGTCTGCTCAGCATATTAAATGAAAACTTGAAATAAAAATGAAGACATAAAACATACAAACATGCATTACTCTGTCAACAAATCTGATAGAGGATGTTTTTAAAAATGTATTCAGTTTTATGTGTCTACGCTGAGTCTTTGTGGAGATTACCGTTTTTACTGTTTTTAGTGGTTGTGTGTTAGGTGTAGGCATCAAAACAAAATTTCCAAATTGATTTGATTTGTAACATAGCATCTTTTTTGGCATAAGTAATGGCGTCACATAAATGTATTCAAGTAAAAATTATGAAATAATGTCCAAATAACGTTTTTGACCTGTTCGTCCATTACACTTTGTTTTTAAAACCATTACAGGAGGCTCATGTATGAACATTGGGTGGCACTCATGATTTAGTGAATTTGTATGCCTCTGTCCTCCATTACTGCTTCACTCATTATTTAGTCTCATCAGCTATAATAATGAACCTGTTAGGTTAATGGGTGTTACACACAAATGGGTTACAAGACCTGGATACTCCTCAGGCTGCCCTGGATATCACTGTCTGCTGTAAAAACAAGCCTGCAATGAACTTTCTGGAGTAAAATCTCCAGGTGGCTCTTCACATTGATTCATTGTTGTGTTTGCAGCATAATTTGTCCTGGCAGCATTCTTGAAGTGTCATAGCTTTGCCTTTCCAGTCCAGCCCATGCTTTCAGCTTATTATTTTGGAGATGTGGTTTCAAGGTTACTTCCAGCACTGTCTGGCATCTTTTTTTCCTTTTATAAGAGAGTATTAAGGCTGTACAGTGGACCAAGAAACTCATAAGTATAGCTTGTATGAATGAGTTCAAGAAGTTTTTTAAACAAGTCTACAGCAGAATTCCCAGGTCTTTCAGAGGAACATCACTGCTTTGCTTTCACCTGGGTGCATGCTTGAAGGTGGATGTTGCATATTTTTAATCAGATAAACGACATGTATTGTAGCCTCTTAAGAGCTTGTGTGTGCCTTATGAAGGCCAAAGTAACCTTGTAGTAGATTTGAAATCATTTTCTTCCTTTACCTTTGTGTTTGATTTAAAAGGAAAAAGTCACTGTACAACAAATATATGTTGTATACTGGGATAGAAAGCAAGGTTTGTTGCATTGTGTATGTTCAAAAGGTTGAAGCAAGGCATCTGGACTTGTAGAGTTTTCTTGAAGATGTTTCGCTGCTCCTCCTCCCCAATCTTTCCTAAACTGTGTTGACTAAAGGACACTAATAACACTAAGCTGAACTACTTGTTCTCAGGGTAACAAGCCTGTCAGTAGTGTAATAAATAATACTCTTACTTACTCATCTTGTTTGTCTTTTCCAAACCTCTCTTTAAAGTAGGGAGTAAAGCCGCTGTGCATTGTAAGACACAGTTGGGCTCTGTCACATTCTGTATCCAACTAAAGCAGCCCACACTGAAAAGCCTGGCAGCAATTTGACTCAGATTCTGTTGGCATTGCAGAGCGGTTTCATCTCTGTGATGCCATCCACTTTCTCAGTGGTCCCCCTTGGATATATTCCCTGCAAGGCTAATGGAGCTGCCCTCCCCTTGTTGGATTTCTTCATTGTAAAAAGCATCCTCATAGAATAGTTTCCTCGTCCCTTATACTGTAGTAAAAGATGTCTGTGGTTGGTGGACAGGAGCGGGAACACCCCCCGCCTGCATTTACAGAGATGGGAATGCAAAAATTACACATTACCTAACATTAAAGGAGAAGACAGACTATATAACATGTATTTCAGTAATTTATATATTTTTTTTTAATCGTTGACGGTTTTTGGTTGTTAACCCTTTCAACCCCACAGCCTATTTTTAAGGCATCCACTTGAAAATGGCATGCCCAAAATAAATAGTATAGAGTATATCTCAGCAACCACAAAGTGTATTTGAATACTTTTGAATACTTTGTAAATATTAGTGACGATCATAAAATAATAACCAATTGACCAACAGGTCATGTATTAAAATCAAACACAACAATTGACATTATAATAAATGTCTCCCCCTGTCTGGGTTTTAAATAGACGATTCATATATTGCAAAATAAATTGGTGTATTACATGCGCTCTCTGCCTTTGCAGCTTTATCTAATTTGCTTTAATTGCTGCTTCTCTCTCAAGTAAGCAGACTCCGCTGGGTGCTTTCGCATAGTCATGGTGTCCTGCTGTCCCATCAGCTTCTTGGGAGTTCTGTGGAGCTTGTGCTTCCTCTACCTCCCTGCTGCTGTTGGCTCATTAATCAACTAGAAGTTAGTGGCTGCTCCAGAGCTGGCTGCCCTCATAGGCCAAAGTCTATGCGCACAGAATAATGAGCCAAACTCATGGGACGTTTCAAATGAGATTTTCTTTTGATTTGACTCTCCTCTGCACTTCTCCAGGGTATTTGTCGTCAGGTATTACCATCTTTATGGGGCCATTTCCATTTTGTATAAGGTGTTAATTGTTTTTACAAGCTTGTTTTGTAGTAATATCACAACTTGAAAGTTTAATTTGAAAGGTATATGCAGGTATTTCCCTCGTTAAACTATTTAATTAGACACTGAAACAATGATGTTTCTTTGTGGCTGCAGTTCATAATCACTGCAATAATTATGGTGTTTGACATGACAGCACAGGTACAAATGGCCATAAAAGAGATGCCATGAACTACAATTATTAGCAAAGACATTTACATAAGTCACAACTAAATATGACAGATGGAAACTTTTCTAAAAAAGAAGAAAAAATCTTACAGCTCAGTGTGTGTTAGGGAAGCATTTAGTGGCCCAGCTATGAAAACTTGCATTTCGCTTGTAAAAATGAGCCAAAGCAAAAGCCTGAAGTTGTACACAGTAAGATTGATGCCCACAGAGGAGGCTACGAGGAGCCTCTGGGACATGAGCACTTGTATCAGCAGGGGGATTATAGAAAATATGCAAAGAAAGAGTCACTGGAAAGATAAATGTGTAGGCACCTTGTGAAGAACACAAAAATGAAAACCCTCACCAGGGAATAACATCAAATTTTATTCACCTTGAACCTGCAGTGAATTCAGTCTAATTTTATCCTTTGCACACAATGTCCCTGCAGCATTACTCCGTCCCTGGCTAAGCTCCTGGTGGTGAAAGTGTTGTGGTTCCATGGTATATATATTAAATAAATACTGGCTACAGCTTAGTTTGAAATTACTTTATCTCCCAAAATGCTTACAGTTTAAAATGAGCTGCAGTACTTAGTTTACAGTTCAGTGAAAATCCTCCATGAAAATCATTTATACATCTTTATGATGACTTTTCTTTTATTACTGTACTTTATATGGAGGGGTCAGCTTCTTTGAATGAGGACTGTGGTCATTCTCCTCAGTGCTTACTTAGGGAACATATTGTATCATTCACCTCTCATGGCAATTAAACCGTTCTTACATGTGGTAAGGTGAGGAGAACATCATTAATGACATCCTACATCCACTGTGGCATTTAATAAACCAAATAAATATGTGCTACATATCATCATAGAAGTTACTAAATATATTCATCTGTGCAGCTTGGTAGATGAATCAGCTCTACTCTTTGTCATCTGTGTTGTTACGGCTTATAACGGAGGCTAAGTGATGATATATTATATCTTTGCATCTGCTCCTGAATTGCATAAAAATCTGTTTGGATATGAGTGCTGTACATTTATTAGTGAACCGAACTTCCTGGCATTTAAAAATATTAGAACCCACTGTGTGCATGTCAGTTACCAATTTTTCCATGCTTCTATGCAAGCATATTAGGCATAATAGCATCACATTGCGTGATAGGCACTCATAACATTAAATATAATATGTAAACATGTGCAGGGCAAATATCACGGGTAGCCTGGCTTTTGCACAAAGTTAAACACATTGTCCACGGCTTGAACAGTAGTGAGGTAATCTTTGTGCTGTCGGTTTTGCAGGACCACCTTGTGAGAGGCAAAAAGCCCCCTGTGACCCAAATCCATGCCAGAATGGCGGAGCATGTGAAGTGAGCCCCCGAGGATTTGTTTGTCATTGTCCAGCCGGATTCGCGGGCCTGTACTGCGACACTCGAGCGGACTTCGATTGCATGTCATATGCATGTCAGGAAGAACAAATTTGCACTGCAGGGGAGCATGTGAGTGCTCTATTTCCCCTTATTTGTGTTTTATTTTTTTTTCTATCTCAGTGGGACATAAACAAGAAATGTCACATGAAAATTAATAGTGTCTGGAAACAAGATCAAATGGCTTCATTCTGACGGCTCCAACAGCAATTAATATTTCCTGCTGAAGATGAGCTGAGGGAAAGAGTGTCTGCTTCCTCAAGCATTTTTGATTGAATGACCCAGCGCATATTTAAGTGCCAGTTTGAAATGGGTCTGATCAAAACCTTTTTATAATTGGATGCCTGCTGCAATTTTCACCTTTCACTGGAAATATTATTGTGGTCATACATTTTTGCAGAGCTAGTAGGGTTTCCAATGCTCCAGAGGATACTCTGGGGAAAATACAGTAGTGGTCTAATTGTCTTTCTCTATGACCTTTGTTTTGTTCATTACAGTTTGCCAAGTGCACTACACATTTTCACAAACCACCTAAGAATACCAGAGGAGAGCAGGCTAAAAGGGACATTCATCAAAATAATGCCTGTTATGGCTGCTGCTTGACATAGATATTTTTCTAGAAGCTTAATCTCTTTAAGTGTGAATTACAGGAACATTAACATTTATTAGCCTCTCATAGTATCTAAAATAGGTATTTAAATGTATGTATTTATTTGCCTGCTTGGGTCGGATCTTATGTAGCGGTCTGTAGTGAATAATAAAGAGAATTGAGGCCCAGTTTTTATCACCACACCGAAATGTTCTTGTATTGAAAATGTTTGTGATCTCATGTACCTTTTGTGTAATCTAACCCTGTTTTCCCCGAGCTGACGGGTGACCTGGTTTGTTATGCTTCTGTATGCAGGCTTCTGAATGTGTCTGTGCAGATGGTAATATGGTCCCAGCATGCAGGAGGCAGCAGAACCTGTGTAGCCCATCACCCTGTCTGAACAATGCCACCTGTGTGTCCAGGGGAAATGATTACGTCTGCAGGTGAGACACAGAGAAAGGATCTAATAGAGGCCTGTTTTGTAGTCCCATTTCTGGATGATTGGAGAGGCGTGTGAAGGCGTCTCCCCCTGAGAGTGATCTGCTTTCACCTTGTGATAAGGATTTATATACTCTCAGAATTAACACACGTCATCCTCATCGGCACACTAATAATAGCCAAACACCGCCAGCAAAACGCTGTATACGAAAACCACCAAGGAGCCGGGGTGTTAGAGGAGATGAGTCATTACCATAAACATATACTGTATGTTATGGTAGGTCAGTCCTGAATATACTGTCCAATAATGACTTGTGTATTAATCCACAGCTGAAAATATACCCATCTGCTCCATAGTCTGAATAAGGTGAAATTAAAAATTAGACAATGTGCAGTGGGTGCGTTTGCTGAAATTTGCTAATAAGAAGGAAAAAAAGGCATTAGTTGAAAGGGCGATCTGGCTAGTCTCTAAAAACCAGTAAAAGTAAAAGGCATAGAGACTTGCCATTTAATCTTGAAACAGTTTTCACCAGGATACTTCTCAAAGGATACAGGCTTCTACTAGATTACTGTCTGCCCTTGGTGCCCTCTAGATACTTATCATCACTCTGAAACCTGTTTTAAAGCAGACCAAAGCTCATGCTGCTGCTTACACCGCTCAAACCACAAAGTGGAATAGTTTGTGTTAATGTTGATGAATCCCTTCATGTTCTACTCTTCAGGGTTTTTGTTCTGTTGCTGAATGAATTCTGCTAAATCAAATCAGTGTCTGAATATACTGTATGTATTTAGAATTTGTATTCAGCATGGTGACTGTATTTAGTCCATACAGTCACCACTCCAACCATGTGGCAATTAGAAGAGTAGCTTGCACACACACACTTTCTATCCCCAAGGTCCATATCACAATCAGATCATGCGGAAAACTAAATTATAACCCTGTGTATGTTGTAAAAGAAACAATACAGTGCGGCTTGTTAGTGCTTAAGGCTCAGGGTGAATTGATTTTGATGACTCTGACCTCCTCTCAACAGATGTCTGAGTGGGTTTTCTGGGAAGAATTGTGAAGAAATAATTGACTACTGCAGGCTGCTCAATATCAGCTGCCTAAATGAGGGATTGTGCTTGAGTGTAATTGGCGGATATCAGGTAAGTAATTCAATGTTTCAGTCATAATGAAATACTCTGAGGCCCACAAAATGTGACTCATGCTGTACCTTAATGGGGGGCTGCATTGTGTGTGTGCAGCTCATTCACAAGCAGAGCTGTGATGCATTCAGTAAATCTGTTGTTTCAGTTTAAAGGCTTTATAATCCTTTTTCTTTTGTAAATTATTGTGTTTAATTTGTGTGTTTTATTACAGCCTTTTTTGACTTTCAGGGTTAGATATTTAATTTCTTAAAATCAGTTGCATTATTATTATTATTATTATTATTATTATTATTATTATTATTATTATTATTATTAATAATAATAATAATAATAATAATAATCTTATTATTATTATTATAGCTGTATATTTGCTCAAAGTGCTTGTAAGCAACTTAGGGTTAGGTGTCTTGCCCAGGGACACATCGGCATGCAGCCAGGGCAGGGAATAGGACCACCAGCCTTATGGTTAGTGGACCACAGCACTTACCACCTGAGCCACAGCTGCCTTTATGAAATAAAAAGTCGAAATCTGCCGGCCACAGTGAAAAGAAAAATAAGAAGAAGAGAAAAAGAAGATCTGTCAATATTTGTAATTAAAAGCAAAGAGATTAACAGAAACGTCAGGGTTAGAATATGTCTGCAGACAGCAGTGGTCTAATTCTAACCCATTAATCACTGTGATTATGTGGACGTTGTGTTCAGATGGACAGCTTCGGGTCTAATTTGCCTCTGTACCGCTCAGTCTTCTCAAATGTCTACATTTTTTAACAACACCTGAGATGGCTCCGTAATGCCCCATAGCTCCTAATTATTCGCCATCAGTCTTCCATTAGACCACTGAAAGCATTCTTAATCTAAAATCTACTTTTAGATGCTTTGTGTTGGTGCGCCTCCAACTATGGTCAGACATAATGTTGCTCACTGCAAATGAGCCATTTCTTCTTGTGTCTTTATTTACAGTTTTTCTTTATTTATGTATTTGTTTTGAAAATCTGTTAGCGTTAATAGAGCTTCTTTTATCCTTCTGTTATGTACATAGCACTTCATTATCAACAGGAGATCACTAAAAACAGGCTTTATTGATAGACATAGAGTGGTTCTTTTAGCTCTGCATGAGCTCCTCGATTCAGTAATGAAGAAAGTGCTCAGCTGAACCAGGATAGAAAAGAACAAATATGATGATAATATTTAGAAATTTCCCTTGAACTCAGGTATCCTTCTAACATTTTTGTCTTCCTTCTGCTGTTGAATCTTACCAGTCGTACACGGCTGTATGTGTTGAGGCAGGTGAGAAGAGTTTTGGTTATTTTAGAGAACTGTCACTTTTATTTGACATTTTTATTCATACTCGAGGCAGATGAGTCTTCTTTCTGATCATAGGAGGTTGAACAGAACTGCTCATTGTTTCAGTAAATGCCAGATGGAAGATGACAAACATGCATATGACTGTTTTCCTACAGTGTGTGTGTGCCCCGGGCTGGGTTGGAGAGTTTTGTCAGTATGTGGGTGATGCCTGCCTGATAAAACCAAACAGCTGTTTGAATGGAGCCACATGCATTGCAACAAATCAGCCATCAGCTCCCCCACAGTACACCTGCAAGTGTCGCCTCGGCTTCACCGGTGAGATAACTTTGCTTTATTATCTGTTCTTTTTTTTGTGTGCGTGCTCATCTGTCCATCTGTCTGTTGGCAGAATATCTCAAAATGTGGACTTATTTTGTTCTAACCCTTGTGGAAAGGTGGGTCGTAGGGGCAGGATATGACTGATTAATGTTTGTAGGAAACTTGGCATGGAGCTGACGACACTTGGCAGTTACACGCTGGTGACATTTGCAGACTTTGTTGGTATATAAACACCATGTAAATACAGTGCACACACAAAAACCTCTGCAAGGATTTGAAGCAGAAATGCAAGACAAGTCAGGAGGGGACTGGCTTTCTGAGTATGTTACTGTTTTAAGGCAGTAACATCTGCGATCTGCATGACACGGAGCTCTCATGCTGAGAGAAACCTATAAATGATACATGTTTCTACTGTGCTTTTTGTTACTCTTTTAAGCGAGTCTGCATAAAAAATGGTCTGAAATCTATAAACCAGTCATGAGATACTCATGTACCCCATCAAAAGTGCATAGTTTGTGTCATGCAAGAATGAATACAGTTATTCTATGGTCACAGCAAATCAGGTTTATAATTGGCAAGCAAGTGTCCATTAAAATTGTATGTCGTTCGCAAGGGAAATGCATTGTTCCATTCCACTTTGTCACAGGAAAAGACTATCGTGCATAGCCTAAGACCCACAGACATCTGGAGTTTGTCTTTGGTGGAAAACAGTCACCACTGAGTCTTTGTTTGGTTAAGTACACATTGAAGAGTTGTCTTACCTCCATGGGTTCATGCTTGGCTTCGGTCCGACCTCTCATACTGTACATTGATCAGGTCAGCAGCTTGTCCCATGGACATGGACAAGGAAAAGCAGAAACCCCTAACATTTATCAATACATTTTATTATTTGCAGTGTGTTTTATTATTATTATTGAATTATTATACCTGGCTTTGTACAAAGCCATGTTATTCTACAACATGGGACAAATGGGGAAAAAAATAGTGTTGTTAGTTTTTCTTATATATTATTTTTGAAGCTTATTTATCAGGAGCTTTGTCTGCTTGACATTTCTAAGGCCTGCAGCTGATTGCATTTAATCCAAGTAGTCTGGCAAACTGCTTCCTAATTAGCTGCCAGCTCGGAACATGGCCGAAACTTGTTAAGCTGTCACCGACAGTTGTTAAAAAACAGGGAAGAGATACAAAAACAAAAAAAAGGATTGTTGCAGAAAAGGGATTCTTATTTGCCACGATTGAGCACATTTCCAGAAAATTAAGTGTGATTTTCGTTTGTGTGTCATTGCTTCGAGGGGCTCCCTGCTTTCAGTAATGACGGGTTACAATTTCCGACTACAAGAACAGTGTGTGGTTCACATAGAAAAAAAAAATTTGGCAGAGAAACCCTGCAGGACGAGAGGAGAGTTATATTTTTGTGTCTCTGTCATTTTGCACCACAGAAGAAGCATCATGCTTGAAGCATTCCTTTTCTCACTGCCTAAGAAATGATATCAGTTTTCTTTCTGCTCTCCTTATTGCATTTTCCAAATGATGCTGTTATGGACAAATCAAGAAATAACAAAACAATATGCATTTAAGATATTCATAGGCACAACCTGTGATCCTTGTTGAATATCATATAGTGGTGATGCACAGCATAATTCTTTTGTTTTATTACTTAAACAGCCACTGAATGCTTCTTTTTTTTATCCAGTGCACTCAGGTTGTGGCCTATAGCGTATTTCACAATCTCACTTTAAGTCCTGACACACTCAGCTGTCAGTCAGATAAGCCCTTACATAGCACTACACGGACAGGATTTTTTTTTTCCTCTGTTCAAAGCTCAAATCTGTTGCCACTTCAGTAATGGAAAATTGTCTCTTACACCATGGCAGTTCTTAGTGACTGATAGAATTCATCATTTTTTGGCATCTCGTTTTTTTTTGTTTTTTTTTTTTGCTTTGGAATTTCAAGCCATGCAGCATAGAAAGGCCAATTTAATTTCAAGCTTTGCCCAGAAACCCCACTGTACTCAATCATAGATCATAACTCAGGATACATTACTCAAGCTTTGGCGTTCAAATTTTATTTTGGAAGGCTTTATTTTTCACAGCACAACAACCCATCCAAACACACATTGTTTTTAAATGATACGCATTATAACACTAGTAAAGATTAGGCTCTGTTCTCTTCTGTGTAAAAGTAAACAAGGAAGTAAACAATTATGTATAAAACCATGAATTCATTACAAAGACTCTGTAATGCATATTGGCTTTTTTACACGGCAGTGTTAAAAAGTCACATTTCATCTATGTTCATAAAACGGCTAAAAACACTATGTAATTGATTTTATTCAGTCATAAATGATGGTGGGCGTGTTTCAGATTTTAGTAGGACAAATTTGTATAATTTGCTGCAGCACAGCTTGGCATATTTTCTATATAATGACCTGTAGCAACGACCGTGCAGATGATATCAATCATAGTGTTTGTGCTGTAGCATGAGGTTGCTGCTGTCAAGAAGGGACTTTCACTACACGTCATTGCCGCCCTGTTATTGATGATAGGACATTTTAAATTAATAACCTGCACAGGGAAGACCCACCCACCCCCCCCAACCACAGCAGAGTTACTAGCAGCTGCTGAGGCAGCTGAGCACCAAACAAATCTCAAGCAGGCTTCACACACACACACACACACACACACACACACACCTTATCAGCTCTCTTTGGTCGGACAGAGCTCGTCATCAAGTGTCTAATTTCCAAATGGGAAGGAGAGTCTATTTAATCAAAGTGTTTTTTTTCTTTTTGCAAATCCTTTAGCTCCTTTCACTCCAACAGCATTTTAACAACAGGATGTTTGCAGCCTGATTAACACTGTAGGAGAAAGGTGAATAAACAATTGCAGTTAAAGGGACATTTTCTGATTTCTGAGGACTGAGAGGAGCTTGGTATGAAGCCAGCAAATAGGGGTAAGCCTGCTTCTCGCTGCAGGTAAAGAAAAACATTTGCCCAGCAGCGTTTGTGGTGACAGTGATAACAGGACTCAAGGTTTTCACTGCTCCCAGTGAAAAAGTGCAGCATTTACCTCTGTAAACCACCACCTGATTGCAGTAGAAATGCAGTAGAAATGCATCACGTTGTGCTAGTAGTGTTGTGTCATCTATTACCTGTTTTTTTTTTTTTCAGGAACAAAGTGTGAGACTGAGATCAACGAGTGTGACTCCAGCCCCTGTCGGCACAACGGCACATGCTCTGACTTACTGGGAGACTACCACTGCCAATGTCCTACAGGTATGTTGGGCTGTATCCAAACCTGTGGCTTCGTAATAACATTTAATGATATTTGTATTAGCTGTGGCGGTGTTGCCAACCTTTTTAACTTGTCTGCTGCAAATGTGGCCCATAGATCTTCAGCCAGGGCCCCTCTGGCCATCTGAGTGTAGGCTGAAAACCAAAGGTGACACATCCTGCCTGAGGAAGTTAGACTGGAGCCAGCACGAGTTATTTGATTAGCCATAGGAACCATATACCTTTTTAGCACTAAAAATAGGGCTGCATCATAGTCAGCAATCTATTAGACAATATGTCTACCTAAATATATATGTAAGTAAAAAATAACTACTTTAATGGCACGCTGCTGATCACCACATGCTTCATTGTGCCATGTAGGAGCAACCAGTCACAGCCAGGGTCTGCTGCCTTTGATTGACAGCTGAGAAAAATCACCAAGCTCATTTCCAGAGCTCAATAATGCAGCTAAATTGTGCAAATATTATATTATGAAACTTGCATTAATACAATTTCCTTATAATTGCTTATTGTGCCTCGCCGGCTGAGGCTGAATTTATATTCACAGGATGTAAACTGATGAACAACTGGTGGGAGCTCAGGTCTCTGTTGTTGCCACAGCACAGTTTGTGTGTCTGGCACTAGTTTTTACTGGAACATTTTACTGCAGACCAAAGACACAATGAACGGGCGTCTTTGCATCCAGATGACGTGTTTATTTTGTTTCTGACAATAATGTATTTTTAGCTTTTGTTCTCAGCTTATGTTTTTTGGCTCGTTGGGGAAATACAACATTGACTGTAATGAAAGTCCTTTTGTTCACTCTTGTTCGGTTAAACATTGGGGACAAGAACAGAGGTGTTAATGACACGTAGGTCACAAAGTCTGTTCGCTTCATCAGGTGCTGAAGCAACTCACATTAGAGTCCCTGTTTAAGGTGACATTCAGAGCGGCAATGTATTTTCATCATGAATGTGTCAGGCTTTGGAGTGTCAGAGGTATAAGTCTGCAAAGTTCAGACGAATGTGAAGGATAGTTCAAGGTATTAATTATCAGGGTTACAGGGAGCTGAAAATGTTTCACTTCAGTTCTATTCAGTGCACTTTAAAGGCCACAGGCAAGCTAATGAAAGGAGAAGATAAGAAAAAAATCAATAGGACCTTATTAAAAAAACATGTACAAAAGTCAAATGATTTTTGATTCCATGAATATGCTGCAACACTGTTAACTTAGACATATAGGTATATAATTGGAGATTACTTGGCCAAAAGTTGGCAAGCTAAGATGAGCAGACTTCCTGTGGTTTTTACCTCTTTAAATACTTTTTCTGATTTGTAGTTGTGCAAGCCAGTAAGTTGCAGTTACACTGTCACCTCAGAATCCAGAAAAAGATAACAATCACAATGCATTATAATTTCAGCAGTATCTGTGCTGCCTGGGTGGTTGAGGGGAAAGGAAATTGACACATTTCTTTAAGTAGGTCCAGAGATTTGAACCGACGACCCTCCAAGCTCCAGGTCTTGAAACGGTGCACTTTGCTGTACAGCTCCATCATAATACTGAGCAGAACACACAGATACAGTCATTACATATCATGCAGTACACATGCTTTGCAACAGTTGCAGCTGCATATAGCGCGGGTACAGTTACATAAACTTGTGTTGGGTGAGTAGGTCTCAATTTGGACTTGATGCCAGTCGATCTCAGAGAAACAAGTCATACCTTTAGGGACTTTAGAGTTTTCACTCCACTTCACTGGCATGTCTAAACTTTTCTATGTAAGGTAGAGGAGGAAACCTCCGCTCTCATAGATCTCACCGTTTCTATTGTTTTGAATTACAATTAGAATTGTAACATACAGCAGATGTACTACAAAATAATGATAGTATTACACAATCTAACGAAAAAATATGACAGCTTAAAATATTGTCACATTGATGTATTAATACTCCGGTCAGCATAGGCATATATCAGCGTCCAGTCTGTGTGTGCGTTTTTGCTTTATAATTTCTTAACACAGCACGTTTGACGAGACCTGTTGTTGGTGCTTTTTGGGTGAGCATCTCTGTGGGAAAACTGGCTGTGATGTTTGGAGACCGTGGGGGTGGGCTGGTGGTTATGTCATTGACGTTATTGACTTAGAACCTCCCATCACAGATGTCAAGTTGAATTAGGCCCATGATACCCCAGAGGGCTCAACAGTTAGCACGTGCCGCCCCCGTGTACACCTGCTCAGAGCACTGATCAGGACTGTGGCAGTACACACTAATCCATCTCTGTATTGTGGAAGATTCATGTTTCACAGACATGCCTATGATGACCACATCGTTAACTGTTACCATTAAGAACAAGCCAGCATCTCACATTGTGGACCCAAGCTAAAGAGCTCACAAGATGATTATAAAGTGTTATTTGGCTGCCAGTTTAAAGCTGATATTTCCTGTATCTCCAGTTTAAAATGTGAGATGGATATCCATGATTTTAGCTCAAGCTGTTGTTTTTTCTTTCCAGCCAGAGCCATCAGTAGCTTTTTTCAGCAGTCTTGTGAACCTGCCTTTGCAGCCTGCTGTAATCCCTGATCATGAATCCCTAACTCCCTGAGTAAACTGGTAGTACATGTGGCCACAGATCCATGGTAACAAAATTCCACAGGGCGTACCCTGGCTTTTCCAGCGTTGCTACCAAATCTCATCTGTTATCTCGGTAAACCTAAGCCTCTTCCGCTCATATGCCTCATCTGCTGCGTCTTCTTATGAAGTGTGAGGGGAGTTCTGCCATGTTAAAAAAAAAAGAGTGCTGGACCACTGGACCAAACAAAGTCTAACAAACTAAAATTATAATGCATTGTGATTGTTTTCCTCTTCCCAGCCCTGCTTGCCACACACACACCGCTCCTACTCAGTAATACATGTTTTCTCAGCAACAGTGCATGTGTGAAATATACCTAATTAATTTAAGTAAATATAGGGTTCATTTAATGACAGTATATGCCAGATGTATTATCTCTTTGAATCAAACGGGACTAGTTTATGCTTATGTTTGCTTTAGGAACACGACACACTGTCTGCTTTGATACTAACAAACCCTTTTTTGTCAACCTTGAAGTTTAATAATGATTACAGATGGGTGTTACAATCAAAGTAACATGAAGAAGAGGGAGATTAGCATGTGTTAAAATAAATAAACAGCACCAGTGTTTTCCTATTCAAGCTTAAGTTAAAGTTAATGTGAGGCTCTAGTTAAATACGAATTCCACAGAGGGCACTGAGGCTCATCGCCTATCCTTCAAAATGGGGCCAGTCCTGCAGTCGACCCACAACTGGGCCACTTTTGGCCTTGTTTATTAAATATAAAGACGAGCAGGACTTGAACATTGACATAAATTAGAGATGGGGTAGTGGCATTAGTTTCAGATCTACTTTCCGCTACTCAAGTCAGCGTATGTGTGTTAAATTGTTTCTTGCAGGTTTTCAAGGAAAGAACTGTGAAGTTGACATAGATGCCTGTGCTCTGCCCAACAACACATGTCCACCTAAGACTCAGTGTGTGGATCTCCCTCGTGGCCTTGAATACACCTGCCGTGTACCCTGTCCTCAGAGCATTCAAGTGGGTAAAAACATCATAGTGTAGTGTGCATGGTGTTTGTTTGATAGTGTTGTTGTTTGAAGTCAAGAACATTTGTGGCATGTCTTTATTGGGTGTATTGGAAATTTAAATTTTGAATAAGAATAAGTCAACATTAGCATTAGAAGGTCCACAAGGACATGGTGGCATCACCACTGGAGTGTGCTCCATCATGGCAGAGATAGCATAAGAAGAGGATTCACATCCTGGATGACTGTTACATGGCAAGAGATCATTGACAAGATCCATACGACAACCTTGAAAGATCAATGGTAGTATATTACCATATAGCTGGGTATCTCCCTTGAGTGAGACAATGCAAGTTATCCACAAACTCCCAAACAATGCCCAAAGTGTCAGCTTCCTGGATCATAAAACTCCTGATCTATAGATATAAAAGAACACTTGAAACAGTGGAAACACTCAGTCTACTACTTCAAGAAAGCCAAATCGATTAGTTCCATGGGTCTCCATTTTCTGGGATACAAATACTGTGCTGCTGGTGGACTTATGGACCCCAGTGGCCAGAACTCCTTCTCAGAGTGTAAAGTAGTAAACAGTAGAATTAAAGAGCTACTAATATTTTGTTTGTTTCAATTAAACACATTTCAATGTATCCTCTACAACAGTGCAGCAACATTATCACAACAGCAGGGAACCATAACAGTAACACTAATGAGAACCTATTTATGTAATTAGAGAGATTACAACACTGTTTGTTCATTTTTGTCATGTAAGAAAACACAACTGGCACAGAGCTTACTTGAAAAATCATACTGACACCTACTGAGACGAGTTGGTGGTACATGATGGATGCATTTCCATAATGAGGAGTTTGACACTTTGGCAGGAGGTGTGAGAATGTGGGAATCGCTGGTGTGAGTTAAAACATATGAGAAAGATCTGCAAAATTACAATTCAACCTGGGTAACTTCAGTAAGAATATAGAAGTTATTATTTTATAATATTCTTTATATAATGTGGAATAATCCTTTGTTTCACAAGTAAGAAGTAGGCATAAGATTAACAGCAGATCTGATAATCCATAAACAGTACAGCTGGTGTTGAAGCTGTACAGTATGTTGGTATAGATGTACTTTATTCATCCCACGCTGGGGAAACTGGTAAGAAAGTTGTACAAAGACTGTGGAAACCTGTTTGAAATTCCTGCTTTGAGTTTGACCTCTGACCTAACCTAGATACAGGCCATAGACGGTATCCAGCATGTTTAAATCATTGAATTTCATTTTATCTCTTTTTCCTTCTCTGCTGTGTATCTTTGATATTTTTAAGCAGTCACAGTGTGGGAGAAGACAAAGCTGGAATTGTGCGATTGTTTGTCAAGGTTTTTGCATTCGGCATGCACAATGAGAACACATTTACAAGCCTGAAAAGGCCTCTGCCACCTGTCGTGGATGAGTGCTATTGAAGATTTGCAATGTCTGTATTTTTGAATGTCTTTATGTATGGATAAATCGACCCTCTGTGTGTTTAAAAAAAGCAACCAAACCTGAACAGAGGAGCTACTTCAGATGACAGATGGAGATGATCACTCACTGTGGAGCAAGTGTTGGCCCTCGTACAAAAATGCCATGATGTCTGCATTATACACCATCCCACAAGCCAGCTCTTCCTCTGTCCCTTTGTTTCCCCTCTGCTATATATACACACATGCACCAGCGAGCAGGCCTATCTTTTTTTGTTACACAGAGCTCCTGGGATGTTCAGCCCTCAATGACCATTGATTGTGTCTTGTAAGACATGATGTAGATGCTACACGGAATACTGAGTGAACCCAGTATAAAGCATGAATCAGTATTCATGAGTGTGCCATGTGTCTGTAATGAAGCTCATTTTCAGGTAGCCAGGAGCAAGAGATGATTAGGACCTGCGTTGTAAAATAATGGTTATATTTTGGACCAGAATGAGCTCAGATTGATCTACGATATTACCATACGGAATGATGGAAGTTTCACTTCATCTGTATCTTCCATCTTCCTGTCGACAGCCTTGTGCAAACGGAGGTCGCTGTGTGTTGAACAACGCCAGTAGCTACACCTGTATCTGTACACCTGGTTGGTCTGGTCCAAACTGCCGTACAAATGTCAACGATTGCGTTCAACACTGGTGTCAGAATGGAGCCACTTGTGTGGATGAGATTCATGGTTACAGGTGAGTGTTCAAATCTTGATTGTCTTCCGGCTATGCTGTCACCAGAGTGTCAATTACTGTAAAAGCCGTGACATTTACTGTTCTCTTCCTTCAGGGTTGAGAGAATTGTCCTTACTCGATACAGTAATAAGAAATTCTCTTTAATCTGTTGCTAGCTGCCTTTGTCCCAGAGGATACACAGGCATCTACTGTGAAGAGGACATTGATTACTGCACTGGCCATCGCTGCTCCGAACACGGTGTTTGCCTGGACCAGCGGTATAACTTCACCTGTCGCTGCATGCTTGGATTTGAAGGGCCGCTCTGTGAAGTGGAAATAAACGAGTGCTACAGCTTCCCCTGCTCAAGTGGTGCCACCTGTGTGGACCTAATCAGTGATTATCGGTGCCACTGTCCCCCAGGGTTTGAGGGTATGAGACCATCTGATTCGTGTGCGACTATGTTTACAGTCATTAGTGTGGCAGCCACACTGATATCAGGCTTTAGAGGAGGTTTTAGTGTCGAAATATTTAAAGCATTATTGAAGTTCATCACAATTTCTAAAGAGTACAGTATTTACAAAAAACAATAATATCAGCTAGCAATAAATTGAGAATTCTTTTGTGCACACAAATAGCATAGTAAAATGTCCACAGCAAGAAGGTGGACACTACTGTGCTTTGACTGCAATAATGAGACAGCTAAAAAATAGATGTCTGGCTTCTGGGAACATGTCCACTGAAATATTCAATTAAACACCAGTATAGGCGATTTAGTAACTGGTAAAGGGCCCCCTGGGCATCTCCCTGGTGGGGTGTTTCTGGCATGTTCAACCAGGAGGAGGCCCAAGGGTAGACCCAAAATACACTGGAGAAATCATATCTCACAGCTGGCCAGGGAACACCTTGGTGTCCTCCTGGAGTAGCTAGAGGAGGTAGTTGGGCTTATATTTGCTTAGGTCACCTTACCTCGGATAAGACGATAGATGACAACTAATCACTAATCAGGTCAGCCACTGGCAGTGGTTATGCTAAGTATGTTTTATTAAAACATACTTAGACATGGGTACTAATGAGATCTATTTTAATACATCTTTTACCATGTTTTGTAGCCATCTTATCTCTGTCCAAGGTTCTATGCACATTTGATAGTATGATATGGTTTTATTATTACAGTTTATAGTGTAACATATAGTAGAGGCTACTGCAGCAATTATCATGCAACATAATGTGGAATGAAAATGGGATAAATAATAGTGTAACTACTGTTTAGACATTGATGATTAGTCTTGGCTGTGAGTGATATGGATGTCTAAACTGGGCAGTGGGGGAAGTAATATGGAAGCAGGCTTAAGAGTGTGCAGTGCAGAGCCTGTCTTGTAAAATATATTTCAGCAGGAGGTACAGTCAGCAGCTACCTTAATTACGTGAGTACCTTACAGTGAATGATTAACAGAGCTCTTGCCTGTGTATGGGGTCATAATGGCGAATTACCTTTGATAGAGAAGCAGTGGTTGGCGGGCTGTTAGTTCTTGGTGAGTTCTCTGGCACACACGGAGAACTAAGAGGTCTGAAATATTGCTAGAGGCCAGATCTAGTGGAGCTTTAAATTTGTCAGTAAAATCTTCAATCAATTCCATATCTTCTTTCTGCCCTGAGGACACTAAAAAATGAACTTGCACCATTTGAACATACATGCAATGCACATCATGCTGAACACATAATCATTTAACTGCAGCTTGAGCCAGAAGTAATCAGCTGCCTCATGAAATAAAATCATGCCTTCCGTAAACCTGGTGCTGCCTTATTGAATAAACAGAAACCACGTTGCTGTGGTTACAGATATTATCCACGTATTGGAGCTTCACTTGAATAATTCTTGAAATCCCAGAGTGGGTTGGTGGAAACATATTTTAAACTGTACTCCAGGTAACAATAAATATGTGTTTCTCCCTCTTTATCCTGCAGGAAGGACCTGCTCTGAGAATGTAAATGATTGTTGGTCGCAGCCATGTCTAAATGGAGGCTCGTGTATGGATCTGATAAATGACTACATTTGTCACTGTCCTCTTGGTAAGTACCATCTACTTGTGTATTATTGAGCATGTTTACAAAAATATCACGCTATTAATTTTCTGTGTAGCAGCTCTACCTTGGGAATACATGGAAAGTTTATTTCTCGTGCGATTATGTGAAACTTGTTTGTTTGTGATGATTTTTTTTTTTTTTGATTTTTTTATTTAAGATGCATTTCCAAAGATAGCAGAGAAAGGGTTATCATTTACAAGAGTCTTTTGAAAGTTTGAATGCAGGCTTTTAAAAAGTCTCTGCACAAAGAAAAGAGACATAATAAATCTGTAATACAGATTGGGGTTTCAAGAGTTTGTTTATTTTCTAAAACCAATGTTGACGTCAGTAAAAGGGAAAAAACACTTGTTTTCTTTCTTGTTAAGCACTAACACATGTAAGCAGCTTGTTCTTTAATCAAGTGACAGCCTGATTTACCAATTTGTACATATTTGACATTTATGTATAACACATGTTCCAGGAAGGACTTATAATCAGTACATAACACAGGGAGGTGCTGTGTTTCTGTGTGTGTGTGTGTGTGTGTGGCTGATTTTACTATGCCCTCTGGTAATAAAATGCTTAATCACTACTTGATTGCACAAGTCAGAAATGCTGCAGCCGGCCCACAAGACCAATGTCACATTCTCCTTGTAAACAGCCACAATCCACAGAAGCAGGATTTACAGACAAATATTTGAAAATAAAACCCACAAAACACAGGTGTTGACAGGACATCCAAATACACTCTAGGACTGGGCAATTGGTCAGCTTTTGTGGTTCTAAGTCCATCTGCAACAGCTGTGGTATTATGTGTGTTTTTGGGTTGTGTCATTCATGTAAACCTGAGCTCTCAGAATTCCTCATGCCCTGCACTCTGAATAAATAGAAGAATTACTGGTTTTGTTGTCAAGGTCGTCTTTCAAGTTTGGCGTATTGATGTCAGAGCCAACATCTAGTGGCCGTACAAGGAAGTGCAGTTTTTGGGTCCTCACGGCTTCCTTTCTTCTTGGTTGTTGCATGTTTTTTGGCTAGTAATAAATTCACACTCAGCATAAAAAAAATGATGTCCAGTGGTTGTCAAAGGCAAACAACACCAAGGTGGACATTTGTCTTTTCATAGTCCCCAAAGGGAAAGGAGAACTGCACAGACATGTCATTTTTTATTTTTTCCTCCCTATGAGGAGAAGAACAGGTGTGTGTGGTGTTTTGCCTCTTTCGCTTCAGCCACTCTGAGCCACTTCAGGAGGGCAGCGCTGTATTTATTGTTGCTTCTTTTCAGGAAAGCATTCATATGGGTCTGGCTTGTGTTGTCATAATGTTGTACAACAAACAAACCATAATAAGGACTGCCTGGGCAACAGGGAGTGCATAACTGCCAGAGAAAAATAGCCCTTATACCGTTTTTGTTTTGAAAGTTAACCCCTCTGGCATAAGTTTTAAATTTAATGTTTCTTGTGCATCAATGTTAATGCTATTTCAGCCAGATACACCTCCAATTTACTGCACAATAAATACACACAAATATGGCTGAAGTCATTAAAACATTTACTAACACTGCCCGTAACATGGTACGTTTTTATGACATTATGGGCACAGCAAATGCATCACTGTAAATAATATGCTCTTACTATTTTCTGCCTTTTGCTCAAATTAGATTTGGGCAGAAAACAGAGCACCTATGTGTGAGTAAAGCTTCCATTACGGTTTTAATTTCACTGACGGATTTATAGGTGGACAGGTGCTTTTGATCACTTTATCCTCTCAGAAATTCAATTAGATAAATGGTCTGTCAAGTTTAAGTGCTTCTCCCCACAAAATACACACACACACACACACACACACACGGAGAATCCCGGAATCCTACATCCAGGCCCAATCCTGCCACCTTTTCCTGTCTGCAGCTACAATCACGTCTTTGTTCCTCCAGTTTCACTGTTTTTGCATTTACATTTAAATCCCTATTATTATCCGAAATTATACCAAAACTGCCTAGAAAGCTCTCAGGGATTATTCAGCCAAGGTTGCCAAATCCTCTAAATTAGTTGTTTTTGTGACAGCACAGACAAATATTTAATCTGCATCTGGATCGTCATCAAAACACACATTGATTGGCAGCTGTGCTAGATGGTTGACAGCAGCCGTGGATTTTGGGGAATGTCCAATTCCTGTCAGACTCACAAATATAGTTATTACCATTATTTTTTTTAAATGCACAATGTTGCTGTTGTGCCCCCTTATTGTGATCAATTTTTACAGTGTGACTCACAATGTGTGTGTGTCATCTAAATTTGCAAATGTTCAGCAAATAAGATTTTATTCCAGCCAGCGTTTACTAGTAATTTAGAAGCAATCACAACATTGCCTGATGTTTTCACTGACTAAACCTGACATGTTTAATGTAATAAATTTACCAAAGAAAATGCAGTTTGGAAGGATTTGTTTTTAAAATCTGCTGCTGCATAAATGTGGATAAAAATTAATCACTTGTTGCTTCATTCATTACCCGACTCAAGTCGCAGGGGAAGAATTTAGATCTTTTACTTAAATAAAAGTACTATTAATATATAAAATCTCCCTTACAAGTGAAAATTTTGCATGAAAGCAACAAAAGGTTGTTTGAAAAACTATAAATGTGTGCTTTTGTATTACGGATTATTTTCAAAATAAAGTGAAATGCACTGAGTTGTAGCCATCTTCCTCTGCTGCAGGGTCGGACTGAGCCACTCGTAGCTGTCAGACAGAGAAGGGAGTCCCATTTGGAGATTGTGACACTGTAAATGTGACATTCCTTCATGCAACATTAAGCTCAGAGTGAATTGCATGCACAATTGGTTATTAAACACTTCTGAAACACTCTGTTGGAGGCAATAGCTGTCCATTAACTAGTCAAGGCAATACATAATATGATGGGAAAAGGGTAGTTGGAAGGTCATCAAACATCTAGATAGATGTAAAGTAAGGCCAGGTGTGGGTTACAATATAAAGTCAAGACTGCTTTCAGCCAAACGGACCACAAAGAAAGAAGCAACAGGCTTAATAAGGTTTGTGGTAATTGGCTGCATGTTTGTCACCTACATCACTTTGTGCACAGGCCACACTGCGTGATGTCAGGGGGACACAAAAACAAAGCGATTTGGTTCTGGAGTCCCCTTTTAAGTCATCTTTATTTAGGTAAACACATGTAATGAGCATCGTGTCACACCATCTGTCTGCGCTTTATTTACAACAATAGATATTGACATGGTTATCTATCAGTGACATGCAGATGTGCGCTTGCTGGGTACAGATAAATGTGATATAGATCAGTCTGCTACAGTAGGTCTCTGTCAATGATTCACTCAATTAGCATACTGCATAGCAGGTAGATTGCAAGGGGAACAATCAATAGCATCATTAATCTGCTAAAGAAAAGGTGTCTCCAGCTAATAAAACACACAGCCATAAAGATGTGTTGCATACTGTGTGTTACACTTGTTTTATGAATTCATTACTTGTGGGATGGTTTCCTGGTAATTTGCTGATTTTACCATTTGCATTGTGTTAATGTTTTTTTTTTTAGGATTCAAAGGGAAAGATTGCTCCGTGGATGTTGACCTTTGCTCGTTGGGATTGTGCAGTAAACATACACTTGTATGTGCTGAGACTAAGGATGGACAGAATGTCTCCTGTACATGTGAAAGAGGTGAGGAGCAAGACCTTTTACTTAATACCTCATATGTAGTTTGTTGTCATGTATGAATGCTTTTGGGGGAAAAAAACAGCTAGGGAGGCTAACCTCTTCCTGACAAGTCCAATCTGATTGGTCGGCTGTATTGGCCTGAGAATGCACCACCCAGTGTTGCTCTGTATGGTTTGTCTCTATCAATACAACGAATGGCAGCTGTCATGATTAAAACATCATAATTCAAGGCTCATCCAAACAGAAACTAAAAGTACTTGTATATTTTTTGAAGTGGGCAGGACCTCATCAACAGCGCTCTGTTGCCAATGGATACATTAGTCAGTCAAATCCTTTTGACCCTCTTCCACGTGGATGACCATGTTATCACAGCAGTTGCTGCCAGAGGTGGCAGGGAGAAGACACGAGCAAGAGGTTCAACCTGTCACGTGTCGTTTCATGTTGTAAGAGGTCGGTATGACACTTTATGTTCATGCACAGGAACGCATGCAACTTATTCCTGGACATGGTTATGGGTACTTGAAATAAAAACCTTTGCTTGCGTTACCGATCATAATCCAGTTGACACCACTCCACAGCAACTCAAGTATCCCTTCTCGTAGAATGATTGTTACATAGAAGTTCATGTAACCCAATCAATAACGGTAACTTCATTACTCCTGTTGTATTTGTGCTCTGCTGATGTCAAAGTGAAGGATTGTGAGTGATTTCTTATGTAAATGAAAGCAACCTGCAGCGAGCTGCTCTCCTCAGAACACTTCTCAAGGGCAAACTGGAGTGATGTCTTGTCTGGATGTTTCAGGTCGGCAGTCTTGGCATCCATATTATCAAATGCTTGCCAACCTAAAGTGTTGCAAAACATGTTACTCATACCCCTCCTCTTTATGGCCCACGCTGTCAACTTTTTGACCAAGTATTCATTCCATACACTTAATCACATCCCTGAAGTGGAACTGGTGGAGTTGTCTGTATTATTTTTGCATGATTTGTGTGTGTGTGCTAGTTTGATGGAAATGTTCTTCCTAGATATTTTAAAGCGATTAAACTCTCTTTCCTGCCGATTTAGCAACATTTCATCAAACAAAGAAACAATTTCTTGACAGCAGCGTTGTTTTGTTGTACATTTAGGATTGTTTCAAAGGAACAACTTTGCAGTGCAAGACTTATTTTTTGCCACATAATTATGTGAGCTCCATGATTTGTTTCATCAGAAGCTCTCCTTGGCATGAGACAGTTTTTGTCATCCAGCAGGTTTTTTGTTTTTTTTCCCGTCTTCGCTGTGCAGCAGTTGTTTTTGTTCGGCTGCCGTTTTTGTTTTGCAGGGAAAAAAAAACTGCTTATTTTGCAGTAAAACAGATTCTGTGACTGTTCTTTTTATATTCATTTTCACAATACTCCTAATTGTGAGAAACATCTCCATATCTGTATATGCTCCCTTTAGTCCTTGCCTGTTCAGAGTGTACACCCATAAAGTAACAAATGCTCTATGCTAGATAAGTGTTGGGGTTAACCCACATACAGCCTGTGTATGTCAGCAATAATGTGCCTTAAACAGTGGTATGCTTCTTTCCTTTTTAATGGACTCCGCGCTGTGTGAGTGCATTTACACGTGTGCGTTGATGCATGTTATTTGTTTCATGTGCTACTCTTTGTGTATAGATTGACTTTGATGTTAAAAATCACTAGATTTGGCTTGTTTAATGTAATAAATCAGAAGGGCAATGACTGGCTCTTATTAAACATGATTAAATGATCCAGTGAGCTGAGTCTGCATTTGCCCTGCAAGCGTTTTGAATCAATACAAGCTTTGAAAAGCAGCTTTTGTTTGTGAAAACAAAGTCATGCTGATCCTAATTGTCTTAGGAGTGAAACCAGGCGAAAAGGATTCCAATAACACTGCTTTTTTTTCTCCCCCCTCTTTACATGTACTGCAGGGTTCGGAGGGTCATTCTGTGAAGTAAATCTCAATGAGTGTAAATCAAAGCCATGTCAGAATGGTGGTATTTGTGTGGACAGCATTGACCTGTATCAGTGCTTGTGCTCAGAGGGTAAGTTGCAATGCAATTATATCCCCCTACAGCAGCGGAGATGATAAGATTATGTGGTTAATTCAGACCTTTGTTGGTGTTTTAAGTGTGCAGTCAAGTGAATGTGAATTCAGCCCCTCAAGTTGTGAGACTGTCATGAATGAAAAAGCCCATTTAACACTCAATCTTTCACTGCTCAGCTGTTTGGAGGCTTATTCCTCAATCCTACTGCTAAATGATCAAATGGAGATGAAAAGGAAAATTATCTTTTCATCTCCAATGTCTGCTGGGAAAAGGTGTAGCCAGAAATTTACTACATTTCTGAGTTGAACTTAAGTAATGACGTAGAAAAAAAAAAGTAACTGCATTGGGCCTGCCTGCTGATTTCAACCCTCTATTCCAGCAGTGCGTGTGGGATTATAAAGAAAGAGACAGGGAAACTTGTCTCCTGTCAATGGGAAGACAATCAATCTGCATTTATATATGCAAATGATTGCACACTCAACTGCACTCCCATACTGGTTTATTTTCAGATTTAAAAATCACACCCACCTCTGAGCATACATAATTGTAAAAAATGTCTGGTAGGATTTGCTGGTGTCAGTTGAGCCCCTTACACCTGTGTGCTTCTCTCCTACCCTCTGTACACACACATCCTGTATTTAAATGCAGCTGAATTCTCATGAGTTCACATCTACATATTTTTTTTTCAGTGTCTGTTGTCAGAACAGGATGAGTAATATGTTGACGCAGAATTGTGACCGTGTGGTTAAAACTACATGTTAAACAGGAGGCTTGTCCAAGTTGTAGGTGCTTGTCAGGTCAGGACAGTGATTGTATTGTATATTGTATAAGTCCAAAGTGGAGGACTTAACATCAGCATTGGCCTTGCAAGGTAATATTAAATTAAGATGCTGATTTTAAAAAAATAATCATGTAGATCAACAGATTAGGATTTTTTATCATGATGGACTCATAATTTCTGGCCCATGTTTAATGTGCAGTATAGTTTTAATAAAGCTAATCCATGTCCTGAATGTGTTTATGGAATTATTAGGAAGAAAAAACTAATTCCTTGCTCTTCCAGATGATGAGTCATATCATCAACTAGCCCAATCATAGTTTAACTGTCAGTTATAAATCAAAAAAGAATCAAAAATGAATACCATACCTCAGAGAGATTTATAATAATTACATTTTTAATCATTTCGGCAATTACAACGTAAATTCAATCTATACCTCGAACCAGTTCCTCCAACATTCTCCTCTCCAGAACTCATTAATGTATTAAAGTAATTGAAAAATACTCCAGACCCCTCTTTACCCAGCCTGAAAAGAAACTTTAGTACATCAGAACTATCAAAAGTGAGGTTACAGCTCCTAAAATGCTTTCAGAAAACTGACTGTAGATTCAATATGATCTTATTTCCTGTATAGCTTTGTGCTGTGCAATGTTCAGGGTCCTAATCAAACACTGCAGGTGATTTTGCATGATTAGCAGCTAAAGGAGGGAGGACCCAGAATCAGTCACGTAGTCAGAATTAAAACCTGTGTACAACAAAAAGGCGCCTTTTTTTATGAGATGATGCTGATTGCTATCTTCACTCGTGATGATTTTCAATTCCATGTTTTCTCATGTGTCCTGGCTTTGCCGTAAGGTTAACGTATATTTGATTAGATGCCTCGGATCACATACAAATTGTTCCATCAGAAATGGTCACTTGCATTATTAGTGTAAGAAGGAATAAACCGCAGCTATTTTTCTAATAATTTCTTGGTCCAGCTGACATCTTACCTGTGAGACATACCTCTGATTAAACCTTGATTGCGGGTGAAGACTGTTATGCATTTTTAATGAAGTCAGGATAATTGTCAAATTTTATGACATGGAGAGAGGTGGAAATTGGTTCCATGGTCAGTTTGAGAAATGATGAGAATTTGACCTGCACCGATGGTGCTGATAGGCAAGCATTAGTCATGGGCCTCTTGTAGCTGCGGTGTGTGACAGTGCTAATGATAGTCATTTTGTAGCGTGACCATGCGGTGGAATATATTTATGGGGGACTAAAATGTCAAAAATTGGCAGCACTCACTTATACTTGATGACTTTAACCTTTTATTTTTAAAACATCAAATGTGCTGATGCAAGTTAAAATTAATCACCATGGAGAAAGTATTAATCAGGTTGGCCCACAATGCGAGACGTATAATTTATCCCCTTAAATACAGACTGTCTTTGCTGGCACTTGATAACTGGTGATGAGCTTACAGTAAAAAAATACAGAAATGAAATGCTGCTGTTTTACAGGTGGTTACCGATTCACACGTCATCTATAATGAGATTTTTCTTTTGCTCTATATGCCAGGCTTTGTTGGATTGAACTGTGAAATCAACTATGATGAATGTGCCCATGGATACTGTGCCAATAATTCCACATGTATTGACCTGGTTGCAGACTATGAGTGCATCTGTCCTTCGGGCTTTGCTGGTGAGTTATCTCTGTTATCATTTTCATAGCAATGAATATAATGTAGATTGAGGACTCTTGAGCAGTGATAACCATCAAAATGTGTCCATGTTTAATGTAAAAGCTCAATTACAGATTTCAGAATGACTGCACTTGAAAACTTAAACAGTTCAAATTATATAAAACACATAATGTTATCCTATACATAATAATAGACTGGAGAGACATGCAGTACATATGACAAATCATTGACAGCAACACTAGTGCGGTCCTTCTAAACACTCTGTATAAGATGGTTTGTTTTGACATCATATGTAAATTCTGGCTCTTTTCTTTTGTTTGTGTCTTGTTTGGGAAATGCTTTCCACTCCAGCTTAGCAACAAACATTCACAGGTCATAGGCCAGCAGTTGTGTAACAGTGCTAACTGTTTTCATTTTTGAAAAGCACAGTAAAGTATCCATGACTGCATGCATTGATTGCAATTAGTAGAAAAAGTACAAGTACAGTGTCTCCTGCTGAGGTTTGCTTTTTATTAGCCTTTAATTTTTTGATCGTTTTACATTTGTAATTTATTTGAATCCAGTTGGCAAAAAGTGATTCAGAGTCAACAGCCCTTTCTGGAAGGAGCTGATTGTCCAAATGTAGATCACTAATTGGATTATTCCAGATGTCCTTCACTTGGTTCCTGATTACCCTGTCACTGTCTTTTGTATCTGTACAGAGGAGCTCGACTCCTGACTTATAGATAATTTGAGGAAGTTAAAAAGAGCTCTCAAAGCTACAATAGCTACATTAATATCCTAAAACACATTTGTTTTCTCATTTTGTATTTACTGAAAATGGAGCCGTAATTATAGCCAGCACATCCCGGTTTAAGATGTCGTGATGAGGTCAGATATGTTTCTATATATATAAACAGACCATAAGGAGCAGTGATGGAAAGTGTGCACCTCCCATCACCTTAATGGTTGTTCCTTGCTGCAAACTCATTTGTATGGCTCATTATTGAAACATGCCATTAGGAAGGTAATGCAATCTTTTTTTCCTCCCTTTGGTTTGTGTTCGTCTTATAAACATACATTAACTGCTGTTATTTACATTTCAGGTAAGAATTGCTCCCTATCTCTCTCTACATGCACATCAGAGGTGGACTTCTGTAAAAATGGAGGAACCTGCTCGCACAACTTAGCAGGAGAAATCCAATGCATTTGCCCTGCAGGTATTAAACCCTTTTTACACAGTGGATTGGCTTGAATTTGCTAAGCTTAATCTTTGTTTTGATAAATGTGTGAAGCCAAGCTTTTGCTCTTTAGTCATTGCTACAGTAATTCACCCGGAAATGTAGACGCTCAGTGAAATATTTTTCTAAGCTCGATAATCATCATAACCGCAGCGCGCCACGTCCCCGTCTTGCTTAATTGTACATCAATCCTTTTTGTAAACTCAGTTGTTAATGCACCTTAGTGTCGCCTATGACTGTGGAATCAGAAACACAGCTTTTCCCACTAAGTGAATACTAATAGAAAGCAAATCCACAAATTAGTTACAATGGGTGAAAAAGCCACACTCTGCTGTGTTTCTGTCTCTTCTGTTGGCTGGTGAAATCCTTCCTTGATTTTAGCTTTATGCTCTGGCTGGTTGAATTATGTAAATCAGCGGGGACGCAAAACACTGGCAACGACAACATCACATGAAATCTCAATCCATGATTTTTGCCAGATGCGGGAAGGCATGAAGATACTACTGTACACAGCACTGCACATCAATCACCGCTTTGATCCCACCTCTTACAGGGTACCATGGCAAAGACTGCTCCTCATCTGTGAGCCAATGTGTGTCAAATCCTTGCGACCCTGAGGGGACTCTCCTCTGTGAAGAGCTGGAAAATACTTATAGATGTGTGTGTCAACATGGGTACACTGGTCCGCGCTGTAGGACACCTATAAAGCACTGTGTTGACGGCCTGTGTCAACACAGTTCAGTGTGTGTGGATCTGCAGAGAGGGTTCAAGTGTGATTGTTTACCAGGTAGGCTCACCTGCCATGTTTTTTTTTTTTTTACATGTGCTTCTTTCCTTAAATGAATCATGTATATATCGCAGACACACACACACCCAGTCTGATGCTTTCACTTGTTCACCTTTCTTCTCAGTAGGAGTCTAATCTCTTTGGCCTTAAGCAACAACACTTAACATCCTCATGGAATGTGTAAGTCAGGGCTCAGATCATCAGTTTGTAAGATAACTTCAAAGTGGTGCTTAGATTGTCTGTTTGCCCACTTAGGAGACTTCTGTTAGGGTTTTATCAAGAGAGGGGGTATATACAGTCATCCTGTTCTCATGTATATAAGAGTCTTCGCCACAGATTTCCAAGGTAATAAGATGACTTTGAATTTTAAAGTAAGTAATTCAGCATTTTTTTCTAATTACACTGATAGTTTGTGCTCCTTTTATTCTGTGGTGTGAGGGGAAATTATGACGTCAATGGTACCTGGTGTATTGTTTTACCACACAGTCTGTGAATGTCTGTGAACAGACATCTTTAATTCATGTGTTTTATTCTTACAGGTGTATATTGGAGTTTATGTAACATATAACATTTTTCCACAGACAAAATGTCAGCAGAGGGCTGAGTGACAACTGTGCTACACTGTGAATCTTGCCTTTTTTTTGGCTGTTGAAGGAGGAGCGTGTTGTATTCACTGCTGGGGGAGTGTCAGCCCTCAGGGACCCCCTAACAGCCTGGGACCCCATGCAGTCGCCTCCTTCTTATAGGGCTTTACTGACTGTTGTGAAAATGTAACAGAAAACAGCTTTTGGCCAAAATTTGATGACCACTCATCCAAATGACTCGACTTGACACTGCACTTACTTTGGTCTCCAGCAATTTATCCAAGTGTGAGTCAAAAAAAAAAAAAAATGAAGCACAGATGTATTTATGTAAGTTTTAAATCATCCAACCATCAATGCAATTATAGCAAACTAACTGTATCATCAATACGAGAGGTTTTACTAAGCAGTTACAAAACATTTTTAAGGAATGCTGGTGAAATTTAACACAACTTCTGATCCTCTCTCTGCAGGCTTAACAGGGCAGTTCTGTGAGATAAACATTGATGACTGTGTGGGAGAGCCCTGTGGAGTCCTGAGTATTTGTAAAGATACTCTGAATGGCTACAATTGCTTCTGTGCACCTGGATTTATTGGTAAGTGAGAGCTTTCTTGAAGTTATTCTTAGTGAGTTAAAGTGGCATTTTATTCACAGAAGCAATTTTTGCTACTTTCATACTTTCTTAGGAAATAACTGTGAGATTGAAGTGAATGAATGTCTCAGCCAGCCCTGTCGAAATGGAGGCTCCTGCGTAGATGAGCTCAACTCGTTCAGCTGTCAGTGTCCTCGTGGGCTCACAGGTATTTTATATGTTTTTACCCGGCTGCTCAAGCCTCTCCGTGTTGGAATGAAACTTGAAAAGTCTGCATGTTAGTTCATTTTTAGCGCTGAAAAAAAATGTATGACTATATATGAAAATATAATGAATAGACTGAAACGTAGCCATAGTTTCTGTGGAAAGCCTCAAATGGTTCCAACAATCAAGCGTAAATGTTACGGCCTTATGATTCACTCCAAAGATTTTACAAGTACTAGTAAGGTGACATCATATCTCAAAAATGACCTCAACCACAGATACGGCAGGTGCATCATCCAAGCAGTTGTTAACTTAAAGGTAGGGTAGGAGATTTTGAAAACTCAGTGAGAGTCAGCCAGATTTTGAAAGTAAACACACGCCCCTTTCTCTCGGAGCTCACCCCGAAGCCACGGCTCCCAATCACATGGCATTACCTGAAGACGAGCTGCGGTCTGTGACTTCGGCCATCATGCACGTACCTCTCTGGTTCGCGCAGAGCAGGAAGAGAGTGACAACCAGCCAATACTCCGCACAGGGTCCACCCGGAGGATAGCTGATGTTTTTAGCATTTTATAGCTTCTACAGATGATAATATTCTTTGTTTTAATGAGAAACTGCCGAACTAATTGGGTGCTATTGGATTGTAAAGATAAGTTACACTAATTTAACAAAAAGTGCATCAGAATGAAATCTCCTACCCTACCTTTAAGTCTGAACTAGTTTGTCACACATGTGATGACCGTGTTGATGTGATTACTCTAAAAATGACACCTTTTCTCACCAAAACAAGGCTGCTTGGCTACAGTTTGACTAAATATTTCAAGCATAAAATTTCTTCATTTTGTGTGCCTTAACCAGAGAGGTATTCAATTTCAACCCATTGCACACATTCAGTGCATATTTAAGTATTATTTCCCTCTCTATCTGTTCTGTATGTCCATGCAGGCTTTTTGGATAGAAAATGTATAATATGGCAGTTGAACACCTGCTATAAATGTATCTTCCTGCTCTCCATGACACACAACTTCCAGCCAAGTTTGCTGAGCCGCGCTGTGTTCAGCATGTTCTCTCTTCTGATGTCTGTTTTACAGTCTGTTTGGCCAACTATTTATATTTCACTTTTTACTTCCACGCCAGTTTGACACAGTATGTAAAGTATGGCATACCATCACATGCCGTCAATCCCCTTGCAAATGCTACAGCATAAACATTAATGCAAAGTGGGGAATTATTTATTTATTTTTCTACTTGCTCTTCAACCACAGCTGAACTGCGGAAATTATACTAATGTGGATATAGTTTTAGATAATGTCCTTAATACAAGAAACTGTTGGGCAATGCTGTACTCTAAATACACTGTACTAATGGAAAGGTATGCTACACTTTATGCTGTTTATCGGCACCTGTTTAGGATTTATGGCAACCAGCAGTTTTTGATTACATTCCATTCAACCTTGATGCCTCACAATAATGGAAGTCTTTTATTGGGAGCAGTGACAGAGGAGCCACAGGAATCCCATCAGGACTATGTTGTTTATGTGACTAAGGAAAAAAAAAAAGCCATCTCTACTCATACTGTGTATGGGAAGTGATGCGCTGTACCATGTTGGATTAAACATAAACAGTATTCATTGCTCTGTAAGCTAAAATCAATGTCACAAACTAATAAGATGCGTGTTACATTTGAATTATCTTGGGGAGTTTACATTTGGAAACATAAGTAGAGGAGCAAGATGTTGGTTCAATCATGTGGATCATAATTAACCAGTGTGAGTTCTTTCTACTAATATACGTGTATAATTAAACACATTTTAACTACTATGTGCAGTCTTGAATCTGAGAGCAGAAAATGGCATGTAGCTTGAAGTATATAATAAAGCTGCAAGTATAGTGTTTAATTAGTGAAATTATAAAGTCCTTGGTTGTCCCCAGAGTGTTCACATTATTTTTGGCCACAGTGACCATGTGAGTGGAGAAGAAGAAGAAGAACACAGTGTGTCAACACTTACCTCCTGCAAGCCTTCTGGCCACATCCTCACTCGAGGCGATGATATAAAATGAGCTCTATCCTTTGGTGTTAGAAGAGCAGTACAAACAGTACACTGTAATTACATGGGATGTTGTTGTAATTCAAAGACCTGTTATCACGTTGGCATTTCACACTTTGTACGAGCCTCATGTACAGAAAGAGCATGTGTTTTACTGGAGCTGTACTGAAAGTCGTTTACCTGTATCTGGACTTAAAGCTCTTATTTAGTCCCCTTTTTCAAAACAAAATACCAGTGTCAAATTAATTTTGCCACACAACTGTAAATGTGTTTTTCTATTGCAGGATGTTTACATGAACTGTCAAAATAAACTACAACCAATGAATTCAGTTTGTCACCAGTCATCAAATTTCAAATTCCCCATGCAGAGACATTAAGCTAAATGCCACATATTTGACTAATTTGGAGCTCAAATGGAATGCAAATCATAACATTTTGCATATTAAATCTGCATGATGACCACAGCTCCTTTTTGTTTTTAATGTCCTGATATAACAGGGGACTACTGCGAAGTCAACATAGACGAGTGTGTGTCCTCTCCCTGTCTGCACAATGCCACGTGTGTTGACCTTGTTCATGGCTTCGGGTGTGTCTGCATGCCTGGATTTACAGGTTAGTGGTTGCTCTTAATTCAGGAGCAGTGTTTATATTTTCACAAAATAAAATGCACAGTACTTGATGGATGGCATCCTACAGCACATGTAATTTATTTTTCAAAATGTTGTGTAACAAAGGTGTTCCATGGCTCTTGTGTACAACTATGTTATGCGTTACTCGTAATGTTTATATCCTACACAGTCCATTAAAAACATGCAACCGCTGCCTTATATTTGTTTTACTGTGCATGTCTCCAGTTTTACCAGCACATTCATACATCTTTATTCATGAATTATGCAGTGCTGTTGCAACAGGTACTTTTTCAATGTGGAGTCAGCAGCCATCAGCACTTCCAGACTAAGATTTGCACATATTTAGAAGTCAATTTTTTTCTCTCCATGTGGTGTTTTGGTGTCCACTGTTCACAGTACAAAGACTACTATAGATTAAACCAAAGATAAAGCTTTCCCCCTCACTGATGTCACACAGTAATGACTTTTGAACTATCGTTTCTACAATTACTTAATAATTTCCACAGAGCAGGATTCATAGTGCGTTACCAACAATAGACATCAGTGCAGTGCTGAATTATGATCACAAAGGAGCCGGTTTCTCTTCTTATGGATAATGGGATCAAGAAAATTTAGAAATTATATCTGAAATGGAGAGAGAGGATGTTCTTTGCTTTTCCATGTTCCTTCCTGCAGCACCACGGGAAGCCCTCTCAGGTATTATAGCTGTATTCAGCACTTCAGTATACTATAATCAGCTTTTCCATTCTCTGTCTGTTTGGTATTAAAAGGTCTCCCCAAAAAAAAAGTTATTTGCAAAAAAGCACTAACCCAGTTATTTCAGGTTTATGTTGTTTATCTGAAATATTCAACTCTGATGAATTGATGGTAACAAGCCTGTCATTCTGCATAGACTGCTCATTAAGCATCACCTACGCAGACCTTTATGTCAATCACTCCTCAACATAACATATTTGTTAATCTGTGTTCTTCTCTGTCAAAGGTACCAAATGTGAACTTGACATTGATGAGTGTGCTTCATCTCCCTGCAAGAACGGCGCCACTTGCATTGACCAGCCTGGTAATTACTTCTGCCAGTGTGTGGCTCCTTTTAAAGGTAATGAGCACTGAGGGAATGGGGACAAAAGCAAAGTTAATTAACTTCACATACTATTATTTTCACCTGTCTGAACTCACTTCACATGTCTCAACAAAATTAGTACATCTTCATTTGCTACCTGTAGTTAAATAAAGAAAACTTAAGTAATTAAGGAGATGTAAGCTGCGGTTGATGCTCCTGCTGCTCAAGTGGCAACCTCTATCATTTGTAACGGGCTGAGTGTCACTGTGTGGCAAATTCACAGAAATGAAATGCTCACTTGATGATTTTATCATGCTATAAAACATTCAATAAAACATGTACAGACTGTTATAGGTGACTGCATTCAGTGTTATTAGTTATTCTATTTAGAGAAACACAAACAGAACGTGATGATGTCAGAATAACATATTTTTTAAACAACGTAACCCAAAGTCATTTTACACACAAAAAAATAGTTGAATACATAAATAAAACAGACTTTTACCATGTATACAACTAGTTGACTGCAGTGACACGTTCCTACTTAAATGTTAATCAGCCTCAGTTTTGGACGGCATTAGCTAGCAGCTAACAGCTAACTAGGAGCATTAAGCATGCAGCGCTTCAGACTCATCCTCAGACTCTGACCCCCATCAGTCCGGCTGCTCTGTCCTCTCTGTCGCCCACAGCTTTCTGTCCAGTTTGCTGACATGAACCAAAAACTTAGCTTTGATCAAAGATGTTGTATGGGCGGTAAGAGCTCTCACTCCAATGACTATTCACCGTCATACACACGTGTATGACCACACAATGAAACAAGTGGTCAGGAGAGTCAGACATCTGCCGTAAACAGGATCTTTGTTGTAAGACGATTTTTTTTAAAACATGACTTGTTTTATCCAGCAGAGTGAAAAACACTTAAAGTACTGTCGTGTAATCAGCTGATTTTAACAATGTAACTGTATTCTGATTACTATCTCTTTAGACTGTAACTGTAACGGATTACAGTTACTCATATTTTGCATTCTAATTATGTTACGTTGGTACATGTAATCCGTTACTCCCCAACACTGTGTATCACACTGTTGCTAGTGTGTTAGATTTATGATTTACACTGACAGACAAGCAGTCATTATTAATGACTGGAAACACATGTTGGTAGATAACATGTCAAAGGTGTGATAAGTAAAATGAAATAAAAACAGGCTGGTTGTAGACGCACTTATCCTAACAAACCAGTAAAGTAGAAGAACCTTGTTGAAAACCCAAGGACCATTCTGACAGATCTAATGAGCTCATTGTCTGTGAGATCTTCCTGGAAAGGACAACAGTCAGGGCAGCACTTCACAAATCCAGGCTTTACAGCAGAGTGGGGCCAGAAGGAAATTACTCCTGAAAAAGGCACATAGAATTTACAAAAAGGCACTTCAAAGACAGACTGGCAGCACAAGGAGGAAAATCCCAAGCTCTGATGAAAATGAAAATGGAAGTCTTCAGCTATAATTCAAAGCACTGTAGGAAGTAATGCAGAAATGAGGCACAGCTGATTACCCATGTAACACCATTTCGGCTGTGAGGTGTAGCAGTGGCCACTTCATAACATGAACTGTAGCTCTGCACTGTCAGGGATAAAACTGCATACCCAAGTAAACTCGGAGAGTGTCTGGCTTCACAATTTATTTATGTATTTTTTATGATAGCATTGCGGAATAGAGTGTAATTTATACATAAGGAAGCGTGCAATAGCTTTGTTGGTCAACAGCGGACTTTCAAAATAAAAGCCTCAAAACGTGAAATGTTAACATTTTTCATGGATGCTGTGGAAGTTTCATCATTTGGGGTGGGGTAACATCTTTTAATCCAAACCATGACCTTTTTTTTCTAAGGACATTTACAGTGATCGGACCGTTTGAAATTTTAAAAATACATTTCAGTATTGAACAGTAACAATGCTGCCAATTGGTTACTGTAAAAAGTAGCTTATGTTTCACCATGAAGAAAAAGAAGACTGTATCCTACACAGTTATTTAATACAATCAATAAATAGTATTTGTAATATCAAAGTCCATATTCCCTTCCCAATCATTTTCTGTGTAATAAGCTGACATTCAAAAGTAAACTTTCAGAACTTGTCAGACATATTTTAATAACTCATGGGTCAACCAGCTGAGGCTTCTGCTGGCTCAGCCGAAAGCCACACTGTGCCTTACATATAGTATAATAAACATACAGAACCTGTTAGGATTCAGCACTTTTTCCTTCAAATTAGAAACTGACTTCCTCAAGATGTTCACACTTTCTTCATGTGGATCTCTTTACAGAAATGATCAGAGGCAGGATATCATGTTATTCTACGTCTAGTTGTGCATGATCTTTTATTGCCTGGCTTGACTGATGCACTGCAGTTTCAGAACTTTGTTTCTTTTCTGTGTCATGCATGAGCCGTCTGTCTTGCTGTATGGCACTTTAATTTGTGTAGTTCCGACGCTTTTTTAAAACAAAATGACAGTTAAGTGGCACATAATGGTGCAAATGGAGACATGTAGTCACACATTAGTAATGAACTTGATGCAGCCACAGATATGCTTTTATTAGTCATTTTAAATCAGCATGAAACATGACAAGCACAAAATGTATTTTACCATTTATTGTAATAGTTTTTATGTACGTACTTTTATAAAAATATCTGACATTTCATTTTGAATGTTGTCACTTTAAATTGAGCCTTGATAATGTTTTTTCTTTGTGTTGCTACTTTAGTATTTCGTGACCGTTTTAAAATATATATCTCTGTAAAGATGAGCTCTGATTGAATGAATCGGCTCCTGCTGGTTCTTGGTAATCTTTTGAGGCTTTTCATCTGTCTCTTTGTTGATTTGTTTGTCCCTCTGTTCAGTTCATAAGCATGACACAGCATGTATTCTACCACAAGGACAAATTCAAGGAAATATATAAAATGGCTAATCTTTATTATCCACAGGTCCACCCAGTTCCGTTGAATTCGTTCACATATTCCTTTCCACTGAAAGGACCTTCTCTGTGTGTTTCTTTGCCTCACTCCAGGTCATAATTGTGAGTTCTTACCCTGTGAGGCCAGTAATCCCTGCGAGAATGGTGCAGTGTGTGTGGAGGAGTTGGATCAGGACCATTTCCCTTTGGGTTTCCGTTGTCACTGTCGCAGGGGTTTCACTGGCCCCCGCTGTGAAATCAATGTGGATGAGTGCAGCTCCAGCCCCTGTTTTCACGGCTTCTGCTATGATGGTAAGAAACAGCTTATCTTGCCAACATTCTTAATAACAGGCACTCAAGATGGAAGCAAAGCTTCACACACACACACACACACACACACACACAAACACTTTGCTCACTTGTAGCCTGACAGGCAGCATTCAACTGGGTCACCATCACAGATAATATGGCTGCTATGGAGTCATCCATGTGAGATGAGGATCTTGGACATTGCTTGCTGGAGCACACCTGATCAGTTCCTTAATGTGACTGTATATGGAAATCAATTAAACATCAATGTTTTGTGATTATTTGAATAATGGATGATAAATGACACAATGTGGATGGTAAATCTGATTTTATCTCTGTGTAGTCCATCTCTAGCATGGATAGTTTAAAAAGTCATTAATCACATTGATTAAAATAAATACTAAAATGTGTCTTTACTGTTCTGTTTCCAGTGTATTTTGGTGGAGTTATTTTATAATTACTGCCAAAGTTTGCATGCAGACTCCATGGTTCACTTCTTCCAGTATTCTTTTAGGTGTGATAAAAATAGCGATGGCTGTGGATCACTGTTCAAGCGGATCGCTATCTGCCCTTTGCAGTGCTAAAGTAAACCCTGCCCAGCTGTGTTGACCGGTTTTGAATGCAGCCAGTTCACTGTAGGTTAGTGAAGCCGGCCTCTAGGACCTATTGGCCAGTGCTCAGCAGCAAGCCAGCCAGCCAGCCAGCCAGCCACCAGGGACAGTGCACTGCATAGCCACAGTGGCGGGGATGAGTAATGCTGCTGCCACCCAGGACCTAAAGCATTTAATGAGAGTAATAGCATCTACACGCACCAAGACAGAGTGACAGCATAGATTACGTGGTAAATCTTTGGGATAATGAAGAATCCTGGGACCCTGACTGGGGAAGTAATAAATTCACTCCTGTAAGAACTGCAATTACCTCTGTCACTGGCTGCCTGTACCAGTGTTGTGTTGGAGAAACAGAATGATGCATCCCTCTTTAACATCATTAATAATTAAAGAGAGGGAGGAAGGAATGGATTATTAGACACAGGAGATTCCAACTTCTGATGGAAGAAACTGGCACGTTTGTAGCATCCAAAAAAAAAGGAGAAGCTACTCTCACTGTTTTTTTTTTTTTCTCCTTATTGCAAGTGTTGTTAAGAGTGTGGTAGCAAATGCTTTCACTGACAGAGAATAGGGTAAGTCCAGATTGGAGGAAAGTAGCAGGAGAGAAGAGGACTGAATGGCCATCGCAGACAAGTTCATTTAAAGATGGTTTAAGTGTCAAACTGTCAGACTAATGCACAGGGAGGTGACCTGAATCACTGGTGCAACTACAGGTTATACCGATACTTCATAAGTCTTTTATTTAATCGTGACTTACATTAAAATTGACTCATGCTGTTGATTATGCTTTATGCTTATAATCAGCACTTACCTGTGTAGTGATGTAGCACCCACTGAGAGATAAGTGAATTAATTTATGACGCAATGTGCTGTAATAACCCCGCTGCTTTTTCTTTTAGTCGTAGATGGCTTTTACTGCCTTTGCAGTCCTGGGTATGCTGGGCTGAGATGTGAGCAAGACATTGATGACTGCGTCAACAGTTTGTGCAGCAACAACTCAGTATGTAAAGACCTCCATCTGGTAAGTTGACACATGTTTGGCAGCTTAATCGAGTGCTTTTATGACCTTTTTAAAAAAGGCTAAAAAAATGTCCCAATGTCCTGTAAATCACTATAGTTGGTAAGTCTTTATTAAATATTGATAGATCTGAAACATGTAAGTTACACCATGTGATTACTGTTATGCAGCTTGAAAGCATTTCTGTTGCAATAATAATAAATTTAACCAACTGTGCAATAACATGAACAGTGTTTTACTATAAAACAAACTACATCTACATACATGACTCTGAACTACTGCAGGGAGGCTGCAGAGATGAGGTTTATGCACAGCAGCCGAATATGGCAGCCCTTATTGGTCTTAATGGGAAATTCAGCATGAGTACCTCATTATTGTATCTGCTAATAGACAAATTATGCCAATTGCAGTATGCCATTTATGCTGTGTGGGCCGAGCTTTTCATGCAACGTAATAAACGAAGTATACTCAGAAACACAATGCAGGAGTTATAATGAACATATTAAATATGATGCATGCTCATTAAAGTTGACCCATCAGTTGACCAGAAGGACATTTTTCACCCATGGTAGATTTCATCAAAGGGTTAATACTGATGAATATGGATCATAAGTCTAGCCCTCCTTCTTACCCTGCCAAATCATTTCAAATATATCTGTCAAATAGTATACTTTTTTCTTTTAAATCTACTTTAGGACTTCTTTTTGCACAGCACAGCCCTTCTTCTGTGGTAATCCAAGTGTCTTTAAGCCAATAACATTGATCTGTTGCAACTGCAAAAAGGCCTTGGGAACTGCATGCTGTTCAAACTCTGTGCAATGAGTACCAGGGGCCTTTTTTTCCAACAGCTGCTTATTTGCTAACAGATTGCAATAGTGAAACAGATGTGTCATTGATAGTTTTTTTCCTTCTTCTTTTACTTTTTCTACAATAACTTTAGGAGTAGGGTGCATCTTTAAAGTCAAAGCATATGTACATATGTAAGACAGTTTGAGAGATTTCTCAAAATAAATGTATTTTAATAATTTATACAGTACTTAGCTCGAATGTCGTCTTCCAGTTGTGCTTTTGCTTTATCCAGCAAATTTCCCTTTATCTACAATAACTCTACAATGCTGGACCACACATATATTTTATTTATAAATTGAACATATTGTTTTGAAGTAATGGTTTAATGTAAAAGCTAATAAATAATGAAATGCACATTTGGCCTTTTATGGTTCTGATGAAACACTATGGTGTGCCCACATTGAAATTCATTTTCCGAGATAAACTGGATGTGTCTGACCAGGATTTGATGCTGTATGATAAATTTCCAACCAATATTATTTACTCACTTTGTTCACCTTTCTTTTTTTCTGCTCATTATTCAAACAGGGCAAGTTTTTGGAAACCCCTTTCACATAGTCTTGTTTACAGTGCAGCTATTCCTCTCTCTGAATCGCTGTGTCCCGCAGAGCTTTAGCTTATTTTGGAGAATTGCAGTCCCTGAAGGTGACTTAGCAGCAAAAATGAGATTATGTTCTATTGCCAGGGGTAAGGAATTGGAGTCTCCTGGAGGTATCTAATTTATCACGAGATGACGGCATTGCCCCCCCACCCACCGCTGCTGCTACCACCACCACCACCACCATCCAGGCTACAGTGTACAAATTACATCAGACAAAGTTTAACAGCTCCCCTTCAGTGTATGAAATACAGATTAGCATGCATTCAACCAGAATCGCCCAGAACGCTTAGACAGGATGTTGGCAATGAGGAACCATAAAAGCAACCTTTGACCATGTCACTGCCTTTTTAAAGTACGCACAGACAATTGGGAAAGTAATGGACAACCAACCATTCATCCTGCATGCTGTGATTTATTATTGTATTGCAGATCGCAATGATAAAATAAAGGACAAATGCTACATATACTACTTTGGAATGTAGTATGTAAATGAAGGCAAAATATATAGATGATTAGCATAGTAGCTCGATGTAAATCTATTTCTCAATTGGAAGCATCGTAACAACAGAATGTCTTGCTTCCTTTTGTCTGTAAAAATTCCTCCACACAAAATCTGCAGCAGTAATAATGTGTGCTTGATAAAAGCTTGTACCATATACCTTGAATGGCACCGACGAAACAGGCTTGCATATTGTCCAGAGGGTGGGTGGTAGGAGGAATACATCTGCATAGCAGTAATGGGAAAATGTAAGACAAGCGTGACTCTTTCACAGTTTAAATACATTTCCACAGGAAAGATTTCTTTTCATGTGTTTGTGTGAGTAGGAGGTTTTATTCTGCAGTATTTTTTAAGAAAATTCACAGGAAGTTCATCAAGTGTATTAGGCAATGCGCCATTTGTTTTTCTAAAATGTAAGGTATAAATACATAAACAAATATGTGTCATAATGTCCCCCAACTGCTCCATAACAGCTTAATTAACAGCTTCTGCAGCCACATTCAGTGCTTGTAATGGTATGATACTGTGTCATAAAAAAAACTAACTGCCTCATCCATCCATTTCCATAAGAAAAGACAAGTGCATGTGAAGTGTCACTATATTTTGTTGTTTATCTAGTAGTCTTTTCTTTTTTTTGTTGCAGACTTATGAGTGTGTGTGTCATCCGGGCTGGGAGGGGGAGTACTGCCAACGAGAAATTGATGAATGTTTATCACAGCCTTGCAAAAACAACGCCACCTGCACAGACCTTCTCAACAGCTACAAGTAGGTGTGCAAGCTGGCTCAGAGGCACTGTCCTCACGAGTTGCATCATTCATGTAATAAATGCAAAAAAAAAGAAGTCGGTTGGATGTGTCCTTCCGTTGGCAACGGAGATAATGAATTGCAGATGGCAGGTAAAACAAATGAGTCAATCAATGGCTCACAGCATGAAAAGGTTTCAGGGGATCTGTGACTCATTTGAGGAAAAAGACGGTGTATCTGCTTCGGCTAATGCCCCTCTCTCGCTGGGGAGACATAAAACTGCTTCAGGTGGAAAAGTTGGGGAATGGAAAGGAATGCAAGGTGGAGTAGCTGGTAGTGCTCGGGTACTCACTGCCACCAAGTGGAATATTCACCTGCCTTAAGAGCAGATACTTTAGATTCACACACACACACACACACACTTGGTTTCTCCATCTGTGTCTAGTGTGCATACATTTCCATTTAATCCCCACTCAGCGTTCTAACTTCCTGTGTCCTACATTCAGCTGTCCAGAATTAAAAGCTGTTCAGACCAGTGCTGCATTTAACCTGTGAATTTCCCACATTGATCCGGGAGAGCAGTTCCTATACATGGTGTATGGTGGTTTATCCACAGGTCCACACAGTAGCAGTGCTATATCAATGTAATTATCCTCACAGAGAATGAATCTATTTAGGATTTGTTTTCACAAAATGACCTTTACAGTGTTTTATCTCCTCTGTGTCCAAGGTGTTTGTGCTCACCAGGCTGGACAGGTGTGGACTGTGCCGAGGATGTGAATGAGTGTGATTCTGGACCCTGTCTAAATGGAGCTCAGTGTCAGGAGTCAGACGTACCTGGGGAGTTCTCCTGCACCTGTCCCCCCTTCTACAGCGGCCCCTTGTGCAACCAGCCTTATGACCCCTGTGACCCCCTCCACAATCCCTGCCTGCACAACTCCACCTGCCTGACACGCTCCAATGGAACGGCCTCGTGCAGATGCCCAGCTGGTGAGTGAACACGTTGAACATGTAGCCGCAGCCTTGCACTCGTCGTGCTTTTATTTTAGCCCATGTTTTGTGCTTAAACTGCATCATTTTGTTGAGTTACAAAAGGCGTCATTTCAAAGGGAAAAGGCGAAAAATGTTCCTGTCACCGTTAAGCACTCATTGTTTTTATCTTTTCTCTGAAATGGATAAGGGTTTCCAAACAACAGAGACAATGAATGCTTTCATGTGCATAAATCACTCTGCTCACGCTTCTAAAGAAATAAACAAAACATAGCTTTTTCAAGTGTTTAATATTCATATCAACAGGGGAGTGGACAAATATGCTTACTTTATGCAAATCTATGTGGTTATTATTGCAACAATCCAAAACAATGTCAAATACTGACTAGAATTTTTTCTTCAGAATAGCCACATAAGTACTTAATGCTCAAAAATTATGTTAAAACATGGGTGTTTGTAACTTTTGGCAAATGATATTGACATTGAAATTAACCCCTTGCAGGAACAGTTAGAGAGAGGGAGAGGGAGAGAAGGTTTTCATGGGTTCCTCTTGTAAACACATGATAAAGATATTGTGGATTGATAGTGGATGGACTCATTCTTCCACACAGTTATAATTTATAAAACAGAACTCCTAAGGCTAAAATACTGGCAGCCTGGGTCTGTGTGGGAAGCCTCAAGTTTTAGTTTTAGTCTTATCATCACTTTACTGACTGCTGCATCCAGCAGTTACAGCTATGGGCCCAGCCTAAGGTTACATTTACAAGACATGCATGTGTTAATCACACATCAAAAAATTAGTGGTGCTATAAAGAACATACGTTAACTTTGATTTTTTTTTCTGTCCCTAAACTGGCAACATATTGGCTATGTTCTGACTACCAGGCTAAAGCAACTTAAATCTGATTATTTGTAATCAATAGAGTAGAATAGCACAACAGTGCCTCCAACAGCTCTCAAAACTTTTCTTTTGCTTCTTGCTCTTGCTCTCCTCTTGAGTACTTCTTTCAAAAATGCACTGTAGAAACTATAATCTCCATTTCTCCTGATACAGTATATGCCAGATTTGACAGACCCTTAGTGGTCGCACAAATACAATATTTTTTGATGATTTCATGTGAATGCGAACCATTAAGATGGGTAAATCTGATATGCATAAAAAAAAATCTGGATTGAAACATTGGGCTCGTAATGTGATTGTAGCCACTGATTGTGTGTTAAAAATGTGTAGTTGTATTGACTGTAGTACATATTTCCTATATTTTCCTGTAACAGTAAAAGTTACAGTACAGAAAGACCCAGATAACTTTAATGCTTTGCCTGGTCCTGTCTGTCTCTTTGCTGGTTATGTGCATCATTTTGGGTGTGCATTTGTTGTTGTTGTTGTTTCCAGCATGCTCGTACCAGTATCAAATAGGGCTATATAAACTCTATAGTTTGTGCTGTGGGCTGTGACTCACAGTTTGAATCCATAGCAACAGACAGGAAGACACAAGGATATAACAACTGTGGGTCAGTGTCGATAATACAACACTGCAGTATTGCGTCCATTGAGATATTTAGTCACGTTACAGTACTTTGTTATATAAAACACTAGTTGTAACTCAGCTCAGGTATGCCCGTTCACTCAGGCTACACGTTCAAATCTGTTTCATGTTTGCAAGCTCAGTCAGGTTTCTAAAAAAAAAAAAAAAGAAAAATTAAAAGAAAAAAAATCTGTGATTCATGACAGCGACCTATTTCTTAGTTGAAATAACCTGTTAGGGTGTTAATCAGTGAGCTGTTGATAACTTCAGAACTTCAAATGATACAGTGTTTCAACAGTCAGACTTATCAGTGTGCAGGTTAAGATGCTATAGGGTAGTGCTGCACCTAATGGCTCTATCAGCACAGAGATGAAAAGATGTTGCCAGATATAAATAGAGCAGCGGGGTTAGTTTCAGAAGGCTTCCTTGGAGAGGAATAGGAAATTAGGTGCTGGCTGCATACATTACACCAAGAGCTTTGCGTGGGCTTGGTCGTTTTCACTTCACACAAGCATTGTGACTCACTACTCTCCATTATTATTCACCATAAATCCATCCTACATAGCTACTACTCAACAAACACAGAGCTGTTACACAACCCCATGGCTTGATCCCAGTGCAGCAATTTTTAAAGACTTGTTATTTACCACTGAGTGTAGGTTATTTGTCAAGGAAATTATCTAGCCCTTACATTATTCCCAAGCCTAATTAAATTGGAATTTGTCTGCCTGTGTCAGATTTACGGCCATAAGCAAATTTCATCCCACACACTGATGATGGACACCGCACACTGAACTATGTCAAGGTTAACTCGTTATAAAATCAAACTTGTTTTTTTTTCACACATTGTCTTGTAAAAATAATAAAAATGCAGCTACTCACATCTCTAATTTATTCTACGTGTGCCTCACAATACAGTTTACAGGTATGCGAACAACAAATCTGCATTAAAATTCAAAACCTCTTATCTACGTTTCAAGTGATTGGTGTACAGCAGGTTCGCTCTCCAGCACAGACGGTGTGTGTGCTCTTATACAGTGTTGGTGTCATGACAGCTGCACCATGGTCAAATATGCCTCCGAATAAACATGAGCGTTTGTGCTGTTAACAAGGATCATTCGTTTCAGAAGGGTAGCTGTTTCACCATTTTAACAGATTTATCATTTAACTTTATACAAAACAGGATGCCTAATGTACTTAAATACTAAATAAAACAGTGTAGGTGTGTCATGTAGGATAATCAATATAGGCTGAAAAATACTTTTTGTAATAGCCCAAAAAATCTATATATAATATATTTTTTAAAAAATATATTTTTTAAGCCACACTTAAGCCACTGCAATGTTGGGATGATTACTTTTGAAATGTAATTCAGTACAGATTACATTGCCTTAAATGTAATTATTGTATATTATATTAGAAAAAGCAAGTATCACATTTTAAAAGTAGAACCCAGGAGTGAGTTGTTTGTAGCTGTATACCTGCCACAGATACACAAAGCATAAAATTAATATATTTTTACTGAAAACTGCACTCTGAATATGATCTGTTTAAATTAGACCTGTATGTAAACATACGTATTCATCCTTTATAAACAAAATATTAATTGATTACTAACTGTTGCATGTGAAGTGTCTGAAGTCTCCGACAGTGTTTCAGTACTATAAAAGTAACTACAGACATTCCAGCCATCTGTTGGCTTAATGGTTGCAAACACACCACGGCACCCTGCAACATAAAATCCAATATTCCCTCTATTACAGCCTATTCTGCCAATTTTATAGGAGCTGTTTGTGTGTTTGTTCACTTCGTAACAAATAGCAAAAGAGGCTCTAGTTTAAAAATGATCCTCATGAGACAACAGCAAAACTCAGATAGTGAATGGTCTCTGTCAAACTTTTCATTGCCGGTCCTATGACAGTATCTAATCTCAGTTGACAGGGGTCGTTTATAAAAGATAAGCACTTTAACAGTAAGTCTAATGGTCTTTTTTTTCCCCCTTAAACTTGCTGTGCTGAATGCTTTACAAAGATGAGTGTGTGGCCATAGTTTCCTTAGGACACTTCACTAGACTATATCATGTAAGAAAAAGGTTGATGTAGCAACTTTAGTGTTCATCAGGTCAACAGGAACAAAGAGGCAGCCATTAGGACATTTCTACTGGGAGTGGCATTAAAGCGATTTGTGAAACACAGCCACAATGGAAATGAGTTTTGTCTACAAAGGTGCATAACAACCCACGGGCCAGAACAAAACCTCAGCTTGCTGAAAAGGAGAAGCAGTTATCCCTCTCGTGATTGTAGAGGGCTCCTGCAGGAGGTTTTTGTTCTTGCTAGCACCAACTGTCTGTTGAGGCTCTGGCCAGGAGGCCTAAGTCATCTTGCCTGACCAGCACAGATGTTCCACTTTCCCCTTAATGAGCAGCCTCAGCAGGGAGTGCCAAACCTGATAGAAGAGCAACCTGAAAATGAGAGAGTTGGGGTAGAGGTTGGGGTGAGGGGGTTACCGGTCGACAACTACAACAAATGAAACAAACAACACTGTACTGTACTGTAGCCTCGGTACACGGCAGCCACATCAGATTTTCTGCCCTGTACACAATAGGCTTCAGCAGGCTTTAGTGTCCTTGTTGAGTTCTCTTTGGGCACAGACATGTGTAAACTACAACATCCTATCAAGGACCTTTGCTGCGTGTCCTTCACATCTGTAATGCTCCTGCATGGTGCTCTATACATTGCTGCTTAGATGAGGTTTGTGGGGCTACTCTTTGTGTTTATTGTCAGCTTTCCCATGCAAACAATGCTGCAGTGTAATGTTCTGGTGCATTGTTCTATTACATAGGCATTGTTTACACGCACTATATAAGTTGTTTGTAGATTAAAAAAAAGAAATGCGGGTAATGGAATGTTTGTATTTGCACTGTTATATTATATTACAGGCTTAATAATGTTATATAATTTTCATCTCTATGTCCATTGCCATCTTACTATTGGGTAACAAGTTGGCATATTTCATTGTTAAGAGTGAGCTATGGGGTACAGTGACTTCTATCCCTCTATATTCCATTGCATACAGTGAAGAAAAGTGATTTCTGCAGCACAGGGAATTAATTTAAAAGCCTGTGTGGTCCCTTTACATGCAAAAACCATTCAGTCTCCATGGCTCAGAATATCCCCAGAGGTGTTCCTGGCCAGATGGAGAACAAACCCCTTTATTTGCATGGCATGCTACAGTAGCCTTCACCTTCCACAAGATTGAGATTGTGTCCTACCAAACAGTTGGTTAATGAGCTGCCGTGGAGGTAAGCCAACAAGAGAACTGACACATACCTAATATGATATTGAAAAAGATTTGTTGAGTCTATGCGTTTGCCAAAGATGTGTTGTCCCTGCATGCATTTTAAGCCATTCTTCTCTTTTATGGAGGAAGTAGACAATATGACTTACAGTAGAGGTGTCTCAGTTTATAAACCAGATGCCCTGCCAGATGTATGTGAGCATCTCTGTTTTTCTTGTTGAAATATATATATAACGCATGCACATCCACAAATCTTATATGGTGTGTGTAAAAGAAGAAAAGCACCACACTCATGAGAGTTACCTTCGGTATACTTTGGATTGCTTCTGCATTATCATACATTATTATTGCATGTAAGATTATGTAATGATGAGTGTGGCATTCACACAGTAGTTCGACCTATAGCTGACCGAACCCAGGGGCCACTGATAATGATTTTTATTTAGAGTAAAAATGATGAAAAATAAAACTCCATGAAGAGCTTTATCTTATTTTCTCTGACACAGCATTGAATGGATAAACATAGCAATAACATAAATCTTGAACGCAAGAAATAATAGGCTGTAAGGATTTATCTAACATGCTAGCTAAGCCAATGATGCTAAACCATGATGGCGTTTATTGGAAAAAGGCTCCTTTTATTATTACTTTCTATTTAAGAATGTGGCAGTATTCTAATAACCTTTCATGTTAAAGCAGCCTTTCATGTATTGCATTCTTCTTCATGTGCATGGATACATTTCATTATTCCCTAACACTGACTATACACTTTAGGCCTCCAAAATAACCTTTTCTCACCACAGTGGGATGAAAGATGTTGCAAAGAAATCTCTTTCACAGAATAATGGAGTGAAGAGTGAAGAAGTCAACACCCATATTGTATTTTAAGCAAAGTTCATAGCAGCATGTAAAACTCTGAGAACTACTGTCTAGTCTAATACTCTGAAAGTGAAGCCACACAGAGAAGCAAGAATATATTAAATTGCGGCAGGTGTTGAACCTCAGTATGAGAGCGCGCCCCTTTGGTAGGTAAAGGTCGCAGCACACTCCTGATATTCTATTGCTGAGGGCAAAAGGTGCTTCTTTCTTCCATTTTTTGCTTTGAGAGCTTTGTTTGAAGCCAACACAACAGCTGCATAAAAGGCAGGAAAAAAGCATCAATGATAATACTGTGGTATCAGAGGATTTCCCTTCATGAACATTCTCAGTCATTAATAGCTTCAACTACATTGGTGTTTAACCCCTGAATGCTTCACAGCAGGTAAAAATACCCCAGTGGTCTCTATGTAGATCTGTAGAGACTTCCTACAGTGCTGACAGAACACACTGATTTAATGTAGCATATGCCCAGAGCATGGGCTTTACTCATGTATTTCTTGATGATGCTTGATTGGACCCAGTCCTGTACATACTATAATTAGCAATACCCTGTACACAGACATGTGCACTAGAAAGCATGATGATGACCTCCTGACAGCGGGCACATGAGCACCTTTGTTTACTGTGGTTGACTAAACAAAACAACTTGAAAAACCTGAAGAAAATTAATTTGTGCAACTTCTTAACAATGACGAGTACCAAGGATGTTGACTATACATGACATACAGTATATATGGTCACACTGCACAGCATGTGATGACCCTCCTGCTGTGCAGACAGTGCACAAGATATGAAGACAAACCTGTATGCTTACATGATCTGTAGAGGTGATGTAAGCATGCGGAATGTGGGGGTAAATGGATATTGCGTGTTAGTGTGCATCAATTCATAATTGTTTATATCAGAGATCGCTGTAGTTTGGACAACCATCAGATGATGGCAGAGGCAGTTTTCTTTTTAACTACATAGACATTTCTGTATTGCAGTTAATTGCCAACATATCTTTTTATAGTTTTATAGAGCATGTGCATCAAAAGGGATGTTATGTCTGTGGTTGTGTCAATATGCCATTGAAGAACTGATGAAACATGCAGTTCTCTGCAGTTACATGTGTGTTTTTGTGCTGTTCTTGGCTGTTGGTCTTATTGAAAATGTTTTATAATGTCTTTAAAGTCTTTAAAGTCTTTCTTCCTCAGTGAAAATTTCTGATGTGCCTCATTGACGCTTGATAAAATACACGGCTGTATGAAAGCATCTCATGACTGCTGTAAGAATGAGGTTACAGACAATGTGACCTTGAGCTGTGCATTACTGAAGATACACACTGTTTCTCTATGCTGGAATATTGACTTCTGACTATTTTTTTTTTTGTTTTGTTGGCAAATGTGCACAATCCACAATAAGTTTAAACTAATGACATTGATCCAGTCAGCTGCTGTTTGTTGCGATTTTACTTGTAAAATACTAAAATATAAATATATTTGTTGCCATTTGACAATATGAACATATGTAGCAAACCCTAATGCTAACCAAAGGGCTGCATGGAGGAGGCTGTGGGGTGTTGCTAAGAAGTAATATTTTAATAGAGTTTAAAAGTTCATACTGATATCAGTGTGCATCTTAGGAGGCAAGTTGTATAGATGGCTTATATTAAAAAAAAAAATCATCTCACATATTTCCATTATTGTAGGTCGTTTAATGGGGATGCCTGTCTTTGGCGTAGACCTCAGAGACTAGACATCTGCGCCCAGACTGTTCCACCCTGCTCTTTCCTTACACTTCTTCCTCTCTCAGCATTTAATTCTGGTACGCATGGATTGGAGGGAATGGTCTGAGTGTGACAGAATTAATGCAGATGTTAAAATCTTTCCTGGTATGAGTTTGTTATAGTTTGCAATGCTGCCTGTTTGTCAGGTTATCCTGGCCGAAGTTTACCGCATGTGAACACAGCCACAGTAAACGGTGTCCCTTTTGCTTGCACACAGCACTGTTAGAAAGAGGTTAGTGGCTTCATTTATACATAATATATAAAAATAGGCCTCGGTCTGGAACAGCTGTACAGTAAACAAATTTTAAGTAAACTCAGTGTTTAATCATTTTGTGCCTTCATTAGCGGAGCTGAAGAGGTGGTCCAGGTGTGGAGCGGTGGGGTAAATTGGCTGCACTAGCTGCTGTTTACATGCAAAAAGATTTCTATTCTTAACCCACTTATTCAAGTAACCCAGTTTTTTGGTGTTTGCATGTGAAGGACTCACCGGTCCGCCTGTTCTCCACAGCCATGATGAGTAATTTGATAACTGCTGCATCTGTCCACCACTTATTTAGTGCCATGTTTGTTTTTTGCATACAAAAGAATTCTGTGGTTACATAATTTAAGGGTTACAGGTTTGATAGATTGATGTGGTGTTCTCTAATTTTAGACAACAAAATTCATGGTGTCAAAATGTTTAACACGAACATCTAGCTCATTTTTAAACACCACTGTCAGATAACCATCTCACCACAGCGGTAACGAGCATGTCCCAGCCGTGTTCATTATTTTTTCGAGTACCCTAGGAACATTTTTCTCTCTCTGCTCCCTGCAGTGTTGCTGTATTTGGCTGTTGGTTGTTTTCTTTGCATATGGATGTGTTTCCACACTTGAAGATGTATTTGTGTTCTCATGGTTTAAGTTTTGTTAAATCAGCTGTGCACATTTCATCAGAAAAACCGGTGTCGCAAAATCGAGGAGCAATAGCGGGCACGATCTCCCAGTGCCTGTGTGGGTTTCCTCCGGGTACTCCAGCTTCCTCCCTCCCTCCTATTCTAAAGACATGCTTGTTTGGTCAATTGGTCACTCTAAATTGCCCGTAGGTGGGTGTGGATGGTTGTTTGTATGTGTATGTTGCCATGTGATGGACTGGTGACCTGTCCAAGGTGTACCCCGCCTCTCAGCTGTAGAAAACTGGTATAGGCTCCAGCTCCCTGTGACCCTGCACTGCAGGACAAAGCGGGTGGATGGAGTCATAATAGATGAGAATAGAACTCTAAAACAAAACTCTCAAGCCTCTCAGTTCCAGCATGACAATCCAGCACCGATTAAGCCACCAGTGACATCTGACATTTGATGTATGACAACACACAGATGACACCACAGACATGGACCATCTATATTGCACAAGTGGCAAGTTATGTAATTTTAAATGATCCTGTCTAAAGACCTGAAGATAGAAACGTAGCACACCAAATTCGCACCCTTCAAATGAAGACATTCCTCATGTTTCAATTGAAATGTCAATCAAAGTTAGTTCACGATCCACTAGGGATTACCCACAATTTCTTCTCCTCGGAGACATTTACTGGCAGCAGCCGTGATCACACACTGTAGCTCGCACCAGATGATGGAATGACTACGTGAGCACGCGCCTTGGGTATCCCTCTCTGTACTCTGTCAAAGAGAAGCCTCCAGTCACTGCTTAGTGGCAGAAGATGCATTACATTGCAGTGACATTCGAAATAGTCCCCAAGGCGCTCCACCATTGCTGTGACTGACAGACCAGCTTGGGAAACCTGTACTGTCCCATAATTCACCAGATGCTCTGTGCTCTCTGTGGTCTCGTGGATTCGCTCTCATTCTTACATCCCTAGGTGCACATAGCTGTGTCACTGTCACTGCCATACCTTTTTTTATTAGCGTCATGATGATCACAGTCTAATTGCTTACACTTTCTGCATGAATGTAATTTTTTATCATTTACAGTAGATACAGAAAGCACAGGCAAAATGACAAAACATTATTTGCGGTTAAATTATATTATATAAAGATGCATTAACTTCCAACCTCATTGCACAGGAGACCTTGTGACATTTATGGTGAAGAAACAGGCAGAATGAAAAATGAATATGTGCAATATGTCTTCATGTTTATTTCACTTTCTCAGCTGGGAATTATAGTCCAAATGTATGTAATGCTAATTTGAAGTAAGACAAGAAAACACCAGGAGCACAAACACTCATTATAAGATAATACATTTGTTTTAACCCTTTGCAATAGTGTGCTTGCATCACTTTTAATCATGCGTGGCAGACGGTGCACCGCAGGGCCAGCCCTATGGCTGTCTTTGGGAGTCTGGGCTCACAGTTTTAATGTTGTTTGATAGCAGAATTGTAAAGAAAATAGGTTTTATGAACAGTTGCCCTTAACACTGCATTCATTCACAAAAGGCTTTTTTTTTTTAAATATAGACACTATACAAAGGGCTGGAACTTGCTATATCCTTTAGAATATTTTGTGGAGAATGTAGAGACAGAAAAAAATGCTTAAAAATAAATACAGCTATAAATTGCTAAATAAAAAAAGTAAATCAAAAATCTAAAATAGAAATACATACTAAAACTATTCTAAAAATATAAATATACGAATTTGATATAAAGGTTATTAAATACTGCAGCAAATTAAAACAGCAATGTCATTTTTTCATAATTAATGTCAAAAATGTGTTTACATTTTTTAAATTTAAATGTTGTACTTAATTTAAACTTGACAATCCGATTTTCCATTATTTGCATCTGTATTTGCTTGTTAATGTTAATTTCTATATTTCTATATATATATATTTGTTTTATATTTTATATATATATTTTATTTTTATGCATTTTATTTTGTATCATGCATGGTATAAATACTTCAGCTGAAAACCATCTAATGGATCAGACCAAAACTCGAGCAGTAGAGGAATACCTCCAGCAGGCAGAACATTAAGGCTCCCAGGCTGCCTTCAAATGTACAACAAAACATCCATGCTGATCTGCTTAGCCATCCTGCCCCTCAACCCCCTAATGAACAAGGGCAAAAGAGCTCTTGGGCTTAGCCTCTCTCTCTTACCCTAACTTAACAAGATGTCCCCCTACTCGCTCGCCGTCTCACACACACAGACACTTATGCACACATATGCACACAGACACACACCTCCCAAACCCCAAACCACTAACCCACAGACCAATCTGTCTGTGGCACTAAAGTATTATTAGACTTACACACTCTCAAAGGGGAAACAGTGAGTGCTGAGAGCTGGAAGATGAGATATGCTACAGGGGCTACTAGTTCCATTAAAATGGCATTCACTGGGGCCTTTGTTATCATCGGCCCTGACGTTTTCAGGATGTAGTGGGGTTTGCTGATCCATGACCATCTCATCTATCTTTCAGGATTTGAAGGAAGTTGGTGTGAAATTGACACCAATGAGTGCAGTTCAAATCCATGCCAAAACCAGGGCAAGTGCGTGGACCGGGTCAACAGTTACAGGTAAAAACTGTTATCCATAACCAGCTTTTCATTTCATAGAAGGCAAGTAAAGGGTCAGGATTTTCATGTGATTGATTTTTAGATCGCCTCCAAATCCTGTATGCATGTCTGGCTATTATGCAGTCTTTTCCAAAGTAGATTCCCTGTGCTAACATGTGTTCTGACTTTGCACCTTTTTGCTTATATTTAATAGATGACAGTAGCATGTAGCATTATTGCACAGTGCAGTCTAAATATGATGTGCAATTAATATGGTATGTGTATAAATTCTTTTTACTCTTTGTATGTGGGAAACTGATAGCTCCTCTATTTTTCATCTGAGAAAAAAAAATCAATATTAATGATTTTTCTTTTCCAGCTGTGATTGTAAGATGGGATTTTCTGGCCTTCACTGTGAGCAAGACATCAATGAGTGTGCCTCTAACCCTTGCAGCAATGCAGGTGTTTGTCAAAATCTTGTGAACATGTAAGTATGACTGGAATTCTTTCTCTTTATTTCTTTGACTTTGCACCTCTGTGTGTGTGTGTGTGTGTGTGTGCGCGCTCAAAGACCAGGCAGAATTAATTTTCTTGTTTTTATTTCAAAAGGCAAAATGAATAAAATCATTCTCCCTAAGAAAACATATGAGGCGTTGGTGTTCCTCTTCAAAGTGTTCCAGTTTATATAACAAGCCTGTCTTCATCCTTGACACACATAAGCTGCTATTCTAAAGACAGAGACTGAATTCAGCAGGAACACATCATGTATCTAGATTGGGCTTTACTCCACTGGTGCTTCTCTCTGCTGTGCTTAATGGGAGCCCCGGGGCTTCCAGGCTTAGTCGGACAGATGGGTAGAGAAGTCCCAGGGCCAATTTGAGTCCTAAATGGTTTGTCTCCAGTTTGTCTCCCGTCATGATTTCGCTCCCATGTGACCTGGCCCCGCTCAGAGCACTCCCCTGATTGCACAGTCCAGGGAGTTCACATCAGGTGTGTTTTAACCTCACTGCCCACCGCATGCTTCTATCTCCATCTCCCTGACCCAACAAGGCGAACAAGTCCATCTGTACTGATGAATCAGACTCTGCAGTGTGCGCATCGGGCCCTTGCTACTTTGTATTTACACATTCCCCTTTTTTTTAAGATGCAGTATGGCTGTCTCCATAGAAAAATGTCCATTTTTAAAAATCTAAGCTCAAATCTGATCTACACCAGCACAGATGTGTCTAATTGCTTGTTTTCCTATGACATCACTTTCAAACACTATAACCATTCTCCTCTGAGGTGTGTGGTCAGATCCTTCATTGCAGAGATCAAACATGATTTAAATTAGAGACTATAATTGCCAGCACACACATGCACTTTTTTAATTGCTTACTGCATGCTTTTAAGTTACAGTATGAACTGAGCACCACTGTGCTCCCACTCAATTCCTTAATGATTATCACATCTTCCTTAGGTTCCAGTGCATTTGCCCTCCTGGTTATTTTGGAACGCTGTGTGACCTGGATGTGAATGAGTGTGAAGTTTCACCTTGCCTACATGAGGGCATCTGTATCAACACGCCCGGGGGCTTCCACTGTGTCTGTCGTCCTGGATACTCAGGTAGCTCTTTTGCCCTTAGGTGACATGAAGATCAATATGAGAGTCTAAAAAGCTTATCATGACTGCTGCTGCTGCTGCTGCACGCCATCGAGGCAACTCTGACACAGATCTGGCTTAGTGCAAAAAAAAAAAAAAAAAAAAGAAACTCCACAATGGCTCTTTTTAATTAGCCCGCCTGCCTCTGCAAGATACAGTGCCTGCTTTTCAGTAAGGCTAACAAGAGATAAATTCATGTCACCTGCTTTATCTGATGAAAACTTCTCAGTGTCTGTTAGTTGCCTTGATTTCATTTCATCAGCCCCTTCAGTCTCTGAACACTATTGTTGTTTTACTTCAATCCATTTGTCTTATTTTTCACTCAGACGGATATCGAGCTATTTTAACGCGCACGTGCGTGTGTACGTGTGTGCGCTCTATCCAAAGCCGATTCCTGTCAGGTACTGGGAAGATTAATTTCATTTGTCTTCCACACTGTATCATCAATTTATCCTTCCCCAGTTGAGAAAGAAGGGGGGGAATCTCTGAGGTATTGCTACTCTGGAGAGCAGAACCTGACACGCATGGCCCAATTCCCACAGAAGCAGCTTTTATTATTAGGCCTACGCACAGCATAGTACAAGTCATTACTTTTTCTGTTGCTCTAAGCTCATCTGAGGAAACAGGGTTCCCCAAGAGAGCAAGTGGCCAGCGGATACAGTTTGGATTGGCTCAAACCAACTGGAACTCATACAAAATATTTGCTCTAGTATCATATGTTAACAGCAACTTTTCACAAAAAAACACACACACAAAAAAGTTCTTTCTGCTTTTGTTTTAAAAGTAATTCTCCCATTGTATTAATCACAGGGTCCGATTGGAGTGGATTGAAATGTTGTGCCGCTTCTTCTGCTGCTGAAAGGCGGTAACTCGCTGTGTCACTTGATGGTATTAACATTATTTGCTTCAGGCATCAGGGAAGTCAAAGGTTTTTTTTTTGTTTTGTTTTGTTTTTATTTTTTGCATATCAAATGCCAAAATTCATTTTGCCTGTAGCAGTTGAAGCCTCTTACTAATAAATCAGTGCGGTGCTATCAGCCCACCCTCAAAGATGTGATTAAGCTATAATGACACTTTTATTTCCTCCTGCATCACACTACCTGTATTGGAAGCTTCTTCAGTGCACCTGTCTTAAAGTTATATATAAATATATAAATATAAATCACAGCAAAAAAAGTTTCTGGTTCAAACCTGCTGGCTGCCCGGGGCCTTTTCGGAGTTTACATGTTCTCCACATGCCTGCGCAAGGATAGGGTCCAGCTGTGGATGGACTTAATAAATTATTAAATAATATGCCCTTATATGTACCAAAAATAATTCATTTATAATGTATGACTTATTTATTCGCTTTCTTGTTCAGTTTTCCATTGTTTATTTTTTTAATTTATATATATTATATTATATAAATATTAAGTAACATTGCAGAACAGACTCAACAAAAGGGTTAACCTTACCTTTGCCTGTCTTTTGCGACATAAAGAAAGTGATCAGCCTCTGAAACCTCTGAAACGTCTCCCTTCTGTTTTTTTTAGTTTATGCAGATTCTTCTTCTTCTTTCAGTGACGTGTGCTGTGATACCCAAGTACTTAATGTTCCCATAACTCCAGCAGTCATCTGTGAGATCAGCATCCATTGCTTTCTCGAGCATGTGCACCCTGTGTGTCTGCTCCCTGACACAGTGGTTTCTCTTGAGTGGTAGATTACAGTAAAGGGGAGCGTCTCTTTCCGCATGATTTATTTTCCCGGACATATGTCTGTCTCCTCTTTACATGTCTCTGCTCATTATAACAATGTGGAGAACTGTCACTCTAAGGGTCAGTTTTTTTTCTTGCCGAAAAATTAGCATATAACAAGTGCTGTTATCTTGAAATGTTTCTTATGTGTCAACATGTTTGATAAGCCTTTAGTTACAGCTCATACCCAATTATGCATAATCATGGTTTATTTTTATATACAGTGTCATTTTGTTCTCCGTGTGTCATATTGACAAACACAGTAAGGTGTGCTTTATCTTTCACTGTAAGACAGCTTTGGCAGGTGCCTAGATCTCAGCTGTCAGGTGGTTATTTAGGACGTTTGGTTTAAAAGACTGCAATCCCAGTCATGTATTATTTAGCTGTACATAGGTGCTGTGCTGTGTACAGAGGTCAGAAGTCATTACAGTGACATGATGAATGGATAATTCTGTTTATATAAATCACAGTTTAAGCACACTGTTCGTCACCTTCTGTTTTCTCTTCTTCACCCATCATTAGTGAGCGTGTTCCCCTGAGTGATAGTACAGTGCAATCAGCACATTGTTGCAGTCTCCTCAGTCAGCACAATGTTGGTGATGATGATGCTGCTGCTCCGGCCCTGGCAGCGTTGTTTGCTGTTAAGGCTTCAGTAAATTCAATCTTGTTTTCCTCGGGTGAACTTGTTAAACAAAATGTGGTTGTTTTTTTTGTCCGTGACTCTCTCTGCAGGGGTCTGATGGCTTTTGAGGTTGTAGTGTACATTTCACATTCTGCTTGTGCAAACATGTATATTGAGTCTATAAACGTCCATTTTGAATCACTTATAATCAAGTGATTGCTGCTGTAGGACAGTATAGCTTAATACTTGAAGTATGTGATTCATGCTGACGGGTATATAAAGGATGTTTTCTGTCCTCTATGTGGCATAAGGCAACGTCACTTTGCATTACCGTATTTTTCCAGCCAAAAAATACCATCGCACCAGAGCGCACATAATGTGTATGGTATGCTAATAGCATACATTACAGCATTAGCATTACAAACATAATAGGTGTCCTTTAAGTAACGAATTAACAGTTATTCGGATAACTATAGCATAAAGTACATAACAAAAAACAGCTTTATCAAACTCTCCATCTCACTCCAAATCACTAAACCCATTGAATTCTTCTTTCTCGGTGTCGTTCTTAACGACTTCATTAACTCCAGAGGTAGACAAGTCTAGAGTGCCCTCTAGCGGCTGTCAGTGTGAAAATGTAAAATTATATCTTTTTTCATATATAAGTCGCATACCTAGCCAAAGGATGAAAAAAAACGTTTAATCCAAAAAATACGATAATTTAAATTGTACATTCAGTAGATGTTTGAGGTGTCAGCAGAGAATCCTGCGTGTGCCTGAATGCGAAGTGCAGCTTTTTCAACTAGCTGTAAACAAAGGACTGACTTGTCGACACCTAAAGTCTTTTGTAGTCAGTAAAGAAATGGATGATATAAAGGCACATACCACCATCTCATTGTCAGCGATGGAGAGAAATGTTTTGACCTTGTCAACAAACCTGAAAAAAGCTGTAAAAGCTGCTGTGAGGAGTCCGAGAGAAACAGACACGATGCAAAGCCTTTACTACTTTGAACTTACTACTATTAGTACTATTTAAGTTGCAAAATAAAGTAATGTGTGGTGTCATGTTTATTTTTTTGTGTGTGAAAGTGAATCTATCATCATAGTTTTATTGTATTGCGTATCACGCATCACGTATTTTTGTATCTTTAAGTTTACTTGGCTGTTTTAACCTAATAAGCAGTCGCTGCTTTCCTGGAGTGGAAGCGAGTTATCACTTTAGCACAAGAAAGGAATCGTTTTTTTACCTATTGTTATGGTTATGTGAGAAAATGATAGATTTTGTGTACATTTAAAGCAGTTTATTTATTCTTTTTCATGATAAAACACACTGGAGGCAATAAATAAATTCTGGCTCCTGTTGTCACTATGTTTGTTTACATCGGTCTCAGTGCACAGATGAAAAGCTAACCAAATGATTAACGATGGGTCAGTCATCATTTTTCATCTCCCGGTTCTTGAAAGTCTAAAAGAGATTTTAGAGGTAGTAAACATATATTTTGTTTACAACTTTAGGGAAAAACAGCTCTAAGAAAATCCCTCCATTAACCAGCACCCATTCACTTTAGGGTTACCTATGTGAAATCTAAACACTGGTATAATTAACACTTCTATAAGCATCATTGTTGTGTTTTTCCAACTTGAGTTTTGATGTGTTGGCAGGAGTAAGACTAATTTTGTCAGTTTGTGTTATCTGGTGTTTCCTTCACAGCTTGAACTCGCTCCGTCTCTGCTTCTGTGATCTCATTGCTATTTTTGTGCAGCATAAATAATCAACACTCACTAAAGCTGACTTGCTTAGTGACACTTTTTGTGTGTGTGTGTGTGATTGGCAGTGAAGATCTAAGTTCCTTTGGGGATAATGCATGTGTTTCAGTGAGTCAGCAGATTTGGTGCAGAGTGGGGTGTATGTTGGAGATAGACATGATAGTGTAGTCACAGCTGTAAGGATATACAGCACGTACAGTATGTGACACTTTTCTATTAGGTCAGAACTGCACTTCTGCACAGTCCTCTGGGGCTGTAGTATTGCTGCACACCACATCACCCAAATTACAAAAGAAAAGAATATCAGCTCTAAAGGTGTATGGTGCTGCACCTAAAAAGTGGACTTCTAATGGATGTGAATTATGTTTGGGTTTCTTACTGCAGTGCGACATTATATTAGAAGATTTCAGATATCATAACACCTTGTACTTCAAGAAACAAAACCTTTTTTTAAGCTGGTAGGAAGGAGAACCTGAGTCACATTTAAACATTGTACAGTGTGTTTACAGGATTATGCAAAGTGACACTGTTAGGAAATGTGGCTGTTCTGTACATTACATGCTGAGACAGAAAAAGATTAGTCCTGTTTTTCCACTTGCACACATTCTCAGAATGTCTTCTTGACTTTCTAAACAGCATAATGATGATCATTTGGCAGGTGGCTGCGTAAAGGTTTAAACCATATTCCAGACTTTCTGTGGCATCGATCTATCCTTATCTGCAAGAAACTTCTCTGCCATCTTGTTTGCTATTATGGTGTATTATCACCGAGGTTTTCTAGGGTTAGATAAATACAAATTAATTAAATGTTGATATAAAACCTACATTTATTGTATTGCCAACTAGTGTAGAAGAATTAAACCCAAAGACATTGTGGCTATAAAAAGAACTGTGGTTTACATCTGAGAAGGTGGAGCTTTGTTTGGCATTTAATTTGAATCATGACAGTTGCTGACAAGTTTATCAAAGAATTGATTAGCTGACAGAGGATTTCATCTCCAGTTCAGATATTTGTGAGTCAACATCTAAATACCCAAATATTTACTTCATATGGCACAATAGCCATCTGGCAATATAGGACCTTGTGGACCTAGTATGAGGAATTACTGCATGACATTTTTTTATACTTCTGTTTACGATGTTAGTGAGCCATTAGTTAATCACATAAGCCCTATTCATCCTGTGAAAAGTAATAACTGCTTATAATTTGATAGAAAACAAAGTTTAAAAACTTCAAAGAGAAAACAAGTCTGAGTCATTTCTGTTGATGCTGATAATTAAAGTTACTGCTGACATGAACCTGCATGACGTTTCTCTGTATCATGAGTGCCAAACAGAAGCATCGGGGATATGTTAAAGCCACTTTGATTGATGTGTTGCATAGGAAAAAAAACCCTTTTTATTAAAAATCCAAGGTGCGCTGTCAGTAACAAGGGAGTCATATGTGAGCAGGAGGTAACTTGGTCTAAGAAGAGAGAGGAGCTGCAGAGAGCCCAGAAATCCTTTAATGCAATGCACATAGCAGGCTGGTGTTTACCATCGCTGCCAGTCTGTGATCACTTTATATCAAAGGTTACTAAAGAGACCAGAGACGAAAACATGTCATACTGTTGAGGCAGCTTTATCTGGACAGTATGTTCACAATATTTTCCTTTTAAGGCTGCAGCCTTCTAACTACAAAGCGCATACTTTGCAATTTCTGAAGTGTAATATAAGTTTGTAGACTTATTTTGCAAGAATTACAAAAAAAGCCTGATATGGCAATTAGATAAAAAAGAAATGACATTTGATTCGTTCCTGGTACAAAGTAGTTTTCAAGGATGCGGTTAAAGTGTCCATATAGCATTCATTCTAACATGTAAATACACTAGCATCTAAGGAGAATTTAGTATTTCTTTTAACCTATTGTTAGAAAAAGTAACAACTTCGATGACTGGAATGTGTTGAAAGAAGCTGGAATAATTGAATCGGATAGAGAAAATATCTCATACACGACACTAAGTGTGGCCGTTCAGGGTAATCACTGGAACACTAAAGCTGCAAACGGCAGATTTTATGGCAGGAACAGTCATCTCACAACCTGTTGGTTAATCATTTTGCCTCCTCAGGCTGCGACTAGAGGACTGTTTGTTCATAAAAATCCTACTATTGATTGACTGAATCACCATGTTGTTATACATATTTATGTACAGTGGGATTGTTGTTGACTGAACTGAACTTTCTAGCTCATAGCTCAAACAAAGTGGAAAAATGGTGTCCAAAATCAGGAATGAATAAATAACATTAAGTCTACTGTTTCTTTACATGGATTTCATGTCTTGGATTGATATTGTATTACATTCCAACAGTGGTGGAGAAAGTACTAAAGCTTGGTACTCAAGTAAAAGTACAATTACCCAGCAAAATATATACTCAAGTAAAAGTAGAAATGCTACATCAACAATCCTACTTAAGTAAAAGTCTTACTTTTAAATGTACTTAAAGTATTAGAAGTAAAAGTACTCACACACCGGATATATATATGGTTTCCATTGTAAAGTATATCTGAACAGGTTAAAATAATCAAAGAAATCATCTTAAAATTAAAATGGACAACGTGTAGTTAATTTACATTATTAGTACAGAAATCTTTGAAATGTACCCAGAAGCAGCTATGGACAACAGGAAACAGGCATTCAGCATGTTTACTGTGTCAGTATTCCTGCTGTAGATTAATGTTATGATTAGTTAGTTAATCAGACATTATTGGATGGATTTGTTCTAGCAGACAGTAGCTAACTAGTTAGCTAACTGAGCCAGAGCACCGGCATCATGACGGAGGCTCATCATAGAAACCCAGCTGGCAGCGTGACACCACCTCCATGCAGCTCTGACCCCACATCAGTCCAGCACTGTGTTCATCAAATGTACCAAGTAACTACAAACATTGTAGAAATGTAGTGGAGTAGAAAGTACAGATAACAGCTGCAAAATGTAATGGAGTAAAAGTATAAAGTATGCACTATTATTTTTACTTAAGTAAAGTGTAAACACATAAAAAAATTACTTAAGTACAGTAACGTAATTTCCCCATTGTGGGACTAATAAAGGTATTCTTAATCTTAATCTTAACGAAGTACAAATACTTTCCACCACTGCATTCCAGTGTAACATAATCTCTCTTCACTTGGCTAAATGTCCAGTGTAGTCCCTTCAGGTTTTGATTCATCACTCATGGTTGACGTATATGTGGCTTGCTTTTTTTCTTTTAGCATGAAGGACAAATAGGATCTCGTTTTGAATGGATCGGATGTTCTCTACTGCAGCAAAGTGACCTGGATGTGAAACACATCCTTTAGATTGAAAATCCTGAATGATGCTGACGAAGCAGTTACCATAGTCAATGGGATATACAGTTTTGCAGATAATCATTACATCGCTCTACAAGACCATATAACCCAGATACAGTTACTGCTGAAGGAGAAATGTGTTGTCTTTATTCCAGATGATCTCCACTGTAGAACTTCATATTCAAAGAATTGCAGTGAACTGTTTATTCCTTCCAATTTATCAAATTAACTGTCAACACAGATGAGATTTATACCCTGGAGCATGTGCAATAAAAGTTTCAGGAGGATTATCAAAATTCAGCTTTTAAATGTCGACACTTTCTTTACTTTATAAGGTTAGAAGGGGTTAGGAAATAAAATTGATCCTAGACTTGACAGAAGAATCAAACCTGTTTTTCTAAATGTAAAGTCAATTGCCCATATCCCTAACAATTGCCCTGCAGCTACAGATCTCATTCTCTCTCAAAAGTTCTAAAAAGACCAGTTGTTCATAATAAGTGGCTGAATATGTAATGTCTTACTTGTGCCTTGTTTCCTAGGGCCGCGGTGTGAAGATAACGTCGATGAGTGCGTTTCCAACCCGTGCCAAAATAGTGGAAGATGTATTGATGCGCCTAATCGATACCGCTGCTTGTGTCCTAATGGCTTCATTGGGCTCCACTGTGAGACCAACATTGATGAATGCATGTCAGCACCTTGTCTTCATGGGAGGTACAGATTTTTCTCCGTCATTTAAGACAGAAACGCAGCAAATCGTGCAGCAATGGCTTGGAATTATGTTAAATTACACTCCTCGCCGGCACAGAGAGTGGAGACATATGTCATATGTAGGGGCTAATGTGATGCACTTACAGGTCCTGTCCTGGTGTTTTAAATTACAGTCATTAATTCTGTTCAAGGGGAATTACTAATTCATTCAAAAGATTACTGTAGCTCTCTAAGAATTCAGCATACAGCAGTAGAGCTAAATGCATGTAGTTTAACACAGTGGTATAACTGAGATGAATCAGCTCTGACTGTTGTTGTGGCCTCCTCAGCTGTGAGGATGGAGTATATTCCTACACCTGTCTCTGTGAACCTGGGTGGAGCGGCAGCAGATGTGAAACAAACAATGACGTAAGTTGAGCTTAATTAATAAGCACGCTGGTAGTGTGGAGAAATGTCAGGAGAATGTTGTAATCTTTGTGTGGCCTTTAGTTTCATTAGCTCTATTGACTTTTCTACATGATAAGTCAATTGAACTAGCAGGATCATGTAAGCATTGTACAAACTACCTGATTAAAAGAAATTGCTTAGTCTAATGCCTAATTGATTCAAACCGCAGCTTTTACACTGGACTCCTGAGATAAAACATTGACTTGCTTTGCAAGGTCTCTGCCAGCATTGTGGTTTAATATGCAACAGCATTTAAAATGTACATTTTTTAATATGTATTTTACTTAAACTATTTCTCTCAAATATTTTGAATTATTGTCGCCCATCTGAATGTCTCTTTATTTATAGGACTGTGCATGTAATCCCTGTTTGAACGGAGGCTCGTGTGTGGATCTCATTGATAAATACGCGTGCTTCTGTCAGGACGGGTACACAGGGAAAAGCTGTGAGCACGATATCGACGTCTGCAGAGAGGCCGCCTTTAATGTTTCGCTGTGCTTCAATGGAGCCACATGCCTTGATGGCGAAGGATCGAACTTCACATGCAGGTGAGTTATATACACTATATATTTTTTTATTTATGTTGAAACAACACTTGAGGAATCCCAGCTTCCCCCTGCTTTATCTGACCAAGTGGTAAACTCCTCCCATGAACTGCATTTGACCCGTTACAGCTTCAGAGTTCATAACGAGACATGACAGGCCAGGCTTTCTAGGCCAATTTACATGGGACTGTACAAAAGGATATACTTGACAGTGTGTTTACTGTAATCATCAGTGTGTCGGGTTAACTGGCTCACCATGTACTTCAAAGGCTACAGGGAGCATCATATATTAACTAGGGTAGATTAGTGCGAAGAGTTAAAAGAAAAAAAGTTTCTCTTACACGTGGCACAGCCGCTGTATGATGGAAGCTACAGTATCTTTACACACTTAATGTGAAGTCATGAAATGAATTCAAGACTCTAAATATGAAGTACTAGAACCTGGAGAAAACTAGGAGATACTCTATTAACAAATCATCTGGTAATAATTACTTGATAAGTATGTGTGTGTGGAACGGGCCACACCAGAGATTAGTTCCTGATTAATTCTAAACCAGATGCTAAAGCAGCCCACACAATTACCGCCTTATTCATTACTCACTCCTTATCTTTAGTTAGTCTTTCAGTGTACCCTCAGGTAATGATTCTGAGTTGTGACTTATGACTTAGTCATAGTTTTGTGAATGTTTACCAGTCTACACTACAGCTTCACATCATTTTTGTGCTCACGTTAACTCAAAATCACTAAAAAGCATCTGCTGTGTTTTCTCTGTGGCAGATGATCATATTATAAATAATATAAGCTCTGTAATATATATTGTTTTGATGATGCCAGTACTTGTATTTTCTTTCCCATTTCCTTGTTGCTGAGTTACAATTTTCTCAGACATTTATAGCTGTTTGTGATTGTTTCATGAAATTATGCTGTTACTCCATATTCTAAACTCAAATTCAACAAATCAGCATCTGGTTTATAGAACACTGCTCACTATGGATCTTGCATGATAATGTATTTTTACTCGGTTTACGTGTGGAAACATAATAACTCACACGTATACAAAAATGCAGTAACACTGCTGCAGTGCATGCACTTATATACAGTAGCAGTCTCCAGGACGGCTGCAAGAGAGTCATTACTTTTTAATTGTTGCCATGCTGTCCCTTGAGCGATGAGGTGTATCTGAATACAAGGTGTATGTGGTAAGAGTGTGCCGATTTGACACAGCAGTTCCCTGTGTGCCTTGCAGTTAATTACGTTGTCTAACCTTGTGTACTGATGTGACGCTGCATGCTCAGTGTCATGATTTATGTGTGACGATGACTACCACAGCTCCAAACAGGCTGCCACTCGTTACACTGTTGTTTATCCATGCACTCAAACGCCTGCACAGCAATTTACATTATTTTACATGCTTCCTTCATTTAAGCCCTTGTTTGTGTAAACATTACAAGGATATCACATGTTTAGAATGCACAGATACGTGTGTACACTGAGTTACTGTTTATGCACACGTTGTCTATAGCTAATAATGTTCGTTACTGTCCTCTTGGCCAACTTTCAAAAATGATTTTCATGTGTCAAAACTAATAAAAAAATGTTCAAGTCATGCAATGTTATATCTGAAGTGTTGTGCACACACACTTTTCATTGCATGTTGCTTTAAACTTTCACTACCTATAAACAGCTTAACAAACGTGGATGTTAACCGTTGGCTGTACAACTGCAAAGTGGTAATTCTATTTATTTAACACAAACAAAAGATCAAAGTAAACAACAATACATTACAGCCAATGTATTGATCACCCGAGTACGAGTGGGAGGAAGTAAAATACTTATTTAATCCCACCCTTGTTTTAACATTACATCAAGCCCCCTTTCCAACAAAGATTATTTTCATTTTTACACACAATATATATATATATATATATGTGTGTGTGTGTAATCAGACAAACAAATCATAATAAATAAACTGCTGTTCTTTGATACACCTCAAAACAATTATTTCTTTATAACTGATTATAACTGATTGTTTTATCTCATAGTCCAGTCTAGTCCAGATTTTACCCCACAGACACACAAAGGCTGCTCTTTGTTGTCCTTACATGTTTAGTTTTAAAATGGTATGACTGGTGAATTTAGTATAGTTTTATATTTATTGCCCCAGACTCTAAAATACCTATAATTGTTGATACTTTGTTATATATATATATTTTATATGAGCCTTCCAATTGAGTTTCTGATCTACAATGACCCCTAAAAAGTTATTTTCCTTTACTCTTTCGATGACAGTGCCCATTATGTTGACCTTTATTTCTTTATTTTCCAAACATCATTATTGTTGTTTTGTTTGAATTTATTATTTTTGATCAAACCATGTTTTTAACTTCGTTCTAGTTTAAAAAGCCATGCAGGGTTTAGTGCATCTGCATATTTTTTTCCCACTTGAATAAAGAGGAGTAGGGTTAGAAGCGGTAGTGCAGTAATGGCAAATCACCTCAAATATAATAGTTAATTGACCAAAGTACCCCTGCCATACATGAAATACAGCGGTGCAGCAAAGTGTTATTTTACCTGCTTGTTATGTGTGAAGTGGTTCGAGTGGTACGTCAATTGCACACCTGTTCATATGAAGCTGCCTCCTTTCTGTCTGTGATGGTGATCATCCAAGAGGTCGTGCATGCAAACCTTTTGCCTGTTTTTTGATGTTATAGTGGTTGTGTTCTAACTTTCCAAAGTAATTCAACCCTTAAAAATGGAGGTTTTTCTTTTTTCTAATAGTATGAACATGAGTTTCTAGTTGTGTTTACTGAAACATAAAATGAGTGTGTGAGTTCCTGCTTTGAGATCTGCCCCCTTTATTTAGCTTTTGCCTCTCGTCTGTGGTCGTGTTTTTCCAAATATGTATTTATTGTGTAAGAGCAGAGGCAGCTGTGAATTGGGATTCCATGCAACTCAGCCGACCTTGGGCTTCCCTGGCCTCAGGTAGCTTTGATGCATGATCAACCTTGTTGTCCATGTGGAAAATGACTTCTTCTCAGCAAATCTGCAGAATCGAGTGATACCTCTTTGCTTGAAGTGTGGCATTCACTGTGTAAAACATCCAGTCAGACAATTACCACATCTAAATATTCTTCACTTTGTACACCTCGGGGGGTCTAATTCACTGTGGAGGCTTTAGTTTAAATAAGGTCTAAAATGTTGTGTTTATTATGTTTAACATTTTAGTATTGTTAGGTCAGCCACATTTCACACATAAACCAGCAGCCAATAAAGATGTGTGTAGTTTTTTTCAATACTGTGTATAGTGCATCTTGCACTTACTTTACATAATTGATAACTGTTTAAGTGAACCTGCACTTTGTCCTTTATGTGGAATGAAAACTGACAACTGGAAGAAAAAAAAAAGTTGCAGTACTTTTTTGATAACTAATAATGAAAAGAAGCAGTTCAGGGATACAACATGTCAAAGCCACGAGGAGGTAGTGACAGCACTGTGAGACAGCCTCGCAGATTTTAAAGCATGATATGTTTTCTTAGCTGTCCACCAGGTTTCATGGGGGATTTCTGTGAAGTGGATGTTAACGAATGTTGCTCAGCTCCCTGCCACAACGGTGCCATTTGCCAAGATCTTATTAATAGCTACGTCTGCCACTGCAGGTCAGGTGAGTCGCTCAGGTGTCATGTGAGTTCTCAATTTGCTTTGAAATACCAAAATAAAGCATTATTTTTCCTTCCAAAGACCTGTTAGAGATAACCTTTGTAGCTCCTGAGCAGGATTACTAAAACACAGCCTGGATGGTGCGACGTTTTCTGACATAAACAAGAAGGCTTCAGACGTTTTCTGTGCTGTCCCAGATGCAGTAGGGTACAGTTTAAACATATGTAAAGCATCTTAATACTTATGGAGCACCCATATTGGATTGAAAGTGTTGCTAAAGGTTACCATAATGCCTACATAGTTTCTGTGTCTCAAAGCCATTCAAAAGTCATCCACTTTTCTCCAGGGAGAAATTTGTAGTCATACAGTACTAAAAAAGACAGTGATAAAAAGACGATAGCGCCTCGCCTCATTAAAATGTATGTGGCATCTTACTCTTTAGTGAAAGCCTTTTCTTGTCTGTGTATGTGTGCGAACCCAAAAAGAAGCAAATCAATGTAAGAGAATCTGATTGATATTCACTTCAGAGGGTGGAAGTGGGAGAGCCTGGGCTCACCACGGCACTCTGTGGGCTTTTGTTCCTGGCAGGTTGGACAGGCCTTCACTGTGAGGATGACATTAATGAGTGCCTTCCACAGCCCTGCAACCAGGGGATATGCATTCAGAATGATCCAGGCTATGGCTACACCTGTTTCTGTCGTCCTGGATTTGTGGTGAGGCGCTCCACCTTCTATCTCCCATATCCATCTTTTTTTGATTATTAACCTTTACCCTCCTGCAGCCTCATATCTGGAATGCTTTCATGGTTATAATTACCTGTTTATTAATACCTTTTTTATTGTTTATCATCTAACAGTTCACTTCCCCCGCTCCCTCCCCTTCTTTATATTCTGCACTTTTATGGCATTTGAACTACTTGCATCGCAAGAAAGTTATATTCAGAAATATAAAATTCTTGTTTTTCTCTTTTTTATATATATAAAAAGCCTTGTTTTTCTTACATAATGTCACTGTAATTTATTATTCAAGCTGTAAACATTGTACTCCGTTTAGCATTTCAACGCTAAAAGAGTTGCACGACACATCTCAAGGCTGTCTGTTTTACATACACAGGGGAGAAACTGTGAGCACAACTATGATGATTGCCTGCTGAATCCATGTCCAGAAGCATTTTCTTGTGTAGATGGCATCAACAAGGTCAGCTGCCTGCCTCCTGTTACGGATCCTGTTCCCTTGGCGACTGCAGTCAAGAACATCACTCGCGGCTCCACACCCAGAGCGCCGGCTCCAACACTCAGCCCATCACCAACAGCTGAGCAAGCCACAGGTACAGACCATGCTGTGCATGCTCAGAATACATGCAGTGATCTCAAGTGTGTGGACGAAAGATTTCATGCTAAACTTCCTGCATTTCAGAGTGAAATTTGTTCTGGCTCACTATATATAATTAACAGCTTGCAATAAAATATTCACACTATAAACTTAAGATCTGACGTCTTTGGATAGTTGTGACCAAAAAGTTAATATATGCAAAAGGGATGAGCAGAAACATTTACTCTATTATCATAAATCCTAACAAGGACTATAGATTACACAGGGTCTAAGTGGAGGAGCTTATACAAGGCTTTCTCTTCTTTAGAGAGAACTCCCTTGTCGTCGGCTCACAAACATCTGGTTAAAACATACATTTCATCCTCTGGATGTGAACGGAGTCTACCTAACTCCTGGTGGAGTATGAGTGCTGAGAAAGTGGATGGATGATCGCCTCCATTAAGAAATACTGAGGATGTTTGATAAATATTATCTTGAAGCACAAAAAAAAATGCAAGAATATGTATGTATTCCTCACACCTCATTTATTCACTGTTGGGAACCACAACTTTTATCTCGGACCACCTAGCTTCATCTTAACTAATTACAAAAAAACAGCAAAATATAATATAAATAATAATAATATATATAAAATATGCATTTAAAACAACCACCCGACAATGCTTTTTTATTTCAGCAACTCGTCACAGAAGCATATTTGGCTGATTGTGCAACTTTTGATTTAACATGCAGGACTTTTCTACTTTTTTAAAGCTAAATTGTGCAGTTCTCCGTCCACTGGCGTGCAGACGCTGTATCTTTATGCTCTCTATGCATTTTACTTAATTGTGAAAGACATGTGATCAGCTTCAAAGGCTGCGTGCTTTGAAAAAGTTTCAGCATTTCTTCAGTTCATCGACTTGTGTGTGTATTTCTAGGATACATCAACATACTTTTTATGTACTTTTTTCTTTTCATGAAAGAATTTCAGTTTAATATCATTATATTTAAATGCTGCACAGCACACTCTGGGATCTCAATGATACAGCAGCACAAATACGGCAATGTATCGAATTAAATGAACACTTATCCATCAAATCTTAAACGCCCATTACTATGCTATTACTTTCATTAACATTATGTCTTTAAGAAAGTGACACTAAATTACTGAAACTGTTAAAGCATTACAGCAGTTAATTTATTCTAATGGTGGTCGAGGGATTTTTTTTTTCTTATGACAAATTTCAAACCTATCCTTGCTTCGTCCTTCCCACCAAAGATTTTTTGCTGCACATGCTTTGCCAGATTTGGATGAGAGGAGACTCCAACTGGGCTGGCACTCCAAATGTGATTTTGGAGCCTTTTGGAACATAGCAGGCGGTGATATATTAGGTTTGATTTAGAGACTGTCATAGTTTGAGCAGCTGCAGATAGAAAAAAAAAATCCTGTTAAAGTTGTACGTTTCCTGCTGAAGTGCATTTTCTGTTTTTATTTGGAACAGTGATTTCAAATAGTAATAAGTTCAATCATGATTTGTGGTTATATCCTTTAACACACTTAAATGATGGACACAGAGCACAATATGTTATACATTACTGGTTCTGGGTTCAGTCATCTATGTGAGAGGAGGAATTCGGACGGCTGGGTAGATTGTTACTCCTTGACAGATGAGGTCTGTCTACCTTTGAAACTGTTCACAGAACTGTAAAACAGACCTATTGAACACAGACGAGCTTGAACCAATTCAGTGCGACACTCAGAAAATCACAGCGGGGCCGACGATAATGGAGTCTTCCCCACTGCACCTGATCCAACAGCCCTCATCTGGTGCACCAGTTTTGAAAGGGTTAAACATACACAAAGGAAGGAAAGAAAGAAGTATACACTGAAATAATCTTTTTTTTACTCTTTTACACATAAGTGCATAATCAAAGTAAATAAGTTTTAAAGTAAGGGGACCCAGAAACTCGAGTTTATCTTAACTAGGTCACCATCTAAACACATGCAGTGCCCTTGGTGCTGCTTGAAATAGACTCAGACAGTGCTCCTTTAAACCTAAGACTGCTCCACAACCTTTGAAATATATCAAGTCAATGGGAATTTGAACATGGAGGGGATAGCTAATATGGTACACTGACAGTAGAGGATACCTCATTTTTTCTACTACAGAGCATAGTGAGTGTATTATATAGTGTATTTTATCATCAATCCAGTTTAGAAGAGGACAACAAAATATAAACATTACATCTGTTCATTATTATTATTGTTGTTATTGTTATTAGTATTTTCTGTACATGCAGTGTTGAGCTGCACAATATTTTGCTCCACTTCGTGAGAGCTGATGAGGATCTAGAAAGGACATTGCTGGTGGAGGGAAGCTTACTGCGGCTAAGCCACGATTTGCTTGACTTTCCTTGGAGTGATCGCCACAGCACAGGTGAAGCTGTTATCTTCGGCTGCCACGTGTAGCCCAAAATGAAATTACCTAAGCCCCTCAAAAATCAACTTGATGAGTAAGAAGTTGCAGCAGTGCCTTCTCCAGAGGGGGGTGGGGTGGGGGGCGGGGGTGTGTGTGTGGGGGGGGGGGGGGGGGGCAGTCACCTGGTTAACCTTCATCTTTAACATGCTGCCATCATTTGTTGTGTGTGCAGCGCTCATTTGTGTTTGTTTATAATTGAGGTGACAGGACCTGATAAGAGTGCCTGTAACTGTTCTGAAATCTTCAGTTACACAACTTTGCTCATGAGTCATAATGACAGTCACAAGATGTGCAGAGTTATGAATATTCATGAGAAGAAAAAAAATGCTCAGTGAGATGAAAATAACTCTTGCATCTAAATTTGCCAGCTGCAGTTTATGGCCTTTGTGCTGCTGTACAGTAGCTGTCAGTGCAATGCAGCGGTGTGATTGTAATTGGTGTATTTTTAAAATCACACAACAGATTACAAAAATATTTAATTTAATTTAATTTTAATTTATTTCTGAGTATCTCAGCAGTATAATATTGTTGAACTAAATATTACATTGCATAGCTTAAAATACAAGAAATGTTTCTTCCAATTTTGTAAGTACGGAATGACCTTTTAGCCCTTCCCCCAGGGCTCTGAAATTGCAAAGGTCCAATAATGGTCCTCAGCAGTATTTTATCTCTGTCCTGTGACAAGTTCAATCAGTCAGTCTATTACCTTACCCAATAAATCAGGGACAAAACAGGACTTACATCCTTTATAAAAAAAGTGGGACATTGAGTCTATATCAATTAGATCTCACAGTTCAAAGTCTTTCCTCCTATTAATTGATCTTAAGTTCATATTACCCCAAATATATTTATCTAGCGGTTTAACCTATTCGACATCCTCCTACTGTACAGCCTGTGGTGCAAGGCTGTGCTCCACCTTTCTGTGTTGCATTAAATATGACTCATATCAATTTCCTCACCTCTTTTTATGGTCATGTATTAAGACTGGCCCTAATTAAGTCTGTTCTGAAAGATTTATATCAAGGAATATTCGCAGGGAGGTGATTTTTGGATGGAGTACAGAGTACTGACAAACTCTCTGGTCAGCGTTATATTCACAGTATAAAAATAATATGGTGCATAACAGGATATTTAAATGTGGGGGGAAAAAATGTAAGTTGGAGTTTAGATTGTAGATTTAGTCCAACTAGTAACTTGAGGCGTGTGGATGAAAATGTGAAAATGTAAGTTAGTGGTAAAAACAGGAGACCTTTGAAGGGGAGTCTGAAGCTAGCTGCTAATGAGGCATGATACTGCCTCCTGGCAGCAGCCTCAGACTGCATCAAAGACTACATCAGACTAAACAAGGCTTTAAAATTAATGAATAGCTTTGTCTCGGAGGGGTAATTTTCCATCATCAGCATTGGCAAACGCCATTGTCAGGAGTGAAGCAGTAGACGGCGCAGCATTGTTGCTTGTGTGCATTTATCCTCATTAATTCACAGATCACAGCAGATCTGTTCCTGATAATTCTCACGTTTTTTGTTATCGTGGGATTTTCCTTAGGGTATTGGTCGTATTGCTCTGCAGAGAAAATGGGGGGGGGGGTATTTAGGTTAGCTTGTTTGCCATATGCCCTGAGGGGGGCCCACTGTCAGATCAAAAGAGGTCTGTCTATTTAGACCTGACATCTAACAAATATTGATAAAGGTCTCACTTGCAGCTGCCCGATTAATCATTGTAACAACTTTAAAGGAGCGTTGCTGATTTCTCTAGTGTAATGATTTTTCTCTAAGAGCATGAGACAGGTGCATCCAGGAATGCTTTTCATTTTAACACTCTCCTGTTTGACTTTTCTTCAACAAATTGCACCACTTCATTCAAATGAGAAATATATTGAGCATGAGTACTCCTAATGCTCGTCTCCAATTGCAGTCTGAGTCAGTCTTTTAAGTTTGCCTGAGTCACTATCCCCAATAAGCTCGAGGGCAGTGGAACTTTTACCGAAATGCCCCGTAATTGTCCGTTTTCATGGATGATATAAGCCAAGTAATTCCACTATAAAATGAGCCATGTCATAAACTTGTATGAGTATGTTCATTTCAGCCAAGACTTCGTCCTTTGCTTAATATCATGCAATTTGCATGCTTCACTGCTGTCTGGCAAATATGACTATTTACAGTATGACTGTATGGGGGGAAAATGGTGATGTTGCCAAGAGTCCTCTAAGCTTTTTGTCCTGATTTCTGAATAGTAATTATTCCACTTCCCACATTATTCTCATTGCATTGTACACTTATCTATTTAAGATGCTTTCAATCCAATATTTGATGGATGTAGGTCACATGTATATTGTGCAGCAACAGGCAAAGTTCAAGCCTCCTTAGTAAACAAGCATCTGTCCATCTGAAGTGTCCTTACGATGCACTTCGTGCAAAAGAATTCTGATTGTGCTGCTTGTGTTTATCCCCGCCTCACACACTGACCTCCCTGTAGAGGAAAAGAATGAGATTCGGAATTCTTCTTCAAAATAAATCTCAGCAGAATTTACTGTAAAGATGCATAAACTTCACTCTGTCTTGCATTCTGTGTGTTTTTTTGTGATTTTTCCAGATTCAAGCAACCTTCATTACTTTGGGAGCTCATACCTGGAGTTTCAGGGTATTGACCTGGGTGCACTCAACAGCATTACTGTGAGGTTTCAAACCACAGCAGCACAGGGAACTCTGCTGTACGTCGACCAAGGACCAGGGAGCGGAGACTTCTTTTTTATGAAGCTCTTCATCCTGGATGGAGTCTTGCAGGTAAAATGATTTAAACACAATTACTTTGAAGCTTTTCTCTTTGTTGTTTTGTTTCCCAGTTGCATATAGTGCATATAGAATCACTCCTGGAAAACATGCAGTGGTTACATATTTAGGATGCAATATATAACTGCTTTTAGTTCATTTTGTTTTTACTCTGAGGTTGCATTCTAAGCAAAGTCCCAGGTCTTCCTGTGGACCACATGATTTCCCAATGTCAAAACATGAAAGATGGGCATTGGTGAAAGGCTTTTTAAATCCCATTTTATGTCATGTGAAGTATAGGATGAAAAATATTAAGCCAAACAAGTGATTTTTACCTGTTTTGTTTTGTTACCCTTTTCATGTTGTGGAATTTGATTGGAACAACAGGGATTAAATAATAATCTGTCCCTCACTATTGGTTTTACTCATATAATTTTCACAATAAGGCTCCATAGGGTTCACTGGAAAGGGCAGGACTACTCCCTCTGAAATTTGAAAGTAGTTTAGTTGAACACTTGCAGAGAAGTAACGTGAATGCTCGCTCTTATATGTTTCAGTACGCATTTTGCTGTAATGAAGAAGAAGAGGTTACACAGATGGATACTCTAATTCGTGTTGACGATGGCACGGTTCACATAGTAAATATCAGGTATGGTTGTATTTTAATCTTGTGAATGTTTATATCTGTGCTGTGGTCAAACAAAAATAAAATCCTGTTGTCTGAGGTGTAAATATGTTCCATTAACAGCTGTTCATTTACACGTTATGTCAAAGCAGATGTGGTGTAATATGCTTCAGGCAGAAATACATTTTCTTTTTGAAAGAAGAGGCACATTCACACAGATAAGCTACTTAGGTTTTAGTAATATACAAATGTTGCACCTCAGGTGGTATTACCCTGATCCCTAGTTATCCACTCATTCCAAGTGCGGCAGATAGAGGAGGGTTGTATCTAATACCGGAGAAGGATATATAATTGGCAGGAATCAGCAGACTGAGAATTTAGATTTTATTACAGATGGGCAAATGGGCTTACATTTTAAAGAACTAAAGCAAACGTCAGAATGTGCCTATTAAAATGCATTAGTGATCACTGACCATGTTTTATTGGCTGTTCTAAAGTCTTCATTTGCAGTTTTTCATTACGAAAAGATTAACAAGCAAGAGCTGAGCACAAAATCAATGTTTAAATGATTTAAAGTGAGGCTGTGGCCCCTTTAGTTATATTGTTCCTAAGCCCATGTGCAGTCTCACTGCCAGCCCTCTCCATTATATTCTGACATGAGAAAGATTGTGGTTTAGCTTCGAGACTCAGAGTTTATTATGTATGAGCTGGAAGCTGAAACAAAGCAGCAAATGTTCAACTCCTAAAATCAGTTTACTTTGTGTTGTGCAGACGTTCTAGCATCACACAAAGAGGCAATTTATACTTTCTAAGTTCAAAAGATTGGAGTAAAATGAAATTATTTTCAGGCTGACAGATAAAAGTTAAGATCCTGAAGGTGATAATGAACATACTGTGCCAAAGGTGAACAAATTAATTCCTGCTGAAACAATGCTGAGTGGGAAGGTTGCGTCATGCTTTCTTGGCAGAAAGCTGCACTGCCCTAAATATGCAAGGGGCCAATCGGGTTTAAGGTGCTACAAGGTTCCACCCCTGTGTTTTTTTTCCTGCAAGAAAAATACAACAGCCGTATGAATCAATCATAATGTTCCGTACAACCCCTTGAGACACTGCAAGAAAGAGAGCTGTCATAACTAGAGGGCTGGGAGTATGGAAAAATGGTTTCTGGTGTCACAAAGCAAATTCTTTGTAATTGTCTGACGGCTGAGTCCGTCCATCTTTGTCTGATTTGACCCAGAGCTACAACACCATGGCCATCCTCAACGTCACCGCCTAACTCATTATAGACTTTTAATATATCTTCCCGTCAAAGACGCTTTTCAATATGTTAAATAGAAACCCAGTGGGGCTGACTTCTCAAGGACAGTGAGCACAGTGCCCTCTGGCTGCTGGCCAGGCCGCTCTGGCAGACTGCTTCTAAATTAACCGCTTCTCCGTACTGGCTCTAGAGGAAGGACTTATGCAGCACGGAGTTTGTGCCCCAAGTGTTTAGCCGGCATATGCAACAGCCTGCAAAGCACAGGCTTAACAAATCAGACTAGATTGCTTCACGGACCTCCTAACTTCCACTCAGGGAACAAGGGGCGTCAGGAGACACTGGAGAGGGGACTGTGCATCTGTGGCCTGAGTACCCTCAAGCTGCAGTCAGTTAGTCCAGAATCTGCACTTAGGTAATTATCTGCTCTCCCCTGTTGTTTCAAAGTGGAGAATTGGTTTTTGAAATCTATGAATGGCTGTGGGGTGGGTCCAAAATAGTTGTGTGGAGAGGAGAGGACGCCCAGAGAAAACAAGATGGAGTTCTGCAGTAGTGCCCAAGCCAAGGACTGTGATCACTGAATGTATCAGCAGTGTTAACGAAACAATTGCACACGTGTATCACATGAAGCACATGAAATAAATGAGTTCATAGCAAAAGGAAGTTTCCAGCAGATACTCTGAAAGGATGAATTGCCTTCTGTTAGTAATTCTTCAAGTTTTTCATTTCTTTATTTAATCTTCTAGGAATATGTGAATATATGTTATGTTCATTATCACATTCCCCTGAAGAGTGTGAACCAATAATATGCTTGCAAAAATAACACCTCATCCAGATGACATTTGGAGAACACTTTCCACTGTGTCTGTGATTGTTGTTTATTTGACCCGGTGTGTTTGCTTTTATTGTAGACAGCACCTGGCTCCTTGTGAAGCAGAGCTAACACTTTCTGGCCATGAGAAAATTAAAAGTGCAGCAAGTAATTACTGGCTGGGACACATAATACAAAGGACAAATCATGTCTTCACAGGTGGTTTGCCACAGCAGTATTTTCCAAATCAGGTAAGATTTAGAGGTACCAAGTAATGGGTTTTTTTCTGCCTGCTGAAATCACAAATGGTTTCGATTCTTACACCATATTAATGCTGTTGAGTCTATATTTGTACTCCTCAGAGAGCAAAACCATTCCACAGCTACAATGGCTGCATTGAAGTAATTGAAATTAATAACCAGAGGAGCTTCTACACATCTGATGCCATCGCCGGAAGCAACATAGACCAGTGCAGGTAGTGATGTCTTCTTTTACATACACAATTGCTGCGACTCAAAAGCTCAGGATTCATACTGCTATTAAGGGTTCCTAAAATCTTTTTCTGTAATTTTCATTGATACATATATATACACACTGTTGAAAACATTGAAATCTACTTGAGTCTCATTATAGGCATTTAATGAGTATATAAAACCACCATCATGTCATAAAGTAAGCTGTTAATGAGTGTAATGTTTACCAAACTATTGAACATATACAGATGAATTTGAGAAACTCCATAACACCTGCTAGCATCTGGCAAAAGGGTACAGTCAACGGTCACTTCCTGGTCATATGACTCAACAGTGATTACAGGTTTTGACTGGTACCAGCCCTGACAAGCAGATACCATGTAAAGGTACAAAAGATACAAAAGAAGAGGAATTGTTGCTGATTTTACTCATTTTTGCTGAAAACAAAAGCCATATGTGTCCAAACTGGCCAGAGAATGAGCTGTAGAAGCCACTGAAGAAAGCAGCCTTTCATGGCCTTAAAGAGACAAAGACAAGGTTACCCATATTTTTAAGTAAAGGCCTGATTGAGAGACTGCAAAATAATGATTAAAAAAAGATGTAGAGCTGCACACAAACATAATAGGCCCTCTTCAATTTCCATTCAGCATCTGCTGTGTTTTTGTTAGTAAAATGTCACACTACATCAAACCGCACAAAAGGAATCACAATTTTGCACTGATGCACTGGGGCAAGTCTGATCACTTATTGTGAAAATATAATGTTATCTTTCAGGGATTGTCTGCTTGTCAAATGACTGCACTTTACCTCTCATTTAATGGATGAATTCCCTTCCTATCTTTAGCCTTAAAAGCAAATAATTTTTATGTTTAATTGCATTTTTTTCCCCCACTTAAACTTCCAGATATACTTTATACGCTGTAGAAGCCTCCACAACAACTGGCTTGACAACTCAATCAGCTACTTCTGATGCAGTGAGCACAACAACTCTGGCAGCTCCCACACAAACACAGAAAAACCCTCTGCAGGAACCTCAGGTTTGCCTCGACGGAGTGTGCCGCAACGGAGGAACATGTCATCAGCTGCAGCTGCCTGGTGGGGCTCAGCCTTCCTGTCACTGTCCACTTCATTTTACTGGAACTTTTTGTGAGAAAGGTAGGCTTCTTTTTCCCTAACATTTAGCTGACAATATTTACCCTTTTTTTTCTCTCCCACGTAATATATAAAACACACACGCACAGTTAAAAGCTTAAAAACCTACTGTACTGTGACCTCCACAGCGGGATCATCAAGAGCCAGCCAACAAATTATGTTAGTTAATATATGCTGAGCCTCTTTGGCTAATAGGTTTCACTATGAGGGGAATTTTGAGTGATGTGAATTATTCAGTATATGATTAATGAAATGAAAGATCCATATAAGCAGCTTGAACCATTGCGGTGTGTCCATGTTCACCTCCAACGCTCACTGAGAATGAGAGATTGACCTTGCATCACTTCCTCAACATTCCACCGAAGCTCTCACCTCTGTCCCACCAAACATATTGGTTTTGTACCAACCACTCTGACACTAATACTAAGGAGAAGAGCAGGAGCAGACACACTTACTAATGGCCCGTTTACACTTAAGCGATTTTGGGCTGTGGTAGACAAAAGACAAGCGTCGTAGGAGAATCGTGGAGATATCTTTGGTCGTGGCTCTAAAACGGTGGTCTTACGTCACACTGTGAGACAGGTTCCATGACTGCAGCTGTCAGCACCTTGCGACCAAAGACAATCTGAGATAAAATTCTGGCGGGTGTCAGAAATTTAGGATGACTCTCACAGTGTGACAGCTGCTACGACCTATCACCCCGCATCCAGGTCTTCATCCTCGCATGTTGACGTACGTCGTAACCTTGATCGCCTGCGATTCAGTAAATGGTCATCGTACAATGTGCAAGCATCAAACTTGACATCGTACCAAAGTTTATTACATTCATGTTGTATAGTGTGTCATGTCAATGGTCTTATAAGATTGATAAAAATTGCACAGTGTAAACTGGGCATAAGGAGTTCCATTTTTGTAGATTTCATCACAGCGTTCTTGCTGCAGCTGATTGCCATGTATGATAGTGTGGGAAAACCACATCTTGTATTTCACCATTATACTGAGTCTCTATCAATGACAACAGCACTAACACTTGACTGTGTGACTTAATTGCCTGTGTGCTTCATAACACAAGCCTACAACTGAGAGACCTTTCAGATGCTGTGTTATGATAGCCATGTTCACTCCCCTGCGCTGCACAGCTATGATTAACCCTTCAACATGGATTAATATTGTGCTGCTAATACACATTAAACATGTTGATAGGTAACTGAGTGTGGTAAATGAACTGTGGTACATTTTACCTGATTCCTGCTACGGTGTGTTAGGTAATAGACCGACAGGTAATAAAAAGGACAGACCATAGTGTTCCAGTAAAAAGGGAAAAATGATGCTCACATACTTTCGATGACATATCAGCTCATTACAGTCTGAATGGTCCTTCCTCCATAGCATGAGCAGGTCCATGTTTCCTTCACCAGCCGTATGTCACTAAGTGTTCCAGGTAGGGACCCACAGGGAGCTACATACAGACCTGCTTTAGCCAGGGGTCAGGAGTTAGCTGCCAGCTCACTATATGATGGAGCTATGTAGCTTGTTATTCTCTAAGTAGACTGATGAGTAAAGAAAAGAGGGTCTTGTCTGAGGAAACATTTTAACATGGAGGTCACTTAAGAAACTGCATTACAATAGCAGCAAGTTTACAGAAGATTTGGGTAACCTCACACCTTTTGCATGTTAACAGTGATCGCATTTAGTTGTTCTCACTCCTATAATTATGGCCCGCAGTGGCCGTCCTAAGCCAGAAGGTGTGTGACAAGCTGGCAGATAGTATAATATGTAGAGAACACGTACCTCTGACAGAGTGCCGCTCAAAGGTAATGTTAACAGTCATTAACATGGCCTGAGCAGCCTGTGCTCACAGGTGTTCCCCAATTTCACAGGTCTGCCATGTGTTCTAAAAATGCTAATTTACAGGTGTTTAAGTAATCGGCTGAAATGTTATTTGTCTCTTCAGGCAGTGTAACAAAAATTATGCTATTTTTAAGGCTTCACTCTAATTTGTTTGTCATGAGGGAGACACCCCCCACCCCAACCCACCCCACCCCACTCGCTTACATGGCAGGGATGCTACTTTTTTTAAGATCCCTCGACCAATCCCTAAACAGCCAGTGGAGACCAGGGAATATGATTCATTCATTTGTTCATCCACTGTTACACATTTCAGGTTCAGAGAAAGGTAACTGTTGTGCCGCATGATATCATTGCATGTGACTGCCACACATAAACAAGCTTAAGGCTAACCTTGCTGTTTGAAAATTAACCCATGTAGCTTTAATCTACATGGTAACAATATGTATGGCTGCAGTTCCACTGCAATACCTGATAGTAAATCAAATGTTATGATTCATTTGGTTCTCACAATCATAGGATATCCCCTCAGCCTTTCCTCTCCTCCACCATAAAGTAAGTTCCTACTTATTCCTCAACTTGTCACACTCATAAACTTTTCCTTTAAATACCAGCATTGGCCTTTTAGTGTAATTTCTGCTGAGTTCGAAGAACCGCTTCTCCTCAATAGCAGTCCGGTCTCTGAGGTTTAACAGAGAGTGCACTCTCGTGTGAGTACTCACCCAGTGATGTGCTTTGCAACACCAGTTCTTAGCCCGCAGACAGAGTCCGGGGGCTGTTTACATGCTGACGCAGCCTGTGACTGTGTATTGCCACAGCAACTTTTGCTGGGTGACAACCTTGTCTTCACATCTTGTTGAATTAAGTAATAGCCACAAGAGAAGCGTACAGCAAGTCACCCCTGCTCACAGTTAATTATAGATACGTCATACTACAGTGACTAATGATGTGGACTTGTTTGTGTCCTAGATGAAACACTGACATGTCACAAGAAATATCATGATGCACACGAGGCTGCAAACTCTTTTTATTTATCTGTTGCTAGTGTGATTAATGTTAGTAATACAAGCCCTGAAATGTAACGGTTGATTCTATGCCATAACATATAAAAATACGGCACACTGACATTCTAAAGAGATTTAAAATATATTTATTGACACACTGCTACACTTATAATGGAGTAAAAGTCATATTTTCTGTTATATAAGGTGTATTTTGAGAGCCAATAAACTTTTCACAATGCCCTAAACAATATCTTATGATTCCTTACATTCTTATGCTTATAATAAGTAGAAGCCTATCAACATTTTTGTACATTTTTCTTACAGAACTTACTGATTTTACGCTGTACTATTCCTACATTTACCCAAGTAAAAGACTTCTCTTAGTATTCCAGTGTGTGACCAGTGTTGGATTGGCCTCGGATAGCTCACACACAGCCTTTATATACACCTCTACATGAGCTCTACTCTTCTCTAGGGGTTACACTTCTGGTAGGTTGCACTGTAAAATTTAAGCCAACGGCTGGTGGTTGAGTAAGTATTTGATATCAAGAACCCAACCATAAGACAGGTTCTCTCAAGATAAAGCCTGCTCAAACTGAGCACTTAAGCTATGATAAATTGTCTCCTCAGAGAAGACACAGTAGGTTGCAGACCTTGCCAAAGTCATTCTTATCAAGTGAGTAGGCATTCAGGTGAAAGCGATAACCAAAGTGGAAAGAAATTGCTTATAACATAAGCAGCTGGCAGGTTAGAAAGTAGGCTGAAAAGATGAAACCAACGAGGCAAGAAATTATTCAGACCTGGTATCTATTGATCAAGACCTCCTTCTGTGGCCCATTAACTTATGGCCTAACGTCTCATATATTTGAAGCCCAGATAAAGGAAGTTGGACAAAGTCCAATGATGAAAGTGAAGGTCTGAACCCCCCCCCTCTCAAAAAAAAAAAAAAAAAAAAAAAAAAAAAAAAAAAAAACATAATGTATAAAAATGCTGTAATAAAATTGGATATGTATTTAATCAGACTAACAGTAATGTAGTAAATGTAGTAACATAGCAAACGAAGACAACTCTTTGAGGGTGGTTAGCCTTTCTGTTTTTGTGTTTGACATTAATGGGATCTGATGAGGGGTTGTCTACTTCCTGCTTTGCCAGCACACTGGCTAGGTGCTGTCAGCTCTTTTTGTGGGCATCTAGTGAGTGTTTGCTGTAATTGCTAGTGCCTTTAGAAAAGGAGCCAGCTCAATCTGCCTTTACTCAGAAATTGCCAACAAATATTACAGGATTGATTTGTCAATTCCAGCCAAAGGAAACAGCTCCTTCCACAACCAAACGCCATTTTTATTATTTATTTATTTTTTTCTCTTTGAAGTATCTTTGAATTTGAAGTATTGGCTGCCATATAATTCTATGTACAACTCTAAGGAGTCATCCATACTTGACTTGGTCGGGAAAGAAGCAAGTGGCAGAAGAGTCATACTCAACAGGCACAGAAAACAGGATTGTGACCATTATAGAAATAGCACCAGAACATCTCTTGCATTGGTCTAGTGACTGATCATTAAACTTGAGAGTCATCCTCCCACTGCCCCCTGCCCCCTGCCCCCCTACCTTTCTGTTATTTTCGGTTATGGTGTATGACCTGACTCCTCTTCATAGGCTCATTATGACCATTTTCAGGATGGCCAGTTCACACAAATGATTGATATCCACACATTCTCTCCTGCTTTTGACTGAACCCACTTACACTTTATACCCCTCTGTATCGCACAAAAAGCAGCGATAGCCAGCTTAGGTTTCTCTGTCAAGCAAGTAGCATGCATGGAAACAATAGAAATGCTGTGATCTTAACATTTTCCTTTGTATTTCTCAGTCTTGATACTTAGTTTAGAATGAATTGAAAAACGTATTGTTCAGATGCCTTGCTAAAGGATAAGTCCATTATGTGGGGGGGAAATGATGGTCAGACAGAGGACAGAAACACAACATCATTAGCTCAAAATACAACATGATCCACTCAGTTTAGTAGTCAGCGATGCATTGCTACTTTTCTGGGGAGTCACAGCATAGATTCAGCCTTTAGTGGACATTGTGGCACATGCAATTTTGGTAGTCAATGGCAATTAATGTGTTAAAACATGTTTCTTTCCACTCTTACAGCAGTCGTGAAGACTTCCATCTTTAAGACATCTAGTTCTGTTAGAACTTTATCCTATTATTCTTCTCAGCTCCTTTGCTTCTAGTTCTAAATGTTGTCAATCATTCACATCCTGCTCAGAAAATCTATTTGATCCAACATAAAACAGTCCATCAAAAGTGAACACAAGAGTGCATTCAAATGTTCTCACAATAAAAAAAACTAGTTCTGGGAACCTTATATCCTGTACATTAGGATTTCTTAGCCAATAATAATAAACTCTTTTTTGTGAGAGCTGGATTCTAAAGGTAGTAATCCCCCGAGCTGAGGCCGGGGTGGCCTATTTTGAATTGACAGTCATGCACCGAAACGGCAAGCTGTCCACCAGGTGTGCAGTGTCCTTTGTGTAAAAGGCCAACAGATCATCACTGGCTTGTGGAGTTGATGACCTGAGCACATACCTCCTCCACCTTGCCTTAAAGTCATATCGCTTTGTCATCCACTGGGAAGTGACACACAAGCACACAGCTCTGACAAGGCCCTGCTGACTCTGCTCCCGGCCAAGATATCAGTGCTGCAGAGGCAGACGATTTCTGCTGTTTACTTGACTTGCACTATTGCATTTAGATATGAGTGTAATTGTATCATATTTTCAAGTACAAATGTGTAGCAGTGTTTGTACTTACTTTACTTTATCCATTCTTTCACATTCTTTTTCATTCTTTTTCCTTTTTTCCAGATATTACCGTATACATCCCCTCATTCAACGGCACATCTTACTTGGAGCTGCAGCCTCTTGCCTTCCTTCTCCAGCCTCCTGGTAACAGCAGTAATCAACCTGCTGCAGTCAAGGACACCACGGTTTTTCTCTATTTGACAGTGAAAACAAGGTCTACACAGGGCACCATCCTCTACAGTGAGTGCAGTCTCTCTTTATTGCACATGTTTAAAACTTCTGCAACATGGTAAAAGAAAGTACAGTACAGGCCCTACTTACATACGGCCCTCAGGTATGTCCTTGTAATTTCTAAAAGGTTTTTCAGGCAACCTGTGTGGCCAGCCTTTATCTCCTTTAATGAGCTCATCCTCCAAGCACCAGTAGTGGCCAAATGTTTTTAGAGATTGAAATAACTTGCCCTACTTTACTTGCCATCATGCCAAGAAAATAGCAAGATGTGTCTATTTTAACCATAACCATAATCTTTTTGAACCTGACCTGGTCGTTAGTTGACTGGTTTTCTTTTGTTTCCTGTGAGAAAAGCTAAATATATGTATTGTATTGGGTAAATTGGTGAAGTCTAGTTGTGCTGACAGTCTCACCTGTTTCCCCCTTTTCAGTCATCATGCTAAGCTAGCCACATGAGAAGTGTGTTCTTTCTAATAAACACCCATCAGAAAGAAATATGTACACTACCATTCAAAAGTTTGGGGTCACCCAGGCCAGTTCTATAGCTTCTTCTCTTCTTCATCTTCATTGAAAAAGACATTTCCAAGTGACCCCAAACTTTTGAACGGTAGTGTATGTATAATAAGCATTGTGTCCACTTCGAAGTAAGCCTCAAGCAATAGAATGCTGTCTAGACATGCTTTGAATAACATGCTTTGTTTTGACTAAAAAAAGATGTTGATGACATACTTCTTATTGTTATTATCTTTGCTCAGGAGTGATTCAGAAGTGGAACTTGGCTTGTTCTTACTTTTATGACCTTGTGAGTTAGATTACTAAAACTAATCCAAATAACTAATAAAATGTAATAATTCTAGATATTAATGACTTGTCTGACTGTTGCTGTGATTTGCTAGATACTAACATGGATCCTGTAAGAGGAGAAAGGAAGGAGAAGCATTCAGTTTTGACATTCAGAGCCTCTGAATGTAAAATCTTCCATGTCATTGGGGGGTCTGGTGAAGAGCTACATGTAGTCGTGCAGCCCTCTGTGGACAGCTGAGGTCTTTTTTCTTGTTTCACTGCTCGTGATTGAGCTATAAACCTGAAAGCGAACAAAAGAATCCTCATAAGGCAAGTGCTGGTCACTCACGTGCCCTGATAGGATTGGACTCAGCCTTTGCTTCAGCCATGAGCTCTACATTGTATGTCTGCCTCCTGCCAGCTTTTTTGTTCCCACACCTGCACACACACACACACTCTCCTTTGTTACAGAAGAAGATTGGGATAGGTAGGCCAGACAGCCCCTGAGTAGACCCTCATAACAATAGAGCATTGTTTTGGGAGGAGAGAGAGGTAGATTCTTTTTTTTTTTTTTTTTTTTTTTTTTTTTTTCAGAGGTTGATAAAGCTGAGCCATGAGAACTTGGCTTCATTTATCCAGTTTTGTGTGTATTACACATCTGTTTAAAGTGTGCATATATTAAGTACCAGCCAGATTTTGGGTAAAGCTGCTCTACAAATGCCTTGAGCTAAAGGTCCTTTAATGACTCCAGAAATCATCCAACCTGCTGTCTCTGTGGACCGCAACTGCAGGCTCCTCGCTCTAAAAACTGCAGCCACCTTTATTATGCCAGGCTGCTTTTTGTTCCTGTGTTGTGCCTTTGTGAGTCAGGTGCAAGTTTAACAAAATTGTAGCCACTATGCATTGTGTGGCGATCATGGGTGATTTATTCCACTCTAAACGAGCACAGACATCATTACATTCATCTTGCCTGTGTAACCTAGATCAACCTCTTATATGTGAGTTCACAGCCACTCATTTACATTAACACACCTCAGGGTGAACACATACCGCTTCTTCTTTGATCAAAACTTGACGAACTGACAGTGACAGTGATGAGTTCATGTTCATTTTAATAATAAAAAAATGTTCTGGTTGTTTCACTTTTGAACAATCTGTAATTCTTCAGAGAAATATTAGCTGGACGCCACATTCTCTGGGCTGACATTGGCCTCCCATGATGGCCATTGAGCGCCTTTGTGTTCTACCGAAGGCTTAAATCTTTGCATTGAAGGAGCTATTAATTAGCGCGCTCCCAGAACTTTTAAAATTAGTTAGTTAGTGCTTTAAATACAGTCGGTGGACTTGAAAGGTCGGCCAGTTAAGCCTGAAAAACACGCAAAGGCAGTGTCATTTAGACGTAAAATACCTGGTCTGGTGTGGGTGCCCAATTAGAGTGATCCAAGTGTAATCAATTATTTGCATTGTATTTAATATAATAAAACACACAAGCATTTCCCTATTTAGATATAATGGTTTGTACCATAGGTGTGTTTTTATGCATTTCAGTGCAGGTGAGCTTGTGTTCTTGAATGTTTTTGATACATTGTTCACGTCAAATGATAGGTCTGAGGACAGAGTCACAGCATAATTACACAGCACAGCTTTTAGTATGCTACCCCACATGAATTAATACTTGTTCAGAGATGTTTGGGTGGTGTTACTCCACTAAAATAAATTGTGTGTTTTTCAGGTTTTCATGTCATGTTTTTCCACCTTTCAGCACGTAATTGAAGACACATATAAAAAGCTATGCACTTTAAATATATGAAAGACTTTGTCCTTCTAACTTATAAATACACATTATAAATATGGAAAATAAGAGACATTGCAATATCCTAGATTTGAAAAGTAATGAAAAGTAAGAAGAAAAATATTCAGAATTCTCTTTTTTCTGTCTTTTCTGTAAAATAAAGTTGGTAACTGTAAATTCATTAAATTAAGAATTATTTTTTCCCTCAGAATTTAAAACATTAAAGTTAGAGTTCTAGCTTTCATTGCCACCAGTCATCTGTGTGGGAATCTTACATTATTGTGTGTCTATTAGCCTGCGCAGATTTATAGATCTATTTGAAAAATTGTCTGCTGCTGTGTCAACACAGTGCTATCTTCATTCCAAACTAGCTTTCATTATTAGCTAGATTAGATGTGAGCACTAATTATTAAACATCCTTTTTGGGTAGTTTGTTTAATTAAATCGGCCTGTTATCTGTTCCCGGTAATATTTACCAGTTTTCGCTGCTCCAGATTGTGGAAGCCAAAGAGCAGAGTGTGAGCCTTGTCATGAAGAGAGATGAATGTTCAGAAAGCATATATAGCGGGCACACTGCCTTTTATCTAGTAATGCTTCCTGGCTTATAGCGCACCATCTTTTTCACATCAGAGGATAGGAACTGAAAAGAAAACTCCAGAGATCAAACAGACAAAGTTAATCAGAAGAAAACCAAAAGACATGCATTGAGATGCGAAGGAATCTCTCTGCCAGGACTGCTCCTTATTCTCCACCTCTCCCACCACCCCCTCTTTACACCTCTCCCTGAAGCAAACCTGTGTGTCTCCCCCTGGACTTCAATTGTCAGCTCAGAAAGGAGAAATAGGAGGAGGTGGGATGAGGGAGAGAGAGAGAGAGAGAGAGAGAGAGATAAAGAGAGGGAGAGCGCGAGTGGGAGAACAGGTGACAGGCACTGACAAAAGGACGAACGCTCTGTTAGGTTTCGGCGCAGAGTAACAGGGCCATGGGGACAGCAGGGAACAATATCCTTACAGAAGAAAAATAGAAAAATAAATGATGGGGCAACATTGACATCTATAGTAAATAATATTTGTCAACAAATGAGTTATGGGGCTAAGCGGAAAACAAGTGCTTAGAGAGGGGACAAAGGCGCATTGTTGCAGTAGGAAGTTGCATCTGTGCGATGTTTGTCGCATTCATTAACTCTGCACAGTCTCTACTGAATCAGTATTTTGGAAATAATTATAGGTGATAATGTGCCGAGCATAATTATGTTCCTGTTTGTCATTTATCCACAGAAAATGTGCTTTAATTGTGTTACTGGTTTACATTTTTCATGTGATCTATTTTACGCTAATGTTTGATTCCCATTTGCACACAAAGTGCTTTTATAAAAGCAACACTGGATACCTGGTATATGCTTAAGTTTAATATATCACATGAATTGTAGATTTCACGGCATAATTATTGTGATTACAGTGTGACTAGAGGAAGTATAATGCAATTAATGCAAATTTGTGTTTTAAGATTTTTTTCAGACCTTCATAACAATGTTTCAGAATAACATTTGCATGTTTCAATGTTTTTGTAATCATTCTTTCATCTCTCTTGACCATGTCACAAGGTAAAATATGTTAGAAGCAATTATTTGCAACAAGGTCGTGAACATTGTGATACAAGTATTAACCATCCAAATAAGAAAACTAACATACAAAGAATGATACATAGAAGTAATTGCAAAATTGTTGTAGCATTGAGCTCATCACACATGTTGGAGTACATGGTAATTACATGTTGTCCTGCTGCGTCCATTCAGGCAAATAAACCAATTTATTGTCCTCAGGGAAGGATTTCAATTTTACCTTTACCACTTTCAAAAGCATGTCAGCTTCACAGCTTCTGAAGCTTATGAAAATCCTCTAACCTAAGACAATGTAAGAGGCATAATGGAAGTATTCACTGCTCCATGACTCCTTGCAGACTTTAGATTTATTTAATAAAAATGCATTGGTTAGGTGTAGGAAAACATTATCTGACATTATATGTCAAAGGAACATAAATATTGTCAACCATGAAATCAGGATAAGTAGGATTAAACATATATTGTGGATCTGCAACCAGAAGAGCAGAAGGTCAAGGAACGATCACTGGGGAACAAGGATAGAGAGCAGAAGAAAACTGAATGAGCCACTGTAATTCTTCAAGTTTGATACAAAGAAACTCGCTGCTTCAAATAAAACTGCTCTTAAAATTATTTCTATTCCAATAAGTAATATCTTAGCTAACCCCTCTCCTTCTACTGCTGCTATTTGTCAGGGATAAGTGGTCCAATTCTTCCACATAACAAAGATGAGAAAACAGCGGTTTATCTGAGCAAGATATTCGTCCTGTGGTCCATTCTGCAGCAGTGGCTGGCAATGTGGCTCTGTTAAGTGCTTCCCTATTGAGTATTATGGCAAGGAAGACCACCAAGTAAGGTTAGAAAATTCATGATCCGGGTCCAGCATATTAAGCTATAAGCGATGGGGATTTTCCTGATGCCCCTTCTTACCCCTGGAGGAAACACTGGGGTGATTGTTCAGAGCTTTCATATCAGTTGCAATGCAGCCTTGACACAACAAGCTCAGCTTTCACACCATTTTCCTTTAATATTAAAATCCTCCACCCATGCCATTACTTCAGGAGAGATCGCATGCACACTGCAACAAGACTGACTCTGCAGCCCACATATTTCTTTTCAAGTCCCACCACAGCAAGCCACACCAGCCCGGTCTCTGACAGTCCTGGCTAAACTACTATAGTCATTGTGAAAGCGGCTTGTGTTGTAGCTCCCTCTGGATTTGTGGTCCCCTGTCACTCTGTCTAATTCAGCTGAAATGTGTCCTGTGTGCCCAGTAGGAAACACTGAAACATTTTAGGTCTCTCTAGCAGAGCAGCATCGCTGCCCCTTTCTCTGCCCTGCACCCATGTCTTCCCTGACACTGGACACAGAGTGGCAGACTCCATCTCTATTTCTGTCTCCCTCTAAGAGCTGCAGTCTTATGTTGCCTTCCCTCTGTTCATGTTTTCTTAGACAGCAATGTGGGACTGGTGTGCATTCCTCCTACCTCCCTCCCGAAGACCTTAGTAGCCTGTGTGGGAGGATTGATGCTGCCGCTGTCTGTCGCTCCCACGACTGTCTCACTAGCAAGAGACTCAGAAGCTCTGTTGTGATAGAATGTGCTGGAGTCAAGTGATATAAAGCAGTGGATGTGATATAACTAATAATGCCACCCTGGCTCACAAGTGAGATAGCTGGAACTATTTCTGGCTTTCATGGTGGGACTAAGGTCATATGTCTGTTTTGCAATCAAGACCATGACGTTGGAGGCAATGGAGCTGTTTCCCAGACCTACTGAAAGGTAGGAGGGGCAGGGATTGTCATGCTATCATCCTGCCACTGGGCGCTGGTTCTAGTGTCGGTGCCACTCTAGAGCTCCATCATAATACCACTGGGCCACTAATCTTGCTGCTCCCTCTTGATATAATTTTGAATTTCTTTTGATGACAGTAGCTTTGTCAGTTTCATATCCATACAGAGGGTCTGTTTGAATTAAGCTTTTTTTCCAATACTGTGGTCATAAAGATTGTTTGGTTGATATTGACACTCAACCGCTGTGTTCCTGATTCTAAACCAGTTTGTGTTCTTCTTAAACTTGTTTTCTTGTCAAAATTACTTGAGTAAGTTTAGAAACAAGATCAAGCTTTGCATCAAAGTCAACGACGTTAAGCACTAGAAGGTTTATGCTTGAGGTTGGCAGGTTTTTGAACAGTCTTCTATGAGACTGGCAGACCTTTCACCTGCCTAATGAGACACAAGACAGTGAGGCTCGCTGCCTTCTATTAACCTTAATGTTAAAGAAAAGGCAGACTGTGAGTAAACATGATCGAGCTCATATTATCCTTGTGCATTGCACTGTGAATGAATATTTCAAGGTATGCTGTGCTTTGTTTGAAGCCTGGTTGGAGTTTGTGTCTGCAGCTCGGATTCTGACAGGACCGGGTTAGGTTATTGTATCAAGGTCTTCCTGACAATCAAGTCCAGAGTCCCTTTGTTTACTTTTGTACAGGTTCTACTGAAACTGGCTCTGCAACAGTGAACAGGAGGGATTGTTTTTTTCCCCATTCTTTTTTTTAATCTTCTCCTTTCGAAGGTGCATCCAGTGGAAAGCTTGCCACTCCTCTCCATAACCTCTGCGCTGATGTTGGACTGGTCATTGTTTATAACTTTTGTTACTTAAAGTTGCATGCAGAAAAACAAAACCCTCTTCTCAGTTCTGTCAGGAACTATTTTTGTTTCTGGTGTAAACATCACACTGTTACACTGAAACCAGGAATGACTTTGACAACCATGGTTTATTTGGCAAAAAAAAGGATGAAGGGAGAGTTTTTTTTCCCTTTAAACACTTTTATTTCATTTTCAAATCTCTCACATGACGGTGAACACACATATCCTGTGTTCAGTGTTTCAAGTTCAAAGTCATGCCATGAATACAGTAGCTTGCATTATGTATAAAATGTGGTAATACAAAAAGACACGCTTCACTAACCACATACTCTTACCCTTTCAGCTCGGGAGCAGCATTCCGGGGATCAGTTCCTTCATGTGTTCCTTCAAGATGGAAGCCCTGTAGCTCAGCTTGGATGTGGTGCTGGTCGTGTTTTGAATGCAGCTGCAGGCCTGAACATCAATAATAACAGATGGACGCCAATAACAATTCGGTATGATGTTCATCTCCTTCTTTCCCGTCCGTGTCAAACTGTTCTTACCTGTCTATTTTAGAAAGCACTGAAAAAAAGGACTAGTAGCTGTGCTTTCATGTCAGTGCTGAAATGACACAAACAACAACATATAAAAGAAACACATTTACCTTTGACCATTCTAAACCATGTGTAGTGTCGGTCCTCGCTTCTTTGATTCTGTTCAGTGGTTCTGCTTTTAGCTTACAAGTCACAGACTTTTTTTTTTTTGATCAAATCCTGTCAAAGCTTGTCGCTCCATTAGCTGTCCACATTCAGGTTAATCAGAGAGCAATGAAATGAAAGCTCCCTCCATCAGAGAACTTCCAACTTTAATGCCCCCTGTTTCTCAGGGAGAGTGCTGTCCCTGACATGTCAAAATAATGAAGCATCAAAAACATCATCCAGATTTGTCCACTGTTTGGACAGTCTTGGTTTTAATGAGGGCTAACAGTCAGCCGTCTCCTTCACATTAAAACTCCATATTAGAACAACAAAAAACCTTAGACTCCTCTATGTCAAACTGTGGCGATCTTTTTTTTAGTATTTAATGGTGTTGAGCTGGCTGAGACACGATCGTCATGATCCCAAAATATCTGTAACCTTCTCTAAAACTGCAGATCACTCACAGTTCGTTCACAGAGAGATTTAGGATCATTAACCTTTGATATACACCCCACTGAGAAAATTGGCCACTTTGCCAAATGGTTGTGGAGAATTTTCCTGTGCATGGCTGAGACCTTATGATCTGGCATGGCTGCACACTGTCTTAAAGGACAGAGTCACTTTGTTTTTTTACAATTACACTTGGTCTACCTGCATTTACATGTGATGCCTTTCTATGCATTATTTGGCATATTATTTTATGTGGAGCAAAATGCATAGTAGTTTTATTAAGTTGTGTATATAATAGTCTGTATATTTCTACCTCTGAATAAAGTGGGTGATACTGTGATGTGGTAACATATAGATATAAACCATATGTAAAGTGCTTTTTAAAGGGAACATGATTTTTTTGGCAGTAATTTAATTTCCAAAAGCAATACTTTCTGCCATCTTACCATGCTTCCCACTAGATGTAGCCTCTTCAGGTGAAGTTGCAACTTAAAAACCACAATCAACACATGCAACTCTTTTTACTTTATCAAGAGAAATACATTTTACAACAAACCTGGCACAAAATGTTGAATCAGAGCAACGTGCATTGCCACTACTTGCTTGTTTCCTCCAGATAGGTCTGATCAACAATGCACAGCTGATCCTCTGTCCCCATAGTACACACGGTGGCTTGATCACTGTGTGGCAGAGTGAGCCAGTATAAGGGAAAGAAGAGAGGCCTCGCCGCTGAGCTCGGCTTCTGTTTATTCTTGATCTTCAGCAATTTCATTCACATGCAAATGAGTGCGTGACATCATCTAGTCGTGTTTGAGCAGTGAGTACCTGCTTTCGTCGGATGGTAGTTGGCGACACTGGATGCGGCTGACTCGACTTGCTGTCGTCAGCATGTGTGCAATGCAGAGTGGTGGTTGTATTTAACTGTAAATAGTCCAAGCTGCAATGAGCAAACAGAGTAAATCCAAATTGTCTGATGTCACCGGTAAACACAGACTCCATATCTCTCTCTTCTTCTTCTTCTTTTTTATTTTCTTCTCTTGTCTTCTCACATGCACTCTTCATTTTCAATACGCCAATCTTACTGACACCTCAGGCTTTGTGGTGCTGACATGAGGAACACATTCACCTTTTCTTTTCATACAAATACAATTACAGCACTTTGACTTTCTCATGTAATCCAGAAAGCCGGCTGTCCATTGCACCGATGCAGCATTGTTGACATGAATAGATGGTGTGACGCCTCTTTTCAAGAGGCAGACCCACATTATGACTTCGCTTTCCTAAAGGCACTTTCACTTTCAGCATGTTATGTTACCTACAGATCAACAGACCTGTTGTCATGTGAGTTAGTGTGTGTTTAGGGAGACTTGTTACCCTGGCAACAGAGAAAATGGATGAGAAATTTGCCTTGAGAACTCGAACATTTATTGCAGACCATGATCTTTATCAACAGTGATTGAAAGCAAGAAAACTGCAGAACGAATAATTAATAAAAAAAAAAAGAAGAAGTCAAACTTAAGTGTAAAATTCATATCAGATCTGCCAATAGTTCTTTGGTTTTTGTAGCCATGGGAGACAGGTCATGATCCTCATTATCCTCAATAGGTACATTTACTGTTGTGACTTATTGTGCATTACATTTATATTTTTCCGCTTAATGCACGGCTTACTGAAAACATCAGTAATTCTTCTCTGGGCTGTGATTAGAACAATGTTCACAGCAAAGGAAAGCAGAAGGTGGTAGATTAAGGTTAAGAAAACCTTTATTTGTCCCACAATGGGGAAATTGCATAGGGTAGGATAGAGTAGGGTCTTTCAAGCCACATGTATGGGAGTGGTGGTGGAGTATTGAACAGACATGAACAGCTCCTGAAGTGTTCCTCATGTTAGAAATTTTAAAGCTATAGAAAAACATTGTTCGGTGGCCGTCGTTCTTAACAAAAGGGATAAGAAGACATAGTGAATACATTAATTGAGATTTTAGTCGCCTGTTCTGACAATAAACAAACCTGAGTGAAGCACATTTTCATTTGTAGAGCAAAATTGTACTAAAGTGATCAGAGCAGGCAGCCATACATGGAAACACACTGTGCAGCCCTTTTCTGAAGTGCTTGCATTTAAATTACTTTCACTTTTTTTTCACAGTATAATGTGCCTACAACCGCTGCCTGTTTCTGTTTCTACACTATCAGCATGCAAATGTTCTGAGTGTAATGGTGTTACGGTGCATTGTGTTTTTCAGCAAAACGATGCGCAGTAGATTGATAGCAGATGTGAAGCATCCAAAACAATATCATAACACAAACTATTCATAATTCTGTTTTCTACAAATGTCTAATTGTATTTTTTTTTATCTTTAGGAGCACTTCAGTATAGATGAAATGCTGAAAGGCCACTATACTGTGCTGCAATATAAATTCAGAAAGAGGAGTGTGCAGGGGGGAAGGGGGAACTTTTGGGGTGTGAAATATGTCATTTTTCATTTGGGGAGGACATGTTTGTTGTTGGCTTGGTTTTTGATGTCAGGAGGTGTCCCTTTGGGGATGTTTGGGGCAATGTTGCTGCGATTAAATCTGAGAGTGGCAGACACCAAACGCTCCCCTGGTCATTGTGTATTTGTGCGTACATTATTGTTTGAATCCTGCTGTGGTTGGCATTCACTGTTGGAGTCATTTCCATTCACATACAGTCAAAGATCAATGAGGATGACACACAGCATTCTGCAGCATCACATCCCTCTACTTGTCACAGATGAACTCTGAGTCCCTGGCAGATATGATTATTTAAATTTATGCCACTTTTGTGGATGTTTTTATTTCTCCTGTCCAGTCAGTATCAGTCAGAGTCTCAGGTATAGCTCTGACTGACTTTCCTTCTTCTTTTTTTGGAGATTTAATGTCTAGCTCCTCGTGTGTTTTGATGTCCATGTTGATGTTATTCTAGATTGTCTCATTATGCACTGAAATATTGGAGTAGTGTGTGAATACCTGGCCATCACATTTGCAATTTTCTCACAATTTTCTGATCTTTTTGTTTCATGCTGTTGTTTTCATGCAATGTCTAATGTTTGATCACAGAGAGCGAACCATCAAAAACACCCTGCCTGTATGCTGATTCAGTGACGGAATGGGATATATTGTTGGATTTCTTTTTTAAAAATTCAGGCTTCATGTGCTTATTATATTTTGTCTCATGTTTGATTTTACTTAAGGCAAATATAATATCCTAACCTCTGTACTGTATTCACATCTGCATCATTTTTCTATAAATATATATGACGAGTGCACAGGATTTGACAGGGATCAATCAACAAAATCTATGACTAATGGATGATTGATGAGGCAGAGGATAAGATTGATTTCTGTAGGTCACGCTCAATCCTACATAACCTGTACCTGTCACCACCATCTCATTTTTAACCCCTCCCAGTCTCATACCATGATGTGTAATTGGCACATAATGGTTCATGCATATTGACATGAATGTCACTTTTTGTGACACGTAGCACAAATTTCCAACTAATGAATTTCGGTTGGAATTGTTGAGTTGTCTTACCCTGTTATTTTAACCAGTTATATTTGGTTTTAACCCTAACTACAAGTGGAAACCAAGAAGGGAAAATGACGGATGATGGATGATTTATGTTGAATGAATTCATTATATTGGGATGTGACTGTGTTGTTTCAAACCTTTTTTTGCCCATAAATAACATGGCTCTCTCATTAAAGATACTTACATACATACATACGTGTTACTACATGTACAGTAAGTATGTTGTTGTTACTCCCCCTTTCTTGTGTCATATCACTAATATGATGATCATTCATGGTGAGATGTGTTCACTGTTTCACAATAAACCCACACTGATAAATGATTCTCTTCTGTGAGAAGTCATTTAACCTGTTAAAATACTACTGTTTGTGTTTGTATTGTGCTCTATGATGAATTTGAACAGTAGTACTTTTTAGTAAAAGTTATTTAATAGTCAGTGCACAGACAATTGAAATAGTTTGATGTGGGTGTGAAATGTCGCCTAGCAACAGCTGCTGTAAGAGGAAGAAAACAGACAGAGCTGTGAGAAGAGACACTGAAGAGAATTTCAAAATAGTAGCATGTTTTTTGGAAATCTCAGGAGTCAGACTTCTTTGAATTAATGTCACAAAAATTGAGCTTTCTGAGTTTAAGTGCGGTCCTGGAGAGAAACACGTGTTCACCTCATCTAGTAGCACGCTGCTAATAACTGTGTCTATCTAGAGTTGCAGCATTTTGGTTGACTTTAAAAATATCGTTTATTGCTGAACACTATTGTCGGGTTTGTTTTCCAGACTACAGTAACAGAGGACAGAACCCATCCTTTGCTCTTTCCCACTGGGTTTTAATCGCTGTGTGATTAATGGGGAAACATTTATTCGTGGAACCACCATGCCATATGTGCACCTGGTTTTAAAGAGAGGACTTTTGTTTTTTAAGTCCACGTCTTTTTGGTGCTGTGCCCAATCTGTGGCGAGCTATGTTTATCGATTACACAGTATTCATCTTTGTATTGACAAGTCGTCGTCGCCTCACCCCCCCAAAACCACCACCAGCACCATAAAAGATTCATTGAAGAAGCAAGCAGCAGTGCCTGCTCACTTGGAGCTTCTTTTGTGAAGCACCGCAGTTCCAAAGAGGCTTGCTGCGTGCTGTCTAATTGTATTGCTGGAGATGTAATGATAGAACACAGGCTACCCAAATTAATTGAGGCTTGCCAGTCACAGCACAAATTATGCAGCAAATGCTGCAGTGCTGTGTGTGTGTGTGAGAAAGTCACTGCACCAGAGCAGACATTACAGTCAGTGTAGGTGTGATGCAGGGCTTGTTGCAGGAAAAAAACAAAAACAACAAACGGATGCCTGCTGATGTCTTGTGCTGTGTGGCGTGATGTGACATTTTATGATTATTAAGCACACAGGGGTTTACTTCCTGTCTTCTTCATATCTGATGCAACTGTACAACCTGTTGTGCTAATGCATATATCAGCGTAACAGGTGGTGCATGTCTTCTTTAAATATGTGTCAGCCAGTTACTCGGTCTGCTCACAGGCATATAGTCTCTGTTCCCAGCACTAATACATCCTTGCCTCTGAATCACTAAATGACTCACAAATTATAATTTCATCACTAACATGCTGTATATTATGCTTTGCTCTTTTTTTTAAGAAATATGGCGACAATAATAAGCCATTAAAAAAGTGCTACATCTTGCCTATCAACCCAGTAAGAACTGTTGCAAGGGCATCAGCACAGTGCATGATGTTTTACTGCCATCTGTTGCCAATACTCTCAGATGTTTTATGCAATAGTAATATTTTAATGATGATCCTCCCTCATTATTAATTTTCTGCAGGGGGGACTGTGGAGGCGCGTTCAAATAGGATTGTACAGACAAACACCTACCTTCAGATTTAACAAATACCTTTGTGTAAAGGTGCGGTGCTGAAAATATTTGCAGGGTCCCTTAACATTGCAGGTAATATTTCAGTGGTGATCCTCAGGAAAGTTGCAGTAATGCAGTTGCCCTGAATTAGTCGCACAGTAGACACAGTCTAAATGAGGATGTTAGAGATGACAAATCACTTCTGATTAGAGCATTAGCCAGATGAACAAATGTATAAATGATGATTGAGTAAGAAAGAAAAAAGCTATCACAGCCATATTGTGCATTTGTGCGTCAGGAGAAAATGAAATATTTACACATTTTTTGTTTGTTTACTTCAAGTTAGGGCTCCTATGAGACCCTTCTGTTAATGGTGCACAGGGAGCCCAATGTTACATCTCTGCATTAGACAAACCCCGGCCTCTTTCCCTCTGATTCATTCATGTGTTTGTTTGTGTAACAAAATCCATTGTGGTTTTGCATTTGTGTGTGTGTGTGGTGATGATAATGTGGCGCTGTAGGGCATATTTCTAGCTATCTAGCTACTAGACCAAGTAAAGTAGTCATTTTTATAAATAGCCGTCTTTTCCTCAGAGCTAGACCAATGTAAATCAGCCTGGTAGAGCATTCAATGTGCTCACGAGAGCTCATCAAGTAAGATCATCCTGTTTGCTTAGTGAGCATGCTCGCCGTGTCTCAAAGGGACAGTTTTTGCAACATTAGCAACCCAAATAAAAAGCTACTGTACTAAGCACCAAAATGTGCGTCAAATGCCCTCGGCAACAGAGTTTTGTAATCATGCTGTGATGTCTCATACCTCGCCAAACAGTCTGTTTGTGCAGCACAAAGACATGGGGTGCCACACATACACATTTCTTCGGTCTTTTTTTTTTTATAAGGATCTTGTTTATTCTTGAAATTAAACAGCAAGGCAATTTAATTTTCTTGAATCACTCTCTAATGTGGGAGAGTGACCTCACCGGGCACCCTATGGATGGTGATGGATGTCTTCTCCGGACATCGGGTTGCCGTTCACGTTTGCAATCTTAAATGCGCTTTAATTTATCAAAGGGTGTGTGAGAGTGTACAAAACCGCTGTCGTGATTTCCATACCTGTGATTAGTCCTACCTGAAGTTTCATGAGATGTGATTGCCTCAGGGAGGTGTCCTGGAAGGCTGTTTGAAATTAGCAGGAGGGCGATTGCCCTGATTGTTTCCATCTGGCCATTAAAGCAGACATTTGAGGATTTTTTTTTCCTCATCAAGACTTTTCACAGAATTTGATTTGTGGTGTGGGGAACGATTTCATTGCACGTGCATCAGAAAACAGTGTATAAACCTATAGAACAAACATCATGTAGATTACTCCCTCACATAATGCGCGTATTGTGCCGAGTGTACAATCTTTTGCATAATGTAGAGTCCCATAAAGAGGCTTTATTGTATATTGCCAGTGATGAATTGGTGAGAGGGAATCACTTGACTTTGCCAGAGCTGTTATATGACACAAGTAGACCAGCTACTTAACATTGTGGCTGCAACATTAATGACTAGTACAATTGTATATTTCCCCAGAGAGACACAGAGGGTCAAATGATAAAATTGTCTTCCTTCTCATTAGGGTTATAATGTATATCTACTTTGTGCCCTCATTTTTATTATTAATTAATCCTGAATGACATAATGAGCACTTACACCCATAGTCATATATTTTCTTAGCTGATTTGTTATTATTATTATTATTATTATTATTATTATTATTATTATTATTATTATTATTATTATTATTATTATTATTATTATTATTATTATTATTATTATTATTATTATTACATCACCTCTGCTCTCAGCAGAACCCTATTTCTGGACCTTTTATTTTGAAAGCATTGTTTTATTTTTGTTTAGCTCTCCTGGGTTTTGAGTGATAGTGTTGGATACAATGCACCATTGCCTTCAGCCCCATCTAACAGTGTGTAATGTACATACATAGTCAGTCTATGGTATACCCTCAATGGTCACATTAGCAGCTCCATTACTGTGACTGCTCTGCCTGTCTCTGCCTATCAGAATATTTTTCATGCTCTGCTGGATTTATTGTATCAGATATATGTATGAATTGGCCTTCTTTCTTTAACTAAACATGGTCTCTCTGTTTTCTCTCTCTCTCTCTCTGAACAGATACAATCTGCCTGTTGGCAAACAAGGAGGGTCGTGCAAGATCGAAATAGCTGCAGATAATGGCGCAGCTCAGCATGTTGAGGAGTACATGTCACAACCGGTGTCAGAGGTATCCTGACCTGTCTGTAATCAAATCAACCCTTTGCCTTAAATGTACATTTCTAAGCTGTAATCAGGTTTTTGGCATTTTTTTTCTTTTCACACTTTACCTTAGACGTAATTAAATCAGTAGTACAGTAATTTCCTGTGCGTGACTTGCAGCAAAAGCATCAGACAACAATTTACATATTTTTTGTTTTCACTGAAAATTGTCTACAGCATGCTAATTATGAAGGTTATTTTATAATACTTATGCCTTCACGTTATATTTAGATACTGATGATGATGATTTATGAGTCAGACACTTGAGGTGAAGCCACAGCTATCATTTATTTAGCATTTAATTTTGATAATCGTGAGTATGACAGATGATGAGTGACGCAAAACCTAAGCAAAATGTAACTTCTTTTCCCACCAAAGACACATTTGTGGTTATACTATGTATGCCTGTAATGGCAGCATCAAGAATAGATTAACCATATGTTATCAGAGCCAGTCCTCCGCTCTGGTTTTTTTTTTAACAGCACTTGCTGCTTGAATAAAAAGCAGGAACTTCAATTAAAAACATTGCACCTGTTATAGTAGCTGCCATTGATGATTGTAACTGGCAAGCATGTAAATAGCATTAAGCTACTTCTCACTTGTTAATCACAGGCTGGTCTTTTTCACTCATGCCTCATTAATTTGATTAACAACACCTATATTTGTTATTAAATTAATAATTCACTTTTTGCATTCAAAGACAGGGAAAGGGGGGGCTCAACCTTCCCACTGGCTCAACACACCACCAGTGTAATTTATGGTCTTCTAATTTGAGATGGCAAGATGCATCTTTTTTTAGCAACACATTAATTACACATGCGCTATCTTTGATTTTAAAACACTTCAGGTTGCTTGGTTTCTGTTGATTCCTGGTTAACCTTTGCCAACGTGCACTAATGTGGCGAATGACTAAATGAAAACTAACTAACTTTAATTAAGTTAAAGAAATGTGTGAATATTTAGCTGTACAGAGAGCGATGACATATATGAATTTCTTGAACTAGAAAAAGCAACTGACAGGGTGTATCTCAGCCCTTAGAAGCAAATGTGTGATTTTGCCAGACTATATGTATGTATAACACTGACTTGAGTTGACACTGTGAACCAAGAGAAGAGCTTAAACTAAAGCTTTTTACCAAGCTTGGTTGCAGATCATGTGGATAGCTGCACTCATTTTTTTCCCAGTCTGCACTGCTGAGGGCTCATCAGACAGCTTTGCAAATGTCGGAGAAGCACTAATCATATCTATTACTAAAGTTGGTATATGTCAAATTATCAGCACTGTCACCATGATATCTTGATGGGTAGTGTTCTCCAGACACTGCAGGTAATAAGCAGTCTATAGATTCTTTTTTCAGTTCAGTCCTCTGCCCCTGACATCAGTGTGATGAGACACCAAAGAGTCACAGTTGACTTTCCACTCTGCTGTTGCACCTTCCTGAAGCACTGTGTAGCTCATTCTGTGAGAGAATGAAAGTTACTCACAAAGGAACAACTATACATTAATATAAAGACAAAATAATATGTGACTGATGACCTAACAAATGTACAGATTCTGCAGTTACAAATTAATATTATAAAAAAATATTATACCCGTCATATAAAATTATTAGCCTATATTTGCTCAGTTATTTCTCAGTCATTGATATTGCACAGATCAAAAGGAACCTTAAATTAGTACAGTCAACATTCTCCACATAATCCACATTTTAATGTGTGCATGATGGCTGCAGCAGTATTTAACTGGAACTGTATCTTTTATGACAATTAAGACTTTAAATCTGAGATTAAATCAGAACGTTCTTTTATTTTTCTCCCAAAAGGACCTGGAATCATGTAAATACTAACTGTTTACTGACACTATATTTAGTTTTAAATCGGTCTACATGTGCGTAAGAAGAATCTGTAGACAGATAATAAAATGGATGCCACACTGATGTGCTGCCTTCAAATAAAATTCAGCAATGAGCGTGCAGCTCTGTGAGTCCACTTACAAAGTCATGAATATTACATCAGTGGGTCTTTCAAACAGACTCTTTTCATAAACATGGTAAACACTCTTAAAGGTATTTTATATCAGCCCAGTTTGGCTCATTGTAAAACCATTCATCCGCAGACGCTTATTTCATTTGAATCCTTAGCTTTGTTAAAGACGTTATCAGGCTTCTAAACCTTGTGATGATATTGCATGCACATTTGTGTGAACCCTGTCGTTTGTATGAGCTTTCATATGTGCAGCAGCTATGTCATTTAAAACTTATATTAAGTCAGTACATCCCAAATGATTATGTGGTCTAATATGTCGCCTTCCCTCACTGAACACCTCCACCGTGCAGCTGTCCAACGTTTCTCCTCCAGTGCCAGCATGCAGTCATGATGAATGTTACACCGATGCACATCAGTGGTGCATACATTCTGACATGACCGCTCCAGTGTCAAAATAGAAGATATGAAATGAGAGAGTCAGTGTTAAGGACAGAAGAAGAGTGAGAAGGGTGAGATTAAGCATATTTTAGAATTACTGTGCATTGGTATAATCCATACAAATACATGGTACTATCTATCTATCTATCTATCTATCTATCTATCTATCTATCTATCTATCTATCTATCTATCTATCTATCTATCTATCTATCTATCTATCTATCTATCTACCTATCTATCTATCAGCTCTTACTCAGTTTTATTAAAATTGACTACAGTGTGTTAGGAGAATCATCCCTTTATTATTTAGTATGTCCTGCCCTTTATGATGTCATAAGGGGCAGCAGTACCCCAGTGAGTTTAAAATATATATGCTTAAATTCCCACATTTTTTTTCTCCTTGTTTTTGCACAGCCTGAAAAGGCTGTGGGCAACAATTGTCCATTTGCATTCAAAAGTACATAAGCTGAACCTGGCTGTTTGTAAAAAGAGCTACATAATTTAATTAGTTCAGTCAGATTACAGCCCAGATTAACAAGACACATTTGGAGAATAGAAACTCACTATATCGTGTTAAAAAGGAGTGTAAAGACGTTTAAAGATGCAGTTAATAATAAATCAGTTTAATGATTTATGTGTTTTTAAGAAAATTACTTTGATGGAATTTTGTTTGGAAATCCACATTATGTAATGTGACAGATGGAGCTGTGTGAAATGCTGATATGCATTCATAAATGAACCGTCATGCATGGCATGGGTATGAAAGTTATGTAAACCTGCTAAATGGAAGTAGTATTCAATATTCATTTAAACAACCAGAGGTCACTGCTGGGAATAAAATACATTTAATTTAATGCTAATATGAGATGGTTTTTTGTGCCATTATTTATGCAGCCCTATGTTGGTAGCAGACACAATTATACTTGTTAAATTGACCGTTATGCTAGAATAAGCTGCAAGTTCACAGAATTTATCTTTATTAATTCTAACCAATTACTTTGCAAATCAAAGAGTGCAAGTTTTTTTCTTATAAATATTCTTTCTTATGTATTGGTGCAGAGTATTATTATATAAATTTTTTTTAAGTTTTTTTTCTTTAATCCATTACTTATGTTTTTTATGATATCCATAACATATTAAACATAAGACCAAAGGGCATTATGCTCCCATCTTTCATGCCTTTTCTTGTATGTGGCTGAAGGGACATAAAACTATAACAAATCAATGCAAATGGTTAATAAAGGGAAAGGAAAATGCTAATTGTAAAAATAAATATGATTAGCTTCTTGTCTGTGATAATAAAACCGCATTACGCCTGAGAGTAGCAGAAGCTGATACTTTTAATCTCCCTCATTTGTCTTAGTTTACATTGGGGTCCTGTTAATGTAATAATAGTGATCATATTTATCGCTCTCACTGATTTTAAAGAGCTGTTTTTAACTGCAAAGTTCAGAGGGAGGCGCATGCCTATTGTAGCATTTCATGATTAATAAATGATAGCGTTGATCACTGGCTCTCTACCTTCTTTTTTTTGCAGGGAACCTTTGGACCCATATTTCTTGGGGATGTTTCATCCCACTGGGAGTTGCGTGATGTAAGTGGAAATGGAAGGAGGAGATTCATTGGCTGCATCAGGGAACTTCAGGTCAACTCAAAGGAGATTTACCTGGTGGGTGAGGCGGTGAGGGGGAGAAACATCAAGAACTGTGACCCGCCTGTCTGCCAGCACCTTCCCTGTCGGAATGGAGGAACTTGTGTCAGGTACTAGGTCACATTTTACACTAATTAAAGATTACTTAGCCACCTTTAAACTCAGAAACCACTATAAAACGGTATCTCTAATATGCTTTCCTTCTGTAATAATACAAAGGCACATAAAAATATGAATCCAGAAATGAGGTGGACTGCTGCTGCTGGTTAGAACTAGTGTTACAGACATAGTGTGATTACACATATGAATTAAAGTTTGTGCTCATTCTTAAAGGGGCACCACCCAGAATAAAGTCTGGGACTTTAATATGTCAAATTAATGAAATATCATATCTATTCTTATATGCTTCAAAAGAAGCCACCAGACAGCGCCTTGGTCTAGGTGATACATTTATCTACAGAATATATACTATATATAGTATATATATATATATATATATATATATATACTATATATATATATATATATATATATATATATATATGAAAAACGTTCACTGGTTCTAGGCGGAAATATCAACTTATCACCTTATAACCTTATATAACCTTATATATATATATATATATATATATATATATATATATATATATATATATATATATATATATATATATATATATATATATATATATATATATATATATATATATATATATATATATATATATATATATATATATATAAGGTGATAAGTTGATATTTCCGCCTAGAACCAGTGAACGTTTTCTCAGGCCGTATCTTTATGTGTTCATGGAGGCAGAGACTCCTGCCAAAGCTAGCTAAAAATGGTGGCTGCATGTGTTTTTAATGTATAAGTTTACGTAAACGTATATGTGTCGTTAGCAGAAACAAAGACATGTGTCGTGTCTGACAGGTGTATTTGTTGGTAAAAATTGATGGAGCTCATGATGGGAGACAGAGTGCTGATGCAGCTGTCTACAGCCATTCTACAATGGCTTCAAGAAGACTCTCCTAAAGGTGACATTGCTAGGTGGCAGAGTCCACCACATCTCTCAGTGCTTTCAGGTCCTGGGCAGCTGTTCATCCTTGCTGGACCTTCAGTAATGGGTGATGTGGAAAGTAAATTTGTCTACGTAAAGTTAATTATTTTGGATTCAGAGGCAAGGCTTTATCATGTTATATAAATAAGAAAAAGTCACACATGACTGCTAAAACATGTAGGATGTTTCCATGGTACCAAATAGCAAAGTCTCAAATAAAAACATCAGAGTTTGAGATGTTCTTTTGGACTGTATCAGAAAGTTTTATGACCAGTCTGGTTGGTGGAGGATCTCCTGGGACAGCATGAGACTGGGAAGGAAAGGCTGTTATTTCTTGGAGTCCTGCCCTCCCGTATACAAATCATTGATAGTTAGCTGTCCAAATTTCCTGTGTGTGGATTGCTGAGTATTTCTTCAGCATATCAGCCTTTGAAGTCTCAGGCTTCAGCGATCGCTGATGTAAATCATATTGTCACTTTGATGGTAGTCTTTTCCTGAGGAAGGTTCGTTTTCTGACGCTGTGGAGTATCAGAATTGATGGTTTCAAAGGTTTATCCAAACAGTGTTGTCTCTTTGGGGGGGTGGAATGCAGCCCTGGAAGTCAGCTACACAGATGTACAGTTCTGTGTGAGCTACAGTTTATTTTTGTAGGTATATACCAGTTCAAATGGTTTTTCCAATCCCTAAAAACACGAACATAGCTTTGACTGGTATGACCCCTTTCACGTAGCAGCTGAACTGACAGTTTGGCAGCTCCTTTCCTTTGCACTGACCATTTCTGGTCACAGAGCTGTTTTGTTGTCAAGCTTGTCTTACCTACATTGGACTAATTTCTGTGTGTGTCTTCTGTGTGTGGGGGATTTGATTTTGAAATTGCTATGAATAGTTGTGATTAATACATTTTAATTTCTATTTAGGGATGATCCAGATCTACATTTTCATTTTATTTTTTTTGTCTTGAATGATGTGCTTTATGAAATATTGAAGTGTTGCTGGTGACATTTGGGCTTTTAGGTCTTTTAGCTACAGTTCCATGCCACTGTATTTCTGACACTGATTAGAGTGTGTGAGCACTGAAACAAACACAGTTTCAGGTCAAAGAGAAGCTTTTTGCCTCACTTTGATGGCTCCTGCATGCTCTTGTCAGGACAGCATCGCTTCTGTGAGGAATCAGCACATTAGAAAATGTCAGTTTTTGATCATGGTTGTATTTCTACCACTTCTTGCATGCTCCAGATCCTGCACATGATGTTTGCTTGAATATGTTTAACCATGCGTTACAGATAAGGGACTATCTTTATGGGTGTGGTTAAAATATTAATGCTTTATTGTTTTCATTCCTGGCCATAGAATAGACCCATCATCCCATTGTGTATAGAAGAATATTTGAATTTGTGGAAGAGTTGTGCATACCTACCAGCAGGCAACAAGAACATTTAGGCATGGAAGGTTCATTTTGCCAGTGTGCCCCTCTGTGCTTCAATGGCATATTTGTGATGTTGGCAGTTCATATTTTGGCTCATATTTTTCCACCATCCATGCCAACTAATATGGCTGTACACTGTACCTCTCCAACAAAGCTGCAGATGAACCATCAAATTTTTTCTTCCGCTTCTCCAGGGTCAGATCTCCCTCCGCCCAGCCACCCTCACTAAAGGGAAAACAGAAATTTGACAAATACCCCAAAAAAGTTCACAATGAGCAAAATTGGACAAAACAATAAGTGTTGTTTAGAAATGTCCAGTTTCTCTCGTCTTTCTGTGAGTTTTTACAGTAGTTTCATTGGTCCATTGGTCCCTCACGCTGTGACAAAACACTCTGTGAAGATCTGTTCTTCCCTCATTTTTATAGTCCAGCTCATCAGACTGCCATCACACCCCACTTACCAGCAATTCTGCCTGTCTTTTTTTTAAAGTATGTATTAACTACACATCATGCCCTTTCACCTCAGGTAATCTAGACAATGGCGGCTAAATGTCTTCTTCATTGTGTTATGACACTATCGATTAACAGCTGCATTTATTAAACAGGAAATGAAAAAGGGCAGCATGAATATTGGAATATGAATAGCTCTAAGAATACCAATTATAAAAGGCAGTGGCATCGTGGTCACTTTGGCTTGTCATGTGCGACAGAGTGGGTCATGCAATTATCTGTGTGATGAATACACATTATTGTAGGATCCTCTTGAACTGCACAGCATGTGGGGTCACGAGGAGTTCACAGAGCTCTGTTCATTGTTTCAGTAGCCCTGGATTAGATATCAAAACATAATAGGATGAATAAAGATTTTTATCATGAGTACAGTTGGGGTGATTTTGCCACCGTTCCCTTTTCATGTGGTCTTAGCTCATTTAGGCTTGTTGAAACATCGATATTGAGCCCAAGAGGATAATGACTGGTGGTCAGGTGATACATACATATGGGGTGTTTAGGTGACATTAGTGTGAAAAGCCAGGCAAGCAGCAGCTGAAGGCTGTGGCCTTATTATTCTTTGGTGTCAGCTCTAACACTCTGCTGAACAAGGATATTTAATTAAAGGGAAATTGTGAATACTTCACCTATCATTCTGTATTTTTTTAAATGCATCTGTAAAATGTCTCCTATACTGCACATCTATACAGATGTGACCAGTTGTCGTGGGTGCATGTTGAAGTAACTTGCACCTGGATCCTCTGCTTCCTGACTGTGAATGTCACACTGGGGTGCTGACGCCGATGGCATCCCTTTGTGCTTCTAGTCTGGAGGTGATATAAACCTTTTGTGGGAGCAGGTGTTAGCACCCTGCAGGGTGTCACTGGTTAGGGCTTGGGGGTGAGGCATTGACACCATCCACCCAGCAAGGTTGTGTATTTTGTGTTTGACATTTATTTTTAACAGTTAGGTACCTGTTTGTCAAATTGTACAATAAAACATAAAGGAACATGTTGTTAGGGGCAAAAATTCCTCCTGTACATATTTCTTTGCGTTTTGTACATGCTGCATGTTTGCACAGCAAAGAAGCACTGTTACATTCAAGCCTTTGCTAAACATGTTCACCCCGTGTGACTATATAAAGCTATCAGCAGCAGACAGAAGCTTCATATTTGCTGTGCAAACATGAATGTTATCAATCCTTTTATCTAAGAGTGGCAAGAAATCGACCGATCATATCACCCTAAATGTCAAACTTTAAGCTGATATGAGAAAGTTGTTAACAAAAGGTTAGACCCCGTTCACACTGGGAAAATCAATCCAGCTAGAGCGGGATTCGGGCCTGATATATCTGGATAGTTTTTTTTTTCTGAGTCTGACTCGGAGGTGGATCAAGCCGGATTGGCCCAAATGTGGTTCAGGTCTATATGCAGATCTGGCTAGCGAATCCCACTAGCGACTTCCGGTTCACGGGGACAGTATCTGGGCCGCGTACAAAAGCCATATATAAACAACCGTCTAACTACAACTATTTTGCTAACTATTTTCAACAGGGCTACAAAAGAACAAACTGCTTTTTGACCAAAAAAAACACACAACGCATGCACACATACGATCGTACCGCAGTGCCACCTAGCAGGTTGGAGGACAGCAAACAAGCTGGATTAAGCTGGATTGAGCATGGACACGCATGTGTGATAGCCAGATTTGAAAACAGGTCTGAACGTATCCAGCTTAAAGGCTATTCTGATTCAATCCCACTCTAGCTGTATTGACTTTCTCTAGTTGGTTAGCGCTAATACGCACACTGACTCACAACTCTACGTTTTTGGGAGAAAAAAACAAAAACCATGCACCCTGTTCACCACACAGTGCTTTTTTACTGAAAATGTAACCCTGCCACTTTTGTAACTGAGTAAAGGACACACAGTGCATCCACACTTATATAGTCTGATTTTTTTTCTTTTTTTTTTTTTGTTAATTGGCTCCAGTAGAGACGCCGCCTTGCTTGTTCTGTGCCGGTCCTGCTTTGGTGACGCATAATCCTTCACTTAACAGCATAATTCTCTGGGTGCTATATCTCTCTGCAGTGTTCCTAACAACCAAAGTAAGATCAATTTTATCTTAATCAGCGTTCCAGCTATACTTCTACAAGTACCTATAAAAAAACTCCAAGGTCCAAGAAACAATTATTTTTACTTCACTGAGTGAAACAAACATAGCTGCCGTCCTGTGTGTGTGATTGCTATCCCAGGAGAGTGTTTCCAGAGAAAACTTGCTCGTTGCTCATTATTGCGTTGTTGTGTCTTTGAATTTTGGAGGACGAGGACATTCGAAACAACTGTGTTCGGGTGCTTTTTTAGCCAAATCAAATTATTTAAGGTTATTTTTACACATGATATTTTTTTAAATAAATGTTGTTCTGTGCAACCTTGACATACTTGGAAGCAGCTGATAATAACATTGCATAATTATTAAAATGGGATCGGGTCAAATGTTGCTCAATATGAAAACTACAAGAAAAACCTTCACATTTAATCTCTATATTACAAATGGACAATTTAACTTTTTATTAAGACCTCTGACTCCAATAGGATACAACTCAAATAGAATCTACCATGGTCTCTATTTCTAAGAGGACATTTTTAAAAGATTGGACTTTTTTTCTTATTATCGACTAAGATAATTAATTTAAACCAAAAAGAATATCATTAGTATTAGTCTCTTTTCAACTTCCATATCCTGCTTTTGGCACTCAGCCCCAAGCCTAAAGATGTAAATCATTTAAAATAGTCCACAAAAAAGTACAGAAATTAAATGAACAGAACTAGTAGTGCCGTAGTTGTAGGAAATGTTACACCAGTACATTTGTTGAGGACTGTTGGGGGGTAGATGTGTCAACACAGGATTATTTTAATGTGGAAGTTTTATATCAGGACTAAAAAAGTGAGTTTACATGTAAAGACTAAGACACTAGTCACACTGGGGAAATCAATCTGGCTAGAGCGGGATTCAGGTGGTATCTGGATATATCTGGATTGATATTTTCTGAGACTGAACAATGTGAATCAGTCCACATCTGGGAGGTGGATCTAGACGAATTGGCTCACACCTGGCTCAGGTCTGAACGCAAATGCGGCTAGTGAATCCTGCTAGTGACGTGATACTTCCGGTTTACGGGGACAGTGTCTGGGTTGCGTACAAAAGCCGTATGTAAACAACCTTTGCCCCAAGTTTATTCTAAACAGGGCAACAAAGAAATAAACTGCTTTCTGAACTTAAAAAATAAATGAAAGAACGAGCAACATGGGACAAACGAAACGCACGTGGTCCTACTGCTGCCTGAATGGACTCGTATATTGCGAGGTTCCACCTAGTGGTTTGGAGGACAACAAACAAGCCGGGTTAAATCAGATTGAATGTGGACACGCGTGTGTGATTGGATTGTGAGCTGGATTGACTTACTGTTGCTAGGTCGGCCAGTGTTTTGAAATGAGTCTCGACAGTAAAAGTTTTGGCCGGCAGGAGTTTCATATAACAGGTTGCTGCTGCAGAGAGAAAATAGCAACTATTAGAAATGAAGGAGGGGACGGAGAAAAAAAATCAAAACAGCCAAGAATTATGGCTGTCACTAATGATGGGTTCAAAAAGACAGTGTGAAAAATGGAAACATGATTCTCATCGCTTTAAGAGGACAGGAGTGAGTGTGATGGACAAGATACACAAATGTAAGCTTTACTTGTATTTCTGTCATATATTTTACTAACAAAACAGCTTCAGTGATGAGGGGCCTCTTTTTCTTGGATTAATGACTTAAAAGAATCGGCGTGTCCTCAAAAAGTCACTTTCTCCAAAACAGATTTTATTAAAAGGCTGACAGCTGCACCAAGACCATTTTTTTTCAAAATATTTTTTAAAAACATTGCATTGATTTATTTTATTTATTAATATCTGTTAAATATATTTGGTAAAATAATTGATCAAAGTTTAGTTACATGCTGATTCATTCAGCACAAGCATTTGTCAGTGCACTCACCATTTTTCAAGTTTTCTTTGTTCTTCTTCTTCTTCTCGACACTTTGTCATGTCAGTTATAGTTTGAGCTGTTTTTAAATTTCTCTCCTCGGTTTTCAGTCTTCTCCAAAACAAAACCTGTTTCAACATAAACCCCTGTGTGTCTGCTCATCTGTTTGTGCCAGTCTGCAACTTATCACTTATCATTTGAAGCGTGGGTCTGTCGTGATAAATTGACCAGGTTATTTGGCCTGTCGGTTTAATATCCTCATGTGGTTCATGGACTTTTTGTTTTATCGCATTCCAATACATCTGTGTCTTGTGACCAAAAAAATAAATAAAGGTTGTTTTATGTATGCATGATGGATGGGTAGAAACTTAACTGCAGTATAGGTGACAGGATAGTATTGTGCATTTGTGTGTATGGAAAGCCATTTTAGTCATCAATAAATAACTAAATAAATAAATAAACACATACCATAAATAATACCATACGTAAATATATAATTTAGGAAATAATAAATAAATACATTTTTTATTTCAAATGTATTTATTATTTTTCTATGACTTATTTTTTATTTTTTATTATTTTTGTTTTTGATTATATATTGTAACATTTTTAGTGTGTGCATAGTCAGAAAAACTGAACAGACAATATATTTTATTCTGACAAAACTATTGTGTTTCTGGATTTCAGATTTAAAAAAACTACTGCCAGCTCAACATACCTAAGGATGGTTCTGAACAAAAAAAATTTGCAACCAGCTCCCAGGATTTTCATAGGAATGTATTCTTGTTAACTTGCATAAACACATTAAATAAATTTGTATTTCTACATAGCCTTTAAGCTAATTCCACTATTTGGCTTTTCAGACATGTGACTGTATTTGGATGCTTTAGTGAATATCCTTCCATCTGTAAAGAAATGCATTTTCTTGCATTGAACATTTGGGAGGATTACAGTAAGCAGACACAGCTGTGGGGAAAACAATGCTCCTTACACAACACGTAGATGCTGGTTAAAGAGTTAAAGAGTCTGCACAGAATCCATAAATGTCAAAAAATGTTCAACCATTGATGCACAACTTTTCAGACTTGGAGGCAGTGGATTCATTTTTACTGAAGGACAATGTTCAGTTTTTTTCTTTTACTGTCAGTGTATCAGGAGTTTAGAAATATAAAATAAAACCTGAATAAATGCACTGGCACATCTGAAGTGTGGAGTTTAAACATGTGAAGACACTTTAAAGTGCACAGCTTTCTGCAGAGAGCATGGTGTTCTTGGTTGGGCTGTAGAAATATTGTCTGATGCCATGAGAAAAGTTCCCCTCATGCTTTTTTTTACCTCCTTTCTATAAGGCTTTTATTTCAAGTATCATCTTTGTATGTGTTTCTATGGCAGGGTGTCTGGAAGAGGTCAGAGAAATATCGAACAGCTGTCTGCTCACACAGCACATCAGGCGAATGCCATGTGTAAATTCCACTTTATACCTTTGATCATAATAAAATTCAAATTACAAATAACTGACTGAGGGACTGGTTAAATGATTTTCAAATCATTTTTCCCTCCCACCCACTAAGAGTCATGTCTGTGCTATAACGTGTCCAATTGGCTCTTTACAATGCTGGAAAGCAAATGGCATTTGAAAGCAGACTTTCTTCTCTATAAATAATATCTGCAAAACCCAGTGGTCCTTTTTAGTTTAACAAAGGATGAAGTGAGCTAAACACTTTCATCCCAAGAACTGAAGACTTCATGGCAGTAGAGCCTCATCACTGGCCTTACTGTAGAAGCATATTTGCATACCAACAACCACTTGAAAAGAAGAGCTCTGTAAATAACTTTCATCGAACGAAATTCCGAGGAATGCATGTGGCTGCTCGTCTTATTGTTCTAGCTGACAGGGATATCATAAGCTAACCGGTCAATTATTCATCATTTTATCTGGTACTTATTAGATTAAAAATGCATGTCTCCTTTAAATAATTTATCCAGCATGTGTGCTTATAGCTGTGCAGTTTCTGAATGGCGTGAGATACGGCTGGTGCCAACTTTATGCATTTGTGATTAACATATTCAAATCAGTCTGCAAACATTACTACAATTTTGTAATCAAAGTGATTGCCTCGGGCAAATTAAAATAACCTTTTGTCACCCCACACATCAAGTTTCTGATTAGGCCAATTAAAACTTGAGTGTTCTTTCCCCCTGCTTTATCTGCACTTTACCTTTTTTTTTGTTGGAGGAAATAAATGCCATCTGTATCTTTTCGTTAGGCACAACTCATTTAACAATTTCATGTTTAATAGTTTATCTAATAGGTTAGGACTTTGCTGTGTTTAATTTTTTCATGTTGTTTTGAGATAATTTTTTTTTTTACGTGAAATACGTGTCAGTGCCAGTGCATCGCGTAGACGATTCTTTTCTGTGCTGCTTACATAGTGCTTTCAGTGAAAGCAGTGACTTTATTTAGTGGTCAGGGTTGTTGTTGTTTTTATGTAAAAAGAGCTCAGGTGTGATAATGTAGACATTCTTATACAATTTAAAATTATGCAGAGTCCTGTTGAATCTATTTTGCAATTCTCAACGTGTTTCTCCTATCCCCCATATGTCCTATCCACCGCTGATGCTGATGCACAATGATGAGCTGTATCTGTTTTTAGGCCAATCAGAGTAGACTTTGCGTTGTGGGAGTTTTCTTTACTTTCTGTTTTTACAAAAAGGGATCCACTGCCTGTTTCATGGGAACTTAATAATCCAAGTAGAGAAGATTGAAACAAGGTGTCTGGACTTGTAGAGTTTTCTTGAAGATGTTTCACTGCTTGTCCAAGCAGCTTCATTATTTCTAACAGTTTAGTGGGGAAACATGGTTTATATGTGGTTGCAGACCTCAATGGGTGGGTCTGGGTGAAACTCACAAACAATAGCACTAAGACCCCGTTTACACATAGCCGGGTATTTTGAAAAACGAATATTTCCTTCCCTTCGCTTTCCGAAATAACATCGTGCACACATCATCATTTTCAACAGAATTTCTGTTTACATTAACCCACATAAATACGCTCCCAAGAGCCATCATGACTACGCCAGGCCTGTGGGTAGCAGTGTAGGCAGAAGGAGAAAGCTGTGCAAGCCAATCAGAAGCCTCATCGACATCTGGCTCTTTGTGTCAGAAGTTGTTCTAAAGTTGCTGAACCTGGACACCTAACATGTCTCTGCTACTCTACATAGTAAGAGGGGGCTGTATTTGCAAATGCAAACATGTAAAAAACTGCTTACACCAACAGAAATGCAAACGCTACCCGGTTTGCTTCCATTACTAGACTGCAGCCTACTCTGGCAGCTGTACTAAGTTTTTGTCAGTTTACATTGAAACGTGAATACAGTGTTTTCCAAAATCTCCACTTCTTCCGAGGTTTTTAGAAAGATTTGTTTTCAGAGGCGAAAACTCTGTTTATGTGTAAATGAAAGGCATAAATGAAGGGAAAAGTCTCAGTTTTTCAAAATACCCATGTATGTGTAAACAGGGTCTAAATGTTTCCATACTTACCTGTGTTGGTCTGGCTGCCTGTGGCGGGTGTGTCTGACTGGCTAACGACTATGAGACTGCCTGAGGGGGACTGGTTGACAGCCCCTTGTTCTTGCTGTGAGCATGTGACTTGGAGTGAAACTTCCTGGGAATGGATGGAAGCACTTCATTGTATGTAGTAGAAAGATGATCTTCCCTCTCTGTCTAGGATGTCTTCTAGACATATACTTCTTATACTTCTCTATGTATTATGACCTGGATGATTGAGAATCTTCATCAACATGTTAATAATCCAAAAAAACGTATTTTGGATTTTAGTAACATATTTGTCTTTCAATGGATTTTGAGTTTATCCCAGTAGACAGACATATTCATACCTGTGGGTATTTCAGAGTCTCCACTTCCTGTAATGTTTTTTTTAACGTGGGAGGAAACTGAGTCTTCTGCAAGGAAAACCCACACAATTTGCGTGTCACCACAAGTGACAATGCCAGGGACAAATTAGCAGCACTCCAAGCTCCAAATCAACACAACCAGGAGGTGCAGCACCATTAAATATTTGATTTGAGGTTGAGGTTGTCAAAGACTATAAAAATAACAACTTCTGTTCACTACATGACACATTCCATCTTTCACTGTTATTGTAAAAATAATGGTCACAATAGGCAGTGACAGCACTCAGCTGCGTATCACTGCGCACTAAAAGGCCCTGAAACTGAGCAACCCGTTAATAATCACGCACCAGATATTTCTGTATTTGTATTTCCGTACAGTTATATGTAACAATGCTCAACTTTTGGTGACAGAATGTAAATATTTCATTTCCAGGAGCCATTTTTTCAAGGAGCAGTGCTTCCTGCAATGCTGCTGCTCAAAACTTATTATTAATTTATACATTTGAAACTCCACCATATTATACCTTAAGAAAAGTCCCTGTCTGGATATCACTTTGCATGCTAGATCACCCTCTTCTTCTTCTTATAAGACATACGTCCTGGTTTATATGTTTTCTGACATGCTACTAATCATGTGCCACCTGCTGTTATTTGTCATTGTGTGAATATTTACCTTTATCAAAAGACCCCTCTGCTGTAGCTGCTAAGATAAATAAATCCATACCAGGATTCTTATTTTTCTCCGCCACCATCTGTACTGTTGAGTTGTGTTTCACAGGTCTCACACGTATTCCATCGGTCTGAACACATTCACTCCTGACATCTCTTCTGTGTGTTCTATAAGCCACTGTACAAGCATGACATGCCGTGACATGTCATGGCCCATTTTCACCTCTGATCTAATGATGTCTCTCACATTTAGTGATGCCGAGGACTGGTTCTGCGAGTGCCCCCCACTGTACACAGGCCGGCTCTGCCAGCTCAGCGCCTGTGAACACAGCCCCTGCAGTCATGGAGCCACGTGCATCCCCAAGTCGCCGCTGGAGGCCATTTGTCTCTGCCCCTACGGGAGGCAGGGTCTACTGTGTGACCAACGTAAGTGGTACAAGGAACAATGCTGTGTAGACTTAGTGCCTTTATTAAGTGACTGAAGAGTGGGTGAATGAGAGCCTTGAGCAGTTGGTAGAATCAGAGTCTGGTATTAAATAAAAGGATTAATGAAACTAAATTCTGCTGAAAAGGCAGAAATGTCTTCCTCCAGCAAGGGGAGTGGGATAATCACAGCAAAACTCATGGCTGCTTTGCTGAATATTCTAAAAGAGTCTTTTAACTTTATAAGATCTTATTTCCCAAAAACTGTAATTTCAGCAGTGTGATTCAAACACTTAAATTCTCAGCATGTCAGGCGTCTGCTGCACCTTAGCAGTAGTTCACCTCTTGTCTTTATGTAGTGACTGAAGACAAAAGCTGATCATCTTGCTTCTGACATTCCTGGGTCAAATTTAGGTTGTAGTTAGGAATTTGTCAGTATTGTTGACAGCCCGTCCTCACCACAAAAACTTCAGTCCATAAAAAGGGAACGTGTGCGTATTTCCCCGGCCGCATCTCTGTGTGTCCATGGGAGCAGTTTTCCTTGGTCAATGTGTTTAATATTATGAATTCATCCATACCCTGTTTTTAATGCCAAACCAGTTGTTTAAAAAAACCTAACATGAAAATAAAAAATAAGAGTGGGTAAAAAGAAAACAGCTCATGGTGTCAGGGGACTTGAACCTCAGACTGTACTGAGTGAAGGTCCATTGCTTTGGATACCAATCCACCGTCTCCCACTCACCTCCTACAGCTTCGTCTGTCCCATGTGCAGACATCAGGCAATATGTCCATATGGTCCATTAGGAGAAATGTAACTTGTCTTTGTTTGGACACAAAACTATCCTGGAGGCAATGCAAGCTTGTGTCTCCACCAGCAACTTGTTACCATGACAGCCACTTTTTGTAATTTTGCAAATGTTAAACAACATGACATAGTAATGCAATGTTAGTTCACTCTGTGCATGTTAGTAGCCAAAAGCATAGCTGCACAGTCTCCCAGATCTGCAAACATGGCTGTGAGCAGGACCACCAAAGTAAAACCACCAAAGTTAGATGTGATGTTTTACTGTATGGGTTCAGCATGACTTAGAAATGATAGGAGAATGTAACTTTCCTTTAATGCGTTATAGTGCCGCTCTGTTTGCTTATTTTCCAAACAGTAATGCCATAAAGAAGAAGGGCTTCACACTGGGTTGGTTCTCAGAAACAAAAGGTTTTGCTTGACTAAACCGACTGTAGTAGCAGCAGGGTGCTTGGCATATAAGCCACTCAGCCATGCCACAGCCTCTGTCAGAATCTCAGCACCCACATGCCAAACAGAGAAATCTAACCTTCCAGTTTCACACTAAGTATAAGGCTGACATTTGAATTTTAATCCTGGTAACATCAGATAAGATCACAGTCAAAACTGATCACTCCCAAGGTCCCCTGCCTCCATGAGCTCCTTTTTCTTTAAACTTTTTTTCTCATGTGGTGTAAATCACACTTCAAATATCGACATGAGAACCAAACCCTACTTATTTGTCCAATAGGACACATGGAATTGTGCTTTTTTGTCTTTTTAAATGTAATATTTTCAGCTCTTGGTTCCCATGTGCACATTAATAGATAAGATGGTCTGTGAACGAGCAGGAAATGGAGGAAGGGAAGACTAGGAAGTGATGCTGGAATGCCTCGAGAGTGAAGTTCATGAAACATTCATGAATATGTAAGATGTCTTCACTCAGAAATATTAATGACCTACAGTACCTTTGTACACAAGTTAATGGCCATACCTCTTTAAAGATTCATGTTTTGAATTCACAGAGAAAAACACATTGAAAACAATACAACAGTAGAGTATTTCCGTACATCTAGCCATACAGTTCAATATTAGACTAGAATATTAGACATTACCAAGCTGGTGGCTGAGATTTTAATTATAAATGTCTGCAGTTGAGGAAGAAAGCATTTGCAGATCTGCAGAAACGGATCCAAGAACAACACTAAATTAACACAGGATCACTAATAAAACAACAAGTCATAGGCATGCAGACATGATTAGTGCATTTTTATATGTAGTTGTATGTTTGGAGGATGTTTCAGTCCACCTCTGCTTCCAAAAACAGACATCTTAAAAAATGACCCTGTCATTAAAAGTTAATGCCAGCTAAGAGTCTTTCTGTTTCCTCATTTTAGAAACTCTCTTTTTGCTCACAGAGATGTTTTATGGCTGCAGATTTCCAGGCCTGTGAGAGCCATTTAAAAAAGCTTCTGCTATGGTAAAGTAGTTTACGTTGGTTTTTGGGGATCTTCTGTTGAAGATGTAAACATTACCGAGTTAGCTAGCTTTTAGTGGCATCTGTTAAACCACCGTTTGCCACTTTGCAGCCACAGCAGAATATTTGTACCATCGCCCCTAACAGAATGCAAGGTGTTGTTTTCATCAAACGCTTCTTTTTCTTCAAACATACCTTTAGTGATTGTGGCCAAAGAGCTCAATTTGAACTTTCCATGTGCTGTCGGCTGAACCTGCCTGCAGATCTGCTGCAGTCATACAGCTTTATTTTTTTATTTTTCCTTGTCTTTCCAACCAGTAGATGTGCTGTTTTATTTGAAAGTTTTCTTGCACTTACTGATCTTGTCTTGACTTCCACAGTTCGCCTTAAATGTCATTTCTTAATGACATTTCCGACATTGCAAGCTCGAAATATCTTTTTATAGCCTCCCTCTGCTTTGTAGGCATCAATTAGCTTCATTTTCACATCCTCAGTCGATTGCTTAGAGGAGCCTATGGTTGTTGAGTGTCAGCACAAGGTTCTAAGAGTCAAAGCATTTGTCTGCTAATAATTATGAATTCCTTACCACCAGCCTTAACTGTAGACAATATATAAAGATAATGAATATCTGTACTTTTTATTTTTACAGCACCAGTTTTGCATTAAGCTAGCTGTGTTATTTTTCTGACATTGGAAAAATGTATTAGTATATACACAGTATCTATGCTATGCATAACTCAGAAGATGTGTCATTTTATTTCCCAGCTTCTCTTCGGCAGCCTAGATGCTCACCGTATACATGCAGTTTTATGTCAGACCTCATTTCACAATCCGGTGCTGCATGTCACTCTGTTTTTCTTCTGCTGCTCCTGATAGTTTGCACCATATTACACAAACACACAGAGATGTGGGGAGATGCTACGCAGAGTGTACAGAATTTGGTGTTATAATCCATGGAGGAATGCATCTCCACTGAAGCAGTCCATAATCTTCTTTGTCAATAATACTGCTTGCTAACTACAGGCTACATTCACACATGCACTTAGCAGTGCTTAGAGGAGAAGCCAACCTCTGTGGAAACACATAACAGTGTGCCAAAGAAGTAGATTTGTTTTTCCAGTCATGTGAGATTATATAGGTTCCATCTGATGGTAACATAACTGAGAATACGTAGTGCTTGATGAGAAGAATGAGTAGTAGTAGAATGAGTAGTAGAAGCCGCAAAGGTTTATCCCAAATTCTGAAATCCTGTCACTCAAGCTGTATTATGGGCCTCATAATGTGATGGTGATTTTAAAAATTGTTGATCAAAGCATCAAAAACTAGGAGAATCTCATTTTTCAGTGTCGTTTGAATCAGCTCAAGATGCAAACCCATATGCTGGTTGTTAAAGATTTGTGTGCATATGGAGGTGTCTAATTTAACAGTACAGCTTAAGACTTTTGTGCAAATGTTGCTCTTTACTTTATGTACCTCTGTCCGTCAATCTGGAGCAGAGCTGTTTTCTTGTTAATTAATTAAATACACGTCTTGTAGCCAGCACTTTTACATAATCGAACCGCAGCGTGGTTTAAAAATAAGCTGCAGCCCTTCAATGAAGCAATGAGCAAATGCGGCTCTTACAAACCAGAGATGATAACAGAAGCATTTGCAGTTTTATTCATAATTTAACAGCCAAACAGAGCTGAGGGCAGTTGCAGAGGGGTGCTCTGAACCCCTCTTAGCCATCGCCTGGGGCTGCAGAAGAACAAGCAAGGTGTTAGTAGAAGAGAGGAGCAGCTTAATACTATATAATATAATCCTTGCTGCTCTGAAGGATAGAAAGACAGAACCGCAGCTGTTTGTAATTTTCAATGAGCGTGAGCAAATTTACACTGAGTCCCTAGTGTAAAATCAAGTAGATGCTGAGATGGAACACAAGCAAAAGCATTATTGAATCAGCCATGCATTCTGAATAAGTAAACTTGAGATTGTAATTGAATATCATTGGGATTATTGTGCCACCTATGTGAACATTGGGTATACAGTGACGCTTGCTTGCCAGAATCCATCCTAAACAGCTAATAATGAAAATAAAATAGGACTGAAGAGGTGGCGGTATGTGAAAACAGGTCATCACATAATAGCATCAGAAAAGAAAATATCTCGCCAGCCTCCGCTCTGTAATGTGGGGCAATAGTGCCATCTTTTGGCAACCTGCTACAATAATGATGATGAATCAGAGCTCTTACTTTAAACCACACAGACACAGTGCACCCTGCAGCAGCTAGTCCATATATACATATAATTATCATCTTTTAAATTTGTGTGTTTTGGGTTTTTTTTTTTTTGCAGCCATCAATATAACCCGTGCCAGATTCAGTGGCATCGATGAATTTGGTTACACCTCCTTCGTGGCTTACTCCTCCCTCCCGAGTCTCAGCTTGTTCTATGAGTTCAAGCTCAAGTTCACGCTTGCAAACAATTCATCTGCTGTCAAAGACAACCTGATGCTTTTTGCAGGACATAAAGGACAAGGTGAGCTCACCCCAACACCCACATAGCAAAATCTACTGCTAAAGTAAAAAAGAGGAGAAATAACTGACATGCCCCAGCTTTAGTTGGATTAGAGTTGTTAAGGATTTTAAAAGAAAATGCCAGTGCCACTTTGTTTCACCTGCTGTGTATAGTAATTTGCTATCTAATAGATTCCCACTGTCCTCTGAGATCCTGTAATCAAGGGGCTTCCCTAAGGATTTTCTTTCTTGGCCGATTTTGAGACGTTAATAATGAGTTTTCCCACAGTCCAGCAATTAGTTGATTTCCAGCTAAACTGTTATTGTTCCTGACTTTCAAAAGGCGCATGTTGGCACTGCTATCATCAAATGAACGTGTGAACCGAGCATCTTAAAAGCATAAAAGTTAATTGCATTAAACAGACTTTGAGGTAGAGTTGTGCACGGTGATGCTGTCAGCAGCCATCACGTTAAATTAGAATCTCCTTCCTTTCTGTGGGGTCAGATTTGGTAGCAGGTAACCGCTGTGCCATTGTCACCAGCATGTTTCGTCAAAAAGATGAATACACAAGATCTCCTGGATCTCGTGCACTTGTTTTCTCTGGAGAGCACTATTCATCAAGGTGGAGGCAAGAAAACAAGAGCAATATGAATAATGAAACACTTGTCAGAAGCAGCAATGTAAGAAAGGCACAAAGGCGCAATATAAGAATAGATGAAATATGAACAATTCACAAGATAATTGCTTTAATGAAGTGGCATCTTTGATCACCGCCATCAAGGAATGAAGCAGAGTTAATTATTTGATGGCTGTGAACAAGTCACACACAATTAGACGAGCAGAAAGACAACTTATAGCATGCCACAAAACTCTCAGTATTATTACATTGATGTTTAGGTAAACAGAGATTTATTTAGCATGTTTATTATAGATGTGAAAGCAGACCTCTTTCTGTTTGTTGTTTTTTTGTGTTTCCCTGTGTGGATAGCTCACTCATATATTTTGCAGGCAATGACGGTGATGACTTCGTTGTTTTGGGACTGCGAAGTGGGAGAGTCGTGCATAAATTCAACCTTGGATCTGGAATAGCAACCATAGTTAGTGACCGACTCAACCACCAGATCGGCATCCACACCGTCACATTTGGGAGATCAAAGAAAACAGGATGGCTCAAGGTGAGTGAAGGAAGGGTGATCAGAACCTCTGTGAGGTTTGTGACCAAGACATACTCAGTGTAAACATGTTAATTATGACACTTTAACATGCACATCTATCAGGAGCCAGGCTCAAGTGGCTGTTTGAGGAAGTACAGTTTTTGGTACATGGTGTTCTCTTGGTGTTTTTCACCTGCTGGTCTGTGTGTTCAGGATACTTATGAATCAGTTGCATACTGTCACTTCATAGAAGGCATGTATAGCTTTTATTTATGCATTGATATGCTAATGATAGGAAAACTACACCAAGATTTTATGATTAAATCACAATGTTTTATGTGTAGAAGGTCAACATCACAATGATTTGCAAAGACACATTGGCTCGTGTGGACAGAAGTGGATATAAACTGCCAATTTGACTAACCGAAGGAGCCAGGCAGTCATTCTGATTTATAGATTTGATTAGACTCCTTTTATATCCATGTCGTCAGACACAGTATGATCTGATTAGATACATCTCACAATAGCTAAAGTGCATACAAAAATAAACCAGTGTATTGAATGAATAATTAACCAATTAGGATAAGTAGAGAAAAGAGAGTCAGAACCATGACAAACCAGCCAGTGACCTGATTCCACTTCTTTATTCAGATTTTCCCTTCATTTATCACCTGACTATAGATGGTACAAATGTACTATATACATATAAACACCACAGATAGTGTGTGATAGCTTTATTTATTATTTGTGATATAAAGTTTTCTTGGCGAACGTCTGGTTTCTTGTAGCAATAGATCATTTCGCTCCAGTGATCTGGTAGAGCAGGATGTTTGCATCATCTAAGTGTGGCTGAGAAAAAAATCTGCAGGCAGTGAGAGGCTATCGAGACAGCAGGGAGGAAGTCCGCTCTAAGGCAAAAACATACAGTGGGTGTATAGCTGCCACTGTGGCTAATAAATGGTTACTAACAGAATAATTTAGTGATCAATACAAGTTCATCCATTATGTCAGCTTTGGCAGATTGTTAGATAAATTGTGCTCCCATAATGATGCCTACAGATGTAAGACTCCAGCTATTGTATTGACATTTTACCATGTCTTCCTCAGGTTGATGGGCAACGAAATAGGACAGGATTGTCTCCAGGACCTCTGGTCGGCCTCAATGTTTTCAACCAACTCTTTGTAGGTGGATATAATGAGTACACACCTGAACTGCTGCCACTTGGCTCCAGGTTCCGGCATGGCTTTCAGGGTAAGACTGCCACAGCCTTATTACAGCTGCTATCTGCAGTTTCTCCCAGAATCTCTGTCTTTTTGTTAGCAGTGTCGAGGTTGCATAATGAAAATGGAGTCACAAGCTCGGACTGTGTGCAGGGCCAGAACAGAGCTTTGAGGTTGATTGTATCTGCAGCCTGTAATCGTTTCACACAACCCCGCACGCTGCGTTGTGTGAAACTGCTGATAAGTCATTTGAACAAAGGTGCTATCTAAATAATCTTCATCATCATCAACATCATTTATGCTTTCTCTCAGGTGACCCCATGTAAGAATGTATTTGGGAGAGCATCCATTGTGTCTGCTAATGTGCGGAACTGTGGAGCAAATTTGCCATAACCGTTATGATGACAACAGCTATGAATATCATCATAAGCATATTCAGTAGTCCCCGCACTACAGCAATGAAGCTTGCTGTTATTCAATGTCATGGATTCATGTGAGGTCAACAAAAAAGCTTTTTTATTCTTAAGGACTGGAGCAATTTGGTGCATTGGTTTATTTATCATCATATAATTTATTTTTCTGCTCAACAAATAAACCTTCAGAAATCAAATCAGCTTTGATAAAGCATTAGTTCACCCTGGCCTGGCTGTATCAGCTTGTTACGGTCCTCTGTATTGGTAAGCACTACCTGAGCCAGGCAACGCTGGTGGAACCATAACCTTTCTACTCAGGATGTAATGAGAACTCATGAGCGTCTAATCAGATCTGTGTGACCTTCCTCAAGCCCTAATCATGATGGCTGGCAGTGAACACACTGATAATGCACTTCACTCCCAGTTATCAACAGATCCACACTCCCCTGTGGAAAGGTGGGAGAAGGAGGGCTGTGGTGACTGCTAGAGGGGGAAAAATCAGGTACTCAATTTAAGCTGTTGATCAAATTTGTGTTTATCAAATCTCCTCTATTAAAAACTCTGGTTTCATACTGCTGTGACTAGGAAATAAGGGGTTAATTGATAAGTGTGTGGCCTTGGGTGGAAAGAAATTAGTTGTTTAGCACACATTACCTACACTTGCTGTTTACCTCTGTGAGTCATCCTGTAGAAAGTCTGATTTGAATAATTTGTGTTGTATTTGTGTTGTGGGTAATTGAAAACAGAAATTCAAACCGGCTCTGTATGAGAACACAGAGCTGGCAGTGACAGTCTTCTTTCCTGTGTTCCAAAGACATCCATAAAGACAAGGTGGCAGCACATGTAAAGGGTGCTTCTTTTTTACAGCATGGTCTACATGTGAGGGGCACATTTCAGATGTGGCACAGAGAGAGAGACTGGAAGATGAGCCTGTCCTACAAGGTCTCTCCTAAGAAAGCCAAATCAGTGAGATCAATCAGCAAGGTGATAGCAATGCTGGTGGAAAGAGGTTCCTAGGTTTAAGCTAACTTTATTTGTCATATGCTCAAGAGTGTGGGCAGTTAAATGTAATATCCTGTTTCTCCAAGCTGTGCAGTAACAGACATATGTATAGTGTGACACACACTAAGTACGTCAATTATTTACAGACATTTGCAGAGGGTTGTGCTGTATGTGCAGAGTGCAAATGTGCAACGATGATGCAAGGTACGAGGTATGTATAGTGTGAAAAGTGGGCTTGTGTGTGCATTTTTAGAATGAGGTTGTCCCGTACAAGAGCTGTGTATGTGAGGATAGGGTTGGATGGATCCATATGCTGCATTATCTCTGGACAGAGTGTGTAAATGCAGGATGACTATGTAGGTTTTCTAAAATGGACTCCTCCTACCTTAGGCTACAAATGAATGAATCACACACACACACACAATAGAAAATACTACTTTACTACAAGTTGGTCAGAAATATCTTTGGCAAAACAGATTCACTGTACATAGAAGCTGTTTTCTCTCTCCGACAGGTACGGTTGCTGGAATGCGCTCCTCTGCTTTCTTGGTACTCACATAAGATGTGCACAGCTAAAACAAAAATAACCATCTTTTCTAATCTTTCCCATGAATCTGCTTCGCTTTTCAACGCTCTGTGTTTGCAGCAACACAACCATCGCTTGAGCCTGCCAACTAGACAGCATCATGCCATGAATATTCATGAACGAGCATGACATTTCCCCTGCATCCTGTTTATGCCAATGACTAATGCAGCGGAGAGAAGGGGAGTCTGCATGTGCAGATGACTACGAGGGTTGTGTTCAGGCCTTATATTTATAGAAGGCCCTGGGCTCTGCAGGTACAGGCCAAAGCAAATATTGTCTTGATAAAATTGAATTATGAGTGCAATAAGCAAATATGATGAGAGATGGGAGAAGACAGGCGGGAAAAAATTGGGATTTATACACCCAGACATGTTGAATGTGAGCTGCAGGGAGTGAAGGGGTTTTTAATCCATCAAAATTCACTTAACATCTCATAAAGACTGGTGGGTTTGTTTTTACTGATAGGAAACCCTGTGTTTTTACATGATGAAGTAAACAGGCATCAAAGCAATTCATTTCAAACACTGTGAGAGGTGTTTTCTTTTGTATTGTCCTCATTTGAGGTGGAAACGTAACCTGAATCTCGCTCCAATTTTTTTTTTACTATGGACACTTTTGGTCTTGATACGAGGAAAAAAACATAGTTTTGTTTCCTCTTGTAATTCCCTGTCAGAGAAGTGGAAGATACGCTCTCAGTTCTTACATGCATTTGCTGTGTTCTTTTCAAAGGGTGCATTTTTGATGTGCAGTTTCGCACAAGAAGAGACAGAAAGTTCCAAGTACTGGGACAGCCTGCGGGTCACCCAGCCTTCGGGCGCAGCGTGGGTCAATGTGGAGTCACACCGTGCGTGCATGTTCACTGCAGGAACGGAGGAACGTGTGTGGATTCTGGCTCATCTGTGTAGTAAGTGAAAAATATTTTGATCATATGCAAGAGTTGAGCAGAACAACTCTGTGCCACATTTATATTTCCTTATTGTGGCTTACACATCACTAACAAAAAGATGAAAATTTAAATCAGTTTCACGGGGCAAGTAAGGAGATGACAGCGTTTACAAGCTTTACACAGGGTTTGACTGTCTGCAGTTGCCATTGCCCATTTGGATGGAAGGGAGCACTCTGTTCTGAGACGGTGTCTGTGTGCGATGTTGAGCACAGCCCCCCTCCCCAGTGTGCCCACGGCTCCACCTGCATCCCTCTGCCAAATGGATATACCTGCCACTGCCCCCTGGGGACAGCAGGGCTCTACTGCGAGAAAGGTAACAACATTAAATCTCTAAACTTCTATTTTAAAAATTATTATTATTATTATTATTATTTAAAATCCATGATCTATTCTGTTATATAAATGCTGTGTTGTTTCTTGTTCAGTTGTGACCATCAGTGATCCATTCTTCAGTGCTAACCAGTCTTCCTGGATGTCATTCCCACCAATGAGCATAAGACACAGGACCCTTTTGCAGCTGCAGTTCCAGCCTTTATCACCGGATGGCATCCTGGTCTACACTGCACAGCATCTCAGTGCCAGAGCTGGTGAGAACAATCAATGTTTACAGTCAATGTTTACAGTCATTTTTTTTAAACTTTAAACAAGTTTCTTGTACAAATACAAAACCCATGAGTATTTCTGTCTGCCCACGGTCATTTCATACATACATTTTCATACAGTCTTCTATCTACACCTCAGAGAGCATCATCAGAGGAGAGCTCACCACATGTGGACAGTGTCTGTATAATTTGGTATATTGCCAGAAAGGGGTGATAAAAGCTCCACATTGTTGCATTAAGTCAAATATAGGTTTTTTTTGTCAAGTGCCAATTTAAATTGACTGTGGTCAGAGAGCCAAGGTACATCACCCCCCATCACCCATAGACGAACAACAACAATTAATTAAAATTGGATCATTTTCCATGGCACACCTGGTGATCTCTCAACTATATTGAGGGTATGGACGTGACATCACAAGATGCATAAGTCACTTCAGTTACACGCACTGAGTGGCCCACAAAAAAAAAATCTGACATCTAAGAACAGGGGGAGAGCTGTTGTGCAACTGACAGTAGATTCAGTAAGAAATCTGAGGTATTGTTGTACAGATTATTGAAATCTTGAACAGGCTAATGGATTACTGCTGAAGCTAGCAGCTGAAACATTAGTCTGACATAACCAACACAATTAGACGTGTACTGTAACTGCTAATGATACAAGGAGTTATGTTCTAACTAATGTATAATATTTGCTCTGATTGATGATTAGTAAAGCCTGATTGGTTGTTAGTAAGGCTCAAGTGAGACATTTCTGTAATGGTCTCAGTGTGCTGATAAAAATGAACCACAACTCTGTGACCTTCCTATCTCGAACCCTAACCCTAGTTTAACCCTAACCCTAAACCTAATGCAGAGCTAGGGTTAGGTTCTCGGCCGTCATGAGGCTTAGAGCCTCAAGTGAGACATTTCCGTAATGGTCTCAGTAAGCCGAATGTAATAAACTTTGAACCACAACTCTGTGACCTTCCTAACTCTAATCCTTACCCTAATGCAGCGCTAGGGTTAAAGCTTTCTGCTCTTCTGACGCGGTGCATGTCAGCCTGTGCGTGGCCTTGGGTGTCCTGTGAAAAATAACCCATAATTTTGTAGGAAAAATATCAGCACTGCACCGGGTCTTCTTTAGGCTTTATTGTTAAATTGATATTTGATATTTCTTGGGGCCGATGGCACCCGACCGGTTGGATAGACTTCATGATCGGGTCAGGAGTGGGATTCAAAACTCAGTCTCTTGTAGCGTTCAGGAGCCCTTTAGCTGTGTCAGAGGTTTAGAATTGAACCCATACATGTAAACAAATGTCAACAACATTTTTATTTTTTTTCTCCATGCAGGAGACTTCTTTTGTCTCTCCTTGACATCAGGGTTTGTCCAGCTGCGCTACGATCTTGGGGATGGCACCCACATCCTGCAGTCTGATGAGAAAGTGGACTTGCGTGGTGGGACCTGGCACACAGTGAAAGCTGGCCGAACTGGTCACCAGGGCTTCCTCAGTCTGGACCACAAGGAGGTGAGAGAGAATGTGACTGAAGGGATGACCACCCTCGATGTTTCCACAGACATCTTTGTTGGAGGCGTGTCCACTCTGAGCTTTGTCTCCAGTGATGCGACTGAGAGGGAGCCATTGAGCTTCACCGGTGGCCTGAGGGAACTTGTGGTCAATGGTCAAGAGTTTGAGCTAACAGAGATGGGAGCTGTAAGTGGAGCAAATATAGGGGACTGGGATGGGACAGCGTGTGGCTACAAAGTGTGTCAAAATGGAGGTCGCTGCAGGCCAACAGGAACCGACTCGTTCACCTGTATATGTTCACCGTTATGGACTGGTCGTGTGTGTAATCAGTCTGTTAGCTGCATAAATCACATCTGCAAACATGGCTCCGTATGTGCTTCCTCTGGAACCACCTCCTACCGCTGCATATGTCCCCTAGGATGGGGAGGGATGTACTGTGACACAGAAATTTCCCCAGACACTTTCAAATTTGTCGGAAATTCTTACATTAAATACCTGGACCCAAGATATAACGCTAGAAATCTTAAATACACACAAGTTTCTTTCAGCTTCCGCACAGGTTTGAATGACAGTATGATCATGTGGATGGGAAAAGCCGAACATGAAGATGACGACTACCTCGCACTGGGACTTGAGAGGGGACATCTCAAAATCGCTGTGAATCTTGGAGAAAGACTTTCCCTCCCTTTAACTATTAGAAATTATACTCTCTGTTGCAACAGGTGGCACAATGTGTCCATCACTCTGAACGGCACCATTATTCAGGTGTTCCTGAACAGCCAGGAGGTCCTTTCTGGAGACGTGGACCCATTTGAGAGGTACATAGCCTTAAACTATGGTGGTCAGTTTTATTTTGGAGGGTTTGAATTGTATAAAAATATTTCAGTTGTTACTTGTGGGTTATTTTCAAGTGGCTTTGAAGGAAGTCTTACAAATATTTATTTGTTAGGCGACACAAAGCCGGTGCTGTTTCTTAAAAACAGTGAGGGTTTTAATATTTATGATGGCAGTAAATAATAGTGGAACTCTAACCTTATATGTTCCTTGCTGGTATTAAGATGTGTTTTATGATTATGTGGTAATGTAAAATAGCCTTTAAACTTATTTTTGTCAAGTAAAGTGTCAAATTCTAGTGCAGTTTGTAACCTTTAAAAGAATATTTTAACAGTACAATAAATGCAGTATGTTTCTACTTTTAATACATTTACAAAGAAATAAGACTTTTTGTTTATAATCAACAATAAAAAAAGATTAGCTTTATTACGAACTGTACATAAACACACAGTGCAAAGGCACACTTAATCTCTAAGTATATTACAAGCCAAAATGTACATTCTTTCTCAATAGAAAGTGAGCTTTGCAAAATATTTAAACAATTTAAAAGAAATTAGTTTAAAAATGACACAAAGCTGCTGTCCTCAGTTAAATAATTTGTTACATTTAGGCTGAACTTAAATCTTTCACCAAATGGTCCAAACCTGTTGTGTATATAACTTTGTGAAAACGGTAACTGGTCAAATTGCAGTCAGTACAGCGGCTTAATATAAATGAGATATATACAGTAAAAGGTTAAAAAGTTGAAAATGTTCTGACTGGTAGTAAGTTTTTGTGTGTAAAGAATGTAGCCATGATAACATTTATAATAGCACTGAAGTTACATCTCATTTGGCTCATGGCTGTACTGTAAATAACATAAAATGTAACTTTGATATAAAAAAAAAAAACACATGGCATACAGATGCAGACTGGTGTATGAAATAAAGAACTCCACCAGTGGCCAGTGTTTCTTAGAACCCCAGATGCTTGCCAGCAGGGCTTTAAAAGAACAAAGAAATTTATGTGTAACTGTCTTTTGAACTTCTCCGTCCGTTCTCATAATCAGAGTCCCGTCTATGCCGGTGTTTGTCCTTGTGACGGGCGCTGTACTCATCGCTGTGGTGCCTCTCTTTCCTTTTCTCACCATAGCGGTCCTCAGAGTGTCCATGGTGTCTACTCTTTTCCCTGTGCTTGTTGTCATAGGTGCGGTCGTGCTTTTTCTCCCGCTCGCGGTCGTGATGTCTGCTCTTTTTCCCGTGATGGGAGGAGGCCCTGTTGTAGTTGTGCCTCCCATGGTGCTCTCGGTCTTCGATGCTTCGTGGCCTCTCCCACGGGTCACTGTATTGCTCTTCTAGACGTTTGTAGTCTTTCGCCAGGGATGTGGGTCGGGCAGATGGTTCTGAGTAACTCTCTGTGTACTCCGGCTCAAGTCCAGGAATAGCCTGTGAAGCACTGTCTGAAGCCCATTGCAGGCTGTGGTTCTGATCCTGGATGTTTGGGGTGAAGAAAGGAGAGGGGGCTGTTGGGTAATTGTAGCTGCCAGGTACCTGAGGCTGTTGTTGGTCAAAGAGGAGAGTTGCTGCACTGTTCACAGCAGAGGCTTCTGTGTTACTACTTTCTGGAACCGTGGACAGTGTTTGACTTACTTCAGCACCAGACTGGGCCTCGCCAGGTTCATCCTTTTTACTTTGAACTGACTGGGTAGCAGTTTGGTTTTGTTCCATAGGCTTGTGCTTAGCCTGAGAAAGCTGCAAATATCCTTGGTGAAATGGCATCACTGGATCACTTCTAGTGCTCTTTAACACAGGAACGGGTTTAGGACTCGAAGGATCAGGGAGGCTGGCTTTATCCTTCTGTAGCACCATTGTTTTGTCTTCATGCACTGTGGAATATGCTGAAGATTTTTTCAATATTCCACTTAATGGAGGTTTTGAGCTACTTGTGTGATCTGAAGCAGCCTGGGATTTTGACTGCGACAAAGAATTCCCTTCAGTCGTTTCTTTTTCAGTTTCAGACAAAAGGCCAGAAACACTTTTGTTTGTGGAGGCAGCACTGCTGGTTTCAGTCCCACTTGGAACTGTTGACAAGCTTGCCAGGAATGCTTCAGTCGATACATCTGGAGGCTTATCTTTCAGTGAGACTGATGCACCATGGATCACTGCTGCAACATCTGATGCGCTGTTAGTAGCAGATGTATCAGCTGGGTTGGAAACCTCTGGTTCCGTTTTAACAGCTTTAGCTTCTTTCTTTTTGATGACAAAGCGCTCTCGCGGAGCAGCAGCTGTTGGACCTTTTGAGTTTCCAGGAGATGCCTCTGTTTTTGGAGCAGGTTGAGTCTTCTGGGTCTCTTGTGCTGTTGTTGCAGGTTTACCCCAGACATCTGGCAGAGGTGGTAGTTCCCCGCCCCAACCTACTAACACACCTGGAAGAAAGCGTAGCGGTTTTTGAGGTTCCTGATTATTGGTTTCATCAGCTCCAGATGGTTCTTCAAATGACGCAGTAATTGGCTTAACGACATCTTCAGTAGTGTTAAGTGGTTTGTCCTTTTCTTTTTTATGTACAGTAGTCAAGGATGAGAGGAACCGCTTCTCCTCTTCCTCCGTCACTCTGGTTTCGTTCGTTGAAATGCTGATGGGCTTTGTTTCTGCAACAACTCTTGCAGACTCATTCACATCGACGGGAATAAAATCCCTTTTTGGTCTCTGGCGAATAATGAGTCCGAGGAGAAGGTTGCCACGGTTGTTTTCTAAACCTGTCAAATTAAAAGATTAATTCGATTTGAAAGATGGTAAATGTTTAATTTACTGAGAGATAATTATCCCAAGCAAAATTGGTACCTGGCCCATCAAAGGGAACAAGCTGATGTGGGACTTTTTCCGTGGCACCCAGAGGAATGAGATACATGTCCTTCACTTGTTTCAGGTTATTGGACACTACCCCAAAACGCCTTCGACTGCTGAAGTAAGCATACAGAAGCGTATAGGAGATCTCATCTTCTTCCGTCTCAGGAGAGAAGCGAATGAGGCACACCTCCTTTAATAAAGGAAAAAAAAGCATGGGTCAGTAAAAATCACGAATAAAGCAGCTCTCTAATACATCACATGACCATACAGATCTAAATGTTAATTGCCAGTTATTCATTTCAAACTACTAGGAATAAATCATTCAATGTCAAAGGTTAGCAAACCATACAAAATTGTGGATATTTATTCCAGTAATTCTACTAAAGGCTGCATAATTCTTTAAAGCCCCTTTCACCAATGCAATCAGCTCTGAAAATTTTCCAAACGTCACCTGGCAGAGCTGTAGGTATAATTCTCATTTGAACGGATTTGTGAATACATCAGGTAATTCAAAGCTAGTGTGTGTGGATGATGCTGATGACATTGCAGAGCATGTATTTTTTTCTATTAGCCTAATACTGGCATTTATTCTTTTGTTGACATGCAGATACATTTACATACATGTGATATTAGTATAATCAAATGAGTGCTGCTGCTGCAAACTCTGCAAGCATTTCTAGTAGTTAAGAATAAACACGCTCCCTCCACACTATCAAGAATTCATGTGGGAAAATGGAAAAGAAGGAAAGTTGCCCCAAACTCACTTTTGTTCCAGTTGCCCGAATCTTCTCCAAGTAGTCCCACACAGTCTGAGGACTTATCCTGCCACCAACTTGAATGCTGTCTGGAAGGTCCTATTGGATAAAACACCAAAAAAACCCAAACCTTAAGGACTGTTTACACAGCTTACCCCTGACCTGTAATAACTGGATTTTGCATTAACTTCCTAACTTTTTACCTTGGTGTTTGTTAAAATAGTTTTAATACAGCAACGTCAGAAAGCTCGAGTGTGACTGGCGTTTCAGTCCTGTTTTTGTTCTCAGTTGGCTCTTGCTCAAACCTTACTTCTCAACCACTGTGGTGAAGCTATACCTTGTTGCTTTTTGAGTCTCAGTAGAAGAGCACAGTGCATGTATGAATAGTACATTCAGTGACTAACGTTATTCATCATCTACAAAATCCACTATTCAAATTCTAACTTTGTTGCTCTGTGACCCTTACCTCAGTTAAGTTGTCGAGTATGCCTGAGACAGGAAAGGCTTTCGTCACAAGTTTAGCCACGGCGTGCATATGAATGAATCCTCGCCATACAGGCTTGAGGTTGGAGAGGAAAGCTTCTTTTTCATCTTTTCCAGCTGTATGATCCAACCTGGGACAAATAAAGCAGCAATGAAGCAAGCATGCCCAAACATGTTACACAGCAAAGACTCAGAATGTCCAAAGACCTTACCTTCCTTCATAGCCAGACTTAGCATTTCGGAAGCTCTCCTCTAACACAGAGAGGTGTAGATCATCATCAGTTCCAGGCGGTTTTGTGTCCTTTGTCTCTTCTGTTTTGGTGGACTGCCTGCGAACCACTGTGGTAGCAACCTTGATCACTTTGGTAGGTGCCTCTTCCATAGGGGGTGCCATACGACCTTAAACAAAAAAATGTAATGCCACATATCAGCAGCTGAGGGTAAGGACAAACTGTGGAAGATGTTTTGCTAAAGACAAAAATACTCATGTCAGGGTTTACCTGTGCAGATTTTGCAGTGTAAGTCAAATAAGTGAGACTTGTGTAGATTGGTAGTGTCTTTCTCATTCTTTGTATCTTCTACTTTCTTCTCTGGGGTCTTTGGAGGTTCTACTGAGACCTCAGACACTTTGGGGGAAGGCTCAAGAAGCTAAAAAGAGAAATAAAAAAGGTGACTTTACTACACTAATCATAAGTAAATTGAAAACTTTTTGAACTTGACTTACCTCTACAGGTTCTGGTGCTTTGACTGGTTCCTGGCTTTCTATTTCAATTTCACCTTTGTGTGTGATCTTTGTGATAGGTCGTCGCTCTGCCTCCCGTTGCTCTTTTTCAATCATCTCAATTGTCTGTAAAAATAAAAAAAAATAAAAACTTTTTAGATCAGGGTGGGCAATTATTTTTTTTGCGAGGGCCACATAGACTTCCATAAGAGAAGCAAAGGGCCACATTTTTTCATAAATAATGATATAAATTGGAAATCACTGGCACAGTATCTACCTTTATAAATATGCTCCTGTTACATTTTCATCATTGTAAGAATCTTTTGCTGTCATTCACTGGTTACTCCTCTGTCCTCTGTGTGTCCATGTCTACTTTGAGTGTGTGCTGGTTGTATGTTGAAACACACACACAGTGCAGAGCAGCACAGATGATGTAAAGATATTTTTAAAGAAGAAAACCATTAGAGTTAAAGTAAAAGCTAAAGTAGCAAGATCTGTGCTTTTTAAGAGCAGATGACGATGAAATATGTCGGCTGGCAGCGCCGCGGTAACATCTTGGAAAGACGTTACCGGTAATGCCGTGCTCAACATGCTCATTTTTGCTGCCTTTGTTTACTATTGTGTGCACAGGTCTGTTTTAGAGGGTTGCTGAAAGTTGTTTCTCTCCAAAATACACCATTCTTAAAAAAAAATAGTTCACTGTAAACATTTTGTTAATTATACATACTGAGAACTACTTTCATACCAGAACAGTGAGCTCCGAGCGTAGACTTAATGTGAATTATCAGGGTGAGTTTATGCAATCAAGTGTGTAAAAAGGCTAGAGCAGCGGCTCAAGCGTTACTTACATGCCGGTTCTCTCTTTGTCTCCATGCAGCCAGTTCTTTTGAGGCCAATTCTTCAGGACTCATTCGAATCAGGTTTCCAGGAGAAATCTCCCCTTTGAGAACCCTCTTAAACAGGATCTGAAAACCATAAACACAAAATTATACTAGGTTGATATCAAAACAAGAAAATGAACATTTGGAGTGTGTTTGACATGAAATAATACTTACATTATTTTTAGTATCTTTGAGGTTAAACATTAAACTTCTGTACTTGTTCTTGTACTTGCTGTCAGTGTCTTTATACAAGTGAAAAAGCTCTCGCTCTGTCTTTTTAGCCACATCGGAGGCCCTCTCCACTGAGATGCTCAAATTAGACTCCTTCAGTCTAAAAAAGCAGAGATCATCACACATGTATTAATTGTTTGTAAAAAAATCAATAAAACTTTCAGTATTCACACAACTGATGTTTTCTTTTGCTTGTGAATTTCATACCTCTGTAAAAGGATTTCTTTCAAAGAATCCCGTACACTTCGCCTGATTGCCTCCACAGACACGGGCTTCTTTGAAGCTGAAGTCTTACTTTTTGTGAAGTGAAGACCTGCGAAGAATAAAATCATTTACTAAGTTGGTGATGGAATACAGACCACAGAATATTAGTATGGTTGAACACAGAGTTTGATCCAATAATGTGTCCCCATCTGTACTCTTATATCTTTCTGTTATATACTGTTTCTAAATATTTAAAGTAACCTCATCATTTGACACATGAGTACTCCAGATGTTAGGCAGCCATTAGGGCTTGTAGATACTGGCACCTCATGGCCACTGTATGTTCTGCTACCAGCTTAGAAAGGGAAGGGAACTGCAATTTAAAATCTCACCACTAGGTGCCACTAAAGCTTACACTCTGGTCTTTCATTAAAAAATGAAAAACAGGCAAATCTTTGTTATACATTAGTTGTGAATGGCGTTTGTCCAGACCCCACAATGGTGATCAACCCTCAGTTATCACCAACAAATGGGCTGTGTAAAAAGATCATTTTGACTGGTGCCAGAAGTTTTCAAATAGCAATGCAAAGGTCGAACGTTCCAATTTTAAATAAAAGAAGAAAACATGTTTTTACAATGCTGTTAAAACACTGAACCATAAAACTAGTGAATCCACCTTTGTCTTGAACCCAGTGTGTTGTTATAACAGAATAAAACTTATTTTTCAGTAACACTTGAAGCCTACCTGTCTTGTGATCTCTGATGTCAGTGGAATGCCTTCTGTCCGGATACTGTTTTAGGAAGGACATACAAAGAAAAGTATTAATAATTTTGCAGTTATTAAAACAGAAAATTACATTGAAAATATGGCAGACCCTGTGGTTAACATTGTAAAATTAAGTAAGTAATACAGGCTGAGCTCTGATGTGAGTTTTGTGTGTGACAAACTACATTGCTGATTGCACCATGTTAACCACACACCCATGTGTGAAGAGGCAAAGAAAAGGCAAAAAGACAAACCATTGTACAGTAGTAACACTGGCTATGATTAATATCAGAGGATGAATTAGCTGGGGGGAAACAAAAAACACAAATATTCTTTGCATGTGAAATATTAAAACTCGTTAACTCATGCATAACCATCAACATTTTGATTATACCAACTCCCACCGGCACTGCTTACCTTTCTTACTGGTCTGACCCCCCCTGATGTGAGAGCCTGGGAGGGTCCTGGATGGGATTTAGGAGGCTGCTTATGATCCTGTGTCTCAGCCTGTGTTTGGACCTCTGGCTTGGCTGTACTCTGGGGTTCAGGCTCCACCTTCTTGCTCTCCTCCTCGCAACACTTTAAACAGACATACATCTGGTCCTCCTCCTCCATTTCACGCACTTTAGTCAGGTCAAGACCAACACAGTCACCGTGGAACCAGTCATCGCAGCGACCACAGCCCACCATGAACCTAAACATAGAGCAGCTAATATTAAAGGTGTGTTTGCACGCAAGCATTCAGAACACCAGAGTGTAGACAACAATGGTGAATGACACCGATATTTAAATTCACATTGCAGTCTGTGTGTATATTTATGTACAGAGCAGCACTTACATGTTATTGTGATGCTTTTTGCACAGACCGCAACAGTTATTTCCATCCCACACAGTCTCGCTGTTGACAGGTTGCTCCTCAGCAGTTTCTTTCTTCACCACAGGAGCGTTGTCGGGGATAAACAGCTGCGGCTCATCCACGGAGATACTTCTTGAGTTTTTACTTTTCTGTCTTTGCAGAATCTTTTCTAGCTTCTTCAGTTTGGACCTTTCCTGCATGCCTTCTTCAGGTGTTTTTAAAGAATTGCCCAGATGACTGTGTGCCATGTGGGCAGCCTCAAGTTTGGAGCTGTTATGGGGAAGAGTCTGTTTGGTTGGTCCTTGCTGATCACCAGCAGCATGGTTGCCAAACGATATCTTCTTCCCTTCAGAAGTAGGTGTACTTGGCAGTTTTGGCTTCACCTTATTATCCACTGTACTCTGTATCTTCTGCACTTTATAAGCATGCTCACTTTGTGTGGTTTCTGCAAGCCTTTTCAAAGGTGAACTGTCTTGCCTCTCCTTTGGAGATTTCTTCTTGTGCATGTCTCCTTTTTGAGCAGTTTTGGATTGCGTGCTTTGAGATACTTTACTCTCCTTAGCTATGTTGCTTGTTTTACATGAAACCATGTCCTTATTCTTGTCGATGGTGAGTCTTTGTTTAGACTTCAGCAGTGTTTTAACTACAATCTGTTGCTTTTCTTCAGTCTTATTACTAACAGTAGTTGTGTCATTCTCATTGCTTTGTGGCTGTTTGATACCGCCTTTCCCTTTACTAACTGACTTCTGCTTTCCAGCATCACTCTGATTGTCAAGATTTGTCTCTTGTGCACAGGGAGTCTCTATTAATGTCCCATTGGATGTCTGCACATCATTAGGATTCACATATGGGCCCAGCCCAAGGGCAGCATCGTCAGCAGACTTCTTCTCTACTGCATCCATCTCTGCCACATTCTCTGATATGGGATTCTGTACATTGACACTGTCACCTGGCAAAACAGCATAACCAATGTCCCCGCCATAAGAAAAACCTTCTTCAAAGCACACAGCCTGGCTTGCGTCAATACACTGAGCATAAGAGGGTCCTGGAAGCAACTCAATCTTGAATCCTCCGATTGTGACTGTCAGTCGTCTCAGAACAACTGTAGGTTTGAGCCATAACCTGCCCTCCAGATCCTTAATATTTATCCGCCCTCCCAGAGTTAATTCTTTCTTCAGCTGTGGACCTTTAACTCCTTTCTCAATAAGAAATGACTTGCTCAGCCGGTTATCTGTTCTCCGTCCTGGTCGTCCTCGGATCGTGGTGCTGGTGGACGTATTAGGCTGTTGGTCGCCAGTATTTTCTGGTAGTAGAAGCAAAATACAAAAAAATGTTTAATTCCATCTAATTCACAACATCACATGGTGGAAACAGCAACATATATAAGCACCCTCTTACCGTGCTCTAAATTACGTGGACGTTTCCTTGGCCTGCCGACAGGTCGCTTCACTGGTGTGGGCTCTGCAACAGGCAGTTCACTAGTGAGGCATGTGGATGCTGAATGACTATCAAGATCTGCAGAATAAATACACATACAAAACCTTAGTGGAAACGAAACATTTCATTTCTTAAATGACAAAATAAAAGGAAAAAAATACAACTTAATTTAAAACATTATTTGAATGGGACACCTGGCACAGCTGGCACTGATATTAAAGTTTTTAAGTCACCTACAGCTGTTGATGGTGAGGTTTCCCTTTGCAAAAGGGGTTTACCTAAAAAGCAGAAGTGAAACTCAACTGAACAAAGATGGCCGCTGATTAAAAAAATAATGCTAGCTGGAATACTGCTGTTATATATTTAAAATGTCTTTCAATAAATGTTCTAGTTAATTGTGAAAGACTTTTTCCCCCCACAGCTGCCAAAAGGTTACACAAAGTTCAAAGTACAAATCTGCAGTCAGGTTTATTTTTCTTGCTAATTTGTCTGTGGACTTACTTGCTGAACCAGCAATGGGAAAAGCAGGGTCTTCATTGTCCATCGTACTGATGTTTGCACATCCAAACATGGGGTCTTTGTCGCTGAGCATGTTCTTCAATGAATCTTCCAGCCTAGGTCCTGTTCCAAACTCATTACTAGCTTCACACTCCAAATTCTGACCTATTATTAGGGACTCATCCAACTGCTCACTGGATAATAAATGGTTGAAGGTGTCCACGATATCCATGAATGCTGCTGCCTCCCTGCAACAAAACAACACAGACAGGATATATGAACACAGGGTAGCGAAACCACTCATTTTCAATTAAGTAGAATATTAATATCCAGTCCTATTTATATAAAATCACCACAGTAGCAGCAGTTTGGAATGAAGCTAACTGGGTTGAGGGGATTAACATGATCTAAGCTATGCAAACCCGGCTAGGTATAATATTCAATGGCGATACACAACTTATTAAAACTACTAGCAAGTGATTAAAAAAATCCTGTAAATATTTAAGAATTACTGATTGACTGTGTGTATATTAGACAAATGTTGCAGCTGTTGAACACGAATGACATCCTGACTCGCTTTAGGAATGTAACCAGCTGGTCTACTGTTCTGCTACATTAAGCCAGCTAGCATTACGGCTATTTTCGTCAGTGATTCGTGTTCGTGTGCACTACTAAAAAGTTTGAAACGCATTTGTGCACATGCAAGAAAGATGTTCCAGTGGCCAATTTAGAAAATCTTCTAAAAACGAAGCTAACGAGAAGTGACCTAAAATTAAATGCTTTTAAATTCAACAACATTGCGACCACACAGCCTGGAGCGGGCCAGAATAAGGTAGTAAGTAAACAAAAATGCTACGTAAACATTATAGCACAGTTACGTGTATATGCAGTGCAGGCAGGATTAGTTGACATCATCCAATGACCACATTAAACAGAAAGTTCATGAGATGGGAATTTGGCACTGGGGTGTTTGCTAGTTAGCAGGCTAACGTTGTAGAACGGCTAATAACAATCCGTTGCCGAACGCCATCATGTATGTTAGCAAGCTAACGGTAACTGTTTAAGTTACCACCCAAAGTAACTCTCAGTTTTAAACTTTGTTATCGTCACTACTAATAGCATTTGCATCAACAAATGATCGTGCTCGAAAGTATCAAACAGGTTATACCAAACGTGTAAAGAGTTATTCAAAACACCCTGATGCTAAATATGAAATACGTGCTAGCTAGGACGCTTTAGCCGAGGCCCATGATGCCAAGTTTGTTTGTAGCCTGAGTGCTGCGTTAGATGCTGACACTCGCATGCATTTCCTGCGACACTTACAGTATACACATTTAGGAGTATTTGTTTCTACATTTATGAGTCCTACCTCTCTGTGACTGCGGTACCGTTCCTAACTCGTGTAAGGTTACATACTAGCACAGCTGCTCCAGGCCAACTTCCTCTAACTCAGCCGTCATTCGTCCCGCTGCTGCAAAGCCCCTGACAGACAACGCTGCGTGTCACGTGGTCACTGGTTGTTTACAGGTAGCGTAGCAGCTGATGACACATGTACGGCATGCTCAGGGCTTAGGTCTGGGTAAACCCTGTTAAGTATTGATTTTAAAACACATTTCTACTACAGAAAATGAAATGAAACAACTTTTAGTTCTATATTCTAAAAAGTGAGAGGGATCATTGTTTGATACCAGTTTGCCTTTAAAACAGTTCAATGCATTTGGGTACATAAACTGCACAGAGGGGTCCATAACATACAAAAGACAAAGCCTGAAAACACACACCACAAATCAAAACTTTTGTTCTTCTGCAACTCTTGTATACTTCTGTGCTGTTTAATTGCTGTAATAACACTGATGTGGCACTTTAAATGAAACACCAACATTGTAATAGAAAATGTTCATACTGAGACAGTCCTTTTTATTGGAAGTGAAAAAAATGTGGAAATTTGTGTGTCTCCTGTGATACAGGTTTCCAGGAAAAAGACCTTAAAACTGAGGAGAAAGAGAGAATTGTGTGCAAAAATAAAGGATATATGTGAGACCAAGTGATCTAAACCACAGTGAATTATTAGAAAACTATATAAAAAAACATTCTACATTGAATTACTATTAAACTATTGTCTTGACAGTTGCTCTTTAACTCTTTCATTTGGGTCTAATCCATACCACAGGATATCATTTTCCACAGCAGCCCAAGCCATTCGCTCGGTGGTAAATGTGGCGGCCCACTGCCCTGGTGGAGTGACTACAATGGCACCTCCTGCCCCTTGGACACGGCTTCCCATGTACTCCAGAGACAGCTGCGAAGCATCTGCTGCTGATTTACCTGCAGAGGGAAGAAGAAGAAAAAGGATGAACATAGTCAGCTAATGAATCCTGTGTGGGGACTCAGAATGTTACTCAACAAATAAATAAATATGTGAACATACTTTGCTCTTCCTAATTTATCAGATTATTGACATTGAATATTTGAGGGCATGAAGAGGGGCAACTTTAGAGCTATAATCCACCCACTGAGGTCCTCCACCACATATAAACCTGTGTTCCCCACCAAACAGAACTGATAAAGTTGCTTGAAGGGCTCTACACGCCCAGTTGCCCTCACATCCAGCTCTTGAATAAAAAGGATGGATGACTGAAAATCTTTATTGAGACATCAAAATATAAAAACATGTATGTGGCGAATACTGTAAACATTTCATTTCATTTTACCTTGTTCAATATATGAAAGAATGAGTCTGGCCAATGTAACTTTGAGAATGGACTCCCCGTGGCCAGTACAAGACACTGCACCACTACAGTTGTCAGCATAACCTCCAGAGCCTTTACACACAAAGAATAACAGAAACATGCAGAATAATAAATCGGTAAGTTTTTTCCACACTGGCAATTAAATCAAAAGGCCATTCATGACTAACGATACAGGTTAGCTGGCTATAACAGAGGGTCATAGCTTTGTGTTCAGGTAGAAATATTAAGATAATTGGGAGTTCTGATTTATACCAATGACTGGAGAGTCTCCTACTCTTCCGACCATTTTATTCCTGATTCCTCCAGTTGATGTTGCACAGGCAACGTTACCAGCACAGTCTACAGCAACTGCTCCAACAGTGTCATGAGCCCTGGGATCAGAGAAAGATATACTGAATTACCACCATCAAAACAAAAAAGGACATGTGATGGGTGTGGCTGTACAACAGCATATATATTCTGAACATCAGTTTAAAGATAAGCCGCAGAAGGATCTCATAGTGTTCAGAAAATAATTTATTTGTCTAAATAAGTTGATTATATGGCAGCAGCTGCTGGTAAATCTTCTGTTTCTCCATCAATCAGAATAACAGCTCCTCGGATAAGCCCTGAATAACTGCAGGGGGAGCTCATTTACCGCAAATATGCTGCTACACTGAATCAAACCAGCTATTTAAGTCGCAGCCATCACTTATATTGGAACATAAGCCATCCAAATGTCACTTTGATCCAGTATTAATGAATTCAACCCTGGTGTTTTTGTCTGATTTGGTCCAAACAGAATCAAATATCTGGGTGGATAACTGGGCTCTGGGATTTATATTAATTCTGTCTGAGGATGCTGTCAGAGCAGACTATTCAGGCCTGAAGAGACAGACAATATACACTCACATGAGGGAACTGAAAGCCAGACAGAAGAGGTCAAAATAAAGTCAAAGAGTGCTGCTACATACCACTGAGAGTTGAAATCTTCCATTACTCCAGTAATATAATTCTTCTGCTTCTCCCATTCTTTCCTCTCGTACTCGGTCACCATGGAGTCAGTGGGAACTGTTGCTACACCAATGCTTTCTGCAAACAGGTTTGCTCCTCGGCCCATCAACATGACATGACAAGTCTGAGATTTAACATGTAAGAAAAGAGTTCATTAGAACATGAACTGAAAACCAAAAGACTAAATACTGAAGAAAAGACCTTTTCCATCACTGCCCGGGCCAGCGACACAGGGTTGGCAATGTTCTGTACTGAAGACACTGCACCGCAGTCAAGTGTCCTTCCATCCATGATGATGGCATCCAGCTCCACTTCCCCATCAGTGTTAAGTGCTGCCCCATGCCCTATAATTCAAGGTATAGGTATAATTCAGGTAAATCAGTGCTTTTGAAGCCCCCGGAAAAATACATATAAATAAAATTCTACAGATTACCATGGTGGCTGTAATGTTATTTTAATGCGAGTAGAAATGACAAAAAAATCAGTTTACCAGCATTAAACACAGCATTATCCTCCATGGACCTCACAGCTGCCTCAACAGCATCGAGCGCACTTCCTCCTTCTTTCAGCACAGAGAACCCCTCACAAGCTGCACCCTTCACTCCATCAACAGAGGCCTTGGCCAGTTTGTCCGGAATGGCCCAAGCTCCACCATGTACAACTAAGACAGCTGACATCTTTGACGTCCTGCAGGGGAAAAAAAACAAAGTGGTGTAAATGATAGAAAATATTGACACAACATAGTGTCTCTTATTGTCTTTCAATGAAATGTCAACACAGAAATACACAACAGTAAATTCGAGAACACAATGTCACCATGATTAATAACTGACCATGGAACTTTATCAACAGACTACTACAAGGTTCTCAACCTGACAAAAGCACAGATAAAATATTGCATACACTGTGCCAACAGTATTAACTTTATAGGAGCTAATCATGTCACAATCTGCTCTAACAACAATAAGCCTTGTATCCCCCAAAAATGAGCCCCTCTGAAACAGTTAGAGCATAAACTGAGTTTTTTAACAACCATGCTGTGGGATTTTATTCCCATAAACTGCTTGGTGTACATATGTGCAGATGTATGAACTTAGATCCAACCAATAACACACGTGGTGCTGTTAAAGTTAACAGCGCTGCAGTGGTTACATACCGTCACTGTGGTCCCTGCTGTCGTCGCCTTGTGTTTCAGCAGACGCTCTGTTGCATAACGTGACTGTCGCATCAGCAATGGCGTCCATCGTGGAGTTTCTTGTCCACTGTAACCAGGACGGACGGACTGACTATGGGACTTCGATCGTGCCTCGTTCCTGATAGGCTGCGTTGAGTTTGAGGTTACTGCCCCCAATGCGTCATCTTTGGAACTCCAACAACATGGTCACACGCATTGAGAAAGCTGTTTAAAAAGTCTACCATGATTTAACCTGCAGCTAAATTAGCTCCATGTGATTTACATTCTTTTCTTATTTCATTTTACCCGTGTCTTGAGGGAAAAGCATGTGAGGCAGTGCATCAGGACCAGCCTGCCCTCTCTGAGTGCCTGCATCCAGTGGTTTGGACACACCACTCAACATCGTCATAAATTAAATTAAATTAAATTAATTAAATGAAATACCAAAATATCAACTCCATCTAATTATTTTACAAAATGTTGAAGAATATTTGACTGAGTGGGAAATTGTTTTTTTTTTCGAATGTTGGAATTTGTACACGTTTAAGAAGAAGAAGAAGAAATTGTAATGTTGCTCTTTACCCAGTAGAGGGCTGCAGAAATCCATTCAACCCAGCATGTTGTGCCTGCGTTATATCAAGACCCATTTTACTAAATGAAAATTAAATCTGAAAAATTCAAGCAACCATGACAGCCTTATGTTTGGTTAGGTCAGAAAAACAAGCTTGTGTTTCATTTCCAAAGGAAGAACAACTGTTAATGAAGAAAGACAGGTGAAAATTTGTACAGGTGAAAATCAATACTGACTCCCTCAAGGTCAGTTTGGCGTTACAAAAACAAGCACAAACTGGTAAAACAAATACATTTTACAGGTGCACAGAGCATTAATGAAATATTTCTCACCTTTGACACTGTCCCAAACAAGCCGGAAGAAATATTCTTACTGGTAACAGTTCTAAAATATTAATATCAATGCAACATGGGCCAACATTACATATTTACACTTGTGTGCACAACCTTAACAAACCCTGGAAATGCATAATGTTGTTTGATATTATTGATATTTTCAGTCCCGAAACAATGAGACTTTTCAGTAAACAATTAAGTCAAGTCTCATTGTGTAAATGCAATCATCTAATTAACTATGAATGAATCAAGCAAATTAAGAGCAATACAAATATCATCAAAATAATTAAAGTGCATTCATAAAACATTGATGATGCGACTGCAGGGGGGATGCACTGATCAGTGTCTATTTAAACAGTGCAAATACAAACTACAGTAAAAGTCAAGTGGCAGTCTGGGTTTCTCATTCACCAGCCTCATATGCTCAAAACTCATTTGTGGGCCAGTAAAGCAGCCGGCATGCTGTGCTGAAGATGACTTCCAGATTCAAGTCAATATTGTGAAAATGGGACCAGAGAGGCATTTCACATGAAAAACCATTCAAACATTGTTGACTCCATTGACATCACTCTCTTAGAACAGAATGAAGTATTCACTTTTTATTATTAAAAACCAATGATAAACAGAGAGGCTGTCATTCAGTGTGTAAGCACTAATATGCTCTTATTGACTTGATCTCAGGAGATAAAAAACATTATTCTGACTTATTTTGAGCAAAACAAACAGAAGCTGCAAAAGATTCTTTTAATAATAATAAGAGTTCATTATACATGTATTTTCTTGCTTTTTTATTTAAAAAAACACTCTTAGGTGACAAATTAAAAATATGGGACAACCCATCGTTTCATTAAACACTATATTTCAAAAAGAAAGTATCAATCAATACCCTGAACCAAAGGTGTTGCACTTTTGTTCACTGATAGCTGATAAGTCAGTATTAAAAGAGGGAAATTAATTTAAAATAATAAAAAAGCAATACATTTAAAAGTTAAAATAAAGGTAATAGTAAATTTAAAAAATATATTGTAAAAACTATGTGAAACATGGGTTTCATTGACAGATACAACAGGTATAATGTGTATAAACAACAAACTCAGCTTGAAAAAGTAAATCTAAGTTTACTTTTAAAAATTTCAACACTTCCGCCAGCTCATAGGTCCTCAGGCTCAGCCCATAAAAGCTAAGAGCCACCTCTCCTCAAAGGTTTTCGTCTTGCACTCTGGAACCACTAACAGAATCAGGCCAGAGGATCTGGGATGCACTTATACCCCGTGAGTGAGTGTGTGTGTGAGCGAGAGATGCACTGTATGTACCAGTGCAAGACCAAAAAGTGCCTTAAAAAAGTACCTTGAAATTAACATAGAAACTGACAGGCAATCAATGTTCTCACCTTCTGATCCCCATCAGCACTCAGAGGTCTCAATCAACCAGAACTTACTGTTACTATACAGTAGTCAAGACTGATTGACATAAAGGCACAGTAGGTTTCTGTCAGCCGGGGGTGTTAAAATAAAGATTTGAAGACAAAATAGGTCTGAGTGGAAAAACTCCTACAATAAATCCCAATAGAGACATCAAAGCAGGTCAGATTATACAACAGGGGGTGAGCACAGAGGCTCAGAGTCTAGGTCTTAAGTTACAACCAGTTACTATTTGTCTGGCTAAATTGTTTTATGAGAATGTTCTCCACACCTGCTCATGTCTAACGGCTTCAATATTTAGAGCGCTGCCCAAGCATCTAAGCAAATATCATCAGTAACATTTAAGCAGATGCTAGAGTGAGTGAACAAAGATTAATATTTTTTCCTGCCGCCTAGAGGAAGAAAAAAATTAATGAAACATCAGTTTCTGTGCTACTACAGCATGAGTAATGGTCTCAATTGAGCCATCCTGGCATAAAATGTCTGGCACTGCAAATGGTATATCCTCAAATGAAACACAATAGCCTTAAATGACCACAGGCTGCACGAAACACTGCTCAGTGACACCTCAGTCACCAGGCAGCGTTCAGCACCACGGACAGAGACACAGAAATGCATCGTTTTTGTTTATGTTTACTATATGACAGTATGAACCGCATGTTCACCATAAGTAGTTGTGGTGAACACTTTATCAATGCCATCATGGCTTTCTAATATAATGTTTCATATAGATGTACAGTATCAGTGTAACCCGCACTTTGTATATTATTCTCAAATGTTTTTTTCATAATTCAACACATATAAAATAAACATCCCTGAAATAATCAAATCATTTCTTACTGCAGGGACCGACGTCTGCATCAGACCTCAACTTTTTCATCTATTCCCTCCGAGAGCATTGCCCAATTGGTATGCGCTCAGCAGGGAGATCCTCGCTCTTCAGCATTGCCAGTCCCAGAATATGGCCAATAATGTTGCTGAGGGGCGGGGAGCAGCGCGCTCTGCAGACCCACTGAGTCTCTGAATCTGGCGGGTTGCCGAGGAGAGGCAGCAAGCGGCGGTGGCAGAGATGGGCTCACACCTCTGAATCACAACTCACCCCCCTCAGTCAAGTACTACCACGGAGACCTGGGACGACCAGTTTGTTTTGGGTTTTTTTGTTTTTTGGGTTTTTTTTTATGGAGGCGGTGTTTCTTGGTTGTTGCTCATTCAGACTGATAGACCACAGTCAACAACAGAAACAGCAGGACCGGGAGGGTTTATAGTTGCATTCCGACGTGCAGCACTTCTGTCGTCTCACCTGCACTGAAGCTGTGAACAGAATGCATCCAGATAAGTACTTACCTGAACTGGTGGCCGAGAAAAACAGCTTGGACCCCTCCTTTGTGCACGCGGTGCGCCTGCTTGCAGAAGGTAAGTCAGGGTTATTCTGAAATCTACTCTGAACGCATTCCCGACCGTCTTTGAAGGCACCTTTGGGGGAAGTACATTCACCTATTGTGCGCTTTTGTTGTCATCGTCCTTGACTTTTGATGCATGTTTGACACATTTCACTGCGTGTTTGGTGTGCTGTTCGGCTCCAATGCAGAACTTTTTTTGCGGGGTTTCCACCACTGAGTGAAGAAAGTAAAGTCAGAGACTTTTATTCCAGCCCACTGCCCTCCAAGGTCAAGCACTCAGGCACTCAGAACAGTTTCTGTAAAGCTTCACAAAGCACGACAATAGAATGATTGATTGAATGTATGCTGTTTGCTTTAAATTAATCCTTGTCTATTCAGCATATTATCAATATTAAAACAGTGTAATTTCACTATGCAAATTATTTATCAGACTAAAGTATACATGTAGGACTCGCTTCCTGACACACATTTAGATTTTTGCACAAATATCAAAATAACATAACATTAGTACCATAATCATTACCTGAGAGACACTGACTACAATGTAATAAGCAGAGTCCTAGATTTCTATTAGATGCAGGCAAATCTCATCTAGTACTTATAATGATTGTCAAAAAGGTCACAGAGAAGGCAAAATGATCTTCCACAGTCTTTTTTGTATTTACATTATTACTGTATATTGAATAGGGTAGAATAATCAAGTTCCGTCTGCAGCATGTAAAGCACTTCTTCATACTGCAGGTAAAGCCCTTGGTCTCATTCACATGCTGAGAATGTGTCATACTTGATAAGAAACTTATCAGGTGAAAGCTATAAGCACTCGAGCTGGTCTCATTCAGACTGAAGATGTAACTTATGCACTTCTTCTTCTGTACAGTGCAGGTCCATCCTGTGTGCTCTCTTGTCCTAACATGCCCTAAAAAGACTATGCAAAATGCAAACAAGCAAGAAATAGAAAATGTTTATTCATATGTTGCATCACTGTAAACAAAAGGCACTGACATGCCCTATATACTGTACATGAATAGAGTCAGGGGTGCTTCCGCTGTCATGGTCTGTCACACATCCAAATATGGGAAAGGTGGTGAGGTGAGGTGATGCTGTGGAAGCATAAGCAGGACCTCAGATCATAGCTCTACCCCAATATATATCTATTATTTACCCCACAATAGATTACTACATTTTTTACAAAGGAGTCCTTTAAAATGTGTATATAAGTTCTAATTTATCGCCCTAAATAACATAGAGTCTAGCTGGATTGAATGTGAGTTGTTTGACATGTTTGTTTAACAGTGAAGTAAAATCACTTCATGTTGGATTAACATGGTGTAGCTGGACATGGTGTCTGTGCTCTGGTGTTTAGCCCCTTGAGCTTTGTTATTGAAATGTGTTGATGAGACACCTGACAGTTCTGCTTTTGTCGCTAGCTGGGATGCAGATGGGATCATCTGCCGCACAGTACACTTTGCCAGATTTACTCAAGGCTGACTCACACAGCCAGAATGCAAACATTGTGTGTATCCCAATGAATAGCAATTAGCATGATACACATGGCGTTATGTATTCAGTCACTGACGCTCAGTTAAAGGAGATTTTGTGACTTAGTAACATAAACTTGAGCTCCCATAAAAAGAATCCCGTTCTGTCCTCTGTGCATCACAAACAATAGGAGACAGTCTAATAAACCGTCAGCTCAGTCACTCTCCTACAATCAGCCTCAACATAATCAACCATGTCCGGCATGTGATATAATGTTCATAAATTGTATTCACTGTTGCAGACTTGTTATCTTGTCTTGTCAGTCTGTTCTCATGGATAATGCAGGATCATGCATATCAGTGGGCAGCAAGATAAAGTGCTTTTACAGATTTATAGATTCACAGTCATTTATCACTGAATGGCAAAGCATGTAATCCTGCATTATTCACATCATACACAATAAACGGCATAACATGGATTAACCATACTCTTGGTTAACATCTCCATATTCATAAGATGAATTATTCACTCTATGTGTTGAAAATGATGTTGCCTTTAAAATCATTTGTCTTTCTTTGAGCTGCTTTTAAACAGTTGGTGCCAAACAGTGGTGGGGTTGTTTGGGGATGATTCTCTTTGAGAGTCTAAGCTTCTTGTTTTTTTATATTTAAAGTAATTTCCAGTGAAGCTTTTTTTTTTCTTTTAATATCATTGTGTGATAGACAGCAAACACATAGCTGCCAACAGTCCCCCTGACACTGTTCCTTTTTGGACACAAAGTCAGTTCATTTCAGTGTTCTATGAGGCTAATGATTGCTCAGATTGACAGATAAAAAGTCGGTTCTTTCATGCGCTGCACTTTCATTTTTCCTCTGACTAAAGAACTGTGTAGCTGTTTTTAATAGTGAGTTGAAACAAGAAAGGCAAGCCTTTAATAGATCCCAGTGGTTTTCTTTGTAAGACTCGCCTACATGCTGCCACATAGCCTCGGATTGCTGTGAAAACTGAAGGGATTCCTAATAAGGTGACAATCAAAGCAGACAGAGAGGAGGAGAGGAAGTATCTGATGGACAAGGAAAAGAATGCTAGCTGTTAAGAAGTGTGTTTGTGCCTGTGTGCTGTATTGTATGTTTCCATTTTTAGGGTAAAGAAGACTGTGTGTAGTTTTTATTCTAGTTTACATTGTCACAGAGCATTTTGACAGGGTGTATGATATCACAAGTGCTTCAAGGCGCTGACAACGCAAACAAATCTGTGTAAAACTTGAAGTTTTCTGAATAAAAGATGAATATAGATATGGAGCAGGACCAACAGTATGAGTCATGTCAACTATCAGAACAAGAGCACAAGAAAATCCTTACATCTGTTAAGTCTACCATGCAGTCTTCTCACTTATGGAAAAATCATATTTTTCAGCTGCCTGTGTTCTGTTGTAAAAAAGCACATTGTAAATGAACAGCTGCAACCAGTTGTTCTGAAGTAAGACGTCAAAAGGCTGCTGTGGGTTCATTTTTTTTGTATCTCAGGTAAAGTCTGTGATGAATCCATTAGATTTACACTTTTTTCTGGGTCTTAATATGTGTTTCCTTCATCTAAGCAGGCAAAAACTGTCACATCCAACAATATAATAAAATGCTGGAAGGAGCGTGGAAGAAAACGATGCAGTTTAATTTAAAAAGTGGAGCCCTTTTTATGCTTTTATTGTGGTGCGTTCAACAGGCTCACAGCCTTCATTCTGTTGTTCTGTCTTGCTTCTGCGAGATTGTTATTTTTTTATTTATGCTGCATGTAGTTTTTTTTTGTTTACCCCAGTGTTTAACTGGAAGGGATCCACAATGTTCAGTTTAACCAACCAGTGTTGAGCCCTGCTCAGCAGGTTTTCAGGGCTGCTCGAAAACATGTAAACAACCCTGAAGGAGGTCCTATAAGCAGTTCCAGTGATTCAAACACACACACACACACACAAAAGGTGCAAGCTGCCCTAGAACGGGCTCTTTGTTCTTGCAGTGGAAAAACACCTTTGAATGGGAAAAGATCATGGTCTGTGTCAAAACAGACCCTTTTTTTTGGCAACATTGAACACAAGGAAAACCAATTTGCAACTAGCTTATCGCTCATATTGTCGGTTTCCATGGTGACTGGTCCCACCTGGACTGGGAGAATATAAACACATGACCACACGACCACATGGGGGTGCATATCTATGTAAAAATCCAACCACTACTCTCATTTTTTGTAGTGAGTCTTGAACTTTGAGCTGCATTTTCTTGTAGTTTTACACATAACCTAAAGTTAATTACAGTTTGGGTCGGCTTCTGCTTGAACACTTTGTATATATTAAAGTGAATTCTGTAAAAGGCTGTTGATGCATTATCTGTCAAAAAACAAGCTCACACTACATTTTGAGCAATGACCCATTAAAACCTTAATTAAAATGAATCAGACATCGCAGAAACCTGTTTAATGCACTTTAGTTTCAGTCTGAAAGTAATGGAGTCACAGTCATTGAAACGCTGAGCTTCAATGAGAGATGATTATATAAATAGAAATAAGGGGAAAAATGTAAGATTTACTTGTGATCTTATGACTTTTTAAATTATTTTCAGCTTTTGAATGAGTGTAGGTTGTTTAAGTGTGTTCTGGGGTCTGGTCAGTTAGTTTTAAACTTTAGCTCCTTATTGCTCCGGCTATATATTTGAGCGCCTTGTCATGCTGCAGAATGAATTCAGGACCAGTCACATGTCTCCCTGATGGTACACTGTATCTTACATTCTTAGAATTGAGTTGGATGACACTTCACCACAGAGGGCCATACACTCCAAGAATTGATTTCCACTTATCTCTCTCTCTCTCTCTCTCTCTTGTTTAGAAATTATTGCTCACATTTTCAGTGTATCCATTTGTGGCTGGCTCAGTAGCCAGCCGTGACCCAGCTCATAGCGACAGATAAACAGCACCCCATGCGGTATGACCTATCAAAAGGACGCAAAAATTACATTTCGGGGAATGTGAGACATTGAATTACATTTTCAGCATTTAGCCGACACTCTTATCAAGAGTGACTTACAATGAGTGCATGGGTCGAATAAGATTAAATTCCAAGGTCGCAAGCATTTTAAGCAACAGAAATGAGTGGATGAACCAAAGCTGCAGCACTTAGACAACGCATATTAGATAACAGATAATATTTCTGTGCATATTAAATGTTCACATAGAAAATGAAGAAATATGATACAGAAAGAAGAATTATTCAAAACATATAAGACACAATCAGGGGCAAACACAGCCACAACAGATACATACAGCTCTTTGTGTCTGCTTGGATCTATTCGGTAAAGTCATTTTAATTCAGTAAAAGGAGGTAAAGCAAACCAGTAAAGCAAATTTTTAAGCAGCAAATGAACACTTGCAAATACTTTTTTGTCATCCAGGTAAAGGGTTTTGTAACTCCATCAGCCTCTACGCTGTTTCTGAAATAAGACGGCAATATCCTTTACTGAGCCACAGCTGGAAAAAATAACAGTGTAATTACTTGCTGGGACACTGAACAAGTACTTTATTTGGCAAACAGTCAACACAGGAAATATATGGACAAAAAAAGCATAGCTGCAGGTGTGTTACGTTCACAGGGCTCAGCTACAAATAATATCAATAAGACTTAAATTCAATATGTGACCACTTTTGTGATTCTGTTCAGAAGACTGCTCCACCAAGCTGATTTTTCTGTATTTGCTCCCTGTCAGTTTTCCTATGGTCAGTGAGTCATATGTAAGTGAGCCTTTCCTTTGAATCCAAGATCAGACAGTACAAAACACTTAATAATCACTTAAGTTGAAATGTACATGCATGTACAGTTTAGGCTGCGTATTTATCAGGCATTCTTTCCATATGAGTCTCCCTATGCACCCCCATCATGCCCCCCCCCCCCCCCCCCCCCCCCCCCCCCCCCAAACCCCTGCCTTCACATTTTGGTAAAATAAAGGAAAATATCTAATGATATATTGAAGAGAAACAGGACAAAGAATACCAGCTCTGATCTCACACCTAATGTATAAATAGATTGTTTTCCTCTTCCATCTCCAGACGATTACTGAACCATCATCATGAATTAGAACATTCGTGTCATTTGTATGAACAGTAATTATGTTTTCACTTTTCAGCAGAGAGCTTCAAGATGTTTGTGCAATTGTTACAACAAAGATTTAACACTGAATTTGCATCAATGCCAAAAAAACACACACACACATAAACAGCATGAAGCCAAACAGAGGCGCATATTTCCAACCCCATGTATTTATATTCATCAGTCTACAGTGGAAAAGAGGCAAATGTTAATTGTACACCTCATAGCTTTTCCCCCGTCACCATGTCCACTCTACCGGGGCTACTGGTCCCTCTTTTAGCGTTTGATGAGAACAAGCAATCAGTTATCGGAGAGTAATTACACCATTCATTTCTGCACCCATTGTGAAGGTATTTATTGTAGATATACTATTCAGTAGCCAAAAGAAATCAGTGAATAATTTAGCCGTCTACTAATGTGAGTGCTTGACAAAGGCTTTGTTTTTTTTCCACATCTGACTATGGTTTTGTCCCGCAGTGCTTTAAAGCACATAAAGTAATAATCACTCAATTCAGCACCAACTGTGTCACTGCTGTGTAAATCAGACATTTTGGTGCAGTTTAATGTCAACCAAAACCATAAATGCTCCTTTCAAAGATCGACTGTTTCAACAGATTTGAAGGATTTTATCGAAAGCTTTAAACAAACAAGCAACAACTGCCCAAAAATCTGACTGAAAACCTTCCAGAAGTAAGGGACGGTCATGTGTTTGTTGTCATTTGTATCTGCGGTTTTCCTGCGGCGTTTTATCTTTCAAACAGCTTCGCAAAATAAAAGGTGAGGAGAGTTTAAAAAAGGGTGATGATGAGTACTGTGTGCAGCATTTGTCTACACAAAGCACGTCAGGATTCAGGACATCCTGAGTTTGCTCTGCTGGGTGTGATGATGCTCATCTCTCTGTTTTTTTTCTTATCTCATCAAATCTCTGTGTGGTATGACAGTGCAGCAGCATGGGGATTAATCAAACCTATGTAGGAAGAAATTAATGTTGATTTGGCTTCATTATGGGGACTCGTTTCATCACTCCATGCCTGTTTTCTATGGTTTCACTGTTCCCATCACAAAAAAACCCAGCATCCAACCCCGACAGCACAGAAATGACAGACAATTTGATCTCTCCAAAATCATCTTAGATTTGCAAGTGCACACATTTTATAAAAGGATATAAAAGGCTGCTGCTCGGTGGCAGAACAAACTGGCTGCTTTAGAAGCTCGGGCTGTATTGCAAACAACAACAGGAATCCAATAAAGCTATGACGTGAGGATAAGCAGCTGAGGTGTAAACACATTATCACCAATAAAGATGCGGCTTCCGTTCCCCTTCTTTTATGGTACTCAACACACACATGCTACCGTGTATTGTTGGCGACTCAAACGCTGTGCATCACTTCTGTGATGTTTTCTTTTTAACAGATTCTAGTAAATTTGTGGTTTCTTGACATTTACGTACGTTGTGAAAGGAAACAGAGGCAGTACAGTCCATGATAATAAGTGTACTCAAGGGATAACTCAATGGCAAAATGATTTCTTTATATAAGCAAGAGCTTCTTTTTAGCACATTTTCACCAGTGCAGCTCAGGGCACCTAGTTGTTAAAATGTGGAAGACTTCTTTAAAAAAACCCGTTAATAGCTTTTGCTTTTTGAACAGTAGGTAAAGCTCATTTTTAATTTTTACTGCATTGATTGACATTTTCATGGTTTCCAGAATAAATGAACTTCAGACCGTCCTTCCATCTCAGTTGATGTTCTGTGTCGCTGCATACAGACCACAGCAGATATTTAACCTTAAGCCATGGCGAGCTGACTGAGCACATTTTCTCTTTTTCAGCAAAAACCTCGTCTCCTAACTCGTACAGTTGGACACATTTATCTGTTAGCTGCCCTGTTAAACCACAGTTTTTTCTTTTTTCATCCTTGGCTGCTGAGCAGCTGCGCTGAGGCAGTTTGGGCAGCGCAACAGAAGGGATCAAGAACACCAGAATAGTCACTGAGAGTGTTTTACTCATTCAGTTTCCCAAATGAGATTTTTTTTTTCTTCATCCACCGTGAGGACTGAATCCAGTGACCTTCAAAGCACATTCTCGCTTCTCTGATCTTTAGGCTCCTGTCGCTTCCTACCACATATTTGACAAAGATAATACCAGTGTGCACGTTTCACTGGATTTAAACACTGTGAGCTCATTTTCCTCCTCATATTTCCTCTGTGATTCTCTCTCTCTCACACACACAATCACCTTCTGAGTTCAGTAGACTGCAGAGCAAAATAAAGGTGTCTCCCATTAAATGCTGTTCCAGACTACAGTCTTCTTCATGGGCAATAACCACACCAACTTTGCAGAAATAATTTGGATGTAAAAGCTACTTGACAAGAAAACTCTACATATCCAGATGCCTTGCTTCAACCTTCTGAATGAAAAAGGGATGAGGGATGCATCAAAAACACTGTTAATTCAAATTACCTCCATTTGATGATATGAACAAATCCATTTTGCCCACTTCACTGCTGACCCATCCCTCCACTCAACACTCCCTTTGCTGCTTTTTCAGAACTACAACATGTTGTTTTGGTCCTTTTTGTTCTTCTGACGAGCACCATTATTGTTTACCTGCAACCACAGAGGGCTAACACTGGGCTGCTCACTGCTACTCTGACGCCTCATATCTTAAACCTCGTCAGCATAGGCTGAATGTCAGTTGTTTTCAACATGTACCAAATATTTTTAGCATGTGAAGCCGGTAGAGGAAAAGTCAAGACATGACAAGTTATTAAAATCCATCTTGACATTCGCTCTGAATTTAAGAGCGTCTTATATTTCTGTACACCCGGACCGACTGTCAGATTTTGACACTTCCACAGCTTGCTTAAAAACACATTTTCTTCCATATATATATATATATATATATATATATATATATATATATATATATATATATATGCTGTATTTACATTATCTATGTTGTCACCAAACAGTATTAGTTTCCTAAGGCAGACTGAAGGTTGAAAATAAATGTGTGTGTTTGCGAACCACAGGTTGTGTTTGATTCATCTCCTTCAAAATGCTATTTTTAAAAGGCGCATTTTGTAAACTCCACTGCAAGGGGACACTTGTCTGATGTAAAGTGTCACATAAGGAGGTGTGAATCAGGTGTATTGATGGGAACAAAAGGTTGAAGGGGTCTTTCGGTCTGTTTACCTGTAATTTCAACAAGAGGTTTTGGTCAGCTCCCAGTGGCAGTCTGGGAGAGCATTACCCGGTTCACTGGGTTAACATGATACAGTCCTTTCCATTACAACCTCGCTGGGGGCCATGGGAAAATACTCTTATGAGTGTCACTACTATACAGTAAAAAAAAAATTTAGTGTTTGATTTCACTAGTGAAGCTCCTCATGTAAAAGGCTCTTTGATCTGACTCTGAGCATGTTTCACATTCATTTGCATGCTCACATTTAGAGGAAGTTTGAGATAGTTGTGCAGCTTTGGTGAGTCATCTCAGAGAAACTACAAACAAGGTAGAGGCAGCCTGATCCGATTTAAATGATCTTCCTCGGACAATCAGGCACAATCAAAGAGACTGTGTAGTGCTGGAACACACTGGTTCATTTCAAGGTGTTGTCATTTGGTCTGTGTGATTTCACAGACAATAGATATAATAACAAGCAGCCATGATCCACTGCAAATTACTGAAACCTAAATTGGCTACCAGAAAGGGTAATGAGTAAGTACTGGGGTTGACCCAGGTACCTGGAGCTATGGGAATACAGAAGGTTGAGACATTTAAGGCTGAATCTGTGACTTATGTGGGTGTATTCATAAATAATGTCCTTTCTTAGTGACATTCATGCTTCCTGAGAGAAGCATGAATGTTATTTGAAAAAAACTTTATTAAGCTCACAGTAACTGAACTGAACTGGACAGCTAATATCCACCTCTCATCTCTCATAAGGCTGGGGACACACTAGATGACTAAGGAGACAGTTTGCACAGGATTTGCCCATTTTACAAATTACAGGGAGGAATACTACGGTTTGATTGAAGCCTATGATCTGCAAATAGGATCTTAATATGAGAGTTCACAGATCTAATCTCAACTGCCCCAAATGGCTTTTTACCTGATATTATCGAGCCATTTATGTCTTTAATCCAACATCTGCGTAAGTCCTGGGCTGTGTGGGGATCAGGGACTACTGACGGCCCACAAGAGCTCAGTTTGTGGTGGAGTGAGGCAAGGAGGGCTGAGTGCGACTGTTTTCATCTGCTGTTGTTTTGATTGGTATTACTGGATCATAAGATTACAGAGCCTGATGTAAAAGGGACATATCAGGCATCACTGGGATGATCTTGTAGCATTTTCTTTGAAATCTTTGCTTTTGTGTTTAATTTACTATTTTGTTATTCGTTTAAGTTAATAAATTTAATTAATAGTGACTGTTTCCGACTGCTGTCTCTTCCTCAGGCCTGGGTAACATTATCGTTGCTTCCCCTCATCCCCTGGACTAACTGGGGAACGTAACAAGCATATTGACAGCTGAGACACAAAACAGTAAAATATTCCTTCTGCTATGCTAAAATGTATGATATGTAACAAACTGATCATCTTCTTGTCTGTTTCTTGTTTTGTTTATATGCAGAAATTGAGAAGTATGAAGGTGATGAACTGAGAAAAGATGGGGACATGAAAAAATATCTAGATATTATCAGCAATAAAAACATCAAGCTCTCTGAAAGAGTTCTCATTCCAGTCCAACAGTATCCAAAGGTAAGAGTCACACACACACTCAGACACACACACACACACACACACAGCGCCTCTTTTGGGTCCTATATTTTATTTTATTTCATTACTTGGAATAGCTGTGGAAATTTGCAGTGTTTTCCCATAACCAGAACTGTGAGAGGAATGGGTCAACAAAACACTGAGCTTGTTTGTGTGTGATATTGTTTCAGTAATTTTACTTGTCAGCTGGTGGCTGCAGCCTTTTAGTGTGGCCACTCTAGGTTGACTTCACCTACTGACAAATACTTTTTTTTCTCGCCCTGAAGAAAATCCCACTGAGCCTCAAACAGGCTAATAGAAAGTCACCGGCCAGTGTCTGTTTATTTTGATGTAGTCATCAAAAGAAAAAGTTTTCAGTAGTAGCCTAAAGCACCCAAGGGTACAGTGAAGAACAGTGACCATAAATCACTCTGCGACACAGTGCTGGCTTCTGAGTTATGCATTGTCAGTACTGACAAAGTCTGAAATGTAGCCTAATGAGGCTGCTCCGTCAGGCAGCTAAGCAACAACGCACAGCTGCTTGGGCAGGAAAAAAGGCTTTTCTGCCTCTGCTCAGCTGCTTTTGCATTCGCACATTCCTGCAACAGGAGCAGTTTCACACACATCTTGTAATTTGTGTCATTTGACATATATGTATGTATCCTTGGGCCATTCTGATATAAATGTCACATCATTTTTATATACAGTATATGTCTATTTAAAGGACAATGGTATTAGACTTGCATGGCCTTTTTTATAGTGTCCTAGAACATGTTAGGGTTTGTGGATGAGAGGACTCAGGTGCAGGCAGAGTACTGTTTCCAGACAGCTTTTTTCAAACAAGGTGGTCCATCCAGGCAAATGAACTTACTGAAACAAGCTAGGCTTAATATAGGCTTAATAATTATATTAAAACTATAATAAAACTCAACATGAACCCCAAAACACAGCATGAAACAAACTGAGGAGCACAAGCAGAGACACAAAGAACCCATGGGTATGAACAAGACACTCTGGCAAAGGGACAAATGAAGACACCTGATAAGCACTAGAGCGGGAGAGACAATCAGACACAGGTGTGACACATGAGGGCAGGGCAGGTAATCAACACAGAACCACAGGGGAACACATCCTCCAAAATAAAACAGGAACATACAAAACCCTGGATCATGACAGAACACACACATAATATTCTGCCCGTCCTCACCAGGAAAGCATGACATGAGGACTATGCTTTCGTCCTTGTAATCAGAACACATGTGGGTATTCCTCCGGCCACATGTGTTCATGTGTAACACTGGGTGAAAACACAACAGCTCGCGGTGTCAGGGGGACTCGAACCTTGGACTCCAAAGTTCGCATGTTTCAAACCTATCTTCTTACTCTGAATTTTGTGGCTGTATTGGTCTTATGTTCAGATGGTGTTGGGCAATACAATCATGTGTTTGTATAGCATTATGTTGGGCAGTATGTCCATATATTCCATTTGCATAAATGTAACCATGTATCTGGAGGACTTGGGACACACTAGTCCTTTAAGATACCAATCAAGGCACCACATACTAAACTTTGAACAGCCCTTAATTTGTATAGCTGGCTTTGTGTGAATTATAATTTAAAGTAGACCTTTGATATAACTTTGAAGTGTGGCTGGTTTACGTTTAATGAATATAATGATATGTGGGTATGTACTGAGGATACTTGGCATCAATTAGTAGAAAGTCTATTTTAAAATCCCATTAAAAACAGACAGTGTTGACCCTGGGTCTACTGTTTTACCATCCCTGCCTCATTTCCTTATTTAATTTGAAGTTAATTTTACCGCCAATCAGTAATGAAATCTAGTACATACATATCTTGCCCATCATAACATGTTTTTAAACTGATTTTGCATGTTTTATTAGAGAATTTCTGAATAGAGGATGCCAGGAGGCCTGATGAACACTGAGCTGTGCTTCAGGATCACAGGTCTTACTTTTGTCCAGTGAGCCCCACAGGACACTCCATAGAAATCAATTTAGTGTTTCTTCCTCAGGACAGTGTTGAGAAAGTAATTAAGTCTTGTTCAGGAACTCCTCACTCTATTAAATTGATTTTTAAAGCTGTAAAAATGCCAATTTGGGTAGTTCCTTTGGCAGAAGAAGACTTACAATGATTCAGACATTTTTGTGTCAGTGTTTCTCCCCATTTATTGTTACCTTTTAAATTTTTACAATACAAATGATACACCCACATACTGATTCTTCGAGTGCATCAATTTTTTGTGACTGTAAATTAAATGTAAAATGGAATTTTTGTTGATAGAGGATATTTTGTTTATCCTTTCTTGTGGTTAATTGCATTCACTGTGTGTCTCATGTGTGAGCTGGCACCTGATTAGATGTTTAATAAAAAACCAGTGGAGCTAGGAAAGAAGAACTAGTGAGGCGCATAACACAGATACAAAATGTTTTCATGATAATAAAAAAAAATATTCCAGGTACATCAGCTCAAAATTCTGCTTTAATGACCGTTATAGTGCCAGCTCTGCAAAGTAAGCAAAGCTGCAATCCAGGGGGACAGAGCAGTTGTCCACAACAACAGCTTCTGTGACCTAATTGCACAGTCAGCACCCCAACAAGACTGCAGTGTCACTATCTTAAAGATCTTGGTAACGCTGCACTTTCAGTTAATGATAATTAGCCATATGAAGCAACTCTTTGATCAAGTGCATGGAGCTCTGCAAAGAAAAAACAAAAATAAAAGTAAAGCAGAACAAAAAAAAAAGTCACAAAGGTTTGAACAGATTCATGGTTAAGACTCAGGAGTTCACAGGATCTGGGTCACTTTATCCTTTGACTCACCCGTGCTGATAAATCTGGACTCCAGCCTTTGCTGGGTACTGAGGGTTGTGTGAGGTTTTACAGCATGCATATTTTATCTGATTAAAAAAAATGGGCTTGTTACATCAGTTTTTCCACAAGAGCCAACAAGAGAATCATCTGGAAAAAGCCCACCTGTGGTAACTGTCATTTTTTTCTCATCGCAGAGTATTAGTTACAGCCTCTTTGTTTACATCTGCTTCACTGCTCCATGATTGCTCCCTCTGCCACAGTATATGTTATGCTATTATCTGCAGATTTTCTTATGTGTGCGTGTTTGGAAATAGAGAGAAGTCGGTCAGGGAAGTGTTTCTGCTGTGTGAGGCAACCAGGATTTTAGGAAAAAGTGAAAATTGTATATAAGAATGACTCAATTTGTTGGATAAAACTACAGTCAGACGAGAGACTGGTCTGGGCAGAAAACATGTTTCTATGCTTACACCAATATACAGTAAATACTTTTTTTCACTGATCAATATATTTGTCTCTTTATTCAGACGACATCTGTTCCCTGTTGAAAGGTACAAATTAATTGCTTTTATTTGACTCCTCCTCTGTGGAACGTTTATGTCCCATTTATTTTCTCCTGTCTAATACTCAATAACGTCCAGCCTGATTTTCTCTCACTGTTGGCAAAGAAAAACATAAAGACTCATAAATTTGTTCTCTCTCATTTTGAGCAGTCTAATGCTGCTCGTTCAGGCTTACAGCTGCCATCCTGCTGCAGAGTAATTAAATGTAAAGTAATTAAATTATTTCTTGGGAGAATTCTTCTGTGTGGTGTTCTGGCTTTGACAACGTCACACATGGAAGATTAATGTCAGGGAAACAACCAGTACTGATTAAATCACTGTATGGCACATTGACAGGCACACTAAAGGTCAACTTACTGCAGACATTCCAACACGTTGTTGGTGCCACAGTGCAGCAGGTGGTGTTGATAATCATTAATTAGCATTTTAGTTTTTTAGCTTTAGCTTGCAAATCATAATAATACCTGCAAAGCAAAAACACATTATGCATGACAGAAATATGTTAATATACTGTTTAGCAGCAATGTTACATATTTCGCCAACTTCCAACCAAGATGACAGGCTTCCTGTTAGGTTGAGGTCATGGTGTCGAGACTTTTCGGTATAAAAAAACATGTGTACTGATTTTCATGCAGCTACTCCAAACTAAGCCAAATGCGAGGGGGGTTTTGAAAATTTTCAAGTGGGGCGCTGTAGAGCCATTTTCAGCGACCACAAAATATCAAATTTTTTGCCATCCCCGATGAATCTACAAGATTTTGTGAGTTTCCGTGCATAGCAAAGGGGCCCAAATAAACATAATAATACTAAACATTACAATTACAATAGGACCTTTGCAGCACTCGGGGGTCGGGCCCTAATTGGCATGAACCTGTGCAGGAATGTGTGAGGTTAAGCTTTGCGTTTGCAGCTGCTTCACCATTTGGATGGATGATGCACATAGTTACAGACTGCTCCTACATGTATGCATCATTCATAGGGGACGTTGTGTGTGTTTTGTGCCACACTCGCTTTAAAATCCATATTACGTTTCCTGTTGTGTTACAAGCCTGTCATAATAAAGGAATCTGGCCTTGAAGCTTTCCTCCAGCGACCTTACCATCAATTTCTATTTATATTCCTTCAAAAAAACAAGTGATTGGAGTGAATGACTCCTCGAAAGTGGGTTGATCTGTGTTAATGGGAGCAGAGGATGCACACCTGTACCCTGTGTCTTTGTTTTGACATGTAAACACATACGGTTTTCACACAGGGTGCTCATGATAGTCTTGAAATTATTTTCTGGGATTACTGTTTACTCAGCAAAAATATGATGAAGATAATCAGCATTCTCGTTTTCATTATCATTTAAATTTATCCTCTGCTGTTTAATGGGACAGCTTGATTAGAATCTCATAACCTTGGGGCATGAAATGGATTTTCAATGGCTGATGCCATCGGCTAGTGTGAGTCCTGTCATGAGACTGTTGTGCAAATGTGAATAAATGAGAATGTCCTAAAAACTATTTTTTTTTTAAAATTGTAATAAATATGATTTATGTTTAAAAAGCTATTTTTAAACAGCTCTATAGGGTATTGGCTCTAACTATCCATTGTGCAGGTGCATGCGAAGCCCACAACATGTCAAATTGTATTTTGTCCTTGTGGAGGCCACAGTTTTTTTGTGCTTATCAGTCTCGGGTTATTGTGACCTTTAAATGTGTGGTAACTGCAGCTCTGCCCATACTGAAATCCCATTTTTGTCTGCCCAAAGATGTCAACATCCCAATGAAAGGCCTATCATGTGAAAAGGTGTTTTTCTTAGATAAGTACTGAATACAGTAGAGGGAGTACGGAGTATGAATTAAAATTAAGCACTTGTCTGATAGCATCTCAGTTCCACTTTGGGATCCCACTGAGTCCATGTTTGTCTGATGACTTTGTCTGCCACAATGCTGATCATGAGATATAATAAAGATAAAATTCCTCCCTGTGTTCAAATCCTTCCCACTTACAGAAGACTGTTTTCCAGCTCACTAGATACTAGATAATTCTGACAAGGTTTTCAGTATGCAGTGCATTCACATGTGACAAAATTAAGGACAACATTATTTTAAAGAGTGCTTTTGATGTTGACAGAAATGGAGAAGCTGCTCAGTGGGGCATTTCAACTGAGGGTGAGAGAGCTACGGGAAGAGAAATAAAGCAATATATGTTTGTGAAAGCTTTTTGCTTCCTCCTTATGGCTGATCTGATCAACACGAGCAGCTCAAATGTCACACTACAGCTAACACACAGCTGCTTCTCTGCAGTTCACATCAGCACATTCCTTTTGCCATCGCCTTTCAGTTCTGTTTTAGCAGAAAATAAGCTCTGATTAACCCACTTATACTCTTACCTATTTCAAAAGAGCAGGTGGAATTAGCATCATATAGCAGCTAAAGTGCCTGAGTGAGACCAACTAAAGCAAAACTGTGAATAAATACTGGACTCATTAGGACATGTTACCTAGAGTCTGCTTAATTAAGTAGGCAGCTAACATTTCGTCATGAATGAATCTATACGTGTCCTCAATTCGCAGCTCAGTTTCACTGTGATTGATTGATCTGCTTTAATGAACATGGGTCGTTCAATACGTTTACAACCAAGCTAAAGTCAGTGTTTGCTATGTGTCCATAGTGACCTGAGGTGAGCAGGTTGGGTGTTGCATGACTTTAAATCCACATTCCTGCACGACAGCCAATGCCACTGTGGACTCATGGACTCAGACTGTGCTGAGATCCTTTTTTAAATAGTCAAAGAACTGACTTTAACCTCTACATTGTAAAGCAGGATTTGTTCAAAAAAATGTTGAATAAGTAGAAGAGATTCAAAGGAGAAAACAGCTTGTGTTCCACATTTAAAAGCCACAGCTTGTTAGAAACATGCAAGAATGGAGCTCAGACTGTATGAAGCACTTGGGCTTTGTTCTATCAGAGAAGCTATGTAGCTGCTGCTCAGACAGCACAGTCTGTCTTCAATAGCTTATGTAGCTATCATTGGCTGCTTGCATACTTTGGCTCAAGCTGTTAGAATTTACAAGAATAAATCAGTTTGTTTTGTTTATCTTTAAATGTTTGTGGTGAAATTGTTTGTCAGTAATAAAGGTGACACTGAGACCTCCATGTGCACCTTAACATAGGGATTTCCATTGTAAATAGTCTGTATTGTCTTTCTTTTGCAGCATTTGCAACTAATATCTGATGCAGCTAATTAGTATTAACTTTACCAGACAGCCTCTCTTCTCTGACACTGATTTGTATGCTTCTCTGAAGCAATGTGAGCAGTAATTCCTCCCTCAGTGACACGCACCGCAAACAACCACTCAGCTGCTTTCTTTAATGTCTGTGTGGCTGATAGGACACGCTCCTCTGACACGCTTGCAGCCCAGTCATCCCTAGCTGTCGTTAAAAGCATAAACCTCTACCCGAGGCTTTAATCCTCCTGTCAGACAGAACCTGGACTTCCCCAATAGTGTGCAGCTCACTAACCTGGCAGTATAAGTGCCTCTGGACATCTGCAGATCTTGACTGGCCCCAGTGTGCTGCATAAAAAAGGGCCACACACACCCATCAGGCTGTTATTAGACATGCAGTGACATGGCATCGCGACAAGTTGCAAAATGTCACTATTTTCATGGAAACATGCTAGTTTGGCACATGTCAGCCTGAGGTTGCTTTGATTTTTTTTTAATCTTATTTTTTATTTTATTTATTTCTGAGTGCATCCTTTGATGTTTTTCTCATTTCTCATCTAATAACTTTTATTACTTTAAATTTAACAGCATGAAAAGCAGCGCCATGAAACTGTGATATATTTTCAAGTTATTATTTTGAGTGTATGCAAAATATTCCTTTGTGCTGCTCTGACACAGGCTTGTAGGAAAAAATTGTGACATGGTATGAAATTATGATAAAATGCTACAGCCTGCATCCTTCCTTCTGTTTGGACCAAGCCATGATCTCTTCCTGAACCAAAAGTGTCTGCGTTCCTTACAGCCTATCAGCAATTGAAAATGATGTTCACAGTTTGTCATGAAGGACTTAAAGACTTAAAGAATCCCATGTGGGACACACACACACACCAGTTTTCTGGGTGAAAATCTTATGGCATTCCGCCCAAAACAAGTCAAGTCAATGACATACTCTTTCATTCATGTCTCAGGATGTGTTGCCAAAAAGAAGAGAGGAATTAGGATGGAAATAAAACTGGTTTCCTGGGTAAGAGTCCTTTTTTTACTGTGAGGACATGTTGACAATAAAATAGGTCTCCACACATTTTACATTGCGCTCACAAAGCATTTTAGACAGGTTAAATAAAAGACAGTGACTTCACTTCAGGCGTCTTGTCGGGCTTCACACTGCTCCATCTGAAGCCTGTAAAGCTTTACAACCATCGCACACACATCATTTCGTGCAAAGGTCTGTAAGCAGACTGTAATGTGAACAATCGGCAAAGCTCTCCTTTAAGAAAATGCATGCAAACAGATAAAAACCATAAGAAGACTGAGAATCTCATTCATCAGTTTGACAGCACATTTGCAACATAATAAAGCATGCAGCAAAGACATAAATGCTTTTACTCAAGACAAAGCACGTGTGAGTGACACATCTTCAATGGAAACATGTATATAGATGGTAAATGCATATTGATTATTGTGTCTCTGTCATGCTATCTGCTTTGTCACACTGGTAAAGTATTCCTCAGTTACCTGTCTGTTTGCATGTGTTTTCCTTTTTTGCACCATGCTCTGAAGGCCACTGCAGAATTTTCATAAAGTGAATGTAATCTTATTGAAAAGTCCAACTAAGAAGCCGAGGTCCTTGTGAAAAGTGCTTGGCTCAGCTGCACTGTCAGGTTTGCAGATTCACATTAGTGCAACACAACTGAACCTATAGCGCCTGCTCTATGCCTCGTCGACTCACCGGGTGCACAACACAGACCTCCATGGCTATTTACAATCAATGTGGTGATAAATCCGCATGAGATTATATATTGTCAATTAATTAACTATTTGACCTCTGGAGGAGTTGTGTTTCCACAAATAAGTAGATGAGTGAACTGAATATTTGTTCTAAGATATCTGTGTTCATAATTGTTGCATTCACAAAGCCTTCCTCCTAATATCTGCATAGTTATCAGTGTTGAGACTGTAGGGGGTACATAGCATCATTTCAAACCTCATTTAACACTGAACCATCCCCTTTCTAAAGCCCAAATTGCTCGCCATGGAGCAGCAGAGTGACTCCAGACATTCATTAGCTTAATGAAAACAGGCCACTCTTCCTCCACCGCCTGGCGAGCGCGTTCCCGCTGTAGCCGCAACGACCATCTGCTCTTGAGCTCCCTGCCAGCTATAGGATATAGTCCTGTCAAAAGCAGCCCCTGTGAAGAAAGGCGTCCACAAAGGTGCCTTAATCATTCAGATCAGAGGACAGGCAAGGACAGTGGGGGATGCTTTTTTTTTTTTGTTTAATGTGTGTTTCATCTCTGCGTCCCTTGGCGACTCCCCTATCCCTATCCTGGTTGTAGCGTTCAGAGTGGTGATGTTAATGATGTTCATGAAATAAGCTGAGTGCGCAGTTATTGGAGTTGCAGCCGCCACACACAGCTGGCAGTAAAGTTATTACCCGCTCAGCCACAGTGGGAGAGGCTGCTTTGTGAAAAGGTTAATATCATTTTAGGGTTTGGCCAGAGTGTGTTGTGGTGGGTGGCTGACCACCTGTTCAGCTCTGGAGGTGGTCTCTTATGGGCTCATCTAATACCAATTTGAAAGTCAAAACATTTACTTTTCTTTTTCCAAAGTAGGAACAAATTTCTCATCATCTGCTCATATTTCCTACAGTTTCACCTCTTGGATTAATCATGAGTAATCTCAGCAGTGTTGTCTCTGCAGCAACCCACAGCTACTTTTCTCAATATGAACACTAGCTTGTGCACAGCGAGAGGGAAATGATAGTCAGAGCCCTGAAGCTTGAATCTGATAGTTTGTCATCTGGATAGTATTACTTAATTTCCCACTGGGAAGAAACTCATTATTTCTGACTTTATCTCAGCACTGACCTCTGGAACAGTCTCAGTTTGGTTTAAGTCCATGTTCCCTCTTATTCTTTTTTTTTTCTTTGTATGACATGAATGACCCTGAACGCCAATAAGATACATGACTAGTGAGGGCACAGTTCACACAAAGGATGGACACATATGTTATGCTGGAACGTGGATGAGAGCCTGCATTCACCCTTAATGTGCTACACACAGGGCACAATTATATTGATTTATTATGGGCTACATTACAGCTTTTTCTCAGATGATGAATGGCAAATGGAATGTGAGATTATATTGATAATAGATGACTAATGGCCAGCGAGCATCCTTTATGGTTAACCTTTTCTCCAAAAACATCAAATTCCTTTCACACAAGGAGAGGGAGAGGCGGCTTCAAAAAATGTTTTCCTTTAAATATAAATCAGTTTTTTTTGCAGAATTTGTAACACGTGTTTGCTGCATTGATAAGGTGTCTGATTGCTTTGTTTCTCCTGTGTCACAGTTTAATTTTGTAGGTAAGCTGCTGGGACCAAGGGGAAATTCTATGAAACGGTTACAAGAGGAGACAGGAGTGAAGATGTCCATCCTTGGCAAAGGCTCCATGAGGGATAAAAGCAAGGTAAGACATATTGATTTGTGTTGAAATAGTGTTGTCTGGCATAGTCAAAGACAGCATTCACAGAAACAAATAGCCTACACTGTGTATGAAACAGAGATGAATAAGAGCAGGAGTGGAATTAATGGCTCTGACTTGACAAACATATGTAGGTGAGAATGGGAGTGTATTTCTGTGTGCTGTTTAATAGCATATTCTGTAATAGTCAATTATAAATGCAAAGTAATGAATCTCTCTGACAAAGTCATTTATCCTGCTGACTTGTGGTCCCCTGGAGCCGAACTTATCTGAGCATGTACTCAGACAGCTTGCTGGATCTGCTGTTCAGGCTCATAGCAGGTTTCACTGTGCTGCTATTAGTTACATTGCTAGCATTACTGATTCAGGCATGTAGACGTGACTAAAGACTTGCAGACGTACTGCGTCTTCGCTGAAACTGGAGCTGTATTTCAATATGTAGAAATGATGAAGTTCTCATAGATCTGTTGCCACAAAGCAACGCTTTTAACTTAACTATATTGGTCAGACTTTTCACTGCAGGGCCTGTGCTCCCACTGCAGGGTTAAGATCTTAATTTTCCACTGTAGGAGCTTAGTGCAGCCTGTAAATCATTAGAAGTTTCTTGTAGGATCATATTCAGGGTTGTTTCTAAAGGAGAAATAACCCTGAATAAAATCCACCACTCGTTCATGCAGTAAAAAAAACCAACATGAGGGGAGTTAGAGATAGTGGGGCTACATGCACCGTGCAGGACTTTCACTCAGGTTTTGAGTCCTCCATCCTGATGAGTCCCAGCTCCCCATGAACATATAGAGTTGCACCCAGAGAAATCTCGACCTCATGCAACGTTTTCCTGCAGAATAGGCCAGAAAAAACACCTACAGTACTTACTGTGCTATAGGTTCTATTTACGTATGTTACACAAAGGTTTCTCTTCAGCAGGTACTAGCTTTCAAAAGTATAGAAGGTCTGGCAGTTTGTGATTCAACATTTATCATGGCAGCTCTACATGTTAGGGTAGTTATAGCATCCATGTGTGCACACTGATAGTAACATACAATCTTTTATACATTGTCTTCTTAAATTAGTATGTCTAGAAAACTCAAATGGACTTTCCAACTAAGCGTACTCATGTATAAACCCATATACACTTAATACAAGACACATATTTGTGTTTTCAGAAACATACAAAATCAATACTTACACCCAATAAATGATAAATCTTAGCTGTTTTAATTTTCTTTGATGTTTCCATTTCCACTGAGGTGCTGCAGTCAACAAAGCAAACTGCAGAATAGTTGCTAATGATCATCGAGCTCTGTGAGGGGAAAAAAGAAGCTCAGAAGTTTTCATCATCAGGAGCTTCAAACAGAACATACATGCTGACATAAAGGCAAACTCTTTAAACAAACCCAGCCAGCAGCAGCAGCAGCAGTGTTATTTCTGCTGTGTATCTGCCTTTGTGTGCTTCAGGTGATTTCTTCTTTTGTTCTTTAGAGTCAGAGTGATGATGATCCACTCCTATCAAACATCAGTGACACAAAATTACAAAGACATGGCACTCAGAAGTAAATTAATTAACAACAAACAAGTTGAAATTAAAACAAGAGCAGACAATAATTATCATCCATCTTGATTCAAAGGGACAACTCACTCCAAAAATCAGATCCTGTCTTTTTTTTTCTACATTGCTATTCATCTAACTACATATCTATCCTCTCCAGTATAATGGAGCTAAATGGTGCCACCAAAAATACAACTAAAAAGCAAAATTGTTGTGAAAAATTTCATTTTTTTTTATTGTCGTCACAGTGACTGAAGGCAGCATATCCCCCCTTGTTACAGGGTCGATTCCTGTGTACACACAATGGTGATTGGTAGACAATGTATTGATATGTTTATGCACACATCCATACTTGAAGCTCTAACTCTTTCTGTAAACTGCAAATTTACCACCAGTGCCTGTACAGTTTGTAGCATGTGTCTTTGGGATGAGTAAACAAACCCATCCATAACTGTATTGTTTTGTAATTAGAAAGTAATACATTATACATTGATTCCCATTCAGGCCTGTAGTGTGAGCCTGATGTTTAATAGCAAGTCACCGGGACGTTGCCTCACCATTAACTTTTTGTATGTGTCTTGGCTGGTGCAAGAGTTCATTTAAAATGTTGGCCTTGTGCCACTAAATCCAGTGAGTTTCCTCATGTGCTACATTAACTTGTCTTCCATGCGGTAAATTAGGTAGAGGAACTAATATGTTAATGACAGTCAAACTGTCAGCAAAAAAAACAAAAAACGTTTTATTTACCTGCCTACTGCGCTGAGGGTACTGCACCAAACAGGACATTTAATTATTCACCATATCCCCAGTTGTCACTTCACTTCGTTGTAAAGGAGATGTGTGTCTTTCTAAAGAAAGGTTACAGGATTATCTGGCTGACTGTAGCTGTGTGTTTTCTGTTTGTGATATTGATTTTGTGTACAGTCTGAGCGAGTCTGATGGATTCTATTATGAGGTCAACTCCCCAAAGGTCATGAATGAAAGGCTGGCTGCCATCCAGGGCAGATGGCCATGAGGCTGTGTCAAACAAAAAGCAGCCAATGTCTCATTACATGCAAAAGCACATTGTCAACATGCATCTCTGCGACCTGATCCACGTCCTCAGTGAGGAGCCATAAGTTGGATATTCTGCACCAGAACTGCTCACAGACTTATATTAAACCACCTGGTGAACATTACACCGTGTGCACAGATATTAGTTTGTGGATGTGGGGTTAAATCAGCCCTTTACCACTCTGCAGAACAACTTTGACTGATGTATAAGGCAAGTTTCTGTGTCAGGTTTTAGTTACAAAGTACTGAAACGACCCAAAGACACAATCATATGCACGCATGCACGTTTTGATGTGATCCATAATGACCTCGGCACTCTGACAGAGGATGTGAAGAATGCTGTAATCTTAGAAGCCATTTTTAATTAAAGCTGACTTCTCCCGGAGGGTAGAGAACGGCCCTGTGATGCAAGGACGAGAGTTTGAATCCTCAGATTGGCTGTTGGAAAGAAAGTGCACGAGTGGCACTCTCACTTCTCTTAACAGCCACAATCAAGGTGCCCTTGCAGCAAAGCACTCAACACTCAACCGATGGCGGTGTGTAGGATGAATGAATACAGGTTTAACTGGTATGACTGGAGAATCTCAACACTGCTCAGAATGCAGCGGCTGCATTTGTAGAGGTTCAAGTGGACAAAACGTCTCCTCTCCAGGTCTAACATCACATCTGATTATTTGTTAAGTGTAGAATTGATTTTACAATTCAGCTAGTTCCTTTTAAAACACAGTTGGCGCTGGCCCCAAGCTATATTACAGATCTTTAAGCACTTAAAACCTGTGTGAAGCCTCAGGCAGGGCACCGCAGGGCCTTGGGCTCAGACTTAAAGGTGATTGCACTTTACTTGTGTTCAGACTTTTGAGCGCTTTGCTGTGGGAGCTTAGAGTGAAAACTTTTGTTTACTTCGGTGCCTTCTATAGACCTGCTGTGATTCAGCGAGCTCAATCCAAACTGTGAATTCTCCTCCCCGCATTCATTATTTTTCTTTTATCTAGGCTCGAAATCAAGTGGGGCTGTTTGGTTTTAAGGCTCTGTGTTCTTAAAGCTTATTTAATCAATGCACTGGATACTTCAACAACACATCCTCATAAACAACAGAACAGGCTGAAATCTGGACGGTGTTCACCTGTTACAGAGCTGACAGGGTGTAAAGTGGCATTAACCAAACACCAGATGTTCACCCCAAAGGCAACAGATCATACTGAGTCATTGTATTTTCATGCAATTTACTTGTTTTTTTTTTTTTTGTTTTTTTATTCTCAGTCAATGGGTTAAGAACCAAATCCAACGAAAAGAGAGCTTTATTAACAAAAAAATATTAAAAAACTGCAGAACTAATGCCACATGAACATGTAGGCGAAAGCCACCAGGGAGGTGCAAGGATTAAATTCATTAGGTGAGGAAAAGAAGACACGTGCGGAAACAAGCAATCACTATGGAGGGAAAACAACAGGAACTAAAACTGGTAGCGACACATAAGAAACACACAGAAGCTAACTACAACCAGAGCTAAACAAACCTACCACAAGAGATGAAGAAGAAACTCAAAAATTACAAGCAACCAAACTAATCAAAACCATGTATCATGAAGACTAAAATAAAAGAGAAAGTGCAACAGAAGCTGAAGAAGACAGTTCAAATAGAATAGAAAACCTCTAGCACTGGCACAAAGAGAAAGTTCAGAAACAAAGCAGAGGACAGAACATCAAAAACCAAGAACACAATGGTTAGATGTGGAAACATGTACGAATTTAAACAGCCTGCAAGAAGCTTCTCTACCATTTACTCCTAGATATGTAGACACTGGCTGTTTTGGTCTTTGATTCTTTGCCCTTGTCTTTCCTGGACAGGGATGTTTTTGATAACATTGATTTTTTTTCCTTCCTGTTAGGGATGCTTCTCTTTCTAAATTTCTTTCTGAAGACCTGTCTGCCTGACCTTTCTTCATATGTTCTTTTTGTACAGATTCTGTCTGATGTTAATATTCAGCACATTGTTTACTCATCATTAAAATGACTGGGTCATGAGCTGTCTATCCATTTAAACAGTTAGTGAGATGCAGAGCACTTCCTCACAACATCAACAAATCATAAAATGCATTTTCTGTATCGGAAAGACATTCACTTACAGCATCTCACTGCCCAGAAAATATCTGAGCATCACTGCATCATACTGTGTTATTCTCTTGTTTAGTTGTCAGATGAAAATAATTACTCTACAAGTCCAGTTATTCCTTATATATATATATATGTATATATATGTATATATATATATATATATATATATATATTTTATATATGTACTATGTACTGATTGCTTTTTTTTGTCTTGAACATAAACCATCAAGGTTCCTGAAGGTTTTTCCCCTGCATGCCCAGGAGAGGATGAAACAGAGCATAACATGGAACTGGGTGTAATTTTAATCTCACTCACTCTTGAAATGATTTGACAGCAGTGCCTCGTCAATCTAGACCATATTAATTAGTAATCAATTATCGTATTGGTACGTCATCAGTCTTTGTGCATTCAGTGTGCATTTATGCTAAGGATTAGATTTGTATATCTTTCTCTTTCTGTCTCATTTTCACAGGAGGAAGAATTAAGGAAAAGCGGTGAAGCCAAATATGCCCATCTGAGTAATGATCTACATGTTTTAATTGAAGTCTTCGCTCCACCTGGAGAGGCCTATTCCCGCATGAGTCACGCCTTGGAGGAGATTAAAAAATTCCTAGTTCCAGTAAGTTCAGACTTATTTTTATTCCTGTGTTGTATGTGAACATCACTCATACTGCTGACTTGGTCATTTTTTCCGCCAGGCTTATTATTACAAAGCAAACTGTTTCTGAGTTTACAGTGTGCAGAGTTTGTTTGCATAAGAGGAAGATATAAACATGAAGGTTTTCTCTAGCGCCTCATGCCCTTAGTTACAAATGAAAAATAATGTATTCAGCAATTAAAGTGCAGTATGGAACAACTTGCAGGACTCCAGCAACTTATAGCCTGGAGAACCTAGCAATAATTAATGTGCATGTTGTGTACTCTTGCTGGGTTTAAGCTGTAAATATTAATCAAGCTTTGCAAATGTGACAAGCCTAATAGAGGAGTTGTGCTGCATGATTCTTCTTTATGGAGTTCATGTTGTTGTTTTTTTCCTGTACTGAGTCAATGTTCTTACAAGGATGTCTGCCCACCTGCCCAGGAGCAAGAAATATCTGCCAAAAAAACCCCACATAGAATACAAAATTGCAGCAATCCTGCTGCAAACTATAAACATCCACTAAAATCCACCATTAATTTTCAGGTAATATGACCACTCTGCCAATATTGCCGAAGATTAAATGGTTAAACATTTGCATTTAGGTAGCATTTGTGGCACTAATAGAAATGTCATTTTGCCCTGATGGCTCAACTTTAAGTGCTGGCATCCATTAAACTGTTTGGCTAGAGCCGATCCTAAAATGGTGCAGGTTGAAGTTTAGACCTAAATCTAACCGCTCAACAAAAAGAAAGAGTTAAAAGCAAAAGTTCAGGTCTTAGAAAATGCTTGAGAGTCATATAAAAATATAAAACAAGTGGAATAATACAAGATAAAGACTTGGACAATGTGCATATACAGCTGGAATAATGGTAAATATGTGACTAGAAATAGCATGTAGTGCATGTTGTGCAAAATGGTAATGTCTCACAGAGGGGAGCTGTTATGTCCTCAAGTGTTCTTCATGATAGCAGAGCTGAATTCATCTGTTTAAGAACCATAAAGCAACCACATGTTGGGTTTAACCAATCAGAGATGACTCCCCTAGAAGTGGGTGGTTTTCTCCCCTGAACACACTGTTACAGGGACATGTCCAGAAACACCAATGAAAAACTGGCCTGTTAATTCTTTCAGTGGAAAAACACCAACTGTCTGCTGCTCCAATAGCCTTGAGACTTGGCGTGAAAAAAAATAAAATAAATATTTGCCAGAAAAATATGAATTTGTGCTGCAGATGTGCTGCAAACAGAAACCTTTTTTGTAAACATACAGCAAAAATATATTCTAGAGTCAATAGTTTCCACAAAATTTACTTGTCCACATAAACCCTTCAGTTTGAAAACATGGTCCTAAGGCAGCAATTAATTAACTTCAGTGATATAAATACACAAAAAGCAAAAAGTGTTTTCTTAAGTGCTCTGATGCACCGCACACTGAGAGATCCACAGTAGACTGCGATACAAAGAAGGTTCAGCTGCCTTCTCTCAGGTCAGCAGAGACTATGCTGGATGTATGGTTTGTTTGTTTTGTTTATTTTTTCATACATAAAGTGCAGAAATATTTGATGTTTGTCCAAGAATATAAACATATTCCTGGCAAAGCTTCATCTCATGCAGCAGCTTGAGAACAGAGATGAGATATTCTAAATGATTCTTACAGAACTGCAGCCATATTTCCCAATTAACGTACACACACAGGGCTGGCTGTAATACGTCTCTTTTTTAAACATGTGCACGCTTTCAATAAACACAGACTGTTTAGGCTAGACAACAGTGTGAATCTTTAGTGACGATCTGCCAGCTGAAACGTTCATGCACATTAACAAGACGGGAAAAAACGATTTGCTTGATTTTATAAAGTGACAAAAAGACTGAAAATCATCACTGTGGAGAAGAATTCACTGCTGGAGCAGGTGGGTGTGAACACATACAAAAAACTTCCATTCCATGCTGATTTATTATTATAAATGCTGCTGCAAACTGAAAGCATGAACATCCGTGGGAAGAAAACATTATTTTAATGAACATTTTTCTACCTAATTGAACATTACCTTCATTAAATCTCCTCTTCGTGCTCACTTATTGCAAAACAGGAGAATATTTAGTGAAGAAAAGGTAAAAAGGTAGAAAATGTTTTATATTTTAGCTTCACTATATATGCCAATAAAAGCATTAAAAAAATAAAGACCATACCATCTGTTTTATAGCACATGCTCGCTGCTTCGGGGAGCTTATGGATTTGCAAATAAACTGCACATAATGTGACACAACAGGCATCTGTCAGTATCCATAGTGACAGATGTTTCCTGCCTCTGGTGAGGAGTGACAAGTGTGTCCTGCTGTTCAACTTTCTTTTTTTTTTATTGCTGCACCAGGCATCAAGAGATGTGTTGTAAAAGTCATGACTGTATTTGAAGCAACTAGCAGTTGAAGAAAAGCAGTGTCTGATAATGGGTCATGGGGTGGAGGGTGGAGGGACTCATACAAATGGTTGCTTTTATATGACGTGCATTAGATTAAAACTAAAGATGACAGTGACAGGGCTATAATATCTGGTCAATTTACCCAGTCAGTGGGAGGAAACTGCAGCACCTGGCTTCCAATAATAACAAAAAAACCCACATTGATTCTATGTCTCTGAGTGAAAGTCAGGATCAATTTGCAGAGACATGAATGTTTTCTCAGGATGGATCCTGAAGTGACTGCTACAACAGCCCGAACCAGCTGTCCCCCTAAGGTAAAATCTCAGTGTGTTCCAGCAGTCAGTCTACCCCCCAGAAACCAAACCAAAGTCAACACTATACAAGAGATAGAGTCGCAAAGATGTGCAGCTGTCCCCTCATTATGCCACATGTGCTCTTGGTACTGCTGGTTCCTGCCTAAAATCATAGTGTCCCACTTTTCCCTTTCTCTGATCTGTCTTTGCAGAAACTCTAATGTTCTCTAGTCTTCTATGAAAGTAGAATTATTATAATGTGCTGTCTTACCACTGTAATTGAGGCAATGCTTCCTTTCACTAAGCTGAACATCTACAAGAGTGGATCTTCCTTATAGACTTTTTTGTGTGAACAAGCTGTGTGGCTACTTCCAATTAGTCTATCACATGCATATTAAGTGGATTTCTTGAAAAGAAATTTAACACGGAGAAACACGTGCAATGTGTCTGACTGTGAATTTTATCACTTCCGTAAACTGAGAAGAAAAAAAAAAGGCTAACCGGAACCAAGAATCAGCTCGAAATTATCACCAAAGACTAAAACTAAACAAACAGGGAAATATGGACTGAAAATGAGAAAGAGTGGAGAAGGACAGGGGGTTCTGCTGTGCTCTGCTGGATGAGCTCTGTGGCCTTCATCTTGGGCCAAACTGCATCGGAAGCATTTTGGCAGATAGATGGTGACACAGATGTTTGGACAAGATATGCGGTAGTAATTTCTTTCTGCATACAGTCAGAGGAAGGTAAATGCCAAAATAGGCTGAAAAAGCTGGCCCCCTGACACACTTTTATGATAGCTCCCTACGAGAGAGAACTCCTCAATGAAATGATACAATTTATAAGATATATTAAGAGACTTTTCTTCACATCTTTGTGTTTTTTCTGGTTTCTTTGGTCAATAAGAGGACAGGCATTGTGTTTTGTGTGACAGTGACCTTTAATTTCTTTGATGTTGTTTATCCTTGGGTCCAACGTGTCTTTTAGATGTTGCATTCACACATATAGAGGTGGAAGCAGATATAGAAGCATAACTGGTCTTTACTATTACCTTTAGTTCACCTTACCATGCACAATGCAACGACCTTAAAAGAGTCCCACTATAAGGCCACATTTAATCGATAATACATCCCACCAGGCACGATACATGTGACACATGTGACACAAATATTCATGATAGGATGCAGGTCAGGGACAGATAGGAGTACAGGGAGTGTGGCGGTCCTTCACCCGGGAGTCTGTGGTTCAAGTGACCCCTGACACCACTAGCTGCTTTGTTGCAATGCACGTTTGTTTTTTTCAAGAACTGAAATATTAACCTCATGGAGATTTATATGTTGTCTTTGTTTTCTAACATTTGTTTTAATAGCATTTACTCAGTCAAATTATATTGCACAGTTCTTTCATATAACCTTAGTCTGATACCTCTGAGATGTCAGACAGACAATTCACTCTCAGTTCAATATTCCAAAGGAGTAATGAAATAAAATAAAACAAAACAAATAAATAAAATAAAGCTTCCAAAACAATCATGCATTTACATATAGACAGGAATAAACAGACAGTGCCTGTGACCTGAGCCTGAGGGATTGCCTGTAACAGAGACACAAGGCAGGCAGAGTGATTGGTGTCACCACACTTCATGTTTTGACCTCTTAAAGTCTAACTTCAGCTCTGTGAAGGGCATCGTGTGTGTGTACCAGGCCACGCATGGTCAGAATTAATCTCAGCGAGCAAACAGCACAGCGCGAGAAGCCTTTATCTGTGTATACTCATGTTAACACCTCTGTCAACAGTCAACTTTTACAAGCTCTGGCACGTTTATTGCGCTCCGGATGAGCTGCCAGCTGCACAATTAAGAGCTCTACCAGTCTCCCTAACCTACACTACAGTGCAGGCCTTATTACTACATAATAATAAGAGAAGCGCACGTGTGCAGAAAGACCACTTTTTCTCTGCCAGGTATTTTTGGTGTGTTGTCTTTAATCCGTGTATGACACTTATTCTAATACAGTATGTATCCACATTTGGTTCTAGCTGGAGACCTCACTGCATACCATTTCCTGTCACATCTTATACCTTCTAATTTTGCCTGGTTTGTTTTTTCTCTTTACAAAAATATATTTACAAAAATAGCTTCACTTAACATATTTAGTGAAGGTCATATATAAAAATACAAAAAAACAACCTGAGCACAGGAGCTGAAAGGGAGCAGTGCATGCCTCCAACATGAGCATATTATTAATTCGAAGTAATTACAAGCAGAGCATGAATTTGACCGGCTGATAATGAGTCCACATAAAGGGGCTACATTTCACACATGCAGATAATGAAGGAGTTGCAGTGTTCACATGGAATTATTTAAGTCTAATAATAAGTTTTTGGTGAAGATCTCTGAATACATTCAGTGTCAGAGTCAGCGGAGGAAGGAGAAGTGGGAGAGGAAGTGCAACAAGTGTAGAGAGGAGCACAGACTTAATCTCTAAACTATGAGATTTCCAGACATCAATCATCCAAAGAGTCCAGATCTCTGAAGCTAGGATGCTATTCCAGTGTTTCAGGGCTACAGATCTCTTAAACCCTGCATGGTAAACTGACAGGTACACTAAGTGTGTGCAGTGGATTTGGCCCTTACTTTACTGTGGGTAAAGCTCAGTTTGAATCAACTGATATTATTTCTAATTTTACTTCTTTTATTTACAACCTGATGTTTTTCAGCTTAACGTTGCTGTGTCCCCTGATGACCCCAGGCCCGTTGATTTTTAAACCACATTTTAGATATAAGAGTGGACGGCAGAAAGCTTTTTTCAGCTCAATCAGGACAAAAAGTTTTTATAATTGGTGCTGAGACAGAGAGAGAGAGAAATTGGAGACAAAACTAGAAGTGGCAGCATTTAACCCTTTCAATCAAGTGAAAAACCTGAAAAAAGATGCAGATCTTAGTTTTGAGCCAGAAATAAAACAAGTCACAAAGACTGCTTTTTATCATCTTAAGAACATCTCCAGAGTTGCTTTTGAATAGAATTAATTCTTCTTTCCGGTGTCATGACAAAGAATCTAAACCTAAAACTACACTCAGCTGCACGCCTGCCGACAAAGATCCAGAAGAGAGCACACATCGCACCAACTTTAAAGTCTCTGCATCGGCTTCCTGTCAGCTTCAGAATTGATTTTAAGATCCTTTTACTAGTTTATAAATCTCTTCATGGCCCATCTTATTTATCTGATTTGCTTTTATCCTATGAGCCCTCCGGACCCCTCAGGTCCTCTGGCACTGGCCTCTTAACTATTCCAAGAGTGGAAATAAAACCTCACGGCGAGTCATCATTTTATTTCTACAGCCCTCGCCTGTGGAGCAGCCTGCCTTAGGACCTGAGGGCAGGAGCTAGTGTGGACACTTTTAAAAGCAAACTCAAACTCAGACTTTCTGTTATATTCATAAATACTTATTTCAAACTTATTTATTATTTAATTGTATGGTTTAACTGACTGGACTTTATTCATGTAATGTTTTTACATACTTATCATTTCTATCTGTTTATTTCATTTACATATCTTCATTTCTTTTATATTAAGCATGAGTATTATCATTTTAAATAAATATGCACAGGTCTGTCAGCACTTTTAGCTTATTTTAAGTCTTATTGTTTAATTTACTGATTACTTTGGTTACTGTTTTAGGTTTTACGTTTATTTCCTGTGTGTTTCCTCACAAAACTGCAAAACTTGGTGGAAGTGATCACAGTGTTTCTTTGGTCTGTGTCTGATCCTATTTCTTTTACTTATACAATGAATAAAGGTGTGTGTGTATGTGTGTGTGTGTGGTACTGTAAGTTTTTGGGGTGAGGGTTTCTGGGGGGTTTCAGCTTTTTTTAACTTCTTAAAAGCACTTTGTTTACAAGGTTTTAAAAATGTGCTATATAAATACATATTAGTTGATTGATTGATTAATTGATTGATTAGTTGATTTCTAGTCACAAATCAAAATCAATATATTTTTATTAGGTTTGCTTCTAAACTAGATTGGTCATGAATAAACGGACATATTGATCATACTGTACTAAAAGACTAGAACACAGATGATAAAAATGAGCCACTAAGGTTCTATTAGACCGACGGCAAAAAAGAAAAATAATTTCGTATTATCTACTGTGCAAAATCTCAATTTAACAAGTTATAAATCACATTGTAATGTACAAAGGAAATATTTGCTGTGAAGTGTAGGGAAGCGAGATGCAAAGATGATTGATTAAGACCGATTAATAGATCAGGATAACTTTCTGTATGAACACTGAAATGCAATCTAGTTGAAAAACAATAATATATATATATAAGTTTTGTTGGTGGCCTGGATTTAAATTTTTCAAACAGCCACAGAAATCTGTTGCTGCCTTGCTTTGTTGTCATTGTGAAGATGTCTTGCCGGAGTGCTGAATCTGGTGGGCTTGGTTTTAGTCTTTGTAAAAAATAAGCCTGTTTATCCGTCAGCAATGACAAGATAATGAATACTGCTTTGTCCACTCCCTTATCTGCTGTGTAAATGATCCGTATCATGTCTGATAACGGGTTGAGAAAAAAATAGTTCCGAATCACAAGATAACAATATTCCACACAAAGTTGCTGAAACTGTCAATTACAGACTGTGTGCCGGCAAAACAAGAATTGTGTTTTTATTTTCTGTCCGTTCAAAGTGAAAAAAAGTTGTTTGTGATTTGATTTTCTTTTTACGTCCTCCTTTATCTCAACAAGCAGGATTGTGAAACTGTATTGATTTTATTGGTCAGACATTATTTTTTGTTCTCCAGAAGGAAAGTTGTTAATAATTCACACTGCAGTTCTGCAAACTTGTTTTCCTCTTTCTACTTTTTCTACTCATACAAACTCATTCTAAAAAAAGAGAGAGAGAGAGAGAGAGAGAATCTGGAGCTCTTTTGGGGAATATTTATTGTAATTTTCCTACATTACTAATCACTCCGCAGCATGTTGTGTCAAACCACCACCAAAAGATAACATTCTTCATTGACTATTCAACACCATGTGTTTCCTGTGTGTCTGTATGTGTGTGTGTGTGTCAAGATAATTTTAATTTGATGACATTTGCTGCTGTGGTGAGCATCTGCTGCAGTCTGAAGACAAATGTTCCCTTTTTTTTTAATTTATACAAGACATGCCTCATTTTGTTTTCCACAGGACTACAATGACGAGATCAGGCAGGAGCAACTGAGAGAGTTATCCCTGCTGAACGGCTCTGAAGAGTCGAGCAGAGGGAGGAGCGTGCAGGCGAGGCGAACAGCCACCACGATATCCACGAGGTAAAGGACTGTATGCTCATCACTGGGGTGGCAAAAATATAAAAAAAAAAAAACATAGCAAAAATATCCTAGCATGATTTTTTTTTTTAATGGTAAAATCACAATCACGTTTTTTATCATAACTTGTTTTTTTTTTACATTGAGACTATTTTGCATGTTTCTGTGTCAATGACTTAAGGTAGCCTACTCTGTCAATTCTCAAAATCTATCAGTAGGTTTTAAAGGCAAACAACACAGACTGATAAAGAAACACTGAATACATTATTGAACAAGGTCAAATCAAAAAGAAAACTTAGGTAACTCTTAAATTTCAATGTGATTTAGAACACAAATGATCAAACTTTAATGGGAATCATATGTAAGGGAAAATGGAGCTGCTGCTGTCACCTCTTTCCACTGTTTACTAGTGTCCTCATATGGAGCATCTTCATCAAATACCTGCCTCCCACTACACACACACACGCGTGCGTGCACGCATACTGAATTTGAAGATGTTTAGCTGCTGAAACAGCAGCGAACATACAACAACAATTATTCCACCGTTTTCTTTTTGAATTTAACAGGAAGGCTATCATTGGTTGGTCCTCTTCACATTAAGCATACTGTGAGTTGGCCAAGAAAAAATACTCATGCGTCTGTGTGAACATAGAACTGCAATTAATAGAAGGTGCCCTATGAACGATAATACGATCTGTCTGCTCTGGCAGATTGTCAACACGTTCAAATCCTTCACAATCTTTTATCGTCATATCGGACACCCCTACTTGTCACTGATGTGCAAAATACAGTTTGTGTGAGGATCTCATGCAAGATGTACATATACATGTACACAGAATATGTTTATTTAAGTCAATATATTATCACATTTTGCAAAATTACTTGACAGGGAGGTGAACTAAGAATGAAACAAACAGCAGCAACATGAGAAAGTAATTGATGAGCACTGCATGGCCACTAAGCTCAGCACTGTGGGTGAGAGGTTTGGACTCCATTGCGGGTCTTCATACTTCATCAAAGTTAGTTTTGCAGGCATTTTACCTTGAAGTTGTTAATGATTGAAAAAAACAGGATTCACCCTGCACTTAAAATAATTTTGTGTCCATTAGGTGCTTCCTCACATTTTTATGTCCTTTGATTTCTTGAACATGTCTGCTTCACCTGGGGTGGGCTGTGTCTGCTCAGACTAGCTCAGTCTGCCCTGTTTGTGCAGAACATATAAATTCTCTATAATACAGCTGAGCTGTGTTAATTTAAATCCTCTTTTTTAAAACCTTTACAGTCATTTGTTATTCATTGCAATATGATTTGTATGTTTATGCTTTTATAGATAATCTAGAACAATAACTACTAAAAATAAAAAGTACCCTCCGTCACTTTGTATTTTCAGGTTGATTTAATGGTGAATATCGCAGCGTTTTATGCAAACTTGCTCTGAGTTGTCTTCCTCTGGTTGTAGTTAATAGTTTAAAACAGTCTTTTTTTCCCCACTTGTGTCATCTTGATGATTCACATATTACTTGTTCTCCCTGCTCTGCAGCTCGAGGGGATTTTAGGATCTAGGAGCAGAAAAACTTAATGTTACAGAGCATTTGATTGGCTTAGTCATGTATGCAGCTGCTTGTGTGAAGAGCAAAGTGTCCATAATCTCCCTGCTCCGTGGCGGTCCCTCAGGAGTATAAGCAGGTACAGTGTGCCATGACAGCCTGGCCTAATTCAGGCACCACATGTAGACGATGAGCTAAATCCAGCAGTAACATGGGACTCTCCCAATTTAAAGTCACACCACCACCACCACCACGTCCCTTGCCCAGATTTTCCCCTTATGGTACAATGATAAGCGATTATTGTAAATCTCCATGAAAAAACATGCACCGGTAATTCTCCTTTGACTGTCTGTATTTTTAGATCACAATGGTCTTCTACCTAGTGAAGGATGTGCCAGAGGAAGAAAGGGTGTATACTAGCCCACCTACATCATGCTGTTAAAATGTTAACTTAGCAGAAAATAGACAGCTTTGCAATGCTAATCCCTGCAGTGTCCCTGTAGTCCAGCCGCTGGGCAGTCACACTTTCATAAAAGAAACAGTCTACCTTACATTCCTCATGTCTGCCCTGTGTCAAATCACTGTTCGCTCCCTTTGAATACCTCTCTGCCTACAGCCTGAGCGGCAGATGTGATTTTCTACAAACACAGACACGGCCCTGCTCCATCATGTTAGAGAAATAACCATGTTGCATTCCAAAGGCATGTTTGCACAGCATAGAGAGACACTCGTCAGGCTTCTGATCACTACAAGATCTACTTCAGTGCTATGTTAATCTTGTGTTTCACCTTAGCGCGCTGCATGACAACCACCGACTGAGGCAGCCTGCACATGTGCAGAGATAAGAGGGATTTAACAGACTACTTTGTGTCTTAAGTTTACTTCTCCTTTAAAATCACAACACTTGTGGAGGGTCTCAGTAAAACTGCTGCCATGTTTGTTTGTCTGTTTGTTTGTTTTACCAGGGGCCACAGAGGTGCAGGGAGGAGTGCAGCGGCAGCACCTCGGGGGACTGCGACAACAGTGCACAGCAAACTTCCCACAACGATTTTGACGAGGGAGGTACAAGCTCCGAGAGCCAGAGGGGCCGCAGCGAGCAGCGGGTACAGACCCCCGCTGTTAGCAGTCACACATGAATCATACGACGACTATGTAAGTCCAATCCTCTTTGCACACGCTGAAAAGTATATCTGATAGTTATTTTACTTGAGCCATGTGCAAATCAGACTTACTTTAATCTCCTTTCATGTGGACTGGATGTGTCTGGCTTTATGTGGAGCGGTGCGGCATTCTGAGACATGATTACTTCGATTTTAAAAACTTTATTTTGGATGATCTCAGTTTCTTTATAAAGTTGCTTCACTAAAAAGTTTTAAGGACAAGTAAACAAGTCAACACCACAACCACAAGCAGGGATCAATTTCTCTTTATCTCTTGCCAATATTTTAAAATCATGGCACATTTTCATAGGGTTTTTTCCGTTCATGGTGGTCTTTCATGTGTTGCTGTGCCAGACTTGATGTGATATTCATGACCTTCTTCGGTGCTTGAAGGTGTGTCTGATGTGGTCATATATGACGACAGTGTATGTTAAAAGATTTGGATGTTTTACTAACCCCAGCTCAGTAGTTTTAAAATGATAGTGAAGTGATATTCACCAAGGTAACAGCCATATTTGTTGTTTTGGTGATTATGTCCGTAGTTTGTTTTTAGAGGAAGCGAAAATCAGCCTGTTCATACTGTATATGAGGATGGGCTGTAAATACTGTTTATAATGATTCATCAAGCTGATTAAATTCAAATTCGATTCAGAATAACAAAGATTTTCGGTTTTCTACATCTTACATTATTGCCACACTTTCCACACGTTCTAGGTCAAGTTCAGTCTCAGACAAAGCCTCATAATTCGAACATAAAGCTTTCTGATAGCTTAGCACCAATAACAGCAGCAGCAGCAGCAGCAATAAGAGAATGTAATAATAGTGCATACACAGCAAAATGCTATTTTTTTCTGTCACCTATGGAAGCACAATGTTGTGCTCTACACTAGTTTTACAGCAAGCGTCCAACAAACAAAATGCTGCTGCAGGCTGTTTTAATAAAATAAATAAATACATAAATAAAAACAAGTGAGGTGAACGGGTGCAGACACCTCAGGGCACTTAGACAGGTTATGTATTAGAAAATGGTCTGAAATCTAAGAGTTAAGTGTTGAGCTTCTGATCTGACAATATCAGAGCATCAAAATAACATAAAATAAAATAGGAAGAATGTAAATTTAGTCACTTTGGTCTCAGAGTTTGCCATTTTTCTTGTTACTAGTGCAATAAGAAGAGACACCTACTGGAATGGTGCTGTTTTATTATATGGTAGGAAGTCACAGTGAATAGCTGCACCATTAACATGCAGAGAGAAACTGCCCCACTTAGACATACAGTTAGCGCCCTGATCAGTGATCTGTGAAATCTTTCTTATCACTTAAATCAAGGAAATATTCAGTGCTGTTGTTAGAGTATTCCCTCATCCTGGGATCTTAGAAGAAACATTTTCAAGGTCATTTTGAAAGGACTACACAAGGTGAGCTCTAAGTTTCATCCAAATGAAAAAAGGCAACACTTTTACCAGTCTATTTCCTCAGAGCCTTCCTGCTAAGAAAAGCCCCCATGTGTGCAGGCAATTGAAGATTGGGCTGTCTGCATGGGGAAATGCACAAGCGCAGTCTCATTACCAAACCAAATTGAGTTCTGATGTAGAGCCTGTGTATTTCTGAGGAGTGAAAAAGCCAGGCATTTCTTCTCTTTGTAATTGGAGGCTGGAAAAGGAGGGTGGGAGCACAGAGACTGGGGGATTATGGAAAGACGAGTTTGTCCTGAACATTCTCTTCCCTCATATCTTTTTTTTCGCTAATACATTGCACAGTTTGCATTAAGCATGTTCCCAGATAGACCTCTGTATAGGAAGGTCCAGCTTTTTGTTTTTTTTTTCATTCCCTCCGTATACCAGATGCTGCATTGCCTGCTGCTATTTCCCTATAAGAACCCTGCAGTGTACAATCTACTGAAACACAATAGTACATCCGAAGCGGAGGATGTATTTCTGTCACTGCTTGTCTTTAGGAAAATATGGTGTGTATGTATCGTGTAATTTCTCCAGAGACTGTTGACTGATGGACTCTGTCAAACTGTCAGTCTCTCATAAAGGCGATACTGCTGGAATGTTTATAATTGTACCTAATCGAGGATGATATTGATTTAAAACTTCAGAGGAAAGCATGAAGAAGCTGCTGGTTATCATATATCCTGGTTTGCTTTATAATCTATGAACATAATGTTTTCTCTTTCTCACCTTGCTCTATCCTTTGCATCATCTGGTTTCTTTGTTCCCCCTGAACTGTAGCTGTTTGTTCAATGATTCTAATGAGTACTACAACTGTTGTTTATCTCCCTTACCAAATCCCAGAGAGGCTGAAGGCAGCCATGAATTATAGTATTATATGCCTTCATCATAATGATACTTACTAAAGTGAGAACACATGCAAGACATGCAGGAAGAGTTGGGGATCAAACAACAATTCAATGGGTGTTTTACTTTCAAATAATAATAAGTTTGTGGTCAAAGGTGAAAAAGCCCTCATCAGCATGTGTGGTTCAACACTGAGCTAAGCAGAGTACGCTTTTGTTATTTAAAAACAAAAGTGAGCATCATCATTTGCTACTTCTTCTGACTGGTGCTCCTGTGCAACAGGGTAAAGGCTGCTGATTCAGATGTTGTAGGTGACCCCTGCACTCTGAGGTTAGTCACCGTCACCACACAGGAGACCAATGTCAGGATCCATGATATGGTCCTGACAGATTGATGAAATCACAGGACTGCATTGTCGCAAAGCAGTCGATCCCCTGGGAATGTGCCCATACAGGATGACACCAGGTAGCAACTTATTGGGCCTGATGTAAAGGAAGGAAGGACGGAAGGAAGTCGAGAGACAGTCTTGGTTTAGGATTTGGTAGCCATGCCTGACTCCAGCATCTCTAACCAGAGAGAAAAAAGAATAAAAACAGTGGAAAAACACAGGTTCTATGACACTTAAGAAAGCCAAATGGTTGACCTCAGGAGGACAGGGGATGGCCTACATTTCTGGGATGACTGCTTGGAAAAGGGCCACACAGTTACAGGCAAACAGGTCAGGAAGAGCGCTCCTCCACGAGAATAACCCTTCAGTCCACCAGTTTAGAGTGGTGCAGTCATCAAACGCCAGCCTTACTCAGCTGATTTAGCACCCTCAGACTTCTACCTAGATAATGTCCTCGCTGCTGCGGAGCACTTGCTAGAGGTCAAGATGCTGTGAAGCAGGAATTCATATTCTCATAAATGCTGGAGGAGACTACGTTCAAAACTCTAAGTTTGACTTCTTCTACCTTAGACCACAAACTTACCAATCACCCAATCAAATATTATAAAAATAACACATTTATCAATCATGATACTAAGGTTTCTTTCCTGCAACACAGCCCCGGTTTGAAGTTCTTATTTTTACCTCCTGCTTTTATGCACAGTCAACACAACAAGCTATTATTATCACTGCACATCTTATACATTTCAGTGCTTATTCACAATCAGCACACACACATGAAGTTGTGTGTGTGTTGAATGAATGACAGGTTGTTGTTTTCTCCTCCATTTAAGGTGAAGTTCCCATAAACATTTGCTACTGTTTCTGCTGCGCCGCGGGTCATCATGTAACAGAGGTTCCTCTGGAGACTGTAGTGATAAATGGACGCTGTCATGCTGTCAGCGTCGTAAAACTAATACAGTGACAGTGAACATTATTGTACCTCTTAAAGGATGGCAAAAAGTGAAGTGGATCGCCGTGGCGGCAAGTTTGTGAAAGAGAGGTCTCAGTCTACATTAAATTGAGAATGAATAAATAGAATGAGCCTGAAATATTTTTGAATCTTTCCAATCGAGAGATGATACATGTCAAGAAAAAACATATCGCAGCATGAAAACATCTGCTGCGTGGTATATATGTGTATCTCTCACAGTAGACAGTGCTGGTGGGCTTTTAGCATCCTTTCAGATAAACTGATAAGCTGTTTAGTGAATAAATTATCATTTGATGATATAATATTTTGTTATAAAACACATTCAGAGCACATTATGTAAGCAGTCGACTGTCTTTTTTTTTAGTTAAAGTTAGATTTTGATCATTTCAAGGAAAACAATGAAAACTGCATAGCTGGATAGCTTTTGACTTTTTTTGTCATATAGAAATGAAACAGCCGTCCAGCCGTCTACATGAAGCTGCTCCAAAATTAATATCTCATCTATAACATTACGTGAAAGTGCTTAAAATGCAGATCTGTTATCCACTGACAGACGCCTGTTGTCCAGTGATAAGGCATCTTTAACTTTCAGCAGATATAATTCATGTCCTCTATTAATCTCTAATGTTATTGACAGCATTTGATCTGATGTTTTCTCTTTCTGTAGCATTTCAATGACTCAATAATAGCACTAATAACCATTATATTTTGACATTTTAAAGTAGCATTAATTAACTCATTTGGCTGATAACAGAGCAGCAGTGAGACATTTCACTGTAATCAAGTTTTTCTATGTGAAGGTGCAGAGAAAGAGCAGAGGCAGATTAGAGATGTGATGGATGGAATCCTGTATAGACCGGGACCGTGGCCCCCCATTTAATGTTAAAGATCAGATCCCATCTGGATCAAATCTTATCTTTTAATGTCAGCGGTGATGATAAAAGGAACCTGAGAGTGATGCAGCACCCTGTCCCTGACAGCAGACCATGACTTGTAGAAATTGCTGGTAAAAACTGAAACGCATATAACTCGCTTTTTAAACCTGAGCCCTGCAACCATAGTGAGGCTGTGCAGGAAATGCCATAATGTGATTAAACACAGGGGCTTTGGGAGGCTTTGAAGGAAAAAAAAACTCTAATCTATCTGCTGTGGAAAAAGTGAAAGGACACCCTTTTGAAACGGGAAGAAATTTCTATTCGTATCATCTATTTCATGAACATAAAAGATACGGGAGATCCGTGAGGTTCTTGAAGGAAAGCTGTTTTTGTGAGGCCACTGTGAGGGTTAGGACGCACATCTGCTGTAATTGCTTTATAAAAATAGGTTCAGAACCACTGCTGAGTTCACATTTGTTAAATTAATTATGGAAATTCTTCATGCAGAACTCTCCTGTTTATTAAAACAGATGTATGACATACACTTGCGCAAAACTCAGGTAGAATGCATAATAGCCTCGGCTGTATCATCGGGGACTGGAGCAGCCTGTGAGAGCAGAAGCAGACAGATGCAACTACATCTAATGCTAAATTCATAGCAATAAGCAATTAACACTGAGAAATACATGCCTGGCATCATTCTTCGGCCTGCCTGTTTACATTATATGTGGTAGAATGTAACTTTTCAATGCATACACTAAACACATTCAGGAGTCAACTAATATTTTAAATATATAAGCAATAACAAAAGATGCATGCTGATTGAATTTGCACAGGTACAAAGCAGTGAGGAGCAGCATCTATTCACCGAGACAAAAGGCTGCAAATCTCATTTTCCTCCCCATTCTGCGGCGTGGAAAGGCATTCACAGGCAGCTCCCTATGAAGATCAGTCACTGCCAGGGGACATACAGGTTGTCAATTGATAACGAAGCACAGTGCTAAGGGCCTTTAGGTTCCCGTTGTCCTAATTACACTGAGCGAGGACTCTCCACTCTTGTGTTAACACTTGATTTATGTCCTCTGCCTTGTTAAAAGGGACCAGTGTTAATTGTTTTTACAGATGAGTGTCAAACTAGAGGAATCAAGCCTCATTTATTAGAGGCTGAACTATTTATCTGTAGTACTTTGTCAAATCTGGATGTGTGTGCGTGCACTAACAAAACACAGAGGTCAGCAGAGAGACAGTGATGGACATTTTTTTTTTCCTGTGAATGACGGTGAATGATGCTTCTTCATAATGATGTAGTTGTTTTTCACAGTTAAATAATTAAATGTAAAAAAATAAATCCTGGAACCATATACATGTATAGATTGAGTAGAAAGGTCGTCCTGTCTCAAGGTTTCTCTACGAGCTTTTTATCCTGCTGTGAAACTACAACTCATTGTCTTCTTCAGTAGATAGTTTTCCTTTTTGATGCCATCTTACAATGAAAATCGCTATAAATAGCAAAAATGGCTGTTGAGTAAATGGATATATCGACAAACTCTTCAGCAGAAGTCACTGTGGCTATTATTAGATATTCAGTGCAACGCTTCAATAAGATAAGAAATACACTGTGTTTAAGGGATGGCGCTATATTGGTTGATGTCCATGTAGCTTAGCAACAACGCCTAATAGCACAACCATGACTAGCATGAGTATATAAGTGTGCTGTAATGTTGTTGGGACCTCAGAGTTAAAGAGGTTGGACACATTAGCAAAGGATCAGTTCGGCTTTAACAAATGAGACCTTAGAGAGACTTTCCTTATGCTAAGCTAAGCTAAGCATGCACACGGTGGATATATATTACTATAATATGTATTTCTATATATTAACTAGGCTGCTGTGTGTTCAAATAAATGTATCTTCTGTAATTTATTTTGCAATAGGCATGTTTTTTTATCCTATAGGCTACTGTAGAATTTCTTGCTGTAACTGAAGGTTTATTTTTAAAATACTGGGATAAAATGGTTAATTACTGAGATATGCTGGTCTCTAACTCTGTGGAGAAAGGCTCATGCAGGAAGTGAGAAGTATAGGATCCCCTGAACAACTTAATCCCTAACATAATCCCCCCTAACTTTAATTTAGTCAATTTCATGTTCGCACAAATAGAGCCACACAGGAACCAGAGCGGTTTGAATCAGCATTACCCGACAGGAGATGAGGAGTGTGTACAAGAGCCTGGGTGTAATTTCTTTTGTGTTGCTGCACTTGATGTCCTTCACCCTGATTTTTCTGCTTTTGTGTCATAAAGCATAACCCAAAGCAGCCACACCTATTTCAGGATGCTATTGTTACAGGCAGACACGGAGGAATAATGTGCTGTTGACACTTTTTTTTCTGGAATAAACCACTTTCAGTGCAACACATTTTATTTTGCTGATTTAAAATGTGTTTGATGTTTAAAAAAAAAAAAAGGAAACCGAAAGCTTGTACGTACCATAGAAGAGCTTCATTGGAAATAGCGAGCCTGGGAAGGATTAGAAAAGATTAGATCACGATGAAAAAGAAACATAAGCACTTTAAACTCCACCAAATCTCTATAAATGAGCAAAGATCCAACAATTACAAGCGGAGACAATAGCTAAGTCTACTGTTCTGCACACGCTTTGGCCTTTCTCCAGTTTCAGGTTAGGGTGTTTACGTGAACCTTTGGTCTGCGGAGACCGATTATCTCTGCTGTCATGAATAAACCATTTGACAGCATATTAGGTAGAGGGCTTGCTTCAAGCAGACCAGTTCATGTAAGGTGCAGGTTTCACTTTCATCATCCTGCAACCATTTCCTCTGTTTGTACATCACACCATCAAACAATTTCGAAATTTCAGAATGAATGATGCAGACTTAATCATGAGATGCATTTAAAACTATGTTAAAACATCTACATTATTGTTGCCGTTGAGTGTGCGGGTGGTGCAGGTGTGTAGGCGGGACGAGGGTGTGTGGGAGCATGATGTTACTGCCGATGTCTCCAGATTCATGCTATAAGCACCTGGTGCCTCTGGCAACAAAGTGGTGTGTGAATCATACGACTATTAGGAGATGATGTTTACTAATTCTATAAAGAAATCAAATGCAATCTAAAGCTTATTAGTGCAGTAAAAATGAGAGAAAATGAGGACATGCTGTCTGAGGAGGACAGGCCAGACTTTGCAGAATCAGCCATCTGATGCATCCTGGCATCACCATCGACCCTGACCGACTCTGAGCATCACACAGCTCTACCCTCTCACTGCGCTCTGTGGGCTTGGTAATGCAGCGATGAGCCAGCAGCAGACGTTCGATAGTTCCATAATAGTTTAATAATGAATCACAGATGTAAGTGGTTAAGAGGTTGTGGGTTTAATGTGTGTCTTACAAGCACAAACACAGTGTAAACACTGCCGGCCTGAATGTTTGCAGAGATATGATTACATTCATTTGATATGAAGTGAATGAAACCTGTGAGAGGGACCATTATAAGATCTGGCATCACTTCAGTTCCCCCATCTGTGTCCCCACTTTCATTGTCTCCACACAGACACACACAATGTCCCACCAAGTTTGTTTTTATTGATTTTCTGCAGAGAAAATTGTTTTAAATAATTTATAATAAATAATGTTTCATTGTATGAGCAGCAGCACTTTATCTTAAATGGATGCTCACCTGGTATGGAATACAAGTAGAAATTAAAAAACAAAGAATAAACAGAAGTGTTTTTTTATTTATGAGCTTGGTGCCTGGAGCCGTCCTCTCAGTCCCAGAGAAGACAGAACAACCTGAAAGTTTCCTGAAAGTCCTACTTTAAGTGCTTACCTCAGCTTGTCAAACTTAATCTCTTGCAGTGCACAGTCCTAATTGAAAGCAACTCTGATGAGTGTATCAACATTTTGATCAACTCCTCTTCTTCTCTGATCTGGGTTTTGGCAGCCGGACAGTAAAGGGAATTTGTTCTGTTTAAAGGGATTTTAGGAGTAAAATCAATGGAAGCTGTAGAAGTGAGACGGCCAGAAATGGTGATGTTCACCCAGTTTCCCCCTGTTTTTATTCCTGCTGCAACCTTCAGTGTCTAAAAAACTGATGATCCTGATATGATGCAAACACAGGATGGGATCTTAACCGGCATCTTTTGTGATTTATTCTTCTAATGAGACACAATATTTACCTGATTTGATCCATAAGCACACTGAAAATGTCACTGAATGGATTAACAGACCCCTGGAGACTTGTAACTAGAGGTCGACCGATTTATCGGTCGGTTGATATATCGGGCCGATATTTGCTATTTTTGTATATATATCGGCATTGGCCAAAAATCCGTGCCGATCTAAATTCAGGCACATCCGTGGGCAGCCCTGTGTTACTGGTGCGGTAAAACCATCGTGAGTAAAAACTATGGACAGAGCTTCTGTGACGTCACCCGTTTGTTTCTGAAGCACTGTTTTGAGGCTTGGTGGGAGGCTCCGGGACGCTCTGACCGCCGCCATGTTGGCAGCATCATGTTGGCAGTGTCATGTCCGCCAAAACTCTAAATATGGACAAAGAGGGGGAGCACAAGCGGAGTTTAGGGGGGCGGGTGATCGTGGAAGCAGGAAACTCGCGCTGTGATATGGCAAACGTCTGTCGCTCAAGCAGCAATATCCATAATTATGCGTAATTTTAAGTCCGAATATAATTAACATTATAAGTTGTAAAAAATTGTGAAATATATGAGGCATTTCACCTGCTGTACACCTCCAAGTGCTAGTCCCTAGCAGAGGTAAAGTGTCTATATCAAGCCTTTACCATGGGCTGCGTGGAGTTTAGCCATTTTTATTATTATTGAACTGGACTGTAGTCACTGGCTGGCTTTTGTGCTCCTTTCCTGAGTAGCCTCCTACAAGATCCATATTGCTGTTTGAGTCTCAGAAAGTGTCCATTAGGCTCCAATAGTAAGACATGTTCCCCCTGCAAACCTTAATCAATAATCTCTGTTGGACATTATTTTTTCCCTCTTCTATAAGTATCGATTGATCCTTTATATTCTGGGCAGAGATGATGCTAATGGTCTGAACTTTGTGTTGTCCTTGCAGGGCTACGACGACGGATATGGTGGAGAATATGACGACGAGAGTTACGAAGCCTATGAGGATAATTACAGCAATCAGTCAAAGATGTAATGTTTACACACACACACACACACACACACACAAAATGCTGGATAAACAAAAAATAAGTGTATTCAAAAACCATCTGTCAACTGTTATTGTGTGTGTAAGGACTAGTGTGACCAGCTGTCTATATGGGCCATTACTGTTGAACATTTCTACAAGAAATGGGGCATTGGTGGGCAGCAGTGGTTTGGGCAGCAGTGGTTCAGTGGTATAGCAGGGTTGTCCAGTAACCGGAAGGTTGGTGGTTCGATCCCAACTCCTCCCTAGTTGCTGCTGTGTGTCCTTGGGCAAGACACTTTACCTGCATAGCCTCCAGTGTACTCACTGGTGTCTGGCACTCTTTGCTGGGCTGCCTTAAGCAATTTCCCCATTGTGGGACTAATAAAGGTTTCAAATTTAATTTAATTTAATTTAAGAAAACACATGAAAAGGCCAAAAATAACAACCAACCACATGTCTGTGTGAGAGCAGTGTGTTGTTCTGTTAAAATTACATCAGTGAGCAACAACGGCACTGTTGTGTTGTGTATCTTACACCATCCTGCTGCTGTAAAGACTGACAAAAAATGTGTGTTCATCCACCACTGAAAATAGTGTCCAGCAAAAGCAGCATGTTCACCTGTTAGAGTAGAACTTTCTAAGCAAATTGTATTGATATACAATATAGATGTGTAAGAAGAGATCGAACAACACATTGTTTTATCTCATATTAATACTCCATATTGGATTTAACAAAAAAAAAACATCATTTTAATGGATGTTTCCACTCTGATTTAGCATTTCAGATTATTATGAATATGGACACGGAACCACTGATGAATCCTACAATAACTACGGTAAGTGCAGCATTTTGCACTGAAAAGATCATTTAAATGAGTCACTCTCACTTTCATATGACTTCTCCTCTTTGTTGGCACTCACTGTAAATTCAGGTACCTCATTATTCAATTACATGGCTGAAAAAAGATGCTAGCTGATTAAGTTTCCCTTTTCATCTTCTGGCTTCAGCTTCTCCTGTTGTTTACTGTCTGAGTCTGTTTAAATTCTTATGAAGTCCATATTTTTGTGGTCAGAGTGTTGGTCAGACAGAACAAGTAATGAGTCACCTGGGGGTTTTGTTAAATTGGTATTTAGATCAAATGATGTTAATCAACAATCACTCAATATGTTGTGATCATACTATCACTGTATCATTCTCATACATATGGGCTGATAGGGACCTCTTCTACCTACTCTTGGCCCTAAAAGGTACATGATTTATAGCAATGACTGAAACAACATGAAAGAAAAAAAAATCAATGAGCAAAAATGGGACAATAAAGTGCGGCAGTGACCCACACGTTTCGTTAAACTCCAGTGCATGGTGTGTAGCAGCTGTAGCATCACTGTTGTTGTTTCAGTGCAGTATTTCCTGGTGTTATCCTTCCATGTCAGATTAAGCCAACAACAATTAAATGGCTTCTTTTATTAAAGCTAATGAGGAGTCACATTCACAATCAAAAATCACCTTGGACTTTATTTAAATAAATTCCTGACAATCGTGACCACACACTCCTGGCTACAGCTGTCGCTGCTGCTGCACTGATAGAGGGAGAGAGAGAGAGAGAGAGCGAGAGCGAGAGAGAGAGACCTTGTGGCTGCAGCCCACTTCTAAACCTCCTCACCCAGGGAGCCACTCCGGCATGAATGTTGCCTCCTACCTTCCTGGCTACAAGCTGTGTCTATAACAGTAAATGTGCTTGTGAAAGCTCATTGGATTAACCACTATCCATTGTGAAGGTGGAGTGTGTGCTGACCAACCTCTGCTGTGCACATAAGTCTGTTCTAAAAACAAACTTTTTATCTCATTGATTTTTAACAGGTTTATATATATAGGTCTTTTATAACACAATGTAAAATGTAAGTATCAGCAAAAAGTGGAGCCACCAAGTTGTCACATGACCGCGACGATAAGCTAGTTGCCACAGCAGGTTTGCAGGCTCATTCATTTTCAGCACAATGAATTGTGCGCTGGGGTGTTGACGTTTTGGACCGAACCAAAAAAACCAAAGGGGCAATGATTTGATTTTCTGCCTCATAAACACTTTCTTATTTGGAAGCGGTGCAATGTGCCATGCAGCAGAGGTGGCCGTCGTTATGTAATTTGGCTTTGAGGAAGGAGCTGCTGACACTCAGATCTCAGTATTGGGCCAACAGAGAGGGCAGAGAGGGCTTATGGAATTAATTTTGTGTGAAGAGAAGCCCCAGTAGAACCCAGGAAGTGATTTTTTTTTCACTTAAATGTCCTTGTGAGATGATACCTGTGCTCTTTGACAACAGCTTTCCACATGTGTGTGTGTGTGTGTGTTTTTTTTAATGTTTTGTCTGCAGAAGAGGAGTGGGCGACTACCCGACCCAGTCTCAAAGCTCCAGTTTTACGACTAACCAGAGGCGGCTACAGAAAACATCCCTATGGCAGATACTGAAGGTGCTCCCAATATGTGACCTCCTAATCTCCTAAACTCTTTATAATTTTTTTTAAAAATACAATGTTGTAAACTTTACTTTTTGGCCTTCTCCTTTAGAAATGGAAAACAACCCCTATAAAGCACATAAATCAACATTACAGTATTGTAATGTTGTTATTTAGAGTGAGTGGGTGAGTGAGGGGGGGGGGTGGTAGATACCGTCCCTATCCATATACAGGAAGGCTGTTTTAAACTAAATGCCCTTCATTCCACCTTTATCCTCCACAAAAACTGGGAAATTACATTAAAATGCAGATTTATTCTTGCAGGTTACGTCCATGATTGTGACAAATTGGCTTCCATTTATTGTCTTTAATGCAGTTACACCCCTGAGTCAGATCAGGCAATCATATTCAGTTATTATTTGGCTTGGCAGAGTGACGATCATAGCAGCGCCGTCTATGGCTGTACACGGAATTACGGAGGGTGGCTTTAAAATCCATATCCTTAAACCTGTCACACAAACTGAAAGATGAAAACTTTTACATGAAATTGATAGCACAGACAAGAATGAGCCTATATTGTGATTTTAAATGATTCAAAATAATGTGAGATTGTGTTCCTTTTGTTTGTTTTTGGGTTGAAAGCAGTCAGCTGCGATGTATAGTGTGTTATTTATAATGCGTGCTTTGTCCTGTGTGTAATCTGTATTTGTACATAAAGCATTTAATAAAAACAACATAAACCTCGACATGTGTCTAAATAGTTGGCTGGGCAGATTTAAAGTGATATTTCTCTGCTTTTTTTTTTCTTTTAAAACCTGACGTTTGCTTTTATGTAACAGCTAACACGTTTCATAAAGAAAGCCAACCTGTCCCTAATGAATTATCTGTTAAATAATTTATATTCCTGCTCAATCGTCCTTGACTATTTGATCATCTTATTTAAAAATTATTAAATTTCTCTTCTTAATCCAGTCTCTGAAGTTTTACACCATTAAACAGACACTGATTGACTCTGAGAATGATATGGAGTTTAAAGAGGTAAGAAGTCCTCATACATTATCATAATAATGCCTTAAAATACGCTCAGCATTTAAAGCTGGCTGTGGGAGAGCATAATGGGCCGTACAGGATCTAGATATATATTCATACCCTGATTTTACTGCTGAGTGAAATACAAAAAAAAAACCTCACTCATGTTATAAATGTGTCTGCTAACCTCTTTCTGCATTTCTGTTATTTAACCTGAGAAAGCTGTACATGCTCTGTAATTTTTCCGTGCCTAAAATCTGAAAGCTGAAGTCAATTTAGCCGTTTGAATTCTCTTTTGTGATTAGTCCACCTGAAGCCTGACTCTCATTAAGAGCCTAGATCACGGGACTGAAAGGAAGACTAAACACTAAGCAGGTAACCCTAATAATAATCCTAATTTAATAACTTTAACTTCCACTTAAAAAAAGTAAACCTGCCCAATTTAACCTCAAATAAATGCACTGCTGAATTAAAAAAATCCCTTTCCCATCTCTAACTAGATCCATAAGAAATTCAGCTAAACTAAAAAAGACAATAAATTGTGATAAAAGACGCTAAAATAATGTTCTGCAGACTAAACATCACATCAGTGATATGAATAAATTTCTTCTAAAACATCGTTGAATTGGTTTACTTTTTTCACAGTGATGGAATGTGATGGCTGTTATGTGCTGTGCATTGTGTACATGTTACACTGCATGCAGCCTGTGTGTCTTCTACACATGTTGGTGAAACATTGTTAACATGCTGCTCTGTTCTTTCTGTAGACAAAGAAAAACACTGTAGTGTGATCTGGTCACAGCAGAGAGGAGTGTAACAGGTGAGTACAGCACACAGACTCATGTCATTTAAAGACCATGGCTGTGTTCAAAATCACTCCCTAATCACTATATATATCCCTATATAGAGCCTCCGCCATTTTGTAGTGCTGTCCAAATTCTTAGTGAGAAATTATAGACCCCATATAGGGCCCTCAATGTATCAATGCATCTTGAAAAGTAGTACTGATGTTCACTACTGTTAGTGATATGTACCATCATGCATTGCGCAGACCGGCAAAGAGAACAGGAACAGAAGTTACGTTACCTGCTAACTGCTAACAACGTAGTTTGTTTAGCCGGCAAAGATCGGCTCGTTTAATTTACAATAGCAATGGCGTAATTATCAGCGACAGAAAATGAGGGAGGTAGAGTTCGGAATGTCCAAAAATGCTTTTACAATGAGTTCACTATATGGTGCCCTACACTAAACTCCCCCATATCGGGAGTAGGGAGTGAGTGATTTCGAATACAGCCCATGTGTAAGTTGTGTTTTGGTTTCTACACAATTCCAAACACAATCGCTGCAGAACTAGTTCAGTTTTGTTGTTGTTATTAGTGCTCAGTGGATATTCACATTTATTTTTAACATTTTAATGAGACACAATTAGCAGGACATCTGCAGCTTACGCTCTCATGGCCTCACATCAGGATCTGATGGCAAACAACACTTCAGACATGCATCAGTCATTATCATCTACAGTTGGGAGTTAGTGTTTTACTGCTTTAATCTGAAGTCATTTGACTTCTCTGCACAAGAGTTAAATAAAATAGCTACAGGAGCAGTGCTTTCTTGTGGCTTGCAGTGTGCAGATTTTTTGAGGAATTGAAATATATTTTCACATGAGTTTACGGCGTAAACTTATGATTTTACATCACTGACAGCTCAAAGCAAAACACAATGAAGTGCCGACATGCAATTAAAACAATGGCAACAAAGGAGGTGAAGGAAACAAAATCTTAAACTGCGAGTGTAATTGGAAATTACCAATCATCTGATTAGAAGAGCGTAACAGTAGTGATTATATGAAGCTGCAGCTGAAGAGTGAGCGGAGAGCAGAACACAAAGAACTCTGATCACTTTGCAAACAAAAATAATATTTAAAGTATGCTATCTGTTATTGCTTCTTTTATCTTCTGGCAGTGCTGCGTGTTTTTGTTTCATCTCCACCAGTTATTCGCACCCTCCCCTGTCTGCCGTACAGTAATATTCTTATTGTTTCTCTGCGTTTGCATAGCTGTGCAAACACAGTTAATCCCTGTGGCCAGATGCCTGCTGACCCTATTCATAAATCATCCTCTTCTACACTGACATTTTTCCTTAAGTGCGCTTCTTTTTCAAAATATATGTAAAAGGCATAATGTCTTAATTGCAACCTTGTGCATCAAGATTTATGAGCAATGCTACGAGGGTCCAGCATCAATGCTGGTTTATACTGGTGCAAATATTATCATAAGATTTCACCTGTAAGGCTGCGAAAGATTCAGAGATTCAGCTGCAAAATAATAGAATTAGTAGAAGTCTATGCACATCTGAGTATTTGGAATTTATGCTGGAGGACAAGCATGAATCATCAGGGTTGAGACATGGACTCAAAAGTATGACTTAGAGTTTAAAGTAAAAAAAAAAAAAAACTTGATTTGATTCAAGGTTATAAGAGAAAATCAGGCAGACAAACAAAACACAGGCCGAGCTAAAAGTCCAGGATGAAGGCTAAGGTAAAGCACTGCCTGGCAAATGATTAACTGGGATTGGCTGGAAGTAGAAATACTCAGGGATTATAAGTGAGAGGGAAAACCAAGGGGCTGCAAAAGTGAAAATGGCAAACAGGTGGGAGTGGCAAGGACAGTTTATGCTTTCTATGTCAAAATTTCATCATCCTTTCAAGTGTATGCACGGCATCTGTGCGTACATCAGGGAAAACACAGCCTGTTGTGCCGTGTGAGGATATTTGTGCTACAAACATCTTTATCATCACTGACAAAGTACAAGGACACACAGATAAAGAAATGCTTCCAAATTCTTGAGAAAATACCGTGCTATGGCTTCCTTGGCAACAGTCTCTTGACTTACTGTGACAAGGCCATATAACAAAATGTAGATATCCACAGGTTTATGTTCTACTTGGTAAAAAATGGAGTGAGACCTTCACAAAATGCAGCCATTAGCAAAGCATTTGTCATCTGCTGTGATTTCACACAACACACAGCCTAGAGCAGCTTAAAGAAGCACAAAATAAACAGAAAAATAAATCAACTGTTACAACATGGCAGACATCATATGAGCTGAACCACATCGGTGTCCTCTGTCCTCTGCTAAATGAGTGATTGTTGAGTAAATGGTAAAAGCGGTATAGTGCCGTGGCTTGAAATTGCTACCAAGCGCTGCACTAAAATGAAATGGCAGCTGTGATATAAGTTTCATACAGCCAGACTCTGAATGTCAGTTAGCAGCTAGTGTAACTTTTGTTTTTTTGAAACATGGTGAGTGTAGCTTCCTCGCACACTTTTGGATGACATACATTTTTCTTTCCTTTCTGCACACTATGCTAGCACCACACTCTGTACCCCACCTTGTGGTAAGCGGAGCACACATTTCTTATCATCCTAAGGCAGCTTCTCTCTGCAGCTGTACTGTAACATGACTCATTCTTGAGTTTTTTTTTCTGAGATCCTATTGTCTACCTACTTGTGCTCCTTCCTAGAGCAAAATGGCACAGAAGCCAACTCTCACACAGGACTGAAGATTGTACTCAGCTGTCACACATGTTCGGGTTCTTCGTCGGTCAGGAAAAGTCTGCTCGGTACGTATTCAACGTTGTCCTCAGCACCACACGGTTTTTCTTTAGCACATTAGCTGCTGAGTTACATAAAGAATTTCTGTGTTCAACACAAAATTAATAAGATGTCTTCAGTCGGTGAATAGATCACGTTGTCAGACAGGTGATTTTTCAAGGCTGTTTTTTTCAGAATAGCATTATTGTAAATCAACACTGAGCCACAGCAATGTGCTATTTATTAAATAAATCTGTAGAAAACAACATGCTCAGGAATGGCAATAAAACCATTCAGAGTGCACCAACTGGAGGGATTTCAGTCATTCTTGGAAGACTCTTCATGAAATCCATGTTCATTTATCTTCTATTACCACAACTGCCAACAATGAACTAAAGAATAAATAGCTGTAATTAAAAAAACATTGTAAGCAATCATATAATTTCCTATTTTCCACCTCTTTTCTGTTTAAAGTTTGCTCCGTGACCTGCCTCTATAAAGCTAACTCTGGTGTTTATTTGCACCTATATGAGTTGGAAGTGATGCTCAGTGTTGCTGGAAACTCTGTGTATGCCAGTGATGTGCATGCAGCCTTTGCCAGAAGTGCTCTCGGATCCATTTTCATAACAAGCCCGCCGCCAGCTCGAAACCAGCCAAGAGAGCCAAACCAGCCAAGAGCCAAAATCCCAAAGCCTGCTGTGGATGTTGATGCATTTCTTGAAGTGAATGCCACTGATAAAACTCCTCTCACACTCAGATTACAAAAGAGATTTTAAAAAAAGAGACGCATTACTCAATGTATACTTTTTTTTTGTTGTAGTTTTGCACAGACAGACTTTGCGGCTGTCTTTTGCATCTCTCACTTTTACTCCACACGTGTAGCGTGGGTGATTCACGTCCATTAGGCAGGCCTGAGCTGCAGCCTCGGGCTCAATAAAAGCTGGCAGCTGTTTGTTTTGTTGATTTGCCAAGTTTATCACCTTTGGCAAGATTATTTATGGAGCCGCAACGCTCTTAATAGAATACACATTAGTTTATTTGGTAAATGCTCTCTGCTTGTGCATCTGTTCCTGTGGAAGAAAAAAAAATCCTCTTTGTGGTAATTTGTGTTTGTTGTACACAGAGATAAATGTGGATTGAGAGAGAGAGAAGATGATGAAGCATGATGGCAAATGACCCAAAGGTAATGATGATGATTGGTTACCTCTTTACAGTAGCTTAACCTTTATCTCTCCACAGTTAATATCCACATATTTTCAGATAATACAAAATATCTTGCACTTCAGTTGGCGTCTTACTGTTTTTTGTGAATATACTTTGCTGGAAATAATTTAATCATCTATTCCAGTGGGGCTGCACATATACCTTGCATCATTTTTTCAATAAATGACCTTCCTTTGCTAAGTTTTGGTTCATTAGTTATGCTTTCTGCCCACATTATACACTGTACACAGAGCTGTTCCAACAACCTGAGAGCTTTTGTAATATGAAAATGATTGGATCATTTTATTGAACTAAAAACTACTATTCACTAAGACAAGGAAATACTCAGTTTTAACTAACTTTAACTATTATATTATTAAAATTAGTGAAATATCATGGGATTATTGATATTGATGCATGTTCTCTGATATGTGCCAATATTACAACTTTTTTAATAGTACATAATGAAGGTTAAAAAAAATGGTACAACGCACTGATTCACATCTGTTAGCTACGTTAGTAAGACAGCAAACCACACCAAGTTATCCAGTATATGAACAGTATATTATAGATTCATGTGATATTCTGTATCTTTATATTTTTTTACTCCCTAAAATCAGCATCAGTTTCAGACTTAGGTTTTACATTACCAGTGCACTATGAGAACAGATGAGAACAGATAACAGTTGTAACAATGCCCAAAGTTGTTAAACAGTTTCACCTTTATCTCTTGCCAAGATGGAAAGGAAAAAACAGTCTATGTTTATTAAATATGGAGAGTCCAAAATATAGACGGAGCCCAGCATTACAGGTGCATAACCCTCACACTTGTGCATGTACCGGTGGTAGTTAAGTAGGATTTGTTGTTATTTTTTGGCCAAACTTGCTGATCTTAACCAAAACTAAGCAGCTCATGAAGGTTAATTTTTCTGTGAGATGACAGATGTGACAGTGGTTTATTTAAAAAAATGTAAATCTGAGGAAAAGAAACTTGTTTCCCAAAATCCTGCTGAATACATCTCACCCTTTTAATAATACCACTGAAAGTTCAATAAGTAGAAATATATATGATTAAAAAAATAGGCCTTGCCCAGAATGAGTTGATACTCACACATTCTGCAGTCATGTAATGATACCATATGCTTATGGGTTGAGACAGGCTGTGAGAGACGTTGTCAGATATGCGACTCGCTGTACTCGCTAATTCTGTCAGCGGCTGCTGTGTGAACAAATAAATAATGGTGGCACTCTCTTTCCTGCCAGCCTCTCGTGCTCATGCTTTCTTATTTTCTCAAATAATTGCACCTATTTGTTCTTAACAAGACAATAAAAGCTCATTTTAAAAGGTCTAGGTGAGAGTAAGGAGGTCTATCTCCTTTCATATCCAGCTCAAGGACGAGTTGATTGTCTCTAGCTAAAAGCTGCATCTCCACACAAAAACGTCACCCCGGGTGTCAGATGCGTGCTGACAGATTATAACTGGGGGATTCATAAAGAGACAGTCGGTGAATGGAGTGGAATTACCGCACTGCATTTGATGCACATGCAGCCAAAATGTCAGACTCGGGGCTCAAAGTCTCATACAAACAAACAAATACACACACCAAGGACACAAGTGTCATTTGTCATACAAATCACAGTCAAGTTAGACTGCAAGCTTATCGTTCTACTTACTATTACATAGGCTGAAGGAATTGTTCGTTGAGTTTGATGTATTCAGAAATGTTTTTCTCATCTATCTAAGACAGCAGATAAGGTAGGCTGTTTTTCGAACCTTTATAAAGAAGTATATCTTTACAAATGTCAGACTATTCTGAATATATGCACTTTATCTTCAGTTTCATCTGGAACATCATCCTCAGCAAAATGCAATGACTAATGCTTCTGTATCCACTGGTGGTCATGGAAATATGTAGTGCTGAAAAAGCCAAGGAAATGGTTGAGAATCTAATGATCTAATGGTCTGACAAATAAAATAAACCTCAATCTCATGTCCACCATGCCTCTTTTATCAGTATAGAGTTTACGTTTGTGAATATGCTGGATTCTCCTTCAAACGTCAGGTCATCTCTGCTTTCTATCTGTTACAGGTTTGGTGCTGAGAAGACAACAAGTCTTTCTCCTGGTGTACAATAAAAACTTTTAACATGCCCTCAAACATCTGTGTTTCTTTTCAAGTCTAAACTTTTTAGTTCAACAAAAACTTGAGATGCACTGAATTTCTGCAGATATCCAAAATGATGACGTCATCCTTTTGGCTGATTGTATTGAACAAGCCTTTCCTATAGTGAAGTTAATTGATCAAACAGGCTAATTAAAGGAAACTGTGGTAAAGGAATGCCATGTATGCCATCAGATAGCAAGTGTGGTAGCAGTCTATGATACTAAAAACAATCTGCAGACATGCTTTTCCCCATTTTACAGATTTACTGATGTAATTTTCCATATGTCCACTAGGGACATAGTGAGTATTAGCCAGTGTGAACTTATTTCCAGTATAGCCTATTTTTTGCCAGCGGTTGATATTTCATGTTAAGGCCAACATCTGTCAATATCCCTAACTAACATATAGCTTATTCTGTTCATTTATATCATATAATATTGTAATGAACTTTGATCAAAGGTGCTCTCATGTAAAGTGAGTTCACCCTGTGTCACTAATAAATGGTTCACTCAGCGCTGCCAACATGAATGTGTTCGTTCATTAAGCAAATCCAGCCCACTGCTGGCGCTGTGGCCAAATGTCACAGATATTCCATAGTCAGACCCGGAATAAACTCCAGCAGCCAGTCACAGCTCACCTCACGTCAGTTTCTGAGTGGAAATCATAATGAATGGGCCGTCTGCAGCTCTACATATGGTGCACGGTGATTAACACTCAAGACTGATGGGCTGAGTGCAGGCTGCCTACTGTTAAATGTTCATCACTGTCTTCTGTCTGAATCTGTGTATTCATATTTGATTTAGAAAAAAATAAATAATTGTGTGTCCTCGTAAACCAGGCACCTCCCAGCGTCTCCCTCCATGTTCGGCTGGAACAGCTTGCTGGGCTTATACGAGTCACATTTCATGCAGAAGATCATCTATTTCTTATCTTTTTTGAGGGGTGGGGATGGGGGTGGAAAGGGATTTCATGAATCCGCTCAATTGTTTAGCAGACTGATTTCATCGAAACATCCACCCCTGATTCTGGCGTTTGTTTAATTCATTTGCTCCGTGACATCCACTCCACACAGCCTGTCAGACAGCATGGCATTTATCTTCCTCCATATCACTTGATCTAAATATTGGAAACACAAAGACACCAAAGTGGGTCAGGATCTAGGCGAATACCCAGAAATGTTCAATGATGCAAAACAGTGCATGGTAATAACTCTGACACACAGCATTCCCCCCCAGCCAGGGACAGATACCTGAGCAAACTCAGCTCTGTTTAGACAGCTGCTTGGAGAGCCAGAATAGGAAATGAGGGCTTATAATCACCAGAGTCTAAAAGGGCCTCTTCACCAATGTTGCACTTGATGGGGAAAAAAAAAGGGGGTGTGCAGAGTCAGGGTCCTGGACCAGTTTTGATGATTTGCGTGGTGTTTCTCCTGCGACAGCAGGCTGGGATGGAAGCCAGGTAACAGAAGGTGAGGATGTATAGCAAGAACTGCAGTTTTTTTTAGGAAGTTCTGCACGACTGTTACATCTGATCTTAGTTCCCTTTCGCCCCCCCCCCCCAGCTCATTAGAGCTATTTTTGGTGAGATGATGAGTTTTGACAGGTTGTGTTGCGTTGTGTGTGCATACATAAAGTGTGCAGTGAGTGAATTGTGCTAACTGTGCTTCCTACTGATGAAGCCAGCGAGTACACAAAACGTCTTCATAGTTGTACTCCCGGTTGGCTGAACAGCATGTTATGCTGGTTCTTATTTGTATCTGGATTTACTGGTTTGTTGTAAAAAGTCCCAGATGAAATAATATATATATAATAATAATATGAATTTCCGGAAATCATTCCTAATGAACCAGTCCTCTTTGAATAATGAGTATTTCCCAAATGTTTTCATGCATAATACAGATATAAACTGTTAAGAACATCTACATCTTTATAATTACCTATTTTATGGATAAACATATTTCCTTGGAAATCGCTGCAGACTACAAAGACATGGGTAAACAAGATAGGCGTTTATGTGCCCCAGTGATTGACGGCAAATGATCCAAAATGTAACCATCTTTTCTTCACATTTAAGCAAGATCAGACACAACAAATCTCTTTAATTACTCTTTTATGTTATTTTTATCATGTTAGTGGCCTTCACAAAGAAGCACTACTAAACATGGATTAGCACAGGAGAGACTGTGAAGTGGATGGGATTTTTTTCTGAAATAAAAAAAGAATGAAGCCCCGTTGTTACCTTGACTTGACGTAAAGTGAACATAAAATGCAAAATAATGACTTATTTTTTTCACTTAACATTTTGCCTAAATAAAATACAAAAGCAGCCCTTAAGTCAGCTGTCACCCTCTCTGTGTTCCCTCTAGGGAAACAAAACAATGACTTTAAACTTGCACTGCTGCACAGAGAGGGGAAGCTAGGTGGCAAAAGTTGTTTTAAAAGTTTACAGGTATATATGTTATTAGATAGAAACACTGTCACAATAGAACAGGTACAATAACAGGAGTGAATTTTCCCTCTGAAGGAACCATCTGGTATCGGCTTCCTGTGCTGTGGTACTGTGTTAAATGTTCAGCAGAACCACTCAGTATTTACAGTCATTCTCTTTACTTTTTATTAAGATTTTATATTAAGTCAAGTGTATTCAAAACAGTCTTCATCACTGAAATGATGTATGACTCATCCAAAGTGCCTGCATATTTCAAGTTGTTTGTTTTGGACCAACAGCTCTTATGGTTTGTGAAGTACGCCACAGTCATGTTTCCTACGTCTACAAATGACAGAAGATGAAAAACCAACAGGTTTTTATCTCAAAATGAGCTCCGGTTCAACCCTGAAAACATGGTTCCTCTCACATTTTCACTCATCTCTTTGGGTTATGCAAACAAGTGATCTTCTGTAAACTATGTTTGAGTTTTTATTTCAGGCTTCAGTTAGAGAAACACCAACAAACAGACAGTTCACAAGTCGCATGAAAGGCGAAGACGAACGCAGGTATCTGTACTCTGCTTTTCAGCTCTTTCATGCTGTACACACCCGCAGGAGTTACAGTGCAAGAGATGCCATGTCGGATAAATGCCTCTGACTGTGATGTAGCTGTCAAGACTTGGAGTCACGAAGGTCCCCAATGAAGCCTTGTTTTGTTTTCTCTAAATTGCATTTCCTTTCACAGCATAGGAAGTGATACACAGGTGTTGCAATTGACCTAGATGCCAAAAACCTACAGTGAATCCTGCTTGGAGTGCAAGGTGATCCATCTAGTGCACGTAAAAACGGCCGACTATTGATCGAGCAGATGATTGACAGTCAAGGTCAGATTTGGGTCTTTGTTAGTCTTTCTGTGCTTGAATGAAGTGCATCTGACAAAAGCTTGCTCATTCAGGGATGCACGGCCAAACGAGTCAGAACAGAAAGCTAAGGTCAGTTAGTGCTGTTCACAGCAACGGACACTCAGCTGAGCACTGCACTGACATAGTGCAGACAAATACTGAAAAACAAAGAGCTTTGTCAGAAATATATATAATATAAGATGTTCTATTTATTTTCTATTTATAGTTGTTCCTATATAAATAGGTCCATCATCCATCGATTTTCCTAACTCATTATAAACAAAACACTGCTGGTCAAATAATTATTTTATCATTTAATTTTCACTAGCTGATTTATATTAAGCTATCAGCTATCAATTGTAATCAATTTTACTGATGGATGGATGGATGGATGGATGGATGGATGGATGGATGGATGGATGGATGGATGGATGGAGATAGATAGATAGATAGATAGATAGATAGATAGATAGATAGATAGATAGATAGATAGATAGATAGATAGATAGATAGATAGATAGATAGATAGATAGATAGATAGATAGATAGATAGATAGATAGATAGATAGATAGATAGATAGATAGATAGATAGATAGGCATTACTGATTTCCTTCTTCACTGCTGTATTTTTTTGCTAAAATGCCCAAAGGGCTGCTGCAGTAAGCTGTTGGAATCGATTACGAGCTTACATTGACTTCACCTTTATCAGAGTAACAACCCGTGGGGCCGTATTAGCGCTTTGTCTCAAGTGAGAGTACATTCTGCATCATTTCTAAGATCGAATAAAAGTCAACTATGCAACAACTGCTCAGAGAGCCAGTCTGACACTTTCTAATTAACATTTTTCTTTAGTCCTTCACTTCAGTCCTGTTTCCCAGCCGTGATGCATGACTAGGAAGAACACGCTGCAAGGTCTTTAAAAAAAAAAAATTAAACCTTGATGTGGATGTAGTCCTCATAGATTATTTTTAACAGGTGTGTCTGATTTTTAGAAAAATATTTAATAAACATCTCTGATGTTGATGGCTCAAATGGGCACACGTGTGAGGCCTTCAACTGCTAAGACTTCAAGCTACAGACAATTATGTGGCTTAGGAAAACTGCAGTTCTCTGTAGTTAGTGCTGCGGGAGACCCTGTGAAGATGAAAAATGCATGTCAGTAGTGAAAAATGCCAGCTCCCTGAGGGGTGCTGAAGCTATGAGCCACAAGAGAGAGATTAACCAATCCAGCTCTGGGAGAGAGAGAGGGAGGTGAGCGCCCTGTTCTCCACCACCAGTGCTACCACCACCCCTCCTCCTCCTCCCAGCTCTCACTCTCCGACAAATCATTGCTAAAATGATTTATTTTTTAATAAATGTTGGACGGCAGGTGCGATTTAATGGAGCAAATAATTTGTGGCGGCTTGAATGGCCCAAAGGACGGTTTGTTCTCACGATGATGAATCCAGAACAGAAGCAAAGAAACATTCAACAAAACACCGATGCTTCATTTTATGGCATTGTTTTTATCACTGCGCTTGTTTTATAGGAATGTCTGAAAAAAAGAGAGCAGCACATTTCTGTATTATTGGCAGAACCTCTGGATAACAGAGATGAAACTGAAACATGTCTGGCTCTAGTAACAGCATCCTATAAGATCTAGGGGGAAAAAAGCAGATATCTGATGTGTTCTTCATTTAAATGTTGGCTTCAAATCTGAATGGATGGTGTGGGAAACAAGGTGCTTTAATAGCCTTTTATCTGACTAGATCTTACTGAGATGAACCTTTTATCAACACTGAAAATAAGGGGGCTAAAACTTCTTTTGTATCCATCACTCTCAAAGGGGCAATCTACCAGACTCATGTGAGCTCTAGCTCATCAATTCATCAATGTCGAAGAGGAAATCCAGCGGATTGCTCTTAACTCTGGCTCCTCACACTCCCCATCTTTGGGATTTTTATCTCCCGTCTGTTCAGACCACTAACTCTGTGTCAGCTCACGAAGCATCAACAAGCTCCAGTGCTCTGTCTCCACAGACACCCCCTGCAGGGAAAAAGGACGGGCACTCAGTTGGTTGATTGTCAGGGCCATTATGTCCCTCCAACATCCCACAGTCTCCGCTTCCACTATTCCCTCCATTAACAAGGGGGTTTGCTTCCCATTTCCCTTTTGATGTGTCACACTCTTCAGCCGATGTGTTTTTAATATGTGTGACAGAATCCACTTAACTGGAAGTGAGAAGAAATTTCTCTTTTTTCCTGTGGAGCAACAGCAGCCATACAAATACATGTCTGTGTTTTATGTTAATTCACAATCAATTATAGATGAATCACCATCAGAGAGGCAGCAATATATCCTGAAAAGATGTGAAGAAAGGAATTGTCTTCAGGTTTCTTCTTTTGCGGTTAAATTTAGAGATTTCATTTAAATTAATTTCATTAATTTTACATTTTATTTTATACTGTAAGAAGTCCCATCAAAACAACATAACCAACTAGTTACATGTCAAAGTTGAAGGTGGTTTTGAAGGCTCCTCCATAGACTCCCATGGTAAAAATGACGCAGAAATTGCTTAATATTTGAAAATTACAATTTTTTTTGAAAAAAATCTTGAAGTTGACCCAGAATGTTATCTGTGAGTTGAACATTTTGATAGTTGAATGGCTGGAATCGGTCAATGTATGCTGAAGATAGCAGCAATCAAACTAAATAGTGTCAAGAGTTCTGCAGACAAGGCTGCATTGAAGCAGTTTATACTCACATCCAGGCTTTTAGTCTTTACACATGGTAAAGTCACAGGACTCTACACATAAATGAACTTCTTCAGACAGTGTAGATTAAAGCTATCAGTGTCTGACGTTTCAAATCTGGAGTCTGTGGTGACATTCCCATGGTACATTATAACAGCCAGGATCATGGTGAAGCCTCTGGCATAAAGACCTGAAGTGCTTCTGATTCTCCAAGTAAGAAAAAAAACAACATTCAGAGGGCAAAAAATGACTCTAAATCTACACTAGTGTCTAGTAACATATTCTAATATTTATGTGAAATAATGTATTGCACTCAATGAAGAGAAGGTAAACTGTCTTAGCAACCGAGGTCAGGTCATTTAATTGTCATTAAAATATTAAAAATAACATAACCCTGCAGTGAAGTTCTGTAAATAGCTGCGCTAGTTCCAGTCTGACCTAGGCTTGTGCAAAATCGTATCGTGTGCAATTAATCGTCAGAAAAACTGTCACCGATTAATATTTGCCACTTATCGTTTACGGAGATTAGTGCCTCGTCATGATGATGCATTTTTGTGTGCACGTACGCTCACCATCATCCGCGCACATGTGAGCCCACAATAACAATAATGGCGGAAGACAGTGGTGTTCAGTTAAATGATTTGGAGCAGCACGTTCCTAACATAAGTTCAACGTCTGTCACCATAAGCCGGAGCACGAAGAAAGCGCAACGAGGACACAATGCCAGCTACAGCTGTATATAGTGCCGCGACATGCATTAGGTGACGCGTGGAGCGTTAGTTGTTGCCATAGTAACTGGATTTTTGCTCGTATCAAAGGAATGAACTCCGATCTTTATTTACAGACAGATTTTTTTAACTTGAAATAATCACTGATGTGACTTTTCTGAACTTATTTGTCCTGTTTAATTTTATTGTTGATATGCACTGCTCTGTGACCTTAGGATAAGAACATTTGAAGGACAAAGCTACTTTAAATGTTTGCTTCATTATTATTTTGAAGCAGTTTGTGCCTCTGTTATCAATATATATTTCCATGGCTGGTTTGTGCCCAATCACTACTTACCAGCTTAACCTGTTAGAATGAAGTAATTAACTTGACTGATGATTTGTCGGTATCATGATAGAACACTGTGCCGATTTAGAGTCAAAAACATGTAAGTGCAATTGTCATCAATTAATCGTCAAATTAATCGTTATCGGATAATGCCACAATAAATCGTGAATTAATTTTTTTTGCCAATATCGCCCAACCCTAGTCTGACCTCACATGTACACCTACACTGTACACAAAACAGGGTTAGAGGAATTACACTCACCGCCACAAGTGGGAGACATAAGTCCCACACTGTCGCTTTAATTTGTTTAATTCGATTGTAGGTGCAGCTGTATGTTAAACTGTCCAAGCAGGGATGCTAAGCTAACCAGCTACAAGTTGTAGCTTTAAGTTTGAGTATAGAAACATCCTGTTATTAGTAACAGAATGAATGTGAGTCGTCTTTTACAAAGAGTCACACCAGTCTAAACCATATTTACATGAACACACACTAATCCAGGCGCAGTTGTAAACACAGGCAGAAGTCTTTTTCATGCCAAAGGTGCATCTACACTATGATCTCATTAAATCTACTCTTCAAAGCTTCAGTGACTCATGAGAGAAATAACTGTGCAGAGGAATATGTAAATGCAGGATTTTCTCCTCAGCCTAGAACGATGTACGGAGCACAGGGCTCAAGCAGAAGGTCAGTGTGATTCCACACAACAACAGGAAGCTGGCTACAGCCCGACTGCTCACTGTGCTCTGCTGTGTTTGAAACCTGGGATGTTTTCAGAGGCTGACGCTTTCACAGGTTTAGTCTAAAGCAACACAAAGTGACAGCATGGCTGCAGGTCGAGCTTAGGAAGACTGAAGAGTTGTGAGCAAAGTTAATCACATGAACAGCGACTCACACATCTGTCAGGTTAATGAGACAACGACCGGGGGGAATAATGAGTTTACATACAGCTGCAGGAAGTTGGCCTCCAAATTTACTGTCAACATGGGTCGTCACTTCTCCTGGCTAATTCTGTGTGTTTGTAGGTAGGGACTTGTTGATAAATAGGTTGTTTGACAACACGGATACTTTTTCTTTTTTAGATTTAATCTGTTGAATTACCATCAAGAAAACAACATTACACGCCAGCTCCAAACAGGAACTGCTAGGCTTCAAGAGAATTGTACAAAATGCTGATGGGTGTGTAACTGAGGCTTCCATCTGTTGTTACGATCAATACCAAACACACGCTGTCACAGGGAGACAGTAATGGACACTGGTGGATCTCCAGATTTAGACCCACGGGCTGATGCCCACAGGTGCACTGACACAGACACTTTGTTCTGATAATGCCTATAAGAGCAGACTTTATACTTCAAACCACAGACAGAATCAATAATGGCTCTCATCAAGAACCCCAAATCTATTTCCATACACACACACAGTTTGCATGTTCAGTCTATGTGTTGCCATCGTGTTGCTTTAACTCAAAGAAGAAGTTAAATAAAAATGGAATCAAGGTTCTTTCCATCAACACATCACACCACTGCACTATTTCCATCTCTACCTTTGCCCAAGGACGATCTCTTTACAGGTAGCAGTATTATTCATGTGCTTACAGGAAATTGTTTTTTTTAAGTGAAAAAAAAGGTTCTATTTTAGATACAACTTTGTTTTTTACCCATAGAGAAATTGTTTTTGTCCTGCTTTCTGCCAGCAAAGCAAACATCCCGACTCTGTGGTTTAATACATCCCAATGGGACTTTGAGGTGGAGGGCGGACAACGCGGAATATTTAGAATATACTGTTTAAAGCTAAAGGAATCAAATGTTACCCTCTGGCCATCATGTTTAAATAAATATATTTTCACTTTAGCTCAAAAAAATAAAATAAATAAATAAATAAAACGTCAATAACATTATGTTTCTGTAATATACATTTACAAGAAAAACAAAATAAAAACTTCATGAGTTAATGACCGTATCTGGTTCAAACTAACTTTTCTGAAGCTTACTTTACTAACTAAATAAAAGCTGTGGCTGAACTCAGCCTAACATCCACACCCCCTCGGAGCTCTGATGAGATGATGCTTCAATGCTTTGTCAAAGGGCAGCACCCAAGACTCTCGGCCTACTGGCACATAACTGTAGGCGGAGGCCTAAACCCTTGTAGCCCCTTATAGCTTAAGTTGCACCCTGAAGGATCCTTCAAAGTCTTCCTTTGCGCAGGGAGACTTCAAACATTTGATACTGGTAGCTGACAGGACATTTTCTAAACCCGCTTTGTCTTGCTTTACGGGGTCTACAGGGTCATTGAGTGGCTGGGCGAGAAGCTGGGTACACCCTGGATGAGTCGTCAGTCTACTGCAAGGCCAACATAGAAAGAAGACCAGCCAGTCATGCTCACACCCACATCCACAGCCAGTTCAGAATCACTGGTTAACCTAACATCCATGTTTTTGGTATATGGGAGGTATATGGGAGTATCCAGAGAAAAGCCTCCAGGCACAGGAAGAACATCCAGACCCACACAGAAGGGCCCCAGAAGCAGCACCCTTCTTGCTGTGAGGCAGCAGTGCTAACCACTGCACCAGCTAATTTTACAAAAAATCCTTTAATAATCCAAAAAATAACTCTGTTCATCCTCCTACTGAAAAGCCAACACTCAATCACGAAACCTCTGATGAAATCTGAAGTTATGAGAAATCTATCAAATAAATTGTGCTCATTTTGATCAAGCTCCAGGGTGTGATGTACAAGCATGCATTATTGGATGTTATCTAATCACTAAAAAGTAAATAGAAACCAAACGCACACAAATGCCCAAATTAAGCAGTGCTCCCTCTGGTGAGATATATTAAATAACCAATCACAGCATTTCACATTCAGTCCCTTAGGTGAAACTACATATATTGGGATGAGGACAAAGAGAAACATGATGCACTGAATAGAAAAGTACAATGGAGTTATTGTAGTCAATCTTTTTTTATGCTGTTAGAGCTTCTCTTTTCCATTTCAGCTGACTTAGATGTACTGCAGACGAACTCAGGGATGTTTGCAGCATTTACAAGCTCCACACTGCAGCACATTAAGCTGCAACAAAAGCTTCAGTGCACCTACATGCTGGCACATCCGTGCATACAGATTTATCCCCCTGAATGTCAGCTTCCATATGAGGCACATAGGTCTCAGATCTTAGGATTGAATTTCTTGCCCTCGTGGATAAAACGCCATTCGTCCCAGAACACCTCTGGTCCATGTAATGAGCGCAGAAAAGGGAACAAATCGCACAACGAAAGAAAGCAAGTTCATGACTAATGATTGTAAATCCATTTGAGGGAGATAAACACAGTGCTAGTCAACTGCCTGCCCACAGTCTGAGAAAGTGCCAGCTTTGTCAGACATAGTCATGCTCTACCAAATATTAAACATCAAGGGTCTCTTGCTGACAGCAGCCCGGCTGCGCACTGTTATCCTGTTGCCTTATTATACTGAATAAATCCTCTCCATGTCAAGCACCATGCCTGGATTTTAAGACCTAATTTAATTCCAGCTATGTGCAGCTCTGACGTTACGAGTGTGAGACACTGATGCAGTGTGTCAGAAGTCTTCAAACAGAGAGTCCTGTAGAGAAGTGTGCATTAACGTTATAGATTTAACATTAAGAATCATTAAATTAGATCGTTTTCACAAAACCATCCGATATTTTTTGGGCCTCCTGGAAATGCATTTATATTCATAAGATTCAGGGCTGACTCTTCAGTGCCTCTAATTGGATCTAAAGTTAGCAATCTTGTAAAATGCATAGTAGGAGGACAGAACTCTCCCTCCAAAAGAACCAAGAGAAGCAGTGCTACTGCAGAACAAAGGCTTCCCCACCTTCAGACAGCCACCATTTTTCACAAATTACTGAGCAGACAGAGGTTCAAGAGAATGGAAGAAATATCTCCTGACCACGTATGCTTTGAATAAATTACACTACGAGGCAATATTCCAAGGCAGCATAATACAACTGTGGAAATTGTTTATTTTCATCCATCCTCCTGCCACCATTCATCCATACCGCTGCCAGCAAATACAATGACATTGTTTCTGAGACAGCTGGGAAATGTTCTAGTCATCACCCACAAAACCACATCTCTGCCAAACGCCGTGTGCCGAGACTGGGTGTAAGCCACCAGAGTTCACACCAGAGTGCAAACAAACAAGAGACGACTCCTGGGTTAAACAGCAGTAGATGCAGTGCCACCAAAGATGTCCTAATACAAAAACACTGTGATGTTTGACAACTCAACATGTTTGATGTGTACTTACATATTACTGACAACTGTATATGACTAGCAGAATAATGTCAACATAACTGTATAATGGATGATGCTAGCTTGGAAGTAGTGATGGCAGTCTGGCAGCAGTACCTGCTGTCAGATGGATGACCTCACATTTGCCTCTAGAACACTCGGGTAAACAGGAGTTTGTGGTTGACGCCCAGCTCTTGTGGCTGCCGACCAAGCTCCCAATCAGCCCTCCACTGCTGTGCTTGGCAGCTGATATGAGGTGTTTCTACTTTGTGTTCACCAGACATGTCAGCGAGCACTGAGGTTAAACAGCTGCACTTTGGTCTCACCCGTCCACAGGACATTGTTTCACAGGGTGTTGTGGTGTGTTCGGATGCAGTGTTGTGAACCTCAGTCCTACTTCCATGTGCTTTTTAGACAGAAGAGGCTCTAACACTTCCAAACTTCTTCTAATGGTGCTGTCAAGGACATTTACATTTAACATGCTTAGTGAGGCCTGTAAGCTCTGAGATGTAGCTCTTGGGCTTTTTGTATTTCTCAGAGCATTGCATGGTCTGACCTTGGGGTGAATTTGCTGGGACGCCTACTCCCTCGAACATTCGCAACCGTCTTGAATGTTTCCCACTTGTAATAAAAATCTTTCTCAGTGTAGAATGTTAAACTGCAAAGTATTTGGAAATGGTTTTATAACGCCATTATCGCTCCATGTGTCCTTCCTTCTTGACACCATGTACACACATATGAATGCTACAGACTAGCATCTGTCAAAACGTCTGCTGATGATTAATTCATCAAGGCCTGATGATTAACAGCACCTGGCTACAGCTCACCTTCAATCCTATGGAAGCAGTAAGGAGTGAGTATTGCCCATGTTTTTCCTCTTTTTGCTGAATATTGATTATAGTTCTTTAGCTGAAGTTGTATGACTGTAGCCCTTCTGCATAGATCTGCTACCTTTAACTTTACAACATAGCTAATTAGGTGTAATTTGCCTGCGTCTATTCAATAGATAACAGTCTTCAGGCAACAGAAATCTGTTCACACATTGGCAATAAAAACTAAAATTTATTTAAATGTTTACATACAGAACCTGTTTTATTCAGGGTATACAAACCTATTCTCCAGCTTTCATACAAAAGGCAGACTTTCACATCTATATGTGATCATAAAAATGGAAATCAGGCATCTTGAAAGAAAGATTCCAGGTCCTCCGTCATCTCGGCCAGATGCTGGGAGCTGTTTGGTGCTGCCTCTCGAGCAGCAGTGGATCCTTTGGCTGCAGAGTTTTCCTGTGACCTCTGAGAAGTGTCCATTTCCCGTTTTATGTCCTTGCCTCCGCCCAAAACCTTCTGGCTCTCAATAAAGTACTGGTTGGGATGATTGAGTGAGAAACTGGGGTCTTCAATCTGTTAAAAAAATAGAATGCACAGGTAAGGAAGGTCAAGTGAAAGCAAGACATACCATTCTTCACAGATGGGCTGATTGATCATTTAACATTCCCTTCACTGTGGAATGGTTTACTAACAATTCACCAAGCATTAATGAGACGTCCAGGCTTTCACAGGCACATTAGCAAGCTAAATCAGCAGCTAAATATTCCATCAGGACAAAATGAAAAAATTACCCCTTTTAGGAAATAAAATGTCAGACTCACTCACGATGCGTAAACACCTGTGAATCAATTAACACATGAGTTCAAGTGCTCTCTCTCTCTCTGCCTGCTTTCAAACTGGTTCAAATGGATGTTAGTAAGGAGTGACTTTACTTTTCTATTTCTACTTGTTGAACAACTAGTGTGCAGAACATTATGTTTAAAAATGTTCAAACACTTCACACTTAAGAGTGTAATTATTATGTAGAGGTTTTACTGCCTCCCAGTGTACTACTGCAGTGCACTACCTGCGGGGAGGCTGGATTCTGACTACCTCTCTGGCTTCTGCATCTGTACTTTTATACACAAAGCAGTAAAATTATATGAAAAAAATGATGTGTGCACTGTTAGGCATGCAAATTCTGTTTGCATTTGACTGCTGGACATGTCATCTTTGTTTTTAAATCAGCTGTCTAACAACCGTAAACACAACGTTGACCCACAGATTATTTATTGAACTCGGCAACCTAAACAGCTCTAGCTTAAACACTGCATGTGGATGACATTAGCTCCTCATGACAATCAAGCTGCAACACACTGTAACTGTGCCATGTATTCCCACAAAATGTGACTGCATATATTGTGGGTATAATAACACATTTATGCAAATAAAGGATACCGTCAGCGGCTGATAGACTGCTTTAATACTGTGGAACTGAATTCATGTTGTCTTACTTTTGTTGTGCATAACAATAGTAAAACACAAAAGATTTAACGCCATCTCTTGTAATAATTCTCTTAAATTTTTCCTTCTCTCAGAATTGAAACCAATTTTAAGACAACCATTCCACCTCCACCACACAGTGGAAGTGTGGTTGTGGAGTGTGAAAGAAAACACTCGGAGATCAGAGTAAGTCAAAAAGTGAGGCATGAAACTGACAACACGTTCCTGCAGACACAGAGTCATTCTCCTAATCCACATGCACAAATGTTTGTGAGAGATAATCTGCAGTGAGACACTGAAAGGAATGATGACTTAAGCATCCAAAGTAACGGCATGTTAAATTAAATAAGTATCCACAGGGGACAAAACAATGCTATAATAAACCTATAAAAACTAAGTGGCTGTGACAGGCAGCTAATGATGGATGTGATGACAGTTCTGGGTCTCCCTAAGCCTTCATGCATTAGACATAAAGGACTAAACCCCCTCATCTCTGACATAGGTAGCCTCAGTTCCCCCCCATCAAATAAAATTTGCACTTACATTGTGTGTCAGCTCAAAATATTTCTGGCACGCAAGCTGGTAATGCATTCCCTTAACCAGCTCAAGGATCTGCAACAAAAGGGAAAAGGTTATGGATGGTGACAGTTTAGATGCTGTTACTTTTGTGTGTTTGTGTTTCCTACACAAACACACCTCATGTATTTAATCTTTTTGGCAACAATTCAGGTCTTCCAGTAGATTTCAAGTTTGGGATCAGAGAAGTTGGAAAGCGAGGGAATAAGTAGCCAAAGTTTTGATTGGGTCAGCAAAGGTTCTACTGCATTCCTTGTAATGAAAATGAATTCTTGGGGCGAGCGACCTGCTGAAAAATAAATCCAGGACTCTACAGCACTCACTAAAAGTCAGACTCTTCTGAGGAATCTGCCTGCATTTGGTTGCTTCATTATTACAGAGATTCCTGCAGGCTGCTTCTAGCATGATTCTGCCACCGGCACTGCTCTGCACTCAGGCTGTTGTTAGATCAGCAATGTGCTATGCACTATTTCAGCAGGTCCTATAACGGTTTGCTTAGTGGAATATTAGGAACACAGTAGCTGTGCTGTCAGCTTTGTTTCCATTTTCCCTCATGCAAAAAGGCAACACCAGACTCTGATATTAGGAGTTTTGTTTATGCTGTAATTCTTGTTCTTGTCTGTTTTTTTACTGATCACCACTACTACTACCTCATCAATATGCAATATTCTCTATTATGGTCAAAGTACAAAGTGTTTACTGCTAATTCGCCTGCTAACTTGCATAACGAATACGGTGAGCATGGTGAACATTATTTCTGCAAGACAACAGCAAGTAATGATGCATTCCATTTGAATTAGGAAGTCAGAACACAGAAAGCTGGGTAGCACTTCCACCCGTTTGTGTCTCATTAAATCAGCCATAAACACAGTCCTGTCTAACTTCTATCCATGGACATGTTACTGCAGTGCTTGTATGTAGATAATAATAGGATAGTGTTCCATCAACAACATCTCAGTTTTGTTTCCTGACTGTTATGACACTGGGGGAGAAATGCAACAGTCACAGTGCTCAATAGTAGTTAAAGTGATGGCAGCCATAGGGCAGGTCAACCATTAGACAGACCGACTGTAGAGAGGATGGCACCCACCTGATTGATTCCACTGGGAGACACCTTGTAGACCTGAAGCTTCTGCTTCAGCAGATCAGGGTCACTGTGACGGAATGGACATCCTGGCAGCATATTTAAAGTGATTAAAATAAACTGATATGTAAACAAACAGACAGGAGGAAACTACTGGTAATAAAACACGGCGGTCAATTTACCATGATGGTCGCCTTGGCTGGGTGGGTTTGATAAAATCACCTTCATGCAGCTATAGGGGGTGTAATCTGTTCGTTTGCCTTCTTTGCCAAACATGTGGCGGACGCTGTAGGCATATGCTTTGTCAAACTACAGAGAGGGAAAGACAGAGAAGAACGGCAAAAGAGAAGGCATTAGCAAGGATGAGAGTGTAAGAGGGACAAGGTTGGGGTGAAAAGAGACATTGTCATACATCATGTCAGTTTTGACAGGGTGTTTTCCTCAATGAAATATAGAGCTATTAGAGAGAACCTGCTGTAGAGGTGTCGCCACACTCAAGATAGCTGAATTACGGATACGTTAATATGGCCATCGTTCTCTGTGCTTCCTGCCCCCTTGTCTTGCAAAGTGCTTTGTTACAATGTAAGTAATATGATCTCAATCAAAGGGTAAATGAAGGAAATTCCAACACTGGTTCTCAGTGCAGCTCCTAATATTAGTGTCTGTATTAAAATGACAGGCCTGTGACAGGACCAGAGGCATCACATAAGGCATTATGTAATCAGTAATTGTTGTTTTTAAAGTGTAGGACAACACCTCTATTAGTATTTAAAGCTGAAAAATATGCAGTTCTCTCACCTGTAAACATAAACAGTCATACCACAAATTCAGTCAAGTCAGGTCTCTGGTTTTATTGTCTGAGAAAATCTTTATATGATCTCCTAAAGAGCGAAGCATCAAAGTCAAGGACACATGTGAACTGTATAAATAAACTTAAAAGAACCAGACTGCTTCGAGCCTTCCCTGTTGTCTTCTCTCCACTTTCATACCACAAACTTTTTGATTGGGGTCATATTTTACACAATCTCCACAGTGAACTGCTTTTACTGTACAGTAATTCTGTACAGTCATTAAACTGCATTACAGTGACCTAGCCCCTAAAAACCTAACCGTAAAAAACACACACTGAGTGCTCTGACAGTGGCAGAACACAATCACCATGACTGGACCCATCATAACACATTAATGTCGCAATAAAACCCTTGAACTTGCTAATGTGACAAACTGCAGTGGCAATTTAAAAACTCATAAAATCTTCTTTAAGAACAGTAAATCAAATATTAATTATGCAGCACTTCTCGGGATTCAAGAGGCTATTTGCTGATTTAAGACACCCTTTACTCTATTAAAGGAAAATGTGGAACTCCACTGGCACTAAAGTGTGTTTAATATGCACTGTGTGAAATAATCTGAATATAAAAAGATCCTATGTGGGCTAAAAAGTGATCATTTTAAACTTACATATCAGCTTATATATATATATATATATATATATATATATATATATATATATATATATATATATATATATATATATATATATATATATATATATATATATATATATATATATATATATATATATTTATTTATTTTCAGGATTTCAAATAACCTTGAAAATGAACAACTCGTGAGAATAAACCATTTTAATAGTACTCACAAATCCTCCAGATATAACTACCGTACTTTCTGTTCCTGCACGTTAACCTACACTTTGGATACTCTGTAATACAACCAACCCAAAACTCCCCAAATCGGTGGAGTAGGAGAATAAAACACATCCACAAAAGATGCATTAAAGGAAAGCCACATCCCTCCCACTGCACATCTTGGCTCATGGGCTACATCCCCCCTCCTCACACACACACACTCTAGGACACATTCACAAAAACCTGCGGCAATGGAGACAGAGAAATAGGACACAATCAAAGGGATAACGTATATGAGTGTGTGTGTGTGTGTGTGTGTGTGTGTGTGTGTGTGTGAACTTGGCATGGCTTCTTAGGCTCAGTCCATAGTGACTGATGTGCCCGTGGCGCCAATCCCTTTTATGTGTAATACCATTAAAGTGCTTCCCTTTTTAATCTGCACAACAGGCCTGTTCGCCACTGTAGAAACAATAGAAAGGTGAGAGACTATAGAAATACTGCGAGTGCGGTTAAGAAGTCTGAAATCAATAAGCTGCACTGTCACACTAAAGGGCCGTATTAGAGAAATATAATTTAACATTTTAATGATTTCATTTTCTGATTCTCTATTTTAAAAAAAAAAGTTTTTACATTTAAATTTGTTAAAATTATAACAAAAATGAATCAATAAATATAAATCATCACAGCAAATCTTCCAGGCATTTGTCAATGAAAGCCAGGTCTCAGCAGGAGAAGCCCAGGTGTAACCAATAACAATAATGGCTGAATTCACGCAGCTGCTTCACTGTGGACCTGTTGTTGTTGTTCCTGCTGGCTCATTGTTGCACAGTTATGGCTGACTGAGATGCCTGAATAGAACAGGACCATCATTAATGTTATTAGTAACACCTGTGCTTTTCCTGCTGTGCCATGTCAAACCATCTGCTGTGAAAAAGGTATCATTATAACTCAAGCACTGTGCATGCTGTGTCAAAGCTATAGATAACCATAAATTCAATGAATTGGAACTATGGACGAAGCAAATGCCAATAAAAATATATAATCAATAATATCAGACTTTGATGCATTGACCACTAACAAGTTTTTAAGAACTGTACATAAAGATGAATGAAGTCTTTGTAACATCACGCAAAGTCAAGGATACTTCATTGGTAAGACAGGGTCAAGAGAGTTTAGAGACCACGTAATGGCACCGTATAATAACTGTGCTTTTTTTGTACATCAACGAAAAAAGTCCCAGCTTGACCAGATTGTGGGTAATAATACCAAGATTATAGGAATGAGCATCCTTGAAAATTCTCTTGATGTAAAAAATTTTGTCCTAGAAAGGTTTGTGCACTGGATTTAGCCATCTCCATCTTGGCAGTTTCTCATTCTGCTTTGTTCACACCCATCTGTGCACCGGGAGGGGAGGTGAGACAGGTGAGAGAAGCCTGATCAAACACCTAGCAACCTGTCATTTAGAGTGGCCACACTCTTAATTGAACAAAGTTTACGAAACAATCTATTTCTGCTGTAAAAGTTGATTATTTAAACCTGGAGGTCTGTAGAAATGAGTGGCTAATCAAAGAACTGTACATTTTTCGCTAACAAAAGTTGCAATTTGACTCATAATGTTATTCTGCAAGTAACCCTTTATTTAGATTTTTTTTTTTTTACAGTGTAGGGATCCAGGCACCCAGGCTACTATCAGTTTAATCGTAGTAGCTCTAAACTTAATTCAGAGTTTATTTTATACATGGTAGCACTGGAGAAGCTGTGGGCTTCCTTTATATGAAGTGAAAATTCCAGCAGTAAAAACCAACATAAGTGTAAATTTATACACAGTCTCAACAAGCTGTGTCATCTTCCATTGTTCCAACTATAATGTGAAAAATTGTGTCAGCTAGTGGAAATTAATTAACCTGAAGTTAACATCTGTAAAACAAGTCGTTCAAAAGAAGTCCTAGCCCAGGGCAATACAACACGCTCTAAAATGTGTTACAAACAGACACTCCTCTAAATGAATAGGCTAACTGCTCTGGCAAGAAAAATGGATAGATCAAGTTGATTTCATCAATTTTCTCCCTCCTTCGGTCTAATATTACATTGCCTCTTCCTGCAGGCCTCCCTTTCGGCATCGCTGCCTCCCATCTTTTTCCTCTGTGCCTGTCGCATACTAATGAGCAGGCTTTGTGCAGCCTGCCACAAAGTGCAGTCCCTGACACAACACATACATCACTGTGAGAGCTGCGATCTGGTCAGCACCATTCTGCTGTTTCAACTGTAGAACAAAAGGCAGGCTTTGTGCAGAGCGTTTCACACTTTGTCTGGGAGCTCGTACACAGGAAGCAAACCACTTCAGAAACAGGGGCACCAAAGAGGGTTGTATCATGGATCCTGGGTAGAGCGTTTGCTGTGATGCTCTAACCGAGGGCCAACAACAACAGAGACTTGAGGCAGGATGCATGCACACTGCTTTATTAATCTTCAGATTATATTTTTTCTGGGTGTCAGTGAAGGCTATGATTTTTTTCACAAGATAATATGAAGTCTCTTTGTGAGACAATAAAAAAAGTTTTTAATACTTTCTTTCCAATGTGCACACACAAAAAGTCATTAAATAAAACCTTCAGGTAGTCAAGAAAGTCACACCACACCAACTTCTAACACATTTTGCTGCACTCTGACACTAATTTAAAAAAACTACACAAATTACTGGTGATATTTTTTCAGGTCTACTTTCAATCTCTAATTAGTAATGCAGGTGCTAAATGCAATTAATAGTTAAAATGTTTGTTTTTATGTCTGGAGAGAATCTTCTAATGTGTGGCCTCATTTTTTACTGAAACTTTGGAACCACAGTCTCATAATATTATAATACGTACATACTTTATATGGCTGATGCAAAACACGACCCAGCCAGGAAAGAACAGAGGGTACATGGAGTAAAATTGTAGGGATGCCAACTAGTCGATCTTCTGCAACAGATCAAAAATTTAAAACCACAGGGCTCAGGGATCAAGGTCCTGCTCCATGAGGCATCCATTCAACTCAGCACAATGATTTCTTGGTACTACTCGTCTTACAACCTGTTAACACTGTATCTTCTGGTGAGTACTGAAACCTGTAGTATGTGTGAGCTGCGCGGTCATATTTAAAGCATTTTTTGCGGTGTGGTCCATCTAACTAATTTGTCATTAAATGTCGTAATGTTCTCCCATTGCAGGAACTCAGAGGCTGGCTCAGAGGGAGGCACCTGCACCTTTGTGTTTACACATTTACAACAGAGACAGCTCTCGTCTCCTCTTTGTTTCTAATCATTTACATTAGCCTAATCAGTGCGCTGTGGTTGTGTAAAACAGCCAGGCGGTGGATGTGAGCAGTTGACTCACAAAGATTTTAATGCACAAGCGTGGCGGTTGTCAACTTGATCTTTCACTTCACCTGATCTTCACCGTCGACTCTGCGTTGCCTGCTGTGTGCTTCAGGAGAAGCTACAACACGACCATAAATGACATCAGAATGTCAAACTCAAAATAGTTTTCCCGTTTTCTGTGCCACACCTAATACACAACAGGTTTTTAGTTTGTATCAAAGGGCATAGACTGTCACATGGATTGTCACTTTACACTTGCGTTCCCTGCTACAGAAAAAAGTTAACTTAGCTGGAAAAATAGTTTTTTTTTTCCTCAAACGAACTTTTGACAGTATCTTGTAAAAGGTGCGATATCTTGGCACGGAATTCCTAAGTGGCTGCACTGAAGACAGTGCACAAAAAAAACGGATCGATAACCCACAGTGGAGTATGAACCAGCATTACCTTGGACCAGTCAGGCAGGAATGGACTGTACAGTCCCATCAATACAACATGAGCATTTACCCTTTTAACAGGCAGTTATTTTAGTGATAGGAGAAAAAAATGCATTAACATTTACATGAACAGACTTTTGACCTACACACACAAGCCAAGCTAAGTCAGAATCTCTGTGTCTAACATATCAGCAGCTGTGCATTAGCAGAGAACTGACACGTCAGAAAGATTTTTTTTATAAGTCCAGGCTTATTTCTAATAAATGTATATTTAAAGCATTACAGCACAACCAAACAGTATGATTTATTGCCACTGAACTGCACAGCATGAAATTCTATTTGTTCTGTCTGAACCGCTCCATTATGCAGATTCTGCTGTTGCCACTCTCTCCTATTCATATAAAGAATAGTGGTTCCGTTCATGCACAACTATTTTAATTCTAATCTTTACAGCATCCCTGTCTGGTATTGAGAGACATAATAACTGAAGCCATAACCACTTAAGCCTTCATTAGCCTCATCACCAGACTGCATGCACACGATGATGCTCGTGAACTTTCCTTCAATCAATACAGCTCTGATGAGGCCACTTCATCACCAATAAAGCAGCACCATCCGTGCAAGTGTTGAACAGCACTGTGGAGACACACTGCCTGAAGTATTCAAGCAAAACTAACCTTAGAAAGAATGGGCAACGTTCAAGACAACACACCTAATTAATGCCAAAGAATGATATTAAGTGGAAAAGTAAAATAACCACTAAAACCAATGATGACTCTATCCCACTAATAGCCATCTTTATAATAGCCCATCAATTGATGTGACTACACACTATTGTGAGACTGGTTGTGAGATTGCTCTAGGTAACCATAACACACCCATAGGAAGACATCTTCTCAAATAGAGTTCTTAGACACCTATTTGGATGAGGCCATGTATAGACACGGTGGTTGAGCAGCAGTTTTCTCTGCTAACCATGAACACTTTCCATCACTGACAACTGACATAACTTTTCCACCTGTGGCTCTTTTACCACACCATACCCAAGGGAAAAAGCACTGGAAGTGAGTTGGGATGCAACATGTTTATATTAATGGTTGATACATACAGCATGGTTGTATATTGATACTGGATTCCATTGTTGGTCATTTTTTTCCCATCATCATTTCATATTTCTAATTTTGCAGTCTGCCTATTATCCTCTGCCTGATTGTTCATTTAGAGGCTGCAAGCAGAAGCGTCCTTGCCATCAAACCCCTTTTCAAATGATGCTGTCTCTACAGCTTATTGTAGAAAGATCTCAAGGTGACTTATTGCATTAAACTGATGTAAAAATCAGGCTAAAAGCTGAAATGTTTCTGAAAATTTTCATATTAATTTTCACATTAATTAGGACTGCAGATGTCAGAGGACAAAGTCAAACAGAATAATGTCAGGTACGCACAAAGAATAATAATGGTTTTTGTGCACTGCACAAACACTTCAGCTGATGCATCAGCAATTCCTGGTCGTTGTACAAGCAGTAGCCAGTTTTAAAAATCATACATCATCCAACTCTAGCTTGAAAATGCCACTGAAGCACCATAAATTGCCGGATATCTGTCAGAGACTGAGCATTAAATGCTCAATGTATATAAATATATCATGCCTTCTGTTCAATCGGCAGACTATTTTCCTCTAGTAGTACTAGTAGTGCATGAAAGCTGGACAGCACCACAACAAAACTATTGTTTACATTACCTTGTCGGCATCCACTTTGCCTCTTATGAACTCCGACCTCCAGAACTGCAGTGCCTGCTCCAGAGAGAGCCCGATACCTTTCAGAAAGAGACCATACTGCATTCGGCCACCGTGGCGGAGATGGTGGTTCTCCCTCAGGGCCTGGTGAAGCTGCCTCATGCAGAGTGGGAATGACTTTCCTGAAAGCTAAAGGCAAAGGGATGTCAATAACTAATATCGATAAACGTGTAACCATAATACAGCTTCATCTTCAAATATTTATCCAGACCCTATGGTCCACAAGTTAAACAAAAGATAATATCTATTTTTTGCAATATATTCTCCACTGTTCCTCTGGTGCTATTTTCACACAAAAAGGCACCTTGAAGTTGACATTTTAAGAATAAATGTTTAGTGCAACTTACTGAATCAATTTGTTCCAGGGAGATTTTTCCAACATTCTTCTGGATGCTGTAATCCTGCCCCACATATGCATGGCTGAAAAAAGTAAACAAATAATATAAACAGACTGTGACAAATAGGAGCTTTCTGGTAGTTTATAAATGTAACTGTAGAAGCAAACCTAGTTGTCCTGAAAACGGATGTTTTAATAGACGATAAGGTGAAAAGACACTTCACCTGAATCTAAAAGTGAAATTTATTGTGATTTCTCCCCATGATCTACTGCTAGACAAACTTAAAACTGCTAAACCTGCTATCAGTACATTTTTCAGTTGATGACTTTGGCAACCCATAGAGTGCAAACTGTGGGAGTGCTTTAAATCACATTGTGTCCCTCTCAAGCTTAGTGACCTACCCACTAATCTTAACAACCTGCCCACTAATTCCACACGGCAATCAGGCCTCATCACTTCTCCCACCCCTGAATTCATGTTTTTACTTTTATCTAAAGCAAAACAAACACCCTCGCTGTGTTTTGAGCCACTCTCCTGAGCAACTGGGACACAGCTCCCGCTTTAAATTCTATTGTGAATTTACAAAATGCTTTTTATAGCTTGCAGAGTCTTAGATTCTGAGTTTAGGGTTGGATGAAGCATCAGACCACAAGTGACAGAGGCCCCTTGGCTGACCAAGGCCTCTATAGAGGGATTACATCTCTCAGCTGGCCTGGGAGCAGCTGGGGATCCACAGCAGCAGCTGGAGGAAGTTACAGGAGACAGGGAGGTGTGGGCATTTCAGCTCCCACTGTCGCTAAAGTGCCCTTCATGGCCCAAGTAATTTAGAGAATGGATCAACAAATCCATTATTGTAGCATATTATCTTTCACCTTTGCTACATTGCATCTTCACTGTTTACTGTATTTTGATGTCCCTGAAATATACCTTTCAATGTGCCCCATTATGACTACAGCGCTACAAAAATAAACACTACAGCCACTGAACACACAGCAAGGCACACAAAGTCTGAACTAACTGGTTTGAGCCAGACTGGCCACAAGCCTCCTACATTCTTGGTGCCAAAGATCAATCCTGCTGGACCCCATTTCCAACACAGACCTGGCATAATGGCACCAAAGTTATTAATCCTGCAGCTTACCTGAGGTGGTTCAGGAGCGGTTGGAGCCGTTCATCAGAATGCACTGCTGGTAGCGAGCGGGCTGTCAGCTGGAGAAGAGATGGACAGCACATGAGTTATGGCGAATAAGTCCCGGTCAAAGGATGAGGAGAAAATTACAGGTTAAAAGCACGATCCCAAAGAATGTGTACTTAAACTCATTTTATGCAGTCTGTTGGGAAATCTCACAAATTTTTAGGACAACATTATTCAAACTGATCAAAAAAACAAATCCTTGAACCAAACAGGTAAACATACTGCATTTTCTATGTTAAACTCAATTACTGGCGGCCTGCTAAATCCTGTCAGGATTCACATTTTTTATAATTATCAGAATAACAAGCACTCAAAAGTGAGAAAGTGAGGCCATCTGCATATAAACTACAAGAATTCACAATGAGTAAATAAATCACACAGCCAACATGATGAGTGCATCTCAGACTGAATGCAGGTGTGACTCATTTTTTTCAATATATTAACAATAAATGCACAAACACAATTCAAGCTCTGCTGTACACTGAAACTGCATCACATACTGTACTGTCTTTGTTTAAACAAACGTCAAAACAATAACTGGAGTCACATGGAGAAGCAGCTTCCAATTTCACACCTTTTTCTAATGACATTTTTTTGTGGTGCTGTCCCCTGTGAAGGAGAATAATTATTACAGCAACACAATGGCACAGTTACAAAGATAGTTTTGGAAAATTATTCCATTCCAGCAGTTAGTGGTGCGAATAATTACCTGGAAATGGGAGAAGAGTATAGCAACAAAGTTGTTTTTGTGTGTTTTGTTTTCCAATTTGGAAAAGCTGGCTGTGCCTGCCCCATGATGGAGGACATTTGTTCAGTTGAAAGCATATCAAGCACAGCTTGTCTTTACTGTAACGACCTGCTTTAACACAAACTGTGTCTAATCACAACAGGGTCACTGCAATGGATTCTACAGTGGCTGCAGTTTTCTGCAGTCTTTTGGGAATTCTTTGCCTACAGCCTGATGCCAAAAGTACAATTATATTGTATTCTGAGATTAGTAAATTACCTGTGAAGTACTACACTACTTTGCCAGCAGTGTATGAGGGGTTCAAAATGCCAATAAGCATTTTGGATAACTAGCAGAGTGTAACACAGTGTAATCCTGTTTATCATGAACATAGGCATTACCAGAAGAACACAGTGATTGAAAGTCATAATTAGATAAATACAAAGAGCAGTCAACTCAACTCACTTTCACTGAGCAAAAAAATAGACCTTTATACTTTCTAAACACAAAGCAATGAGCTGACAGACACACATCTATATCTGGAGTCTCTTTAGACAAGGTGCTTTTTAGTATTTAGCTTAGTGTATGCCACACACATCTTTCTCTAAAAAAACTGATCCAACCATACAGCAGGAGAGGTACACCAAAATATAAACAACACCATTTCCTTATGCCAGCAATAATATTAGAATATTGGTATCTACTCGGCGGTCATTAATGCAAAGTTAGGTCCAGGCTGGAAAATTCAATTTTCATAAAAATACATTGGTGAGATATGAGAAATCCTTTAAATTAGGTGAGCTTTCGAATATGCTTATTCCTTTGAATTTAGCAGTTCTTTCATCTCAAGAAAAAATGTAAAGAAGTGCTTGGGACCTATATAATGATCACTTCAGATAGACTTTACACATACAGTGTTGCTGGCTGATAACACATAACATATCAGATCAAAAAGGTTAAGACTGGGAAGCCTTTGTAGCAGCATATTTTATCATTTTCTTGGATCAAACAGGCATCAATCCACACACCACACAGTGACACTGCTTTAGGTTTTCCTTCATCTGGTCTCCAGTCTGGACCCCCTCATCACATTGGAGCTGAACCTTGGTCGTCTCTTCACATATATTATAAAGAACGCCTTGGGTTACATTGGTAACAGTGTGCTTTGTGTCCCTTAGGGCATTCATAAGCATGCCAATAATGTGCCATCATAGACCCCATTCTGCAGCCTTTAAAAAAACATCATGCCTGTAGGGACAAAATGCACTTTCCTACTAGTTGCCCCTATCTCCCCTCCAGACATTTTATGTCATCTGTGCATGCTTCTTCCCCTCATCTGAACCCTGTGTTTCTACAGTTTTCCTCAAGGCACTAAAGGCAGTGGCTGCAGTTTAATAAGTTGTGCTTCACAAAATGTATTTAAATACATCTACAGAAAACGGCCCTAGCAGAATCACTTGTGCCTTGTAATTCAAAGTGAAGGTGTGTTGCAGTGACTCAAAAACGTGTTAATGAAAATCTATGGTAATTTTTAGGTCAGAGTATGTGCAACACTCTATTTCACATGTTTCTATTACTGATTTAATTTGCCAATCCAATAGAAATAAGCTCTGTGTATAACACCATCAATGGTAACACTCACGCACACGAGATGTTTCTGTGACATCACATCACATGAACTATCATCCTTTCTAAATGAGTGAAGGATTGCAAACACTTACCGCCAGAGCCTTGGACAGCTTGGTGCGAAAATCATTGAGGACAATAGTCACAATATCCTGGTGAGGGATGTATGCATAGCCTGCTTTGAGGTACACCTTCCTTGTCCGCACCAGATCCAGGGCGTCTTGAAATGGAACCTTAAACATAGAACAGTTGAGTAATTAACACATTAACACATGCATAACACAAGTTATGTCAGCTGAACCTTTTGTCTGCTTTAAATGTGATCCAAGAATTTTACACCATTCTTAGTGATGTTTTATATTCTGTTCATGACTGTCAGCAACAAACCTAAAATGCAAATTAAAAAAAAAAAAAACAGGTGGCAGGCCATAACCATTTCCTCCTCAGTTCAATAATACCAACACTGCAGATTCGAATCTCGTTAAAGGTTGTGTCAGTCAAGCTATCCATACATAATGAATGGAAAGATGTCCCCACCATGTAAACATGATTAAAAATATTACGTGAATGTGCTTCTGTACTGGTGTGCCACGGATGCAGAGCAGTAATTTTACATTTGGAGGAGGATGAATTCTCCAATAAGTTGATTTAAACCGCCTCAGGGAGGAATACTTGCTCATTTATTTCATATTATAAGACAGTCTGTCTATAACTGACAAGATATTGGCCCCAGAGGTAGGAGAGTTAAGATATAAAATACAACAAAGCAGACAAATCAGTGTTTTACCTCCATATAGCCAAGGTTTTATTTTTAAAGAGCTTGCTAGTCTGCTTGTCTGCTACTCTCAGGGATTTTTGCATTACACAATGAGGCTGACACTAATGAGAGCTTGAGTGGTAATTAGTCTGAGTATAATGGTGGACAAAAGGTAAAAGTTCTTGTAACTTTACTTTTCTTGACAAAAAGAGCTAACATTTTGTGTTATTTCTGAATAGGACTCACTATGTAGCCAGAGAGTTCAAGCAATCATCACACCTGTTTGTAATGATTTTTAAGGGACACTCCATCAGTTGCACAGTAATTTCAACGTTAGGATGCTTTTCCCCTGCAACTTACATTGACTTTGTGAAAAATCACAGCAGAATACTACTGCATTCAAAAAGAATTTCGTGTTCTTTTCAGTGTCACTAGAAAGAGATGGGTGCTCACTTTGTAGACGTCCTGGTCCGTCACAGTGATTCCACTGACTGCATAGCTGGAGTTGATAAGTTTATCCTTCAGAGCAGCCTTCTCCTCAGTAGTAATCTGAAAGGTAATTGATGAATTTCTGTAAGCGGCTGCAGAAGCAGAGTCATGTCGGTGCTAATACATGGAAGATCAAGGTTCATGCAAACCAAAAATCACTTTTCAAACAGATGCGTGGCTTTTGTACGTGATTGAACCATGATGCATTTTCCCCAATTCCTTTTATGTATTCTGGGTTTTCGATGCATTCGTTAGGATTTACAGTGTAATTATGCAGTTTACACATGCTAGGGATGCTAGTGATGACTAGGATTCATACACACTGATGGTTCCTTTTAAAGCAGTCCAACAGCTCCATCTAGTGAATGCATGACTGTACACGTGTGAATGGAGGCAGCTTCCACAGTTTACAGGCTTGTAGTCTACAGTCAGTGTTTAAATCAGTAGCTTAATACACACTATTATTAAGTAAAATACACTGTGATCTGCCAGTTCACTGATTTTTCATAATATAGTTAAATAGAACAGACTTCTGTAAACTTACTGTGTTATAATGCAGTTCATTCTTGTGAAGAAATTCAAGCTTTTGCTTGGAAAGCAGTACAGTATTGAAGCGAAAGCGGAATAGATCAACTTCCTGTTGTATAAACCAGCGCCTCAGATCTTCCCTACAAGACATCGATTGGAATACACAGTAATAGATTGCATTTAAACAGATGGATTTTTAAAGCATGTTGTAATGTTATACAAGACTTACGTTTGGCAGTAGGCAAGTCTGAGAATGAAGTGAGAGATGTGGTCCTTTCGTCGTTTGTCGCATTCAGTTGATCCAGATTTCTTGTCATCCTAAATGCATCAAAACGAATAAAACTATTTGTATCCCACTCTGCATTCCAGATGCAGCTACTTCCTGTTACATCTGAGGTTCTAATTAAACAATGAAAGACAACGTTCCAAATCAAAACATATACTACAGACAAAAAACTCATTTGTTGGTTTCTTAGGTCACATAGCAGGAGTGGCATTTTAAGGTGACCACAGCACAGTGAGATTCTGCATAATAACACGTTTCTTTATTCTTTATTATTAGTGTTTCCAAATGAAAATCCTACTTGATAAATAATTGTCCCCTTGTCCCCCCCCTTTGTTATATAACAAAAGGGTTTAAATTAATGCCTTCTAAAAGTCACACTGCTAGGTGCTGATGTGTGTAATTATACTCACAGACTCAGGTTTGTAAGGAAAGTTGAGGTTTTTACTTTCACTCTCCAGCTTACTTAGATAGTTCTCCGACAGTTTCACATAGCTCACTCCCAAATTCTCAACAGTCTTCAACACTGCAATGAAGAGGCAAAAACATACATAACAAAGTCCAGGTTAAATTGTTTTACAAAAAAGGAGAGAATCTCGCGTTAACGGAATGACACGACTGCCTTACATTTCAGCCGATCCACAGCAAATGTCTCAAATTCAGAGAGAGAGATGTTTTCAAGAGGAGGCTGCACGTAGAACTGCAGAGGCTGTGTGTAGAGCTCAGTCTGTGGATTGGTAGCCAACTTCTTTCTTCTGCTAGAAAACTGCATTGTTCCTGATGTGACACAATTCAATAATGACTCAATAAAAACATAAAACAGTGAATAAGCTTAGGCTGTCCAACTACAAAGAGGAACCAGCTTTAATGCAAGTAAATAAAATGAAAGACATTCTTTTTCCACTGCCCAATACCTTATGAGTGTTTTCTTTCATGATCAAATACTGGTAACTGAAACCACTGAAACTGAACTGAAATAATACAGGTTAATCATTTTTTAGCAATCCACCAACACCATTCAACTTCAGCTAGCAATACTTATACAAACCAAAAAGAGTAAAATATAAACCAGACTCTATTGCCAACTCTAAGAAGAAGCACCCAGTTTAAGTTGACATACACTTTTCACTAGCTAAACACACCATAACTCATCACAGTCTTGATGTTATATAGAAGGGACAAGTGAAAATATTCATGAACAAACATTTCCATTGCCAGCATGTTTACATGACAGTAATGCATCCATTCACATGCATGCAAAACAATCAACGACTTCACTTTAGCTATTGATTCCGTAATTAATCTTGTGTAAGTGTAAAGTGTACAGTTATCGCTGACGCTGTGTTTTGTTAACAGAGACAACAACAGAGACATCGTGAGAGAGGCGCAGTAGAAGCTAGCTAAACTGCAGCCATAACAAACCCGTGGAAGACGCCTCAGCTCAAACTTAAACCGTCCATTTACCACAAAAGCTCGTGGAACAACTTTAAAACTTTAAAATGTTCATTACATTACCGATAAAACGTTGGAGTAGCGTCCACCTAGATCGATCCCGCCAAACGACATAGGCTGTTCAACAAACGCGGGTAAATGATGAGACGTCACCAAATCAGGAAGTGGTGTGCCGTGGGCACTTGTTTACTAGTCACGGCCCATCCGCCTGTCTTTTCCACAACCGACTCCATGTCAGAAAAACACCGTCTCATTCCTAAAGTTTGCTGTGTTTGGACAAATATCACTTTGTATCGTTCCAGTTTCAACCAAACCACACTTTGGTGCTTTTAATATTTTTTTGCCGTCGGCTTGTATCTGACAGGAGTATGTGGGAGGCGCTGTGCAACATAACCAACGTACCCAGAAGATGTCAGATGACGTAAATGGAACTACTTTTTTGCCGGAGGAACAGCCTCCGGATTCACAGGAGCTACTTGTTGCTTTATGCCACATTTGGTTATAAACGTACACAAATACAGCGCAGTACACTGAAAACAACAAATTAAAAGAAAACCGCAGTGTGAAGAAAGGTCTCTATACTTACAAACAACAAAAAACTACTTAAGCAGAGCCGTACCACCACTTTCTAGTTTGTTTAGACTGTGAAGTAACTACAATAAACAGGCATATCATATTAATACTGTACGGTGTTTATAGACTGTGAATGAATTGAATCAGGAGCTAAACAAACATGGTAAAATCAGTAACCTGAAGCATTAGAATCTGCTTTATTTATCCAAACATTGTTAACAGAAAGAGATACAAAAGATATAAAAGAGAAAATGCAACAAGAAGGATTTAGTGTAAAACTGAATTGACATGGGATTAATAGCGACTCTCTGGCGCCACCTGGTGACAGAAGCTGCTTTCTTCTGTATTTTACTGTGGTTTGAAAAGCAGAATTTTCATTACATAATCCATACACATTCACATGTTCAATACACTGACGATATACAGCACATATATGAACAAAAAAGACATCAATCTGTTACACAACTTTTACATCAAAACAAAACAAAGATAGTTTGCTCGTATCAAGATATGTGATTCAACATTGTACACAGTTAGGAGGTGCTTTGCAGTAGAACACAAACAGTAAACACGCCACATTAAAACCTTGAGTATGTCATTAGAGAAGTTGGTGCTGTTTGAATGGGAGTCAAATGGAGTCTTTTTAGGGCCAGCCCCTGTCGGTCAGGAGCGGTAGTGCACCCCAAGCCACTTCCGCATTGGCCTCATTTCTCAGCCCCGCTGGTTGCTGATTGGTCCTTTACGTCTATGGCACACTGCAGCATTGACTGTCGTGACTTAAGAACTACAAATGATCCCAAGAGCTCCCATGACAAGACGTGCTGTTTTACGCCGACTCTCTTGAATTGTGCACTCTTTGGCTCTGCTGCTTAGCAACAAACATTAGCGAGCTAGCCACTTGCTTTGGCTAGCTTCAGGCGCAGCGTACCTAGATGATATATAGGCTTGCTGATAGATAGAAATGCACTTCCTTCCCGTAAACGTCATACATTTTTCCGACGTTAGATCAACTTTATCTGACTTATATCTGAAGCGTTAATTAGCGTCTGCCTGTACTCATCAGGTAGCAATCATTTACGGGCGGAGCAGAGGGCTCCATTTCTTCGGGGAAAGTGGCTAACCTTAGCTAGGTACCCTTAGCAGCAGAGTCACCAGCGTCTCCTCTTGCCACGGAGAAGAGCACAGGGAGGCAGAAGATATGTGATTGTTGGCGAGCTGATCTTTAGCGGATCGGATTCTGGCGGATGAATCCTCATTTTACAGGTAGGAAATTGCACACTTATTTGGTTTGATCTGTTTTTATTTCTTTTTAAATGACCACCATTTGTTTCAGGCAGCTTTTATGGACTATAGCAGCAGCAGGAGCAGCTCAGTTCTTATAAAGACCCAGCTGTCAGCTATTCAACAGGTCTCATCTTGACCAGACTAAAGTAAGATCGTCCAAATTAGAAAGAAAGAGCAATGAAAAGTTGACTTAAATCACCGTACAGAGTTTGAAAGTCCTTAACACAGCTGTGGTGAGGATTAGCAGGATTGGGTAGCTCAGTTAATTGTCAGTGAATTATAATATTTTTATACAGTCTGTTTTTAAATTATGGGGTTTAATATGGCCCGCCTCGAGGCCTGGACAAAGTAACGGTGAAGATGAGTCACTGTCTAGCAGAAGAGGTGTAACTGAACAATATGTGCATTGCAGTACATAGAGTACAAAGCCAACATTTGTCTGGTGTCTCTAAAATATGTACAACCTGAGTGGACTAATGTGATTGTAGCTGGGAAAATATGATGAGCAAAACACTCTCAGATGTAGATAGTGTAGTTGTCCGTGCATGTGTTGAAAATAGCTTATGATGGAAAGCTGCCATTTTCAGCAGTCATTCCCAAGTATTTTAGGAATGACTGTGGGCTGAGCAGAAAATGTGAGGTATAAAACAATAACACAATGATAAGCAGTGAGCACTGTTCACTGTGAATGTTAGGAGCATAATATTGCAGATTCATTTTTTAGTTATGATCAACACTTTTTCCAAATTTATATCATGCTGTTCTGTGGTCTGGTGTCAGGCGAGTTGAAAGTAAGAAGAAGGTCGTCACTAAGAAAGAGAAAGTGATTGCTGAGGTGGCATATAAAATGAATCCAGGAGAATCTCTGAGGAGGAGCAGTCTGTTTTATTTTGAGCCACGGTTGGCTTGCGTGCTATGACAACTGATGTATCACACAGCTCAGTTATAGTGGATGAATAATGGCATCTACAGCTTTACATTATGTGATTAACATTCAGACAGGCTGTTGGAAGCCACAGCAGGCTGTCAGTGTCCACTGAGAACAGCTTTCCCACAATATGTTGTTTAGTATTGTGCTCAGCCGCTCTACGCATATAGCAGCAGAAGACCCAGTTGCTATGTGGAGTCTGCTGCTTTCAGGACTAATGGAAGAATAAACATGCGGCAGCGCTGCTACAGTTAGTTCAATGTGCAGCCTGTTTGTAAATGCATTTAGTGAACGTCTTGTTACAACCTGTTGTGCTTTGTCATATATTTTTATGTTTATCAAACTTGACATATAATAATGATTGATAAGCTAAGTAGAAGGAGCTCTTATATGTAGATGGCTTTGTTTTAGTGATTGGTTTCTCTTAGAACCTAATTCTGAGTCACACTTAAATGTTTTGTACTTTTTTTGTGGTGGGTGCATGTGCTTGTGTCGCATCAGTGAATCTATCCAGTCAGTGTGGAACTGAGGAAGCCAGCCAGACGTCACCACCATGTTGGAGGAGGACATGGAAGTGGCCATCAAAGTGGTCGTAGTTGGCAACGGAGCTGTTGGCAAGTCCAGTATGATTCAGCGTTACTGCAAGGGTATCTTCACCAAGGACTACAAAAAAACCATTGGAGTGGATTTTCTGGAACGGCAAATACTGTAAGCAGCTGATTTTGTGCAGGTTACTATTTTGTCTCAGCTTGTTCCAAAAATGACTTGAAACAACTGTAACTTCATTAATAGCTACTTGTTTTATCCACAAAGAATCTTTGCAGATCTGCTAACACTGCATCAATGTTCACATTTCTTTCTAATGGCAGTTGTTGGTGCTATATTCATGTGTAGTCAGTCAATGTACACTTAGAGTGCATCACTCAGGGTTCATCCTATGCAAGTAGACCTCAACAAGTGTTCTAAGAACTATTATTGTCCTCAGTTGCTATGGTGCTGGCACAGGAAAAGAGGTTACTTCCTCCAATAATTATAGGAACTATTAAAAAAAAAAACTACTAAGTTGCAAAAAAAAATAATGTTCTTCTCTGTGTTCACTGTTTTAGCGTAAATGATGAAGAGGTTCGACTAATGCTGTGGGACACTGCTGGGCAGGAGGAGTTTGACGCTATTACCAAGGCCTACTACCGTGGTAAGAGTTCACTACTGTGACAAGTAAAACTGCTGACCTCCTTCACCACTAAGGGAAATGTGCTATTTATTAGAGTTTATGGCTAACTTGCAGCAACATTCATGAACAAGCGTGTGTGCACATTGTGAACATTGTGTTTGAGCTGAAAAATGAATCTGCAGTACGGCTGTTTAATTGATTAAATGTTTTTGGACAGATCATATTTTTATCACACTGAAGTCACTGGTGAAAACATAATAAATATTGCTGTGTGTCGATCCTTTCAGGTGCCCAGGCATGTGTGCTCGTCTTCTCTACCACAGATAGGGATTCATTTCAAGCGATTGACAGCTGGAGGGAGAAGGTGGAAGCAGAAGTTGGAGATATTCCCACGGTTCTAGTGCAAAACAAAATTGACCTCCTTGAAGAGACTGTTATAAAAAAGTAAGTCAGTGTTGAAGAGGGATGTTGACGACTTGGTTGTTGTGAAAACAGCATGACTTATTATTTACCTGCTTTGCAGTGAGGAGGCAGAAGCTTTGGCTAAAAGGCTTAAGCTGAGATTTTATCGTGCTTCGGTGAAAGAGGACCTTAATGTCACTGAAGGTAGGATACAACAAAATGCTGGCAGCTGGTCTAAGTGTCAGTGTGGATGTTGCTGTCATAACAGTTCTGCTGCTGTTCCTCTTACAGTTTTTAAATACTTAGCTGAGAAGTATCTCCAGCGACTCAAACAGCAAACGGCAGAGGAGACTGAGGTGGTCCACACAACGAGCAATAAAATAGGTGAGGAGTCTCTCTCCACATTATCCTTCATACCTTTTAGTTTAGAGTCACCTTAAATATCAATTCTCTTTTTCCAAAGGTGTTTTTAATACCACAAGTAGTAATGTCTGCAACCAGAACTCCAGCAACGGCAGAGAAGTCATCACTTTGAGACCTAACAAACAGAGGACCAAGAAGAGTAAGAACCCTTTCGGAAGTTGCAGCCTACTCTAGAAAAACTGATTTCATTCTAGTGACTGACTTTTATTTTGAAGAGTAGATCGGTCATTGTTGTATTCAGTGGAGGTAGCCTCATTTAGACACCAAAGCCCACACAAAGTGGGAAATCTGTACTATAATACTACAATGAACTCATGTTTAATCTGTTTGTTTGCCCACATTGATGGTTCTATATTTCCTTGGATTGCGCCTTGGTACTTCCATCAATTGTCTACGCACAAAAGCTGTCAACAATTGCACACACTCAGTCCCCCTGGTGGTGGCATATTTTTTTTCCTAACGAGGACACATGATATGGGTTGTGCTCTGCATTTTTTTTTTTCTGCAAATCATGCTGAACGCCAGTTGAAAATCTCCTTCACCTGGTTACTAAAATGGAGATATAACTTCTTCTAGATGTTGCTATCTTAAAAAGCTCATTTGTGGGAGCTGATGGGTCAACAATCACGATAGAGCTGTGATAGAAAGCAGTTCCCCTACACAGTGTGACTGACATATTTGGCAGTAAATCAAGAGTTTCTATGCTTATAATAAGGGGGTGTCAGTCCAGCTTGAAGAGTAAAGAAAACACTATATGGACACACTCACTTAGGAGAAAGACGATTCTCTAATAACTAAGGTTTTATCTGCGATGCTTTCGTCTCAGTTTTTTTCGCTTGATGTACAAACACTAATCAAAACAATCATCAAACATTGCTCATTCCTCTGTTAGACATTTCAGCTCTGCAGTATGTTTGCATGAATTGTAAATGGGATCATCTTGTACCATATTTTTGTAACTGTAAACACAGAATATAGTTCAAACTACCCTGTTAAACTCAGAGTTTAAGCTCTGCGCAGAAGTATTTTTGTACGAAGCACAAACAGTGTTGAGTGATATTTTGTGCCAAATTTTTTCTTCTTTCTCAGCTGTGGTTAATAAATATTAACAGTGCAGTGATCTGGATGTAACATTGAGTTGATAGAATGTGCTCCTTTGTATAACCAAATATCAATAACCACTGAGAGAAATAAACATAGTAAAGATAATGGTACTCTGTTCTTTGAATTATAGCTCAAGTTACAATCACTTACAGTGTTTTTTCTTTTTCCTGATTTAGCTTAACTTTAATGTAGTTGGACACAGGTCATTGGTGTTCACTGTCTGCCTTCACAGATGTGATACACTAAACATGGTACCAGATTGTGAAGTGTATTTTCTTTTTTTTTGGCTTGCCTTTGTAGTATTTTAGTAATTTCTGCTTTGTACATTTCTCATTTTTAACTGGAGAAGGATAAAGAGAAGGTTCAGGGAGTTGAACAGGCTGCTCAGTAGTGTCTGTGCCTGTGGTATGGAGCCCTGGGGAGAATGTAAACCATTGTTCTCTGACAGTATCAACAAATGTAGACCATCAGGACTGGATATTTTGCTTGTGTGTGCCTGAATATGCAAGAAATTCACATGAGGATACTCCCAAAGTAACGCTGAGTCTCTCAAACAGCTAGCTGCCTCAAGCCTTTTTTTGTTTCCAATGTTCATTTTCTAGAGGACACTGGTTTACTAAGCACAAAATAATATATAATGACATGGATTAGATCTCCCTATGAGTAGTTAGAGTTGTAAGTATTTTACATGGGGGTAGAAAACATCTGGGATTACACGTACATGCATGTTTTTATCTTTCTAAAAACATTTTTTCACATGTCTTATTATGAAAAGGTGCTTAAAATGCGTTCCACAGTTACACCACTGGTACCAATATTGTGTCACATATAGTCAAGCTTAGTCATTTTGGTTGTGTTGTTAAGAAGAAAAAAGAAAGTGGCGCATGCAAGCCTTTGTTCCACATCAGTGAATGTTCAGCCATGCCTTGTCTGTCTTATGTTTACATCCTTCACCAGTAAGCTTTTTATTTTCTATAAATTTCTCTATAATTATTTGCAAGCCTTCTCTTATTTGTAGCACTGTGTGTACTTTGTATGGAGTTAGCGCACTTTATCATTCAGATCTAACCATACTCACACGCTGTCACTCAGGTGTAGTATTCTTTGTGTCTTATTTTTTTAAATGTGAATCCATAAAAAGTTCATATACAAACCAACATCATATGCTTTCAGTCTGACAAAAACGACTCTCGTTGCTGTTTTGTTTTTACTAGTGTGCCACACACTTAAGTCATTATCTTATTACATTTGGGAGCTAATGTTCGATGGCAATCTGACATAAATAAAACTTTTTTTTCTTGGGAATCTGTTGTGTTGTTTATAATTCACACTTCTCTTCTGATAATTTTTTTTTCTCACTAAAACATTTGGCAGGAGAACAAGTTCGACACAGACTGTAGATAATCTCTGAAATGTAAACAGCAGTGTAAAAAGACTATGGTGCCTGTATCCATGTCAACTGTGCATGTTAATAAATAACCTAGTTCAGACTGACTTTTGGAAAGTTTGTCGAGTCAGCTGAAACTCCATATTCTGAGGAAGGACAGGTTTACAGCTGAAAGCCTGAAAGTAAGACCATAAACCTTGGATGTTGATTGATCCAATTGACCGAGAATAGTTTGAGTACTGGTTTAACTTTCTACTGCATTCACGTGAAACATTCAAAGGAATCTCAAAGATGTATTAAACAATGTTTTATTATTTATTATTAAAAATGCCTCGTGCATATGAACCATAGCCAGCACCCTGACTGCTATCACACAGAGAGGTAGTGTGTGCAAACCCTTCACCAACTCAGAAAACCACAGGGTTGGATCTCCTGTTGGATAAAGCAGTGTGAACAATGTGAACACTTAAGTGCTGATATTTTCTAATTAGGTCCAAACCATGGTGCAGCCGATCTGCTGATCCACATATAGCTGGTAATCAGCATTCTATTAAATTGTGACCAAACTTCCAATGGAACACGTGCTATATAAACAGGCATAGTATACACATACTGACTCTGTAATTTGAATGTAGAACTTGGTACGTTTTTGCTTTAAGATCCAGTATTGTGTACACTCATGAGTTTAGTGACACTGCAGACTGGTGTGGAGCTTTGCTGATGTTACTGACTGCCATTGAACTTTACTTGCTCTAGTTTCTGGTGATCCATAATCTTGATGTTCTTTTCAGCATTTTCTGTGTTTCTCAACAAAGTCTCCAGCCTCCGCTTGATCTTCTTCTGGTCCTCCAGAGCGCAGCTGATCACTATGGCCTGGAACTTCTGGTCAATGGGAACAGGCGGTGCTTCTGTGACGCAGGCGGCGTGCAGCGCCAGCAGCTGGTGCCGGCCACACTCCATGTCGTTCAGTAACTTTTTTACTATTTCATCTATTATGGTGGTGGCTTTGCGCAGAGCCTCCTCCTGCTGAGGGTTTCTGATTGTGCCAACTGAAACCTCCACAGATAGTGTCCGGCCCATAAGGCGGTCTGCAGTGAGAGCCAGCTCCTCTCTCTCACCTGGAAGATACGAGACAATACATCAGAGCAGCAGCTTTAACGAGAAAAATCAAGTTGTTTTGAAACATTTCAGTCTTTGTACATTTGCTTTCTTCCCTTATTTATGTTCAGTGTGGCTAAACCTCAGTGAATCACTTCAATCAACCCTTTATTGAACTCTTTAAATACATAAACAAAAATTTCTAGTGTGAATAAATTTCATTGTGGAGAAAGAAAATGGTTGGAGAGCCAGCCAGCAAATGATCAGGGGTCTGGTTTAACCTTTGGCCCTTTGGCCCCTACACTATCCTGGGTGTTAACTCCCAAACCTCTCTTTAAAGTGTCCAATGTTGCACACTGATGGCCGTAAGGGTGGTTGTGTGAATACACACATAAAGTCATTCTGGGTGGAGCACATCTTTGAATCTTTGAAAGCATAACCTCACTGGATCACAATGTTACAGTGACATCACCACAAAGAACAAAAACTACAAGAACTCAGTGAAACTCTGCGTCTATCAGTGTCTGACGTGTGTTCTTATACTGTATGCTGATACTGTACGGATCCTCACCAGCACTTATGTTGCGCATTTCTTGGCTGCTCTGTATGGACTGAATCATTTCCAGGATGCACTCCCTTTCCTGCTCCATGGCCGATGCTGCTTCGCGTAAAGCCTCCACCCTGCAGAGACAACAAGTGATCATAACGGTCCTAAGCACCTCCGTTCACTGCACAATAGGCTGCTGTTACTATGAGGAGATAAACTGGATGATAAAGTTCCTGTGAAAGGTTGTGTTGTTGTTTTTTTTTTATCAGTCTTGCTCACCCACCCCCACTGTGAGCATAAACATGTTTCTACAGGCCCCTTCTCTCTTACAACTAGGTAAAATCAGTCAGAGTAATGATAAGAGATGAAAGCTTGATAACAACCAACAACACTTCGACAGAGTCTCTGGTGTACATAATGTACATAAAGCCTGTTGCTTAACTGTACCTTATTTCCAGCTGATCCAAAGTTTCCAGCAGCCGTCCGGAGCGATCTGCCATGGACAACGTCCTGCTGAACCTGCTGCACGAAGCATCGTTCATTTTTGCTTGAATTTTTGCCTGCGCCATGATAGTAGAATTCCTCTTCTTATTATTATCGTTAATATTATTTACTATGCTCACTCCCGGAGACTTAACTCAGACGCGCACCCCTCGCTCTGCTCCGTCCCGCTGACTGAAGCTCCTCCGGCTGCCGCGGCGCCCCTGGGACATTTCCTAACATGGGCTGCAACTTCCTCCCCTCACGCCTCATAGAAGGTTCCCGAGAAGAAGAGAATGTATTTCTCAATGTCAGGGACAAGTGGTTCCTGGAGATAGTTCCACGAATCTAGAGGTCAAAATAAACCCATTAAAATGTTTTTTTGAGTTTCTCTTTCCAAACAAATGGATCTGTAGTATTCATATAGTCCAGTTTTAGGATATCACATTTAAATTTGTTTCATTTTAATTAATTGCAGCAAGTACAAAACTAAATGCAACACTGCTAATGGCTATGTTTTTCAAACAGCTGGTCAAACAAAATGGTCAGAGGTGGAATCAGAAAGGAGATGCAGCACCCAACTGTTCCTCAAAAGCATCAATTTAAATATAGAAAGATGCAGCAGATTATCTCCACTAACGGTTTTTTCATGTTATTCATTCTGCTGCAAGGCCTCAGCCTCAAGTGGTCATTTTGAAGAGCTGCAGTTTTGTCACTTCATGTTGATTTTTCCATCCCCATGGTGCAGAGTTCTACAAAACAGTGACAGCATTTACATGCATGAGTAACCTGTAATGATTGCCTTTTGCAGTGCACACCTTATTCTGGTTTCAGTAACAAAGACCTCTTAGAAAAACTTGAAAATCTTATCCAGGTTCCTGCACACTCTCTGCTTGTAAAAAAACATGGAAGGACAACTGTACATCTACTCTTATCCTTTGAGGTCATGTTTTATCCCAAACAGCTGGACTCAGTGTAGTTTTCTGTATATGTTTTTTACTCATTGTAAATGCCATATTCTGGATATGGTCAAAACTAGGATAAGACACATATGAGAATTTACCAGTGACTGAGAGAACGACCCAGGAAGCGCCACCTCTGACACTGCAATTAGACACTATCTGTCAAATTTTACAATCACCAAGAAGGTTCAGTGCAAATTAACTTGTTCCATTAGTGCATAAACACTAAACAGTTTACCTCCTGGGCCACAGGCTTCAAGCTATTTTTGAAAAATTGGACAGTTTCCTCAGCTCTAATAGAACCTACTTCAGAAGGAATTAGTCACCCACCAATTACAAAACAACAGAAAGAGAATGTTACCCGTTAGGCAGTCTGGAAAAAAAATAATGGCTCTGACTTCTGAGCAGCATTGTTAAGTCAAAAAGATTTTTTTTTTTACCAAAGAATAATGTTATTGTATATAGTGTATATACCACCTATTGTAATAATAAAGGCAGCAGCAGCTCAGGAAGCACAGGTGCATACAACACATCGGACTTCTAGGCTGCAGTGAAAACAGAGACTGCAACTGGAGACACAGTTGGCAGTGAGGTCACAAGTTCGGCTACGGCATCTTGCAGCGTCATCGATGCCATCTATAGCACATGTGTCGACACACATAAGTGTTAAGTCTCTGCAACAGAAGACTCTGCATAAATCAACCTCAAACAGACCTTAAAATGTAATCTACTACAGTCACTACAGTCGAATCTAGAAGGCACCAAGAAGGATGTAGCAGAGATATTAAAATAACAAACATTTATTTAACGTATTCTGAGCACATTTACTTTGTACAAAACATCTCATTATAATGTTCAGTGAATAGCATGTCACAAACAAACTCCCAAGTCCTCAGTATTCCAGAAGACTTCTTTTAAGTGCTTCCTCCAACTCTGTTAAAATAAAAACGCAGCAGAATTACAATCTGTCCAACAGCATGTCTACAAGAAATGTTCATTTTAGTCAAGTGTGTGAAAATCATTTTACATGTTCACAAGTTCAAAGCAGATATATAAACTTCATAAACCTCAAGGCTCTTCCAGGAATGAACACTGCCACACCGAGACAATTTCAGTGGATGAACAGCAGGCCACAGGAAAACGTTAAATTTGTTTTGGGGACAAACTCTCTTTAATTACCCTCTAATATTTCATCATGATCATGTTAATCATCTACAATGACATACAGCGATCTCAGGGAATATCACATTGACCACAAATACATACCTGATGACTCTCTTGCTTCTTCTGCACTCAAGGACAGTGCGTGCTTTATTTCATCATCCGACTCGCCTGTGATAAAAATACAATTAATCACAAATGTTAAAATTCCAATTGTGTATACATTTATGTTTTTTTCCCTCTGGTTTGACCAAAATTTTCACTGCCTACTTTCATGCTTTTCACCTTCGTTGTTGGCTTGATCGCTGTGCAACAACTTGACCAGTGTTTCATCTTCAACCTCTGCATATGACATAAAACCAGAATTAAATACAAACATCTGCAATAAATGTCATTTTTTGATTATTTATTAGATTTACCAATGTTCTCTGGTTTGATCTCTGCAGTGGTGGACTCTGCTTTCATGTCTTTCCTACAGGTCCTGGAGCTCATACAGGGTTCCAGTGTACAGTGCTGAGAGTGATAGTGTTTATGGAAACTTGGTACACCCATAAAACTCTCCTGGCACATTTTGCATTCCACGTCAAAGGTTTTGTCCAGGTTCAAAGCCGTGTGTGTCGTGTTGACATGAGTCTTCATCTGTGCATAGGATGGCACAGATACACTACAAGGAGTACACACGTACTGACATTTTCCTTCAGCAGACAGGTTCCTCATGCATCGCGTGTATGTAGCTTTCAACTCCCCTTTGCCCTCTTCTGAACCCAGGCATGGGCAGGTCTGAGTGGTGCTTTCAGCAGCAGCAGCAGCAGGCTGAACGACCTCAGTTTCGTTCATACAATAGTAGTCCCTACTATGAAGGCTCTTGTAGTGCTCTAAGAACTCGCTCTCAGATTCAAACGGCATGCTGTCGCAGAGTCCACAGAAATGAGAGCTCTTTATCTGCCCGTCATGCTCGTTCACACAGTGTCTTCGAACAGTGGACTCTTTAAAGAACTTCTGTGGACAATGTCCGCAGATAAATCTCTGAAAGCTGTGACTGCTAATATCACTGCAGTGTTTGGAGACAGCTGCTTCAGAATCAAAGACATCCTCACACATCCTGCACATCCATGTCTGCTCCACTGTTTGAGAAGAGGCCTCTGCTGCATTCTGCTTGATCTTGGTTACAGAGGATGAGTGCAGATTGACTTTGCTGCTAGTGGACGGCTTGGCATCGAGGTCTATGGTAAGCTCCTCAGGCACTTCTTGTTCAGTGAAGTAGGTGTGTCCATGGTGAGCTTCTGACACATGTGCCAGGATATCCTCATGACGAGGCATTTCCACTTTGCACTTACGGCAATAAAAGAGGAAGTTGGAGAGGTGCGCTCCTCCATGAAAGCGGCTCATATGCAGGCGGGTAATGGAAGACTCTCCCATGTGTTTGCCACAGACACCACACTGATGGAAAATCTGGTTCACAGCCAGGAGATGCTGACTGGCCGTAGCCTCCTCTGAGAACTGTAGACCGCACTCGCAGAACCATGCTGTTGCTATCTTTCTGCTGCCGGTCATACCTAGTCTCTGCCTTTTGGCCGGAGATCCAGCACAGTCACTCCTGTTCTTGTTTCGTTTTTGAAAAGATGTCCCAATACTTGTGAACTGTGCCTCTTGAATTTCACTGAATCTGCAGTGCTGAAGCAGTGCCTTTGCCATTGTTTGGTTGACCTCAACACAATGCTGTGTTGATTCTTTGTGTCTCTCAATGTCAGCTTGGCTGAGGAAGACTTTACTGCAGAAAGAACACTGCCCTTGCACTTGAAACTGCTTCATTACTTGGACTATTGTTTTGTCAGCCTTGGCGACAGCACACCCCTGTCTGCAGTGGACACTAAAAGAGAAAAAAGATGAGTAGAATGTCCAGTATAAATTTGTAATAAAAAAACTTTCAAACAAAATATGTGTCTATACAAGCACAACTTAAATCAAACATACTTAAAGTGAGCTTGAGCTGCTTGATGTGAGACCAGGACTTTGTGACATAAAGAGCATCGGACACTGAATGTAACATCTTTGCACAAAGTGATGAGGCAGTTCCTAACATGTTGTGGGACAGGAACTGGCAGGGTTCTTCCTCCAGTTTCTGTAAAAGGAGTAGTGAAATGAAATGCACACATAATCCTGCTTATAAAATACCTTGTTGTCTAATTGAGATGCTTTCTGTCTGGTAGTCACTGCAAACACTAACACCAAGAAAGTAGATCACATTACTCCAGTTCTCAGGTCTGTACACAAGGGTTCCTCTCAGAAAGTACATTTTTGAGTACTCTTGTTGATTTGTTAAATATAAATGGCCAGACATTATTTCTGCACTGTACTGTAACTGTTCTATTATATGCTTCTTGTATTCCGTTTTAGCTTTTGTATTGTTTTATTTCCTTTTCTTTGTGTTTTAACATCATGCATTTAATTAATCTTTTCAATATCCATAATGTGAGCCAGATCACACACCCTTACAGACACACATGAGGGCAAATATTTTCTCTTACCATTCATGACGAGTGACTCTGTAAAATGGTTTTTAGCTGACATGTGCTGAAGACACTCATCTCTGATGTTGAAAAGCAGGTAGCAGGCAGGACAGGCAAAGCACACAACCTGTTGATAGGTCTGATCAATACTGTGACTTACAGAACCAGATGACACCTGAAAATCAAAACTCAGCGTTATTACATCAATGCAGAGTTATAGTTATTAGCCACAATTACAAAACAATTGAATGATCCAAGGAGCTGGATATTTCCATAACTCATTCCTTAAGGGCATAAACCTTAGACTCAAGATGTGTCCTCCATGCTTCTTTAGTCGGAAAATACTGTCCACAGGCAACACAAGCAAAGAGCTCAGAAGGACTTCCTTTAAGACTGATGGATGGGTCACAAGGGGAGTGATCAAACCTGCACATAAGATAAGTTGTTCGTCCTTATGAGTACTACAAGAAGTCCAAGAACACTTAAAATGTATACTGATGATGAAAATGTGAGTGATTACCTTTTTAAGTGGCCATCGAGGAGAGAAGCATTTTCATAAACTCGATCACAGTTAATTACTGGACAAGTGTGCCTAGATAAACTGTGACTGGGGAAAGACGATTGTCTGCGTCTTCTTCCAGAACCAGAACTGATCACTCCTGGTTGAAGCCCTAAATAAAATGAAATTTTAAATCAACTCAGTGCTGAAAGTGGGTCATTGCAGCATTACAAAATGACAAAAATATAATACACTAAACAAGAAGGAAAACACTTTGGAAGACATTAGCATATGACAACAGAAGATTTCTAAACTGAAAAATGTACCTGGCATCTTTAACCACATGTCCACACAGTGTTTTGCTTCCTGATTAGTTCCATTTGTAGCACTAAAAGCCAGCTCCTGCTGTCCATGAGCTTTTTGTAAGATCTGCTTCTCCTGAAAGAGACCAAGAGATCACAACATGGTAACTTATCCTACCTTGTTTTTATATCCAGAGCAACTGTTAATTTAAATTGTTATATCAATATATCACACTATTCACTTTCATTCTTGTACCAGGTTGCAGTTATTCTACCCTGCCCACATAGTGGCACTGTTGCTACTAAAATTGCTTCATGTTTGAAAAATCCAAAAAAGTTAGCCTATATTGTTATTTTACATATGATGAGAAATATGACTGCAGCTTATTGAATTGTCAATGAAAATCTACCAGCACAGTCATGTGTTAGTGCTTCAGAGAGATCCTTAAGTGTTACCAAATACTCAGTGAGAGAAGTACCTATTTGCTTTTAATTTTGCCATCGAAATATGGTATTTACATCCCACTATGTAAGTCATGACAGGACCAGCGACAGCGTTGTGCACAATTGGACCGAGTATCGTGTGCAATTAATCGTCAGAAAAACTGTCACCGATTAATATTTGCCACTTATCGTTTATGGAGATTAGTGCCTCGTCATGATGACACATTTTTGTGTGCACGTACTCTCACCATCATCCGCGCACATGTGAGCCCACAATAACAATAATGGCGGAAAACAGTGGTATTCAGTTAAATGATTTGGAGCAGCACGTTCCTAACATAAGTTCAACGTCTGTCACCATAAGCCGGAGCACGAAGAAAGGATTTTTGCTCGTATCAAAGGAATGAACTCCGATCTTTATTTACAGACTCCACAGCAACATAGGAAACATTACAACAGCGAAGTCTCCTCCAGCAGATATTGGAAAGAATTCCACTCAGCTGAGAATCCACGATACGTTTAGTCATTGTGCTGCTTACGACCAAACTAAGCGCTGGAAGAACGTAATGCAGGTTGATTTGCACACACACATTTAAATGTGAAATTGTCCGGTTTGTTTGTTTGTAATGTTTTTTCTGCTGCTGTTCTACAGTACGAGTGAAAACATGCACTAGTCTGTGACATATTCCAGTCACAGGTTCATTTGTACAGACACATTTTTTTAACTTGAAATAATCACTGATGTGACTTTTCTGAACTTATTTGTCCTGTTTAATTTTATTGTTGATATGCACTGCTCTGTGACCTTAGGATAAAGGACAAAGCTACTTTAAATGTTTGCTTCATTATTATTTTGAAGCAGCTTGTGCCTCTGTTATCAATATATATTTCCATGGCTGGTTTGTGCCTAATCACTACTTACCAGCTTAACCTGTTAGAATGAAGTAATTAACTTGACTGATGATTTGTCGGTATCATGCTAGAACACTGTGCCGATTTAGAGTCAAAAACATGTAAGTGCAATTGTCATCAATTAATCGTCAAATTATTCGTTATCGGCTAAATGCCACAATTAATCGTGATTAATTTTTTTTGCCAATATCGCCCAACCCTATGTGAGACTGACTGCCGATGAGTGCTTTGGGGCGGGGGAGGAGCTCATGGTTGCACCCTCTGCTTGTTAAAGGTAGGGTAGGAGATTTCATTCTGATACACTTTTTGTTAAATTTGTGTAACTTCTCTTTACAATCCCATAGCAACCAATTAGTTCGGCATTTTCACATTAAAACGAAGAATATTAATATTCTGTCGAAGCTATAAAATGCTAAAAAACTCAGCTAATCCTCTGGGACGACCCTGCATGGAGTATTGGCTGGTTGTCACTCTCTTCCTGCTCTGTGCACACCAGACAGGTACGTGCATGATGGCCGAAGTCACAGACTTGGGAGGCGTGGCTTCGGGGTGAGCTCCGAGAGAAAGGGGCGTATATTTACTTTCAAAATCTGGCTGACTCTCACTGAGTTTTCAAAATCTCCTACCCTACCTTTAAGGACAGTAACTGCAGAAAGATAACATGCTTTCATGACAGTCTTCTAAAGTCACACAGAAAGTCACTAGCCACATTTGACAAAAAAAGAATTGGGAAATCTCCAGATTTAGCAAGTGAGTCGCCAAGTCGACAACACTTGTCTCCGTGCCAGTGAGAAAAAATGCCTCCCTGCATTACATGATACGTGTCTTGTTGTAGGTTTTTCTTAAACAAAAAATAGGATTCACTGCCCTGCCAGTGTTTACTCTCACTCGCTTTATTTGAACCCCAGGTCTCAACATAAAAACAGCATATTTCCTCCCATCCACTCTTTCACATTAATTTCCCTGAGGGACCTTTCCAAAGGGATTAATAAAGTATATTCTATTCTAAACACCACCACAATGCATATGTCCTGAACAAACAAAACACATGACCCGAACTGTGACTTGTACCAAAAAGTTTGGATTTATTGCCTGAACCGTCCCATGCCCACAGTTCCTTTTTACAGCTTCTTTAGAGGTCATGCCAAAGAAGGTTTGTGCTCCTCTGAGGATGTAACAAGCAGCCTTACCTTGAATGCTCGACATTTATCTGCTCTCTCTTTTTTCCCTTGAGCCACCTGGTGTGCCAGTCTGTCAAGTGTAGATGCAACACGTGCTTTATGGCGGGTGATTTCATCTTCAATCTGCAGTAGAAAGAAAAAGCCCAACATTTTCAGAACACTGGAATTCACGATATCTCAAAGGTAAAATGCCCTGTTTAGTAATTTACCATGACTGTCACTGATGAACACCCCTCATCCTCACTGTTGCTGGACAAATCAATACACTCCAACACTGGTCTGATAGGGCCCTCCTGAAAGAAACAGAAGACACCATCACGTCAGTGTTGTGAATGCACGCCGACAGTCCAGATGAAAATTGCACATTTAGTCCAGTCAATGTCAAGAGACAGAGATAAGGACATTGCTTCATTGATTACTGTTAAATAGATAAAATAAACACATGACTTACTGATACAAACTCCACTTCATCCTCCACCTCATCTTCATCAACATGAGTAGGAGAAGACATTTATCTAAAAAAAAAAAACACCAAACAATTGTAAATTTTGAACATGAATATAACGTAAGGGTCAACGTTTGCTGGTAAATAGGAACAACAGTGTCTCAGCAGCAGGATTCACCTACAGCTGCAACTTTAGCATTAGACCCACTGACAAAACAAGGACAAACACTAATCAGCCACCTGCTTTACCTTTTATTCGCTCACTGTTTGAAACAGAAAAGTATTACTGATGGATCATACATTAAACTTAATGCAACCCCACAGCACACAGAGCACGGTCTGAAATCAGTGTTGATGCAATATACCTGTTGACCAGTGACGGCAGGATTTGATATCCGAGCAACTAAAAAGTCCCCAAATAGACGAGAGACGAAGAAGTTATGCGCCATGCATGGGTTCTATCAAGTTGCATAAATCGCTCATTGATGCAAGTTATTATTTTGCCGCTTATGCGTTATCAGCGATGTAAAGTGTCAACCAGATACACACTTGTCTTTAAGCGTTTTTATTGTCAACCACCATCTTGTTAACGCTGTTAATAAAATTCACAAATACGGGCTCACTGCTCACTAACTGCAATCTTGGACAGTCTTCGAGGGGACACTAAGTAAGCTAATGTTAGCTTAGCTCTCTGACATTTCCGGCAGCAACGGCTTTTTATCCCCCTCTAAACTTGCTAACAAGCTAACGTTTGACTTATCTGAGGGTTCATCGAATGCGGTTTAAATCCACGGACAGTCAACAGACAAATTAAACTAAACATGACGACCTACCGTTGCTGCTTACTGCTCCGTTGACAGTGTGGTTGGTATCTGGTACAACATCCCTGCTCAATGTAAACGCAGCTAGTCTGGGCTGGAGCGTCAGAGGGATCTAGGACGCTCGTTTTATACCGCGGAGTGCGCCGCACGGACGGAGTCACTGGCTTTTGCCATAGAAGAAATAGGCGGTTTAACTCCGCCCGCGAATTCCTAACGTACCCGGACCAAACGAAAACACTGTTGCAGCTGTCATCGTTTTAATTTTGGAATTATAGACTAAATTTAACCATTCACCAAACTTCACTGGAGAAATGGATTAAAATGGCTTCAATAAAATAATAAAAACTAAAATTAATATTAGGGCAACACATTTATTTTACATTATATAGACTGAACAATGAAAAAATATGTATGCATTAAAATATGAATTTATGTTGTAACCAGGCAGCACATATCCAATGTATCTGTTCCATGCAAAGTTTCACACACAGTGATGAGAGCAACAGTTATAATCAGGATTTAAGACAAACTGGTATTCAAGCCACAATAGTATGTTTACCTGAATGATCTGATGCAATCCAGTGCAACCTTCACACAGTTTATAAATGGGGTGGGCAAAATGTAGTTTGAGAATTTATGTATTAGATTGCATCTTCTAATAATCTGATTCTTCTAATAAGGTTCTTCTATTTGTATGTTGACATCCAAGATGCATAAAACTAGGCCTGTGTTGTCTGACATGGACACAACCTGAGAAACAAGGACAGTTGCATATTCTGTTGCATAGGCCTATTCAAATAAAACACATTGTATCTCATGTCACTTTTATTTGCTTAAATCCTTGATCTGTCAGAAGAAAGGAAAAGTACCAGATCATCCAAAAATTGCATAACCATGTTGGATTACATTCAAAATTGGACTGTTTGTCCCTCTCTAATCCTAAATAGGACCCATTGTGTAAAATGTATGATGTACTCATCAGTGCTGAAATAAGAAAAATATATGACTGCACAGTATGTTGGACGGGTGTGCTGTAAGTGCATCAGCCTGCCTGTGTAACCTGCCGTTCTACAGCCTCATCCCTTTGGGCAGTCCACTCTGCAGCAGATTACTGCGATGCTGCTGAATCTGCTGACTCTCCCTGCTGGCCCTGTTCAAAAATAAATAAATAAAACTTGGCGCCTCTGCTGAGTCATGTATTGTACCTCACAATAATGCTATCAATAGTCTGGGCCGGTCCTTTTTTGAATCCACACGCGTTATTGCCGTGTGTGTGATGCTTCACGTATGTCAGTGAATGCTTTTTTTTAAATTCTCATTTCGAGCTTCCAGCGCTAGAACGGCAGGAGCGGAGCCAGCTGTCTGTATGAGGCTGACGGATCTGTCCTATATCTCGCCTTATGATGATCGCTGCGGCGTTTTTGGTGCTGTTAAGGCCGTACAGTATTCAATGTGTGCTGCTCTTATTGTTGCTTTTGCTGGGGACTATTGCGACGATTTTGTTTTTCTGCTGCTGGCATCGCAGACTCCGTAATGGAAAGCATCCAATAAAATCTGTGCTCTCCGGACGCACTAAGAGCCGCGGTGAGTATCGCAGGCCGACCGCATCTTGTCATCCTGACAGCTCATGTCTGTACATTATGATTATATATTAATGCTATATATCTCCTATAGCTGACAACATAGTCACAATCTGACATCTGCAGTTTGAGGCGTCAGACTAGACGTGTTTTTTTAATGGGGATGTAAATGTGCGTCAAGACATTTAAAATGGATTTTTAGTTAAAATAAGTTGATGATGTCTTAAAGGAACGAATACTCGCTGTGTCTTGACTTAAAGCTAATTTTTATATCTCATTGCACCTTCTGTTTTTTGCTTTGTAGTTGGCCTACGAGCGCATCATTTTCGATCAGAGGTAGGATAAACTTTTTACTTTTCTGTTTTGTCATTAGCAGCAGCAGATTATATTATTATTTCAATCTGTTCGAGTCTGATGGAGGGTGTATTGTATTTAAAGTATGTTTTAATAAATGCTTCAGCCCTTCAGAATCAGTTTATTTGGACTTTTTTCAAGCACTGCATGACTATTTTAAGGACCGTGCAATGCGCAATGCGCATGTGTTAGACTATCAATAAATAATGTGGGTGATTTAGCACTTTCTCTCTCACTGAGGTGAGTGTGACCTTTGACTGGTCAGATATAACTATCTTATATGGTAGGAACCTTCTCAATGTTATCGATCACAAGGTAGGCTTAATATTTATCATCATCTTTGGTTCTGTTTGAAAGCATCAAGTTTGGCGTCAGTTGGTCTGTTTCCGTTTTTACGCACAGTGCTTTCAAAATAAAACCAGGATATTTGTTGAATAATTTAAACCCATCTGAGTCACGTGAATACATACAAACGTAATAAAAGATCCGCGATTAACAACTGAAAGTGCTTTATTATGCATATCTTTCCTGACTGATCTTCCCCACAGATCCTGTAATCTAATTAAAACTCTGAACAGACGCTCAGTAAACTCATTTGCAGACAGTGCCACGTAGTTATATCTCTGCAGAGTAGCTACATTACACTGATGCCTGAAAATGGAGCTTTTGTTTTTGTGATTCTCTGAGGTTTTAAAGCCTGCCTTCCTGTGGAGGTGATGTTATTGAACCACAGGACTCAGTATCAAATTCAAGGAGACTACAACAGGGCAGTTGTAAATCTGTGTCCTTGGTCACAAAAAAAGAAGAGTAAAAGTAAGATTCACAGGGTTAAAAAGGGATATTGTTTAAAATGCAAAATTGTATTGTTTTTTTGTCTTGTAGGTCTTGTAGTAATTGACTTTCTAAAAATCTAGGTCAAACGAGCTCACAGTAGCACGCCTCTGAACTGCATGGATCACAGTTATTATTCATAATATGTTTTTAATGTCTCTTGCTGTGCCTGACTTTCCTTCATGTTTCCCAGGGCTTTAGGCACAGTCCACGTCACTCAAGACGGAGCATACATGCACGGGTGACTGAGGAAAAGCCCAGTCTGGTTGAGGTTCCTGAGAGTGAGCCTGATTCATCATCGACTCTAAGAAAGCGCAAAGTCAAGAAGAGAGTGCTGCCAGAATTTTACCAGTCTGTACAGGTCACTCCCACACGTAAACCTGTAGGTATCCTCCCATGAAGTGTATCTACAGTTAATCCTGATGATATGTTTTTGAATGATCTTCTCTACAGGGCCATTGGTAAGGAGGTAAGGGCAGATTCTTTGGCGCGCTTCATCCTTGGCTGTGCTGTCAAAAGGATGGTCTCTTTACAGTTACTGTATGTTATGCATTCCAAGGTGTATTTATAGATACAGGATATCACATGACAAATCAAAAGTAGAGTACATCAAAGTCTGAATTTTGTCACAGATATCTAGCTCAAAAGACAATAAGACTTGTTTTTTTCATAGGCTTTGTTGTAAAGAATGAGGAATCAGGAAGTTTGTGCACCACATTATTCCATGAAATGATCAACTACTATGTGCTATATTTCCTCTATTGATGAACACCAACATTTAAAGAGACGATAATGATATCTGTTCATTTGCCTTGGTAATCCTGGCATGCTTGCTGGAACATGTCCTCAGACTCGCCTCTTTGTTAACTCACCACAGTAACATCTTTATGCCAGTCAATGAATAAGCTGCACAGTACAAGAGGGTGTGTGCCATCGCTTAACATCACTTTCAAATTATGCAGTGGGAAAGTGATATAAAAACATAGAGTAAGTACGCTGTATATATCAAATATTTTAATGTCATGTATTTTTTGTGTTTATCTGTGCAGTGAAAGTCCTTTGCTGTTTAATATCCAGTTCACATGTCAAGCCTTGTATGATGTTTCACCAGACAAAATGGAACATATTGATGAGTGTCCCTCTGCCTGTTAGTAGTGTTGCAATATTGCAGATAACAAAATTCATTATTGCACTTGTCAGCAGACACGATGCATAACAACTTCACCACAGCAGCTATCACCATTGCCTTATGACCTATTTGAATATGTTATCATTGCTAATGTTTTCATTCTTGCTGACATATTTGTTGGGCATGTGCAAAGCGCAACATAACAATAACAATAGTGTTCTGTTGATCTCTTATTGATGGTTTGTCATGTGGGGAAGGTTAGAGCTCAAGGCCTGCATGAACACATTTGTTTTCACCATCTGTGGAGCATCTTTTTAAATGGTCCATAGCAGCAGTGACATCATCATCATCATTGCTGTCAAAATGGCTACCACACAGCCCCCTTTTCAGCTGGCAGTTCTCAAATATGAAGAAACATAAATACATTATATTGATTTAACGAGAGCTGTGTGTGTCTGCTGTAGGTGATATTCAGGCTTTAACAGTGTATCTCCAGCAGAATATTAGGTATTAGCAAAGAATAAATGGTTGAAAGGGATAATCCTTTTAGTAAATGATGGGGGAGGGACTCTAATCTTTCAATTCTTTGTATACTCCCATAAGAATTAAGGTAAAAAAGGAAACATACGAAATGACACAAAGTCTGTGTTTTCTTATTTATAAAGATAAGCAGAGAGCTGATACATATTAAAACAAATCTGCCTTTTCAGTATTTATCCTGATGAAAAGTGCTGAAAAAGCAGCTACCTCAAATTTGAACAAATACACAATCTGGAGTACAGACGTATAACTTAATGCAGTCTGCTGTTTGTTTAAATACTGTTCTATTATAAAGTTAATTTACCCTGCAGGTATACACTCATTTTACACCCCACCTCTCTCCATGTGGACTGTCTGTATTTGTTTTGTTGCTTAACCCTAGGTGTGTCAGGGTGCAGCAGAACATTGATTCATCATTGTACATGAGCAGTTTTATTTAACACTGGGGAGTGCATATACAATTGTGTTTTTCATGCCGGTAAATTCCTCACATCTTGCATACACGGTGCCTGCCATGAAGAACTGTGGGAGCCCCGTGTCCTCTTATTACCCCCCCGCTTTGGAGCCATATGTAGCCACCCAGTAATTCGTGCAGGGATGGCGCTCTAACACCACCGTCGCTGTTGGAGCTGGCGAGCTGCTGTTGTTGGCTATACCGGGTATGACGCGTAGAGACACATGCAGTCTGTTCTCCCATCACTGTGCAGCTCTCTGCCTCGACAGCACACAGCGTACCATCCCTCCAGCTCTCTGGAGATCTGACATCACCTCGCATCCTTAAATGTTCCGATAAAGAGTCGGACGCGTGACCGGAGCATCCCCCCCCCTCCCGACGGGCGTGGCACCCTTTGAAATATGTGACCGAAAGGTGGAAGCTAATAACGCGCTGACAGGATTTGTTTTTTTCTATATTCTTCCAGCCTGACAGGTCTCCATGTACACAGTGGTAAGTCTTATTGTTGACCTGGCGGGGGAGCCAGATACTATTGATTCCTCATTGCCTTTATTTGCTTGAATCTTTTATTGTTTTGGGTTATTGAGAGCTGGTGGCTCATGCGTTCTCACACCTTTTATCATGCGCTGTTACGCACTTTGACCCGCTATAGTAAGGAAGATACGTGTGATTAAAACGCGCCGTATGTTTGTCATTTAAACTGTATCTGTGTGGGTAATCAAGACAAGCATTGTTCCCTTTTCTTTAACCCCATTTCTTTTGTCTCTCAGAGCTCCAGCTCGGGGAACCCTTCCCTTCACTGCTCCATGTCTTCCTCGGCGGATTTCTCGGATGAGGATGATTACAGCGTTAAATCTGGATCTGCATCACCGGCACCGGGTGATACCTTGCCCTGGAACCTTCCCAGACATGAGCGGTCCAAGAGAAAAATCCAGGGAGGATCCGTGCTGGATCCAGCTGAGAGGGCTGTGCTCAGGATCGCAGGTGAGGGAGAGTCTCGTATGTCAGGTTATTAGACAGTGATGTAGGAGAAAACTGCCTGAATATGCTGTTCTATGTGCGTATTAGGCCGGAAGCTATGTTCTTATTATTTGGAAACATAAATCGGGTCTAGAGACGTGTGGCTCGGGTCTTGTGGCACATGTGATGGTATTTTGGTCTGCTGTTATTCTGGATGCCAATTATTATTATTATTATTATTATTATTATTATCCCCTGAGCTATGCATTGTATTGTGTATTTCTTGATCTAGAGAGAGGGAATAAGAGAGATATCACTGGCTTGGACTGTTGTTAGTTTCAGATTTGTTAATGAGGCCGTTAAACGGGTTTTATAGCGTTTAAGTACTTTATAATGATACTTTGACACTGTGTGCCAGATCCTGTGGATGAAGTTTCCCCGCACCTTTGCGCACCTTTGCGCACTTTGCAGACAATGGTGACATCTGCTTGTCAGCATTGCGTCCAAGTTGCTTTAGAGCTTTGGTCCGTGTTACAAACCGGTACCGAGAGGCTGACAGTGGAAGGAGTTTGTTTTGTGCACACTATAAAAAATAGTACAACTCCTTGTATTCTCTTTTAACGTCATATTTTGCTTATTGATATACAGTAGTGCCAACAGTGTTCGTCTGAGTGACATGTACGCACATGCCATTATATTACATATTACTATCACTTCAAATTAGGTTTTTAAACTCGGATTATTTGGGCTAATTGACCGTCTCAGACCGACACTTTTTACAGCGCAGAGCGTCCGGCAGTTCTTCCTATCAATCAGTGAACCCAGGAGAGGAAGTGTCGCCTATTGGTCAGAGCGCAGACAAGGGAGGGATGTAGGGCGTTTCCTTTGGTACAACAACAGCGCCGATCACTCTCACCAGCGCACACACAGACACACACACACATACATGCACACAAACACACACATGCACGTACACACACTCACACGCTGTGTCCCTGTCCGTCGCTGGTGAATGTCCAGTTTGTGAAGCCCGGGGTTATGGCTCAGTACGCACCGCAGGGTTATATGCTTTCGGACGAACAGGAATACCTTCAAGCGTATGAGGATGTATTGGAAAAATACAAAGGTAGGATCATTGATAATTGGTTGTGTTTATGCTTCAAGACGATGAAGAAAGAAATCGTCTGATTGTTGCTTGACAGTTCAATAAATGTCAGCCTGCCCCCTCTCTGTCTCCCTCTCTGCGGTGACTCGCTAGTCTTAGTGTCTTTGCTGTGGAAAAAATAGGAATATTTCCTGCATGACATCACATTTAGGCTGAATTTTAGTATCTGAGACAAAGAGTGTTTATGATTAATAATTTAGGAGATTATTTACCATGTCACACTGAATAAAAAAACATGTTGCTTGAGATATGTCCACAAAAGCAGCTGATATTTAAACCAGTGTATTAACAGAAGAATCAAATATTCAATGAAAGTGAATTATTATTATTTTATTCTGATCAATCTGTGTGTTCTCTCATTGTAGGCAGGGCAATGACATAGCAGGATACAGAGTCAGATTATATCAGTAGCTCCTGTCATGTTTTGCCTTTTAGGTTCTCTCTCATTAATTAGAGTAAATCCATCACACATACAGAGTCGACTTTCATCAGTGTCTGTGTGACAGCTAGCGCTTGACAATGTCATGCTCTCAGGCCAGGCCTGTGGCGCTCTTAGTGTAGCTGAATTCAAACTGACAGCAGCGGTTTTAACTCTTTCCTTACCCAGAAGCAGAAACAAAGTGAAATGACAGAACAATAAAACACTGATACAGTGCTACTATTGTGTTGCATCCTGGCCTGGAGCATGTGCTATCAGCTGTTGAGTGTTTTTTTTTTGGTCAGGAGGGCTAGTCAGCTGTGGTAGAGGGCTTAAACACACTGGAATGGGATCATATGATGAAGCATCATTAGGAATCTGTAGCTGTTGTCTTAAGGCAGAGGAGCAGTGACACACTATAGTCTCTGCTATTAGAGCTACTTAGGATCAGTGTTTGCATATTGATTTTAGACGATATCTGAGCTGTTGCCTGAACAATGAATTTATCAAAGAAGGGTAAGGATGCTTTTTTTCAATCTTTATAATATTTTGCACTTCATGGTGCTTAAAAATGTTGCAGCTAATGATTTCCTTTGTAGTGTCACCTTAACCAGCTCCTCACATTTTCACAAATCAGGATATTTCTTTGAAATATGAATATTATTCTGCACAGAATTATCTCTGGTTCTTATAGAAATTTGCTTGTGTGCTAATCATTTCACCTGGAAAACAGACCTACACCACAGCCATGCCCAAAAAAAAGCTTTTACTGCGGAAGCCAAAGAATTTTAAACATTTATTCACCAGTTAAGGTGAGCGGAAATAGCATCAAGTGTGCAAACACCACAAATAATAATAATAATTTGTTTACAAATGTTGTTGACTGATTGTGTCTGAAAATAATTTGCGTTGAATTTCCATAGAAAAAGTCCAAGTCGTTGGAGCTAAAGGTATAATAGTGTGTGAGTGTAGATGATAAAACGTAGCAAAAATGTAAGTTAATCAAATAATTTCATGCAAACCTTTTATAACATTATATTAGTAGAAAACGTATTTCTGTTCTATTTAATGTTATAAAAGCTCTTTTCTCCACAGTTGAGACATTTCCCTTTGGGTGCTGCTTAATTTCTGCTATGAAGCTCACTGTTACTGGTGTTTTATTTGTATTAGACACGGCTATCACTAAAGCCCCAAGCTTTGCTCCATGTGATGCTAACAAGTATCAAAGGGATGCATTTTGATAACAAAAACACCAACAGTATCCCAGCAAACAGCTAAACAGACCAATATAAACAGCCGGGGGCAGGTGATAGAGGAAAAGGCAGCTTTTTGTTCATCTGTGAATCAATATACAAATTGGTTAATGCCATATTTACATTTATATATCTGTGATATTGTGTTTATGTGGCTGCTTGTCATTTAGTTTCTGACCAGGCTTCTGATGCTGTGTGGTCCAGTGAAAGAAGGAGTGGAGAAAACATTCATTGTCATTGTCTGTGTGACCTCCGGTGTGACCTTTTACACTCTGAGACCAAAAACCGTCTTCTTCATGAACTATGAAACTCTGCATAACTGAGTGGGGGCGTGCATTTGGTTCTTGTTGCTCCAGCTGTAAGAATGCTTCGCTAATTAGGTATGAGAGAGAAACTGCTTTGGGCTGAGCTGAAATTCAATGCAGGCTGTGCAGACAAAAGACTGTAAACTGAAGGAATGAGTTAAATACCCGGTTTCTTAGACACATACAACAGTTAATGACACAGGGCAGTGGCTGTACAGGATCACGCTGTTCTAGCAGAGCCTGCTTGGTTAGCCTCTCGGCATGATGGGGCCATTACAGTTTCCCAACAGTTGATCATCCTCTGACATCAGGGAAGATTTAATGGATTAGACATTTGGTGGTTCCGTCAGCTCTTCTTGCAGTTCATTTTAGTGTTTTTTAAGATGCCATATGGCCTGAATGGAAGACAAGTTTATTTGTGATGCAGGGCTGAAGTGAGTTAGAGTTTTTCAGTCCTCAGACACCACAAGTAGTGCAATTAATCAAATTAAAGCTAGTTCCCGAGTATGAACTATTACCTATATGTAGACCTGAGCTCTTGTGCAACACATATACAACAGTAAGCCTTTAGGATGCAGACTGTGTTTGTTGCTGTAGCAGGGTGTGGCCTGTCAGTTTCTCTGTGACATTACAGTGAATCACTATCATCTATATAATAAGCCTTACAACACTCACTGCTGCACATCCATAAAACATAAAAACTCCTGTTTAAGTGTTTGGATCACCTTGTATGATCAAACATAGTAGCAAGTGAGAGCATTGTGTTTTTTTGCACAGTCACTGCCTTTGTCCACCCTCCTGAGCCCTGCCTAGCCCATCCCCTCTGCTCCATGTCGACAGCCCACTCATCACATTCAAACGGCTTGTGGCCCACACACACACACAGGCTGCCTCTATGGACACTGTCTGCTAACGTACAAAAGATATTTTGTTTGCGTCCAAGTTTCAGAGACTTGTTCATGTTGTGCCATGTTGTTTGAAATGGTTTCATTCAGATCAACAAGCCACACTCTGAGGATAGTCTCTTCTCACCTAACTGACCCTATTTAGTTCTGTACTGAACAGTTTACACAGCTCGCCATTGTTGCCTCCAAAAAGCTGAGCACTAACCCGCTAACTTACATTGTTAGCAAACAATAGGAACATGCTTCATAGGATTACAATAAAACATCGATTAATTATGGTTGAAAGATATAAGCACAAGCATCCTTTTTACTTAGTGACATACCAGTTAGTTATTTTCCAGTGAAATTAAGTAGCATCAATGATAACATCAGCTTAAACTGATCTGAAGCTTTTGGTTTCATTTTACAGGTTTCATCCAGATGTGTCAGACAGAGTGTTAGCTGTTGCTGTTTGTCAGGTTGTTGAGATTTGTCAACAAGGAAATGAAAAGTAAAATGTTAAGATAGTAAAAGCCACCACCAGTTTATATACACTCAAAGAAAAACTACTGGGTTAATAATAACAACCATAACTCTGCTGCTGGGCCACTATGGGATAGAACGCAGGCTGGGTTGTTTGGACCCAGCCGCTGAGTTTTACTTTTTTAACCCACCTCTAAAATATTTTTTTTTGTGTCTATGCCATCTAAAGACCGTTTAAAAAGCAAACTTAGATCACCAAAACTGCCAAGAGACACACTTTTAAATCCACAATGCAAACGGCTAAAGGTGCAGTGGTGTTGTCTGCTAAGCGGGAATGGCCAGTGTTAACTAGCTATTGTCTAAAATAATGACAATAACTAGTTAAAATAAAAAAAAATTTATGTTTTACGAGCGGGAGTAACCCAACCAGCTGTTCAACTTGTATCCTTACAGCTTTTTCACTTAGACATGTTCTTGTTCCTAAGCCTTTATTGATCTGATCAATATAGGTCATTTAAAATAGGCAGTGTAATCCAAACCAGAACAGCTTTTTACTGTTAGCCTACCTTACTGTGTAGCATATTGTAGTATTGTATTTTTTTTTGTATTCTACAATGTCACACAATAGATTGATATTCCTGACATGTTGTGAAGTTATATGAAACATGGCCACGCTGCAGTCTAGTCAAAGCACTTAGCATTATATCTGTGCCCCATGCTCAATGTTGTATTTATATGCTGTCATGGCGATGGGAAGACCAGCATGACTGAAACTCATTCCGCAGCTCTTACATGAGATCATCTTGTGAGCCTCTCTCTCTCTGCTCCACCCCTGACTCACGCTCTCTAGCTTTTCCTCTCCCACTCCAGCTGCACCACCCTTCTCTCCTGAATGCAGCAGATGCTGGGAAGCAATCCCATGCTTATAGAGCCAAATTTCCTCTCTCCACGTTGTCATGAAGGGCCAAGCAGAGAGCTGTTCCGTTTGGTTTTGTGTTAGGGTACCTCTGAACTTTGTTCAGATTTGATTTCTGAGTATTAAAGATTCAGGTGGGAATCAATTCACCTGGAAACCAGGTGTATTTTGCATAATATTGTAAGAAAATGATGTGATCCTATCACTTCTTAGGTCATTTTGTTACACTTATTAATGAAATGCATGTTGACAACTGGTGCTGCTTCCTGGAAACTTGCTCATCTGTTCCACCAGTACAAGGAGCTGAGATGTGTCCTGCTATTAGTGAACTGTTTGTTAAAATGGTGTCTGTTTAGGATGGGCTGGCTGTAGTTATTTTAGGAAATATATTGATTTAAGAAGAAGAAGACGAGGACATACTTTTTCTTCCAAGATGTCGACTCTTTCTGTGACATTACTGTGGAGTTTGTCAGCTCTTGGTGGAGCTCAAACAGATGAGGGAAGCATAAACAGTGTAACCTTTAGCCAACACATGATGATCAATCACTGAAACAAACTCAAGAGATGTTCCAGAGAGAAAGTAGTCCAGTGAAACAGATATTGGTTGATGTTGGATAGCCATTGTGATCTGTCAGTCACAGGATTACTTTAAATTAGAGCGTAAAGAGCCTAAATCTTAATCTCTGCAATCTGAATGAGAGTCCTGAGCGGAAAACACATTTTCTCACATGCACAAATACTTATTTCTGTGAAGCAGTTGCAGCTGTTGCACATATGGAGGCTAGTATTGGATTGTTAGCAGCTGAGTGTGTGTTCATGTTAGCACCATAACAGTTATGTCCCATTAGCTGCCATTAATGCTTCCTCCTCTCCTCTGCTCGACTTTGCTAAGTGCCTCTGTAGTACTGTAATAGTCCATGCGAGCACATATTGTAATCAATATCTTTGCACAGATGATCAAACTTTTCTTGCTTTTTTTTATTATTTTAGTCTAAAAAAACGCAGAGTCTGACTGGAAGGGCTGCTTTGAAGGCTTGGCAACTTGTTTCACTTACTGAGCAGTTCACATACCACCATTGCTGCCCTACCCTTCTGAGAACACTGACTGTATTCTCACTTACAAAGAATGACAAAAATGCATCCTCAACTATCTCTCCCTTATCATTTGAGTTTTTGTTTACCACATGCTCAGATACCATGCTCACAACAACACATATTATTAACACACAGTAGATGAAGGCAGGCTGCATATATTGTAAAAAGCAGTGTGCATCTCACATTTCTACAGGACAAGGTTAAATATTACCTTTGCTGTAGGTTGCAACAGACCAGTTGTTCCACAGATGATAGTGTCAACCTGTTGGGCATTCTTTGTCTTGGACTGAATTGATCCGACAGCTTTTGGATGGATTACTATGGAATTTTGTGCAGACAATTCATAGATTATCTGGATTAATACATTAATACATGACCATACATTAGAATGTATGGTCATGAAATTTGATACAGATAGATGGTGCTCAGACTCTTCCTCTTACTGTATGGGGCTAGAACCATAGCCAGTTTATGACCAGATATCCTCAAAACCAGCTCATCTGCATTTTAGTACTAGCACATGTTAGCATGCTAATAAGCTAAACATATTAAGCTAAAGGACATGCTAGACATCAGCTTCTGACAATTTACCTTTTTCTTTGGGACAAAGGTACCAGCAGTTCCTGAACACATTGCATTAAGACCATAAATTGTCCGATAATAACACTCAGCATGACTGTTGCTTATTTGCTACAAGGTGCATCCAGCCTGTGTAGATAGACCCAAGGCACCACTTTGTTACAAATTAAATGTATTTGAGCATTTTCAAACAAGTCACTGGAAGAGTGAAGGTGTTTGCTTGTTGTCTGCACGGATGAAGCAACATGTGCAAGCTTTTGTTTGGCCATGTTCAAACATGACGCAGCTGTACAAGAGACTGGCTTGTTTAAAGTATTAAAGTATACCTTATTCAGTAAGATGTGCAAAAATATTAGACCGTCCGTATCTTTTTAAAATGTCTCTTTTGTGTAACACACAAACAAACATACCCTTGCAAACTGAGCTGGTTGTGACACCAGACATGAGAAATGAGAACACTTTAGCAAGAATGTTTAGCAGGTCCTTGTCACTGGCTGGAAGGTCGAGGGCTTTTCAGTTTAGTCTTTACGTTTGTTTTTATTTCCCTCACATACGAGGTCAAGAGGATTACATAGGCAGGATAGGATTTTGATTGCTGGGACTTTTTGTGAGGGATATTTTAGGCATCCTGACATAACAAGATGCCAAAGGGCCTCACTGGCCCTTGAGCCAGATGTTCTCAACAATTTATCTGTTCCCCTATTTAAGCAAGATTATGCAAATGTAGCAATGAAGGCCATGTGTGTGACATAAGCTGTGGTACTAATGGATGCATCTGCAAAAATCTAGTATTTACACACAACCAGCAGTATGTCTTGAATCTCTTGCTAAGGATGTATGAATGCAAATGAGAATGCGAATTCAAATACATTTAATTCTAAGCTAGACTTTTTTGTTGGAATGTTGGAAGTGAAGGATGTCACCTGAGTGGCACAGATTATGTAGCCTGCAGTAGCAGGGGCAGCATGGTTGTAGCTATTTATAGCCGTGCACATGTGCTTTGCTGAGGTCTACAAATAAGTGTCTCAGGCCGTCTATTTGAACACTCTTGGCTCGGACCGGGGCTCAGACTGCAGACTGGCTTTCACACCCATGCCACAAAAACAGTGCTCTCATCATCTCGATTTATACAAGACCGAATACCATATGTTATGTTTTTCAGTGTTGTTTGCTATCGTTGGCATGGAGATGTTCACATGGCATATACGACTGCACAGTGAACTCTGATTAAAACCAGTTTAAACTCCCATCTTGCTGTAATTCTGCGTATTTGAAGAAGATCTTCAGCTTTTTTCAGAGGTTGCAGGGTTGCTATGTTAGTAAGAGCAAATGTAACATGAGACGGTCGTAGCCGGCTTTCTATGTGATCCTTCAAACATCAACCTATTAACGTCAGAGGTCATAAGCTGTTGGTTAACACATTTTAATCCATTCCCAGCCAGTTGGTAGTTTGAAAGTGAGAATCTTAAAGCCAAACAATAATACTATGTAGCTTTAGTAAGTTTAGATAATTGTGTGTTTCAGCTAAACATGTAGATAATTGCCCTCATAAGATGACACTGTCTAAATATTAATAGAAGACACTCATGCAGTGTGTCAGTGTTACAGCAATATGTGTCTGGTATTATATTTTAGTTGTGTTGTGTTTTCACAGAATTGAATGTAAGCAGATTTTCAGCTGTACGCTATAACATCAGCAAAATATACATATATGGTTACATTAAATCAGATCAGCCGAATAATGAGTTGTCTCAGGCTGTGAGAATTGTTAGTGAATGGCACAGAAGCAGAGATCATACTTATGTTTTATTCTCGTAAGATCCTCCAGAGGGCAACCTCACCTTAATGTCTTAAGAAAACACAGGCCACATTTCCACATGAAATCCTGGAATACTTGTCACACCATCTGATATGTGACTGCATTAGACATGTTGTACAGTAGCTTATTATTGACCATGTTTGATTGAACTGGCTGATGATACACTCTTAAGCTCCTGACCTTCACTTCAAGCTTTGACAGACAGAGTTTCCTGGAATACTTGCCCAGAGAATCTATATTAATGAGTTTTTTTCAGGAGAGGTTTATGTATTATGCAGCAATGAGCTTAGACATGGGCATTACAGACCAAATTTGTGTCCCACCGCAGACTGCCCTGCCTTAATTCTCTGTGAATCAGCTACACAGCGGCGTCACATCAGCAGTGACACAGCAGGATTCAGGGTACAAATCGACTCACTTTATCTATTTATTAAATCAATACAGTCAGACTGGTGTGACAGATACTGTGTTCCTTCTCTTATGTGAGGTTCGAGCTTCATGTCATGCCTCAATCATACAATATAATTGTCAGGCCAACCTACTTACAAATTTCTCAGCAGCTTTTACACATGCACTATTTTTAGCCGAACTAAATGTAAGAATCCGCAGAGAATACAGTCGTGGGGCTCTTGAGGTGCCCCCATTATCAGGGAAACACGTTTCAAGCCTTATAATTAAGCAGAATGTGTTATATGTTATTCAATTCAATTCAATTCAATTCAGTTTTATTTATATAGCGCATATTACAATCAGACATTGTCTCAAAGCGCTTCACAGGAACCCCCCTAAGAGCACTGTGGCAAGGAAAAACTCCCTTTAAGAGGAAGAAACCTTGAGCAGGACCCGTCAACTTAAGGGGGAACCAGTCCTGCTGCTAGTCAGAGAGGATGAGGGAGAGAGAGAGAGAGAGAGAGAGAGAGGATGAAGGAGAAAGAGAGAGAGGGAGAGAGGAGCAAACATGATACAAACATGATACAGTACAGAGCAAACATGACAGCAAGATGAAACAGTGATTATATTGTAATAGATATCTATATATATCGTCGGTCCATAAGTAGGAATAGTAATTTGATAGTAAAGATGAGCAGCAGGGGCTAGTGAAGTCGATGAGCACAGGAGAGACTGCAGGTCAGTATGCAGGTCTTGAGACCTGCAAAGAGAGAGAGCGAGAGCGAGGCACAGAACTACAAGGAAGACAGTTAACACAGATTATGAGACGATATTACCCAGTATGATCCAGACTAAGGAGAGTGGAGGAGAGGTCAGGTTATATGTGTTATATAAGAAAAGTCACAATTCACATTTATAGAATGCATTATGGAGCTAATGTTATGTGGTCATCTCACTACAGTTTGTCCTCTGTGAACTTTTAGTGGTGCAGCACAACATGCCATTGATGTTTGTATTGGACTGTAATTTTTTGTCTTATAGCTGTCAGGCAGATGTAATAATTCCACTAAAAACTGTGGAGAAGTGTTTCGTGGCTTCATGGTGAATCATGAGGAGCTGTTTGCCTGAAAGTTTTTTGCTGATATGTCTCAGATGCACAATAGAAACATGATTATTGGGGGAATTTTGCAACCCTAAAAAGGAGGTCTGTGGCTGAACATGTTGAAATATTTGCAGTAATTAATTAAAGTTATGACTCGATGCTCTTAACTTGCAGCTTGTTAGAAGCATCCTGAAACATGTTAACAAGGGTTTTTAATACAAGAAACACTGTTTCTCTTTCTGTGGTTTTGACTGGTGCTGCTAAATAAACACCAAACCGCATGGAAACTGAAATTAGCAAGTAGCCATGGAAAACCTGACAGGACTCGTTCTGGATGCTTGGTGAAAGAGAGAGAGAGAGGGAGTTGTGGCTTCCCTAGAGGCTGGTAGGCAGGCAGGCAGGCAGGCAGGCAAGAAGAGGGAGACTGTTACTTCTTTCTCGATCGCTAATCCACATGGCATCCATCTACCTGAACCACGATCCTCCTGACAGCCCTTGGGAGGTACTGCAGAGGATGAAGTACCTGCTTGGGACTGAGAGGGATCATAGGGCATACCTGGTAACCCTAATGTGCTGCATGGGTCAGTATTTATGGTACTGTTTCTTGTCATCTCCTTTAACGATTAGTCATGCCTGGACTCGCTCATCACTAATAGCAGCTAAGATATCCTTGGGCAAAACCTATTTTTTAGTCAGTGCTTCACTTTATCTGTGTTGGTAGCGTTGTGGTCAGAGTTCACACAGCAGCATTGACAACGGAATGAATTTGACCTGCCTTTGACTGTACATGTGAGGATTTTTGGTGCGCAGTAGTGAAGATAATTTTAAGTTTTGTCGTGGAGACGTGGAAATAGTGAATGAGTCACAGCTGTGGTGGCTGGCAGGAGTGCTGCTCTGCTCTGACACGGGATAGAAAAAACACTTTGATGAAAAAAATAATCAGTAGTTCCAAAAATGCAATAATGCAAATATTTTTTTTGTTTTCTGCTACTGAAAAAGTACTTTTTTTGTCTTTGTATGCACCCATCCTGCTTCAGCCTATGTCACTGGCTGCAGGAATTCCGGTTGCTATGGTGACGCAAACCTAATGTAGTCAACAGCAGAATGGGGAAAGTGATGCTATTCCAGTTTCAGGGAAATGACATCCTTCTTCTGAGCCACTGGGACACATTATGGTCTTCATACTGAACACCCATGACTTTAATTGGTTCTATAAATAAAAAATGACATTATACATATTGCAGCATTGCAACAAAAAAACTACGTAGATATCCAAAACACTGAGTGCAAACTTTAAGTGCTCATTTATCAAACAACATCTTGCATTTCTCCATGTTTTTCAGGCCCTTCTGTTTTCTTGCACCATTAAACACAAGCCTACAGCCAACAGGAGGCATACTGTAGCAGCAGAGGCCTCTAATAGCTGTCATCACAAAAAAAGAGATCTGTGTTTCCTAAACTTCTTGTAATGATTGCTTTATAATGTGAAGAAAAACATTCACAGGAAGTCTTTTTTTTTCTTTTCAGACGAAAGAGACAGAGTGCAGAAGAAGACGTTTACAAAATGGATAAACCAGCATCTGATGAAGGTAAGACTGATACCTGCTGGCTTCTGTATGTTTTGTCTGTTCTTCTCTGTGACTGTCAAATCAATCAATTATTGGCAGTGAGTATCTCCATGTTAGGTCCCAGCATGCTAACATTCCTGCCCAGATATAATTAAAGTTTGTTAAAAGTCATTTACCATGACATGTAGTGTGGTGCTGCACTGCTGCAGCAACAGGTTGCTTTTTGTTGACTCTGCGATTTGAAACGTTTACTGTGGTGTTTCATCTGTCTGTGGAATTTAATGAGACACTTTAGCAGACAGACAAGCTCTGGCGCGTCTCATTTAATAAACCTTTGTTAAAATGAACCTGGGAATCAAAATGTAATGTATGGTGTATGGTGTTCATGCATCAGTGGTACATTGATCACATCTACTTGTCAAGTTAACTATTTTGTTAGTCTTTAAAAATCATTTATGCTACTCATTATTGCTTTTTATCAGTTGAAGAAGGAATAGCAGTCAACTTGATATTACTATGCAGTAATAAAAGTGCTGTTTTTATGAGATATGCTGCAGCTCACACCAAAACAAGATGGATGAACAACACATTATAGGTTACAGTAAAAACATACATTTTTTGGTGAACTGTCTCTTTAAAAATCAATTATAGATAGATTGGCTCCTTTAGCAAACCTTTAGCAGCTGCAACATTGATACTTTGCTACTAATAATCCTATTATGTCATATATCAATGAAAGGGACCACCACAATACTTATCATTATTGTTTTTTTTTCTTTCCTCCTTTTTATTGATTTTTTTTCTCTGAGGGTGTTTTATGTGCTTTGATCATTCTCTGCAACATCTGTTGGGTGCCGTTAACCTGCCTTGAAGGGTTAATTTAAGTGTCTTAGATCAATGCTCACTAGATGGTGACAGGGACGGATGGTCATCATGGCTGGTTGCATGAGATGAGGAGCAGTACTGTATTTATTTTATATAAGAAATTAATTAGATTGATGAGGCCCTTTTGGAAATGCTAGTTGGAGCTTGCACTGACACATAATATAAACTTTGTCACAATCTTGGCAAAGGAAACAAGGGGATTTTTTTCTCTCTCTGTAATAATGATGTGCAATAAAATGTGACACTACATCCTATAGTTGTCTTAACATGAAGTAACATCAGACTGTTTACATTTGATTTTATGCTTGACAGACAGGTATCTTGCCTCAGCTTTTTGTCATGTGCGTTTTAGCAGGCCCCACACATGGTGCATGAGAAGCCAGAGGTGCTGAGTAACAGTTGGGGATCTGCTTGGGTGACCCAATAACACAAGGGTGCAGGTCTATTTTAGCTCCACAGCTGTGGCTGCTATCTGGGATTACAGTGCTGAAAGCCCTGTGTGAAAGCAGGTCAATGGGCAGCAGGGTGATTTCAGAGGCGCGGTATTTAGGACAGGAAGGAGAGATGGGACTGCTGGAAGGAGAAAACCCAGGATGGGAGCTGTTAAGGGCCTCGCTTAAGTGGTTTAGAGGAGGTGTTACAGTGATGGCATGTTTTAATGCCGCATTCATTTTAGTTTCGGAGGGTAAGTGGGAGAAAGAAAAACAGAAGAAAGTGGGATCCTGAACACACTTTGAAAGCTGGGCTTAAACTCACAAGATTACATAAATTGCACACAAAGTCTAACAGGATCCAAACGTGTCAGCTTCATGTTTAGATAAGTAACTTCCACAAGACTTCTCAGGACTTGAGCCGACCTTTGGTCAGAGACTTTCGTGAAAGAAGGGCTGTCGACATTCAGCAACAAAAGGGAATATGAGGACAGGGTTCACAGAGAGGCAAGAATGATACACAGGGCTGGACAAAGCTCTTGTGAACCTGATAAACACTGCATGCATGCCACACATCCACAATGTCTGAATGAAGCTGAATAAGGAACAATGACCTCTGTGTGAATAACAAAATTCCATCAGATTAAGGGGTTTTTGTTACTACTATTAACGCACAGCTGTGTAGCAATATATTAGCAGGCTTATTTTATCTTTCCCTTGTGTCTCCAGGTACGAAAGCATATAAATGATCTGTACGAAGACCTGCGAGATGGACATAACCTGATCTCTCTGTTGGAGGTTTTGTCTGGAGATAAATTGGTGAGTTCATATTTTTCCGCTATCTTACTCCTCACAGTCAGTATGAGAACTTGAAACAATCATACAGTCATAAAACACTGATGATATTGTTGTTGGATGCAAGTCTGTCACAAGATACTATTGAAGAAAGCGTCTATCCCTCTGTCACGCCTTTAGATGAGTGATGCACATCTCATCTGTTATCAGATCTGCTGTATTTAAAACCCACCAAAACCTGCACAGAAAATTATGATTTATTGTAAACTGAAGGCAGGACTTTGAACAAAGTTCTTGTCTTCCTGATTTGTTCTGCAGCTTAGAGCTGTGCTGTCAGATGTAGCTATACAATATGAAAGATGATGATAAGTGTGTCAGTCGTCCAATTACTACTTCTCAAGTGATAACACATCAGCGTGGCATTTTAAATAGTTTGGTTACCTAAAGAATGTTATCCTTCTGTCAACAAAATGTAATCACATCAGGGAGCAAGTGGGAAAATGAGCTCTGTGGTTCTTGGCAGCCAGTAATCGGTCTTTAACAGATGTGCTAACAAGCTTTTTAGCCCACTAACTGCCAAAGGCTGCTTCTAAAATAAATAACGTAAAGTGTTAGCATGAATTATCTCCTTTAGTTTACAGAGATTTAACATAATATTAGATGTTGTATAGAGAAATATGACTATCGTTTTATATAAAAAAAAGTCTGGAGGGTTTTCTTGGGGGCATTTAGTCCTTAGTGCAGGTGACTCTCTTCGTTAAGAAGACGAGGTCTTAATTTAGTTTATTACCATACTTTCCGGACTATAAGTCACAGTTTTTTTCATCCTTTGGCTGGGTATGCGACTTATACTCAGGTGCGAACAACGTCAGAGATCTAAAACATCTAAGATTCGATGTCACTAAAAGCTTTCATAAAAATGATTTTGTCTGTTGCCATGGAAGAATCTCTCTACGTGTTAATTTCAGTCAATAAGAATTTCCCTTCCAGCTGTTAAAATACAGATTATTGATTATAAAGTGTATGTGTTTTTTCCCTTCATATTAGAATACACTGATATTGTCTGTAGTTCATGTAGTACACGGTTAGTATGCTGTGGTGTCTATTACTCTGTATATATTTAAGCGCATGTATCCCTTTAAACCACCTGCAGCAATTCCCCCCCACCCCCCACTGTGACTAACATTCAAGTAGCTGTATCTGTTTTCTGTTTTGATCCCATTTTTCCTCCTCCTCTGTTCTTCACTCTTTGTTTTCTGTCCATTGTTTTTAACTTCCTTTTGATTTGGTCGCTGTGTGTGTATATGTGTGTATGTGTGTGTGTGTCTGTCCATCTGTCCTTTTCTTCCCTCATGTGTTGCCTTTTCGGTGATAAGCCAAGGGAGCGTGATTTACTGAAGACTTTACGGTTGGTGAGTGGGACAGAAGCATGTGCAGTTGAGCAGCATGGAGACACAGTGGATGATGATAAGGGGGTACGTGTGGCTTCACCCCCCCACTCCTCACCCCACTTGTAACAAACTAACTCAAAGTGTGCTGTTGGCCTGTTAACAGGAGCATAGAAACGATCCCACTATGTGATTTGATCTTACTGTAGTTGTATTAAATGCTTCTTATGTGGACGTACATTTATATTTATATCACTCTATGACCCAAAGACCCAGGCAGTTTCATTGTTAGATGGGACACATAGACAAAGATTATGACCAATAATAAGAGATCTAATACACTGGTCTTCCATTAAAAAGATGCAATTCTAAGCTTGGGTCTTTACATCCATCTCACTGCCTCCTACCAAATCTCTCCGAACCTACAGAATGTGATGATCTGGACGTTTTACATAATGCTGCTTTTGAATATCTTGCTCTAGAAGGCTTCATATGTGAATGACATTCACTGAATCAAAGCGATAGGATTATTACATATTATTGCTTTGCAGCAGTATGGCTGAATGCAGTGCAAGCTGCATCTTGGCTTGAATGCATTTTCAATTTCATTACGTCATCCTGTGGCCCCTGACCATCTTCAAAAGCATTCGCTATACAAAAAGACAAATTTAACATCATTGTACGACACGGGTGTTTCACAGCACTGAGACATGAATAAATTTCATTCATTGATTCCAGCTGGCTGTCAGAGTGGGTCATCTTGCAGTTTAGGATGCTTGATGTGTTTTTGTAGAGATGGAAAATGTTCTAGGATGTAAATGATATGCACAGTTTGAGTGGAGACATGCCTACTGTTGTTGTAGGTAGAGTTTTTGTCTGTGTGTGTGTTCCTTTTATTGACCTCACCAGAGCAGTGGGTAAGAACCTTCTAGCATGTACAGTGTCCTCCACTTTACTAATCATTCTTTAATTTGTCCTCTGGTGTTGAGAAGAGCCTAATTAGCATACATGGCTCCTCTTTCCTTTCTTTTTATGTCCACAGCCTCGGGAGAGGGGAAGGATGCGTTTCCACAGACTCCAGAATGTACAAATAGCACTGGATTATTTAAAGAGGCGGCAGGTAAGGACCAGTTCAGTGTTTGGGGTGGTTTTTGTGTTTTTAGGTGCATTAATTTTTTTAAGACTGAAGGATAAAATGGCCCTTACTAATATGTGTGGGAAAAGCCGTAGCCAGTCTTCTAACATCACACGCTATTCTACACATACTGAGGTTCACTTCAGTTACCCCAGATAATAAAAGCACCTTTTAAGGAGTGTGATTACAAAACGCATCCGTAGGATTTCAAAGCGCTTTGATTGCTCTCCCCTCCCCCGCCACTCTCAGGTTGTGAGGAGGAAATCATCATCTTTGAGCCGTAGCCAGATGTGACATCAGGCATGAGACAAAGGATTCATAGACGGTCACAAATGAGTTGTTCCATTGTTTTAACTACAGAACATGCCAGACACCTCCACACAGCCTCTGCAGTCATTGAATGATGTAACTGTAACCACATCCCCCCCTGCAGATGATTGATTACACTTATTACAGATGATCAGGCCAGCACCGGAGGATTCAATTATTTACTGCTCTATTAAACCAAGACCGTGTGTTTTTATGCTTTGTGTAATTTTTGTGTAATTCTGATCTGTGGCAAGTTAAACAGTATTCACAAATCTTTATTGGATTTAATTAGTAGAATACATCAGTTCTCAGTTCACTTCAGTCAAATGTGTGTGTGATTGAACATAATATAATGTCTATTCTGCCACCTTGTGGTGGTTGTTAAATGACAGGCAAGAGTCACGATGACAACTCATGTGTTTTGCTTAAACGAAACAACAAATGTATATAAAGATGAAGAGATTGTAAAAAGTCAGGCTCTGAAGTCTTAATGTAAACATGTATTGACTGTTTATTTTTTGTCATCAGGTTAAACTTGTAAATATCAGGAACGATGACATCACAGATGGCAACCCCAAACTGACCCTGGGACTGATCTGGACCATCATTCTGCACTTTCAGGTCAGTTCTGCTGGCTTTTTGCTGCTGGTTTAATGATTTGGCATACATTTATGGATGTAAGTGACAGGGCCTGTTCATTTCACATTAAGTTTTCATGCTTTATGTCCTACTGAATGTTGGTCTCATTTTACTCATTTACCATAGTTGTTTTAAAGGATTTCAGTACAAGACAATTGCACATGTTTTCTTGCTTTAAAATTGAGTTCACACCCTGTTTGGATGTTTCCGCTTTCAGCCACAAGGTGTCAAAGCTGTGCTGAATACATCAGGTTGAATGGTGATGTACTCAGTGCAGATTTAGGTGCTATATTATGTCAGTGTTCACTTGGCTTAAATAAGACTGTGTTTGATTCATCCAGCTCAAGTTCTGACTTGATCTGGTAGCTCCTGCTACTCTATTCATTTTTTTTAAACTAAAGATTACATTGCAAACCTCCATGTGCATATAACCAAACATCTGTATTATTGGAGTACTGGAATAGTTTTCAAGATGCCATGGGCACTAAACCGAGTTCATTTGCTACTGAATGTTCTCAAAAATGTTCTCTCTGGGAATACTTTACATTTTATTGCTGGGACACAAATCATGTTAAGAGGGTTATTCTGTATGTGCATGTCAAAATTTTTCCAGATGTTCAGCAAAGAATTCAGTGAAATCTAACAGGACACAGCAACTTAATACTCAGCAGTGGTGGAATGTAACTAAGTATTTGTACTTCTTTAATGTACTTAAGTAACTCACACATTTTGCAGCTATTATCTGGACTTTCTCCACTACATTCCTACAATTTAAATTTTGCCTTGATCTACAGAGGCATATAGATTGTGTTGCTATCTCTGAAGTTTAAACCAATCAGGTGGCTCTATCAGCTGCAATGATAGCAGAGCTCAGCAAGGCAGCAGACGAGACAGTGGCCTCCTGTCCTCTGCAGCTAACCTTACCATCGAACATAGATCCAGAGTCAGCCTCCACTGAACTGAGCCACCCGTGAGCATATGTAAAAGATATGTTTGAATTTAGAGGGTCCAAAAACGATTAGTGGATATACCAGTGCATTCTGTATCGGCAGGGATTTACTAGTAGTGACATCTGTAGAGACAGACTAGGAGCTACATCTGCATTCTTTATCAAAATTGCCCCACCTAGATATTCAGATAGATACAACTCACTATGTGAGTACTTTTACTTTTAATGGTTTGAGTAAATGTAAGTACTTAAGACTTTTACTTAAGTATGATTGTTGCTTTACTTAGCCTTGGTTGTTTCACACTTAGTGACTTGAATTCAGATCGGGGATGTATCTGTGTGACTAATGCCATCATTGAATTGATGGAGAAAAAGCAGCTAATATAATTTTGCCTGGACTCCAACATGCTGACAGGTAGCGTTGGTCATGATGCCAACACCTGCTGCTGTCAGTCTCACGCAAGCCCTTAAGCTGCAGCAGAGGGCCTGTTTCTTCCTGCTTCTTCTTGACTTTAGGAGAAAATATTGAGCCTCTTTGTCAGTATACACCTTTGGTTTTTATTAAATAAGCACAGCTGACAGCAGACTGACATGCATGGACTGAACAGTATTTTTTATATGACAGGTTTTTTATGTGGCTGGCTTTGCCTGAAGTATTCAGGATCAGTTCCTGTGTTAACGATAAAGGTTGTTTAGAGGACATTTTGTGCACTACACTCTTATGGCTGCAGGCTTGATTTGATCAAAACTTATATAACTGTTGGACTGGATTTCTCTACAGGTACACAAAACAACCACTGTTGTGTTTATTAAAATAGTGCCCACATTTTGTTTTTTTATCTAGGACACAGTGCACCATCATGACATTACACTCCTGTTGGGTGTTTTAAGGCTTGTTTGTTTGGTATCACGTAGTTTGAGCTGTCAGGTGACTTTGACCTTCAGGGAAATGTCATTGGTGGGCAAATGTTGCACACTCTGTGACACACTTTATCTATTTTTAGTTGAGCAGTCTGGTGGCATTATATTTACACTTTCACACACCACTTACTCCGTTTTTTTTTACCTGTAATAAAAGTGTTCCTCTACAGCATGCAGTGTTATCTAATGGTTTTTATGCAGTGAATCACTTCCTGGTCAGAGCTTTTGCCCCCTCATGAACTGCGGTGGTGGCGATCTGTTCAGATAATAGTGTTTGTTTAAACCTTCGGACTTAAGCCCCACCTCTGGCTCGGTCATTGTACACAGCTTGATTAATAGACAAAGTGAAAGCACTTTGTTGTCCAGCTCGGATTTGCCTCAGCTTCTGCTGTTCTGTTTTTCAAAGCCTTTCTGGTCGGCTGGGACTCTGCCTGGTTCACGCAATCAAACCTGCTGAGCCAAAATTTTCTCACAGCATAATAGGTGGCCTTCTGCTGGCTTCCACTTGCTTGTCCTCTGTTCACCCCCACATACAGTGTAGCATCATCACACAAATATTAGGAAAGGAGAGAGACAGCTGTGACGTGTATGTTTACTTGTCTTGATGAAGCAGACTAGCTGGCCTCAAACAGGTCTGTCCACAAGTCTTTATTCAGTCTTGCTCAGCTGAGGGCTACAAGCACGTGGGCCACGTCTGTGTGTGCATTTATGGCGTTTGTGTTGGATTAGCGAAGGCAGAGAAATGTATCAAAGGTCAGAAAAGATTCCAGTGTCAGAGGAGAGACCCAAGAGAGAGCAAGGGAGAAATGCAGAGTGAGAGAGACGCTGACTGGTTCCCAGCAGTAAGACGACGAAAGGGAGAAGTCAACTCTGCTCTGAGTGGAACAAGCTTTATGTCTGGTATGCCGGGCTGCCGCTGCTTATTGTGTGCTTCTTGTTAAAATGGATTCCTATCAATGGGAGTGTGGTTCTTCAGCTCAAGTGGAATTTACTGGATACTTTGCTTGCTGTTTGGAGTTCAGTTCTGTTCATGGATAAGACAGCATATGCCTGACAGCCATGGGAAACATTTGTGGCTGCGTCCGGGGCCCAAAAGAGGAATGCTACGTTGACCCCAAGAAAGCTCCTTTGAGGCCTGAATCTAAAGAGCTTAAAGGTCGACGCTATTTTCAGAGGAAGAAGCGCAAATCTGAGGATTTAAAGTCTGTTGGGTCTCTCTGGAGTCCTGGAAGTGAGCCCATTTCAAGTAAGGCTGTTTGCAATAGTACAGAAATTCACATCAACCCAGAAGGAAACCCAGAGAAACACCAAGCAGAACAGGATGAACCCTTAAAGGTGGAGAAGCAGCTGTGCAGGCAAGGCAGCACCAGCAAAGGTGTCTACATCGGAGAGGTACCAGTGTTAATCCTCAAAGATCCTTCTGAGCGACCTCTTGGTACCAAGTTAGCATGCAGATTTACAAGGGTTTCTACAGACCCTGCAGACGGCAATAAAAGCAGGTCCACTGTGGAAGCAAAGCTGCACGGAATCAACACAGCTTCCAGAGGTGTCTCAGCTAAGGATGGCCTGTTTGTAAAGAAGCTGCTACAGCGGCAGTTAAGGAGGGCAGTTAGCTTTGGAGCAGTGGAGCACATGTTGCGGACTCTGAGAGGTAATGACAGACCTGGGAGTGAAGAATCATTTGCCAAGATTATATGTGGCTCTCAAGCCCACAGGAGGAGGAGACGAAGGGCCTACACCTGCTCTGGTTACGTGGAGGGTAGTCCATCTCCTGCCAAATGTATTTCTACTCAACATGAGGTAAACCCAGACCAAGCTATTTAGAGACATGAATGGTGTGATTCATAATAGTCAAATAAGGGGGTTGATGTGGGTTTATACATTTGTTTAAATGCATGATGGAAATATATGATAAATTACAGCAGCGTAACTATGTTAAACACATTTTGCCATTGGAGGCTGTTACACCCCATCAGCATGGTTCTCTGTTGGTTTGACTATGTCGTTCTCAAACACAATAACGCAAGAAACGCACGTAGATCATCACATAAAAGTCCACAGAAAAATATGAACATTTGATTTTTGGTTAAAATCTGCCTCATTGTATTATCTTTAATTGAAAATGTCACATTTTACCACAGTGTTATTGACTCCTGTGTTGTGCTGTGTCCTGGACTCCGGTAAAGTTACTGGTTTGGTTCTTTGACATCTACAATAAGCACATTTGTAGGAATACTAATGTTGTACTCCTGGCTACAGCTATTGCAGATTATCCATTGTTCAGGAAGTCTGAGTTAAACACAGTTAATCACTTTAGGTTCCAGTTGGATGGAGTAAAAAGGACAGCAAGAATTTAAGAAAGCTGAGTGTATGGAGTGGATTCTGTTTCTGTTGTTTCTCTTGATAATTTTCATAGTTAGACCTATGCTAATCTGGGCTGCAGTATGTTATGTGGCAGGACTCTGTTTTTTATTGCTGATATCAGAATTAATTCTGAAGTTTTAAATTAATGCATGAAATGACTCGTAACAGTGTTTTCTTTTCTAGTCTATCAGCCATTGAGACCAATGTTCAGCTTGATGAACAGCTTGTTTTGATCACAACAATGTTGGGGCTTGTCTTCTTGTTTATAGTCAGCTGGAAAGTAGTGTCCTTTTTGTTTTTATGAGCTAATAATAAGGAGGTAAGGTTTACCAATAAAGCAGGTTCTTGTTTGAGGACAAGTGGTCTGCTTAGATGCCATTTCATATTTATGAACTACAAATTTGTAAATAAATAAATAAAAACCTGTGAATAAAGTAAATATATCATAGCGAGGAATAAAATCCCATATCGACATTTCCTGCGACATGAAGCTGTGAGTTGTTTCCGTTGTGTTGGTGTGTGTGTGTATTTTACAGGAAAGCCTAGTCTGCACAAGCTTGAATAAATACTATAAAGGTTATTCAGATGTCATGAACAGGCTTTAAACCCACTGTTTGTTTTACTGTACTATATTCACAGTGTAAAGTGTGCTGTAATACAAAATTCTGGGTCATTGCTTATTATTACCCAACTCTGTCTCTCATTGCTGACCTGCTGCTGACTTTTTCTCTGTGTGCAGAGCTGTTATTGAACCAGCTGTTTATTCAGTTTATCTGTTAACTCTGAATGACGTTTGCATTCTGAAACATATTTTTCTTTACGACAGATCTCGGAGATCCACGTGACAGGGGAGTCCGAGGACATGACAGCCAAGGAGAGACTGCTGCTCTGGTCCAAGCAGACAGCGGAGGGCTACGTTGGTGTACGATGTGACAACTTCACAACCTCCTGGAGGGATGGGCGGCTATTTAATGCCATCATTCATAAATACAGGTACTGTAGCACACAAAGACAAATAAGTTTATTCTGTTCTCAGTTTAATTCCTATAGCTCTCATATCTCCATTCACTCACTAATGCATCCAACCATGACTCACTTCTTTCTGTGTCCGTTGCAGGCCGGACCTTATTGACATGAGCCGCGTGTCAACACAAACCAACCGGTCAAACTTAGAACATGCATTTTGTGTAGCTGAACAGCTGGGGGTTGCCAGACTGCTTGACCCCGAGGGTGAGTTCTGAACACAGTGTCATGTGTGGTTTTAAAAACACAGTGAAGTCTGTAACAGCTTTGTGCTATAAATCAAATGGGTTTTTTGGCTTCAGGAATAATTCCTCAGAGTACAGCTCACTGTTGTTCATTTATGACCTTTTGGTTTTTTTTTTTACTTATCCTTATCAGACATGGATGTTCAGTCTCCTGATGAGAAATCTGTCATTACATACGTGTCAACGCTGTACGACGCCTTCCCCAAAGTACCCGATGGTGTTGATGGAATTAGTCATAATGTGAGTTAATGGCATTGGTCCACGATGTGACTCCACCCCAGTTACAGCTGCCTTATTGCTAAAGATTCCTTTTTTTCCCCTTCTAACAGGATGTTGACATCAAATGGGTGGAGTATCAGAACATGATCAAATACCTCAGCCAGTGGATTAAACACAATGTGGCTATTATGTCCGATAGATCATTCCCCAACAACCCTGCAGAACTCAAGGTAGGGCAACACAACAAATAAACACTGAATATTATTAGCTTTGAGCTGTCCCTTACTTCTGCAAGTTGCAAATAGCCTAATGATAAAGACTGGCTTCTGAGATCTAAAGTAATATTGATGGATACAAGAAAGCATCCCCTTGCTCTAAAAGGTTCATAGCTTGTAACACTAAGAGACTTTAATGCAGCTCATTTATAGATAAATGTTTCTCTTCTTGTAGAACACTTTCACTGTAATCTCTTTCCCTTTCAGGCACTTTATACACAGTATCTACAGTTTAAAGAAAATGAAATTCCACTGAAAGAAAATGAGAAAACAAAAATCAAAAATCTCTACAAAATGCTTGAGGTATGCAAATGTCGCTTTGATCACACAGTGCAGTTTTCTGGGTCTTACATGTTGTAGTGTGGTAACTAGTCCGTGTTTGCGGTGTGTATCTGACAGATGTGGATCGAGTTTGGACGTATTCAGTTACCCCCAGGTCATCATCCCAACGATGTGGAGAAAGAATGGGGTAAATTAATCGTTGCCATGTTGGAAAGAGAGAAGAGCCTGAGGCCAGAGGTGGAAAGGTATGTGGAGGCAGTTTTTCTGAACTGTAAATGAAGGTTTAATCTTTATAGTGTCTAATTTTATCACAATCCCATTACTTGGAAGTCAAAAATCACAACTATTCAAGGCCACACACAGACAGCATTTTGCTGACCTGCTGCTTTTAGTGTTGAAAAGTATAAGAGATAAAGCAGCAAGCATGCCACATGAGTCAGCATAATATTTCCTGAGTGCTCAAGTATCCTGTTGCAAGCCCATTACTGTCTTTCACTGCTGGTCAGTGGTGCATGTTAGACTGTGACCTGCTTCATTAGAGTAGAAATCCCCACATTGAAGTGGTGTGATGAACCTCGTATTCATGTATTTATTAGCAGCCATTCACATAGTTTCTTGATTAGATCGACTGCAGCCTGAGTGCACAGTTTGTGATATTAGTTTTGAGAACATTTATTGGACAATTAGGAGATTGGTAAAATCGGCAAAACAAACACTTTGATTTGTGATCATGATTAAACAGCAGTAAAGGTCAAGTAGGCTACATAATAGCCGGTGTTGAGATGATGTGATGTTTGTAAGATTAAGAAAACGTCTAAAAACAAACATAATGTGACAAAGTAATGCAAACTCAGATAATTTTATTGACTTCATTATGGTGTTTTCCGTGTTTTTATCTTTGTTTATCACTATGGAAACTCAGATGGAATCCTCTGTTGACAATAGTTTAGACAAGTTTACACGTCCACTCTTGCCTTCCTGGTCTGTAAACACAACTTAGTTACAGCATTCGTGCAGGGCGTGGTGGCAAAAACTGGCAGAAACAGCAATTACAGAACTTTGGCAGTGCTTCTTATGGTCTCAGTTCATGTAAAGGTGTACTGTCTCAGCTTGCTATGTGATTTTTATCCCTTCTGGGCAGCATAGTATTTCAGGGTGGGATTCTTTACACCCTCCTCACCTGCCTGCGACACTATAAATATGAGCAAGTGGAAAGCCGTTCCATCAGACGGGGTTTGTGAGCGCTTGCTGTCAGAGTGAGATCAGGGTTGGGATCTTTGCAGAGAGATGAGAATCACAGATTGTTTGAGAGGCTGGCAGTAGTTTAGTTTACTAAGTAGCATGTAAGATGGCTTATCTGAGCGGGATTTCATCTGTTAGCAACAGTAGCTTCACCAGCTTTGGCTCCAATGACACCATACCCACTGAGCCTTTACAAATCAACAGCTCTGTTTTTCTAAATAACAACATTACCTATGGATCCAGGTGAGTTTAAAGTGTCCTTAGAGTGGAAGTTTATATATATATAAATATATATAAAACATTATTTGCTTTGTTTAGACTCGAGATATTGCAGCAGATTGCCAACAGGGTCCAGCGGGACTGTGTTAATGGTGAAGACAAGCTGGCATTGGCAAGAACAGCCCTGCAGTCTGTGAGTATTGTGAAAAGCCCTGTTTCACTTGAAAATGCACCGCGTTTACATCTTTGTTTTGAGTTTGAAGTGTCTTTTTTTTATTCTTCTCAGGATGCAAAACGGTTAGAGTCTGGCATCCAGTTCCTAAATGAAGCTGAGATTGCTGGCTATCTGTTAGAATGTGAAAACATTCTCAGGCAACAAGTAGTTGACATCCAACATCTACTGGATGGGAAATTTCCATTTGCAGATCAGCTTGTCCAAAGGTACAAAGCAGATCCTCTTTTGCACAAATAACACACTATATTCTATCAGTGTCCTCACACAGCTTCATTACAGGGTATCAAAACTCCGAGATGACCTTCTCACCCTGAGAGCTGAGTGTTCCTCTGTGTACAGCAAAGGTCGCACCCTGACAACAGAACAAACCAAAATGATGATCTCAGGCATCACGCAAAGCCTAAACTCTGGCTTCTCCCAGAACATCAATGCAAGCTTGACACCAGCCCTCACTCCTGCACTCACCCCCGGGGGGTTAGGTACACCTGGGTCAACGTTCACCTCAAGCCTTTCACCGTGCCTCACCCCAAGTCTGCAGCCTGCTTCAGTCCAGGGCTACATGGGGAGCGGCGGTGGTATGGACCCAGGTAGCCTCAGACAGCTGAAACACATGCAGATCCGGAAGCCCTTACTCAAATCCTCACTAGCTGACTCCAACATGACTGAGGAGGAGGTCAACATGAAATATGTCCAGGACCTCCTGAACTGGGTGGAGGAGATGCAGGTGAGCAGTCATCATCAGGTTGTGTATCATCAACACTTTAACTGAGTTTTAAAAGGTTGACATTTTTTCCTGCTTTTATAGTTGCAGCTTGAGCGCTCAGAGTGGGGGTCAGACTTGCCGAGTGTAGAACTGCACTTAGAGAACCACAAAAGTGTACATAGAGCCATTGAAGAATTTCAAATGAGTCTTAAGGAGGCCAAAATGAGTGAGGTAAGGATGTTTTAGTCAAGAGTTTTGGACAACAATCCTGCTTGATCTATAACCAAAGAAACCAAATATACATCTTTTTTCAGATTCAGATGACCATACCTGCAAAGCTAACCTATTCAGACAAACTCAACAAACTTGAAAAACAGTATGACAGGCTGTTGGTAAGCAATTTGTTGAGGTCAACGTGCCTAATTTAAAATGAGTGGGCTATGAATAATTTGTGTGCTTGTTTCTTGTATTTCTTTCAGAGCTGTTCCAGAGACCGACAGAGCTACCTGGAAAGCCTGCATGACTTTGTGTCACAGGCGACTCAGGAGCTCATCTGGTTGAACGAGAAGGAGGAAGAGGAGGTTGCCTTTGACTGGAGTGATCGCAACAGCAACATCTCCAAGAAAAGAGATTACCATGCTGTAAGTTAAGCTTTATTGAACCGTCAGGGGAGTTTTATAGTTGAATTACACTGAAGACTGTGAGACCGGATGTGTGAGATGATGGATACACTGGTCCTAAATGCCCAATAATACCCAGCTTAATGTCTTTATGTAGGATCTGATGAGAGAGCTGGATGAAAAGGAGGAAACCATCAAGTCTGTACAGGACAAGGCAGAGCGGCTTATGCTGAAGAACCACCCAGCCAGGCTAACAATAGAGGTAAGTCTTGTGTTGTTTTCCTGCTCGGGATGACAATTAAGAGCCTAAAGCACTGTCTCAAAAGATTGTGAGGTCCTGTTTCAGCTTGTAATTCTCAACTTTTATGTGGTGTGTTTTATTTATTTCCCCCAGGCATACAGAGCTGCTATGCAGACCCAGTGGAGCTGGATTTTGCAGCTCTGCTCATGTGTCGAGCAGCATCTCAAAGAAAATGCTGTTTACTTTGAAGTGAGTTGCGTGAGTAAATCTAGAAAAAAAAACATTTGTCACATCTAATTTCACATTCTTCTCCCCTGCGCAGTTTTTCAGTGATGCCAAAGAGTCCATGGACTACCTAAAGAACCTGCAGGACTCCATTCAGAGAAAGTACAGCTGCGATAGAACAAGCACCCTCCACAGACTGGAGGATCTCATTCAGGAGTCCATGGTAAACTAACAGAAAGATGTGTGCGTATGGACATGGTTGCACATAGGACCACCGAATACAACTTTTGTTGTTTTTATTTTTAGGATGAAAAAGAGCAGCTTCTTCAGTACCGCAGCACTGTAGCTGGTTTAGTGGGCAGGGCTAAAAATATAGTTCAGCTCCGGCCTCGAAACCCTGACAGTCCAGTGAGATCCTCTATCCCTGTCAGAGCTATCTGTGATTATCGTCAGATAGAGGTATTGTTGCCACATTACACAATGATTAGTCTCAATTTTCTCCAGATTTTGTAGCAAATCTTCTATCCCTTGCTATATTGTTTGCTCTTTCAGATTACTATTTATAAAGAAGATGAGTGTGTACTGGCTAATAACTCTCACCGGGCTAAGTGGAAAGTCATCAACCCAGCTGGGAATGAGGCCATGGTGCCCTCTGTTTGCTTCACAGTGCCTCCACCTAACAAAGAGGCTGTTGATATGGCTACCAGGTAAGGAGCTAGGATTCATGTTGTGTCTTGTGTCCTCATTTTAAATGCCACCCTGCACCTAGTCAGGGATATTTTAATAAAGCACCACACTTTTCCTACAGGACTGAGCAGTTATACCAGAACGTCCTGGCACTATGGCACCACTCCCACATCAACATGAAGAGTGTGGTGTCTTGGCATTATCTTATGGCTGACATAAGAGCAATACGCAACTGGAATGTGGCATCAGTACGTTGTTTTTTTCTTCTGCACTTTGCACCTGCTGGTTAAGGGTCATTCCTGATAATCAGGCTCAGCTCTGATGATCAACCTAAAAAAAATCCTAATGGCATATTTCAATTACTTCCACTAATTCCTTTATCCACTACAGATAAAGACAATGCTACCAGGTGAGCACCAGCAGATCCTGAGCAACCTGCAGGCCCACTTTGATGAGTTCCTGGAAGACAGCGAGGAGTCAGAGGTGTTCACCATGGCAGACCGTGCACAGCTGGAGAGAGATGTGGGAGCCTGCAAGGAGTACTATCAGGAACTGCTCAGATCAGCAGAGAGAGGCAATGCTCAGATTCCCGTCTTAATGGGGGTGGGGGTGGGGGGAGTGTACACTGAACACAACACAGCATGAGAAACACATGGCTATTTAAGCCTTTTAAGCCTTAACTTAATGCCTTTTGAAATTATGATGGTGGGCTTAGCTGTACATGTAAAGCCAATTCTAGTGTGTTGTCGACATGACAAGTAATTTCATATTTTCTAAAACAACAATAAGTTGTAGTAATTGTGTGGCTTCACTTTAGCAATACACACAGTAGCATGGTTTTCCTGTAGCTGCAACAGGTCTCACCTTACACTGTGGTGACAATGCCACCTACAGGTGTACTTGTGAAAAAAGTTGAAAGTGAAAAAATTTACAAAATAACTTTCTCTTTCTTTCTTTGCAATTTTTTCCTGCTAAACAGAGGAACATGAGGAATCGGTGTACAATCATTACATCTCTGAAATACGCAACTACCGCATGCACCTTGAGGCTCATGAGGAACACCTGATCAGGCAAATCCGCACTCCACTGGAAAGAGATGACTTGGAGCAGAGTCTGCAACGCATCACAGAGCATGAGGTTTGATCCGATGCTTGTAATTTTCACACATCAAAAGCCTGGTGTTGTTTTTTTGTTTTTTTTTTTAATTATGGTTTGGCTCCTTTGTAGCGGAAGACTGCAGAGCTGAATAAGTTGAAGGAGGATCTGGATGCCATGAAGGAGAAGTGTGAGCTCTTCCTCAGGCAGGCTGCAGGTTCTCCATCTGTAGCAACACTTTCCTCTGAGCTCACTGTCCTCATTCAGAGCATGAGCCAGGTGTACTCCATGTCTTCCATTTATATGGACAAGTAAGTTCCTCCCCTCATTATCATAAAGTATTTAACTTGACCTAGGAGAATGGTTAGAACTGTTTCCTTTGTTTTTACAGACTAAAAACAGTCAGTTTAGTGGTGAAGCACAGTCAGAGTGCAGAGGCGAGTGTCAAGGCCTATGAGTCCAAACTCTATGAAGAAGATGCCATGAACTCTGACATCAAGTCTATTGAAAGTGTCATTTCTACACTGAAGGTATGAATGCACCATGTGGCCAGCATTGCATTTAGCTCAGTGACTAATCATCTCTCTGTTTGGTTTGTAGCAATGGCGGACAGAGATCGACGAAAGTCAGGAGGTGTTCCACAACATGGAGGACGAGCTGCAGAAAGCACGTGTCATCAGTGAACGCATGTTCAAGGCTCACAACGAGAGAGACTTTGACCTGGACTGGCACAAAGAGAGGGCCGACCAGCTGAGCGAGAGATGGCAGAACATTCACTCACAGATTGACAGCAGGTCGGTGTTTTATGTATTTTTGCATCAACACAGGTATGACAGCTGTGTGTGGTGCTGAGTGGGGTTACCGTCTCTGATTTTAGGCTTCGGGACCTGGATGGTATCAGCAAATCTCTGAAACACTACAGAGACTCTTACAGTAGTCTTGATGAATGGGTCAGAGAGATGGAAGCAGCACAGCTGAAGGCCCAAGAAAACAAACCTGAAGACAGCAAGGCACTGGCTGAGCTGTTAAACAAACAGAAGGTAAGACAGGAGTGGACTTCTTCACACAGAAACAAAGTTGTTAATACTACATGATGAAAACTCATTTCTGAATGACAGTTACCACAGAAACCAAATTATGATTTGTGCAAAAACTATTAATGTATACAACTTGTAAAACAAATGCTTTTAAATTTCACAATAAATTTAGTGAAGTGTCCAAAAGAATAAAAAAAAATCTGGAAAAATAGTAATGGACACATCATTAGAGAATATAACAGGACAGATATATAATAATTTATGTGTTCTTTAGGTCCTTGTTGCTGAAATTGAACAGAAACAGAGCAGAATTGATGAGTGTCAAAAGTACTCAGAGCAGTACTCATCTGCAATTAAGGTAATTCATTTGAATCTGCTTTCTGTCTGTCTTTTATTTATTATTTTAATTTGTTTAATTCAATTTATTGCATTTCAGACTATATCATTTTTTTCCTCAGAAGGTTGACAAATGATAGATACTTTATATATATAATCTTTTTTAGGATTATGAACTCCAGCTGATGACATTCAGAGCGATGGTTGACTCCCAACACAAATCTCCCCTCAAGAAACGGAGGATGCAGAGCTCATCTGATGCCATTCAACAGGAGGTAAAACAACATTTCAGTCCGAAGGCAGCGGTGATGAACTCTGTACGAGCTCATTGACTAATCGGGTTGTGTTTGTTTTATGTCACAGTTTATGGATCTCCGTACTCGCTACACTGCTCTGGTGACTCTCATGACACAGTACGTGAAGTTTGCCAGTGAAACGCTGAGGAGAACTGAAGACGAAGAGGTGAGCTGTTATTTTACTTATTTTATTACTACCTTTGCAGTGGTTTTTGCAGGAATTAAGTCACCTTTTGGGGCTCGGTGATCTTCTAAAGTTATGATGGCAGTTTTTGTGTTATCTTTTGCATCAACATGCTTTTACATGTTTTCCACCTTGACCTCTTTGGCTTTCTTCAAGCATCCGCTCATCCTGAGTGAAGATGATTTGCTTCATCGTGCAAAGGAAGCAAATGAAATGCAGAGAAGCAGTGCATGACTGCATGCTGCTTGGGGTAGACAGCTTCCTGATTTTTATGTTGCAATCTTTGTAGGAAAAAAAAACCTCCTCTCCAGGAGTTTGTATAGTAGTCATGACAACTTCTGAGACCACTTGTCGTGGATTTGTTATCACAGATCAGTCAAAAAAGGTGCAATAATAAGCATTTTTTAGGATATTATTATTAATAACCTAAAATTTCTGGTGTTTTCAACCATTCATTTTAATCTGCATGAAATGGCTTTAGAATAATAATGCAGCTTATGTTTATGTTTTCTAAATAATGTAAAACAGTGGATGACTTCTTTTCTTTTACATTATAGAACAGACAGGCTTTTGAAAACGCAGAGCATGCAAAGATGACAGAGAGCATGGAGCTCCAAAGAGCTACAGGAGAAATAGAGATTAGTCAACTTAGGCATCGCTTGGTGGAACAGGAGGCTCTGCTCACTGAGAGACAAGCACAGCTGGAAAAGCTGGAAGGAGTAATAGAATCACAACAGAAGACAATTGATGATCTAAACTTTGAGAAATCACAGCTTGAGCATGATGTTAATCAGTATCACACTAAATTAGAGATAGCAATTAAAGACAAAGATGTGAGTGAGCAGGAGTTAAGGAACACAAAGCTTTTGATTGAGCAGTCAGAGGCCACATGGGCGTTGACACAGAAGAAACTAGAGGACCTCGTAAAGAAAACAAATGATGGCCAAAATGTTAAGACGCAGAGGAAAATAAACGCTGAGGAAGCTGAGTTTGTAACTGAGGAGGAGTTGCAGTGTGAAGTCCAGGCGAAATTTGAAAGCCAGTCAGTAGTTGATCGTGACCGTCAGTCACCTGCAGGCAGAGGAAATGACAGCATGATGGCAGATGTGCTGCAGCAGAAACTAGAGGAGCTTGTCCTGGTTCAGAAAAAAGCAGAGATGGCTGAGGAGAAAGCACAGAGTTATAAAAAGCTGTTGGATGACAGCAATAACCGACTGAAGAAACTTCAGATGGACATGGAGGGGGAACGGATGCATATGAGACAGAAATCAGAGGATCTCCAGCATGAAACGCAAAACATGAAGACATCCATCAATGACCTTCAAGAGGAAATCAGAGCTCTCCAAAGGGCAAAGTCCTCACTGGAGCAAAATGCTTTCTTCCAAGGCACTGAAGTTGAAGGCCTCAAAGAGCAGCTGAAGATCACCCATGCAGAAATGCAAAAGAAAAGCTCCATTGAGCAAGAAAACAGCTACAAGATCAGCAACTTAGAAGAAGAGGTGGCTTCTAAACAGGCTGCGATAGATCAGCTAAAGTTTAAATGCAATGACCTGACTAGGATGAATGTCTCGTCTGACAGTGATATCAGAGGACTTCAGATTCAGATGGAATCTCTAGAAAAAGAAAAATCATTTTCAGAACAGAAGATCAAGACTTTAAAGAAAGAGATAGACAGCTGGAAACAGCAGCATCAGACTGCTCAGGAGGAAAACCTTGAAATAAAAAGATCTGAGCAGGCACTGCAGCTGAAATGTAAAAACCTTAAAGCAGAACTTCAGAGAAGTGATTTAGCAGCTTCTCAGCTGGAGAAAAAAATAAACGAGTTCAAACAGATAAATATGGAGATGGAGCAGAATCTGAAGAATATTAAAGCTAAACTTGAACAGGTGACAATGGAAATTGACAGCAAGGAGCAGCAAATTAAAATCTTCAAGTCTCAAGTAGAAAGCTCCAAATCCCAAGTCAGAATTATTGAGGAGGAACTAAATAAAAAATCTCAGACCTCCCATGAGCTTCACATGAAACTGCAGGATTACAGTGAGGAGGTCAAGAAGATGCCTGAACTGCAGCAGAAAATCCAAACTCTTAAATCAAACATCGCAAATTATGAAGAAGAGATAACAACTTTGAAGTCAGAGCTTAAGTCAGTGTTTGCAGAGAAGAATCTAGCAAATCAAAAGGTCCAAATGCAAAATGCTGAAATCAGTGATCTGAATGTGATGTTAAATAAGAAAAAGGCTGAGCTACAGAAAGAATCTGCCGAGAGTCAAATACACCTCGCTAAAGTCAGAGCGTTAGAAGATGAGCTTTTCAAACAAAAGCACAATATTAAAGGGTTAACAAGCAACTCAGAGAAAGTGACGGAAAGTCTGAAACAGGAAGTATACACTCTTCAAAATGATAAGAGAGCAAAAGAGAGAATGGTAGAGAACTTGAACATCAAACTTGCAGAGCTAAACTCCTCTATACAAAGGACAAAAGACGACTTGGCTAAAGAGGCCAAAGACAGAAAAGTCAAAGAATCACAAATAATGCAGCTGGAGATGGAGCTTCAGAGAAATAAAGCAACTATCAATGAAGTCATGTCCAGTTCTGACAAATCCAGATCCAATCTGCAACACGAGAACACAATCCTGAAGAGAGAGAAAGCCGAAGTGCTACAACAAAATACGTCACTGGGATCTGAAGTCAGAATGCTAAAGGATAAGCTGCAACGTCTCCAAACAGAAGCTGAGCAAAAGCAACAAGAAAACTCCGCTCTTCAGCTGAGGTCCCAGCAGATGGAAGAACAGCTAGAGAAGTGCAAAAAAATGTTGGAGGAATTAAAGAGTAAATTGGAACTCCAAAAGGAGGGCTATGAGAGGCAGCTGATGCTGGTGAAGACTGAAGTAGAGAAAAAACTTATTTTACTGCAGTCTGAAATCAACAATGAGAGCGAGAAATCAAACCAAAAGTCACACAGTGCTGAGCTAGCAGACATGCTGAACAAGTACTTCAAACAAGATGTGACGCTGATAAAAACAGTGCATCAAACCACTGTGGAATCAAAGCAACTACCAGAACAACAGTTGCAGGGCAATCTGGACAAATTACAGCAAGAAAAAACAAAACTCCAGGAAGACCTGACAAAAGCAAAATCAGAAATTGCCCAGCTTGAGGCAGATAAAATCAAACTCACCTCTAAAATCACTGTGTCACAAAGCCTGTGCAGTGACCAGTCAAACAAAGCAACAAGGTTTGAACAGCTAGTGACCGACAGTAAGTGCAACCTGACAATGAAAGAAAATGAAGCCATATCTCTTCAGGAACAAGTGGAGTCTTATATCAAAGAGGTTAACAGGCTTCAGGAGAAGCTGTCGACGCTTGGAGTCAAAGTGACAGAGACCAGACGTCAGTATGTGATGGACAACATGGCCGATGTTTCGAAGGCAAATGTCATGCAAAGAATGGCTGGGAGCGCTAAATACAACACAGCAAATGTGTCCTCAGAGGTACGCATGAAGTTTTTTTTAGTATTTTTACACCAAAATATTTATCGACACATTTTGTGTTCAGTATTTAATATAATATAATATATTTTATTAGGAGTTGTTTGTTTGTTGTTTGTGAGGACATGTTTAACATTAAAATTGTATTGTCATATAATAATAATTCTCTCAATGTCACATCTACAGGTGAAACCAATGGAAAAAGAAACTATTCTGGATGGAATTAAGCACATCAAACAAGATAAAACTGAAGTCATTCAAAGCCTTCAGCATGACTCTGCAACACAGAAAATCTTGAATCAAACTTCCACTGTCCTACAAAAAGAGATGCCGATCAGTCCAACAACACATGGATACATGGCTCTGTGTGGGCTGACAGGCAAACAGTCCAATGAAAGCAACATCAGTAAGACAAGAATGTATCAAATTGTGGAGACTTGTGAACCTGTGAGCACAACAGTGGAGCAGAGTGCCACAAACTGGGATGGAAAACGGAGTGTGACATATTCAACATCCCAAAAGCTCCCAGAATCCAAAAGGGGCACAAATATTCAGAACCTGGTCAAATCTAAGCCTCTGGATGAAGAGGTTTTAAGGAAGTTAGAGATGGCCCCTATTATGATGGAACAGGTGCAAACAACTCTTGGCAAAGCAACAGCCATTGCTGGAATTTATGTGGAGTCGAGCAAGAAAAAGATATCCTTCCTAGAAGCTGCTGAAAAGGGTTTCCTTGCAAAAACATATGCACTAGAGTTTCTTGAAGCTCAGGCTGTGACAGGAAGTCTGGCAGATCTGTCCACAGGGCAAATGCACTCAGTGGTTAAGGCGGTGGAGAGAGGTATTATAGATTCAGGCTTGAAAGATAAACTGATGGAGGCTGAGAAAGCCGTTAGCGGCTACATCCACAAGGGGAAAAAGCTGTCTGTGTTCCAGGCTATGGAGGAGAGGATTCTCGATAGGTACAAAGGAAAGAAGATACTTGAAGTGCAGGTTGCTACAGGAGGAATAATAAATCCAGAGACTGGTGTCAGGGTGCCACCTCACGCTGCTGTCGATCAGGGTCTTTTGAACAAAGAGACCTTAGAGAGTCTGCATGATCCAGTCGTTAACCCCAAAGGCTACCACAACCCTGACACTGGACAGAAAGTGTACTATACTGAAATACTCCAGGCATGCTTGTATGACATTGATGGTGGTGTGTTTCTCTTACCATTTGGTGAGAGACACCTGACAAACTCATCTCCTCTAAGCTCCCACAGAGTTTCAGTTGTCAACAGCAGCTGCAGCACTGAAATGTCAGCATATGAGGCATTCAAAGGAAAACACATCGACAAGAGGACATATCGGTTTCTGTCACAGCTGGAAAGCGAATGGCAGGAAAAAGCAATCATTGACTCCAAGGGAAGACAGCTACACATCATTACTGATGTAAAAAGTGGCAGACAACTTTCTCTGGAGTCTGCTCTGAGTCAGAGGTTTCTTGAATCGTCTGAACTTGAAAGCTATCGCAGCGGGCTTCTCAGCATCTATGAGATTACAGATATCATATTTTCTAGAATAGTTGTTGTGGAAGATATTAACAGCCCCATTGCTGGTCTTTGGGACGTCACTCGGAAGAAGAGGCTCTCAGTTCTGCAAGGGTTCCAGCAAGGCTTTACTGACAGAGCTACAGCCTTAAGACTACTTGAGGCCCAGGCCTGCACTGGAGGTATTTGTGACCCCTCTTCTGGGGAGAAAGTTCCTGTCTCTGAGGCTCTTCAAAGAGGCCTTTTAGATGAGACATTAAATCAACAACTCCAGCAGTTTGAACAGGCCTTTAATGGCTTTATACACCCTAAGACGGCAAAGACTTTGTCCATTTCCCAGGCTGTCCAGGAGAATCTCATCCTGAAGGATGCCGGTTTTCGCTGCATTGAGTATCAGCTCCTGACAGGAGGACTGATAAATCCTGACACTCATGAGAGAGTCTCACTTGAAGAAGTGATCCAGAGTGGCCTTGTTGACAAAGGGACTGCGGCTGTACTCAAAGATGATAAGTTCCACACTAAAAGCCTCACCTGTCCAAAGACCAAGAGGAGAATCACCTTCAAGGAGGCTCTCGAAAGAAGTGTTTATGACTGCCACACTGGACTGAGGTTACTGGAAGCCATGAAAGCTCTTGGTTTCGGAGCAAAGTCGACATTTCACTATGTTTGGGCTTATAAATGAAAATAGGTTATTCCTAGCAAGAAAGTAAAACCTGTAAATAGAACTTGCTGCATTTTTATTTTTTTTATTGTGTGTTCATACGCGTTTTACTGCTTAGTTGATACAACTGATGATGGTTAGTTGATTTTGGTGTTTTTTTTAACCTGATTATGAAACTAATAACCCATTTCACGATCCCTCTTTTCAGGTTTTTATTCACCACATTCTTGTTAAAACCCTATCTGTTTTGATTCTAGAGATCTGTTGATGAGGAGAAGAGAGAGCACGGTGATAAAGTTAGCAAGCTATTGCACTGGATGTCCAATGTGAAACAGGCCGTAAGCAATGAGGGGAATGCTCTGAAAGATAGTAATGCCAACACAGATGGTTCTAATAAGCCCCAGGTACTGTTAATATTGTGTAGTGGTGTGTGCTGTTTTTCTATAGCATGGTGATTGTTTTTTTTACACTAATAATCATGACATTACAGCCGTTTTTGTCAGTGTTTGACATCTAATAAAACACACTGTTCTTTCTGATTCATCTACTCCATATGTTCCAGTGCAGGCATTAAATGTTACTGCTATTAGCTTATAAAAACATGGTTAATCTTATGGATGTGTTTAAATTTAAATCACTTCATCTTTTTCAATAATAAAAAAAATGTACAAGTTGCACAAGCACCTAAGAAATTACACAAGTACCACACATTGATTGAAATATCAAAACACATTTCTGTTGTGTCTGAGCACAACACCTAGCATACAGAAGGCCCAAAGCTGACATTGTTGTGTTGAAATGTGTGTACAGTATGTCACCAGAACAATCAGTTTGGTGATCGACAGGGATAATAAAAATAACTTCAAATATATATTAAAAAACAATACTTTGTTATATAGTAGAGTTTTCATTTCTATGGCCCATTGCTTATTCATGATTGGTAATTGAAATTGTATATGGATAGTCTAGTCTAGTCTAGTCTAAATTATCAGTATTTTTGTTAATTTGCCCCAAATACAGCAATATAAAAGATATTTAAACCCTATTTTTTTACTATTATAAAATATCAACCATTGTAGCACAATAATGACAGCTTTGGACTTCTTTTTTAATTTTTGTCAAATTTTATTTAATATAAATTAATTAACCTAATTCTAATTGTGTTTCTGACCAGGCCGAACGTATAAATGACATTTTGTCCGTGTGTAAGACAAAAAATATTCAGACAATGCTCTCAGATTTAAGAGTATCACACAACAAGAAGGACTGTCAACGAAAACAAAAATACACTTTTGTTTTAATTGCAACACAATTTTTTGTGAATTTTACATTTTAACCTATAATGTATGTGTTTCAGTTTTTAAAAATAATCCTTGAGTGTGTCTTTAACTTTCGTTCCCGTAACTTAGACGAAGAGAAGAGTAGACACAACAAATTGAGTCTCAGTACTAATTATATATTTTTATATATATATTTTTTAGGTGTCAGTGGAGGAAATGGTGACTAAAAAGGAACAAATTGCAGAAGCACTGAGGACTACACAAGTAATGCTGAACAAACACAGTGACAAGTAAGTCTGTCGCTCTGACCTGCATGCAAACAGCTTGTTAAAAGCTTGTAAAAAGATTTTTTGTTAAAAGATTGCACCTTTGTCTTTCTATTTAACAGGATGACTGAGGAGGAAAGAGAGAAGGCGCAGGAGCAACTGAAGGCCCTCAATCAGGCATACAGCGAACTCTCCCAGCAGTGTTCAGATCAGACCACCTCTGCAGAAGAGGTTGGATTTCAGGCTCTGTTTTTAACAGTTTTGTGTTTGAAAACAGCGCCACCTGATGTTCAGATGCATGACTACCCATTATCCTCCAGCAGTGTGATTGTTTTTTTCTAGCAGCTCTCATTTTAGTAGAGACAGAATATGAAGAATCGTAGTATGCTGTAAACATGCTTTAATGCACCGAGCTTTGTTCTGATATTTCACCATTATCAACGTACTTGAGCTCTTTTGGAGTTCAACAGGATAACAGATATGATGCGTTTCCCTACTGTTTGCAATGTGACTAACGACACTCTTTTTGCAAGATGCCGGACTTTGCATTCCTAGATGCATGGTAGCTTTAAATGTGTTGTCCATTGTTGCAACCTTGTCGCAGTCTTGCTCTTGTGCGCACAATGTTTTAACATGCCCGTGTTTGTGCTGTGGTGAGTACATTTTTGTCTTTCTATTTAATATTTTGATTGCAAATTAACATACAGTGTTGAAGTCAATTAACTTGAAATGTTTTATTTTCTGCAGGACTTTAAAATCACTTATGGGGCTGCATCCATGAGGTCTTGGCTCACGCCTTCTAGCCTCTCTGTCCACCCAGAGTGGGATGAAGCTCTTAAGCAAGATCACAAGTACAAATCCACACTGAACCACGTTCCAGTGTTGAATGATACAAGCAAGTGCATAGAGAGTTCACACGTCTCCTCCGTGTCCCTGTCTGACATATCAGCTGTAAGGGAAATGGCCAAGAATGATCTGATCATTAAATTAATAGAGGTCAACCAAGTCAGTGATGGAATGAAGGCATGCTACACAGGGGACACACTGACCCTGGAGAAGGCATTCCAGTGTGGTTTAATTCCTGCTTCTGTCTATATAAAGATTCTTCAGAGGCAGAAGTCCCATCTGGATGAGATGAATTTTAGCTCTGAGGGGGAGCTTGAACCTTGTGAGGTTAACAGCCCGATACTAAAGTGCCTCAGCAGGAATAAATTACCTACATCAGGGAGAAATGTTAACACTCTGAGGTCTGTCTGTGATGGCTACAGTGATCAGGAGGCTGTGCCGGGGCTGTGTGTAACAAGAGAGTCAGAGGGTGCAGGGGCTAGGCGAAGTGGTGATGGGCTGAAGGTGGAAGCAGCCGTTCAGTGTGATCTGATGAGCTCCAGCAGCACTCTTGTTGTGCTGGGAAATCCGCAGCAGATTATTGGACTTGTCTTGCCTCACTCTGGGGAAATCCAAACTGTGTCCACCTCATTCCAGCATGACAAAGAAAGTACCACCTCTGAGTTTACCAGCAGGCTGTTTACTAATCGCAACAAAATAGCAGCTTTTTTCATTCCAGAAACTTCAGAAGTAATAGATATCCCCTCTGCTATCCACAGGGGTTTGATTGACACATTTACTGCAGAGTTTTTAATGTCTATAGAGATTCCTGACGAGTTTCCTGAGGTGGATCACCTTCATGAAAAGTTTTCATCTTGGCTCATTTATAAAAAAATCACAGTTGATGGGTGGCATCATGCTGCTGATGATAATTCAGAAGTTAACCTCTCTCCCACAGAGGTAAAGCAGCTGTTCATCTCTTATTTGATGATGAACAGTTACATAGATCCAGAATCAGCACAGAGAGTACTGATACTTGATAATCAGTTAACTACAATGGCTCAAGTTTTTCTTGAACAACCAACATTTTTTGCTCAGAATTTCACTCATTTGACCTTAGGTCCAAACAGTCAGGTAGAACAGGCTGATTTGGCGATATCACTGCACATAAATGAGGAAACAGAGGAGTTAATGAAAGACACACAGCACATGTGTGATCTTTGTGATCCAATTTTAACAGTTAATGGGAATGAAAACACGCAACATGCATTTGAGCCTTATGATTTTGTTTCTTCGGGCAGCAGAAGCATTACCTTTAAAGAAAAATCTCATACACATGACATAACTCTAAACAAAGATCCTGTTTGGGACCTTTTTGTAGGCACTGACATGGAAACCACAGAGTACACAGTGGTTGAGGAAACCATGTTTCAAAACAGCACAAAGTGGACAAAGTCAGGTGAATTTGAAGAAAGACTTTATGGAAACAGTTTACAAATTGCACTCAGAGATGAAGTCAGTGATAGCCTTCATGTTTCCTCTACTCCGGAAATGTCCCCTCCATGTACACTTTGTTCTGGGACAAGCAAAAATAGTAGCTCACCCTCCAGCATGTTTGAGTCGTCGGTGCAATCTTACTATGAAGTCGTACCACACTGCAACACTGAGTCTCTGTGCAGTGAATCAAGAAGTGTCAGCATTAACCAAGCAGAGGTTTTAGGTTCTAAGGACATGGTGGAGGGTCAAAATGACCATGCACAATGGAACTTCAAAGAGGGACTGTTGCCTGTCACCTCCAATAGATGTTATGATCCAGATGAGGGATCAGTAGATGAGAAGACATTATTGGAGGTATATGCTGAACAAATGTGCACCTCAGGGGTTGAGGAAGGCATGATGTCAAGCACATCTCAAACTGAACTGAAGAGTGTGCTGAGTTCTGATTACATTACTAGCATCAGTGAGCAGTTTGGATTAGATGGACAGGAAGCTGATGTTTACTCAGAGGACAACTACATCTCTGAAGATCATAATCTGGGTTTCCAGAATGAAAACATGCACATTGAGAAGAAGGTTGCTGTCATAGTGCTGGATCTGGCAAATGAGGAAGCAGATAATGAAGAGATGGAGATTTTAGATTTAGAAACAAGAGGAAATGTGGAATGGATGAGTAATTACATGCACCACACCCTTCCTTTAGAAAGTGGCCATGGGCCTTCAATGATCTCATCCTCCTCAGGGTGTCAGGTTACTGCAGAATGTGTTCATCCTGCAGACAGATTGCCCTTACTGGAAGAAGACAATGACTCACAGGTTGTAATCAATAGTCAGCTGACAGGTGGAGCTGATATATCCAGGGTTGTGATAGAAAATGCTGCTCTAACTACAGATTCAATCCATTCTAGTCTGAGTGACAGGACACACAGCCTCAGTGCTGATTCGGAAAGCCTGGCTTTGACAGCTGACAGCCATCCCACTCATAATAATATTTTCAGAGCTGGATATGAAGCAGAGGTGGATAATCAGACAGCCAGTGATCCAGTTTTGGGAATTAATGAGGCCTCAACCAGGGGTTTGGTTGAAAGTTCCAATGCCTCAGTGGGCAACTGTGCAGAAGATGGCAGCAGAGACACATCACTTCAGCAAACAGAATCTGAGTTGGGAGTAAACTTCTCCTCCAAGTTGCCTAATGTTTCCAGCAGCATGACTACAACACCTGCTGTCAATCAAATGAGCTGTGATATAAAAGACAATAATCAAGACTCAGAGTGCTGTGGTGCAGATGAGTTATGCACAGAGAGGCTTTCCCCAGAGAGGCAGCGTGATGACATTTTCAAAGTCAGTAGTGACACTAAGTGGATCTCTGTGTCAAGTAAAGAGGAAGAAGATCCAAATATTCACAGAAAAGTGTCCTGTTTAAACCCATTCGCATTAGCAGGTACTAACTCGGATAGTAAAAAATCAGATGTGGGTAATTCTGAGCACCTCCATGAATATTTTTCATCAGACAGCTGCATTGCATCCTCTTCAGCTTCTTTTATCTTGTCTAATGCTGTAAATGACCAAGGGGAAATCATTACAAATGGACTTGACGTCAGTGATTTGCTAAAGACAGACGATGCTGAAGGCACTGCTATCATTCAGAATGATGCTAACCTTGCTTTTCATGAGAATATCATAGAGAAAAGTCACACAGACCAACTTATAGATTTACAGATGCAAAATACCCCCAGTTCAAACAGTAATGAAACTGAAACATCAGAACTGCTACCCGAGGAAGACAAACTCAGCGAGGAGACAGAACAGTCTGGTACTCCAAACATTCAGCTGCAACTACTGCAGGTTTTTAGGACTGCTTCCTCAAGCCAGGACCTCTCAGTGCTTCAGGAAGTGATGGACACTCTGAGCTGTGCTCTGGGTTGCGACACCCAGCAGGGCCGACGGCACACGTTGGAGTGCATCAAGGAGGAGAGCTCTGAGGGAGAGGATGAGGGGTCAGCACAGGATGACATTGCTGCAAAGACTGACAAACCATCTGCTCCAGTGTCTGCCAGCAAAGATCAGGAGGTCAAAAACAAGGTAGAGTTGACTTTGTTAAACTTGAGTAAGCCTCATCCTTTAGATGTGAGTAACATCTGTTTCTCTTTTGGTTTGTGTTTTCTTTTCCGCAGCAGTTCTCTGTCCGGGATTATTTGGAGTGTGTTGGTAGACTGCAGGATCACGCTGATGTTTTAGAAGATGTCAGGAAAGACCTGCTAATCCAGGTACCTGCAAATAACAACAACATGGAAGAACTGCAGCTTCAAATGGAGGAATGTCAGGTTAGATATTAAGGATTGAAGCCTGTTTTTTTCTCAACTCATTTCTTATTATCATCCAACTTATATTCTTACATTAGTTCCTAATCAAGTGTATCATTCATCCAGTCTTTGGAGTCTCAGCTGTCGAGACTGGCTGTTGTTCTGACAGCTGATATGGAGAAAGCCAAGCAGCTCTTAAATTCTGCTGATGAGGACATTCCCCGACAAATCCACCAAGATTTGGCCTCTATATATGTGGAGATAGAGCCAAATTTTACCGCTGTATCCCAGATGTGTGCAGAAAGGAGTGACTCCTTTACTCAGGCAATGGAAGCGGGAAAGGTCAGTGTTAAGATGGTGATTAAAATGCAATGATGTAACAGCAGCATCGACCATTGACTACTTTAAATGGGATTTTAGGTACACTTGGAATCAACATACCAGAAACATCTGGATGATCTTAATGAACTAGCGGCCCTCATTCAAAATAACTCTGAGATGTTTGGTGTGGATTTGGACACATGTGATGTGGACACTCTGACATATTTAAGTCAGCAAAACAAGGTAAACTTAGTTAAAACAAAAATCACAGTAACCAAATGGAGAAACAAGCTGCATATGATCATCTCTTCCATTCTATTCTTCCAGGATGTGGAAAACAATCTGCAAAAAGAAGCCAGGCTTACGCTGGAGGATGTTACGTTCGACATCCAGTGTTTTATTTCAGAGCACACTCAGTTCCTGAGTCCAGCTCAGAGCAGCTACCTCCTCAAGTTCCTCACCACAACTCAGCGAGCTTTTAGAGAGCAGACAGAAAGACTTGGTACACAGAGGAGTGCCTTAGAAGTCCTACTGAACACCCGAGAGAGAGAAAACCAGAAGGAGGTCTGCCTGTGTAAATGCAATACATTTATCACACACGTTCTTGAGGAAAAACTCTGTGAGCATGTTTGGTTTGTTAATTGAAACATCTGTAAGTGGGGTGTAAGAATTTGTTCTGCAGATTGAGTCATTTTGTAAATTATTGGAAGAAAAATTTTGATGGAACATCTTCCATTATACATTACAGATGCAGCAGTGTGAGGCTCAGCAATGACAAAAATGTTCAGTTGTTTTACGTGTATTCTATTTCAGTTTAATAATATCCCGAACACTGCGACACCCCTTTTAGACATAGGTGTAACTGTGCAGTAAAAATATTACTGCTAGGATCTAAATGGAAAATCAAATGATTGCTTGTTTTTCAGATTTTATATTGTGTGTCTAGTGTATACTAGTCAGACTATCTAGTAGTTCCTGGCATTGGCACATTCTGTTGTCATGTTGTGTTTAATAACAGCATTGCACGCTTTTAATGCTTGATCACTCCTACACACTAACATTTTTACTGCTTTTATTCTACAGGACTCAAGACTCCAGTGAACAATTAACAGTGGACAGAATGCACCTTCTTTGCTGGAAGATTGTCACGCAAAACAAACCCACTAACACACGATATAAAGTCCTCTTCTCAAAAAACAAAGTGACCTCTGTGAAAAAAAGCATGTTTACAGCATACTAGATTTGAATCCTTTAAGAAAATGGATTCTAAAGCAGATTGCATGTCAGCTTTATATTGTGTGTCTTCCTTTGCTCTTTTGAGTCTTAGTAACCTAAAGTGTGATATTAAATTCAGTTTTTATTCTTTCTTGGTCAGACTTTATTGGAGAAACACAAGGAGTTCGCAGAGAAGTTGGAGGAAGTGTGTGATAATCTCACCCTGACAGAAAACCGTCTGATTGGTCATCAGCAACAGGGTGAAAACGCAGAGTGCGTCTCAGACCTGCAGCAGTATCAACAGGAGCATCAGGTTTGACATTACCTCACAACAAAGCATGCTTTCAACATGTTAAATACTATATGTCTTTATCAATTAAGTACCGATTGATTCCTCTCTCATTTGAAGGCTCTGCAAAAAGACGTCTTGACAAATGCCAGTGCCTTAAATGAGGTGATCACCAGTACTAAAAAGTTTCTGGAGGATAACCGCAGCAAGTTGATGCCAGATCAAGTCGCCATCATTGAGAGCAAGTTGGAAGAAGCTAAAAGCAAAGCTAAGCTAATCAACCAGCGTGCTGAGGAGTCCAGAAAAGATTTGGAGAAGATTGTTACAACGGCCATCAAACAGGAGAGCGAAAAGGTTTGGATTACCTCCAAATGTGTCTGCGAAAACTACGTCATCCATGAGAATACAAATTCTATGTTATTTTTGGTGTTTGTGCAGGCTGCAGCTGTGGAACAGCTTGAAGAGAGTAAGAACAAAATTGAAGGCCTCCTGGACTGGATATCCAACATAGGAAATGAAAACAACAGCAGCCTGGATCACACTGACCATATAAGCAAAGAGAATGGAAACCTGCCAGAGGAAACCTCAGCCAGTGGACTGATAGGAGAGGATGATGATGCCAATGGAAACGCTTTACAGAAAACTGAGACTGATGATGTTGGCAGTGAGACCAGGAGCAAGAACAAGGCATCCCTGGACCTTGATAAGCAACACGACAGGGTCAAGGTATCATTGTCAAAAAATCCATAAAGCACACTTAAGGTTAAAGTAAAGAGTAGGAGTGAGTGGAATCACGTTTACAATGGAATTTGTGTTGATCAGCAGCTAAATAAGGGAATGAAAACTGGAGGACATATTTGTAAATGTTTTAACTATTATTATTCTTATTGTTATCTTTGTTCCCACAGGCTCGTCATCAGGAGATTCTGTCCCAGCAGCAGGATCTGATTATGGCCACCCAGTCAGCTCAGGCTCTTCTTGACAAACAAGCAACTGTTCTGTCATCAGAGGAGAAGGAGAGGTTGCAGAAGAACATTCAAGACCTGAAGGAACGCTACGAGGCCTCCCTGACTCAGGCTGAACAGCAAATGAAGCAACTGCAGTGTGTCCAGGAGGAACTCAAGAAGTTCCAGGATGACTGTAATGAGTTTGAAGGCTGGTTAAAGCAGGCTGAAGGAGAGATCGAGGAGCTGGGTGCTCCTGTGAGCTCCCTCAACATCCTCAGTGATAAACTACAGCAGCAGAAAAGCTTCTCAGAAGATGTGATTTCACACAAAGGGGACCTTCGCTTCATCACGATCTCAGGACAGAAAGTGCTGGATGTGGCTAAAGCCTGCAGAGTGGCTGACTCTGCAGCTAAGAACACACTTTTAGATGTGGATACTTCAGGGACCTCTTCAGATGTCAAGAATAAACTGGACTATGCTGCCAGCCGATACAAAACACTACATTCACAGGTATTTATAAGTTTGTTATATGAAAATTGGTTGCAACGTCTGGTTCTTGCCACTAGGTGGTAGCATTTAACTTTACAGAAAACTCAGAAAGTTGTCCCACTATTTTCTATGAAAAGTCAGTAACAGAAAAGTTAGTTTTGCATCTAGCACGTTATTTTCTTTATCATTAAAGTTGTGTGTTTTTCTAAATGTATGACTGCCCCAGTGAATTTCATTTCCTTTTTTTAGTGCAATCAGCTTGGGAACAACCTCAAAGAAGTTGTTGACAAATACAAGAAGTATGACGACATGAGCATTGGTCTTTTGAAGTGGCTCGGTAACTCAGAGGAGGAGGCGAGAAAGCAGCAGTCTGAGGCGATAGCAGCTGACCCACAAACACTACAGAAACAGCTGGAGGAGACCAAGGCAAGAAACACATGCCAGGGCTGAAGCTGTCCAGATCTAAACCTTGTGTTTAAAAGCTCACATTTAGGTTTACATTTTATTCAGAATTGTATTATTCAAATTCATTGTGAACATAAATAAATCCTAGGCCAGGAACAAAATCAAGTAAAGAAATAAAGAATAGCTTTATTTAGAGGCAACACGTAGAACTTGGAGCATCAACTGGGTTATAAAGTCACGGCATGGTTAGACCTGCTTTACCATATACAGTGTTTCCACTGACTTGAGTGCTATTTTTAGCTCTACTTTCAAATGTGAACACACACATGTGAATGGTTTTAACTGATTATTTGTAGCTTATGTACTCCTGTGAGAGGATAAGAGGCTGGGCTGATGGAGCCGTCTCTGTCAGAGCTTTTGGCTGCATTTAGCTTCAACATTTCTGTGTAGGGAGGTAGTGACTTACAGCATAGATATGCCCAGATAAGAGGCGCCTGTAAACCAGCCGTGGTACTTTAGGTTTGAATAACTAATCACTTTATGAACCTAAGAGTATAAGTAACAGTGAAAACAGACAGGTACTATGAATAAAGGATCAAAAATTAAACCCAGACATCACTTTGTAATTCAATTTATCTATGTATCATACTATACAATATGCTTGTAGTATGTATGAGGATAAAGATATTCTGACTTCTTATTAACTCTTCTGCAGGCTTTACAGTGTGAGATGGTTGGACATCAGACCACTATTGACACATTACGTAAAACAGCTGAGTCTTTAGTGATATCCGAAGGAGACCTACTGAGCAACACGGATGAGATCCAGGAGTCAGTAGGTAAGGAGAGCTCTAATTATGTTGCACATTATCTTCATATCATCTTGGGATTGATGTGATGTTTGGAGCTGACCAATCAGAGGAGCCCAGGCCCATGTCTATTAAATGGGAGGCTTAAAAAAATCGTGCAGCTTATGATAACCGTCTTCATGGTCCTGCCAAATGTTAGCTAGGCAATTTGCAAGTAGGTTCCTTTTCTAAAATTAACACAGCTTATCATTGTAAAATATGGCTTTTGGAGGGTCTCATTTTCCCCAACCACTGGTTTCTTGGCCAACATGCTTTCACTTCAACCAGAAACCTAATGACTGTTCTCTGCCAACATTATACTTTTAATGATGTCATACATGCCTGATAAGTCTCTCCTATAGTTTTGTTCCAAAGTGTGAGAAGTTGCTCTGTTTTAAACAGACCCTGATTTGTTTCCATGTGTTGTAGATGACATAGTGGAACGCTACGACAACCTCTCCAAGTCTGTAACTGATCGAAATGAGAAACTGCAGATCACCTTGACTCGCTCCATGAGTGTCCAGGACGGTTTGGATGAAATGATGGGATGGATGGAAGGAGTAGAGGCCAGCATGAAAGAGAAAGGGCAAATACCCCTGGACTCTGCATCTATTGGAGATATTCTCAGCAAAGAAGCAGTATGTTTCTTTTTTTGTTTTTTAAGATCAGATCAGATCTTCTTTTACTTCAGTTGTCTGTTAAATGTGTTGTCCATTTTCTTTGTTAAGGCATTAGAGCAGGACATGGCAACTCGCCAGAGCAGCATCTCAACCATGAAAGCCAAGCTGAAGAAGTTTGTGGAGACGGCCGATCCCTCAGCTGCTGTGCTTCTTCAGTCTAAGATGGATGCTCTGTCCCGGCGCTTCTCTGATGCTTGTGAAAAGCACAAGCAAAAAGTTTCCAAATTGGAGAAACTGAAAGAAAAGGTGGAACAGTTTGAAAATGTGGCAGATAAAGTGCAGCAGTTTGTAGTGAAGCGATCGCAAGATCTGCATGAAACAGACGGACCAGGAAAAACCTTCAATGAACTCTCCCAGCTAATGCAGGTGAGTATTCTCCTTAACAGCTTCCTTGTTACAAATATAGTTTAATTATGCATCCAATGGCTGACTGTGTAATTTCACTGTAGAACACTAAAGCTGAGATGGCTGAGCATGCCAGTGATTTGGAGAAGCTGCAGACTCTGTCCAAGGAGCTGTCTGAAATAAGCCCTGATGGAAACAAGGCCCAAATTCAGAGCAAGATGGACAACCTCTCAAATATTTTCAACAATTTTAAAGACAGTATCAAAGAAAAGTAAGTCCATAATGCTCATGTTTTCCTTTTGCTTAACCTTAGTACGGCAAAGCATAAATTAATGTATGGTCTGACTGATTTTGCCATCTACTGTAGGGAAGAAGAGCTATCATCCTGTCAGGACCAGCTGGGAGAGTTCAGATCTGCAGCTAGCGCTCTCACCCAGTGGCTGCAGGAGACTAATGACAAAGTACCTGCAGTTCAGCCAAGCGGCAGTGAGAAAAGTCTGGAAAAGGACCTGCAGATAGTCACTGTGAGTCATGAGACAAATAAAGAGACAGTGTCAGTGCCTTTATATATAACTACACTTAAAATGCTGGAACAGATGTCACTGATGTTTAAATCTGGTAAAACTGTTTGGTGTTCACATATTTAGCAGTAGGATCGTTCTGACACATAGTAGCCCTGTCCTCCCTAAACTCCCTATTATCCCAGGTGCATTCCCTTCCAACTAATAACAGATGAATGGTGTTTATAGAGGACAGACGTAGGAGTGGAAAACTATGGTTTCCAGCAGAGACACTAAGATAACTGTAGAAGATTCTAAATCTATAAAAGCAAATTCAATGATTTTTCCTGTTTCCTACATTTACTTATAATTCCATGAGCTTTATACCATTTATCTTCATTCAGGGATTATTAAATGAGTGGACATCCAAAGGCTCTGCTGTCCAGGACCTGAACAGTAAAGGATCAGCACTGTGCAGCCTCATCACTTTTCTCACATGTCCTGCCAAGACCAAAACCCCTAACAAGTCAGGTAAACACTGAGCGTTTGAATAATTCAGTGGAACGGGCTATGCACGGGGTGTTTGGGTTGACTCATTAGTTCTCTTTAATCACTAACCATTAGAGGTCATGGAAAGATCTTGTGCCAGCAGTCCTGTTCTTGATACAAGTTTGTCTTATGTCTTTGCATCAGCTCTTACTAATGGTGGTGGTCCAGCAAGTCATACCTACCTAACCAATAAAGGTAATAAGAGTATGTATGATGGTGCTGCTCTGTAAATACTGTTTGTGGTGGTGTGCTGATTGTACCTGATGGCTGTGGTGGCTTTGTAACAGTGTGTTCAGATTATGAAAATAAGTCTCAAACATCTATTCACATGTACTGAGAGGAGTTAACATCAGATCAGATTCTTTAAGTCTTGCTGTTTGGAATCAGCAGATGAAATCCTACATCCCCATCATGACATGAGGGCATTTTAAATCTGGTATAAATATCCAACTTAATTGAAAGCAACAGTATGGAGTTTTGGGGGAATTTGCTCGCGGGGTCCCCCTACAGTCTGATGAGCGCTATTGTCTGGTACAACTGTCGTAGAATTTTTCTACTAGCTGCTAGTCTTTTGTTGACTAGCCAAGACACCGGTAAACTATTTCAAAACCAGAGCTGCACGTCTCACATAAGAAGGCTACATCAGTTCGCTTGCTTTCTTGATTGTCTCCAAATACATCTACACAGACTACTGTGGGCCGCAGTACGACAACTCTTAGCCCGCGCATGCGCGCACACTCTCATACTACACAGAACCCGGAAGACAACCGCCTTGCCTACCTGCTGCTAATCACAACCACCGATGTCGGAACTCAATAAAACATTGCGAAACTACACAACTACTCAACACTACAACGTTTCTCCCAGACCGTTACAATACGTATATTATCAACGTGTCTGAGCCTAAAATACGTCCCATATTACTCCAGACTGTGAACAAACGTGTCATATCCAGGTAAACTGTAAACTGTCGCTGTGCGCTTTGAGGAGCTTTTAGTGTTTCTGCGCAAATACAGTGAATACAGACAGTAATAAGCGTTTAACCAAACAAACATCCCTCAATTTAAACATGTATTTAAGCAGTTTAATGACAATATTAGCCTACCCTATTTTAGCCGGCGTCCATTTAAACCATCCGCGGATTCGTTGTCGTCGTCTGTCCGAAGAGGTTCGGCTTCACAAGCCTGTACGTAAGAGAAAGATGATTATTGTACCTAATGGACCTGTATCCAACCGGAACAAAATCCTGTTTACGGAAGCGGCCATTATCGCGGACCTGCGTCGCTGTGACGTCAGTTCTTTCCCGCTCGCCGATATTTATCTTTGTTTGAGCTCTCGTTTTATTACTCGCCCTTTTTCTTTTCTTTGTCTCTTTAGACATCACCTTAATATCTTTGTTTTATTTGTTGCTTCAGCCATGACTTTGAACTTTACTTCCTACTTCTTCTTCTTCTTCTTCTTCTTCTTGTGAATTTCCGGCAGATTGGATGCCCACAGGCACATTGCTGCCACTCAGTGTCGCTTCCAACTCCATTTGCCTCGGAGGCGGATGTGACGTATCCCGTGAAGTAGGAACATGCTGTAGTCCTTTTTAGTTACGGGTTCCTACCCGACCCCAAAGTTTCCTATAGTGCAAGTGTAGGCGATACAAAGGCTCTCGAGCATAGACGGAAGCGTCATCTTATTGTGAGTTCATGTACCATCAATGCTTTTAGAAACACAGTGTGGCGGCTGAAACACTCCATAGTATTGCTTGAAAGGATAAATTGATTTTATTGGTCACCATGCCTACTAAATTATTTACTAATCATGACTAAACTTTTACTTTTATTTACTAAATTTTATTATAGTGACCATAATCTGAACATATTGTACCGCACAGCAAATATATTAATGCCTTGTTGTTATTATAATCTCATGATGACATTCTGGATTTTGATGTCCTCAGAGCTGATGGTTATTCAGCAGAACTTGTCATTCGTCAATGAGGGATATGCTGACCTTGGAGAAACTCTAAAGAGTCGAGCAGGACAGCTGAGTGTTTTGGTGCAGGAGGTAAAAGAGGCCCAGAAAGAGACAGAGGACATGATGACATGGCTGAAGGACATGAAAAAGACCGCAGCATCCTGGAACAATGCAGCTGTAGAAAAAGACTCAGTAAAAACACAGCTTGAACAGCAGAAGGTAGACACGTTTTCTTGGACTACTTATGTTTCCCACTGTGTTTGTTCTCACATAAATGAGATCATAGGACTCTTGTCTTTGAAATCATAGGATTCAAGTATGTTTTTTTTTCTTTTAGGCATTTGAAGATGGCATGAAGCAGAAGCAGGAACCACTCCAGAAGCTCAGAGAGAGGCTTCTCAGTTTGATTAAGACTCATCCAAACTCCCCTGAGGCAGCAAACTGGAAGCAAATGCTGGCAGAAATAGGTAAGCATTAAGGTGTTAGCTCCAGATGGCCCCTGGGTAATTTATGTTTCTGAGAATGTGTGGAATCCCAATGTATCTCATTATGACACTGGTTTGTAGTTGATACGGTGTGTAGGCATCTAAAATTGCACCACATTATATGACCCTGTCTCAGTATGTGTTCTCCAGTTAAATTAACACATTCATGATGCCAAGTCCTGCACAGTGGGAGGTTAGCAGTGGGGGCAGTGGGTCAGAGGACAGAAAGGTGCTGTAGTGCTGACTAATGAGTCCTGGTGTGACTGTTGTATTCCTTCCTGTTCAGATGCTGCTTGGGCAGAGATCAGTGGCTCTGTTGAGGAGAGGAAACTGCACCTGGAGCAGTCCAATAAAAACCTGGACATTTTCCAAACAACTGAGCTGCAGCTCAACCAGTGGCTTTCAGAGAAGGAACTGATGATGAGTGTCCTTGGGCCTCTCTCGATTGACCCGAACATGCTTAAAATGCAGAAGCAACAAGTCCAGGTAAGCATGGGGGATGTTTTGAGGAACAGTCTTATCTTATGAATGTTTACTGAATTTCTTCTCTTGTCCTCCAGATTCTCCAGAATGAGTTTAAGGGTCGCAAACCTCAATATGAGCAGCTTGAGGAAGCTGCCTCAGGAATCCTACGCTCATCAGGAACCCAGGACCCCTCACATGAGAGGCTAGTTAGGGAGCAGCTTGCTACAGTCACCCAGAAGTGGCAGGACCTCACAGGACAGCTGGACCGACGGGACAGTCTTATTGACCAGGCAGTGGTGAAGACTGGGCACTTTCAAGAGCTTCTGAGGAGTCTCAGTCACACCACCTCTCAGCTGGAGAGTCAGCTCACAAACCATCAGGGTCATAGCACGCAGCTGGATGCTGTAAAGAAACAGTTGGAGGACGTCCAGAACATCTCAGCTCAGCTGAGGGAGGAGAGGAAGAAGCTGAAGGAGGCTGAGGCGGTCAATGCGGAGCTCACAGGGATGGTGACTGAAGATTATTTGAAAGCAGACCTGGCCAGACAGCTGGAGAGTGTCAGCAAGCCTTTCAAACAGCTGGAGGAGAAAGCAGGTCAGCATTTTAACCTGAACTAATAAAGAAGTGCTGTCATTTTAGGACAGAAGGAATCATTTTAGTTGTGTTGAGTTGCTGCATTTTCAATGTCACAACTGTATAAATTGCTCTAATCACATTAGTTTTTGTGGAAATATTCAAACTCTATTCAAAGTTGTTTGTAAAACATTATTTTGGCATTGTGTGTGTCTAACTCTTGGTGTTAGAGCATTTAACTTCATATTTCTCTGTGCATTGCAGCAAAGCGGATCGAGCAGTTGAACTCCACCTTTGCCAGCTCTCAGCAGTTCCATCAAACCTCCAAAGATTTCCAGTCATGGCTGTGTGAAAAGCTCCAGGACCAGTCCAAGCCACAGCTCATCTCTGCCAAAGTGGAGGCTCTGCAGCAAGCCCTGGAGGAACACAGTAAACTCCAGAAGGCTCTCAGTGAACATGAAGAAGCTTATAACACAATCACTGGAGAAGGAGAGATGCTTCTGCACAACACTGATGGTGCAGAAAAACTGGCTCTACAAGGGCAGCTCACCACTCTCTCTTCCAATTGGGAAGAAGTGAAGAAGAGCTCCGCGGAGCAGGCTGACAAACTCCAAAATGCTCTGCAGAGATCTCAGAAGTTTCAGGAGCATGCAGAGAAGCTGAGCTCTTGGATTCAGGAGTGCGAAGCGAGTGAGGGAAGAGTCAAACTCTCGGTAGATCCTGTTGCTGTGGAGAGCTCCATTTCTCAGGTGAGAGCTCTTCAGAAGGATGTAGACAAGCACAGAGGGTTGGTGGAGCAGCTCAACACAGCTGCTGACAGCCTTCTTGAGGTAGCCAACGCTGACACTGATGCCATAAAGGAAGAGAAGGCTACCATTGGCAAAAGAGTGGACAATGTTCTAGAAAGTCTGCAAAGCAAAAGGGAATCTCTAGAAAATATCTCGCACACCATTAAGGAATTTAATGATGCATACAAAGAGGCAAAGTGTCAGCTTGAGGGAGCTAAGAAGCAGGTGGATGCATATGAATCACAGGGAATGCAGGCACACAGCAGCAAGAACTTAACCAACATGAAAGCTCAACATAAGAGTTTAGAGGGAGTGCAGAACCAAGTGGAGCACATAAAAACGTTAGCCAAGGACCTGGTGGTAGATGTCCCAGATGCTGATGGTGTGACAGACCTCTTACTGCAAGCAGACAGCATAGAAAAAGACTACAGCAGTCTTAACAAGAAACTAGAGGAAACATGCCAAGTGTTGGAGGGAAAACTGCAGGGTATTGGACAGTTCCAAAACAGCATCCGTGAGATGTTTACCCACTTCACAGAGCTGGATGACGAGCTGGACAGCATGCCCCCCGTGGATCTTGACTTGGCCACTCTTAAAAAGCAGCAGGACAGCATTCAGAGTTTTGTGGCAAAGCTGCGAGAACTGATGGCAAACACGGCCAATGCTGGAGACAGCTGTAAGAAGATGCTGGACTCTGAATCCTCACCGGACCTGCTGGGCCTGAAGAGGGACCTGGATACTCTAAGCAAGCAATGTGGCAAACTATTAGACAGAGCCAAAGGCAGAGAGGTGCAGGTGCAGAGTACTCTCACCAAGCTAGAGGAGCTGTACGGTAAACTTCATCAAGCAGAAGATAATCTCTGCAGAGCGGTGGACAAGGAGGCATCCCAGGAGGCAGTTGGCATGGAGACGGACGTCATCAACCAACAACTGGAGGCCTTTAAGGTATGTTGATGCTCCATTTTCATCCCTAAAAATTGAGCTATATGTCTGATTGAATGCATGTGGCATCACAGCAATGCAGTGTGACTATGTGATGTTTACTCCACGTTATCTTTGCCCCTTTGTTTCTGGGCTCTCTGGGGATCAGTATATGTTGCTACAGTTGTGATGTTGGTGTTAATTATTCCAGAGGGACTTCACACATAGAGTCCCATATAGCTTGCTCAAAACAGTTGTTATCTACTTAGGTCATGTAGGATTAGCTCCTCCTAAGCTCATTTAAATTACAGATCTGCAACGTTCATTCACTCTCATAGAATAATGTGGATACAGTTAGTATTCTGTGTGCCAATTACTTTGTTTTTGCCACTTCTTTTGCATAAAAGTTATTATTTGCACTATAAGTAGACCTATGAAATCTCTTTTTTTTCAATTTGTTAATTTGTAAGCCTACAAATACATTTTATATGCTGCCCACACTCATAAGGGCAGGCTATAGTAGGCTGAGCACACTCACTACATACATGGCAATCCTCTGGGGACATTCAGGGCATCTGGTGTTAACAAAAGAGCTGGGGTCCATATGCAGTGATGGAGCAAAAAGGGAAGGACCGTCGCAGCCAGGTGGCTGCCAGTGGGGCATCACTTGAATCAATGACTTCAATAATGAAGCTGAGCCTGCATTCTGATCTCCTTACACTGATATAGTTGTTCTGAACCCTCACCGCTTGTGTGTTTTTAGATATTTTTTGACTTATGACCTGTTAGTAAACACTCTGACATGTCCTGAACATTGTATTTACTGCTCAGTGTTTGTAGGCTTAAGCAGGCCTATGTTTATCCCACCTCTATTATCCTCTAAAAGGTCTGTAGCCTGTAAGCAGATATGTAATTACAACTTTGATCTCTATACAAAAGCGCAATAGATTATTTCATTATTTTGGGTAAACATTCTGATCGCCCTCATTATGTTTTCATTTCCTTTCCTCCTCTCTGTATTGTGTATGGAAATCATCAAGGCCTTTGTTATTATAGGGCTAAAACAAGGGATAGCCATTAGCAAGATTTACAGACTGAAGCAAAATATTTTAAAAGCTCGTAAATTCCTGTGGAGTTCTCCAAAAGAGGATTAACCTATATTTAGAGGTGAATTTATGAAGTGCTTCTTTATTTAGATAGCATTACAATAAAACAATGTAAACAGCTGTGTATAGGCAAATGACACAGATCTATCCAAAAATGTAGGTCAAGGGATTTTTTTTTTTAATTAAGGGGTGGGTGCTGCACTCGCATGCTTTAGGATGAGGGCTGCTTCCAAACCTCTAGTGATGCTGGATTAAAATATCATCGGGGGGAGGTGTCAGCTTGTTGTGTTTTAAAGAACTTGAGACGTAACTATTAAAGAAGTGATTGATTCAAGTTGTTGCTAAGCAGCGCCGTCATGGTGTCATGTTTTTACCCTCGTCTTTGTCCTGTCACGGCTCTGGGTTGAGAGGGCATTCATGGCCTCAGCTGCTGCTGCTGAAAATCCTCTTTGTGACAATACTTAGTATCAGGAGGAGAGACAAATCAGCACTGAGACTCGTTGGACTGATGCAGCCCAAAAAACTTAAGATGATTGTGTCATATTCTGTTTTTATATTCCGTGGATTAGACTGTAGGTCAGTGAGCTTTATTGGCAGCTAGTGAGGAAGAAATAAACAGAGAAAGACAGCACTTTGGATCTGTCTCTTTAGTGTGCTGTTACCATTTTAGGTCAAGTTGTGAAGGAGACCTGACTTCATGTGTTTACTCATGTTGTTGAGTTTTGTAGGAACCCAGAGGTCCTGCTGTATGTATATCATGACCTTACAGGTTAAGTTTAGTGACTCAACACCGCTGGGGGGTGGTCGGCGTGGGCGTCTTTTCTCACTTTTCAGACATTACATCAGTGCCTTTTGCAATTCAACAAGAATTTCCACCTTCTGAATCATACTGTAGCTACTCCATTTCATTCAAGGCGATGATTAAAAAGTGTCACTGGGGCCATGTAATGTGCGATGACACGTCCTCCTAAAAGTGAAACATGAAACTTCTACGGGTAGAGTCTGCATTGTTTTGCTGTAGGAATATTGTGTTGACTTTTCTACACAGCAACAGTTTCTAGTGTCTGTCTCCAACTACATGAGTATTAAAGACAGTGAATGTCTCCTAGTTTTGTTCCATCTTGAGCTCTGGAGCATTCTTATAATATAAGATAAGAAATATGATCTCGCCTATGATCTTTTGTTTTAGTATATACTGCAAATATGACATAATTATTATTAATAAATCAAGTCTTATGCTTGATGTTTATTCTCCAACTAGATGGTAACTTATTGCAGATGGAAGATGTTTCGCTTGGTGTATTTGAACAGAAACAAGTAGTTTTAAAGGACATTTGTCCCTCCACCAGTGTGCTTGGGTGGCTGCTGGGGGACAAAGCATCCAAACAAGTGAAGGAAACTAATCTATATTCATTCATTCAAAAGGCTGAATGTTTAAAAAAGCAGGTTTCAGCAGCTGGACATTCTTCTTTAAGATCTTATTTATCTCTGCCAGTGTCCCCTTTCTGTGTCCTCTCATGCATGCAGATCTGGACAAAGAAGTTGCAGTTGTTCGGCTCCTTACCGAGCCACTGTGCTACAGACAATCCAGGAAGCAAAAATAAATTCCTTTCATTATCTCTCCTCCTTTCTTCTCCTACCCCGGTCACTGGACATAAAAACCCCTTCATGCACTTGGCAGAGCTGTCGGTGTTAAATTACCTGGGACCTGTGCCTCCCTCAGCATTCCACAGTAATTAAGAATATCTACAGGGTTCACAGCAGCAGTCCACATGGAGAGAGCGGAGGGCAAAAAAAGAAAAAAAAAGGAAAAGTGTGTATCTGTTTCAGCATGGCGTGATGTCATCAGAGTGTTTTTTTTTTTTCGTTGTGTGTGGATTAGAAAAGCTGATGGGAACTTCTTCCCCTCCCCATCCCCTCAGTCAGCGAAGTGAATGACTGTGTCAGGATGCAGAAGATGGCTTAGAAGTGAAGTCATATGGGCCATGCAGCCATAAGGGGGAATTAGAAAGGGAAAAAAAAGGGTCATATGTCCACCAATCAACATGTGCCGGAGCGGCTCCGAGCACAAATGGAGTTGTGGCAGATGTTGTCTGAATAATGAGCGGGGGCGGGGCATAAAACCTTCTGCCAGGAGGGTGTCTGTCAGAGCGAGAGGAGCGATGAGAGAGGAAGGGCAGGCTTTTTTGTTTATCTAGGAGTACCAGCTCTCCTCAGGACTGCTTACAGTTTTGAGTAGAGCCTGCTGGATTTGTCTGTGGATATTTTGACTTTGCACTGAGGACCTTCCTTTCACTCACATGGATGCAGTGGGGATTTCAGGGGAAAAGAAGCACTTTGGACCAGAGGAATAGTGATTAAGTTTTGGCAATGCATGGAGAGGAGCCCAATGGAGTATTTTTGGGATAGGTGACTGAGGATTTTTACTCCTCATATGGATTATAAAGCTTTTATACAGAACCTGCATTTGTTTGGGATTTTTATATAGTTTCATAATTTCTTTTTTTACAGTTTTTTTTTCTTAAGACAAAAATCACAAGATTGTCTTATTCTTCTTATTGTAGATTTTATTTTGGAATATATTTTGTATTTATTTGCCTCATACATGAGAGCAGAAAGATTATTTTGCACATATTTTCTTTTCATGTAAGTTGTGCCCCTTTTATAAATTGCACTAAAGCAGCTTCTACCTCAAAGGATTTTACTGCATTTTACATCTTTGTCTTTGTCGAGAGAAGTCACAGTTGTTTTAGCATGGGCAAACCGCTGAGCAGACCAGACTGCCTCAGACAAAACCCTTCCTGTGTGGGGAAGGGGGAGGAGGAGGACCTGAACATTGATGACTGCTATGTGCCCCAGAGATCCATTTATGACACCGTCCGGCTCAATGAGCAGATAGACTCGGGCTCTAAAGGCAGCTTGTCCTCCCGGCACTTCACAGGCACCCTGCCCTACACACACCGCACGTTAGACTTCAGCAGCCTGTGTGGAAATGGAGTCATCTCTGCTTCCAGTTCATTTGAGCTCCGGACCAGGAAACCTGCCATGCTGGATGAGCGTGCCGTCTTTGATGGTCTTAAGCTCAATGGGAATGTGATTAGGGTGACTGATACAGTGCTGCCTAAGTCACGTCTCCAAGGAGGAGGAGGAGGAGGAGAGAAAAAGGACCATCCTCATCATCGGCGGTCATGGCGGACTTTTGCCCCCACTAATTTGGGCGAGTATGCAAGCCGCAGTGGAACCCTGTGCTCGGGGAGTGTGGAAAGACCCGGGCTGATCAATGGCAGGAGAGGACAGAGTATGACCAACTCGCTGACATCTGAAGAGGACTCGGGTCTGTATAGCCCTACTGTGGAGAGGGAACGACATGCCCATAGATCCCACAAAAGAACAGGCCCCGGTACAAGGAGCCTGTCATCTTCAGAGGCAATGCATATGTCTGGGGACCTGAAAGCAGGCCGATCACTCAGCTCAGGGCAGGAGGACTTCCCCTTCACTCCTGTGAGGGACAATCGGTCTCTTTACCATAGCAGCAGCTTGGTTCAGACAGAAACTGGTGTGGTGAAGTTTAATGAAAAGGATACATTGAGCAATGGAGAACATAAATACTCCACTGGGAGGTCATCTTCAGGGTCAGTCTCCAGGGTTCAAAACGACAGCTCTGGCTGGCGATCCAGGACTTTGACGGACTATGATGAGCTTTCCACTGCTGAGCTGTTAGAGGATGTGTCACCTCAGGATGACTGCGAGTTGGTTAGTGTGGTGGTGACACAGCCTGAGACATACGGAAACTCTGTACCTCTACCCGCAGAGAGCCGCCAGCAAACAAAACCATGTCTTGTACATCAGGGAGCGTCCAAATACAGCATGGAGGAGCTGGAGGAGTTTCTGCAATCACTGGAAGCCTGTCTGCCTAAAGGTTTACAGACATTCCAGCATGCTGGGGAGCAGGAGATCGAGGCCTTGCTGAGTGCCATTGCTGCATGCCCTGAAATGGAACCTCTGGGTTATTTCTCCCCGCAGGTGCCCAAAAATAACCTCTCCCTGTGTTTCTGAGCTTTTCTTCATCCAGCCCATGTTTCCCTATTTAGATTTTTCCTGGCTGCTCTATTGGTATTTTATACATGTGATTACATGATGGGTGAATTAGGTTTTGCTCAGCAGTCCAGCCTGTCTGTGTGATGGTGCACAGCTGTGCTTTTAGTGTTAGCTCTGCTTTTCTAGGAGCTGCTGACTGGATAGAAAGTTGTTCATGTCAGCTGAATGTTTGACACAAAACCAGAGGCGAAGCTAAAGGCTGTAAGTTTATGATTGTAATTTTAGTAATAAAATATTCTCTATGATTTGTCTCCAGGCTTTCCAGAAAGAGGACATTGATCCGTTACAGACACAGCTTCAAGACATCAATTCCCGCGGACAGGGTCTGATCCAGAATGCTGCTAAAGGCACAAGCACCAAGAAGCTTGAGGACGACCTGGAGGGTGTCAACACAAAGTGGAATACCCTCAATAAAAAGGTAACACAGCATAGGTATATCATTGGGTTGACGGGTTGATGCTTTCTTTAGGTCATAGTCGTAAAATTTGTAATAATGTTGTCAAACTGACCTCTGTGAATTACCATGTGGTCTACAGATTGCTGAGCGTTCAGCCCAGCTGCATGAAGCCCTGTTGCATTGTGGGAGATTCCAGGATGCTCTGGAGTCGCTGCTCAGCTGGTTGACTGATACAGAGGAGCTTGTGGCCAATCAGAAACCTCCGTCTGCAGAGTACAAAGTGGTGAAAGCACAAATACAAGAGCAAAAAGTAAGCCAGTATTGCAAGTACATGAACACATAGACAGGGCACTTCAACACACCACATTAACTCTGCCATTCATCTTATTTAATTGACATCTATTGTTAAACACAAGTGTGGTACACAAAGCTTTGTGTTTAATGAGTACCTAATTTGTGCCTGTTAGATTTACTGTTTCTCTGAACGAAGCTGCGCAAAGGCGCCCAATAACTCTCCTCCTTTGTTTGCCTTTGACAGCTCTTGCAGAGACTGCTGGACGACCGAAGGCCGACAGTGGAGCTGATAAAGAAGGAGGGAGGGAAGGTCGCGGAACTGGCAGAGTCTGTGGATAAAGAGAAGGTTGCAAAGGAGATTGAATGCCTGGGGCAGAGGTGGGACGCACTGCTCAAGAAAGCTGAAAACAGGTCTGTATAAACACCTGTAACTTAAAACACACTTTTACAGTAAATGCGGTGGCTTCACTGTTATTTTCCTACTACAATTCAAAGTGTCAGACATTAAATATAAAGCTACAGCTAGCAGCTGGCTAGCTTTGCTTGCAGCTTAACACTGGAGGAGAGGGACTTTGCATTGTGCATCATTTAACCTAACAAAGAAGAGTCATGACACTTTAAGTTAAGAGTGGCTTTTTAACTGTATTGTGTCCATGTCCCCATGCGTCTGGCAGGCACAAGCAACTTGAGAGCATTTTGGTGGTCACTCAGCAGTTTCATGAGACTCTGGAACCACTGAGCGAGTGGCTCTTAGCCACAGAGAAACACCTCGCCAACTCTGAGCCCATTGGCACCGAGACGTCTAAGTTGGAAGATCAGATCGCTCAGCATAAGGTAAGATCATCATCATTAGCATATGTTAAGTTTATTTTAATGAGTTCATCCGATTTCAGTTTTTGTTTTATTTTGTTTTTAGTTTTGTGTTTTTTTATTATTTATCCCATTTCACATTTTTATTACATTTCAGTTTCTGATTTGTTTTGTGTTTTGTGTTTGTGTCATATTTTCTTGGTCCGTTTCCCATCACCTGCGGTCAGGCCTTAGAGGAGGAAATTATGAATCACAGTAAAGACCTGTTTCAGGCCGTCAGTCTGGGTCAAATGCTCAAAACTGTGAGCTCAGTGGACGATAAGGAGTTTGTTCAGTCCAAGCTGGACACCACCCAGGCCAGTTACATAGAGCTACAGGAGCGATGCAGGAGGAAAGCTGAGATGCTGCAGCAGGCTTTGGCAAATGCACAGCTGTTTGGGGAGGATGAAGTGGCCCTCATGAACTGGCTCAGCGAGGTGCACACCAGGCTGAGCGACGTGTCCGTGGAGGACTACAGAATAGATGCTCTTGAAAAGCAGCTGGCCGAGCAACGGGTATACACTCCTCCTCAGGCCAATCATTTTGTTGTCCTTTCATTTAAGTTGCATCAATCATGTTTCAGTTCATTTGTGTGTCAGATACTGTTTACACTGCAGCGTTTCTCGTCACCCTCAATCAGTCACTGAGGTCGTGTTTTTCTGTTTAGGTGCTGCAAAGTGACATCGACTTGAGGAAGAAGAATGTTGACCAAGCCATTTCTAATGGGATGGAGCTGCTGAAGCAAACAACAGGCATGTCTTCATTTAGTGCAGAATTTTAGCAAACATTTTGTACATTTACTTTTTAGCAGAATGCTGGATTAGAAGATTGGTATGAACTGTGTGTATTAATTGACAACCAAGCTCACGTTTGAACTTTTGACTCTCTAAAAGTGAGACAGTCCCCTCCATGTTCAAAAAGACATAAACATGCTTACAGCCCAATAGAAAATACTGCCTGTTCATGGCTGTATGTTAAACATCTTGCCTGTTAATATATTATACATAGTAGGCTTCAGGTTGGAACATTTTTAGATTAAGTGTGGCAGTGGGAACCAAAGCGTGAAAACTGCTCTTTAGGAAAACTCTGGACGAGGTTCTTCCATCAGCTGTTGGGTAGACCAGCTTAGCAAAAACACTAAAAACATGGGGAAATAACCAGCCTGGCTCCATATAAGGCCATCAAATGCACCTGCCTTGTACTTGTAAATCTCACTAATTAACACAATAACTTCCTGGAGTTTTTCCATCTTGTTGTTTGGTTGCCAACACTCCAGGATGTTTCCTCACCTTGCCAACATGTAGTTGCGTGTAAATGAAATATTTTGTTATGTGCATGTTTGGGGAAGGCAAACTTTCTCTTTCCAGTCCAGCTAAGCCAACCTTCTGTTAACTGTAGCTTCATATTATTGCACTGATAAGAGCCATTGAAATCTACTCATAAACCCACAAGAAAGCAACAAATTAAATCACAGAGGATGCCCTCTTTGATTCCTTTTAGCATCATTTCTTCCCTCTGTTTATAGGTGATGAGGTGGTTGTGATTCAAGGCAAACTGGATGGAATAAAAACAAAGTATGCTGAGATAAACTCAATGAGCGACAACGTTTTGAAGACATTGGAGCGAGTTTTGGATCTCTCTTCGAAGCTGCAGCACACTCATGAGGATCTGAGCTCCTGGCTGGAGAATGTCGAGGGTGAGATCAAGACTTTTGCTGATGAGGAGCCAGTGGGCGAGCAGCTGGTTCATTCACAAAGCAGGCAGAAGGTAATGCCAAGTACCAAATGTAATAACGCTCAATAAAAACACGTTTGTGTCTTGTTTACTCTTAAATCTGGGTTTTCTGCATGTGAACATTTCCAGGCCTTGCTAAAAGACACCAAAGACCAAAAGCCCATGTTAGACAAGCTAAATGAGCTAAGCAGTTCACTCCTGGATCTGATCCCCTGGCACACTCGGGAGGGTTTGGACAAGCTGGTGACTGAGGATAATGAGCGTTACAGGGCTCTGTGTGACACCATCACACAGCAGGTCGACCAGATCAACGCTGACATACTCAAATCACAGCAGGTACGCTAGAGAAGTTAATCCACAGCTTTTTTCCCCTTGTGCTTTCCTTTCTGTCTTTCTTTCTTTTCATTTAGTTCTTCTTCTTATTGCAGTTTGAACAGGCTGCAGACACTGAACTCTCCTGGCTGACTGAAGCTGAGCGGAAGTTGTTGTCGATTGGTGACATCAGGCTGGAGCAGGACCAAACCACAGCTCAGCTCCAAGCACAGAAGGTTAGCCGGCCATGCTGTGTGTGTGTGTGTGTGTGTGTAGGTGTAGACAGGCTGACAGGCCTCTGTTACAGTACAGTAAGCACAGTGATTTGTTTTGCAAAGTCACCCTTCTGGTTTTACAGATTTTCTCCATGGACATCATGCGGCACAAAGATGCAGTGGATGAGATTGTGAAAACAGGAAAGGCCATCATGAACAACAAGAACCCAGAAGAGAAGGAAATCTTGAAGGTGAAATAAATGAACGTTTATTTTTCTTCTGTATATGAAGAAGCTGACATGTTAAAGGATATTCTTTATTTTATATCAGGCCAAGACTGAGATGCTCCTGGAGAAGTATGGCATTGTCAGTCAGCTGAATTCGGAGCGCAGTCTGCAGCTGGAGCGAGCCCAGTCTCTGGCCACTCAGTTCTGGGAGACCTACGAGGAGTTTTGGCCATGGCTCCAGGAAACATTGACCACCTTCAGCCAGCTGCCTCCTCCTGCCATCGAGTACGAAACACTCAGGCAGCAGCAAGAGGAACTCCGGGTGAGAACCAAACATGCAGGTGCTTTAATACAAGTGACGGACAGAGGTAAAATGAACATGTTATTTTCTCTGCAGCAAATGAGAGAACTGATAGCAGAACACAAGCCACATATTGACAAGATGAACAAGACTGGACCTCAGTTACTTGAACTCAGCCCAGTGGAGGGAGTGCCCATCCGAGAGAAATACACAACTACTGACCAACTTTACACAAAGCTCAAGGCTGATGTCAAGCAGAGAGCTGCCACCCTGGATGAGGCCATCTCCAAATCCACCCAGGTAAGGAGCAGCTTTTCCAAAACTTACTACTTTTTTATGAAATTCAGGTTTATCAGTAAATCATTTCATCAATTCATTATCCAAAAAACTTATGTCTTTTGTAGTTCCATGATAAAATTGACCCCATGCTGGAATCCCTGGAGAGGATTGCTGAACGTCTGCACCAGCCTCCATCCATCTCCGTGGAGGTGGACAAAATCAAGGAGCAGATTACTGAAAACAAGGCACTCTCTGAGGATCTGGAGAAACTGCAACCCTCTTATGAGACACTGAAGCAGCGAGGAGAAGAGATGATCGCCCGATCTGAAGGAGCAGACAAGGATATATCTGCCAAAGGTGTGGTGTAGATGCGGCATCTTATATATTTTTCGGCATGGCATAGTGTTAAAATACCAAAGGAACTGTCTCCCTTTAAATTTTATTTGTGTTTATTTTTGCTGTACAAGCTGTACAAGACAAGCTGGATCACATGGTGTTCCTGTGGAGTGACATCCAGGCCTTGTTGGAGGAGCGGGAGGCGAAGCTGCTGGATGTGATGGACCTGGCAGACAAGTTCTGGTGTGACCACTGCGCTCTCATCGCCACCACCAAAGACAGCCATGACCTGCTGAGGGGGCTGGAGGAGCCCGGAGTCGACCCTTCAGTTGTCAAACAGCAGCAGGAATTTGTGGAGGTAGAAAGAGAACTTAGAAAAAGAACAATAAACAGATAACTTACAGGATTTATGTGGGTTTTTAAAAAAATGATTTCTAATTTCAACAGGGATTTAAAGAGGAGATAGAAGGACTGCAGGAGGAGCTTGATGTGGTTCAAACCCAGGGCACAGAGCTCATGGCTGCCTGCGGGGAACCTGACAAACCTGTGATCAAGAAGAGTCTCGATGAGGTAAAACATTACATTCAAAGCCATCATTAGTTTAATAGTTATACATTTAAATCACTTCTACCATGGCGTTTGTGTGTTATATTTCCAGGTGTATTCAGCATGGGAGAATCTCAATAAAACTTGGAAGGAGAGAGTGGAGAGACTGGAAGAAGCCATGCAGGCTGCTGTGCAGTTTCAAGATGGTCTACAGGTACACTGATGTTCCCATCACATTTTATAATAAAATCAAACATGTTTTAAACTACGTTTGTCATCCTGCTATAGAGCTTGTACTCATTTTCATGGAAGAATGAAGCTCTTCTTTATAACTTCAGTAATAACTTTTTTTTGTAAATCTATGACAGAACACTCAGTTGCTTGTTCATCTAGATTTTTATGTGTTTAAAAGCAGCTACTGTAGTTTTTGAATGCCTTCAGATGAAACCACAGATTACAGTGGCGTACTGGAGTGATACAACATTTTATTAGAGCTGTATTCATTTTGAACCAATAAACACCAGCCGCAGTCTTGTGTTATATTTGGCTCAAACTTTACCTCGTGTGGGGTGAGAGTGCAGTACTACACAGCTGTAGTTTATATGTCTTGGTGAACGTATTTAAGTCTACATTTGACCACAGTCTGTATGTTTACATTATTTGTCAGCCATACACACTGACGGGAAGATGAAGTGCATAACATGACACTGAATGTGAAACATGACTCCTTCCTTCTGTAACAATGGTTTCCCACCTTGTACGCAGGGTATGTTTGACTGGGTGGACATTCTGGAGAGCAAACTGGATTCGATGTCGCCCGTAGGCACAGACCTGGAAACAGTCAAGCAGCAGATTGTAGAGCTCAAGGTACATTTATGTCTGAATACATTTTTATTATTCCCTTTAACTTTAAGCAGCTGTGTCAAACACCAGCTGTGTGTACGTTGAGTCTTTGTTTCATGGCCTGTCCGACTTGTTTTTGTGCAGGCACAAAAGCTTTTTTTAAAGTAACTTCATAATTTACTTTGATGTACAAAACAGGTATTGATTCGGTCTGTTGACTGACTGGGTGTATTTCTGTATTTTTCAAAGGAGTTTAAAGGGGAAGCGTACCAGCTACAGATTGAGATGGAACGTCTTAACCACCAAGCAGGCCTCCTGCTGAAGAAGGTGACTGAGGAAGCCGATCGCTGCGCCATCCAAGAGCCGATGTCCGAGCTCAAGATGCTCTGGGACAACCTGGATGAGAAGATCATCAGTCGGCAGGTGAGAAAAGGGGAAACAAGAAAACAGAAGGCTTCAGAAACCTTTGCTAATGGATACCTAATGGTGTCAACAACGGCTTAAACCAGCTCTGGAATGTGTGTGTTTTGCCTCACTGCTATATCTAATGGTTTAATCTCTCCTTGATCCAGCATAAACTGGAGGGAGGCCTTCTGGCTCTGGGCCAGTTCCAGCACGCACTTGATGAGCTGCTGGCCTGGATGAGCCACACCGAGGAGATGCTGAACGAACACAGGAAGGCCGGAGGAGATCCCAAAGCCATCGAGATAGAGCTCGCCAAGCACCACGTACTGCCTCTTTCTAATAAAACGCCAATTTTCACACTTTACTTTTTATTTAATATTATTTCTGGTGGCTTTATCATCTCCGCAGATTCTCCAGATTGACGTGCTGGCTCATAAGTCGACAGTTGAAACAGTGAACAAAGCTGGTAATGAACTGGTGGAGTCCAGTGCTGGAGAGGAAGCTTCCAGTCTGCAAAGCAAACTGGAGAATCTGAACCAGAGGTGGAAAGCCATCCTGGAGAAGACAGAACAGAGGAAGCAGCAACTGGAAAGCTCTCTGATTCAGGTATATAAATATCTGCAGTGCGAGTTCATTAACCTGTGATTGATTAATTTTAATAACTTTTGAAGCATTCCTTTCTCTCTTGGGAACAAGTAGGCCAAGTCATAAAGTACTGCTCTGTTGGGAGGAGTGATTGCTATCTCTCCCCCCTCTTAATTCATCTTGCATCCTGTGGAGTTTTTTTATTCATAACTTTGACATTTAGGGGGGTGCTTAGAGTGAGGAGGATATGAGAAACTCAAATATCTCCTGGATTTTTATTTTTTATTAATAAAAAAGTTCTTTTGCACAATTTGTCCCAGTTTGAGAGTGATACATGTCAGGAGGGGTTGTTTTTTTCTTGAAAGGTTCACAGCTAAAAGGAAAACAGCAATAGTGAATCACACTATTGTTTTCACTCCAGACATTAATTCATTAAGAGGCTTTTATACAGCTCAGTACCTCAGATATCCAAATTTGGAAGCTAAATGAGTCCAAGGAATTAATAACTCAGACATCCTCCGCTCTCAGCCATAGGTTGCTAACAATGTGTGTGTGTGTGTGTGTGTGTGTGACACCTTTTGTCCTGACTCAGGTTGTATTGTGTTGTAGGCCCAAGGTTTCCATGGTGAGATAGAAGATATGCAGCAATGGCTGAAAGACACAGAACGTCAGCTGTTGGCATCAAAGGCTGTGGGAGGCTTACCAGACACGGCCCGGGAGCAGCTTAACGCCCATCTGGTATGTGTTTAACAATATGAAAGGCTGCATACAGATGGCAGGCTAGCAAAGGGGGTGACTGTGTCTTTTCTGTGTTTTTATCTGAAGTGTGAAAATTAAATGACACTGCAAAATACACTGCTTGTATCACCCATGCAGAAGATGACAAAAAAGCCAATTAAGTGTTTCAAATGGATTCAGCCATGTCTGACTATAGTGCATTTTGGAATGTTTTCCTTTTCTGTAATGGAGACACTTTTCACAGCCGTGTTTTTCCTTGAAGAAGCAGCAGCAGTGACATTACATTAAGGTTTACTTACATGCAATCACTTTGATCAAATTAGTGACATTATACTCTTCAAATGAGTAAACTTTAAACAAACTAATAACTAGCAAGTACCCAATTTAGGTCAATTCACACCATGCATCAGGTATAATGTATAATTGTCCAATTATTTCTTTTTCACTAATGTATATATGAAAATAAATGCCTGATAAACCTCTAAACAACCATTTGAGAACTACAGTTGTGTGTTTGTGAGCTAACCTAATCCTGCAGCAGTGCTTTACTTGTTTAAAATAAGTCAGTAGTAGCCAGAAGTAAGAGGTTGTCAAAGTTAAAACAGCTCTCCTCCTGCCATTGTGTCCCTACAGGAGTTGTGTTCTGCCTTTGAGGCGAAGGAGGAGTTGTATCAAGAACTGTTACACAAAGGTCAACAGCTGCTTGCAATGGCGCCCGAGGGTCCAGACAGTAACATGGAGCAAGACCTCGCCAACTTGAAGGAAAAATGGGAGACAGCTCAGGGGAAAGTTGCTGAAAGAAAGGTGGGTATATAGGTCACTGTGCAGCTCTCACTGCTCTTAGGTCAGTGATTCACGACTTCATGTTTAGCTCTCAGTGAGGGAGTGCTGACACACACTTGAGCCATGAGTCTGTGGTTGAAAGCCTCTAATCCCAGTGCCGATAATGAATGGTGTAAAGACAGGAGCGTTGGCAAGGACACACACAGGATGCGGTTGCACTGTAGATCACAGCTGCTGAGTTACTGTCAGCACTGGAAGAGATCACAAGTGTGTAAAATAAATAAAGATCTTAAGTGCGGAACAACATTTTCTCACTTTTGTTACTACACAAAGTCCCAAAAGCACCACAGCTTTTACCATCTCTCAGTCCAGATATGGAGCTCATCATTGTGGCTGTAACATTTAGCTTTTGTTTCCTGTTTACTTTGGTTTTGTTCCCAGGTATTTAAAGTTTGGTAAATGTTAAAGCTGCCAGCCAAACTCTTGGCAGTGAAGCCAAACTCCTGTAGTCTAGTGGACACGTTATTCAAGCTGCCTGTTAAAGGACAGTTCCATATTTAGCAAGACACTCGGCATGACCCACTCCATATGAGTACAACACATTATTACCCACGACTCATCATCTTTGTAATGTCATTAAGACAGAGTCACATGATACCTCTGCTGAGGCCAGCGGATGTTTTCCAGTGATGGAGTGACTGTGGAGCTTTCTATTACTCAATTAAAACCTCATCCTTCCTTTTCTGCCCCTCCAGAGACGTTAACTTCCTCTGTTTAAACAGAGGTCATGTTTGGCACAATGGAAGTGTTTTTCCCCCTCTTTATGTGAAGCTGTAGCAACCAAGCTGAATCTTTTTATAACCTCCAGTTTTTTTTGTTCTTTGTCTCCACAGGTGAAACTAGAGGAAGCTTTAACCCTGGCCACAGATTTCCACAACTCCCTGCAGGACTTCATCAACTGGTTGACTCAGGCGGAGCAGACTCTAAACACAGTCTCACCTGCCTCCCTCATAATGGAGACCATCATGTTTCAGATTGATGAGCATAAGGTAATTTTTTAACTGCACAGCATCTGCATGGAATAAAGCTTTTTTTTTTTTGTTTTTGGAGATGCCATGTTTTAGTGTCCGATTTCACTATTCTGCTACATACACAAGCCAACAATGACTTAACAGCATCTGTTTTATTATTAGCACATGAATTACATTACCTCTGCTGCTGAGTGAAAAACTCTTTCATTCCCTTTTAATGCAGGTGTTTGTGACAGAAGTGAACGCGCACAGAGACCACATCATTGAACTGGACAAGACAGGAACACACCTGAAGTACTTCAGCCAGAAACAGGACGTGGTCCTGATCAAGAACCTGCTGCTCAGCGTGCAAGGCCGCTGGGAAAAGCTGGTGCAGAGGTCTGTGGAGCGAGGTCGTCTGCTGGATGATGCCAGAAAGAGAGCCAAACAGGTGAACGTTTTTACTTTTACTTCATGATTTAATGTTCACTTATAAGACCATTAAGCTGCAGTCTTTCAAATCAAATGAAGTCATAGCTTTACACTGGCTTGTTCTTTTCATTTTCATTTTTTTTTTGTTTCATTAGTTCCATGAAACCTTCAATAAGCTGATGGAGTGGCTGGATGAATCTGAGAAGACTCTGGACTCTGATGTGGAAATTGCAAACGATCCAGACAAAATCAAGACGCAGCTGGCTCAGCACAAGGTGACGGAGGATTGCGGTTTTATTACAGTTGTAGTTTTTTTTTTTTTTTTTTCGCAGACATTAAAACAGCCTGTGATGTCTGACACCAGCTAGTCTGAGTAACAAGACAGCTGCTTGACTATATAAGAGACTGAAAGCTATTCATGAAAATTACTGTATCTACTGAATGCATTAGTCGTGCATTTGACTTGCTTGTTGTGTTTGCAGTGTTATATGGGCAGATTGTGCTAATCCTATCATAATCCCGGGATGGACCGAATGTATTAGGGCTGGCCTTGCTTTTGGATACTTTTAATCTCTGTGGAACAGTGGCTCTTAAGTTTCGACACCCCTCCCCCCCAGTTTTGTTTCCCTCACAGAATTTTTCCTCCTTAATCACAACACACATGCGGATTAGAATACAATTTAACATGCCAACGGCGCTGAGAGGAAAATCTCTTGAGAAGGTTCACCGTTCACCCTGCAGCAAGCCACAAAACCTGACACCATTGTTTGTGTTTTATTCTCACATGCAGGAGTTCCAGAGAGCTGTGGGCAGCAAACACTCTGTGTACGACACCACCGCTCGCACAGGGCGGGCTCTGAAAGACAAAACCTCACTTCAGGATGACAAGATGAAGCTGGACGACATGCTGAGCGAGCTGAGGGACAAGTGGGACACTGTTTGTGGCAAGTCAGTAGAGAGGTGAGGACACATCTTCCCACATTTGCTGCTCCCACCAGCATCCAGTCCAGATTATTTACAATAATTCTAAACACTTCCTCATTCACTGTGAGTAATTTGTCCTTCGCTGTAGACAAAACAAGTTGGAAGAGGCCCTGCTGTTCTCCGGCCAGTTTACAGACGCTCTCCAGGCTCTCATTGACTGGCTGTACAGAGTGGAACCTCAGCTGGCTGAGGACCAGCCCGTACATGGAGACATAGACCTGGTTCTCAACCTCATAGACAACCACAAGGTAGAAAACACAGAAGCAAAGCTTTTGTTGATTTGCTAGTTAAATGCTTCAAAAACAAACAATAGATGTCACTGCTGTGACACCACCCTTTTTAGGGTTTTGTTTCTGATGACAGAAAGCAAATGACACGTAAACCACAGAAGGGTTGGGCTGTAAAATACAAAGCTACAAAAGCACTCCCATTGTTCTTTTAGACTCAGCAAGTAGTTGTTGAATCTTTGCTCACTTTCTTTGTATGTTTGTGCTGCAATTTTCAAAGAAATTGTAGTTTTCAATAACTACTGCTCCTGGTGGTAACTTCAGTGTCCAATCCCTCCAATGATTGTGTTGCTACAGGTTTTCCAAAAGGAGATGGGGAAGCGGACAGTAAGCGTCCAGGCTCTCAAACGTTCAGCCAGGGAGCTGATTGACAGCAGTCATGACGACTCCTCCTGGGTCAAAGTCCAGATGCAGGAGCTGGGCACTCGCTGGGAGACGGTGTGCAACCTTTCTGTGTCCAAGCAGGCCCGGCTGGAGCAGGCCCTGTGCCAGGTACTGTTAGAGCCACCTCACAGTCATGAGATAAAGAAGCTGACTCTGTCAAGCTGACTGATTTGTGTCCTCCGGCTGCAGGCTGAGGAATTTCACTCTACTGTTCATATCCTGCTGGAGTGGCTGGCTGAGGCGGAGCAGAGCCTACGTTTCCATGGCAGCCTGCCTGACGATGAGGAAGCTCTGCGGGCGCTTATCGAACAACACAAGGCAAGCAGAGCAAATATTTATATTTTTGTATCCAGGCAAACTTTAAAGTTGCTATTTAAATTGTGTAGTTTGACAGTTTTAATGCATGCTTAAATGCTTAAGTAAACAGTTAAGACCATGATTGTGTAATTGCAGCTTTGTCATTATTCATGCCAAAAATGCAGCACTGTAGCTATTTTTCTTAACAATGAGTTCATCAGACTGAAATAGCTCGGTGTGTCTAGCTTTTTTAATGTTATGCTGAAGATAATCCATTTCCAAATCTGAACTTTTTACCCTTTCTATTTTTAAGGACTTCATGAAAAAACTAGAAGAAAAGCGAGTGGCTCTAAATAAAGCAACCAGCATGGGGGAGGCCATTCTCAGCATCTGCCATCCAGACTCTATCACAACCATCAAGCACTGGAACACCATCATTAAAGCCAGGTTTGAAGAGGTCAGTTCACAGCTGGCATACATGCCTCCCATACCTGTAGATATGACAACATATTACACTGTTTGGATGCTGCAAAAGGCAATAAGGAAGATTTCAGCCATCACATATCCCTAAAATGGAGCTGTTGAAAGTCCTTTCCACACAGGTGTGGTGCTCTCTGTAGCACCTAATATGTGTAGAACATCCCTTTCTGGTATAAATTTACTAATAGATTACTAATGTTTGTGTGATGCTACAGGTGCAGGCTTGGGCCAGGCAGCACCAGCAGAGACTGGGCACGGCCCTCACCGAGCTGTTAGCCACTCAGGAGCTGCTGGAGAACCTCCTGACCTGGCTTCAATGGGCCGAGACCAACCTCAATGATAAAGACAAGGAAACGCTGCCTCAGGAGATCGAGGAGGTCAAAGGCCTCATAGCAGAACATCAGGTGGAGTAAAACCGCAGATAAACATAGATGTTTGGCCTGTATGACCTGCTAACTGTGGTTGAATGCTACTTTTCCACTGCAGGCGTTCATGGAGGAAATGACCAGGAAGCAACCAGATGTTGACAAAATCACCAAAACACACAAAAGGAAGGCTGCTGTGGAGCCGCAGATCCAATCTCAGATCCCTGTGCTGGACAAAGGAAGAACTGGAAGTATGTATCCCGCAAATATCCCTCGCAGAGCGTGACCTGAGCCATCTGGCCAAGTGTCGAGTCACTGCGGGGTGACGCAACATCCTCATCTCCTTTCATTTTATCACCTGCAATGATGTCACTGTGAAAACTCTTTGAAGCTTTGTTTCTTTCACTCACAGGAAAGCGATCTCCCACACAAACCATGTATGCATCAACACAACAAGCTCCCATTGAAACCAAGAACCCACGTGTTAACCTGCTGGTCACTAAGTGGCAGCACGTGTGGCTGCTGGCTTTGGACAGACGGAGGAAACTCAATGATGCTTTGGACAGATTGGAAGAGGTAATCTAGCACTCAGGTTTTCATTCAAGTCTACCTATATGTGTCTCCTAGGAGTTTGTATAACTGCTTTTTTTTTTCCTGTGCAGTTAAAGGAATTTGCCAACTTCGACTTTGACGTATGGCGGAAGCGCTACATGCGCTGGATGAACCATAAAAAGTCTCGTGTCATGGACTTTTTCCGCCGCATTGACAAGGATCAGGATGGCAAGGTCACCCGACAGGAGTTCATAGAGGGCATTCTCTCCTCCAGTAAGTATCCAACATCAAACTCAGAGCATGTTGCCGTCTGACAGCTAATCACATAACACACTACTCCTCAACAGAATTTCCGACCAGTCGCCTGGAGATGAGCGCCGTGGCGGACATATTTGACAGAGACGGCGATGGCTATATTGACTACTACGAGTTTGTGGCAGCACTTCATCCCAACAAGGACGCTTACAAACCTCTAACAGACGCAGACAAAATTGAAGATGAGGTAACAAACAGCCCTCGTGGGCTCACGAATTGCAGATTACAGATAATCTGGGATCTGCTTCAATAAATCATTGTTTGCTTGTAGGTTACACGACAAGTGGCTAAATGCAAATGTCCAAAAAGATTCCAAGTGGAGCAAATTGGTGCCAACAAGTATCGGGTAAGCAGATTTGTAACGGTTTTTTAAGCTATGAGGTGTTTTGAATACAAATTAATTTAATCTGGAAGGTGTTGAAAGTGCCCAAACAAAGAGTAGACACTAACTTCTTTTGTATTTTTCACTGTTCTTCACATCACAGTTCTACCTCGGAAACCAGGTACATATGAATGTCCTCCTTTGTTTTTGTCCTCCTGTTCTGTCAAGCTTTTTCATTTACCACGCCTGCTGTGCAGTTAACACTTTCTGCCCAAATTCCTGGCTGATGTTTTCAGACTGGAACTCAGAAGTAGAAATTAAAACAAAACAATCTGTCGTCTAAATTAATTGGATTAATAAGTGTGTTCAGTCTAACAATTTTGTAGTTTGTAATGTTTATGTCGTGTTTTCAAATTATTCTTTTGGATTATGTTTTAGTTTAGTTAAGTAATTAACATAGTAAATATTTATCTGCTTTTGAGTTTCAGAAAATATAATATGGGCGTGACCATTCCAGCCCACATTTTTATTGGTTCATGGGCACAAATTCATCTGCTGGGCACATAATGATGCTTTCTGTGTGCTTGCCTTTGGTGCTGCAGTATCATGGGAATGACTTACCTCAACATTAGCTGACACTTTTTATTGTTTTATTTTCCAAGTGAAAGATTTCAATGAACTTTATCTACATAATGTGCTGTTAACCCTGCATGCTGGTTATGGATTATTAGAGGTGTCAGTCAGAGGGGATCGGAGCATTAGTGTTGGTTTTATGAACTAGTTTGTATTGCTGTGTCACACAACAATGAATTGAAATAATTCTTTTGACAGTTTGGTCTGGTTCACTGCTTACATGACTCCTTAATCGGCGATGAGACAATAGCAAACAGGGAAAGTCAAAATCTTACCCCCCACCTACACGTTGCAGTTTTGGAAAGCTGTATTCTGGTAAATGGTTATTCTTCAGCTGTTTCTTGTGCCTCTTTTTTTTCTCCTTCAGATCATCATCACCTTTAATGTATTCGATCACTAAAATCACCAGTGGCATTAAATCATTCTGAGAATCATACAAATGCAAGAGTTGTTCTAGCTTAGGAAGCTACCATAAACAATAGCAACAGGCACTCAGCCGGAGGGTCATCAGTGTTTGGTCATGTCTGCGTGTCACAGTGTGGTGGATTAGACAGAAGTGATTTTGAACCATTCCTCATGTTGTTCTCTGCATTGGATCTGCATCAGTGTCAGTGCATCCAGAGTCATAGCTGTAGAAAGTGCAACAGAGTGCTGGATTGCAGGAGATTTGTCATGTTTGTGTGCTTGATAATGACGTGAATTTGTTTCTGACAAAGCATGCAGCTGTGATTGTGCACATTTTGTGTGTTTCTTCTTTTTTTTTATGCTGATGCTCACAGTCACATCCAACTGGCTGATGCCTGTCCTTACATCACCTCATAAAGCTTGAACCATTCACATCCATGACATGCTAAGTGGTTTCATGTGGTTGGTGTGATGAAGGCAAATTATTATACAGCACACTAGCACCCCCTGGTGGTGTAATAATGTGCCTTCAGTGACATTTTTGTTCACAGGCTTAACCTGCAGACATAGTTAACAATAACACAAATTATTGCAGAGCTTAACTGACTATATATTTAAAAACATGCACAACATATATAACATGTCATAGTTTTCTGCATTCTGTTTACTTTTTGTCCAAAATTACGATCATACAAATACCAATTGGCACATTCCTTTGACTTGATTGCACTAAATAAGGCATGAAAATATGAGTCACGTCACTGTAGCCTGAACATCACCAGCACACACTGAGAGAAGAAACCCAGTTGGATTGATGTTTGTGTAAATTGTGTCTTTGAGATTTAAAAGTGAATCAATGTCTAAAAATCTTTCTGTGTGTGCGTGTGTGTGTGTGTGTGTGTGAGAGAGAGAGAGAGTATGTGTGTGGAACCCTGTGCAGCATTAAAAGGAAACCAGAAGTGGCCTGGAAGGAATTTTTTATTTGGTTTAATAAAACAAAGTAAAACGATTTCATTCAAAATAATTTCCGTTTCACTCGACTGAAACAAACAGTGATTCTTCAGACCAGTCTGGTTTCCAGTGTTGCACAGAGCCTCTAGTCTGCAGTCAGAGAGTGCACCCATTGGAAGGCTGTGTTTTCACACATCCCCTCTCTGTTTGCGCCGTAGTTTGGAGACTCCCAGCAGCTCCGTCTTGTGCGGATTTTACGCAGCACTGTGATGGTGCGGGTGGGCGGAGGCTGGATGGCTCTGGATGAGTTCCTGGTGAAGAACGACCCCTGTCGAGGTGAGTTCAAAGGTTTACCGCAAGAAGTCACAAAGCAGGGCTGAAGGATTGAATACTGCAGAGGGCACATCCAGTGTGGCTGTTTCTGTGTTAACGTTTCTGTTCTGTGAGTGGTTTGACAATTCAAAAAGGGTCAAGTTAACTTTAAATATATATAATGATTGATAAGTCTGTGGCCTGACATAGCTGGATTATCTTCTTGCACACACATGCAGCACATTGATTTTTCACCACTCCTTATTTAGTCTGACATCTGTACTAATGATCAATTTCTGTTTCTCCTGCTTAACCCTCCTCTTCCTCCTACTGAACACGATATCATTTCTTCTAGTTCATCACCACGGGAGCAAAATGTTGCGCTCGGAATCAAACTCTTCAATTACTCAGTCTCCTATAGGTTGGCAAATCACACACTTTCTCTCCTTGCTCCATGAACCCACCAGTGGTATGTGTGTCTGCACATCCGAGTGTGTGCTGGCTCCTGTTTGTGTTGGTGTGTACAACCCTACTGTAGCTACTCCACTGTGAATGAATGGCGGCTCACAGCGACACTCGACCGTCATTCAGCCCCTGCTGGTTTTCATGCATGCAGTTGTTGTTGGTGTGATTCACCTCACCTGCTGTCTTCTGAGGCACCACGTCAGTTCTTTGTATTCTCTCAGCATGTCACGAGGGGCTCTGAGCCAAGCTTATTTTGCTGTTTTTTCGGGTTTGATTAAAACCTGTTTTAAATGGATAACAGGTCAGCAGACGTTTAGCTGAACGTAAGCAGAAAAGTGGAGAAAATGATGGCGAAAAAACAATGTTTTTGACAGTAATTAAAGTTGCATGTGAGTTTGTTTACAACTTAAAACTTTTTTTCTTTTTATTTGTTTTATTCTGCGTATTTTCAGTAGTAGTTACGCTGATTTCTTTTAGTTTTGCTAACACTGAACATGAGAAACAAAAAGGCTATCCGCTACTGTTTCAGCAGTAATTGGTCTTCTGTTGGACAGTATGGATGGGAAGCAAAACAGCATGATTTTGCATTGTTTTGTGTGTTTTATAGAGGACATAAGTGCATCATCGTAACACTTTATTTTTGCTTATAAGTTAAATAATTTATCAATAATTAATTTAGTAATTATTTCTCTACGTTTCCCAGAAATCACAATATACAGCATATTGTGTCCAGGATTTATCCTGTAAGATTAAAGGATTAGAAAATTCCAGACTCAAAGTGGAAAATAAAGTGTTCAGACATCATCATAATCATCAACATCATCATCTCAAAAGAATGCTCAAAATAAACACAGTTTATGTCGGCAGTGCGGCTCATTTGTAATTTAATTTCTCAGCTAAAGGCAGGACCAATGTGGAGCTGCGAGAGAAGTTCATCCTCCCAGAGGGAACCACCCAGGTGATGGCGAGCTTCCGCTACAGAGGCCGCAGGTCTCGGCCATCGTCCCGAGGAGCTTCCCCCAACAGGTCCACCTCTAGTCAGAGCTGTCCGGTCCCATCACACCAGGCTGTGACCAGCACACCCAAGGTGAGAGTGGTCTTAATGCTATAAGAGCCCATCTAGACTGATCAGCCCCACTTTAATTTTCACTCCTCATTTATTTGATTTCCCTTCCTTGTTTTGTTTTTTTTAATGATTTGATCATTACTATTGTTTTTTTTCTTCCATCTAGTGTTCCTTGTAGATTTTGATTTTTGAATCCATGTCCTGTGTTCTTTGATTTGCCATTGTTCCTCAGACTCCCCAACACATAACCCGCAATTATGATAAGCCATGGCTTACAAACAGCAAACCCTGCACTCCTCTTAAATCATCAGACTCCTTTGGGAGCCCAGGTTCATCCTCAGAGGTATAGTCATATACAGAGCATGGTGCAGAATGCTTCAAACTAAGTGACCCAACTGAAATCTATCCCACACTTCTAAAGAAAACACATTAACAGGAAGAAAAAGGTAATACAATTATTAGATTTAAATATAGATTTCAGTTGGGTCTATAAATGAACTCAATATTTAATTTGTGCCTGACACAACTGTCTGTCTTCATTTTCATGCCACTACAATCTTAATCAATGCACGGCTGATTGTTTAATGACTCATTCACTTCACATTAATTCATACTAACTGCTTCTAAAAGAGCTGTTGCAAAAGCAAGGCTATTAAAAAATAAGATTTATAACTAACTCTATAATATTGGTAGCATTTTCTGGTAAAACATAAGTTAACACTGGTTTGTTCACAGATTAAAGTATTTTTTTTTTCTTTTATAGAGTGCTGGAGTCCAAGGCAGCAAATTGCGTCTTCCTGGATACTTATCCGGCAAAGGGTTTCAGTCTGGTGAAGAGGGAACCTTAATTAGCGCCGCGGTACTGAAAGCTCGGGCACAGACAATAGGCGGTGAGTAGAACATCAGTGAATCACTGCCTCAGAATAACACTGGGCCTGTTGTTCTTAATTAAAATTCTTCTCTTTTTATTTCTAGAACACAGAAAAAATTCAAGCCGACCAGGAAGCAAAGCCGGCAGCAGAGGGAGCAGCCGCAGAGGAAGTGACGCCTCAGACTTCGACATCTCCGACATCCAGTCTGTGTGCTCGGATGTGTCTGAGACGGTCGGTGAGTCGTCGACCAGAGCGACATCACGATCTGCGTCCCGCCAACATGGAGGGAAACCCTCTAAGATCCCTACTCCTCAAAAAAAAAACACTCCCACAAGCAAACTGGCCAAGGGATCCAAGCGATAGTCAGTGGCCTTGAAAAACAAACAAACCCAGGAGTTAGTTGCACCCTAAACACATAACGGACACTGGAAATGTGTAATTTAAAAGACTGCAAATGTGCTGAGTGTTATTTAAATTGTAAGATGTAAAATATTCTGTTCAGAGGCAATATGGTTTAAAATGTGAGAATGGAATGGCCTTGTGTATTTGATTTTAATGTATTTTATTTTTTTGTGGAAAAAAAAGTCAAATTGTTTTATTGTATTTTATTTTATTTATGCAAATCCTGTAGAGGTTTGATGAACACTAGATAAATCTGACCACGTTGACTAACATTTCTACACTAATGAAGGGCAAAATGCAGGATAGTGCTCTGAAAGTTACTGAATGTACTGTAATTTATGTATGCTGATGTTCAGATTAGCTGGTGCGTTTATGGTACCATTTGAAGACACTGCAACTATCTATTTAAGTGCTATGTAATACTGCCAACATGCATTTAAAGGGCAATGCAATATAACACAGCAAATCCCAGTAAGCACTGCAGAAACCTTTGAAAACAAGCATTTAAGACACGTAGCAGAAACCTCATAATCACAAAGCTTTCAGGTCCTGTCTGTCCATTTGTTCACAGCTTTGGCCCCTCTTTTGTTTGACCACCTCACACTAATGTGTGCATTGACTCCTCATGTAGACATTCTCTGTGCATCCATGTCAATGTAAGTTTAACTTCAGTAGAGCTGAATTGTTACTGTAACATTACTTTGTAATAAACCTGCTTGCAGAAAGGCATCAAAGACTGGTGCCAACCACTGAACTGTCTCTGCTTTGTGTATATTTATTATAATATAATATAAATGCTGATCAATTAATTGATAATCCAGCTGCACTGGGTTGCATTGTAGTCCTCTAATGATTATCAGGTTTCCTGGTATAAGTTACTGGACAAAAAGATCTGGTGGTAATGACACAGTATGATTCTTCATCAGAGAGGGTCTAACTGGGGAAATCTGGGTAATAGACTTATAATAATATATTTGCTGTTTTCCCTGTGTGTTAGGTGGGTTAGTGGAGGAGTTGCCTCTCTGGGTGGAATGTTTGCACAGCATCTTGTATTTAGATGTGACATACTACATCTTTCTCTCAGTGAGAGTACAGATGCACAGATGTACAGAACACTGTCCAGAATACTAAAACCATGAAGAAATTATAGACTATGTCTGTGCAGATGTCCTCACTAAAGTCTGTTTTATCATTTTAACAGCAGGAGTGCAAAGAAACATGCAACATCCCAGCACAGTGAAATAAACATTCTGTCAATGCTGCAATGGAAAAAAAAATCATTTTAAATTCCTGGCTTATTTTTCAACTTTATTCTTATTTTGTCCATTCAGTATCAGTAACCTACATAAAGTCCACCTGCATTTACTTCATTGACAACGCACAGTGGGATTTGTTGTAGTAACTGCTGGTCTCACTGGCCTATGAGGGAAAGACAGATCCCTTGGGGACCAAAGGTGGAGTGGAGCTCAGGGGTCAGGCTCCTCTGAGACCCAGAGCTTGTAGTCTGAATTGTCCTCCTGTTCAGCTCAAACACTTCCCCCGGGATGGCACTTTAAAGTGGGAAATATCCTCACACCAGGAACTGGAAAAGATCCACCATCAGGAGCCCTGGAATATGTAAGTAATTGAAATATTCTCTTTATTTTTTTTCTCTTATTTTTATGACACATTTTAAGAAGTAAATGTAAACATAACACATATAAGTATGGGTTGATATTAATATCAAGTTACTGTAAACAGGGTGATGTAATTTGAGCAATAATGTTCATTCTATAGCAACTAATGCAGCCTTAAATTGACGGAGGGCACAGCCAAAGAAGGATTATGATGCTGAGGGAAGTCTGCTGTGGTTAGACAAGTGTAGTCGCAGTGCATAAAAATGACAATATTTGATTTACATGAACATTTTGGTGTTTATAAGATTTAACTTGACAGTAATTGTGGATTTGCATTACATTTTTTATTTTTTTTTCTCCTCTTTTTTTACCATTTATATACATAAGTGTGTAGTTTTGGAGGCAATTCAGAACCAACCTACTATAATATACCATTGAACAGTATGGAATCTTAGTTATTTATTGTCTTTATTTATTCTGACCCACAGGCACTTATAGCCCCTGACTTCAAAATATTAAAAATGCTACCTTCCAAAGATATGCTGGTGTTTGCAGCATTCGTCTCCCTCTTGGGATTGGCCCAGTGTCAAAAGTTGCAGAGTAAGTTTACATTTTTTTTATAACTACTTTTTAACGCATGAACCTGCTGAGGCTGTATGAATGTGTGCAGCTGTACTTGACATGTTATTAAGATTTCTTTGGAGAGACATTTTCTTCATGATATAAAAAGTGTTTATATAAAACCACACCGATGAAAGAAATGGCAGATTTTTTCACAGTAACTGTACAACAACTGAACAACCAACAGATGTCAGTGTTTGTCAGATGATGGCGCCTCACTTTGCTTTCATCGCTAATAGTATTTTCTGCTCTCGGTATGAACGCTGCAGTGTCAGAAGGTCATCCTGGGGTTAATCTGTGTACGTTAACCTTTGAAGTCCTGCAAACTGCATCTCCCTGCATCCATAAATCGACAGGCTAACACAATGTTTCTTTTTCTAGCTTTGGTTTTGCCTACAGATAAAGCTCTGAGCTACTCTCCGTCAATTTTAGGTTCACTTAAACACAGCATACATACAGTTTTTATCAGGTCACTCAGGTCATTAAATCTGAACCCTCCACCCGCTTTCCTGCACAGGTATGAACCTCACAGGAAAGACTGCAGCCATGCTGATCTCATTCAAACTTCAGCACAAAGCATCCAGTGTCTCAGAATTCAGGAGCTAAATCCACCCAAAAAAAAAAAATCTTAATGAGATTAACAGATTACCTCATTGTATCTGTGGAGATGTCATTATTAATGCAGCTGTTTAAGAAAAATCAGTGATATCAGCACTGATGTAAGATTAAGTAGTCCAGCGCTTCCTGATGTTGAATTGTTGTGATGTCAAACTAAGCTCGGTGTTTTTGCTGTGAGGTTTTGATCTCCTGGAGGAGTTCCGTGTGCCTGAGTCAAGAGGAGTGAGGAGAGTGGATGGCTCTCAGCCTGAGACAGCGGCCTACCGTGTCAACCCCTCCATCCATCTACAGAGAGCCATGAGGTACAGTACTACACCGCCTGAGAATCACTGAGCTCAATGACGCTGAAAAGTGATAAAAAATGTTGTGTGTTTTAACTGTCTACACGGCCAGGCTGATGCAGACATGTACCATGTACCATGCCATAGGTGACAGAGCACACCTGTGATCCAGTCACACCCTTTGGACACACTGAGTGTGGTCAGAGGTGAAACAAACAGGAGGCTTTCATGGCTGGTGTTGAGTTACTCTTTAAAGGGTAATTTAATACCATTCTGTGTTGCACCTGCAACACCACATCATGACACAAGGCCCAAGACTATAAAAAAGTTAAAGCACTATGCTGCTCATAAGGTGTTTGTTCTTATTAATAACACTTTACTATATAAATGTTCAACATAATGTTTAGCTACCAAACCAACAAAGTGTGAAATTAATTAAACATTAACTTGAACAAATGCGAGTAAACAGCTCCCTTCTCTTATGGGAATGCAAAATTTAAGCATGAACTTCACCAGTTCTTCATGATCTTATGAAATAAAACCCTCATGTCTCCACAGAAGCTTTTAATTGTTGTTTTGTGAAGAAACGTAGCTTCTGTTTAGAGTTATCCAGCCCCTTCAACCTCACTCTCGTGCAACAGTGATGTGTATCCAGATGGACTTCCCTCCGACTACTCCATCATTGCAACGTTCAAGATGCCCAAGGACACTGCCAAGAAGTCCTGGAACCTATGGCAGGTCAGCGACCCAGAGGGACGGGAACAGGTTGGCCTGCGCTTCCAAGGTGATACGCGCTCTTTAGACTTCTTTTACACTAGCCCCCATGGAAGCCAGATGCTGAGGACTTTCCCTGGTGTGGGAAAGCTGTTTGATGGGGAATGGCACAAGCTGGCTCTGAGTGTAAAGGGCAGCCGGGTGAAGCTGCTAATAGACTGTGAAGAGGTCAGAGCAGAGTCCATTGATGAGCCAAGGCCAATCATTCGGCAAGGTTACACCTCCATTGTCAAGCGGGCTGCAGGAGATCGCTCTGTGTCTGTAAGTTCTCATCAAAAGTAATACTTTAAGTTTGCTTGATATTTGATACTACTGATGTTTTGTCATGTGTCTTTCAAGGTGGACCTCCAGCAGATGGACGTGTCATGTGACCCAGAAAAGGCTTACTCAGAGGGCTGCTGTGAGCTCTCTAGTGTGGTGAGTCATCCATCCACCAGTAGTGCTTCAACCCCTCTTTTAGAGAGTATCAAACCTTAATGTTTCCTTGCTGTCTTTTGTAGTGTGGGGGGTATGCAGAGATCGGCCTAACAGCTGGGAGAGCATCTTGTAAATGTATGCATGGACAGCCTGGTGTTCAGGGGCCCCCAGGACCAAAGGTGAGTGTTTCCTGTGCAGGGAACTGACTCAACATACTGATAAGAAAAGTTGAATCTCTGTTGACGTATTGATGATTCCTCCTCTGCAGGGTCACAGGGGTCTTCCAGGAAAAGATGGAGACAAAGGGAGACAAGGCAACTGGGTAAAATATTCCTTCATTAATCATCCATGCTGCTTTCTACTTTAGCAGTGGCCTCATTGTCTCCAACAGCTTTGAAATGTTTAAATATGCATTGTAGTCAGGTACAAGTGGTCTTGATGGTAAGTGTGATAGACAGAACATTCCTCCAATCACCTGCCAAAGGCCTGGCAATATTCTTTCAATTAAAACCTAAAGTTGGTCATAAGGGTGGGGACAGATGTCTCAGTTCTCTTTTCACCACTACTCTTCCACACCAATACTTCATAACACATGCCTCACGTCCATGCAGTTATCAACCTTATATCATTTCATTTCAATGTGTTCAATGTATTTTCAGTGTGAGCAGCAGCATCCACTTCCTCTTGCTGCCCCAATAAAGAGTTAATCTGGCTTGTGGGTGAGTGCCATTGTAAAACTTTCACTCGCGAGACAGCAGTGAAGCTGTGGAAAATGGCAATAGAAGCACAACTGAGACACGACAGGATGGAAACAGATCTGGAAGCAGCAACGCTAAGCGATAGTAAACACAGGGTCTCCTTTCATGGTTTTAGAGCTCATGTCCGCTTTGTAAAAGATTTAGGAAGAATACAAGATAAACAAGAACCAATGCGGATGTGACAGTAAATGTGTTGTTGTAGTTCTGTAATAACCATTTGCATCTTAAAACACAGACAGGCTGGCTGTGTTTTGTTGGTTTAGACTATAGATTTAACTCACACTGGCTTCAGATCACAGGATTTCTAATGGTTTAGCTTTTCCATTTAAAAGAAACCGGCCAGATGTAATGAATCCCATGCACAGTTAAAACTAGGCAGTTGAGTAATACCCATACCCTCCAGGAGTCTGGTAATGAGTGGAATCCATCTGTTTAACCATTGTGTGAAATTAGTTTTGTTTTTAAAATGTTTATTTTTTTTATTTTGTGGGTGAGGAAGAGCAAGTGGAGAAAAAAAAAAAACGAGGAAAAAAGTATTTTGCTAAAAGAGCCAGTAACACATGCATCAGTGAATGAACAAATACTCTCACATTTATATCCTTCAGAGAGCCGCAGACGTGATTATTTCCACTTTAAATTTATGACTTGTTAATCTCTTTGATGCTTAGCAGTCTCTGTTGTTGGCACACATCTAAGAGTCTTTTTAAAACAGTCCGGAGAACATGTGTTTAAAGAAGGAGGATTTTTTATATATATACACATGTGATGCTTTGGCATTTAACATGTCCTTTGCACTCAACGATATCCCCCCAAACTGCCTCCGCAAACACATGCAGGCCTGTAGAGCGATGTACACCCAGAGCACATTTCCAGACCTGTACATGCTACATATTCATGTCTTGAATCGCAGCTGTAGCTCATCTGGGAGTAAACATCTGTCTTGTGTAACTAGGTTAGAGTTTTGACCTTCTGCCAGCTTGTGAATCACAGAGCCCCAACTTGTTTATCTCCTTCCCTGCTGGCATCTGAGGAGGGCATTTCCTGGCACCAATATGTGAACTGCCCATGTCGGGCAGTGGGTGGTCCTTTACTCATCTGAGCTATACGGCCTCAGAAACGTCGTAAAGTTCACGGTCATGCCTCTTGCCGTAATGTCAGCCATCTCTGAGGTTAACCTCTGCCCAGCTGACGCTGCTGTTAGGTGAGATGATCAAATAAACTGACAACACACAGAGGCATCCCGGCGTTGTTTAATATGTTTGTTGACTCACTGAAATGCAGCCAATTGGAAAATTCTACTACTGAGGAAGTCCGCATCTGTGCAAACAATACTGATCCATGTAGTTGTATTTATGACTTATGTTTCCTAAATCCTGTGTGTGTGTGTGTGTGTGTGTGTGTGTGTGTGTGTGTATTTTCCACTAAATGTGTCTAATGCTGTGCAGCTAAATTCAGAGCATGTTCACATTTTAACTGTCCTTATTATAACTGATAATTTCCACATCCTGCATCACAGGAATAATTAAATATATATATATATATATATATATATTATAAATATAATAGCAAAGCTACAGTATGTTAGTGTAGCACAAACCTGGATAGTTTGCTGCACATACACATAAACATACCATTAAAAAGAAATCTTTTGACACACTGGTACGGTAGTTTTTATCTTTAATAATAAGCTAAACTAGGAGTTTCCTCCCTTTTCCAGCCATTGTGCTAAGCTAAGCTAAGTTCAATGCCTCCAGGCATTTGGAGATTTGGACAAGTGTTGATATTGACATCAGATAAACACATCACACAAACCTTGAGTTTCTTGAGGACATTTCACCTCTCATCCCTAAGTTCATCCTTTAAATGACAAATAGATTGATGCTTAGAATTACACCAACCCATTGCAGGATTACTTGAGGTGGAGAAAAGGATGTGTTTGATATATTTTGGTCTGAGGCATGAGCGTGCATCTAAATCATGAAAGTAAATTTCATCTCTTTGCAGCAGAGACTTTAGAAAAGCAGAAGTGTGTTTAATTAAGGAACAAATTCTGTCATGTCTAAAAGGTTTCTCTGTCCACGTGTATCCTGTAGTTGCATGTCCCAGAAGTTATTAACTTTCACTGAGTGGAAAAAGTCTCTTCTACTTAAATCCTCTGTTTCTCACGATGGTCATTTCACAAACAAACAGCTGCTATGTGAACGATCTCATAATTAAGTCAATCTTGTTTTGCAGGGAATCCGAGGCAACACAGGAGACTATGGTGTGATTGGTGAGCCGGGCCTAAAGGTGAGATCTGTCTCTATGTGCTCCCACCAATGTTAAGCTTCAGTCTGACTCATTCTGAAAATCCTCAGGGTGAAGAAGGAATCAAAGGCGAGAAAGGGATGAGAGGATCCTGGGGCCAAGTGGTAACTGATCAGTCAGAGATATCATCGTCTTCAACCTGACATCCTTGTATTAATGAGATGTTGTGTTAACAGGGAGACAGAGGCCATAAGGGTCTTACAGGATTAAAAGGGGCCGCAGGCTTCAAGGTAAAGTCTTCTGCTGGGTGAAGGTTTTAATAGAACCCGTTTACAGGGCAGCCAGTTAATAAAGTTACAAGTTTGTTGTTGTGTAACTTTATAGATAATTTAATGTTGACATTTTGACTGTGATTAAAGGGAGTTCGGGGACCGCCTGGAGACATCGGAGAGACTGGGAAACTCGGAGAAGTTGTAAGTGAACCTTTCAGATGCTGCGGTAAGCCCTTTTGCAAGTCATTATGTAATTGCTAACATTTGGCCTCTTGCAGGGTCTTAAAGGTGACAGAGGATTTGAAGGAATTCCTGGGTTTCAAGGAGTTAAGGTATTTACGAATATTCCCAATATGTTTTTTTATTATTGTATTATAAAATCATAACTTTTTGTGCTTTTATTCTTTAGGGTGCAAAAGGGGCTGCTGGTGTGACAGGACGGCCTGGGCCCAGAGGAAAACAGGTGGGTTGTGGGAGTTCCCCAGTTCCATAATTCCGTTGTAAGACACTCTTGATTCTTTGTCCTCCACTTTCAAAATCCCCTCATGTGAGCATGATGGAGCAGTAAATCATTTTTAATGTGGTAAAACACTGGAATAGAACTATGTTTTTGGCTTATGTGCCGTCTCCATAAACAACATTAGTTCATGTGGCTGGATGTTGGCTGAGATCGGAACTATATCAACATAAGCTGGTGAGTCACTGAGAGAAGAGCCTGAACCGCAGTGATAACCTACTTTAACATACATGATGGGCGGCTCCATAGTTTTTGCTTGTGTGTTGCTTAGTGGATGTTGGGGGTGTAATTTATATGCATTTCACAGGGTATTGTGGGAGATCCTGGAGAGAGAGGGGCTGCAGGCGAGAAAGGGAAGCCAGTGAGTATCAGAATTGATCATGATTTACACCACATACACTAAATCTGTCAATCTTTAAGTGAACTTTTTATGTCTAAAAATTAGGGCATTCAAGGGCCTGTAGGCAGAGCTGGCATCATTGGAGTGAAGGTAATCCTTTGTGGACACACACCCAGTGCTCACTTTCACTAATACAATATGTCCATCTTATAATAATCATGGCATCTCTTCAGGGGATCATTGGAGATCCGGGTTTACCTGGCAGAGATGGTGATCCGGGAATAGAGGTATTATATACACTCCAGATAAGGATCTTTATCTTAGATTTTGCTCCTGTATCATCATTATACAGTAAATGATCTGCTCCTCCCAGGCTTATCAAGGACCGCAAGGCAACGGTGGGAAACCCGGACGAGGTGGAACGAAGGTAACTGATCTTGTTTGGTTTTGTGAATAAATGTAAAACTGAGTTCTTTTGGACAGATTAATTTCTGGCCATTTGTATCTTTTTACAGGGGGAGAAAGGCGTCCTGGGGCCAGCAGGAGAAATGGGCCCACAAGGCCAAACTGTACGTTGCATTTTCAGGCATTTCAATCACACTTACGCCAAGCACATAATACATTATGTTTGTAAAGTAGTTTGCCATCTTAAAGGGAAACGACAAAGAATAAAGCGGTCCTGAGGTTGGTTTAATGAATGTTTTATTCTCAAGGGCCCCAGAGGTTACAAGGGTTCTGCAGGGAAGCCAGGAAGACCTGGATTTATTGGCCCACCTGGACCTACTGTAAGTGGTCCAGATGAATTCTCTTAACTCCTACAAACACTAGTTCATTTTCTTTAAGCTATTAAAACATGTCATCGCTTTACAGGGACACGTGGGTGTGCCTGGAAAACCAGGGTCTAAGGTAATACATCCTCATCCATTACATGATATAAAATGGGGCAAAATTACAGTTTAATGGTACAATTACTGTGGCTATTCAGGAATTATGGCACAAAACACCACATAGAATTTAACGTTTGCAAAGTCTTTCCAAACCAAGATGAATTCCTGGTTTGGAAAGAAACCTTGTATTTAGATAACAACAAAATGAGACACAAAAAACATTACCAAAATGTCTGCTCTACTAATGTAACATGGATGTTATTAAGGTCTGGTGACCATACTGTCACTCAGAAAGATCCATCATGAGGAAGCACAATGAACAGCTCAATAATTCAGGCGCCCTTCAGGTCATGGTGGATCATCAGATCCTCTAAGTTCCCCATATGAACATGAGGTCACAACCAGAGCTAAATCTCCCTCAGAAAACACCTACACCACTGAAAAAGCTCTGAAGAAAAAAATCTTGTTTCACTATGTTCACTGGCTAGTTGCTAACTGTGTCTGCTGTTTGATGTTGAGAGGGTACCCTGTACAGTGGAGTCCTGAAGAGAGGGAATCATAACAGTAAAGCTGTGGCCCGGACAATTAAACAATGAGTTGAAACTCAATCTAAGGTTAAGCTGAAGAAAGCCGCTCTCGTCACTAAAAGTGACCTCTGTTCTCATTCTGTTCTCATTGTCATTTGATACACTGCTGATAGATGCTCCTGATCACCAGGGACTGAGCAGCACACCATGAGAAACGCTGTTAATTTTGCATTTGTCTGACACAGGGTGACACAGGAATCCAGGGAATCAGAGGAGTTAAAGGTGCACAGGTACTGTTTGGAATAATTCATCCTTTCCAAGTCGACATTACATCCTCCTCATTCATTATTCTTAACATCCATGTTGCTGTTTTCTAAAGGGAGAAAAAGGAGTAAAGGGTCCGAAAGGAAAGGTGAGTCGTGATTCCATCTGTGGATCCCATATACTGTATAAATGTAGTAACTATACAACATAGCACCGCTTATAAGTCTTATTATACCATGCTATCTTCAGCAGGTATCAGATGACTATAATGGCAGCTCTGTAGTAACAACAGACCTTATGTTAAAGAGCCTTCATCCCATCCCGTCCTCTGATATAACTTAAAGGCACGTTTTTTATGTGTCTTTGTGATGGTGTGATTCGTCCCAATATTCCTGATCACATCCTGAATAAACTAAAAACTCCATCAAATAACATTCCAAACATATTTAGAGCATCTGTAAATGTGATAAGAGCAGGAACGCCTACATCTGCACCAAAATGAGTCCTGCACATTTCTCAGAAGTTCTCTGCCAGCTTTGATTTTTGTTTTAAAACTTACATGAAATTTTCCACTCTGTTCTGAGCAGGGTTTATGCACTGCGCTTCGTTCCTTGCGTTTTCATATTGTATTATTTTCTATTGTCAGTCACTACATGACTCTGTTAGTAACTGTGTTTTAGTCTGACTATTAATGTGACATTAGAGGCATTTTAAGCAGTTACTGCTTTCCATAAAGTTTTGTCCGTGCTAAAGTGATTACATGTTGTGTTGTGCGATGAATCGTGTCCTGCTGATGCTGTTAACGTGCTCTGTAGGTCGGAGACAGGGGTAAGCAGGGTCCTCAGGGAGGCCGGGGGAAGCGCGGCTCTGCAGGCTCACCTGGACGTTCAGGTCCTGTCGGAGGCAAGGGGGTTCGAGGTGAAGGAGGACCGGATGGCTTTCAGGGGCCCCCAGGTCCACCAGTAAGTAAAATACAAGCCTCTGAATCTGCTTTTTGGCTCATGTTGTAAACATTACACTGGTTACAGTATAGAGAAGGGCTTTATGTAATGCAGATGAAAAGCACTGATCTGCAGTCTGTACTATAATCGGCACTTCATCTATCTGTGAATAACGATGCAGAAACAGCAGAGTAATCATTTGCTCCAGTAGTTACACTGACTGGCACACACGGTGTTTGGTAACAGCTTTGGTGTTGAGCACACATTTAAACAGCTTCTCATTAGTCTGTAGTTAGAAGTGACTCACAGCAAGAGTTTCATTTAGTGCAGCTATAAATCCATAATGAGTCTTAGGAAATATTGTTGGCTTTGTTTGCTGCACTTCCCAAGAAAGTCAGCCATTTCTTCAGCGTACCCTCTCCTGTAATATTCCATATTACATGAGTTGGGTGTCTTCCAGTGATGGATGTGGTAATGATTTCTCACACAGGGGCCGACCCTCGCTGCTCAGCACGTCATCGAGGTTTGTAAGAAAGTGGTCCTGGAGCAGATGTCCACCTTTGCTAACTCAGTGAAGAGGACGTGTGCAGCTGTTTGTCCTCTTTACGGGGACATTCCCATGGGTGCCCCCGGTCCCCCCGGACAGAAAGGACCCCCCGGACCTCCTGTGAGTTTCTTGTTCCACATTTACCAGCCTGCACTGTTTTGTTTACAAAAAGGGCCATGTATAACTGTCACCTCACCTCCGGCAGGCCTTTTAGTCAGACTGCCTGTACATTCTCCATACATTGTTCATTTTTTTTTCTTCCTGGCTGAGTAAAATGCAAACACATTGCAAGGGTCTGGACTGGACTAAGAGAGCTGAAGTATTTGGCAGAAAAGCTTGGAATGAAAACATTACAATTTTCCATGTCTCCATGAGGACAAATAAGGAGTCACAGACTAGACACTTGGTCTGTGTTGAATGGTTTTTGGAGAGTATCGAGGCTGTCCTTGGATTGGAAAGCCTTTTCCACATTATTATACAGTGTAGAATCGATTCATGTTCCTACAATTCCTAATCACAATGACTCTGAGGCTGATGATGGATCTTAAGGCCATGACTACATAAAAATGTTCTACTATATTACATTATGGTCAGTAAGCCCAATGTTGTGGCATTTAAAGCCAAAACAACTACACAGTGCTGTACAGTTGTAAAAGATCGGCTAAATAAATCTTCTCGGGCTTTTGAGGAGGTCAGAGGCAAATGGAATGTTTCTTCGTGTATTGCGAAGAACACCTGAACAGAAAAATAAATCATCCCAAAGTCATTAATCTACTGAAACCATTAATAGTGTATTTCCCGGTTGATGATGTTGTCAGGGGGAACCTGGTAATGATGGTGGTGATGGAGAAGTGGGTCCACCGGGATTCTATGGAGAAGCCGGAGAACCAGGCCAACAAGGAGAAACAGGTGTGAAAATCAAGACTATTCATGAAAACAGCAAAATTAAAACCAAAACTGTAATTCACCCAGGCTTGTTTTAGGAAGAACCGACAACGTAAAAATAAGACAGACCTTCTACTTAAACCTGCATGATTTAATATTTCTGGCCACTTTGAAGCAGAACAAGAAGCAGTAAATTAGTTTAGTTCTGCTGCCTTTTCACGGTCACAGCTCAGATTTTACCCACCGCGATCACTTTATTTTATTTTATTTTGAGTGCTACTTTGTGAAAAGTCTTCTTCAAAGTGAAGTTTGAATGGAAATCTGGACCGGTTGGAGGGACTAATAGTCATAATAGTCAATATGTAGCCATAAGAATCCTTTTTACTGGCTTTAGATCCGATCGTTTTCACACAGCCTTTTCTGGCACAGCTTATCCGATAAATTGAGCAACACTTCATCTCACAGTAACTGTCGATGCTAACTATGCTGCTCTCCTGTTTTTACAGTGTAGCTGACGCGACACATCAGAAACCAACCTTTTAGAGCCTGTTTATTGTGTTCTGTATGTGAAAAAAAAGTAAAAAAGGGAAAAAAAGTCACCGCAAACTGCTGAATCGTACATACCGTACAGCATCGTAAACATGCCAGCTTCTATGCCAGGTCAATCAAATCAAAGAATATTTACAAGGTGTCATTTAACAATGATCCCAGTAACACACTTCAATCAACATGAACGGCTCTGCTCTCATTCCTGCTGAGCCCCGGTGTGTGTGTGTGTGGTATGTTTTTGTCTGGCTTGCAGGTGACCGAGGAGAGAAAGGTGATAAAGGAGTCAAAGGTTACGGCCTTCCTGGTTTTTCTGGAGATCAGGGAGCTATGGGTAATTTCATCTTTCAATACTTCCTGATGTTAAATGAGGATGTTCACATCTGTGCCTATGCATCACTTTACAAACTGTGTTCTGCTGAGTCGGAGCTTTAAATCCCCAAGAACAGGGGGGAGGGAGGTGGGGGGGTGGGGGATTTACAGTAAGTAGAGTGTGTTATCTGCCAAAGAAATAAATTATTTTTCTCTGGAAATACTCTGTTCTTGGAATCTGTGAAAACAGCCTCACTCAGCTAACTGGACAGACTGAAGACTAAACAACATTTTTGCCTGCATCACAGGTCAGCGTGGACGCCCAGGCAGAGCCTTTAATGGCCAACCTGGGAAGCAGGGCGAGAGGGGACACGTAGGCCAACTTGGACTCAGGGGCCACCCAGGTCTCAGAGGGCCTCCAGGTGTGTGCATCACCTCCGGATGTGCTCCACTGAACTCCACCGGAGGGACACCCCCACGTCAGCCCCCACCGCGGAGATTGAGGAATCGTCCATAGAGGCAAAATTCACGCTGTGTGGACGATGAATTGAACACTGAGGATTGGTTTTGTTAATATGTGTTTATTCAAATAAATTGAAATCGTCATGTAAATATACAAAAGAAACCTTAACTAACCATCTGGTGATGAATTTAATACATTAATACATTCACACTTGCAATTATATTTGTATAAAAAGACATCTTCATTTGATAGTTTTATTTAAACTGATTTCACAAGTCAAATTGTTTTTAAACATTCATGTTCTTTATAATAAAAAAATCCCAAAACAACATTGGTGCTTGTTAAGAGAGCGTTGTTAAAAATGCAAGAACGAAGTGATGTTTGAAGGCCGTGAATAATGTGATAATGTTTGGGCCTTGAGCGATGAAGAACTAGAAATACTCTAAAATCCTCATTTAGCCTCCATGCATAGTACAACATATATTTAAAACTCACAGCTTTGGGGACTCCCTCTTCCTCCCTCTAAGCAGCACTACTGGACTGTGAAATGATTTTAACTCTGTGTCCAAATTCCACAGCATTCCATTCATTAGCACTGGAATGGCTGTAAAACATCGTAAATGAATCTCTGTGCCAAAAGGCTGCTTTTTTCTTCAGCATTGTCTGAAGGATTGAATCCACTTGCAGCAGCTGCATCTGCAGTTTTTTATGATATTTATGAGCCACCTTTAACCTTTCGAGCACTACTCGTCCCCGTTTCTCAGATTTTTTTTTAAATTGGGCAGCTTTTTGTCTGACATGTTGAAAGAAACAGTGACACCAGAGTTTCCCACATGGTGGCTCTTTATTCACTGTTACTTCACAGCAGTGTGTATCTGCTTTGAATCTCAGCCTGTGTGAACTTTCCAGCTGAAAAATCCTGCAGGCCAAGTGGAAAGGAGACTCTAAATTGCTTAAGGGTATGAGGTGCCATGTCTGTCTTTCTGCATCCAACGGGCTGACACCCTGCCTGCGCTTTGTGATCAATGTATGCTACATGGAAAGGCTCTAGTAATCTTATCCTGCGGCCCAGAAAGAAACGATTGTTTTCCACAGCTCATATTTGATGGACCAACACTTCTGACAGAAGAAACACACAGGCAGCCTCTGCGTGTGGCTCTTCTCTGCGTCTTTCCTGGCTGGCGTTTGTTTCCTCTGAGAAGCTTTCGTCGAGTGCAGGGCCGTCATCCTCCGCCCACTCTGTGACTGCAGCATCATCGTGTGCCATGGTTCTCTGTTCTGTTCCATCAAAGGATGCTTTCTCTGTCATGGAAACTATTGCTAATTCATGATTATCCTCTGAATTAGATTTCTGTGCTCAAACCACTTGCTTTATACGTGCTCACTATTTATCTCTGTGGCAAACCAGACAGGCGATCATGATAAATACAGCCTAATGCATGTGTGCTGATTAAAATGACCCGGCTGAACTTCAAAGTGATGGCACCAAATCAGAGGTTGTTAGAGTGAGGTTTTAAGTTATCCTCAGGCACTTATTTCAAAAGTTTCAGTGCAACTGCCAGGAACTGTAAGTGTAGCTGATATAAGTCAGAAGCCAAATGTGTTATTTATTTATTTATTTTTAACCACATTCACCCATAACGCAGTGCTTTTAGTGGTTTTACAAACCGAAAGTACATTTGTTTTAATTATCTGCTCACTGATGTTACAGATTATTGGTCAACTTTTGTACAAAAAGATGTTCTCTGATGAGGGACAAAGAGGGCAGCGCATTTTATTCATTTAGTCTGTGGGACCATATCATGGGAATAATTAGCAGTTATGAGTAGCCAAATACAAAAGATGCTTTTAACTCATTTTGTGTGTTTGATCCAGCTTGTTCTCACATGGTCGCCTAAAGGCGAAGTTATAATCAAAAAGAAGCTACAAAGTTCGTTTTCAAACTCTGTTAGCATCCTGCCTCGGAACAGGGGTCACATTGTTTGGTACAGCATACATTTAAATGCTCTACGTACCCAGGGAAACACATGTTTTATGTGCTATGGATGGTAGCATTAAGCCCAGAGACAGAGGTTTGTTCCATCAGAGCCATTTTTCACTGCACTTTCATTTTCGGTCATTGTTTGGTCAGGTTCAGGTTTGGTTTGAGGAAACACTTTTATAATAAACATGTGTGCAATCTTCTCACATCTGCAACAAGCTTGTCCAGCATTTTCTGTAGAAGATGCTGTGGATGATTTAACATGCACTTCTTCACAGATAGATAGATAGACAGATACTTTATTGATCCCTAGGGGAAATTTAGGATGATGCAACCACACGAGGGTGCACGCATGTGTGCTTTACATAACATGATTCTCACAAAATGCACATATCAACCTTGCTCAAGCACTGGCTACAGGGAAAAAAGACTCCAATTTCTAATAATAAACATAAATTATGCTTTTATCAGCTACATTGCTTCATTTTAAAGATCATAAGAAGTAAGATTATAAGACATCTAAATTACTTTTTGTTAAGGAGTGATTGCCTGTCCTGTTCCGCTTACTTGCTATAATTATACTTGAAAATGAATCATTTAGGTAAGCAAAGCCCTGTTGTTTCCTCCATGTGCACTACCTCCTTTTGGGTAGGAACTAGAGATTACTCAGCATTGGAAAGTCTCATCTCACTTGCAGCCTGGCCACTCCCAGGTTCCAAATATCAACTCAGTATTTGCCTGTGTGATCCAGCAGAGTGTGCTGAGACTCAGGGTCAACAAGGCCGTATAGTCAGGGAACCGCTGCTCTCAGCATAACATGAGATTTTTATTTAGATGGGACCAGACATTTAGTATTTAAAAATACCTGCACTGTAAATCACAGCTGATTTTGCTTACCTTGTGCAGTACATTGAGCAGTAAGCCTGCATTCAAAATCAAATGCATAATTTGTACCAAAAAGTATAGTTAAAGGTTTACCATGAAGACGAATTTGACATTTAAGATGTTTATGTAAATGACTTAAAATGTACTGCTGCCATTTTCCTCAATAATGGTCCTTCTGACCAAAACTACAGTCGAATAAGGCTGGACAGCAAAATCACAGTAAGCTGGAGAAGCTTAGCCTGCATATCCCTGATGTCATCACTAGCAAACTACTATTTGATCAGACATGAAAATTGGCTTTACAATTAGCCAACAGGGCCCATTTTGGCTAACAAGAAACAATGCAATGGGACAAAGTTGGTTAGCTTTAGCTTTGCAGTTTTTGAGCTTTTGATCATTCATGCGTCTACATTCTCTTATATCTACATCCTATTTACAGATGATTATACTGTGTAGCGCATGTTTTGTTGTTTGTATTGCTGCTGGTTTCACTATAAAGCTCATAGATTGTATAGTACTGGGGCCTTTTAGAGGACCTACAAACACTGAGGCTGTTAGTTGATGCAGAGCGGCCTGCTTCTAAAAGAGCAAACATGATAAAACTTGTTAGAGTGGATCAAACTGAGATCCGCCTGCTCCACAGATAGCAGATACAGTTCTGCATTTCTAATGACTTCCAGCTGCCCGTGCAGAGAAAGCACAGCAGCAGGAGCTTTTCACACCTTGCTCAGAACATAATCTGCAGTCCCTTTGAGTGCTGAAGTGGAAAGACGGAGGAGGAATTCTAACGAGAACAGTGTCATACCTTTCTGAGTGCTTCAGATCCTGCTGACGGTGAAAGAGGCCGTCTCACTATACTGCAAGCTGTATGCTGATCTAGAGCTTGCCCTGCATCCAGACAAACTCCATGTTTTCTGGTTATGCCCCGAGCAACCCATTCACAGTCCAAACCCTCAACACTTGGAAGGAGGTTGTGCTCATTACTATTATTTTCCTTTTGGACTGTCAGAGATGGGCTGTCTGCTACGCTATTTCATGCTCTCCTTATCTGCTTCTCTTTCCACCCATGGTAATTGAGGGTGGCTGTGGGCCAGTAAAAGTCCGGAGTGAGGTGGAGGGGAGGGGGGTGGAGAGGAAGGACAGAAACAGAGAGAAGACAGGGAGAGAGAGAGAGAGAGAGAGAGAGAGAGAGAGAGCAGCTAGAAAGGGCAGACTTTCATTCAGCAGAGAAACATGTGCACTTCTCTACAAACCCAGCTTCTGTAAACCTCAGGGCTGTGAACAGTATTGATCACTCGCTCTTAAAGAGAGGATTAATGGGAATTCACACAAGGGCTTGGACACTTACCGGTAACTTTTGGCTTACTTAGTGACATTTTTTGTAAATATTTCTGTTTTTTAGGTTTGAATGTTTTCATGCAATGATATAACTTTCGTTCAACAATACACATATCTATGAGATTTAAGTATTAGACTGCTAACTTTAGAGTGTTGAGGCTGTTTTCATCCTTAATGTCAACGTGCTGAGCTGGATTTAATGCATTTATTTGCTATGTGTGTTATAATGTGCTATCATTGCTTAGTTCTGTTATGTCACAGTTTACTTGGGTGTCTCAGATTCTGTGCTGCAAGTGCATATTGAAGACATTATCTCAGTTATCAGTCCCTTGTTTATGCTACTATCATGAAAAGAATGAATGGAATCATCTCAAGAGTTTCCTGGCCATTTTTCTTCTTGTAAAAAAAAAAAAAAATCATATCTCTTGAATCTCTGCAAGTGCACCACAGTCATATCTGCATGAGTATTAGGAGTAATAATCTTAACAAGAGAGGAAAATACCTGAACATGTGGGCTACGAAGCTACAAGCTAACGTTTTACAAGACATTATTTAACTGTTTGGATTAGTTGAACAGATTTCTATGGAGAACAACTGATAGGGCTTGGCTTCCCCTTGTTGCTTGAAGAATTTGGCAGCAATAAATCCCCCTGATCTTGGCAACTGTTGCTCACGCTGAACAGCAGTTGTTGTTTCTGGAACGGAACAACTTCCTTTTGCCAAATTTACAACAGATAACTCTAACTTCAACGGTTCACGTGGAGTTAAAGCCTGCACTTTGCATTACATAAACTACAGGCACAAAACCAAGAAAGAAAACCTTTTTTTCTCCTTTCAGAGTTAAATAATTCAAAATGTCCTCTAAAAAAAGGGAGAACTTCATGTCTGATACGGCCATTAAAAACCTGACTCAGTGTCGTCCTCCCTTAAATGTTAACTGGAGTAAATGTGATAAGTCATTTATTCAGCAGCTACAGAAGCAGCGTCTCAATGTGAGGCTTCATGTAAATTTTATTAGCTCTGAAAAAAATCTGTAACGAACAACAGAACGAATGTCATGCGGCAGTTGTATTCAGAACTCTTCATGTCTGACAGTCTGCAGACCAGCATTACACAAGCGTCTGCGCTGCCTCAATAACATTCTAACCTGTGACACGAGCGCACCTGTTAATTGTGCAACGATATGCATGCATTCCTGCTCTCAGCATGACAGCACAACACCTGGGATGCTGCGTTTTAATTCCTGGATGGAAAGGATGGTTCCCTTCATCATGACTACATGTGTTTGGTCACTGTCCACGGCCGGAATTTCACTGTCTGATGGTGTAAATGAATTCCATGTGGCTCGAGCATGAGGTGTAGAAATACGCAGTTTGGGGAAAGTCAGTCGAGGGGAAAGTCATCCTGGCTGGACGCTGCCAGTGAGGGGGTTTTCCAACAACCTCCTCCAGCTCTCTAGTGGGGGAAAAAGTCTGAGGGGAACGGCTTGTACTACTATGGCAGCTTTAACGCCTTCGTCAACTGTGTAACTTCCACGCTGAGTTTACATGGTGGAAAAATGCAGTCATGTTAAAGAGCATGACCTCTCTTTGGCTGCACGTAATTTAAAAAAAAATGAGGCATTTAGGAGAGTTATATCCTGGCTGCTGATTCCTTGACCTGCACGTGGTGCAATCAGACGCAGCTATATGGTGTATGGTCAGATCCTTCCGCACAAGTCCTCTTCCATATGCTGTATGGAGCATATCTGGTCCTCGTTTGCAACTGTTTCCTTTTAGGATGTCAGCAGTTTCTGTCTTTCATGTGTTGGAAACTAACATCGTTTAACAGAGCAGCCACGGAAACAACAAGTGATTAAATCTTTTCTCCCCACATATAAATCTTCAGCCCAGTATACCAAATTAAAAACATTATTTTCACAGTTTTCCTGTTGTTCTTAATATCTCATTTCATTACCTATTCTGTGAGCATGACTGGTAACTTAACTACTGGTTTTAGAAGCTTATCAGCTTAGGGAACAATTACAACTGATATAAAGTTACATATCATCCAAAATAAGAGATCTGACATCCTGCCACCCTATAGCTTTTTTTGCATTAATGGACCTACATAATGTCATGTGTTGCTCTCGCCTTCATATTGCTTGTCATTTTGACACTCCTACCGCCTGCGCATACAGCAGGTATTTGCAGGGCCTTAAGGCTGGGTGCGGAGAAATTATAATAGTGTGAGTTAATCAGCCAGGTACGGTTGCAGGGCAAAATATCAGCACAAGAAAATTGTTGCAAAGAAAACTGATGACTAATGAATTAAGAGCTGGAGGGAGTTAAAATGTATGGAAGCAAACCAAAAAAAGATTCATATTATGTACAAACTATTTTTGCTTTCATCTTCACAAAATAACAATATAAAAAACGTAGCCATATGTTCAGACATGCCAACACTTTGAAACATTTTACCTGAGTGTAAATGAATCTCACTGTGAGAACTGCCCATCTGGTGAGCACCGGTTAAAATGACCTCATGTAGTGAAAGGAAGAGAAGGAAGGTATTACAATTGGTTTTATCCATGAGGGAGGAAAAGTGTAGGAGTGAACTCTGTGTTGTATCTGGGCCAAGGGCGGGCAGAGATTGGCAAATGGCAGCAGATTTGAGGAAACAGCTGATAATCCCACAGGAAACACTGAGCACTGGTTTGTGGTCAGATGTTCAGTGGATTGTTTATTTAGTAAAGCTGACAGTGCAATGTGAGGATGTGGTAGATGAGGCTTGAAAGGAAAATGCTTAGGTGTACCGAGGCGGGATTGGAAAGATGGAGCGTGCCACATGGAAGATGGATGCATGAGAGTTGTGGGAGTATTAGTGGGACAAGTATGAAAATGAGGGATTTGTGGAGTGTCTGTGGCTGCAGCGGGAGGTGAATTTAAGCAAACAAGGGCTGAGGGGATTTATACCGGACAGTAACAGTGAGATTCAAAGATGGTTTTGAGAGAAATAGTGTGTCCCAGTGTAAATACTCCATTGGTTCTCAATAAGGTTTACTGTGTTTCACCACAAAAATGTCTTCTGCTGTGCTTTTGTAACAGAACTTGTAATATAAAACTGCTCCAATCAATACTTCTGTATACAAAATGAATCAAATTGACATGCTTCTTTCATAAAAAAAAACTATTATTCACACAATACAAACAATGAACACACTGTCTGTCTGCTCTGTGCTTAACCTTGAAATGTGCATTGCAATGATATACAGACGACTTCTTTGTGCACGCATATTTTATCCAGGAGAAAGTTCTACAAAAACATGGCAGAGTTGATATAATTCTATATCAACTCCTGCTGTAAAGCAACAATAAAAAAAGATGTATGAAAGAATTCATATGGATATTGTTGTCTCACACTCGACTTTACTTCAGATGTGTCTTATTTGCATGTGTACACAGTGCCTGAACCACACTTTGATTGGATTTTTTTTTGCAGAGTCTTGTAAGATAGCCAACATGCTTTCATATATTGTAATGTATCCCACATCCTTTATAATTACTTATGTGTGGTTTTTGACCTCAAAGCTTATAGAGAAAGGGCCTGAGTAAATGTGAGCCAATGGGAACATTAAAGCCAGTAATAACACACAGACCACAAAAGCTTGCATTGTCCTTTTCTTCTTCTGAGCAACACAAAGCATGTTTCTCTTTTCTTTGTAGGTGCACAGTTGGATTTTGGTGCTGCTGCATAATGGGTTACAAAGCGACCTCCATGCATTGTGCATTAAGATGCCTGTGCTTTATGCTTCTCCATTTGTTCTGTGCAGCTCAAGATGAAGACTTGAGAAGTAAGCTTCTGCCTGCAATTTCTCACACTGTTAAGCTTATTGTCCATTCATTAATAACACTGTAAAGCATTCATCTGGCTAAAAAATAACCACAAATGATTAGTTGAAGCCATTTTGTTTTTTCATCTCTAACCGTTGGTGTTCTGTCTGCTTCAGGTTGTAGGACTGCTCCCTGTGATTTGGTCTTTATTCTAGATGGCTCATGGAGTGTCGAAGATGTCAATTTTGAAATTGTCAAGCGTTGGCTTGTCAACATAACAACAAGCTTTAACATTGGACAGAAGTTCACCCAGGTTGGAGTGGTCCAATACAGTGATGACCCTGTTTTAGAAATACCTCTAGGGAAGTACTCTGCTAACAAAGAGCTCATCAAAGCCATGGAGTCCATTGATTACATGGGAGGAAACACAAGGACAGGGACGGCCATTAAGTTTGCTACAGACAAACTGTTCGGCCTTTCTGAGCGGGGCCCGTCAGGCGTCTCGAGAATTGCTGTTGTCCTCACAGATGGGAAGTCTCAAGATGAGGTTCTGAAAGCAGCCGAGGCAGCAAGGAAAAAAGGAGTCATTCTGTTCGCAATTGGTGTCGGGTCAGAAACAGAGATGGCTGAGTTGAAGGACATTGCAAACAAGCCTCCTTCAACATACGTCTTCTCCGTCGAGGACTACAAAGCTATTTCCAGGATCATACAGGTCATACGACAGAAATTATGTGAAGGTAAGCAGCTGCTGGAGCCAGAAGTCAAATGTTCCTTTTGTGCCAGAATCAGTGACTGCACCTTGACTGTGTTTGTCTGTTACAGAGACTGTTTGTCCAGCTAGAATTCCTGTAGATTCCCGTGATGAGAAGGGCTTTGATATTCTGCTACATTTAAATTTGGCCAAAAAAGCAAAGAAGACACAAGGAGCATTTTATGGCACCAAGGCCTATGAAGTGACATCTCGTGTTGACTTGAGTGAAGCTACACGGTATTCATAATTTTCACTTTTCTTTATTATCATCTGTGCTTCCTTAACTTGACTGTTTTTTGTTTGTTTGGCCAATCAGGACCCTTTTTCCAGATGGCCTGCCTCCATCGTATGTGTTCGTGGCCACGCTGAGGTATAAAGGGTCAGTGGCGATAGAGGAGTGGGACCTGTGGAGGATACAGTCACGTGATGGGACACCTCAGATGGCGGTGACTCTAAATGGCCTGGATGGCACTGTCATGTTCACCACAACCAGCAAGGCACTGAGTGGAATTCAAACAGTTAAATTCTCACAACAGACAGCAAGGGTAAGTATGCACTGTGTATGATATCACAATGAGAAACATTGAGGGCACAGTGGTGCCCTGGCTCCCTCCCATGGTAAAAAGACATGTTCGGTCTGAACTTCCTGTAGATATGAGCAAGAACTGTTGTCTCTTTGTGTTCACCCTGTGAGGGACTGACACCCACTCAATGCTAGCTTAGACAGGCCCTCATGACGACATCAAATTTTTATCTGAAAGCCCGCACTACACACCAGAATTGTAGCATTTACAACATGCTGTTGCATCATTGCTTGGACCAGCTGGGACGTAGTCCTAAAAAACGGACACCTTCAAAAAACAGGTGATAAATCATCTGTCTCTCATTGGCTAATTTGAACCAACTCATTCACCTCTTGCTGTCGTCTCCACACTGAAAACATTTTTTGCCATCATGATCAAAGGACAGCCTACCTAACCAGAGTGAAACTGGTTAGCATTCCGTGATGAAGTGTTTCTTGCCAATTGCTCCAAACCACTTCACCAAAAGTGCACAGCTTTTAGTTTGGTCAGATATTATATACAAGGCAGGAAGGCTTGTTCAACTAGAAACTGCTGCACCATGGGGAATGTAGGATTTTGCATTTTTTGAAGTTTTAAAAATACCAGAGACTTAAATTTACAGACTAGGATATCTTTATTGCTTTGATTTGCATAATCCTTATCAATTGTAAGACACTTGATGTCCTGATAACTTCTCTATTTCACATGTCAGTGACATAATTCCTGTTTTCATTATGTTACTTAATGCCACATTGACTGAAACATAAAATCAGAGCAGCTTTAGAGTTAAGGGACTGTTGTTTACTTTCTAAACTGCAGTCCATACATAAATGGTGATCACAACTCATATTATTAGTATACACAGTCACACTCTGGAACCAGTTATTTGCAGCATGTGGGCATAAATAATATTACATAATGCCTATTAAAGACTGTATGGTAGCTCTTTGACCCCATTATACTATTTTTTGCTTTTAAGAACATCGCAAATCAAAAGTTGGCTACTGATTTCCCCTTGTTTCCTGTTCTGAACGACAATTACAACAATGCACATGCTCTGTTTTTAGCACACTAGGATGTAGCATTATGTATTAATGACATTGTTTTTTGTGTGTGTTTTTCCTCTTCCTATGATAAAAGAAGCTCTTTGATGAGAAATGGCATCAGCTGCGGCTGCTGGTCACCGAAGAGGACATTACCCTTTATGTTGATGACCTGGAAATTGAAACATTATCACTGGAGCCCCCTGTTGGCATTTTCATCAATGGAAAAACCCAAGTTGGAAAATATGTCAAGAAGGAAACAACAGTGCCGGTAAGTCCATCAGCATCAACAATTCTGTTTTCATATAATACATGCTGATTAATTCCCAGAGGAGCAATCCAGCAGCACATAATCTGGACTAAAGAAAGAGGGAACGGTTTGTTTAACAGGGAGCTGAGCAAACTCACTGCTGATATGTTTTTCTATACCTGCATCACGTGGTACTGCACAGTTTATTGCTGCCTCCTGAGAGACATGTTTAACTCTGTGGACAATAAATCCGTGGCAAAAAATGGAGCCAGTTTGTCCACAAGGTCTTTTTTGTTGTTGTTTTATTCGTCTCAATTGGCACAAAAAATGCATTTGTAATAAATCATAATTGTGCTTTGTACTAATTTGGTCTGCAGAAGGAAACATATATGGGCACTGAAAACATACATCAGTTCACACGAAGACGATTATGTGCAAACAAGAAATATGCACATTTTTAGCCTTTATGATGTAGCACTATAATAAAACAATAGCACAGGTCTGAGAATTTTAAACCCACATGTTAGTAATTAGACCGGCTTGTTGTAACCACAATGACGGACAGGGAAATAAAATAAATAAATCAAATACTCTGATGTTTTAGGAGTGTTGTATAGAAACATTGTATGGAAATAAGTTGATATTTGCAGGTGATCTGTACACCATTATAGCTGTGAATGTGATATTCACATGAACCACGACCTGGCAGTGAATAGTACTGTGTGTGCTGATCCATTGTTATAGGGATCATTAAGCTTTAAGTAAATGTACTTATGTGGTATAATGTGGTTGTAACTGGAAACACATTATTGTCAGTGAGCCAAAATAAGCACACCCTGATCTGACCAAGTAGCATAAGGATATTCTGGACTGAGTCAGTGTTGTAGGTTGTTCTCAATCATGTGAATGTTTTTATGTTAATCATGTTAATGGTACAGTATGTCAGGATCACCTTTCTGCTCACATGAAGCGAAACTCTGTGGGACGTTCTGGACCAAAATACCAAATAATAGAAGAACAGTCACTGCTCCAAACGTTCAGGGAGGTCTGGCAACATGTTGCTGCACTTAATGTTTCTTTAGCTGTAAAACAATAGCAGTTCCAATTCATTAGTGGCAAAGCACTGATAAAAACTGAACTAAATGCTGCAAAATTACCACCATATTGCAACGTGCTTATTTTGTTCACTTCTTAAAGACAGAGGAAGTTATGTTACTAACATAAATTATTCTTTTTTTACTGTTTGTAGTTTGAAATTCAGAAGCTACGCATTTACTGTGATCCTGAGCAGAATACCCGAGAGACTGCATGTGAAATACCCGGGGTTGTAAGTACAGACGTACAGACGTTCACTTGGCTCTGCACTCTTGTTTTCAGTCTAAATGACTTACTGTACTTCTCACCTTGTCCCACATTATCAGTCGAGTATCAACTCCACAATTGAAGCTGCACTGCTTTCTCCCATCAGTGTTTCTGCACACTGGAATGAATGTGTAAACTCAGCATATTAATTGTCAGTCACATCTGTTGGTCCATAAAATAATTTGCAAGAGGAGGACCCGTGGCTCTGCTTCAAACATGTTGCACTCAGTATATATATTTTACTGCCTGCTGGCTCAAACCATGTTTGTGAAGCAGTAGTCCATTGTTATATTGGCTTGGAAGCTGCAACAGCCACAGAGCCGGTGCCAAATTACTGTTTTCAATGTGGAGCTGTTGGATAAAAATATCAAGAGACAAGATGAGAAGCCTACAACTACAAATGATTGCCAAGTATCTATCCTCTGCTCTCACTGCTCTTTAATGGATAATTTAGAATCATGGAGAAGTTCAGTTATCAATTTCCTTTTGAATGAAGGATCAAAAACCAGCCTGGCAGAAAGTCAGGGATTTAATATATGTTATATGTTCATGCTGTGCATTTTACAAGAAACACCTCATATTCAAATGCAGCTTCTATTTTAACATAGTGAGACAGTTTATATGATATAGGACAAGGCAAAGAACCTTTTCTTTTCGTAAGAGCCTGGATGAGCAGATGGCTTGGATGTCACTGAGATAACCTTTAGGACTATAGGGGAGACTACGGATGATTGCGACATTGGGACAGTTGTAACATCTCTCTTTTCTCTAATCAAAAACATGCTTGAGTGATGACACTCATACTGCACATGCTTACTTACTAGCTGCAATGAAAAAGAGCCATTTCACGTTTGCTGCCAGATGTTATTGGATAAAGAACAATGTTATGAAAATAATTTTTGTCACACGTCACATTTTTGGGATCCTGCCTTGACATTTTCTATAAATCTCTGTAAATTTAGTTTTAAAAAAGTGTTTTGTTGATTTTTAACTATATCGTGAGCATGTATCATGGTCACTGCGTTAGCATGGTTGTTGCAACTGTTCCCATTTAGCAGAAATTAAGATACATTTCAGACACTGCCATTCAAAATATAGTATTGTTATTGCTTGAAATAATAAATAAACAAAATGAAATCAATAATGACATGCATTGTACTTCATACTAAATGTTTGTTCATTGCAGTGCTCCAACAACACTGATTACACTGAGCCAACTCAAGAACCTTGTGTTTGTCCTCCTGGACCTCCTGGACTTCCAGGAATGAAGGTCAGTTTTCATTTTACTTGTCATGTTCTGGCTTGTGTCACGTTTTATATCAATTATGTAAATATCACCACACAGAACACATTAGACAATCACACTTGTTCCTGCTTCAACACACAGCTGTGTCTCATCCAGCCAGAGCTTTTTAAAAAAAATTATTTACTTTAAACAGTAGTTGTTTGATTAGTGTGTGAAAACAAATCAATGAATCTTCATCTAATCTGTCTAACAGCTCAGACTCTGTGAAATCTGATAATTATATGATGAGCACACAAGGTTGCACTTTAGAGAGAGGTCAAATCTAAGTGCTGCCATTAAAGCCTGTAGACACAGTTAACATTTCCACGGGAGATTTTTAAGATCTTAAATACATGGTGACCCGCTGACAATTTACAAATAATAGACACAGCGAGTGGCCGCTTTTCTTCTGCATTCTGTAGTACTGTACTGTTTATTTAAAGCAAACCAGACCACTGCCCAATATAAACAGTGTTTGTAATGGAAAATGACCAAACTAGGGAATAAAATCTGCACGTTTGTCTGTATTGATCACACGGTATCAACCACAAAATAGCAGCTCCGGTCATAAAAGCTTTTATACAGGAGAGATATTAGTTTGGAAAAAAGCCTTTTAATAAAGCCTACATGGCTTCAAGCATGCTTGTGTTTATAAGGTCATCAGTTTGCTTTTTACTGCATTTAATACCAGATCCAAAGTGCTGGGAGCTTTGCTGGCTTGCAGATGTTCCTAATGACCCCACATGGTGCTTACATTTTATAAACAAGCACACACATCAATAACGCTCCAAGATGTTTTAAATTGATTTTTTTTTTTAAATTAATGTTGCTGTTACAACCTAGCTCTGCTAGGGGAAAGGGAAGTAACATGGAACCAGGTGGAAATGGTTAGGCAAGTCATTTAATTGACAACATAAAGAAACAATTACTAAAAGAATAACACAATCAAGCAATTGAAAGGGAGCGAGTGGAAGCTGTCACACAAATGAAACAAAAGACAAGACATCTCTGACAGTCAGCAAAACAATAAAGTGCACAGGGTTAACACAGGCTACAAGCATGAGGGCCTCGGCTAATGCTAAGCTAACAGAAACAAGCACGACCCTGTTCCCAGTAGTAAAGTAGTCCCTGCAGAAAATGAGAGACAACAACCCAGTGCCTCTTACAAGCTTACAAGCAATAACACAGTAATACAATCATTATGAACACAAGAAACAATCAAGCAAACCTGTAAACAGCAAGATAAACGCACCAGAATGACCGCTGACGTCTTCTTTAAAAAGTCCCGGGCCCCCCGCTGATTGGTCCAACAAGCTTCGACGCAGAAGCAGACAAGCTAACCAGTGGGCACCGTTGCCATGACGCCGACACAGGAGGGCAGGCACGAAGGAGCACCACAGGGGGAGAAAACATGCAACAAAACACATAAATAACTTTATTTAAAAAAGGCCTGGGGTGTAACAGTTGCTTTGACACTGTTTTTGATAGTTTTTTGTTTAAATTGTGTTGTTTGAATCTCCTTTAGGGAGAACAAGGAAGCATGGGTGCGCACGGTCAGCCTGGACCTGCTGGTGCTGATGGTAAGCCTGTGAGTACTACATAGTTCAATATACAAACATACAGTACATAATCACCAACAGCAGCAGCATCTGACAAAACCATTTAAGTTCATGTATCCATCAGGTCATGACTGTTGATTCTATGTGGTCAGGACTGCTTCCCAATGTTAAAACACAGTGGTAAATATGCTTATTTACTTATTTTTCCAATGGGTAAATAAAAAACATCAATGATTATGGCTGTGTTGGAAGCATGGTGGTGATTTTGTGTGATGAAAGCCATCCAAGATCGAACCACATGCTCTGCAGCATGATCAAAAACAATCTACATGCGGCCAAGAATCACCCGAAGGACAAAATACAAGGTTCAGATGTTTGAATGAATGTGTGTATCTCTTGTTTTTTAAAAAATATTTTAAAGGGTATTCCCGGTGTTAGAGGAGGTCCAGGCCAACCAGGTCCACCGGGTATAGAGGTAAAGCAGTAATCAACTGATCAATTCTGTAATAGTAGGTTTAGACAATACAAAGCTGATTTTGTGTTCCCTGTCTTAGGGACCACGTGGACCAGATGGGTACAAAGGCGAGCAAGGGAGGCCTGGAGTTTCGGTAAAAAGACACATTTGTAGCACAGTTGACTTTGTAGTGTTGGATTGGAAACACATTTTATAACACAGGTCTCTACTTTCAGGGTGAGAGAGGAATACCAGGACAACCAGGGCAGCCTGGACAACCAGGAGATAAGGTGCTGATTTGAATTATTTCTGCTTATTAATGTGTTCAGGATGTAGCAATCACCCTGACGGAAACAGTGTTCTGAGCAAAGACACATTGAATTGTCAAGCTGCTTTTTATGAGATCAAATAAAGGTTTAACAGGAAATAACTGCTAGACACATCAACTTGAACCATTTGAACATCGTTGTATCAATCACTCAAGAAACCATATGTTTTGAATATAAAGCCAGATCTCCTGGGGGAGTGAAAACATACATCTTCTACAGTGGTACAAAAATACTTTGTAGAATGAAACCTTTGAAACCTCAAAGAATTGTACTTTTTTAGGGAAGCAGTGGTGAATCTTCTTTCTATTGATGTCATTTTTATAAATCTCCTCCTCGCCTCTTAGTTCAATTACAGTGATATGTAAAATAGAGATGTAGGGGAGGGATTTGAAGACATGCCAATCAATGCTGGAGTTATTTTTCATTATGGCTACACTATTAGAGGATGGGTTTTCTCACATGGATCATTCAAGAACTTGAAAAAGGTCAACTGGACTCTGCTTTAAGCTCTTGAATGAAAAATGACCTGGATGACTGAGAATCTTTATCAACATCTCACATCACGATTTCAGCTAACAATTAAAGCCTTTAATTCACTGTTGCTATGGTAGTGGTTGTGATCACTGGGGATGACGTCATCCAAAAACGTACAGTGAATTTCATTTAAAATCTATATGCTGAGCAAAATGATTGATTTCTTAGTATGTAGACCACTTCTACCTCCACTCACCTGTGCAATAACTGTTAATATGTATACTGTTCTATTCTATTCTATATTTTATTGGTAGTCTATTTTATCATGTATATATCTTTCTTAACTTATCCTTTGCCATCTGTATCTGCTGTTGCAAAAATGCAATTTCCCCATTGTGGAAGTAATAAAGGTTTCTTAATCTAATCTAGACAATCTAAACAAGGTTATTTAAACTTTCGGTCAGAGACAACTTGCTATTGTGAAACCTGCATATCACAATGCATATAATCAAGCAGTAATAGTCGTAAACATATTACTGTCTGTCACAAAACATGCAAGCCGATACACTAGAACATTTTGTGAGAAGGCAAAATCCTCAAAAGCCACAAAAGTAAAGCATCTGTGAGCTGAAATGTTTCACCTTATACAGCTAAAATAGGAACAAACAGACAGTGTTTGTCTGAAGAACATTTGGTGTTGGTTTAAATTACACTGAAGTAATGCATCCTCTCTAGATTGCATCATTTCTATTATGCCGTCGCAATGCTACCTCGCAATCAGTGACTCCTGCCAGTCAGCTGAAGTGCAGAACAATTCAAGCAGTTAATGTCATTTTTAAAATGGTCACAGCTGACTGCAGACATACTTCTACACCTGGATCAAATCCACTCATAACATCTGTTCACTCACAGAACCTAGATGTATCAATTTTAGATTTTACAATTTAGTTTTACATGGTTGAACTCGTGGTCTTTTCCTTAAACAGAATGAATTCTAAATAAATTTCACAAAACATCGACCACCTTGCTGTGCTGAAGCTAACGCCAAATACCATCCAATTCTATAAAAAGATGGCTAATGTATATTGATGTTATTATGTTTTTGCTTAGAATTAGCAGCAGAGAGCATGGAGATACAGAGAAGCTGTCCCCTGTTCACAAGCAGTAAGAGTCTGAAAGTGTTTGGAATTAGTTGCAGATGCCTGAGGGCAGGCACTGAAAGTTCCGGCAGGAGATGACAGATACATTGATGAGCATGTTTCCCTGGTGTGGAAGGGGGGAAAAATCCTTCTGCTGATGGTACAGAGGAATCAATAGTTGCATGCTACTGCTCTGATGTTGACAGTTTGTCATCCAGGTCACCAATCACCACTGATGATGGACAGGTATTGGTGAAGGTATGCTTTACCCTGGAGGGACACCAGCTAGGTCTTGTTTTAGCTTGATGTCATGCCATGACATCCACTTCAACATGTCAGGAAATGGTTAATTACTGTAATTCTCTAAGGTATCATGAATGATGAAATCTCTCCAGTGGTGCCATAGTGGAAAAGTCCAGTGGATTTCAACTCTGGGATCCATAAATGATCCATGAAGTCTGGTGGACTCACGTCACTTATAGAGCCATGATGGCTGAAAATGTGTAATGCAGGCTCATTTAAAAGCAGCAGTGAAGGGTTCAAATGTCTTCAAATTATAGCTATTTGGCACTAAATTATTCTTCATCTGGGCCAAATGAAAATCCCTCATGTCTGCGTCAAGAGGTGTTTGTACTGCAGTTGAGACCCTCTTACGCACCACAGAACAATATCTGAAGACAGAGTACCAGGAAGAAACTTAATAAATAAATCCTCATCTATAGAGAATATGATTTTCTTTGGATTCAACACATCTACCTTTCTAAATTGCTCCCATATTGTAAGACCACACAGATGGGGGGGGCAGTTTCATTTTCCTGGCATGGGATATGGAGAGTGGAAACATGATATGTCTGCCAAATTAATTCAGAATGTAACACTATGTTTGTGTATTTACAGTCTGATACTTGTTCGTGACCACAGTCATCCATCATCTCTGACTGAACAATTTGTTGCCAATTATGTGGGCATTCAGCCCATGATATTGATCACTGTTACAATTGTGTCTACAATGGTGCTATTTATAGTCAAATCAGTAATCTCACAGTGGAACTTGTTTGACCACACCTGCAGGTAAAAGATTCTTATCAAATCAAGCAAGTAAGTCCTGTCATTGCTTACACTACCTACAGTGTGTTAGCAGTGCTGTCATACAAACTGCAACATGATTCAGCAGATCTCACTGCAGCCTGACGACAAACACAGCTTCCAGTTGGTTTTTACAGTTGTGTCTTTACTGGCCTGCAGCTTTGCCAGTCAGTGGCACCCTGAGCCTGTATCCACCTCTGCCACAGCTCATTTGTTTTAAACTAGAGTTCCCACCACAAATATAAGTACTGTGGCTAGCAGAGCTGGAGAGATTTCTGCTCTGTGTTTCAATCCCATTAAACTCGATACACTGTAGTGGTACTGAAAAGAAACTGTCTACACATCGCCAATGCTTTTCGAAACTTAGTTTTGCAAGCAAAACCTCAGTACAAATGCTATCACACTCAAAGTTAGGCTGTAGCAAATATAACCTGATTTCACACTCTACAGTAATCTGCTCTGCTTAGAGCTGATTAACTTACTTTAAAATGCACATGATGTCATTTCCTGGATTGCTCCTATCCTGATCGTGCCTTTTTTAAAATCTGGAAATCCAGTGACGCATGGTTCCCCCAGTTTTTGGCAACATGCAACACATAGAGTACGTAACTAATGTCTAGTTTAAGTCCAGTGCAATTTTAAAAATGCCAGAATGATGCAGTAAACATATCCCTGCCTGAAGTTTCAGTCCAAATAGCTATTAAGTTTTTCCCAGAAAAACAACACCACTGCTGACTTTGCCAAATTTGTGACCATGCAGACTCCACAATTACTTACTGACAAAGAGGTGTTTGCTTGGTCTCAGCTGAAAAAATACACATGGGATAAGACAGTTGAAGCAGATATGACTGTTAAACTATTTTTAGCCCTGATTCACCTGAAATCATTTTTCAGGGTTCAAAAGGATCACCAGGAATTGCCGGATTACCAGGAGAAGCTGGTCAAGTGGTAAGCAAGATGAAAAACTGTTCAGTTGATGACACTTAAAATACACCAGCTTTGATTGAGTGGTGTGATATTTCCAGGGAGAAAAGGGAAGTATTGGACCTCCTGGGCCACCTGGTTATCCAGGAGAACCTGTACGTATAAAACTATTCAGAATCAGTCCAGAACCCTTTCATTGTTATATTTGTGTAAAAAAAACTCTCTTTCTATAACTTTAGGGTATACCTGGGAGAGATGGAAAGAACGGATTTCCTGGGGTTGCTGGTCAGAAGGTCTGCTTGTTTTGACAGAGTAACATGTTAGAAAGCTCATTTGGGGATTAGGGGGAAGAATAGCAGCATGAGGTTGGATGAGTGCACGCATTCTTAAAAGACTTTGCTGTTCCCAAAAGTTGTGCTGTTGATGTTTGGCAACCATGGAAATTGAATCACACAGACACTGCTGTCCCTCTTGTCTTTTTCCAAACCCCATGACAATCTCTGTAAAGATGTTCTTCACATTTTAGATACTAGACTGTCTGTTTAATGAATCCAATGTGACACACAGAAAGTGTGACGCAGTGAAGTGTGGGTGTCAAACAAACTAACAACTATACTAATTACTTTTCTTTAATGTATTTAGGGAGAAGCTGGAGTCAGTGGTATTCCTGGTGCTGATGGAAGACAAGGCCATCCTGTGAGTCTTAAACACACACACAGACAGCATTGGTTACACATGTTTAAGATTTTGTTGGTTGCTTGTCTTGCAGTTTTACTTGGTCTGGGAACCACCGAGGATTTGATGTAAAATGTGATGCAAATTGTGCATGAATAAATATTAAATATATTATGTTGTGGTTCGGTGTTTGTGAAGAGTTTTGAACTAGAAATAAGGAACACATGTGTGTGATTCCTCTCTTTAATGCTTGTCTGACATGAAATCTCTCTAACAGAAGAGTAAAATCAGCTCATACAATGCTGGGTTTTATGGATCACACAGATTTGTTTGCATGTTTTTATTGCATTAGGTCTGCATTGTGTTAACATGCTGTCAGCAGAACAGAGACTAACCCCCTGACAGGCAGTAAATTAGGGGTATTTCCCCTGTAGTTCATCCCAGGATAGCCCTGTTATGTAGCAAGCAGGCTTGGGCTATAATCTGAGGCAGTGAAAGTAACTCATTGGGGGAATGTTGTGTAGCTCTGGTAAATCTGTTTTAGGAAGAAAGTGTTTCAGCTGGGCAACCACCCCCCGATCATGATTATAAGTGTTGTCCAAAGAGTTTTCGATGGGTCTACAAAAGATGAGTCAGTAACTCCACAGGGCTGTAAGCCATTTTCCCCTTTGAGAACAATAGAGTTAGCAGCATTTCCAAGGAGACAGGATTAGTACTGTACTTCCTCAAGTTAAAACAAGATGCAGTGCTTCAGTGTAGGTCCCACCACAGGGATTTTTCTTTACCTGTAGGTGTGTGTGTGTGTGGTCTCTCTGCCTTCATGTCCAATCTATTAACTATACACATATGTTGATCAAACTTCAGTCTTAGGCAGCTACTGAGCATCTGCAAGCCTTTATATCAGAAAAAAATAACCACAATGAAAAAAAAATTAAAGAGGCTTTCTAGGGTGTTTTTTTTCTGTTGAACTGAATAAACTTTCAGCATATTAAACCATGTATTTGTACATTTGTAACTGCTTTCAGTCTTTCTAAGAACGTATTGGCAAATAAAATGTGTACATAGTTCAGTCATAGTTCATATGATGTGTAGGGATTCCCCCAATTCAGTTTTAAGACAGAAGTTAAGAAAGTGAAAAATTTGCTCATTCAGCTTTTTTTTGTTTGTTTTTTTGTTTTGAGGAAGTGGCTACAATTGTCATTTACACAATGGGTTAAACAATTAACTTAACCACAGTTGCCAATGTGTATCACCAGCCAAAAGATGCAAGTGATTACATGTCAACAGAATTCAAGATCTTCAATGTTCACGCATTAATTATGATTTAATTTGTCTAGATTTTCAGTTATTAGTGTTTTATGCTTAACTTGCATCCTGGTGACTCGCTCTTAAAATGTCCAACTAAAACAAGCAGAAAGACTTGAGTCGTTTCTAAACAAGAACATGGTTTTTCCTAAACTTAATCAACTGCAACTTTGATAACTTAACATTATGAACAAGTCCATATCTATTGTAAAATATGTTACAGTTATCTGCTTCATTGCTCTCAGGGTATGCCTGGACAGCCTGGAATTGCTGGCTTGAATGGACAAAAGGTAACAAGTTACTACTAATAGTTCCGGATTGGTCAACTTTTAACATGTTTGACTGCCTTGATTCTAATTCAAGGGGGAAGTTGGTGAGCCTGGACTAAGGGGCTTCAAAGGATCAACTGGCCCACCTGTGAGTTAACAGCTATGTTGAGGTTCAATGCACAGCAAAGTGTTGATAATGCATCTGTTGATAATACTTATGTCTGCAGGGTGAAATGGGTTTACCTGGTGGACTGGGTTTAAAAGGACCAATTGGACCTAAGGTAGGAAATGACCTTTGATTTTCTTCAAACAGTTGTATTCTTAGTGCGGCTGAGCTTTGATCTCACCAGGCATCAAAAGGATTTAATACGTTTTTAAAAAGGATAAACTCTGAACTAAATAGAGTATGAGTTTTTCCCCTTTCAGCATCTCTGAGGTTAAAAGTGTGATCCAAAATTGAATGACTGCAGATTAATCCACACATGCTGGCATTTGCATCCAACGAGCTGCAGGCAGAGCCATGTCTTGGCTTAAACTGACTCCAAGTACACTGTAGCATAGCTGCCAAAAGCAGATCACTATGATACATTCCCACACACTATATCATCTAACCTATACAAAGTGTTAGTTTGGATAAGGTTAAATCTTTCTAAGCAGCGAGCAAACTAAAAAGCATAGAAAGCTGCTTGGGTCAGCAGCATTACATGTTTTGGTTGGTCGCTATTTTGCTAAAATACACTTCAGGACAAGAAACCCTCTCCTGGCCACACCAGTGGAGCTAAATTAAGCATTGAGTCGGCCCTACGCTTTCGTCAGTGGAATTTCAGTGGAAATGTAAGCAGCCTGGGCTTGTCTGGTCTGGACGCTCTGTCTCCTAATCATTTTTCATTAGTTGATCTGCCTCTAACAAGCCAATGTGTATTGGTAAATGGCACACAAGTGAAAACCTAGTTTATGGCTAGGCAGGCAATACTTTGATTTTATGGCTGAGCTTCAGACTGTAATTACTGTGGATTGTTCAACTGGAAAAGAAAGCACACGACTAGACACAATTAAACAAAATCCCCAAAACCTCATGAAAGTATGCTCAAACTACTGCATGCATCAGTGAAAATGAATTATGATAAGAGAGTGCAAATACCAACGGCAGTACAGTCAATGATGTGATGTGGTTTGGATATGACTTCACTGTATATTTTCTGTAACATAACACTGAAAGATATATTTCTCTAATCAAGGGTAATAAGGGTGACACTGGCAGTCCAGGTTTAAAAGGAACACCGGGGCTCATGGTACGTTTCCATTTAGGTATTGCAATACAAACCAAAGGCTTTTATCTCTGATCTGATCAATAAACCAAGTGAATATGTATAAAGTTGTCTGCAGTGAAGTTCTTTTAAGAAATAAAATGTGTTTTTCTTTTTAACTATTGCTGTTTAACATAATGCTTTTAAAGGGGAGTGCAGGAGAACCAGGAGGGCCAGGTCAGCCAGGCCACCCAGGCATGCCAGGCCTGAAGGGAAGCAAGGTATTTCTACCAAAGTTTTACCAAAATTTTAAACCACTGTTTATTGTTCTGTAGCTATACATTCTCATGTGGTCATGTAACAAGTGCGTGCACAGCCTTCCAGTTGGAGAGTGACTTGTCACTACTATAGCAAAGAAAATACTAGAGGAGGTTGTTAAAGATGGGAGAAGTTTGTCTTCTTTATGCCTGTACAACCATAGTCTTTTCCTAAACTCATGTAATCTTTGTTTTTTTATCAGGGACAAAGGGGGAACTCAGGTGAAATAGGAGCGATGGTAAGATTCACGACAATGTATACTATTTGCTCAATGCTTCTTGGACATTATTATAATGCTTTCAAATCAACATGAAGTCTGAACATCTCACCAATTTGTGGCGAGCAAAAATACAACTAATAGTGGGGTTTTAAAAGTAGCACTGCAGGCTGTCTTTAAAGTTGAACCTGTCATCAACACAGAATCCAAGATATTTCAACAACTTAGTGGAAATAAAACCTTTCTTATCACATCTTGTATCAGGGTTTTGAAAACAATTACACAGCAGACACAGAGTTATACTTCCAGAAGACTGAGTGTGGCTGATGTGTGATTGTGGCTGACAAACTGGATCCATTTTATGTGATTAAAGCCAAAGGTCATGCAGGCAGTTCCAAAGGGGGATGATGTGTTGCTTTTAATATATTTCACTCATCATGCTCTATCAGTGTCACACAAAGTGTCAATACAGCACATTTTCTCTTCACCAGGGACTGAAAGGTGAAAAAGGAGACCGCGGTCAGCCAGGGGTTCAGGTGTGTTGTATTGATCAGCTTTATTGGATGTGCTGTCACTGCTGTTGGAAATTAACCTTGTTACCAATGAGATATGATGTTATTTTGTTTTCTTCAGTTTAATCACTTTTCTATATATTTCTTTAAATCTTGACCTGATTTGATACATGTTTGAATTTAGACATATTGCATGATGAGGAAATGTAACTACATAATGGTCCTACATCAGTGGTACTAGAGAATGCAATGCAGTTATGCAATGCAGTTTGGCCTGTAGGTGGTGCTATAGCAATGTAACTCAGTGGTCATGAATCTGCCATGAAATATTACAAAAATATTAGTTCAGACACTATCCTGAACTCACCATGGCTACCTGTCATTGTGCATTTTTATGCTGATTTAATTTCAGGTTTTTCTAATAATTTCAACTAGTTTTTAATAATTTATCTTGACTTTGTTTGACAGGGATCCAACGGTTTGACAGGAATAAAAGGAGAGGTATGCTAAGCTGAATTAAGTGATTAACGTACCTCCACTGAGGATTATTTATCTGTGTCGCTAACACTGGGGTGGTATTCTTGCCAGAAAGGCACAGGAGGGGATCCTGGGCAGAGAGGTCAAGAAGGTCAAGTGGGACGACCTGGACAGCCAGGTCAGGCTGGTCCACCTGGCGTCCGGGGACTACAAGGGGACACTGGGCCCCCTGGTCCACCTGGACCTGAAGGAAGATCTGTATGTGTATCCGACACTCTGGTTTTAATAGATTTTTTTCCTGATGTTCCTCCTTATATTGAACAGAATGGAGTTGTCTGAAAGTCAGTCGTTAATCACTTTTCATTCCAGGTCAATGAAATGTCGGACAGTCATATTCGGCAGATCTGCAGAGAGATTCTTCAGAGTGAGTATTATTGTAGACTGATGAACCGTTTGTCTTTTTGTCATCTGATATCTTCTCATTGTCCATCCTCCTAGCTGAGCTGCCTTTACTGTTGCTGAGCAACCAGCAGAGTAGCTGTAGCAGATGTCAAAGTCGACCTGGATCTCCTGGTCCACCAGGACCAACTGGCCCCCAGGGATACAGGGGTCTTCCCGGGCTCAGTGGTTCCAGGGGTCAGCCAGGCCTCCCTGGTCTGCCAGGGCACCCTGGGATTAATGGGGTACAAGGTAAAAGCAGCATCAAGTAAGCAGTATGTCATGTTGTAAAACTCCTCCGACAAGATTTCCTGTGTTTGTAGGAGAACCAGGTTTGAAGGGTGAGAAGGGGAGCGCAGGTCGAGCTATGATTGGAGACCAAGGGCCACCCGGACTTCCAGGTAATGTGAATTATTTCACTAATAATTTATTTCAAGAGGGCATATGAAGGCCATTTTCCTCATAGCTTCCCATTGTGATATTGTGCACCATCCTTTAGAACTGATCAAAGCTTAGTATTTTGTACCTCCACAGGTCCAATGGGTCCCCAAGGGTACGGTAAAGCAGGCCTTCCAGGTAAGCCTGGGCCTCCAGGTGTAAACGGAGCAGAGGGTAAAAGTGGTAGTCCCGGCATCCCTGGCCAGCCCGGGGTGTGTGATCCATCCCTGTGCTATGGTAGCATGATGAGGCGAAATCCTTACAGCAAAGGTCCAAACTATTGACGTGATGCGGCGTCACTGCAGGCACCAGTCTAGAGCTGATGCAGAACAAACAGCCATTCTCAGGAAGATCTCATCTTTACAGTTTCTCTCCGTCTCAGAAACAAAACTTACCTCTTCACACATATTTTATGTGATGTCAGCAACACATTTACTCTGGTGGTATTTTGTATTATTACTCAGATGTCTTTGAGATTTTAATGGTGTTTAGTTCTTTAATAACTGGCACCATTGGATACCTCTCATCTGAGCACTTTGAACTCTCGTACGCTCTTGAACATCAGTGTGCCTGGTACACTTTCCTACATTGCCCCCTGGTGTCACTTCTCTGCATGTCTGGATTTTCACCGCACATTAGCTAGGTCCTATGTTCTGTTAAACAAATAAAAAAGACAATTTCTATTATTCATATACTTCACGTTTAGTGAATCCTTGTCGCAGAAATTGGCATGTTGCAGCACAAAACTGTGAGTTTGATTTTCCTCCAGCTGATTGTGGTGACTGTAAGCCTTCACTTTGACTTTGACTGCTGTGCTTAAAAACCTTTGTAATACATGAATACTTCCCCCTCCTATCACATTACACTTCAGTCATATGTGATTTTTTTTTCCTAATTAGGATGTAAAATGTCTAAACATTTGCCAAGTTTGAACATGCTGACATTTAAGCTTTACATTTTATGTCATCTATGTTCCATGGGCTTGCCTTTCATTACTGTAGCAGGTATTTTATTGTTATTTATAAAAGAGTCATAACTGTGTATTTCTTAAAACAGCTTTTGTAATGTTATTATTTTGTCTTAAGGTGACTTTTGTATGACTTTTTTTTTAATTAGGATTAAAATATCTTGATAATTTGTGAATCTGTAGTTTGTGTTTGCACTTACTACGCTTCTCCAATCCCATCTTTTCTCCTGGAAATACTGGGTGTGGTTGGTTGGTTGGTTGGGTGCTGGGAGAGTTTCCGTTTGTACTGAAGCATCAGAAAGGATGAGGTGTGACGGCTGGGGAAGAAAAAAAAAGAACAGACATCATCACCTGGCTCTTCCACTTAGGACTCTGCTTTAGGAAAATTGGATGAGTGCTGTTCCAGTTTCAAAGCTTAAACCGTTATTGTGTGTGTGTGTGTGTGTGTGTGTGTGTGTGTCTAAGTTTGGGGTTGGACACTAGATGGCGCTGTGTGGTAACGTCCCAATATTTAGAGGCATGGCTCTATCCTAAAACGACTCTTATTTTTCACTTTGGACAGCATCACATAGAAACCTCAGACTATTTGTGTTTTTAATTTTCCAAACCCAGCGTGCCGTTTACTTGATGCTCCTGTGAGAATAGAACTTTAAATTAATTTCTCTTTCCTCCAGTTCACTTCTTGTTCTTTGAGGAATTATAAATATACAGATGGGAATCCTTGTAGCATAATATGTCTTCGTTTATCTGTTGTACTTATGTCTGCTCTGTAGCAGCAAACTTTGCGCAACAAGCATGGTTGGTTGTGCATTTATTGGTTTTGTTGATCCTTGCCTATACAGTATAAAAAAACAGAATCTTTGTGAATGCAGCTGGAGCTCTCGCCTATAAACACGCGGACTTCAATAACTTGAGGTGATTAAAAGCCTCTGTCATTATTCTTTCACTCGTTAAGACGGCCTATCGGATTTCAAGTGTCTCCTTTTACACTCCTGAGCCGCCACATTCATCATGGGACCAGGCTGAAGTTTTATTGCGGCCGCTAGAGGAGGATGCAAAAAATAAAAAAGTTGAGTGTGGGATGGACTCAAAGGGCAACTAACCCCAATACACATTCTCAAGAGGGGGGGGGGGGGAGAAAAAAAAACAGAAAGAGAAATGCGCGCCGGGGCACGAGTCGTGCGTTTCTCTCTCAGCTCATTTTGACACAGTTCAACACTTTTCATCCACTTGGAAACTCCGGGCTATCCCCTCGACGCTATGGGCGTACCTACGTGTTTTTTCATCACAGAGGAGTAAGGTGAGGGACCGGGTCACAAGTCCATAAATACTTGCAGAGGCTGTGGATGGACCCTGGAGGAGTAAACACTGGTGGAGGAACCTCGCACACAGGAGAGGAGCGGCGATTTTTTTTCACCCCCCCTGCAAGCTGATACCTCATTTGTAAAAGCAGCCTCCTCAGTTACCACTGTGAAAGTTGTGGTGCCTCTGGCAAATATGGAAAGTCTATGAATCCGTATTGGCAGATATAAAATATTTTATTTTGCTCTCAAAGTGCGATGTAGTTCACCTTCACATCTCCAAGTTGGCTATTTGTCAAGATGACAGCGCTTACACCTTTCAGTCGTGCTGTACTTGGACTTGCGTGGAGCTGCTTGAGTTTTCTGTCCTGCGCGCATTGTGGTTTAAGTGACAACCATGTGCACTCCAGTTTTATTTACAGGAGGTTGCGCAATCACGAACGCAGGGAGATCCAGAGAGAGATCCTCTCCATCCTGGGTTTGCCTCACCGTCCGAGGCCCTTCTCTCCGGGGAAGCAGGCGTCTTCGGCACCGCTCTTCATGCTCGACCTCTACAACGCCATGGCCGTGGAGGAGGAGGAGGTGGTGGGGATGTTGCAGCCGCCGCAAGGCGCAGGAAAGAACTTCGGTGCCAAGGCTCAAGGGCACTCCAGGAAAAGTTACTACAACCCCCAGCATGCCGGCTACTCTCGTGTGGCACAGCCTTACCGAGCGGCCCCTCTGTTAGGCCACAGCCCCGCGCTCACCACTGCGCACGACACCAACTTTCTCAATGACGCCGACATGGTCATGAGTTTTGTCAATTTGGGTGAGTGTCATTAATATGCCAGCAAATCTTATTAGATTAAATCAAAATGAACGTATCCATCCGGTTGTGCCCATTATCCTCCAGAGGGACATAGCTGAATTAATACACAAAATTAGAGACAGGTGATTCCTGGTATCATGACAGATGAAGCTCTCCAATCATTACAAAACTACATTTGCTTTCAGTGAAATTATAAAAGAGGACTGAATTAATCTCTTTACTTGTTAAAAAAGAACCCAGCTACATTAGTTTAGGACATACTCCTGGAAATCTACAAATAAATGCATTGTAAATGTATTTGACGGCCTATTTGTTGTATTTCTGTTTGCAAATTGTTATTTTATCAGAATAATTTGACAGGTTGAGAATGCACTCACCCTAAAAGATGTGCCGACCATCTAGTGACAATTATAAACCATAAATAACGATTCTAATGATCCGAATTTGTGTACAAATTCTGCCACCGAGTGCCTGTCTGCCTGAAATACTTTGTCTTTAACACAATTAAGTCCAACATTTTGACCTTATCACATTGCGCTGCTTTCTATTTTAAAAAGGATCTGTAGAAGGATTGTGTTTGTTCAGTAGCTGCGACCTTTGACCCAGCAGTTCAGAGCAACTTATCAGATGACTGTCTGACCTTGAGAAAATTGGTCTAAATTATTTCCTGTTGTTAAAAGGCCAGTGATATTGACTGATGGCTACATTTGAGGTTCTGTCACTAAGAAAGAGCCATAGTCAACTTCCTTATATTTGAACCATTTGCTCGCAGCGTTTATTGTTCTATAATGAGAATTAAATTATTAGTCACGCAGCATGTTTGGCTGCTCAACAGGGTAATATGATGTAACACAGCAGAACCTCAAAGTAGCGATTAAATATCTGCATAAAAAGGTGCTTTACATGCTGTAGAGTTAAGGATTTTTATGTTCTTTAATATAACGTAAAACATGCAAATGTGAATTTTGTGTTTGTCGCTTGAAACTATAATCCTTCACCTTGGTCTGAGCCCATCTGTTTCCACTTACCCCTATACCAGGGCATGTACACTGTCAGCTTTGAAAGCCCTGCTCTCTTTCTGGGGACTGTCAGTGAAGTGTTCAATGGGGCTCTGTCTTTATTACAGTACACTCAAATATAGCCACTGACCTCAACTGTTTTAGAAACGTCTATGTTGGTATTTCACGCAGTTTAATATACTCACTGTAAAATAAGAAGTCTGCTATTATAACTAAAAAAAAAAAGGACTGAAGGTTTAACACTGAAATGTGAGTCATTTGTTTATCTTATTGCTGACCTGAAAGTAGAAGCTGACTGGCTGCGTCCTACCAGGGAGTGAAGTCATTATTATTTAATCTAAAGCTATTTGAAAGCCAAATGCTCAGTGGCACTTCTGCTAGAGATGAATGCCTGTGGCTAATATAATGGAACATGCTCAGTGGGTAAAAGTCAGATCTGACCTCTGACCTGTTTGTGCTAAGTAACCGCAGGTGTTCCCTGTCGATAAAATATCAGGGGAATGAACTGCGTGATATCACTGCGGATGTCAGGACATCCGTTGACCTCAGCCACATGCCTCTCTTCTGCTACCAGGTTGGGATGTGTGACAGCTGAGGTCACGTTTGGCTTTATGTCTAATAATTATGACTGTGGGTCTCTGGTGATGCTGTTGAAGTCATACATTGATGAGCTTCTTTTTTATTTTATATTAAACGTGATCATTTTATGTTAGAAATATTTCAAAGTTAAAGGCCACACAACACTCTTAGTGATTTTATGAGGTCAGCATGAGGTCAGAGTAGACGCTGACATGACGAAGAATCCTGTCTGGTCTTTTCTCTCACTTGAGGAGCAGACGAATGTGTCTAATTGAAATCAGCCTGTTTTTCTTAACTGACAGCCCATTCATCATGGCCAGAGAATGCAGTTAGGCACACAGTAGAGGGCCTGTCTGGGAACTGCTACCTGTATTCAGTTGACTGATTTAATGAACTGGAAAGTGCTTTTGTTGGTAGTCAAAATGTTTGGATTGGACCTTGAATGTAAAAGAAGATGTGATAAATTACTCTTTTTCTGGGGGTTATTGCTGGCATGTTTTTCCTCTTTTTCAGCAACACCAGCAGTGGTTCAGGCCGTGAACCTCTATATGTATATACGTATATAAAAGTATATGTGTTTTCTATCACGATTTGTCACTAGTAAAATGTAGCTTATCATAAAATATGTTCATTTCCCCAGTGGAGAAAGATAAGGATTTTTCTCACCAGAGAAGACACTACAAGGAGTTCCGTTTTGATCTGACTCAGATCCCAGACGGAGAGGCGGTGACAGCGGCAGAGTTTCGGATCTACAAGGACCGCAGTCATGTCCGCTACGATAATATCACTCTGAAGGTTACCATATATCAAGTCATCAAGGAATATCAAAACAAGTAAGAGCCAAAGCAACTAAAAACCACACACTAAAGCTGTGCATATACTGCAGTACTCCATTTTTCTACTTTCTGATACTTTGTACACACATTCTGAACTAATACAAATGCAAATAATGTTTTTTCAGCGAACTGAAAAAAGAACATTAGCAAAGACCCTGCATCCAATCTGTTTGCACAAAAACAAAGCATTTAAAAAAATACTCTTTGTCAGCTGCTGATTTTCTAGTAAAGAATCTGTAATTATAAGCAAGTAATTTAATTAAAAAAACCTTGACAGAGACTATTCTGTGACATAAATAGTACTTCTCTATTGTGCTTATCTGTTTCTGCCTCTGTCAATTTACGAAGGCAGGCTACCACTCGTGTTGCTACTTTTATTTAAAGAAGATATCTTCCTGCAGCATATCACTGCCTTTAAGGGTGTAATCCATTGAGGATAAACAGGCTCATTCTTGATATTAGGCAGAGAGTTAATCAGGCTTAAGATAATGAATCAGTCTTTTAAACATCAGGGGGAAAAGGAAATTAGCAAAGACCCTGCATCCAATCTGTTCTCAGATATTTGAGAAACACAAAGCAGACAGAAAACCTTTACTTTGTTGTAATACAGGAAAAAAGATTTAATGTGTGCAACACAATTAAAAATGGCAAACACTCCATCAGCTGTTGTCTGTCTGTCGGTTAAAAGCTTTCCACTCGCATCCTTCTATCTCAGACTCTGCTCTACTTCATTCGCACCATGTCTGCCTTACAAATATAGTTCTCGGATAAAGAGAACTCCATTAGCAAGTTGGCCACTTATGAAGCTTGGAAGGTCCATCAGTTATCACTCGTCTTATGTTGCCTGCCAAGCTGGCCGTGTCCCAGATGAGGATGAGGACCCATATTGTGGGGGGTGGAGCGGTGCGGCAGAGAAGCGGGAGAGGGGGTGGGGGTGCGGCGTGGGGTTGCAGGGGCTCCCTTGGGTGCTCCCATGTTCCCTGTTATGCCCACCACCTGCCTGTCTTAACAATATTCCGGAAGTGTAAAGCATGACATAGCTGAATACACAAGGGTGTACTTAAAAGTGGGCCCACATTTGCTTGCCAAAAATGTGTGTGGGTGATTGAAGGGAAGATATGGCCCTCCCGGGCTTTGAAAAGGTCCAAGTCAATGGACTCTGTCATCTTAAAGGGAAAAAGCAGTTCTTGTTTTTTCAGAGAGAATATTTGAAGTAGTAGTAATCCGTTTTCTAAATAGAAATTAAATAGATCTCTGCCAGCACCTTTACTTTTTTTAAAATGCACATATGCATTGGTGCGTTCTACCAAATCATGTGCCATTACAACAACAAAAAAAACCTGTTAGGGTTAAGTACAGACTGCAGTTAATGATGTCGCATAAGCACATTGTTAGTGTGAGATTTGACTCGCTGTAATGGTGACCTGCAATATTTACATTAGTTTATGTTGTACTATAATCTCTTATTATTTGAAGATAGTTATCTTTCTTCTTTGTCTCTATTTGAATAGAAGAGTTACAAATGTCTGATTCATATTTTTAGTAGTTGTTAGAAATTCCCCTGAGTGCCTTAAAAGGTGGGGTACCCTTGGAGTCAGACAACTGTGCACCAACCTGATTTATTTTCACTCCAGTCCATCAGCATCACGCTGCATCCTGCACTGGTACTGAACTTTTGCTACTGAACATAAATTGCTAATGGAGAAAAGATCATTTGGTGGAGACAGATTTGTCTGAAACGTGTAGAGTTACCGCCATCGTTTGGTGTCCACTCCCTGCAGCGCTCTGTGGAACAGTACATCTTGTAACCACAGATTAAGGTGTGGGATAAACATTTTTCCTCTCGGATTTGGCCGTGGAATTAGGGAACTTTTACCCAGACAAATTAAATTATCACAGGATGTAAGCTAAAACTGCACATTTCAGCAAGGAAGTTCAGCAGGGTGTCACTCATAAGGATTAATCTTGATTTTATTGCACCTGTAATAAACATGGGAAAAGCTGTTGAACCATTATGGAAAGTTGTCTTGGTTGTGTTTAACCAGCACTGTGTAACCGCCAAAAGGCGCAGCCTTATCCTAACTGCATTTTCAAAAGGAATCCAATGCCAACTGCAAAACGGAGCTTTTCCAACTTGAGCTGATTGATGCCGTATGTCAGGCTTATGGTAAAAATACAGAAAGGCTAGTCTACATGAGTCATATCTGCTGAAATGTATTGTCTGTCAAATACTTAAGTTTTATTTTACCACACATATCTGCAGTTTATTATGAATCACAGCTTTGTTTGAACAATGATTTCTTTTCATGTTTAGCACACAAATTTTATGAATCATCCTATTCAATACTTTTTAGAAAATGATGTTTGGCTTTAGAATGATAAAGAGGTGAAGACAGCGCAGTCTAACGCCGTCAGTGATACCTCATTTATCTGTTCCAGGATTCAATCTTATGGCCTTGTTATATACCTCTTGCAAAAGTGTGCTAGCTGTTTGCATCATTTAGCCATATTTTATTTAATGCAGATGTCTGTTTTATTGTTCTTTCTTGCCTTCAGAGATGCAGAGACATTCCTACTTGACTCCAAAAAGGTCCAGGCCTCTGATGGGGGCTGGCTAGTGTTTGATATAACAGCCACCAGTAACCACTGGGTGATGAACCCACAGCAGAACTTAGGCCTGCAGCTCTGTGTGGAGACTGTAGATGGCAAGTGATGTTAACTTTACTCTCCTTTTCTCATTTTGCTTGCAACCTTGCCTGATTTATTTCACATGAACCCAAATAAAAGATCATCTGTTTGAGACAATCTTCATTGTCACCATTAAATATCTAAGACTGCTCCAATTGATTGATTGAATTGAACGTTTTCAGTGATAATTTCCCATCAATTGTCCTGAATGCACACAATATGATTAATGGTTTTCTGCTTTTCGAAGTCAGGCTCACCTTGAAACAGCCATAAATTAACTTTAAAAAAAAGCCTCCCTTTTCTTTAAGTGTTGCTTTAAAGGTTTAATTTACCTTCTGTTTTTCTAAAGGACGAAGTATCAACATTAAATCTGCTGGAATCATTGGGAGGAACGGGCCCCAGTCCAAACAGCCGTTCCTGGTTGCTTTCTTCAAGGCCAGCGGGGTGTTGCTTCGCTCTGTCAGAGCTGCTGGTGGGAAAAAAAAGAACCACAATCGCAATAAATCTACTAATCAACAAGAATCATCAAGGGCACCAAAACCTGGAGGTATGTGCACTCATGGTGCTGTAAATATGCTATTAGAGTTTTTATAATTCCCTTTACCCTGTATAAAGCTGGTCATTAACGTATATTCATACCTCTTTTTTCACTGCTGATAGCCTGTTCGACATCCATGTTTACACTAACTTATCGGTCTGATTTGAGAGTCAGAATATTGTTGTTAATTTCAAGGCTTTCTGGAACTAATTACTGACCAGAAAGCCATAAAATTGAAACAATGCTTTGGCCATTGGTTCACAGCTTTTACTTGTATACAAGAAAAATCACATGTGGATGAACAGACTTTGCTCAGAGGAAATCTTTTCACTTTAAAAGCTTATTGGTTCAATTCCTTCAGTAACAACTAATCTTACATTTCCTCTTTATTATTGCTGAGGTTCCCTAATGTGTTAGTAAGCACTTTATATTGTCTTCTTTCATATTGTGTATTAAACATGTCAATCACAAGCTGGGAGTTGTAGCAGAAGCAGCAAACATGCAATCCCAGAGGGGTAGAAAGCAAAATAAATTGGTGCTTTTTCCCCCACTCCACTTATTACAGTTATATAACTAAGAGATATAATGGATGGTGTCTTATCCCCCCATGACATGCTCCTGTAAATGTCATCAGTCACTTCAAGGAATAATTAATAATCCAGCACACTGATGAATGGATTACAATTATCCACATGTTTACATTGCCTGTTGTGTAGATGAATGACTCTCTGCAGCTCCGTAGTCAAAAGCGTCAACATGTGTAACTCCATAAGCAATAAATGTGGTGTAATATTAAGTGAAAAGCAAGATATAAAGACGTGTTATTTTCTGTTACAATAAACAAAATTATTTTTCAGATTATAACACCAGTGAACAGAAGCAGGCCTGCAAGAAACACGAGCTTTATGTCAGCTTTCGAGACTTGGGCTGGCAGGTAAGAGACACAAATTGTTGATGACTATAATTATATAATGAGAAAACAAACTGCTTAATAAATAAAGAATTCTAAGCGCTCTGCTACTTTTGTCTAGGATTGGATCATTGCACCGGAGGGCTACGCAGCTTTTTACTGCGACGGCGAATGCTCGTTTCCACTCAACGCACACATGAACGCAACAAATCATGCAATTGTGCAAACCCTGGTGAGTGTTCTTTAAAGTACACACTGCGATTGCGTGTTGCAATAAAATTACGCTATAAGCTAATAATGTTCTTACCATTTATAATTCATTTGAAAGCTCACTGCTGCTGCACCTCTTTTATAGGTCCATTTAATGTTTCCTGACAATGTGCCAAAGCCATGCTGCGCCCCGACCAAACTCAACGCAATATCAGTACTTTACTTTGATGACAGCTCTAATGTTATCCTGAAGAAATATAGAAATATGGTAGTTAGATCTTGTGGGTGCCATTAGTGGTGAGGCTCAAGTTTAATTTATGCAATCTTGGTTTGGGAATTGCTGGAAAACACATCTGCTGCAGGTGTGATGTGATGTACAGTATTATGTATATAAAGTTTTATTACTTAATTTATTTTCCTTTTTTTTTTTTTTAAATAGCACTGAATATTGTCGTATTTAAATGATTAGGGAAAAATTATCATTTCACTTCTGTGTCCGTTGGCATATACTCTGTCTTGCTTATATTGTTAAGATAACCTGTATTCACTGGAGTCATGATCACTTCCCCTACTTTTTTTCTACTTTTTCAATGCTTATTACTTATATTGATTTATACAGATACAACCATTTTAAAGGGCTGGCTAGTCCATGACAGGACTTGTTACTGTGGTAGCCAAAAAAATGGCAGACAAGTGTGTTGCAGAGTATAATACAAGTAAGTACAATATGCAGTATGTAGTGAAAATATATTTTTTAACCCAAATTATGGACTTTTCCTAAAGTGTTAATGGCAAAAAATTGACAACATGCCCCTTTTGAGTCTCCCACCGTCAACCTATTCTAGTGTTTTTATCTACCTGATTCTTATATAAATGGCTTTGGGACATTATAGCTCAGGCTTAAAGGGGATCTCATTACAATCACGAACACAGCAGAGATCTATTAGCACTAAAATAAAAACTTGAACAGCCTGCTGAGAATATTTTAAGGTTGAATCAAACACTGAGTGTTCTCTAATATAAACCACACAGCCCAAAGCTATTTTCAAGCTGTCACTACCTTTCAACATTGAGACTGTTACACCTTTTTAAAGCCAGATTTCTTTTTGGTTTTTTTAGGGTGGGTTCTCGAAGGGGATTATGTCAGTCTAAATGTCACTCATGAATCTTTACAAATGATGTCACTTCTTAACGTTTATGTTCATTTCTTCCATTAACACTGTCTCTGATTTCTTTGTAGACTTGTTTATAGCTACAAACTATCTTTGCTCCTCATTAATCCTAGCTTATGTTTGGGAAGTATATCTTAATGTAGAGTGTTGTGTATTTTTAATAAATGTACCTCTTTGAAAGTTCTCATTTTCTGCTTTGCCTTTGATTGTGCTTCACCTTCACAGTTTTTCTTGCTCCATTTATCACCCTAAAGTTTTAAAAGAACCCTCAAACTTCATTAAATGCATTATTTAATCCTGGAGCTTTTGAGTGCCACCAGCTGGAAGTCCTCCAGTCTTTTTTAAATTCTGGTTCATTTTTCAGTGTGGGGCTCAGCGGATGTTTTACACTCTGTTGCTGGACTTCTGTCTCAGATTTATAAATGTTTGACAAGTATGATATAAACTAAAGGTCCACCCACAGACATGTTGACATGCTCTAAGGGAATGGTAGTGGTACCGGGGCTTGCAGTAAAGCAACGCTGGGACCTCCAAAGACAGCCCAAAAGGGTGATTTCCACAAGGCAGTCAGCACAGCAAAATACATCATTCTGTAAGCAAGGTTTTTCAGAATTGGGAGAAACAATACCATCCATCACATGATTTATGGATTCTGTATGGTACACCTTTGCTCACTAGCATTTAGTAAACCTATTTTGGATGTGTTCAGAGCTCACATTCACCCCTGGAAACAAAGTGGAAACCATAAACAAAGCTGGGTGTCACTGCTCTCATTCAGGTCAAGCATAACTTCCAGAAATATGCAAGCGCACTTTCTATTTCCAAAAAGTCCTCTGGTTACGCATGGATTTTCAATGGTCTTGGAAATGTAGGGATTAGGTTAAAGATTAATATTTATTTACACAACTGTGTTGACCTTCAGGGAACACAGGATATGTACTGTTGCACTTTTTCTCCCCCTACCCTCCCACTTTTATAACATTTTTTTTCTCTGACATGGCAGAACATTGAGTGACTGTATTTCACTTAATTAAAAGCAGTGGCTCGCCTGCCCAGATGTTATGTGGGCTCCATCTAAAAGCAGTGTTGACATTCAGTGAATAGAAGAGGCCACCTGCTAACTTAACTCTTGGCTTCGGGGGTGATTTGCATTCCTGCGGCCTGTTGCCTGGCATGATTACTTCTAGCACTTAACAATCCCATCTACTGTTTAATATCATGGATTCTTTCCAATTCAGCTACATTTCTGCCTTTCTGACTGTATTGCGGGAGCTGCTATGAATGAGCTTCTATTTAAGTTCTCCAAACCTACACGGACTGCTCAACAGCAACCTCCTGACCACATGAAAGGAAAGGGTAACAATTGCCATACTCAGGGCAGATTATTATAGTGGCCCCTTCTCTTCTGAGACCCCTGCGGTTAAAAACAGTCTGCAATGAGTCAGAGGTGCCTTGACATTCATCAGATCAGCACTTCTAGTGGCCACTTCTGAATCATGCTGAAAAAGGTCACAACCCCTAGTAGTTTACTTTTCATGAAGGGCTTCTTGTGAATTATTCATGCATCATGCTCTCAGGTTTATAGTATACGTCACAACATACTGTTGGCTTTACATAAACATAGTTACATAATGACAGGATGTGTTTCCAGGTGCTGATATTAAGCTTACCACAAACATTCCCTTAATCTGATTGGGAAAACAGACGGGTTCATGTCAGCGGCTGTTAAGAACATGTTCCCCTATTCAGCAAACAGGATATATTTATTAGAGAGATCATCTTAAAGGTTTTACCAGGAAAGCTTGGAGGTCATTTTAATGAAATCTAAACCCTCACCAGCAGGAAATTCATGGACAAATGCTGTAAAACAAATGCAAAAAGCTACGAGTTCCAAGTTTAGATGTGTCACTTGAGTCTGGCATTCTGAACGTAGCCTTACAGATTATGCACTGAACTAAACAGAGGATTTGCTCCTTACTGATTAGCAGTTACCCACCAGGTGACACAATTATGTCACTGCTCATAGGAGCTAAATTAAATTCCCAGCAGTGCTATAGAATTAGTTGTACAATTTTCACACTAAAGACATGTTAATGTGAGTTTTTAATTCAGTGTGAAAGGACACATTGAAAACCCCGCACACACACACAGTGTATTTTTTATGTCAGTAAATCACATTTCATGTAATTTCCCATTTATTTATAGCGTAGTTAAAGTATTTTGAGTTGTTATCCATTCTGTAAACAACAGTTCTGAATTGGAAATGAAAATCAAATGTGGCCAGCAGCCCACATCGGATTTTACACAAACACATGCTCATAAACTGTGAAACTAAACATTTGTTCAGTCTTACTAGAGTTGACTGTAACATACTCATTTACAGGCACTGTCAGTTATATTACAAGCAAGTAAGATGATTGACGTGATCGCATTTTTGTAAGACTAACACTGTTTCATGAAATAATAGATATTATTCATTTAGTTTAGCAGTTCCGTGTTTCGTGGTCTTACTCGGTGTTATCCAGAGATCCTTTCCTCTCTGTGGCTCAAAGTTTATTTTTAAGGTGTCACCTTGCAGTCCGGCAAGTGAAATTGTATCTAATAAAAATGTTGTGCAGTTTACCTAATTCATCTCCCCACATATGGTTCTCCTTATTTGTATTCTGTGGGTGGGCTAGGACTTCCATACAGCTCAATCAGTCCCTCTTGAAAGGGAGACCATATGGGTCACATTTTTACATGTTGTTTGGTATGACAAGGCTGCAGCAGGACCAGTGAGGAATGTGTCCTCACAGAGGGCAGCGCAGAAACCCTGTTATGTTTGCTTGCTATTCACATATGCACATTACAAGACGAGACAGGGTTTTGGGTCCTCTGAGTTACAACAGACTGTTTGTGAACTCGACTGTCACTTCCCATTAATGTTCGAGCTGGCACCTGCACATTTAAACAGTCTATATATCTCAAACTCTCTGAATTTCATTTCATTTCATTAAAATGCATGCGTACTGCTTTAAACAGATTCATATAGAGTTGGGTTTGTAAAGTAAACACTGGTTGGACTGTCCCTTCTCTTTTTTCTCTTATTGCCAGCAGCATTTGTGAAACATATTTTCCTTGAAAAACCATAAAACACGAGTCTTTTAAGATCCTTTTGTGGTTTGGTCTATGCAGAAATATAACCTTCCGGTATGACTTGCTAACAATGTCTGCTCCTTCCTTTTTGTGCAGGTTCTCTTGTGTCGCATATCTATTGAACAATTTATGTCTGAGATAAAAGAAAAAAAAAAAGGTTTAACACTAAAACTGCCAACAACTCAGTACCTCCTAGAACCGCTGTGAAGTCATTTTGACCTCGCACCACTGCAGGCTTTTTAGAAGTCTGTTACCGTTTGGTCATTTTTTTCCAAAACAGTACAAATGAATGAAATAACATCAGAATTGTATGAATTTTGCCACATTATGAATTCAAACTATAAATGGAACAACACATGTAATGAAATATGAGAAATCTGTCAAACAGATTACAAAAATGACTATTGCTCATGAAAATGAAAAATGACTGATTGTTCTCAAGAGAAATGAACATGAATACAAAAATATTTACAAAGAAAGAGCGCCTTGGTCAAAAATACTTGGAAACCACAGGACTTTCCACTTGAAGTTCTGCCATGACGAGCACAAAGACGGAGAAAAGGGCAAATCTGGAGCAGCACAATGACTGAGAAGTAAATCCGGTGAGTTTATGCACACACACAAATCGCAAAAGTTATTAATAGGCAACAAACATTCAGGAGAGTCGTAGTTTTAGGGCTAAATTTAGGGTAGGGCTCTGAGTTGCCAAACCTTGGTCAGAGTTAGGGTTACGGTATAGGGTTAGAAAGTTTGGTTGTTGGTTCAAGGGTCCTTTTATTCAGTAATTCTCTTCAGTCATTTTGAGGTTGATCAATAAAGTGTACATATTCTGGAAAGTTTATCAAGAATGTCACAAAAAGGTACAAATATTTCATCTCAACTTAATGGGTGTTACGCCCCAGCCCTGCTAAGGAAAGGGAAGTAAGATGGAACTAGTATGCAAGACATATATGCAAGATGACAATGAAATAAAAGAATTACAAATCCAAACAATTAAGGCACCAGCAGAAGCTACCAAATAAACAATGGACAAGACAGCTCCAACAGTTCAATCAATACAAAACCACTGAAGGCACGGGGTTCAACATAAGCTAAAAGTGCAAAGTGCCTCAGCTAACAGCTAACGCTAAGCTAACAGAAACGAGCGCGACTGTTTGCAGCCCTGAGGCAGTCCAGGAAGAAACAAGAGACGCACAACAATCTAGTGCCTCAGCAGCACGGCGCTAGCAAAACAAACACTGTACACAGCCAATACAGAAATAAGAAGCACAGGGTGCAAACCTGCAAGCAGCAACGCAGCCGCCCCCGAAGAAACACCGGCGTCATCTTTAAAAGATCCCGGGCCTCCCGCTGATTGGTCCAACAATGTTCGATGCGGAAGAAGAGGAGCCAACTAGCGGGCGCTGCGGAAGTCCCGTCGCGATGACGCGTTACGCAGAGGGACGGGTCCGAAGAAGCGACACAAGGGAGAAAAAAAAACAATAAACTACAGAAATAGCTGAAAAGGACTGGGCAGCAGTTTATATGGAAATTTATTTTTTGCATAAGGGGTAATGAAAGTTTAAATGAGCTCAGGTAAAACCATTCTTTTATTCTTTCTCTTTTATACCAGACTCTTCAAAACTCATATGATGATTTTTAACACTCTTTTAGGAACATGACATGGGTTTTTATTCAAGCAGAAGAGTTACATGCATTTTAATACGGGAGAGGGGTTCTAGTGTTAGAGGTTAAGCAGGTGCACAGTTTCGGAGATCTTTTGTTAATCACGCTGATTTACTGTCTCACATATCTGCACACGATTATGGACTGAGAATAGAAAGAAAAAACAAAAAGGAGGCAGTTTCCTCTTATAAAAACCTCATATTGGTTTGTTTTCAATTTGAAAACATTCCAAAACAACCCAAAGCCTTCAAATTCGACAAAGAAACTATACTGCAGTAGCCAAGACAATTAAAGGTATCTTGCTATAGGCTACTGTAGAGTGATAGTAATACTTTGCTTAGCACCACTGCAACCTCCAAGATGAGCAATCACACATGTTTTATGGATTCTATAACCTTTGGGTTGTATTTGGAGGCATTGGCCAAGATTTAAAAAGTATAAATAATGAACTCTATTACTTGTTTTCTCAGAATTCTACTACTTTACATTCAAATAGAAAAAAAGTCTCATCTCAGTCTTCATCAGACTTTCTTATTCTTTTTCTTAGTTCTAATAAGGCCTCTGTGTCCATAACAGCTTTGATCAGAAAACCATTCTGTAAGTTGTAATCTTGTATTAATCAATGTTACTGCAATTGTTTAAAAGAATGTAGATGTAAATTTTGCAAAACGCATTAGACCTCAGCAGGTTGAGGTTTTTGGTTCTGATGTTGTCACATTTCCAAGAAATGAATGAGTAAAACATGCTACTGTCACCATTTTACAGTTATAGGCACACACAAAGATGTCAACAGCTACGACTTAACCCAGTTCACGTTTACTTTGGCAGCTGTAAATTTTACTGTGAAACCCAATTTCTCCCACCAAGGATAAGGATACACTGAGGGAAATCTCTATACTTTATGATCCAGGTGGAGCCGTAATCCAACCATGACATCCTCCAAGGTACAATATAAAAATCTGCACAATAAATATCTGGCTGCTTAGAAACATCCGCTTCAATGTGGTGTTAATGCTTTTGTGAAGAATGAATTGCACCCTATTGATCATTTATTGGCAACAAATTAAATGTTTTTGATCTTTTGTTTTGGATATATATAAAAATATAAAGAGCCATATCGCTAGAAGTGGCTCAGCCTCACTCTGGTGCATGCACAAGTTTAACAGTCCTTTATATGATCATGTGTGGACACGAACCCAACACATCGGTCAGTGGCTTTTGTGACTAAAAGCCATGGGGCGCTCAGTGGTGTGATTACTGTGAGGATAATCTTTAACACATATGCTGTCTCTGAGGGAAGCTGTGGAAAATTGGCTCCAAGCGGCCAGCCTTCCTGAAGAAACTGTACAAAAGGCTGCTATTCCTACAAAGGCCTTGACATTTTATTAAAAAGGGTGTTTGTGGTAATTTTTTAAAACATTATGCATTCATGCATTCATTCATTTATACCATCAAGTGGTGTGTAGCTGACTGAGTGTATTCATAGCAGACAAATTAACCCTTTCATCTTCCAGGAATGTGAAAGACTGTGTTATGATTATTACTTTCAGGGTGATGATAATGTGCTATTCGCCCAGCACCAGCACTCCCTTGTTGTCACAATTCAGTTAAATCCATGATGTAGAAATTGAAGACGGATGGAGGATGAAAATTGATTAAATCTGGTTCCTGTTTTCTTTCTTCCACTTTGTTTTCAGTATATATCTGAGAGCTTAAAACCTCTTTCATGCCATGCCGAAACCTGTACTCTATGAAGTGCTGCTTTGCACATCTGTTTCTTTCTACGTGCAAAAAAAAGGAGAATATTCCCTTTCTTACCTCAGAAGCCTATAGCATGGCGTTTGCAATGTTTGATTTTTATTTAACATTTTAAGACATTCATCTTCAGCTTGGTCTCCAAAATCCTCATGTGTGAAAATATATTGTTCTCGGGAGATGCTCAGAGACATCCTCTTTCCTGTCAGGACGTATCTGTTTGGCTAATCTACACAAACCTGGAGACGACGTTTAACCTTCTTAAAAAAAGGTTGTGCACTGGTTTTTGAGTGGGTAATCAACATTATGTTTCATATTATTATTAATAATAATTTGGTGCTATAACAAAATAACACTAGTTGAACTAAGCTTACCACATGATATTTTTTGTAAGCAGTCAAATTTACCTGTACTTTTACACCATCTTAAACTCAAAACTTTTAACTCACCTGTATAACATGGATCTGTTGGAGCAGGAACCTTCCCCCCTGAAGGCCAGCTCTTTAAAGCTGCCATCTGCAGCTGTTTTTTGTCAAGATAAACCAGAGTTGCTGAGTTTCCTTAAAAGTAGGAATGTTAACCTGCCTGTTAGGATAAAGCGACTGATGTAGTTTCTATCACGGATTGAAAATGAGTCACTAAAAACTCAATTTTGTTTGACAGACAGCAACAAATGATGACTGTTACAGTGATGATAACAACAGATTACCCATAGCACTCATTAAGTTTAGATATATCTGGATTTTGATGCTGCTTCACAGTCATATTAAAAGAATTTAAAGTCCAGGAAACCCATGAAACGTATTTATTTGTAGGAAAGTAAAACTTCAACAGACAACTTTTTAATCTAAAAGGCATAATTGATGATTTGTTAAAAATTCAAACATTAGATTTTTGTCTTTTATAGTTCATGCTGCTGCACATTGTTTTTCCATACCCAAAGGAAGCATGAATAAGTGATCTGAGCCCATACACTAAAAGAGGAATTTTAACATTTAGAGGGTGGCAACTGATAGACATCAACCTTGAAACCTGCTACAAAAAAGGCTTTTCAAGCTTGATCATATGAGTCGCCCTCCTCCCCTGAGAGGGAGGCAGAGGTCTCTCATCACAGGGCAGTTTAGCGTGGTGGGATGGTTGAATGGTAGGACTTCATTAAACCCTTCTATTGTTAACATCTGGGCTCAAAATGGCCCCTTCTCTGGTAAATGTTGCCCTGGCTTAACAAGGGATTTTATTACACCATGCAGTTGACATTGGCAGCAGTGGCACGTCTGGCAATGGAAACCCCTCCACAGTTTAGGTCACAGGAGATCAATCAAAGCAGGCTGTTTCCCTGAAGCCTTCAAGTTTCAGCAGAACAGGGGGGGGGTTATTGAATCAAGACGAAACATCAACTGTAAAACACATGCTGTTTTTCTACTTTATTGTACACAGCCAACTTTCCTTTATGAACCTGGATCAGTCCTAGTTCAAAGTGAAGCACTTATCTCTTCTATTGCTCCATTTACTACTTTGCTTCACACCATTTCCTCTCTCTCAGTCTCCACCCCCATCGCGCTCCGTGTTGATCCCCCTCCCTACTAGAGATGTGGTCGCTATGGCAACTGCTGAATCATACTCCACCATCTGCAGCCGTCCTCCTAATTTAATCTCTTCCTGCAGCTAGGCCCTCTGTCATCCTGCATTAGTGATCTGACACATCAATTTGCTCCGTTAGTTGCAGCAAACTGTGCAGGTTATTCGCAAAGGACACAGAAGCGCAGCAGGCTGAACAGCAGCCATTCGAATGGGTAACGTACCCACTACGGTGAAGCACTGCCTGAGCTATCAGCAACTCATCGAGGACTATCCATGGCTGAGACGCTGGTTGCAGGAGGAGAAGGTGGGCGTCGTTTTTCCTTCTTTCTAATCTGCTGCACATGCTCTGCCACATGACTCCCTTATGACAGAGAGGCTGCACTGCAGCCAGCCACTGTTGACGGCACTGATGCTGCTTATATAATGATGACCCTCAATTGTAAGATGCATGTGATTTTCTCTAAATAAGTCTAATTTTTATATTTTGAACTGATGTACTGTTGCAGTACATTACAATGGATTATTGATAACAATTCAAAAGCTTATTTAATATGTGTAGGAGCAAAGTATAATGCATTTATGTAAAATACATAAAGGAAACACTGTGGAGTTAATATGTTTCTCCATCAGTGTCTGCTGACTGTGTTGATGTAAACACCAGCCAGTGAGACTGTCTGCACAGCCCTGCATGATGGCAATGTTTTAACTCCCCCCCACCTATAGTCCCAAAATTCTGCCAAAGAACAAATGGCACTTTTTGGCATTACATAACATGCAGATGTGATTGTTGGATGATCTTTACAGTAAGCTTCTTTGATTCATGTTGGAGTGAGAGATTAATAGATGCTGTATTGGCATCTGTGGCTAGTTTGTTAGCATGCTAACTTTAGGAGATATCTCTTAGGCATAATCTCAGCTGTTCAGTTGCTGTTGTTCCTTTACATTTTGTTGATAGATGTTTAAGACTTTACAACTTTAAAGTTCCCTTCCCACAAACAATTAAATAAAATAGAACTAAAGTATCCTATGCACAGGAGCCATTAGAGTAACTTAAATCTAATTAATACCATTTTACCACTGCTCACTTTGCTGTAACCTGGCTTAATTAACCACTAAGAACACTTCTGGAAAGCTGTTAAGCTGTAAACACTTAATTTGCAGTTGTAGCAACATTTAGCTCAGCAGTTGGGTTGGACTGAAGCAAAAAAAAAATCCAGTGAGTGCCGGTGTGGCTCCATGTGTGCTGGATCAGAATCATTTACATTAGCAGGTTATGGTCAACTAGGTGGTCTTTTTCTGAAATACCACTGACAGCTATATAAATTCTTCAATAAGGCTCAGACCAGAAAAATACCCTGATCCTCATAATATCCCTTGTGGGATGTGGAGTGGAGTTACCCTACCCCTCTTTCCCAGCCGCTTCTCTGTGACACATCGCCCCAGTTTGCATCCTAATAGCATGACAGGGTTATGTTTTAGTTCTCAAATTTCATCCAACATGTCCTGGAGCATCCCACGCCAAAATGATGGCTGACTTGTGTGTGTCTTTAAAGAGTGGTATCTCTCTCTTTTACTCGTCTTTTTGTTCTCTCTCTTTGATATCATTCCCAGACCATTACAGGGCATGAGTATCCAGAGTTTGTTAAGCTTGTTGAAGTCGGGCCAAGAGATGGACTTCAAAATGAAAAGGTACACGCTGTAATTTCAATTTATTGGCACCCTTGTTTTTTATGACTATACACAATAATCCCTGGAATCTCTCATTTATTTCTGCATGTAAAACATATGGGTTGTGTGCCATAATTGCTGGGAGCATATGTTTCACATTTTCTTTGAAATGGAATAGGAGAGATGATTCTGGCTGAGTTTCCTATGCTTAGCACGTCACAGCTTTATCATTATCCTATTGTACACCAGCAGTACAACAAGATATTTTTTTTTTGCAGATTGCACTGGCTGTAAAAATAAGTGTATTATCAGGCATCTTAGAAAGCAAGATTCAGCCTGTCAGATACAGATATCACCCTGAATGGCACACAGCATAGCAAATGTTATAAAAAGCCATATATCTGCTTTTGCTTGTTGCTTCTTCTATCTTGAGTGGAATCAAATCCAGAGAGAGTTGTTTCAGTTTCTTTGTTCCTCAGGAAATTGTTCCGACAGGGGTGAAAATCCAGCTGATTGACATGCTCTCAGGAACAGGCCTGTCTGTGATCGAGGCCACCAGCTTTGTGTCTTCAAAGTGGGTACCGCAGGTAATAACTCTTCTTTGTGCACAGCAAAGCAGTGCTGAGTGATTTATTAGGCACACTTTCTTGCCTGCATAAGTAGTGAGGGAAAAAACGCTCTTCTAGACCAGCATCCTTAGTGAATCCACAGATGGTTTTTGGAATAAATGTTTTATTTTTCACATAGACACCCTCTCATTTGATGTTTTTTTTATATACTGACATGAAAATAATTCAGTCCTTTATGGATGGTCTGCAAAAGATGATGTATTTCCAGGATCATGTTCAGGTTTATGTTTCTACATCATGTGTTTTTCCTTTCTTCATTTAGATGGCAGACCACACTGATGTCCTCAGAGGAATTCAGAGAGCACCTAACGTTCAGTACCCTGTTTTGACACCTAACATGCAAGGCTTTCAGGACGCTGTAAGCATTCTTTAAAACCATAATTCATATAATTTATCATGTTAACCCCTGCTTGTCAATTTGAGTTAAGTGCTTCAGCTGCTTTCTATTCAGATAATTCCCTGACTAACATAAGAGTGACTCCATCACAGCTCATTTTCTCTGCTCTGTCTTAAGGTTGCAGCTGGTGCTACTGAAGTGGCAGTGTTTGGGTCAGCATCAGAAACCTTTAGCAAAAAAAACATTAACTGCACCATAGAAGAAAGTATGCTAAGGTTTGAGGAAGTCATTAACACTGCAAAGGAGCGACAGATTCCAGTCAGAGGGTGAGTAACCAGCAGACACAACGAATGAAAATGCATTAAACCTTTTTTCAGACGCAGATACACATTAAACTACCGTAAACCGAACAGTGAATATGTGGTCAGCAAGCAGTGCAATATTGACGACAACCATGAGAAAAACAGCACATTAGTAGAAAAAATGGTACCTTCCCACAGTGTCACAGAATGACGAGTAATTAGAAAGAGATTAGATTTTAAGTCTGGATCAGTACCAGGCTCTAAGATCATATCTGGTAACAGATCAAACTGTGTTTAACCTGGCAAGCTTCATCCTTATTCACAGGCAGATATAACAATCAGCAGCCATTTGTTGTATTCTTTCAGAACATTGTGATTTGTGTTTTGTGTTGTCAAAGCTGTTTAAGTATCCATTGATTTGTTTCCTCTTTCAGGTATGTGTCATGTGCACTCGGGTGCCCCCACGAAGGACACATTGAACCTTCCAAAGTTGCTGAGGTGAGCTCATAATGGAGTGCTTCATGTAATAAAGAGATAAAAGATTTCATTACAGCAGGCTCTTATCTCAGCACTCTGAACAACTGTCCCTGGAGGTGTGGTGCTGTTTAAACTCTTTAATTAATTCTGTTTGTTGTTAGTTTATTGTCATGTGCGAATGTTAATCACAGAGTTGTGCTGAGAGAATTCATTATCATTCTTCTGTAACCACAGGATAACTTTATTCTACACTCTGAATCTTTGGAAATCAAATATTTTGAGACATTGTCTCCGTTCTTCAGGTGGCAAAGAGGTTATATGACATGGGATGTTACGAGATTTCCTTGGGGGATACCATTGGTGTCGGTACTCCAGGTTCCATGTATAAGATGCTGCAGGTGGTGATGAAGGTCGTCCCTATCGATGCTTTAGCAGTTCACTGCCACGATACGTACGGGCAAGCACTGCCCAACATCCTCACTGCACTTCAGGTAAGATCTCATCCTAAAATTAATCTCATAAGTCTAATCTATCTATTAATGTCAATAAGATGATTATATTTTATTTATATGGTACAGATCTATAGATTACAAAGCTGCTGCATAAAGACCTTTTCGCTCAGCATTATCTGTAAACATGAAAACTCTACATCTACATTGGTGGGAATTCTTATCACATTAATATTTTATCCAGCACCTTTAGTAAAAAGCAGAGGGGTTGTAGATAACGGAAGCAGCTTACTGGGGTCAAGGGAGGTTAGGAAGAAGAAAGCAAATAAATCTAAGCGATCTATGCAAACAAATCCAGAGGAGCAAGCAACAATCTGCAACAAATCAAGCGGGAGAGGATGATACAAAGGCAGGCGGGGAAAATGAAAAGGCTAAAAAAACGGGAGCACACTGACAGTCTGGCATGGTGAACGAACCAGCATTGATGTGCAAAATAAGGAGAAGGAGACTGCTCCTAAAATGAATCAATCACCTTAGACTCTCATGATAGCAAGCCCACATTTACAGTGGAAATATTTACATAAACTAGAAATTAAAAAAAAAATCTTCTGTTTAAACTATAGAAAAGCTAAAATTAAGTATAAATTATTGAGTGACTGCTTTAAGCAGGAGGTGAGAAGCATCTCAGATCCTAGCTGTCTGTATAGGAGTCCTCAGCTCTGCTGCTTCGTCCACAGTTAGTAAACCAGAAGTTAAGGAGACTGGCCAAAATGGTGGTGGCCCACACAGAACTTTGTGCCGGTATGATGTAGCAAAACTGTCTTTTATTGTTGTACTTTCTAAAAACACAGTGCTCCCAAAATTCTCTCAGTGAAGTGAAGCAGGACGGCTGTAGAAGCTGGGTATAGGGAAAAGTGTAAGTTGCGGAAAACAATAAGGCAGGTGCCAAACAGACATCATAGAAAATAGAGTGAATCGGAAATATGATGGAGTGATGAGAGGCAGTGGAGAAAAGAGTAGAAATATTCTGAAGTCTCATGTCAGAAAATGAAGACATGAGGTCTGATATTGCCAGCTTGAGTGACACTTTCTTTCTTTTTGTATGAATAGAAAACATCCAGATCCTTGTGGGAGGGATGTAGGTCTGTAGAGTGCTTACAAACACTGGCGTGGGTTAGAAGAGGAAGCTCCTTTACTTTAGTTGGGAGTGTAGATTCTGCCTTGGACAAGCACTAGACAGCAATGCATCATCCTCTTGATCGTCTAATCCTCTCATGTGAAATTGTTTGACAGCTTTACTTTCTGCTTTCCCAGCGGCTTGGCAGGGATTTTTTGGTACCTTTGCCTTCACATGCACATATTTCTCCTCATGATGAATATGAATATTCTTGTGGAGAACCACAGGTTGATTGTGGATAACTGCCCAGCCCGAGCATAAATCAGTATAGTTTCTCATGATGACATGAAGAGGAGCAGCCAGATGTGGAAGTGAAGTCGGTGGTTGGTGGTTCTTGTTCCAGGATGTATTTCAACTTTCTCAGGACACTGCCAACATTGTAGCAATCACAAGTCATTTGTATTAAGGTTTTAAATAATCATTCTTAGCATGAGTGAGTAATCATAGGTGATGCTGGTCTCAAGCCATCTCCTGAGACCATTTTTGAGGGACAATACATACATTTGAAGAATATCTTAGTGTTGATATTACACAGGGAATGGATTTAGTTATTAAAAAAGAGTCATAGGCATTGCTTTTTTTAAAATTTCCCTTATTTATCCCTCTTTTGTTGGATGCCAACAAGGGATAAAAAGAATCTAAATCCCAAAACTGGGCTTATAATTGCAGTTAAAAGGGACAAAACCCATGGGACACTGATTCCTAAGTGTTTCTGTGCTTAAGTAGATTTATTTGACATAAAAGTTTATCTTATTCTCTTAGATTTTCTTTATATTTTAAATGTTTAAGACTATAAAATCTTAGTTATTTAAAGTTGGAATAAATTCTGGTATTAAGAGTAGAAAGGGTTAAAAAACATTCTCTGTTCAGATGTTAATAAAATTCACTGTAAACCTAAATCTGCCTCATAGCTTTAGCATCAGCATGTCAGTTTGACATTATAAATATATCCTCTGTTATCTATGTGTAGGCTGCAATGGGTCACAGAGAAAACCAGGGACCATCAGTCAACAAGGAAGAGGGACATTAAGAAACATGATCTAAGCCTTTCCACAAAGCGAGATGATTCACAAACTGCATGCTGAACAAAAAACCTCCCAGAATCTTAATGAACATGAGATATTTCCAGTGGGCCCTCCCATCACAACACGCATTGTGGTACAGAAAACAAAAAAAAAAATGAACCATTGCAGTAATTCACTCTGTGGATGAACTGTCACTGGGGTGTTTTTCACCACACTGCCTGTAGCAAGTGTAAACCTGACATATATCCAGACATAAAACAGAGGTAATGCAGATATGGCTGTATCAGTTCTCTGGAACACATTGTCACTGCAGAGGAGGAAGCTCATTGGGGGATGGGTGGGTCAACAGATGTGAGGGGGTCAGCACAAAGGCTCACCTATTCAGTGTCTATTGGACAAAGCAACTGAGACCTAGGTGGATAGAAGGGCCCTGGGGGGGCTCCTAACTCGTCTGTCGCTTGGCTGTTGAACTCTTTGACAATGCTGTGCTTAAAGGCCAGTGGAAAAATGATCCTTTCATTTGCCCGACACAGAGGATGTGATGAATGGTGCTGCAGCTGCACACCCTGCTCTTGTACTTTTATTTTTGTGGGACTGTGCGGAGAAAATAATTATAATGCTTGCTGACTTTTGGTTTGCATAAGTTACTGCATAACTGCTGCAGTTAATTTACAGTCTTGTCCAGTGTCCAAAAATAACAAAGAGTCAGAAAGTCACACAAATATGCGTCGAGTCAAAGGCCGTCAACGTTGATGCATTCATTTACTGATATCATCCATTCATTCCTAATGATGTATCATTGCAGTTATATATTTATCATATACTGCCCTGCAACATGTATGAAAAGGACGACTTCAAGCCATACTGTAGGCTATTCACTGCACTAGTGCGCTTTTGTTGGTATAACCATGGAAAAACTGACTCACAGTCAAGCGATTATAATTTCTTTCTTCTAATAACAATGCTTTTCTTTTGAAAGTCTCACCGCCACGCTGCTGCACTGTACAGAAAAAAGCTGTATCCATGTGTAAAGTCGCACACATTTTTAAAGTTAGCTTTGATTTTGGATGGCAGAGTAAAATTCCTCTGTGGATCATATTTAAAATGATTCATCACAGCTGCCCCCATGGCCACAGAAAATAATAGCAGCCGGGGATATTTAGCTTACTATTTGCTCACCCATAAACAAGAAGGAAATGAAAGATTTTATCATAGTTTTTTCATTACTGTGTGCCAGAACTCCACACCACCAACTGGGAGAGAAATGAATTCCCCCAGTGCTGTCAGCCCTGAGTCACCTCTTTTGTTCCTGATAAAGACATTCCTCAGTCTTTGTACCTTTTTTTTTTTCAGGAGGTCTAGGGGGGCTTTGTTACAAAACTACTCTGGCAGGTCACACAATGACAATGTATGTACTTAGATTTCACAGACTTGGCAGCGAAAATTATTTATTCTTACCCGCAATTTTGGTGTATTGTGCACTACCGCAGCTGGGGAATACAGTACAACCTGTTTGGGCTCACACATGATCTTTCCACTAACAATAAACATTCATCTACTGTACGTTCTTTTGTCTGTGTGAGGTAGACGCTACAGTTCAGCAGGGGTCAATCATTTTGTTGTATTAAATGTAATATTACTCTTTAAAAATAAATTGCACACTAAAAGCTTAAAGCAGAAATATTTATCATTCTCTTACATGATCCAATATTTATAAGACAAGACAAATAAATAGAATAGAATAGAATAGAATAGAATAGAATAGAATAGAATATACTTTATTAATCCCTTTGGGAAGGTCACTCAGGGAAATTTGGGTACCAGCAGCAATACAACACCGACAGTCAGAGCAAGAGTTAAATAGAATAAAATAGAATATAGTACAGTAAAAAATAAAAGATTAGTGGAATTATGTACAAACATTGCACACCAGCATAGATGGTAAAATAATATAGTGCAGTAAAAGTAAAGGAATTATATACAAACATTGCACAGCAGCATAAATGCGGTATAATAATCCAAAGGTGTAGTTTCCATCTGTACCTACTGAAAAGGATTTATGCATAAAACATCATTTAAGAACAATAAATAAATAAAGATGTTCTTGAACTTGATGTGACCCTGCATGCTTAGTAAAAAAAATCCTAATTATTATTTTTGACTATTAGGAATGATATTGGCACCTCAATAGAATCATCCAACGCAGGCATTCACATAAAATACTGGCCCAAAATCAACAGATTCTGGATCAATCCTCACTTCGTCTCCAGTGTCAGTGTGTGCAAATGCATCAAAATTGAAAGGTTTTGTGTGAAAGTGTTTTTTGTCCCTTTACATTTTTTCTGTGCTAGAATGTCAGTGTCGGCAATCACCCACATGGAGCTGGAATAATAACAGTCTCAATTGTTAGCTTCCCTCTGAGCATAAAACATAAAACGAATCATTTTAAAACACCAGGATTATTTTATATAAGGATCACAGTTATTTCCTTGTTCTTGGTTGTTCTGCTTTTATGAAACTCAGTGATCCATGAAAGCAGCTGAATGAGTTGTTTGTACAGTTGAGCTTTTTTTTGCTGGAAGAAATTGTGCAGTAAAAATGTAATTTATTTATCCTTTACATGTATGTTTAGCATATCTCCTAGCTGCCCCTTGTGTCTGCGGTTTGCAGAGGTGATATATGTGTCAGCAGTGCATCTGTATGACAGTTTTTTTTCAGCCTCCTCAGTTTATGTAGCAGCAGGTAAAGCATCACTGCTTCATATCCTGCTCTGAATACACACTCTCTGTTTCTCTCTTGCTCTGACGCAGTTATAAAACCAAAATGGGAGCATGTCCATCTTCAGCCTTGTGCTCTTAGAGTGTAGAATGTCAACAAGCTTATCCCAAATCATGCAAGTTTGAAAATGCACTGTGTCTTTATCCAGGAATGCATTGTTTTTATACAGCCACAGCTCACTGAATATGGCTTTTTTAACACTGAGCACACATCTGGTTTCTGGGTAGTGTGAACCTAACATTGCATTGGCAAGCCCAAGCTGCTGACCACCAGTTCCTGCGTGATTAGTGTCGCTGCTGAAGGGTTTGTTCTGTTCCTCTCAGAAACAGTACGCTGAAGGCCTGTGGCCTTACAGAAGCAGCGGCTGAAAGCGAGAGGATTGGCATGGCAGATTACAACTCTGTGTTTATACTACAAAAAAATATGCCTAGTACAATATCCTGCTCTGGCTTTAACCAAGGTCTGGAAATCTCGTGCGCTGTGCTGCACACCGGAGTAGATCTACACCTCCTCCTCTTCCTCCTCCTTCTACCCACCTCCTCCTCTTCCCTTGCCAACACAAACAGCAATTACGGCTGGCTCAGACAGCCCCCCGAAAGAAGTAGGTCCTTGTCTGGAGGAAAAGCAACCAATTAGTTGCATTGTTACGAAAAAAGCAATAGAGATTCTTTTAATTTAGCTTGCTCAGTCTTGCTCACCAGGGTGAAAGCCCTTTATGACCCGATGCCACTGCGAGGATCAGTGTGTTAATTTTGTCTCACTGTGGGGCCTACTGACATCTGGCTCCGCCGCGGAAGCTGGAAAACATCTTTAATATTCTCATGACAATCTCAGGGACATGTGGAAAACATCCCGAGAACTCGGTCCATAATGACTCTGAAAACTGCAGGGTCTTTGGTGTAAACTTGTAGTTAAGGGTGTACACTAAATGTATTTCTATAATTTACAGTAATGTTTTCAAAGCAACATTGTAAAATGTTGGGCAAGCTGTCCAACAAAAGCAGTGAATTGAGAACTCCAAACGCATCATTAATTTTCATATGGAGGCCAGACACTTGCTATTGTAACCAAGAAAACATGGAACACTTTCCCACAACTTTTTACAGCAATGTTGATTATAGACAGCCAGAGAGCTTCACATGAAACAAAATAAGCCAACTTTAAATTTATCTCTTACATGTTTGTGCAAAGATATATATATAAATATCAGGACAGGACACATATGAGGACAATTCATGACATTAAGGATTTTTACTTTTATTTGTAGTAACTGTACATTTGTGTAGCAGCAGTGTTTGCTGGCACGGTGTGTGTGTGTGTGTGTGTGTGTGTGTGTGTGTGTGTGTGTGTGTGTGTGTGTGTGGACACCATCCAGCCAAGGAAAACATGTCTTCTCAGTGTGGCAAGAAAGTGAATCCCCATGGTTAAGGGCAGAGTAGTGCTGTAAAAACACGAGTAACAAGGAGAATCAGAAACATATGAAATGTCCCGTTCAGCATTTATAATATTCCTCTCATACGGACAAGGCCATAATTATGTGGTGCTGGTGCATATAAGCTGACAAAGAGGATGACTAAGCCGTAGTGTGGGACATTCTGTGCCCACTCATCTTCAGGACTTAAGCCCACGGTTCTCTGAAACAGCTGTAAAACATGACCGCAGGCCTGGCAAGGTGTGCTGCGCCAGCCTGCACCAGCCAACAGAACAAGGATCTTTGTTTTTGTGAAGGGTCCTCAGTGTCTCTGGTGTGTGTTTGCAGATGGGGGTCTGTGTGGTGGATTCTGCTGTAGCTGGACTGGGAGGCTGCCCGTACGCACAGGGTTCATCTGGAAATGTTTCAACAGAGGATGTCCTCTATATGCTCCATGGCATGGGCATTGAAACGGTGAGTGTGTCTTCACGGTGCGCTCTGACACAGCTGCATGTTTTTTCTGTGTCCTAACAAAACCAGAAGTCATATAATCTTTCAGACCTCATTTATATAAACAGATGGCTCGGCAAACATTCTGCTCTGTAAATGTTTATTTTATAATATCAGTGGTTTTACACAGCTCGTGCAGGACCATGCTGCAGCACGGGCCCTTTCTCAGGAACAATTTATTTAACAATCCCTACCCCTGCTGGTGGAATATTTTCACTGCAGTTCACTGTTCTTTCACCTGCTGCACACACCTTTTAGAGTTCTTAGCGTTTGTCTTTGTGCTCGCCTCACCTTGAAATCTTTCTATTCATCTTTGTTTCCAGGGTGTGAACCTTGCCAAAGTCATAGATGCTGGTTACTTCATCTGCAACGCTTTATGTCGCAAAACAAACTCCAAGGTTGCCCAGGCGATATGCAGGACACTGTGATGTGTCCCTGTAAAGGAATTTATTCAAATATTTGACTTAGTTCCCCTTAAAGTGCTTCCCCTGTTGTTGCTGCATTAAGATTTGTTGCCTCTTTTTTTTTTTTTTACAGATTATTGATCCTTGTGTTTGATCAGAAGGTTTCACCTCTTCATTCCTATCAGTCCAGTTCCACATACTAAAATTAAATGACCTTTATGCTCAATAGAAAACTCAATTCGGTTATACTGTATAATGTTTGTTGACATTACAGAAGCGAGGACAGGTTGTATGGGATCGTGAGGTTGAGGAGGCACCTTTTACATACTCTATTTTAAAAACATCTCACATTCATCTGGCTTTGGAAAGTACATTCAGTAAAGGTCAGACACTTTTACTATTTTTGTGTAGCTCAGTGGCCTTATAGATCTGTGAAGCCTGACAGAATAAGAATCCAGGCGAGTGTGAACTCTGCTTATCCCCACAGGTGGATGAATATTTCTTATTATGCACTTTAAGACCTTCCTCGGTCTGATATCATTTGCAAATAAGCAAACTCTCCAGCTACCACAAAAATAACAAAACCGACTCCAAAGAGGTTTGTTATCAGGTTTGCCAAAGATCAGAAGGCGTGCCCGATGATTGATATTTTTAATAATTCAAACCATGACATAAGCTACTACCTGTACATGTAATGTTTCCCTCCTGTCCGTTTGAACCCTGTCTGTAAACATGAAAAATGACGCTGTACTGTAATAAGATTTTATCTAAAGCAAAGTGTACTTTTACTGGTTGATGAACTAAATAAAGGAACATTAAGTGCAATGAAATCTGTTGTGGAATGTGTTGCCTCAGGATGCTTCTGGGTTTCTATACAGTACAGTTAGCTATAATTGCATTCACTTACATCCCAGTATCCTAAAAATAAATTAATTAGAATGTCAGCATGATGCAAATTGGCAGGAAATAAACCCTAATGAACTGAAGTGGGAGAAAATCAACATTTGCACAAGCGTATTAGAATATGGCTCCCATAGGGGCCAGTCTCCATCTCATATGCAAAAAAACCCAGCATGTGCTGTTCAGTGAAAGTTTTGTTTTGCTTTATGCAGATCTGTTTGTTACAAAAACAGAAATGAGATGACAGATATCCAATAACAAGGAGGACTGAAGGAAAAAAGCTGGGATTACTGGGGAAAAAATCAATTCAATATGAGAACACACTTTTTTACTTCTTGCTGTAACAATATGGTGTGATTTAATTACTTTATTTAAGTTCATGTCATCTGTTAATCTTTAGTATGTAACTTGGAAACTCTGGAAATATGCTTAATATATTTAGTAAACATTGCTAGAGTGGTGTAGATCTGTTGGAAAAGCAGATAATAAGCAGGATTTTTATAATCCGCTGCCTCAGCATTGACGATCCACGACACAACCCGCTGAATGTGAACCACAGCATATCAATTCACTACCAAATATTGAGTTTAAGTTCACTGATGCTTGTTGCTCTGCTGGTTCTGTGTTTACCGTTTCGGTTTAAGGTTGTTAAGTTCAGCTTTGGATACATGTATTAAGATTAGTTTTTTCCTTTGGGAACTATCTGTACTACACTGATGGGACTCCATTTAGAAGCTGTTGAGATATTCTGTATTCGAACACTGTCCATCAAGCCAAAGACATGGATAGAGCGAAACAAGCTAAAAGCTTAATGTTTTTTCCTTTCAACCTAAAGGGCAAGAGATAAAAGTGGACTTACAAGCTGCTCTCATGCTGCCAGCAGCAACAATCATATAAAAGTAAGTAATGCAGGCAACAGTGAGGGCAAGTGTCATGAACACGCTTTTAGACAAAAGGCACTTAGAGAGGCTTGTTTGGAGGATAATGTAAATCAGCAAAGGCACAAAGGCATGAAGGCATCTGAAACCTTAAATACAAAATAAGAAGACCTGCACTCAATCTTCTTGAAGCTACCAGTTATACTAACAATGAAAACTTTAAAATGATCACATGTAATTACTAAGAATCCAAGTGATTCTGTCTACTAAAAAATAGGGGGAACACTTAAACAACACAATGGAACTCCAAGTTAGCAACACTGATTGTGAATAAATTCCAGCTACTATTGTGCCAATGGAACAGACAACAGGTGGGAATGAGAGGCAATTATCAAGACAACCCCTATAAAGGAGAGGTTCTGCAGGGGCTGACCACAGACCATTTCTCTCATCCTGTCAGTGCTCTCACCCCTAGAGGTAGCATGAGGCGATGTCTACCACCCACAGAAGCTGCTCAGGTTGTGCAGCTCATTCAGGATGGCACATCAGTGAGAACTGTGGCAAGAAGGTTTGCTGTGTCTGTCAGCACAGTGTCCAGAGCATGGAGGAGACACCAGAAGACAGGCCAGTACACCAGGAGTACAGACAGTCCAGGAGTTGACTGATGCTTTAATCCAGGTCTGGGAGGAGACCCCTTAGGAGCATGCCCAGGTGTCATACAGGCACGTGGAGGCCACACACACTACTGAGCCTCATTTTGACTTGTCTTGAATTTCCACTCAAGTTGGATCAGCCTGTAATGTATTTTTCCACTTTTATTTTGAGTATGGTTCCAAATCTAGACCTCCATGGGATAATAATGTTGATTCACATTGTTCATTTTTATGTTATTTTGTTCTGATATTCCACTATGTTATGAATTCAACTTGAATATTTCATTCATTAAGATCTAGGATGCAGTATTTTAGTGTTCCCTTTATTTTTTGAGCAGCATATTTAAACTGTATTACACTTGCTCACATTTTATACATAGCTCAGTTGCATAGCTTTCATAACAGTGCTGAAAGAAAGGAAGATTCCCAACAAGGTCGTGTTAGTCACATCTTTGCTAGATCAATTGTATTTTGTCTTTATCACACCGTCTGAGCGAAGGCTACCGTTAGTCTCTTTGCTTTCTTTTGTAATACAGTTTGCATCACTCTTTCAGTTACAGCTTGGCCTTTATGTGTGGCTTCTTCAGCACAGCAAAGAGCAGCTGTCACTGCTCATCTCTAGGTCTGACGTTGTGTAAACATACTTTTAAATGGACACACTGGAGTCTTTCATTTGAAAACTCCTTGAGTGGAGTAAAACAAAGCATGTCACCTCAGGAAATGATTTTTTTTAATGAAAGTGTGGGATGTCAAGGTGTCGAGAGTGACGATCATTATCAGATACAGTGGAATAAAGCAGTAAGGTAACAGCTGCTGCTATCATACAGCAACCTCACATGTGTCACAGGTGTTTTTCTAAAAAAGACTGATGGTGCAACTCAGCGTGAATGATATATAGCTGAACTGATAGTGAAAGACACAATTCAAAAATTCTCAGATGTTCTTGTCACAACAGGTTTTTTTGCACTTGCTTCATCTTAGGCAGGAAACATGAAGACACAAGAAAAGACCAACCGGACACATCAGACTACATCACTCCCAGCTTTAGGAAATGTATGATGTACAGTATTGTGCAAAGAATCAGGCACTACATATATTTATATGTATATAATATAATATATACTGCAACACGACGCCCCCAAAACAAGCAGCACAGGTCAGAAAACTGTCAAACCACAACACACGGTTCAGCCCGCATTGAGCCCAGATGTCCAAATCATCAATCATCTGCCACCAATTAAAACACAAGTGTATATATGTAGTATGTATAAGGTCAAACAATGGCAAAGATCATTTACATACATGTCAGTTAAATCATTAGCTATCTGTCACGGATAATGCTACAAATTATGATTGAGTAATGATCCACTGCTGGAATTATATGAGCGTTTTTCCGTGTCAGTGACAGAGTATCTCTGGAGACATCCCACCAAACTGCCAGCTGCATGCACACATATACTGATACATAAATTACTGTTCAGCTGACTGATTACATCACACAGTTGACATGTGATGTTTCTAAATGTTTCTCAGTCAAGGAAAGATCATTAACAGCTTCATGTCTAGGAAAGCTTCAAATCATACTCTCAGAATTTTCAGGCAGTATATACTCAGCACCCAAAATCTTCCAAGCACATCCAAACATGGAAACGTGGGGCTGTTTGTTTGGCACTTTGTCAGGTTGTGGCTTCTTTCTAAGGTTATTTAACCACAACTGCCAATGGTTTAGAGACTGATTAACTCTGACAACACGCCACATATTAGACTGACTTCATGAATATTTATGGCTGTTTTATTTTACCTTTGAATGATTAAAATTATTGTACTGGCTCTCTTGCATGATTTGCATTTAATTTAATACTATAGTGCTCAAAATGTTAACCAGATCATACCTAGAACCATTTAAGCAAGTGTTTTTAATTAAATGTTTTTAGATAAACTGTAAAAAGGAAGAACATGTTAAATAATTCATTAAGTTAAACATATTTTAAAATTTATGATCAGTGAATAACAACACAATTGCTTTTCTGAAGCTGATGAAATTTGGTCCTATCACTCCTTCTCAGCATCCTGCAAGACAAAAAGTAATAAAAGCAAAAGAAGAACACATGCTGAAATATCATAAAATAATCAATAGGACTTCAAATATATTTCGTTGACGTACTTACCATATTTTGCTGACAACAGCCAGAGGCATTAATATAACAACTCCAACCAGTAGCACCGCAGCAAAAGTATACAGCAGGTACTCTGAAAACACCAAAGTTCAATTATATGAATGAAACTATTTGCATCATAACACTCATTGTACAAATATTACATTTACCTCGTGGCCCTGTGGAGACATGCTGAGATTCACTGATTTCAGAAGCTTTAGAAGGTCCACTGCTGCTTTTCCAAGATGTCACTGAAATGAGATTTTAAATAATAATATTTCAAATGATCTAATGTTGTCACATACTGTACGTGTCTGTCTCCAAAGTTCACTCACTGAAGTGCGATCTGTTATGAAGTACATCATGAATCCTGCTGCATGTTCGTAGATCATCAGCATACACTCCTGTGCAGGTACAAGGATGGTGGAGGACTGTGCCTAAAGTAGCCAAGAAGGCTAATTTACATTCAGCATCTGTGCCACGGATGAGGATTGGATCCATCAGGGTGAAACCTTCATCTGTTTGGAGGCTGCTGTCGCTGCACTGTACGTCTTCAGAGCTCCAGCATTTGACTTGGAACGTTTTTAAAAGGTGCCTGGTAAATCAACAGAAAACATAGTGTGTGAAAAACACTGAACTAATCAACAGTATTTTACCAGGATTCTACCTAATGGCACATGTAATACAGTATAGATTTATAGATAAGTGGACAATTCAGAATGTGGTGATGTGATAATCTTCCACTCTCTGCACCTCTTACCTTGAATTGGGCTCCCTGAACACATGGACTGCCTTATCTTAAGCATTACTCACTGTCCACCTATAGATAACAAATCATATACCTCCATTCCAGTTCATGCTCGAGGTCAACACTAACCCACTCTGTCAATTCACTGGCCTTCTCCTCTGGCAGTGGGCTGAAAGTTCCTTCGTCAATACACTCATTTTATGTAACACTCCCTGTATCACTGTCCAGGAAAAATGTTTTCTGATGATTGACATGTTGACATCGGTGCCTGTTCAAGCTATGTTTAACCTTACATAAAACCTTCCGTCTTCATCATTGCTCCCTACTCCCTACTGAATTAATGGTCACAGGTCATTGATTGCATTGATTCTAACACTCTCACCATCAGACCCACACATTGTTGGTCTTCCTGTTGTGAGTTACTTTTCTAACACACACACACATCTGGTTGTTAAATGAATTGCATCTTCAGCCCTTTCTTCCCTTCCTGCTGCATGAACGGTCAATGCTCAAGACACTGTGTTCCCTTTTTTCTTGCCTGCTTACCAAAATCAATGTTGCTGCCAGGCACATAGTTCCCTCTGGCATTTCCCATCATTCCAGATGCTACTTATATACTTCATCTCCAGTAAACAATTCATTTGCATCTCATTTGGTGGTGAGGTCCCTGCTGGTGAATTTTATAATAATCCTGAGATAAAGAATGAACTTCCACAAGCAAATAATTTTTTTTCTGTTCACTGTAACTTTTCCTTCCTCTAATACCGGAGGCAGTTTTTTAAAGTCTGCTACTTGAAGTTCTTCAATTGCAAGTTGGTGCTGGTGAAGACCAGCAGTTTTACAACATGCATATATTTTTGTAATTATAGAGTTGAAACATTTTTAAGAACTATTTGAGAACTTTGGTAGGTGGACCAGCTTCCTCTGCAGCATTTCAAATCAACATTACTGTTATTTATAGTTTCCACCCTTTTCATTCTTAATTCTTTCATATTCACCTTGTTTACCAGTTTTCATTCAAATCTGGTGCTGTGAAAAATGACAAATGTCACCATTACAGATTACAGATAATGTGAGACCCTGTTGGAATAATCCTCTCACTGTATAATCTGCAGTAAGATAAAGAACATTTTAAAGGTATCCCTCCAAACATACCTGCAGTTACTCTCCTTAACACACCGGTTGATAGCTTCCTGGCAGATCCAGGTCTCGTCTCCACATGTGCCACTCTGCAGACCAGTCTTCATCTGCAGACAGCTCTGATCTGAGGCCTCGCACTCACACATGACCAGCATCTCTGCCATATTTTGTGGCATGCTGCCATAGAAGTGCTGAGTGACCCGCTGACAGCGCTCACTGTCACACTGCTCTGGCATACAAGCCTGAAGGACGGGTGCTAAGAGCCTGTTACAAATTGCATCATTGACACAAACTCTAATTTGGTCCGAGCAGGATCCAGCACCCTCTTAAAAAGAGAAGGAGCAAATGTGTTGTAAGAATGCAAAACTATCCTGTTAAATCCTCATTATCAGTCATTCAAAATGACCACAATTAAATTAAACATAATTACCATAGTCTGTTAAAGTGCTTGACTGCCAGTCCATCAATGTGCTCCTCTTCTGCTGAACTGCTGTTCAAATAATGGAAAATATGATCAGCTCTTACTCAACAAATACTCAACAACTGATGACACACAATCTGCTGCACAGTAGTCCTCAAAGCCTTTGGTAAACAAAACAGTAATTTCACCTATAAATGCTTATCTCCCACACTTGTGAGAATACTGCACCTGGCTTTTGGAGACATTGTGTGGCGAGCTCTTGTATGGAGCCACAGAGCTCCTCCTCCCAGGCACACACACAACCCTGCAGAGAGGGAAATCGGTCCAGTGCAGTGTGGATGGTCATGTTACAGACCTCTGAGCCTTTTATTTGGCACCCTTCATCTTGAATAACACAAACAAAACAGGGAGGCAGAAAAACTGGATTTTCCATAAGCGAGGCAGCACTCTTTGTTTATGCAACAGGTGTTTCCTATGTGCCTGCTGCTCTCCATCATGATGCCTGATATATGAAGACACATTGAATATATAAAGGAGCAAAAGGCCTATTTATTATCTCCATTTAATTTTGTTGCACACTTTCCTCCAGGCTGTCGCCACTTATTACATTTAAGCCATGCAATCAAATTACAGTTGCCCGAGGACATGTAGCCTGCTTTTACACAGGTACTGTTATAAGAATAGTAAGAATAATAATGCCAGAAAATGAAAATCATAAACTGACAAAGAGTCATTGTTACCACCACAGATGCCGCTGTTAAGTGCCTGTTCAGTCTTGCATAAATCTGACATGCAGGTATTCACCGCTTCCAAACAGTCAGAAGCCGAGGATGAGACGCTAATGCTGGATATCTGAGTGATAACAGTCCCTGAAATACACACCAATATTGCATTTTTGTTTTTGTCACACAGAAAAGTTTTTAAAAAGATCTTTTTTTTCTCTGTTAAAAACATCATGATGTCTGACTCACCAAGTATGACTTCCAGATGTATCAGTTGCATGATAGCTGTTTATGTAAAGCTGTGGCTGGACAGCTGAAGCTCTGCTGCTGCACCTGTGCCGTCTCTGCGCTTGTGTCATGGAGCACCTCAGCTGGGACACACCACCCACAGTCAACAGGATGTAACTCATTTACTGAAGGCTGTTTCCCAGCACAGGCGATAATGCAATCAAAGCGACACAACAAAAACCAAAAAAAAAAAAACATTTTGTCCTGAATGTTTTGGTGATTCCAGCCAGCTTTTTCAGACAAATTGTGAAGTGACGTAATCAAAGTGGATTTTAGGTTTATGACTTCTGTTCTGCTGATTTAAAGGATGAATTATTTACCTGTAAGTCCCACAGGCTGAGTGTAGTGATGAAGCAAGAACTATCAGTAACAACACACATTGGTCAATGGCCATTTAATCATTCATTTTACTTTCAGTCATTGATTGTTAGACTACAAAAAAGGGATCATGTATTAAAACTGCAACATCAAACACACAATACAAGGCAAGCAGGTCATTTTCTAGGTGAAGATGGGCTTTTCATTTTTTCAGTCCATTTTTGGGTAAAGAACCAGCTGTTCAGGTAATTTCTGCTTCCTTTTTTACTGATGTTTTTTTAGATTTACATAGGCCTAAAAATAGAAGACACCGCTTGGATATTTGAAACCTCTCTTACAGTTGATAAGAGAGAACAAGAGCTTTAGCATTTTTCCTGATTTAACAGCTGCAGTTGTTTTTTTTATACTTCTTCTTTTTTAATCTTTGGTCCTTACCTAACAGCAGCTTTCCTAGCTGCTACTGTTTGGTGGTATAAGCTTCAAAACCCTGGCCCCAAAGATAAGAAAGCAAAAGTTTAAACACTGCCTGCTTCACTGATAAAAGATGTGCAGGACTACACACACACACACACACACACACACACAAACACACACTGTGAGGAATGAACTGACATTAAATCAATGCAATTTTAAGTTTCTTTAGAAGAGAAACATGAAACCAAGGAACTAATGAGGCAATCTAAAACATCAAACTGAAGACGTGACTGAGTGTCAGTCTGCCCAAAAAACAATCATCAGCATTCTTTGTCTCGGTTTTAAAATCCAATTACAAGATTTTTCCACTTGCTTCTGCATGCTGAACTGATAATGCAACACAAAAGCAGCAATATCTATGAAAAATAATACGCACTCATTTGTTTTTGTATTCTGAATAGTCAGAAATCACCAAGCGGCAGCCTCTGGGGCTCAGACTGGAAGCTGGAGGCTGGCTCCAAAAAACGAGTCATTTCTTAGACTAGACATAGACTTCCATATTCAAATGGCCAACTTCACAGCAGAAATAAACACGTTTACAGCCTGGTACAAAAACCAATCCTGGTCTCAAATGACAAGTTCCCTTCTAGTGTCAATTGTACAGGGATGATTACCCATTGTAATTATATTCAGACTTAAAATTATGCATAAATCATGGGCATTACCACTTTGAGTGACAGGCAGTTGCTGTACCACAGTGCGAGTTTCCTGCAACCGCGATCGCCTGCCTTCCTCAACTCTACTCGTGAAAACTAAACAGCTCGTGGCGTCAGAGGACATGAACCTCTGACTTCTGAGTGGAAGCCTTTACTGAGAATGCTGTATCATTCCTGTTTTCAGATGACATTAGGGACTATGATCATATGTTCTGTTAACATAATTGACCAAATATGGGATTTTATGTGAGGACGTGTTGTACTGTAGCCTGGACATAAGTTACACTATATGTCAACTGTCAATCTCTGTCAACATAACTGATGTGGATGGTGTGATAAAGTTAAAGTCTAAAACTTCAGTTTCACAATCAATGAAATGTAATGTAAACAAAGTGTTAAATAAATAGGTATATAAAAATAAACAGCAACTACACAGAGGCTAACTTGTCAGTCAAAACTGATTGACTCTTGCAGGGAAAATACACACAGTCAAATTTATTCATCAAGCACATTAAAAACCAGCAAATACTGATCAAAGTGTTGCACAGTAACACCAAGTACATAAAAATAAATAAGGTGTAGAAAAATATGAGGTCACAAAGGATCACATCACAGAAATAATGCAAAGTTTAAACAAGAGCTTTGTATAAAGAGTCGGTTTTATAAACTGTTGCTGTCTGAATTCAGTCATCTCGAGGGTAGAAAATATTGATCAGAATGAATATGTTGCACATCTCTTCCCATCCAACAATGCCCCAAACAAAACATTTCATGATGTTCCTCCAATTACAATCAGGAGCCCCTGATCAGAAATCAAGCTGCCCTGTTGAGCATCCTTCTCCCATCCTCACTGACATCATATGACATTACAGTATTCATTGTTTCATTCTGCCGTCTTATTTATTTGATTAACCTGATTAACTTCATCTTTTTTTCATATTCATATTCAGATTCATATTCATTAGATTTATTTCATGAGCGCTGCACACTTTGCATGCCCCCCCCCCCCCCCCCCCCCCCCCCCCCCCCCCCGAGTTTGCGTTGAACACCATTTCCCACGTGAGCGAGTGCATTGGAGCAGGTTGATTATGCTCCATCCATCTGTCATAAGTGATTCGATGAAAGGGTCTCCTGGCAGAAAGCTTGTTTTGCTTTTTAATTCTGCACAGTGTGGAGGAGCAACTTATTGTTCGCTCTCTCGCTCACCGTTTTGGGCCTGATTTTTGTCAGCATGAGTGCCGTGTGCTCCGTGGAGTCAACTTGTTAATGAAAGAGTTTCTGTGAAAAGAAAAAGAAAGTAAAAATTGTGCGTGCGTGCCACTGTTTCAGGGTCACGAGTGTAACTTTTTGCCAGCTGTGAGCAGGTGCAGGTTAAAGAGCTGCAGGTTTCTTTTTTTAATACATTCAAAACGTGACATCATATTTACATATGTCAGAGAAAAAAATAATGACTAGTACAAAACTAAAGGTGGCATTGACGTTATTTCTGTCTTACCATACTACCAACATTTATCTAAAGAGCACAGACTGCACATCAGCTGCATGAAGGATGTGATGAGTTCACCCTTCACACTAATGTTATTGTTAAATACATCCATAAGAAATGTTGTCAGTATATGATTTATGATCAGAACTGGTACTGTGGAAAGTGTAAATCTGTAAGTGTAATCTGTAAATGATGCAGCCTTTAAAACCTCATTAAAAGGCCTCATTATCACTTAAATGAGGCCTTTGACCTCTTACTGTGTGAATGTATTCACACGTCATTCCTGTAAGAGGTGGAATTGTCTCAACTAGATGCTAAATTAAAGTAGCCTGTTCAAATTTTTTTATTGAATATTTAAAGTTTCATATTCTAACATTAATATAATTATTAAGCACGTTTTTCTTGACTTTAGTATAAAAATATTTGGAGTCTTTTTGACTCAGTAAAGGTGATTTACTTTTAACTTTTTACATTTCTTCTACCCGGTGCTGAAAAATTTAACCATTCTTGAGAACAAAGGATTCATGATGTTTAAAACTTAATACATTCTTCAGACAGCAACAACATGATACTGACGTTGTTCACTGCAAACTCGCCTGAAGTCCCCTCAGGAGGTCTGTAAGGATGCATTCCCACAGAAGTCACGGTGAAGATTCGACATGTTGATTTGACCCAGCATTAATTACATAATCATACACTGATGACCATGAACATATGGGTGATGAAACATTTTCTCTGTATAACAATAGCAGTGTTGTTGTTTTTAAAAAAAATACAACAAAAAATCATTAATCACTTTTCAATATATTATTATATCTGCCATGCTGATTCTGGCAACTAAACAAACAAATAAATAAAAGTCAAAACCATGTCACTTTAGATACACATTAGACTAGAAACATTCATTCTGTGTCTTTTATAATTAGTTCTGTAATTTTCAAGTAATTGCAAAAAGCTCACATTTCTTTAGCGTCCTGGTAAAGGGACATAGAACCATAAATGAAAATGTTTTTTTATTCAACAGTCTGTTGAATTTCTTATTAAATGTTTTACTGTGTCCTTCAAAGCCTACGCTGGTCATGAGAACTCCCCACATGGGGTATAAGACTGCACTACATCTACATCTGATCCGATATGTGTGACACGTCCATGTTAACTTGCGTCGATAAGGACTTTCGGCTGTCTGTGCTCGTTCTGGGCCTCGTCCTCTTTGTTCGATTTTGGCGTCGCCCATAACAATAGCAAGAGAAGGCTGATTTGAATTCCTCACGGAACTTCCCTAGCAGGTGAAACACACACACACACACACACACACAGAGAGAGTATAAATCTTCTATTTGCCTTGCAGGGTAAATACTGCACTGCCTTTACTGAGGGATGTCATTATGAGGGTCACCAACTTTAATGGCTTCTTAAAATGATTGATATAAATCTAGTCTTATACTATGTAGTTCAAATTGGTGTTGGGGAGCTGCCCACTAGAGGGCAGTAATGCAGCCTGGTTTAGGAGATGAGCCAGGCTAAAAAACTTACCGCTGAGAAAATTGTAGATGATAGGATTTGCTGCACTGTTGGCATATATGAGCCAGTGTGAGAACGTGAACCATGCATACACTGTCTCTCTGTCGTTTGTGTTCTTGAACGTCCCAAACACTCTGGAGGTAAACAATCACAGAGTTAATTTCCCCACTGTGGGACAAATAAATCCTAATCTTAATCTTGTTCAGTTTTTCATAGCCTCTGACATACAATAGCAGTCACAGCTAAATATAAAACTGGCAAGGTGAGACAGAAATGCAAAATGTGAGCTCTGGATTTAATATCCTCTATCGTTTTTTTTAAATGGCTTTTGATCTTTTTGGAAGAGAGATTACCTTTTCATGACATTGAGCACGCTGATTGGCAGGTAGCACAGAGCGAAAACAAAGAGCACCACCATCAGCATGCGAGCCGTCTTGCGTCGTGCTCTGACTTGTTTGATCTCGGCACAGACTGTGCTGGTCCGAACCCTCACAGGCCCTCCTCCCAACCCAGGAGTTGGAGCTGAGCACTGGAAGGACCTCCACTTCCTCTGCAACACTGATGTGCTTCCAGGAATCTGTTGATCAAATATGTGCATACATCAGACACTGTAGGACACACCAGGAGATTTCAATGCACACAGGCTTAGTAAGATCCCAGGAATACGCACCTGCTGACACCACAGCTTGTGACATATCTGAATGTAGGCTAGGACCATGAGACATAACGGAGCAAAGTAGGTGACAATAAAGAAACAGGTGTGGTACACCTTTGGGTAGATCGCAGCTGTTGAAAGAGCAAAAGGTAACGGTCACAAAGCAGAAACAAGCAGGAATCACACTGATCACACTGATCATATATTGGATATATGATATATACCCCCCTTCCAAAAAACACACACCAATTTATAAACAGACTGAAAGCTGTCTGGATGACCGTTTGCTCGGTCTTGTCCTCTCAGTCACTATTACGTCTCTAAGAACCTTTACAAGGCTGCTCAGCTCTCAAAATTTTAATACCAAATGCCAAGTGGCATGAGACAAGTAGAGCACAGAATGACACTCTCTGGAGCGTTGTACTTATCTGCAGTTGGCCTTTTAAAAAGTTTAAGAGCTGTTTGGTCTGCATTTAACCTGTGCTTTTGACAATGAGACAGAGATTTGGTAGAATGTTTTCACATGTTTGAGCAAGATTTGTAGAAACGAACCTCCCCAGTGTTCATCGCACACTGTGAACAGGCTGGTCTTGTTTGTAAGTTCAGGCAGCAAGCTGCTGCACTCCATCACGATAGCCTGGGGGATCATGATGATGCACGACACCACCCAGATGACAACAATGCTTTTACGGGCTCTCTTGCCCGTACTCTTGAACATCAGTGGGTGGCAGATAGCATACCAACGGTCCTGGGCAATGCAACTCAGGGTTAGGACGGATACAGAAACAGAGATGGTCTGTGGAAACAAGATGAAAACGCATTAGAAGGACAACTCAACTTCCACCAGTGCTAAAGCTCAGGTAAACTGAACCTTTTGAAACTGACCACAGAAAAATAATGTATATATTTTCCTTTATTTTGTCTGCAATAAAAGATCTTGTGCAACATGTTAAATCAGACAAGTACAGTTTTAAACCACTTTTTGTTCTATAAGATTTGATAGTGAGTCAATGTATCTACTGCGCCCTCAGCCAAACAGGTGGAGGAGCACTAACCAGAGAGCTGCCTCTCAATAATTATTACCCCATCATGGTAATGCTGACGATCATATTTTTATACCAACATATTTACTTTACTACACCTTTTTGTATGCAGCACTTTCACTTTAATATTTATGTCTAAATGCAGCACCATCTTCTTTCCATTTCCAAGCAGAATCAATACCTCTGTTCTTCCATAAACAATGGCTTCAGCATCACCTGCACCTCAGTGGAGGTCGGTCACAAAATGTTTCAGAGCGATAATGGCCTAATGGTGATGATATGTAATCCACCTGAACTGTGAAGTCGTGGATGTGAGTGACTGAGTGCAGGTTAGCAGGATTGAGTTATTTTGACAGGGCAGACGGAGCAACAGCAATCCAAGATTTTCATCATGGATCTGTGAAATTGGAACCAATATTAGATCTGACCTGTCAATGCACAGGAAACTCTCTCACCCAGTTCCAGTGTGTTCCCAGTGTGTTGCAGATGGTTGGAAGTTTAATGAGTCCATTCAGTTTACAGCAGCTGCATCAATTTCATGTGGAAGTTCAAAACCTGGGGGTCGTGGGGGGTCATTTCCTGTGAGAAATAAATGCTTCGCTCCATATTGGAGATGATCAGCTAAAAGATTAAATTCACGTACTAAATCACATTTCTTTAGCAATTTAAAGGTCCATTTAGGAGCTCCAAATAAAGACAGGAGATAAACAGTGCACTGTGGGTAGAAAGGATTGAATGCCCTTCTTGACAGATAATCAATAGTGCATTGACAGACATGTTGAGAAGGAGATAATAGCCTTGAGATGTATTCAGGATGGTGATGTTAAAAGGTCTGCTGAACAGAATACAAGCGCAGGAGACACAGGGAAACCCAGCATGAACCAGCTGCTGGATACACGTGTCTAGTGATTGTGTATTTTTAGGCAAAAACACAAGAGTCAATTATTATTATCTCATTGAGCTCACTGACAGTTCCTGTAACCCTACAGCCTCACCAAGTATGTGTCTATACTATCTAGTAGCTCCTTATTAACTAGGAAACGCAAAAAGCATGTTGTTAGAGCATGTTTGGGTTTCTAATGATACACACTTTTGCAATGTTTCCACACCTGTTAGGTATTTCACACCTTCAAGACATAAAAATGCATCGGCTACCAAAATAAAATGAACATCCAGTGGGAGTTGTAGAGATGATCATTAACATGGCATACCCCTCCTCCCATCAGGCCGACCTATACATGAAAACCTTCAATGGTAATTTGGCTTGTGTGTGAAAATTTGTGTGGTAAACCAGTTCCCAGCAAAGAGGACATGGAGGATTTTGACACTTAACCACAGTATATTCTCAGCAAGAGAGATGTATTATTGAGAAGTTAAGAAAAACAGTGCAGAACAAGACTGCCAGAGGTAGGAAGCGAAACAATTTTGAGACCCTGGAAAGTGACAGATGCGTCTAAAGACAATGATTGACAATGATTCAGCTATGTCTGGAACTGAAGTGTCAGAGAAGACTAGAAGAATGGACTACAAAGTTACAGACCAAGAACAACTCTAAATCTGGAGGAACAATTTGTCAGAATAAAAATGACACAGAGTGGTTTGTTTTGGAATGTTGTGTTAACATTTGTTTTCTCACTCTATTAACAGAATAAAGGCAAAATTTGTAAAAGAATTTCCTCTTTATAAAGGGGCTAATAAATCTTCTTCTTCAACTCTATGTACAGAAAGTCAAATGACTTGCCCGAAGCATTGAGATAACATCAGAGGTCTCACACAGTGTAAAACCTGAGGGATATGAACAGAAGAAAGCAGAAGACAAAAAAAACATAAAAATGATAGAAGTATTCTCAATATCTTGGCTTGTATTAAAAGTCAAACAGATTTTAATCGGGTTAAAAATTCTAATATCCGATTTTGGTAAAGCATGATGTCAGAATTCATTTCTTACCTGCAGATAGGGGACAACTTTGCAAAGAGTGTTTCCAAAGAACCACGTCTCTGTGATGTCCACCACGAGACTGGCGGGCAGGCAGATGATGGTAACCAGGATGTCAGCAAAGGAGAGGTTCACGATGAAGTAGTTGGTGACGGTGCGCATGTGGCGGTTTTTCCACACTGCAAAACAAACTGAAAGTGAAGCACAGTCAGAAAGAGCCCCAAGATTCAATGAAGACAAAAGCTCATCATATCAGTGTTTAATGTGTTTAATGGTAAACACTAGCAGTTTAAAGGCATGCTGTCAATCACTGACGCTAAATTAACTTTTATGTGCTTGTTCCAATTAGGATAAGTGTGGGTCCCAGGTGTCCCCACATATATGAAACAGGGAGGAAGGGGGGCTTGTTGCACTCCTGTTATGCAACGCTGTGTCATATGAGCCATGATATCATGGTCATTCGCAGGTGAAACCATGCAGCAAAAAAAGGTCTTAGAATTTCAATCAATTGTGTTAGAATTTAAAACATATATATATGAAATGAAAGGAGATGAGTTCTATTACTTGATGGCCACTGCACAGGAAGATCTCCTGGGACATTAAGAACAAGATTTTTGACAACATCCTCCTCTCCACTTCTCCACAAACCTCTACACATACACAGAACTGAACCAGAAACTTTTAGTGTTTGGTTGGTACTCAGGCTTTAGACCGCAGACAGGAGCAGGAGAGAGGGACAGTCTGAGATGTACTTATCACCAGGGATAAGTATCTCTGTACCAACAATGGATCAGGGACAGGGACTATATCTACACTGATGTATGAAGTATTCTTTTGTCCAACTCCCTCCATGTGAGGAAGCTTGGTGTCTCATGAAAACCTGTTGATATCTAAATCTTTCATGATGTGGGGGAGCAGGTGGTTTTCTCCATCTGACTAGAAATGTGGGGGTTTCATTTGTATTCATGTTCACATAACATGAACATTTGCAGCCCAATTATATCCAAATCAGGAATATTCAGAAAGATAGTGGAATGCTAGTGTGTCAGAAAAAACAGTCTCCAGCACACAAAACATTAAAGATTGAAAGGATATAGGTAAAAGAAACAGCCAGGCAACATCACAGTGATACAAACTTTGACCAAACATGGTGCAGAGGTGGTGACTGAAAACTTTTCTCACGTAACCAGTAAAATCTTGGAGAGGCTCATAATTTTGCATCGTAATGAGAGCGAACTTTAAAACACAGTTAAGTGGTTCAGTTCACATTCAGAAGCCAAATCCCTCCGGCTCTGCTTCTGTGCATAGAGAGTGAGGAACTTTGGTCTGACTTCACCTTGATGCTAGATCGTCAAACACGTCAAACGAATAAGAATGAATGAGATGGAAGTTAGCCTGGGTCATATATGCCTATTTAACTGTCAGTGCAGGCTGTTTTTTTCTGTATCAGTTACATATGTTTACTGATTTCTGTCAGATCTGTCAATGCATACATGCCTGAGGCCTGTATTAAAATGCATATGTGGTCCTGTAGTTTTCCGGACTATGTAAAAAAAGACGTGTACAGACTGAGAAGAGAAGACACCGCCATGTTAATTTAACTGTTTGTGTGCATGTCAGTTTATTGCTTTGAATATGAGAAGCTGCTGCACTGTTATATCCAACAAATGAACTTTCAACAAGCAGATCAATACATCTCATTGGCTCATTCGGAGTATTTAAGGGGTTTAGAAAATATTCTCTCTCTCTTTTATATACATGAATATCTCTCTTACACATGATACACGACCTAAGGCAGATGCTGTCACATATGGAGGATGATTCCACAATCATACACGTGACTGATTCCCTCAGCAAACCTACAATTACAGTATGATATAGCCATGCACTAACAGCTCTGCTCAGATCTGGAATTAGTACGCATCGTGAGTGATCCAATTGGATCGCCTATAGCTACAGGTGTGAATGTAACCAAGACACAGTCTTTTATTTATTCAGGAGGCAGCTCCTGAACTGATGTCCCCCGCTTTGCTCACACTGGCTGCAGACATGCACATAAAAAAATCTGTAACAGATCAATTAAATGGGGTGATGCAGTGTGTACCGTTCTACCTGCTGATTTCTGTCAGTTCAGATATTCCATAATCAAGGTGAACTGGAGCTTAGTGAAGGTTCACTCGGGAAGACCTTCTATATTTCTCACTTCCGTAGCCACCTTCCTGGGTCACTTACTCCTCCCTCTCCTTCTATTAGCTTTCACCTCACTTCCTTTTCATACTTTCTTTTACTTTCTCTTTGTTTCTCGTCTTATTATGGCTCCAGTCAGCTGATTAATAGAAGCACCATCTATCTGCTATCAGTGACCTCCTCTCCTGATTGAAGTGGAGCCTTGTATGCAGATTCAAAACAAATTCTCCTCCCTGCACTTCCACTATTAAGATGAGTTTAAAAGTTGTGTGGTATCCTTCAAATGTGCCCATGAACATTATATTGTATCAAAGTAAGTACCAGAAAAGCAGAACATTTCTATTTTAGTTAGACAGGGATTTATTTGAGGCGATGCACTGTAGAGATGGAGCTCCTCTGTGAAGCAGCACTCAAATAATCAGCAACAAGAACACAGCTGGGAACAGAACCTTTACAAATGAAGAGGAGGCTGAGCTGGTGGTGCAAGCTCTAGCAGCAAATAACTATTGTAGTGGCAGAACAATGAGAAGTGTCACTTTATAATGGTTGCCCTACACAGCACACCTGCAGGGTCATGAGTGGACGTAACCAGTCAGGTGAGAGACGAACAGCTGATGAAATGAAGCAGCTCATTAGTTTTTTCGTGTAATACCAAACCCTGAGAGTAGTCAACAAATTAATCTGACAGAGGCTGAGAATATTAATCTGACAACACTGCTGCATTTATGATTTGAATGTGAAATACAGGACACCTTGCACCCTTGGTTGTGGTCAAAGTGATGAGAGTGGAGGACCGCCAACCAATTATCTCACTTGTGAGATGGTTGCAGCTGCAGATTGGACACTGGACAATACAAAAGCGTGCACACAAAGGTACCGTTGTAGACTAGAAGTCACCTGTATGTTTATTGGGTAGGTTTTTCTGTAGCAGCTAATGCAGCAGCTACGATGAGCTCAGTACATCTGCTGGTCGAATCTTATTACACATCTAGACATCCACTCTGTCTATTGTTGACCTGTCCAGTCAAGTCCCTCTCAATGCAGTGTCCTATCCAGGTGCACTCTTTCAGATCATGTCAAACCACTAAGAAAAATACAACCTTAAAGCAATTTCAGACCCACTTCAGATCCCCCTAAAAAAGAGTGGGGAGAATGCACATCACAAAAAAACCTTAAGGGGAGCTGAACAAAAAAAAACCTCAGGCACATTTTGATCTGACAAAGCCTGATATAAGGAAATCTGTTAGATCATAAATTGCTTCTGTTGCATGAAGTCACAGCAGTTGGCTGTGTGCAGAATCTTTCATCTAATTTATATCTTCAAGTGTAGGACCAACATTTTTGTGCTCTTGAGACGTAATATTTTGACTTTCAATGTATCTTGCAGCAAATCAGTGTAAACAAACTCTGCCAAGGTAATAAAAAGAGACACACGCCAATTTCTGATACAAATATAGTCACAGATCAAAGGCTTCATCTTCTGACGATGTTACTGCAAATATACGTCCATGCTGCAAACCTTTACAAGTCTGCTTTTTTCTACCACTGTCGATGCCCCTCACAAGAGCCTGAATCAGGCTCATCAGGCTAACATTCAAATGTGTTGATTTGAGTTCATTTATGGGTAATTTTTCAAAAAATACCTTCATCAATCTGGCATCAGCCTGTTGATGGTCAGATTCGAGTGAAGTCCTAATTAACAGTGGTCTGCTGATACAGCTGATTGAAGAACTGCATTTATTAGTGATGAAGACACACCTACATATGCAAAAAAGGTATGCTTCTGTGTTTGACAAAATCAAATATAATAGTGTAAATTAAAAAAATAAAATGACAAAAAAGTAAGTTGTGGTTTTTTGCATTTATGACAGGCAAACATGTTTATTTCTGTAGCAACACTGGGCATTTTATCAAGCGGGTATATAGGGATTGACTCCTCTTTTGTGCAGCCTTAAGTGGGCGCATGAGGAACTGTGGATCTTCTGCAGTGAGTCACTAAGTCTGCCATAACAATTCAAAAGTTAGCCACCTCTACACAATGGTAATTAAATGATGTGGGCTTGATTCTTCCTTTTACACACAATGACATGCAATACACTGCTCTGGCATCTGGAAGAACGTCATCTGGAATTTGCAGAAGGACATTTTAGCAGTGCACAAGCTGCATGTAGCTCTGTGTACAATTTTCTTTTCCAGTTACTTTTAAAGAAACACCAGCAGCCCAGCAGGAGCAGGAAGAACAACAGCACAACAAATGAGGAAGAAATGGAACACCAGAAATGATGTGATCAGTCTTTGTTGGCTTTTTAAGATACACGCTGAGTCGAGTGAAACTTATTTATTATTACCTTGTGAGCTAAGTGGATCAGACACTGTAAAAGAAACAAAGGTTCCTCCTTGTACCTACCTGTGGAGAAGCCTGGGATCAAACTACCAACCCTGCAGCTAGCAGACAACCCACTCTACCGTCTGAGCCCCAGCTGCTTCAAACTAACAGGCGTGCAGTCCCAGCTAACTGATGTGCTAACAGTCCAATTATGAAACAAGCGGTGGTTAAGTAACACCACCTCCCATCGAGCAAGCTGGACAGACAGAGAGGGAGATGGATGGCAAACAAAACCACGTCAAAGGCAAGTGAGACAGCAGGTGGCCAGAAACAGTCCAGCTGGAGGCACACCGTGCTTTGCTTCAGTGTTAAAATCTGCAGCTGGATCGTGCAAGAAGGAGGTCTGAACCTAAGACATGTGTCACCATTCTAGCACATGTGTGCAGATGGTTCATTGTTATGATGTAAAAGCCATGTTTGAGATGTTGGCACACACACACACATTGTGATAAGCCTGAATGGGGGGAAGTAATGAACTCATCACAATCAAGAAAACAATTAGTGTGTTCATCAGCAAAAGAGTGCTCATCATTAGTGGCCTGTGGGTGGGTGCCACAGCAACATATTACACCTACTTCAAAGGCCACTTTGATGTATTCTTACTGTGGCCATAATTAAATGAATGAAGCTCATTACTAAAAAATTGCATTGCAAAAAATGCATCATTGACTGACGTGCTACCAGCTGATATTTGGTGAAGGGTAACAGGTGGTATGGGAACTGTAGCAAATAAGCATTTAAGTGGCACTTAATTAAAAAAAGAATTATATTACGAAATACCTTCAGGGGGCAACAGAGGTGGCAAAGCACATACCTGGAGGGACTTTTGATATCCTGCCTGCACCTTGAAGTGCAGACCCCATAATAGCTGCAGTTCCTTGAATAACCACACGGGGCTCAGTAGTCAATGAATGAATTTATATGACTCACCATTTGAATTGTATTAAGTCTCGAAGTTAGAATACATAATTTTCCCATTGTGGGACAAATAAAGGTTTTCCTAATCTTAATCCTAGAAACAGAGTGTGACTAACATGATGTGGCAAATGGATTGTGACACTCTATAGGAGCTCACCTGAGGAAACCGTTTGGAATGAACAGGTGCTTTCAGAAAATACTTTGTAGGTGTTTGAACAAACATCTTTCAGTCAAAAGCGAACTTCAAACAATCAGATCAACAAATAAAAGAGGAGGAAGCAACAACAAGCTGCACAAATGCTCTGAGGTAAAAACCTACAGGCTTCCATCTTCCTCAATCCACTCTCTGGCTCTCTTTATGTGTTGCAATTTTAGCACCTCACATGAAGAATCGGAAGGTGATAAGGTAAGACGTATTAAAAGCTTAACATAAAGTGACATATAATAAAGTGTGATTTCTGTCCCATCCATTTCCTGCCAGAGATAGCAGCACAATCCCTATTTCTTTGAAGATTGAGGCAAAACTGTATTTATAAAATGTAACGACAAATATAAATGTGAAGTAGAAAGTATAGAAAGCAGCTGCAAAATGTAATGGAGTAAAAGTGTAGTAGTAACTATTATTTTATTTAAGTAAAGTATAAATATGTAAAAAAATACTGAACTATAGAAGTACAAATAGCATAAAGATACAGAACTACCTGTTGTAATTCTTCACAAGAACCACTTGTGCTGATGTAATTATGTTGGTGCCACTGTTGTGCATTTATGAAGCTTTCTTCACTCCTTGTAATGTTGCGTTGTGTTCAGGCCTAATCACTCCCCTTACTCTCTGCTATACAACCCATAAAAAGGTCTAATGGCAGCTTAACCATGGCCTGAACAGATTTTCTCTAAGAGGGCATCTCTGCGTGTAGTCGTAAATTATTTCCAGTCAGATTTTCTTTCAGTGACTGCTCAACTGCTAACAGCTGGGTAGAGACAATCAATGGATCAATGGAAAATGAAATCTGGGACACAAAGACATGAGAAGCTGAGATGATTACATTGTGCTGTTTCCTTTTTTTTAACCCCACTGTGCTTCATCTAAAGGAGACAATTATTATGAGAACCTGCCAGATGTGGGTCTGAAACATGGGGCCCACCTGATGAAACACACCATCAGACACTGGGGGTGAAAAAAAAAAAACGCTATTAGAAAGTACATTGAGTGTAAAGAACAAGTCTAAATGTACAGGGTTGGAATGGGCTGGTGATAGATGATGTCTGATTGCTGCAATCACAACTTCTTCATGCTGATATTATTTTTAGTCGCACATTCAGACAGACCTGCAGGATGTATAGCAAAGGCAATACATGTAGAGAAAAAAAGTTGCTTTCTGAAATTATCTGCAGAGTCTGAACAGCTCGTCCTGTTTCTGAATGGTATGAGTCACTCTGCTGGGTGGTTGGGTGTGATTTTTGGAGGATTTTTCCTAAGGTGAAATATTGAGAACAAATAACATGACTGTTAGAATCTTGTAATGAAATGTTCTCTATTAAAAAAAATACATTAAAAAGAGTAATTTTTTAATGTAATAACATCATTGATCAGCCTAAATATTATGACACAGGCGCCTCCGGCATTGTCTCCCTTGTCTTCATTGCAAGCTGCAGTGCATATATCTGCACTCAGAGAGTGATGGTGCACTGCTCTGCCATGCAGGACCCCCTGTTCTTTATAAAACAAATAATGGATAAAAATAGCTTCAGGTGATAAAAGGAGGAGGACTCTGGGAATAAGATGAACACAAACATACACAGAAGAATAAACTGAAAATGAGCAGGTTGATGGAGTAACAATGACAACAGAGACTTTGTAGTAACAGCAGTGTGGTTACTGTGAGTCCTCCTGAGGTCATAAAACTGACCTCATTAGTATCATTATCAAATGAGAAACAGGAGCAGCGTGTGTGAGAGCAAAGATTCATTAGAGGAGGGAACAAAGTAAATGAACTTAAAGTGTCACTGCAGTGTGAAACAAGTGGTGTTAGTAGTACAATATGGATGGCCACCTATCTGAAAAATGTACATTCTTAAGAAAAGGGTTTAAAAAACAACTTGTTGTGTTTTTGCAGAATGTTATATTGCCAGCATATAATTTTTCTTGGGCTGTATCACTAATATGTATTAAGACATGCCAAGAATAATCCTCCAGACAGGGGGCTTTGCGCTTTGTTCATCGAGATGTGTCTTCAAATGCGTCCGTGGGAGTACTTATCTCTTCCTCGTTTGTCAGCCGCACTTTGCTGCTCTGTATGAGGCGCGCTGTGACTTATCGTCCTTGATCCGTGTCCATCAGCAGATGCACTGCTGCGATTACTCAACATCAAAGCAAAAGCTGCGCTACGTGCATTTTTTTTCATGTGGAATAACATTTTATTGTACTTGTAGGCATGTGCCAATAATTTAAAAAAAAAAGTTGTTTCAAGTGTCATTCGTTACGCATGAGCACAAAGAGAAATATATGAAATACACAACTTACCAAGTGAGTTTCCAATGAGTGAAACGAAGAAGACAATAATGTAAGCCACAATGAGAACCCATTCATACTGTTTGGGGTGTAAGTACTCTCTCCAGATGTATCTCAGAAGTTCATCGTCCTCATCCACGCCGGAATGCACATGTAACTCCGTGCTGTTGGCCACACGTGTGGGAGATAAACAGTCATCGCAATCCAAATTCCCAGTGATCCCAGACATCCTATGAGGGAGTTTATGTGTCAGTTGAACTGCTGCTGCTGTTGGTGTCTGCAGTGACCGCAGCTTCTTTGAGCTTGACTACCAAGGACGCGCGTGGCACTATGGTGCGATGATAACGCGCTCCACGGACCTGTTCACTATGACGCGGATATCCCCCGGGACTCTGTGCACTACCACGTCAGGGTCAAACACCAGCAACAAGACAGCTGATTATAGCGAGCAAAGGCTGTGGAAGCAATCTAAAATCCACCCCACCCCTCTGTATGAGAGAGAGAGAGAGAGAGAGAAAAGAGGAGGGGATGGAATGAGGAAAAAAGCCCCCTGCGCCCTGCTGGTTCACGCTGTGCGTGTCAAATTTCTGCCCTTTGCTGGTTTCAGATATAAAAAATAAAAGAAGTCCTATTATGGATTTGTGGTTAGAAAAATTATCTGTAAAAGTTGTTCATTTTTATTACAAAATTCCAACTTACTGCACCTTTAAAAAATAACAATAATAAAAAAACACCATTTCAGGGTGGCAGGGTGGTGAATGTGCTGCAGCAGGTTTGTCTGTTTTGGATTCAGTGCACAACTCCATAAGATTGAATGAATGCATAAGTAGTCTCCGGACGATTTCTCCATTACACTCAGGTAACAAATTGTTCAAATTGCATGAGCTGTATACATAATAGTGCATCTCTTTTAAATGAACGGATTAATCTACTTTAAAACGTGATGACCAAAAGATGTGGAGGTAATGAGCAAAAGATGTGACACAACTTACAATTTATTTATATTAAACTGTAACAATGGCTTATTTGTATAAAGGATCATTTCTTCTTCTTTGGTGAATTCACTGTCACTACAGTCCTGTAGAGCAGGGATGATGAATATGCACGGGCAACATCTTTACTCTGTCTCAGCTTCTTGTTGTTTGTATACTGTAGCTCACTGGATTTTTCGAAGGAAATTGTTTTGTCGTCGATGACAGAGAGCCATCCATGAGGACAGATGATAAAACCTACAAGTCAAAGCTGATTAAATCCTGAATATGTAAGGCACAACAACTTGTTGTGCATTCATGCATTCATGTCCTTCTGGACACACACACACACACACAGTGTATTGTTCCAGGTTTCAGTTGTTGCCTTTAGCACTTTAACAGCTTCCTCATAACAATTATGCTCTCAGTGCACTCTGTGATTCAAACAAAGTGTTGATTGGGTTACAATAGCATAGTGAGAATTATTGTTGAAGAACATAATGCTGCAAATATTGAGAGACAGAAGTTTGCTCAGCAACATGACTCACATGTTTTCACGGATATATTTATCTTCGGTCCTCCATCAGACCAGCCTGCACACATCTGACAGCATTAGTTCATTATGAGGAGACAGCAAGAGTTTCCTGTTTATGCTGAAATTCACCTTAACTTTATAAATTATTCTAAATTGATGTTTACATATGATTTGCACCACATTAGCCATTTCTGTTGCATTACAATAGCATTCATTTGAGAGCAGAGTGGACATTTCTGAAAGAGCCCCTCTTTCCATTAATCCATCCATTTATTCATTAGTTCTACTCTCTTATCCTCCAGAAAAGATACACTTTTAGTTTCTTATTTTTTTATTTTCTTTGCCTGGATGAAGATTAGAAGCTCATTTAGACATCTCAACATGCTGAACTGTGTCTCTAAGGTGTCCCAACTGATTAATTTTGGTGACAGGCCGTGTGCCGTTGGTTGCTAATGTTAGTAAGTGAATAAATAGACAAATAGACAAATCCCTCTTGTGTGTTTATTTTTCTTCCTTAAATGCAGACATCTTGTGAGTGTAACTATAATTTATTTTTACACAAATGAGCAGAGCTCCAGTATTTTTATGCATGCCCTCTGAGATTTATGTGCGTGTGTTCTATCAGTGGACTCTCTCACTGCTTTCCCCACATTATTAATATGTATTAGATGTTAGCGGTAAAAGTCAGGTAAGCAGTAACACACTACAGGTAGGGACTCTGCATATCTGTGTCTCTTCTCACACTCACAACAAAGAGGCAGAAATCAGGCACAGCTCAGGTAGAGCCTCCCGTCAGAGTGCTCACATTGAGACTGCAGACACGATGATTGCAGATTGTTGTGCATTTACATCTAAGATCATGATTATTTGTAATCATGACTTGCCCCAGCTGTGAAATAACGATTCTACTTCATTATTATTTCTGTGTTGTTTAAAATGATTGGGCTGCTGGAAATGATTGGGCTGTTTTTTGTTGTTTTTTTCTGAAAAAGATAGATCATAATCTTTTCTTGATATTGATCTCTTCATCTTCATTTTAGGAAGATTGAGCTGTTTTCAGACTAACAACAATCAGTCTTTTTTGCCATTCCCTGTGCCTTACATAAATGAATTGCAATCGATTTATTATATATTTATGTCAAACCGGTTGAATGAAGGTGATGAAATGCAAAGAAAAGCTTTGCTTGCCATGCAGAGTTGTCACTAATGGGGATTTCAGGATGTACCTCTCAAACGACAGTTCCAAAGTGACAAGTGTGTAATAGAAACAATATTATATAATAGGATGAAATACATCTTGCACCGTGCACAGTCTCCATTGGATACTTTTATCTTTAACTTTTCTGGAATCAGGCTAATTAATTTCCTGCTGTGCTCTGAAGGTGATTTTACACTTACTGTTGTTCAATACTAATGAATATCACTGACTGAACTGCCCTGATCTATAGTCATTTAACTTTTCCTTTGAGTTTGATTAATTATAACCCTAACCGTTAAATGCATCAGGACCGGAATGAAAACATAAAAAAGAAAACAATTCAGCTGGGAGGGACTTTTTTCTGCTAATCAGATAAAAACCAGCATTAAAAGATAATCACAAATAAGCATCAATTTACTCCGTCTTCAGTTAGAACGGTGCCACAGGCTCTAAATCCAACTCGGCTTAGCAAATAGTCCTGTGATGAGCACAAAGTAATCCAACTAAAGCTTCCCTTTTAATTGTAACAGGAGCTTTTTAAATAATTGATTTTTACACCTCTCTTTTATTTTCTCATATTTCAGGTCGACTAAACAAAAGTGACCACTAGCTGAAGCTACATATACCGTTCAAAGGTTTGGGGTCACCAGGCCGGTTCTACAGCTTCTCTGAGCAGCTGTTCAGCTGTGCTAACATAATTTCACAGGAGTTTTCTAATCATTAATTAGCCCTTTTAACATGATTAGCTAACCCAATGTACCATTAGAACACAGGAGTGATGGTTGCTGGAAAAGTGCCTCTGTATACTTTTGTATATATTCCATTAAAAATCAGCCTTTTCTAACTAGAATAGTCATTTACCACATTAAAAATGTCTAGACTGTGTGTCTAATAACTTTAATGTTATATTCATTGAAAAAAAAAGACATTTAAAGACATTTCCAAGAAACCCCAAACTTTTGAATGTCTGAGCGGACAGGAAGTATACCAGCCCCACCCCTACCAGGAAAACCTAACATGTCCAGAACATGTGTGTGTATTTATCCTCCATCCACGGACTCATCCAATTGGTAGCTGAAAAATGGAACAAACCTTAAGCAGAAGTTTTTATGGAGAATCAATGAAAGTTAATTGCAGGTGAAAGTGAAACAGCTCACGGTGTCAGGGGGACTCAAACGTCATTACATGCCCCCCCTACTATCCCCAGCCTACTCAGACCATTGATGCTGTGTTGATCTTGTGATCGATAACTGTGTGTGTTGTATCTGTCAACCAAACGTGGCCTTTTTTTAATGAGGATGTGTTGAAGTATGAAGATTTATATTAAAAAAACAAAAAACACTTAAAAAAAAACCACCTGCTTTACATATGGTCACGTCACATGTTAAATGTCACACTGTGAAGCCGAAGCTGCCCTTTTTTGCTTTTAATATTAGCCTGACAGATGTCCACAGGAGTGCTTATCAAACATGAGGCTGTCAAAGTAAATTGTTTTTCAGGAAGCAAATCAAAACCTGGTAATCAAAACCCAAACCATGATCTTTTCCAGAAGGGAACCTAGCATTTTGCACCCAAACCAACCCCCAAACAGAGACTGAATGCAAAATGAAAGAAGCATGAAAGACCAAATATGGAAAAATATGGAATATGGAAGCAACAGCAACTGTCTCCTGGATGAAAGTCTAAGTGCCGGCCAGCCCCCCGTCTCCATAGATTGCAGCTTTTTAAACAATCTCTCTAAACCTCACAGCATCCATATGTGTAAATGTGTGTGAGAAAAGGTATTCTTGTTAAAATTGTTAAATTGCAAAACCATTCTGGTTGTTTCCTTCTTCCACAGTGCTTTCCCTTGATTTGCAGGTTGGATTGGTTCTCAGCAATTCTCCTTCCTAAGTACCTGGGCTGCATGTAAGTGCATGTCTTATCATCCATCAGTGAGGTTTTTTCTGCTTGGGTTCAATATCTGATAAAATATACAACTTGCACAAGACTCCTTTATTTTGTATTATCCATTCCTCTTGTTGCAGCGCTAACCAGCTAATTTTAATTACAAATGATATCTGCAGGACTCTTACTCCATGAAGTTTGTGTTTTAGTTGCTCACTCCCTGGTCACATTATCTGGCTTAGCTTTAATAAGAGTAGCACAGCCTCACAATAGGGTTGTTTGGAAGCCCATTTTTATAGAAGTAGTAGTGCATGACAACATTAACACTCATTTCAAAAGCACTGAAATAAGTAGAGAGGTCCGGTCCAGACAGTAATTATACAGTTGCCTATATGTGATTAGTCATTTCTCTGTGCTCATTGTGAAAGCTCACACAGTTATCTGATGTCTGTCTCAGAGCAATATCATACAGCTTTTAATCCAAAATACACCACAGCCTTCCTGACAGCTGAAGCGAAAGACATTGATCATTTTGTTACAATGGCACCTGTCAAGAGGTGGGTTATATTAGGCAGTAAATGATCGGTCCTTCAAGCTGATGTGATGGAAGCAAGAAAAGTCGCCAAGGACCTTAGTGACTTTGACAAGGGCTAAATTTTGAATGCTTATGACTGTGTCAGAGCTGCAGGTCTTGAAGGGTGTTCCCAGTTGTGGAAGGCTAGTAGCTGACAGCGACAAGGTCACAAGCACCTGAAGCTCATTGGTGCTCAGCAGCCATAAAACTAAATAAAGAAATTTTGGCTAAGATAGAAATGTCTGCAGCTTGCAGCTTGCTGTGTAACAAGATGCACAGCCAGCAACCAGTCAGATTGTGAACACAGTCCACCTTTTAAAGCACAAACACAATGCTCCTTTCAAAATGTAAGCATTGGAACTAGACCATGGAGCAACACAAGCAGGTGACCTGGCCTGATTAGTAACACTCTCTTTACATTATGAATGCAAAGCTGATGGATTAGTGCATCATCATATGTGCAGTGCATTTTGCATTGTCTTCAATCTACACCTGAGCATTAGTAGTTCAGTCAGTGTACTGGGAGGCACATGGACTGCCACTGCTAATGTAGAAACGATCTGATCACTTAGTGTGTGTTGTCCGACTAATCACCTGGTGTGTCAGGTTTGGCTCTTTTTTATTATCATGTCTGAGTAAAAGGGGACGGTGTCGCAGTCCACCGAAACCCCCTTAGTGTCAAATGTATTCCCTTATGGCAGTGACACCTTTCAGCAGAATAATGTTCTCTGTGACACGGTGGAAATGGTTCAGAAGCAGTGAGAGGAACATGGCAAAGATGTCATGCTGTTGACTTGGCAACCAAATTCCCCTCATCTCCTTCTGATCAAGTATGTGTAGGATGTGCTGGGAAGTCAAGTCCGATCGCGCAAGTCTTCAACTTGCATCAGGCGTTCGAACTTTAACCATGTCAGTGCTTAATCTGTTATTAAAACTCATTATCATTTCAAAGGTTTCTAAACATAATGTTCAAACAGGAATTTTTCATTTTGTTTCTGTTGAGATGAGAATATTCAGAACAAATACTGTTTACTTAGTGTGTTACATGGCTGCTATTGCTCTCTCGGTTACAGTTTTAATCAGCCAGTCTGGCCTGCCTGGTGACAGCAACAAGAAGAGAAGAACCACAGAGCTCAGAGTTATCCCTTTTTTGCCCTGAACAATGTGCTGCCTTATACCACAGGACACCTTCAGGGGTTCTGCTTCTCTACATGCCAAAGCTTTGGACCTACAAATGAATAAGCAGGTGTGACTGATCATCCATGTGTGTTTTAAATGTGCTGTCATGTTTGAGCATTGACAGTAAAAACTATGGACAGAGCCTCCGTGATGTCACCCGTTTGTTTCTGAAGAGCCGTTTTGAGTCTCAGTGGGAGGTTCCGGGACGTGATGACCGCCGCCATGTTGGCAGCGTCACGTCAACTAAAACTCCGAATATGGACAAAGAGGGGGGGCACGAGCGGGGTTTAGGGGGGCGGGCGATCGTGAAAGCAGGAAACTCACGCTGTGATACGTCAACTGTCTGTCACTCAAGCGGCAACGCCCATAATTAGGCGTAATTTTAAGTCCGAATACAATTGAAACGAGTGAGTTGTAAAAAAATTCACCCCCCCTACAATTGACACTAGAAGAGAACCTATCATCTGAGACCACAGCGACTTTTTGTACCAGGCCGTAAACATGTTCTTTTCTGCTGTGAAATCGGCCATTTTAACATGGGAGTCTATGGGAAATTACTCGCTTTTGGAGCCAACCCCCAGCTGTTGCAGCGTGAATTACAAGTTTTGACACTTCCGCATGGGCTTCCACTTTGAGCCCCGAAGGTTGCCGCTTGTGTTTGAGTGGCATCAGTTCAGGCTGTTGTTGTATATGTTATGTACCTATTTGCCCAGTAACCAGCAGGTGGAGCTGTGGAGCACAGAGATCTGACAAAGTTAGAGCTTCAACTTTTAACTTTTGCTATGCCTGTTTGAGTGTGATAAAAACCATGTGATTTCATCTGCTTCCTTTGTGCACCACTGTGAAACATTTTGTGGAAACCTGCAGTGTAATGCTTTCAAATATGGCGTGTGGAAAATGTCAAAGATTAGATCAAATTGGAACGCAGAAATCAGTATTTTATGGAAGTTACCTCACTATCAATAGTTTGATCGTTTTAAAACCTTTCGTTCTCAACCGTCCCTCTCATCTTATTTCAGTTGGACACCATTCATGGGACACCTTTAACATTTGCACACCTATCGGCAGACCTAAAAGAAGCCAAGCACACTTCTATTTGCCTGTAGTGGCCAAGAGGAAAAATGGGCTGCCAAGGGACCAAGCCAGCAGGAGCCACGAAGACAACGACAATACAATAAGGTCAAATCTGTTCCCCCCTGTGGTGAATACAGCAACTGTAGGTGAGCTGCATTTCAATGAGGCATATCAGGGGGGAGGAGGGTTGGTGTACCCAAAAAGTTCAGAGCTTAAAATTACCATCAAAGAAAGAGAAGCATCTGCAGTGAGAAGGAGGTGTAGCAAAGGGAGGAGAAGCTGTATTGAATCAGGAAGTGAGACTATTGGTGCATTTGTTCTTGTGCGAGGATGGAATCAGTTAGATAAGACGTAGATGGATACATGACAGCACAGCAGAGTGTTTGAGCTACATTCACTCAAAATTCTGCTACCTGCACAGCTGTCGCCTCAGTGTCATATTGGCCTATTTATCAGAACTTGCTGGCAGTTTGAACACTCAATCAGAACTGACAGGTGAGTGAAGGCGGCTGCTCATTTCCTACAGAGAGCTGATGCATACCTCCAAACTTTCCCGCTGCTTAGGATTTGGGGGCTTAGCTCGAGTTCTGGTCAGTCATCTCAGGCAGATTATAGATGAAAGTTGGGTCAAGCAAAATGGAAAATCAACAGGGAACTTAGATAGGGAAAATCTAGAAATAGCTTTAGATATTTTTCTGCACTTTTTTTGGACAATGTTGGAACAGATGCAGTATAAAAAGGAGAGGATGAGTGTGATTTACACTTCTTTGAAATCAGAATCCCTTTATCTATCCCTGAGGGGAGCAAAGCGGGTAGGGACACATTTGGTTTACTCACACTTTATGCATAGATAGATCCCATTATGAATGAGATTAATCTTTAACAGTAAGCCATGTTATCACTCAGATATGCATGATCAAACTCACTCTGACTGACACTCACACACTAAATTGCAGATATTCAATTTTCACTAGAATGTCTTGCAGGTTAAGGAGGGTTTAATGAGGGAAATAAAGTCTTCCTTTGTATTAATCATGAATACAAAGCAATGCACCCTAACAGCAACAGTTCTTATCCCTGAGAATGGCTGCATTTTTCAACCCATGTCCTGTATAGCAGTCTAACAGACGTATGTCTGTGAGCATAGATGGGCTGTATGAGGTGATAACTGAGTAAACAATGATTGTGCCACTCAAAAGGCAGAAGACGCACTCCTACCAGATGTTACAGCTGTACAGCTGTAAATGAATATCATCGGCTTCTGATTGCCTTCAAATACATATGCAAAACCATATGATATGAAAGGGTCTGGAGTCACCTCGTCCTATGATTGCTTGTTTTTTCTTTTTTATTTAGAAAAAACTCCACATATATCATTATCTAAACATATTTCATTCGAAAATTCATGATGAGATATCATGTCTAAAAGACACATCAAATGTGATCAGGACTGGGTTTCAGGCTCAGGAGTATGCTCTATTCACCTGAGAAATTACTTAGTAAATGAATAGAATATGAAATATTTACACAGGTTTTCAGTCTCACTAAAAATAAGAACAGAGAATTTGAATTGACATTAAACACTGAAGCTGCAGTGAATGTTTATTTTCAGGAATATAAAGAAAAATTGTGTTCGGTTGCACAGTTTAAATTAAGTGTCTAAACTCCATCTTTCTTTTGTGCTTAATTTGATATCAGTAAAGGTCAATGTGTGTTTTTGTCACTCATTACTACTTTATATTTAATGGATGCTGAAAACCACACCGTGATTATACAGAAACTCTAATTACAAGGAAAGTGACACCGCTTAAATCACTGTAATTTAAGAGAGGTTTAGTCAAACTGTGACCAAATAAAGCTTCACAGATGGATGGTTTAGAACATTTAATAATACTGTGTTGACTCTGACTGAGCTCTGAAGTAAGTCGAAGCTGAGAGAGTATAGTATAGTGATCATGTTTTTACCACGTTGTTACTACACAACATATACTTTTACTACATACAGATATGTACATGTGTAGAGTTTGTGTACTTTCTGACTTTACCAACAATTTCTAGAGTCAGTGTGAAATGTCAGAAAACACTTCCTCCCTGCTGTGGCAGTAGGATTTGCCAATGTGTTCAGGATGAACTTTGGGGAATGGAACATGCACTGTGTGCTTTATCTGTTAATGGCAGACAGAAGGAAAATCCTGAATCCCTGTTTTATCAGAAGCATCAAGACAAACTGCACTGAATTGGATTTCTGTTTGAATATATACATAAAATTTGCTGAAATTGGTAAATGGCAAAAACCAATGACTGGTAGGATGGATTGACAGTAGTCTGACTCACAACAACAACAACCTTTTTGGTTCTTTTCAGCTAATGGTTGTGAAGACCAACACAAAATCTGTTTATAGAAATCTTGTCGCTCAGGTTTAATGAGCTCCTCCAGAGCTTCTCCCGTAGGGTACTGACTGTAGAGCTGTATTGTATGACACTTTGACATGCTGCCTTTTGCTGTTTTCAGGTTAAAGAAACGTTCAATACGTATGCTGTTATTGCTTTGTTCTTGGATCTCCCTGTGTTTCCACATGGACTGAGGAGCGAGCAGCAGCAAAGGCCACCCAGGGTACAGAACAGAGCAGCCATCAATGACAACAGCTACCACATTAAGACACAGCATGGAAAGAAGTGCAGAGGGTGGTCCAGTTGCAGACAAAGAATCTGGGGAAGTAAAGCAGTTTGATTCACCTCTGCTGACTCTGCACTGTGGAGATAGGTTTGCTGATGAGATTCTAGATAGCAAACAACAAATAATAGTCTTACAACTAAGTATTAAAAATCAATATATTCATGGATACAGTTCCACATCGTGTCCGCCCCCTCATGCTGCAACAATTACATTTTACAGCGTTACTACATTGTGCTGTGCTATATGTAACTGTACAATGTTAGCAGCTTCATTTAGCTTTTCCAGAGTAGCAGGATTAGGGATGGTGTCGGCTGGCGGTGGACGCGAGGAAGAGAAGAGAAGTGTCTTTGGTGCCGTGACCCGGATTGCGGTTCCTCGAGACCGAGACAGGACAAGTGAGTTTCTTAACTAGCAAAAGGATAACGGTGTGTGTTCAAGCTACCTGTGTGGCAGAGTTGCCAGGTGGGACAGAGTCACCTCCAGCTCCTGAGGAGACTAAGGGCCTTTTATGACACCATAGGTGCATCAGAAACTTTCTATGCAGTGCTGTGCTGGAGTGGCCACACTCTGTTCTGGGCTGTTCCCTGGACTCAGCGTACCCTGTTGGTTGAGTGGCTCCTTCTGCTGCACCCTCAGTGCTGAAAGGAACACTACCGGAAGTCCTTTGTCTCAACAGTGGTCAGGCTGTATAACAACAGTATCACACGGGGCTGCTGCTGTGTTCTTTTTCCTCTGACATAACACACCCAGTGATTATGTTTGTCATCACAGTGTCCTCTGAAAAAACAGTTACGTAATATATGCCTAGAGACAGGGCTGCACCCTGAACAAAACACTGCATGTACCTCTGTTAGGATGAAATCCTTGAATCATCGCTAATGCTGAAAACATGTCTGCATTTTTTTAGGTGAAATCTTTGAAATTAAAAAAGCCTAAAAAAGACCTGAAACATGATAAAATGTGCAAATGTTTATTATGAAAACATGAAGTGTATTTACATTACAACATTATTGCAACCCCCCCATGCTATTGACAAGGCCTGTCTGAAACATGAATGACAAGGCTGTGGTGCAGCATTGATATGTTTGTCATCACGTGCAGTGGTTAGCTTGCATGCCAATAGCATTTGCATCGTGTCAATACCTTAGCCTTCAGCCCTTAAGCACAGCAACCATCAGACTATAGTAACTGTGCCTTGGTATGTGTGTACACACCCACTCTGCAGCAGTAAATGGTGCTGACATTTTAAAACCCTCTGCCAAACGTTTGAACTAATGGTGGTGCTGACGCCAGTCAAAGACATGAACAGCTAAACGATTCTAAAAAATCTTACAAAGATCTGCAGCAGGTTTTCTGTAAAATATACATTATTGTTTTATCAGTGCAGCAATCTGAAGCAAAAAAATTTAAACTCAGTTTTCCAGTGTAAACACAGAAACACAACCAGTTCAATGTGCATAAGTAAAGTGACCTGTGTAGATTGTGTGCTGTCTACTTGCTTTTGTGTATGAAATGTCCAACTCTTTGGAAGAACTTCTCCAGTTTATTTTCATGCTGGCCTCGTGCAGCATGCGTGACATTGTGCTCAGTAGCTGCCCCACCTTTCGGAAGGCTTTTGGTTTTCTCCTGAGTGCTATGTAGAGTGCGTAGAGAGTGTTTCTTTTCAAGTGCACAGAAAGGCTCAAACCTGCTGTACAGGCGACTCTCAGCTCCACGATCTTTGCTGAAGCTGCCAAAGTCACGGCCAGTCCTGGTGGGTTTCTTCTGCATGGCTGGTTTAGGGAGCGAGAGCGATGGTGGATTCGGATTTTCCTCAGTTCTGAATCGTGGTTTTGAGGACTTAGAATCCTCAATCCCATTCCCCTGATGCTCTGAGGAAGACTTACCAGAGGCGGTCATACCTTTTGGAGACTTTTCTCCACCATGCAATGTTCTCGCCTCATCCTCAGCGGTTAAAGTGTCTGTGCTGTCACCTGACTTTAGACTCGTTGTGTCCACACTTCTGACTGAACCCTCTTTTTTCTCAGGTATGTTTAACAGGGACTTGATTTTCTTGGAACTTTTCTTTAGAAAATGCTTGGAGCCTGAGCTGTTGGACTTATCTGTCATGTCTTTGTCATCTAAATCCAGGGCTGCTGCAGACACTGTCCTGGATGGTGGCTCCTGCCAAATGTAAGCAGTGGGGCTTTTTGTGTCTGTGATGCTCTTGACATCATAATGGGAGACAGATCTCTGATCTTCATTCAGATTTGACCTATATCCTCCATTCTGTGCATTGATCCCTGCTGTGCTTCTATTCCCCTGCATCCTCGCAGATAAGTAATTTTGGCCCGGGGCTTCGTGTGTGTACTCGGTGTTTGATCGTGGATCCGCCACGCTGTGCCTTTTGTTCCAGCTGTCTTGGAGGATGTCAAGGTTTCTGATGTTCTGTCCACCCTTAGCTCTGCCTAGGCTTGCATAGGCATTTTGGTAAGAGTTTCTACCTGGACCGTACCCTGTGTTATTGTGATAATCATCCAAAATCTGCCAACTCTGTCGCTTCATCATAAGCTCATCATGATTTAGTCTACTCTCCGCTGGATTCCACTGCATTGATGAGTAGTGCAAAGGCTCTACTTGTTCTGGTAAGGTAGGCCTAAAAACCAGAGAGGACCTCATCCTGCCCTGCATGAAGGAGCTCGCTTTGTCCTGAGGCTCAAACTGGTCCAAATAATCACAAGATTCTCCAGATGAGATGTCTGGATTTTTAAGGTACGATTCAATCCTCCATGTCCGCATGAATGACTTTGATGTATTCTCCAGTGTCGGCATGTTCTGTTGCATGGACAGAACCTGCTTGTCATTGCCATTGTAAGACTGACGCATGTGTTGACCTCTGTAAATCTGTGGCACTTGTAAATAATTATCCACGTGGTAGTTGTTTGTTCCTGCATCTTTGGAGATATTCCAGTTGCTTCCTCTGGGCCTGATGACCTGTGGGATGCAGCCATCTTGTCTCTCCCCAGCATAGCTGTGTCTTTTCAAGATATTCATTGCCTCTGTAGACTGAAAATGAGGTAAGCCATTCTCAATCAAGGGCCCGAGGGTGTTATCTTCCTCTTCTAAGAGCCTCTCCTCAAAGTCTCTCGTGCCAAGTTTCCTCTCACAGGTTTTTCGATAAACTGTGTCCAGCGAATGCCTCAAATGGTCTCTTCGCTCAATTCTGGGGCCAGAATGAGTTTTTGGAAAAATCTGTTGACCATGCAGACCGTTGCGTGTAAACAAACCCTCCGGCGGGCTCAGTCCAGCTGGCACAGTGGAGCGGGCGTACAGAGTTCGAAACTCCTCATCATAGGACTTTACCAGGTGGCCTGTGATGACCTGAACCATGGTCAGATTGAGCTTCTCAGATGACCAAGTAAAGCTGGAAAGAAAACATTAATAATTTAACAAATAAGCAAATGTAGGTGTGTAATAAATACTGTATGCATCAGGAATAAGTAAATTCATCTGATTACATCATGACTGTAATTCTCTTAAAGTGACGATAAACGTGGTTCTCTTTTGTTTTAACAAAGCATTTACTGTACACTTGCTCTTATTTTGCTTTATTTACCTGTATGAGCCGTAAATGACAGTATGGCAGTCCACTAACAGAAACCTCTGCTGCACTGCTCCATGAAATTTAGCTCCTGATCGACAGACGTAATCCTGACCTTTCACGGTGCGCACCCTCATGTTCTGTAAAAGCAGGAGATTCATCACTTGTACATTTGTACAGCAGCCAATAAAACGGTCAATCATCAAATACACATCGGAGAGGAACAGATGCACTGTGCAAGTCCCTGAGTAGAAGTAGTAGTAGTTGTTGTTGTTGTTGGGGCATGTGGTGATAAGGACTTAATGGAAATTTCAAGGGAACGTTTGAAACTTTCAAATCTCTTGGCCATCATTATGACTCCACCCAGAAACCAGGTCTGCAGAATATTACATGGAGGATGAAAAAAGCAGCACAATCAACAATAATTATATTATATGTGCATGTAGGTCAGAATGAATTGCATTTAAAGGATTCAAGTGGAGGCTTTACATCACAACCCTCACCCTGAGCTGCTGAAGTTTTATATCCTGGTTTTCAGCCATTGTGAGGAAACTCTTCAAACTGAAATCATCCAGAACAACGTAGACGGGGACTCCGCGTATAGAAGCCTCCACAGCTTCTTTGAATATATCCACATCAGTGAACACGTCCATCACAATAGCAATGACCTGCAAAGCAGAAAGTAAAAGAATTATGCCAGAAGAACTGGACAAAGGGCAAATCAGAGTGCTTTTTTACATGTGCAGTGATTTGACTGAAATTAATAGTCCTTCTTCTCAGTTCTTTTATTTAACTGCAGGCTACAATGATGACACACAATGTGATATTAGATGTTAGTGAGCCTGATGATACATCACACCGTGTTCCTGTAGCATGTCATTAGCTCATGTTCACATATATTGCATGCTGATTAAAATGATTTCTTTCTTCAGTTTAATTTCCTGTGTTTAAATATGCAAGTCTGATGAGCCATTGTTAGATATGTGTACAAGTAAATACAACTTAACATTAACAAACTTGCTTTTTTACACACATTGTTTGTTAATATTCACCTCTTACTGTACAGATGTTTGTCATCTGTTTGTGGAAGAGAAATCTTTTCTTTCTGCTGTGAAAGTTTCTTTAATTAAGAGCCGGTGATTGAATGCTAATAATTACCGCAAATCTGAACAATTCTCAAAGTAGTTTTATGATTCATCATGTCACAGTCTGGGAACCAACTCCATAATTGTTGTGCTTGTGTAACAGTGATTAATGTGCTCTCATGGTGGTAAGGTGGCAAAACCAGATTTTGACCTCATCCACCCCTGACACTCCTTGACTCTTTGAAACAGAGAGCCGCCAGTGTCTGTGGGTCTGCCCTGAGGGGAAAGACGCCTGCACTGCACGGTAGAGAAGCTCTGAGACCAAAGTATGAGAACACCTCATGAGTGTCTGTGTGTGTTTGTCTTAGCATATTGTTGCAGGTTGCTGTGATTACCTGTCTTGCATCCTGAATATGTTTCCGGACCACCTCTTTGATTGTTGGGTTGTTTTGTCTTGGTGGATGAAAGAGCAGATCTATATTCGTCTGCAGTGTTTCGTGCATGACCTGCGGCCATCCTAAGTCTAAATCTGGAGTTTCCACATCTGAGTGCATGGGCCAGTATGTGCCAGAGGACGACTGGTTGTCTGGTGGACCACTGACTTCCTCTGCGTTGTTTTGAGATGGCAGCTGTACTGCATTTTTAGTGATGAAAAGAAGCTCTTCCTCTGAGAGGAAGCCACCGATGTGTTCTCCCTTTAGGAACTCCTGGTAACTGTCTCTGCCATCTTTCACCAGGTGATCGATCGCCAGCCGATATGCCTCCTTATAGTGAGGTGGAACGTAATCCTCTGATTTAAACTCTCCCCTCAAGGATGACAACAGAGAAAACTCTGGAGACTCCATCTCCAGAGTGTCTCAGCAGAACCTGCCATAGATAATGGAAATCAATGATAGCAGAGGATCAAAGAACAACATTGTCACAAGGTGGAAAATGTTGGCTCTCAGTAATCTTAATGAGGCAAAACAACCTGTAATACAGGATATGGAGTCAAAAATAACATAAAGGTCAAAATGTAATGTTATAAATAATAACCTTTAAAGCATACAGTGTGAACAATTATGAAACGATTATTGGCATTAATGGGATCCTATTTTCTTGCTTAACTGTTCTCCTTCCTCCTTAGTAAAGGTAATTTTAATCACAGATTTTTACTGCACCGCTTAAATATGAAGGGCATTTGAGAGCAGGAAACACATTCACTTGACAAATGTCAGGAATGCAAACCAGCTGTCACTTTTTGTTTGGCAGCAGGGAATTTGAAGACAAAGGTCGTGGTATTAACTACATGCATGTTTTTAAGAGTTAAAGTGCACTCTGTCTGGGAAAGAAAAGAGGAGGTGAAGTTTGCCTTTTTAATGAATCACTAAGCATCTGAATCATCAAGATAAGTACCGGGTGATTCATATACAAACACTGTCATGTCTGGATCATATGTGGAGTCGGTTTGAATGTCTACAATTGTTATCTAGTTTCTGTAATTTATTTTCTTGATTGTTAAATGAACACCGGGCCCCAATGGATGCGGCGTGTTGCTATAGATATTCATGCTCATCAGGATCTTCCACATGTTCTATGGAACATGTGACTCCATTGTGACAAGAAAATTGTCTCATTATCATACAGAACCTGTTCCTGCACAGATTTTAAAGTAAGACCATAACCATACAGGCCTAAGGGAAATTTTTCACTTGTGATGATAATAATATTTCTATGTAAACATGACAAAGGTATGAGATAATGTTTATGGAGGAATAAACAGTCTCTGCAAGATGCGTCCTGTAAAAGGTTGTGTGTATTATTTGTTATATATAAACTGATGTAATTAGGTCTAATAGCCTTGAGGAGCTACTTCAGCCTAGCTGAACCACAGCAAAGCTAAAGGTCAATCAAGTTTAGTTAATTAAAGCTGGGCTAAGATGACAGGTTCCTTAAAATCAGGTAGCCACAGGCACACAAAGAAAATAATGACATATTTTCTTATCTGAAACATGCAGACACAGCAATTTGAAATCACAATACAGGAAATGATTCCGTCACAGGATCGCATGGGAAAGTGGATGCAAACAGAGGTGTAGTGCAGCAACGCACTATAACATGTTTGCATTGTGAATTAAGATGGAACTGGATTACAGGGTGGGATTAAGTAAACAAAGGCCAGAACATTTACCCTTGTTCCTCATTAACAACCCCAGTGAGTCTGACTGCTGTTCGCGGGGTTAAAAAAAAAAGCTGGGCATCAGTGCCGGGCAAGGACCAGCGCCAGATTTCCTCCTTAATTGTAGACAAGAGGTAAATCAGGAGATCAATCAGCCCTTATTGTCCGAGCCTGGCAGGACTACTCAAAAAGTAGTTCAAACTATCCCCAGATTATAAGAAAGAAGAAAGAAGTTACAGTCCAGCAATATGTCATGTATAAACCACATCCAGGATCACCACCCTGTGAAGTGTGCTGAGTTTTTTTAAAAAAGACCATCACAAGGAAGTTGATATTTGACCTCTTGTTTTTAAAGGAAGTGATCATTTTATCCTGTTAGACTTTGTCATATAAACCCTGTCATTCTGAAAAACATAAACACATAAACATTTGAAGTAATTCTATGAATGATGATGCTAAAAAAATTCAACAACTTGAGTGACTGAGTGAACATGCAGCTAGTTTAACCACAAAACAAGCCACAGTGTAATGTAGTTATTTTATAGCGCACAGCTCTGTGTACTACACCTTTGTATTCATTTCACTTAAAGTGTCTGCACTTCACAGGATGAAAGCAAACCTGCACGGCAGCCAGGCAAACAGGTGAGAGTTTAAACATTTCTCTTCAGATTACATGTTATCCGACACATCTACTGAGTGAACAATCCAGTTTACTTTGGTATTTTTTACTCTGTGGCTTTGAGCCCATAAAGTCTGAAAGGACACTTCACTTTCCCCGCTGTTAGCGTTCACTCCAAACAAACCTTTATGAAGGAAAAGGAATCATTTACAGGCTCTTTAACAGGCTCTAATTTTATGCTCAAGCACTCAAGTGATTGTTTAATTTGAACAAACTTTTAGCTGTTAGAAAACATTTAGACTGCTGGTGTTGTATTCACAGTAAATACATCAAACTATAAAAAGGCTAAGCAGCATGTAATCATCAGGTACAGACCACATCCTAACACTGTACAGGCAGCTTAGTCATTCAGACATTTTATCACAAACATCCCAGTCGAGGCGTCTCATATTCTGACAGAGCAGCTGCTCCACATCTCCTAGAAGCTTCAGAAACACAGTGAGCCAGTCACAACAGCATTATCTCACACCAAACAGCAGTAACTTACAGTTAGATTCTGAACTCTGTTTGAATCCTCTTGACTGTTCCCAGAATATCCCCTGTTATGTATTTACATATAGATTCAGCTTATGTTCAATATTTGAAGAAGATACTGTCTGTGAACTGGAAGAGACAAAGACATGGAGGTGTCTCAGCATGATAAGCAGTCTGCAGGAGGAGGGTGTGGATTCCAGTTTTGACATGCAAATGGATACGGCTCGAAACTTGCTCACAGGCAGCCATAAACCTGTTTGAGGCTTTAAGCCACTCCCCACCTCTGTGCAGGGACAAAGTTCACACTGTCGAAAATCAAGATAATGACCAGCATAAAGAGGCTTTGATGGGTTCTTCCAGGAGAGGAAGCACTGGACACACTGACAGGCCAGAAACCTAAGATGTTTATGTATTAAAAGAAGTCCTATTGATATAAATATTATTATTCACTGTGATCATGCTCAGTCTGCCCAATACTATATCAGGTGAAAGTGATCTGAGATATTCTGAAGTCCTGAAGGTGAAAGTGAATTAAACCTGCATTCATTTCAGTGGAATTTATGTGTCCTGTCCGGTTAGCACTCACGAACTATCTTGAAAGACCTGCTTATTGTACAAGGTGAATTTTCTTGTCCCCGTTCAGGGCTTTGTAACTTTACTGTACTTATGCAAAGTTTCACATCTTCTAATGTATTATGCTCACTGTCACAGGCTACACAGTCACAGGACTTCATGTGTAAACTCGGACACTCCTGAACACAGTCTTGCCAGTGTCCCGTGGCTGTTCCACATATTATTATTATTATTATCAGACCTTGTTTCTTGTTATTTCATCCAAGCTCAAGCAAGAAATAAACATATTTTTGACTAAGGCTGTAAGCATAGCATTTGCTGAAATAGGACTAGAATTTGTTAAAATGAATTTTGTCCTGCTCTCCTCTCCTCTCCTCAGGCCAACTCTCAAATTTAAAATACTGTATTTCATGTTATTAACTGTGTGTCCTCTCTCGCCCCTAGTTTTGTGCTCTCTCTCTCTCTCTCTCTCTCTCTCTCTCTGTATTTCTACAGGTCTCTCTGTCTCCTGAGCTGCTTGTGGACCTGCAGTCCGGCCCTGTTACCTGCCCGGTGTTTACAGTCTAACCTGTTTTTCTTTATAACACTGGTATACTTATCCAATATTCTAATAGTAATATAAACATTTTTCAGCTTGCCTAATGACAATAATAATCTGTAACACTGTATGGTTTTGTCCACTGTAATGTGCGATGTGTTCTCCTCTGTTTCTCTCTTTCATCTCCTCTGATCTGTTTCTCCACATTTACCCTGCCGACCCTCCTGCTCTTGGTCCTGCTCAAAGCTTCTTCTCATTAAAAGGTAGGTTTTTCCCTGCCACTGTTGCCTTAAGTGCTTGCTCAGGGGTCAGGTTTCTGTAAAGCACAAAAATACAGGTCGATCTACAAAAAAAAGAAAGAAAAAAAAGGCATTGAACTGAGAGCAGAGACTTCAGGGTTGTGGTAAATAAAAGCCTTCACTTGTCAACCAGCAGATATTTTTTGTAGGATTTCGATAAATTGTGCATGAGGAGTGTCATATTGCAGTGATTTTTGTAAGACACTGGTGTAAAAAAAGACTTCTTTTCTCTTCATGTGATAGAGAAACCTCAGAAAAGTGACCCCAGTGTCATCGGCCCCAGAGGCATTTCAGGTTGAAAGAAGCTGGGACTTCATCAGTCCAGGTTTGCATATCAGCTGTCCAAAAGCTCTGAATAACATTTAGCTAAATGACCCTGTGAGATATAAAGGACACCTGTGTGGTTACAGACTCTCATCGTGTATGCAGTTTTAGTCTAGGATGACATTTGAGGAGACATGGAAGTTGTATAACACCTGCATATCTGTACAGCTACAGCTTTAAAGCACCAATTAGACTAAAGAGTTATATCCTGTACAGAATCTGTGTCACAGACTCAGAGTCATTAGGGTGTCTTTCCCACAAGATGGGAGTCAGTTTCACTATTAGGTCAGTTTTGCAAGCATATCATCTCACCTTACCACAGATGGCCACATTTTCACATCTGGCAATGAGACTGACACTCACTTGTACAAAGTCTGACAAAAGGAGAGGAAGAATGATGGCTGGATGGTGGCTGCTATAGCTTTGCTTCAGACTTCCAGTCAGCAGACTTTTACATCAAAGAAAGAAACTCCTCTTGTTGACTAGATTTGATGGACGTTTCGCTGCTCCTCCAAGACAGCTTCAACAGTTCTAACTTTTTGGTGGGGAAACAGGTTTATAAGTGGTGGAGGAGCTCAGTGGGTGGCTAGCTCTGAATAGCTCTAAAAGTCTCCATACTTACCTGTGTTGGTCTGACGGTCTGTGTCTAATGACTGAGACCACCTGTGGTGGTGGGAAAGGTTGACAGCCCATTGTTCTTCCTTCCACATATAATCCTGTTTCCCCACCCAACAGTTTGAACTGATGAAGCTGCTTGGACGAGCAGCGAAACGTCTTCAAGCAACTTTACAAGTCCAGACGCCTCGCTTCAACCATTTGAATAAATATGACCTGGATGACTGAGAATAACTTCATCAACATGTTGACTAGATTTCATGTTTTCTAGCTGCTGTCATGTCTACAGTTAGCTACAGTAAATTTACCTGCTGATGATAAGGCCAGTCCACCCACCCACGTGGTGTTTATATCAACACGCCCGCAGCGTAGCCAGGAAGCCTGTGCCATCTGATACCATCTGTGACACTACACACTGCTTGTTGTCTGTAATTAATGACTGACTATTGAGTTTTTATTTTAGCTACACAGGGGACTCATTCAAAGACAAAAACTCAGTGATGAAATATGCAGCTGTATTGATTAAAAGTCCATATCAATAAATGATCAGATCATTTCTTCTGTGCGTGTCTGGTTAATTAAACCTACAGTCTGTCAGCTTCATAATGTGACCGATATGTGACACTGTATTTATTTATGATTTCTTGCTTGTATCATGTGTGTATGTATCAGGAAATGACTGTCATAATGATGATTATGAACAATTACTTAATAAGTCTAATTTGTAAACGTAGGCAAGATGTTTGCAGTGATCTAATTACATTAGTGTTTTTTAGCCCCCCTCTTTCCAAATTACCCTCTCTATTGACAGGAGCTCACCGGAAACTGTGCCGATGCAATCATGATATTCAATCAGACAGTGCGTGATAAGTGACATTAATGTGTCTGCACTCTGTTCTCGAGTCATTCTGCCTGGAAAAAAAGAGAGAAAAACAAGATCTGTGCACCATTGTTCGCCTGTGTCTTGAATGTGGGTGTGTGTAGATTAAGTAACGTATGTGTGCGGGAGTTTCTTCTCCTGAAGCTGCCTCCATGTGAGTCACCTTTTGTGATACCCAATCCGTGTCGTCATGAACGGCTCCTCAGGCTGTTCTCTAAACTCTGCTGGCGTGCCTGAGCAGGCGGCGACAGCTAACCACAGCTCTGACATTTTGATGAAACAGCAGCATGAAAGTGACTGTTGGGAAAACTCAAAATAGAATCATGTCAAATATATCCTGCTAATAAACAGTGTACATTTACATAGCCTGTTCATGATAATGACTCACCTTGACCACGTTTAAAGGAAAGGCTACATAATAATAACCTGCTCGCAGGAAGAAAAAGGTGACATCAAAGCTGTGTGTCAGCTGATTTAAATTGCAGGTTTAACTGTAAATGCTGGATGTGAACCTCACTGATCAACCACAGGTTAAAACACAGAAAGAGGAGCTGTTTTACCAGTTTCCTACAGGTGCCTGCTTGGTGGTTTGTGGTGTGTGTAGTGTGTAAACACCAAATGACTGCCATGCAGACCACAAGCACACATGCCAAAGTCCTAAAAAACACATCCGAGCAAGCCCTAGGGCTAAGATTATGAAGGAAATGACTGACCAACAACAGGTTAACATTCTTCAAGGTGACTGCGTACGGGCCTGTGGTGAGGCTGAGTGCTTCACACACCCACGTCTAAACAAAAACCAGGTGATTTCTTTAGAAAGCAAGCTGAACAAACACATTGTCACTGTAGCTGGGCAACGTTCTTAATAAACAGTTTGGATTATGCCGTTTACACTTATTCAAAATGACAAATAGATAAGACGAAATACATTATGTTCTAATAGATGGAATTTAAATGTGATTATTACCAGAAAAGTGATTAAAGAAGTGATGTGATGTGGGCCTGCAGGTTCATTCAGAGAATCTGATTCAAGTCACAGATAAGCTGGAAGCACAGAAAAGAACAGTGCAGAGTATAAACAGGCATGTGTTGTAGACAAACCTCACCTTCCTGAGAGGACGTCTGGAGCAACGTTCAGCCGTCCACCTCTCATTGTAAAGCCTATGAAATCAACCACAGAACAGAACACAGACCTGTCCCATTATGTGATATAGCAAAGTAATGTATGTGTGCACAAGAATCATCCATTAATTCTGTGAAGCTGTCATGTTTATCTTTGTGCACATGCACATAAATCCATAAGTCAAGTTAGGAGGCAGGAGGGTCCCAGGCTTCACTGTGACTGCTGCGACTATAGCTGCCGAACAATAGATTAAATTATGTCAATATTAAATACATTAATTAAAAATTTGTGCATGACAGAATTGATTCAAACTGAGGTGGAAGATGGTGCCTGAGTTTTTGGTTCTCTCTGAATGCCTTGCGAAAGTTGCCAGATTTCATAAATACAGACATAAATCTAGCACACACACACACACACCCACACCTCGAAGCAGGCAGAGAGCTGGATTTACTGCTGAAATAACATCTGGCGAGGTGAGGTGTAGGTAACTTGTGTTTCTTAAGATGATCTGGACTCCTGGGTAACAGCAGGCACTCACTGTGGATGTGAATAGACAAAGCAGGAAGTTATAAGGTAAATCTTACATAACACCAGGATTATATAATGAAATAAGTACACTTTGTGCTATAAATTTAAACTGAAGTTTGGCGTTACTGCATATGAAGTAGATGGAAAGACCTTGGGGTGGTGAGAACTGAAGTGCAGGCACAAGCACATGAGCTGAGGTGTTTTTCATTCTTCTTTATGAACATACAGAGATAGAAGCAAACACACTGGAGGGAATGAGCTTAAGTCAGTGATGAACTGAGATTACTTAGAAACAGAGGTGAACACAAACACACACTCATACACACACGCTCTGACAGATACACCGGTTCTGGTCTTATCTTATAAGGTAGACATATACGGATGTTTAGAGGTGTTTATCCACCAAAAATATAAAGCAAATATTTACTTACTTGCAGCTTTTGTGTCATCCTTTCGGTTTATCTGCTGATCAATGCAACTTTGTTCCAAAAAGCATTGGGGCTCAAAAGAAAAACAAGGTTTGAAAGCAGCCTCTTGTGTGAGGCAATAGAAATATAAACCTACAAATACCTGCCTCTGAAATTAAAATAATGAATTACCAGTTATTACATGTAACAAAAAACACATAGCTTTTTTATGGAATGAAAAGCATTCAGTTCTTTGTTCATGTTGTGTTATTCAGTGTGGCATTTAAGCAGAATAATAGATGTGTCTATTGGTTGAGATGTGCATGAAGAGGAACACTGGTGCTTTCAAATCTGTTCTGTCACAACAATGCTCTCCAGCTGGGACCTTCTGTTAGGACATCTGAGCACCACACTGACACTCAGATGACAGGAAGCAAGCTTCATGAAGACATGACGGGCTTTTCTAATGCAGGCTTGTCCCCCCCCCCCCCCCCCCCCCCCCCCCCTCTAACTACGTCGCAGTTGTTGTCTCTCCGTCAGTGTATTATCCTTGAAAAGCAAATGAGGATGAACAACTTCTGCTGAAAGTTTGTGTTTACCTGGCTGCACTTAAGCACACGATGAAAAGCCTGCCATCAACAAAGCCTTCGACTCCACAGTGAGATCCTTTTTTTCTGTCATCTCTTTCCAAACACACACCTTCTCGTGGGTCCTATCACCACGACCTCTACAGATGAGAAAATGGATGCATTCAAACCTAAAAAATGCAGCTTGCTTATTCTTTGCAATAGGATTAACACAGCAGGGTGCCAATGCAGAGGGCCCCGGCGAATATACACCCAGCAGGTTCCTTTGCGATCTGAAAATGAAATGAAATGCTTTGTTAAAAAAAATTACACATAATGTGAACTAAATCCTGTCGTTTTGTACTATCTGCCACTATGCTGTGTTTTGGTAGCTGAAACGCCTTTAGATCCTTTACTGAGACTAATTCTTGTGGATTTTCTTACTTTTTTTTGCCAGCACCTGAAGCCACCGTATGTGCTTGTTACATCTAGTTAAGTTATAAAAATGCCTGGTTACATCTGCTCTGATGTGACATCAGACAGTGAGGTGGTGAGTTTCAGACACCCTCAGCCCCTCAGCCATATTTTCCTTTATTCATCCCGACACGTCTGGCTGCACCTGCAAATTGAAAAACCAAGAGGAATTTTTAAGCATCATCATTCATGTTCTTGTTTTTTGTTTAGTTTTTTTTTTTTTTTACACACTTTGAAAGATCAGATTCTTGACAGAGAACACTTTTACAAAGGAAATCTTCACAGATTGAGCGTTCCTGTGAAAAATTAAGTACAAACCACCCTTTTCTTCTCACTTCCTCCTGTTCTGCCCTCTTCAGTTAAAACACATCACACCTCACACGGTAAAGTAGCATCTATTCATTCATTCTTTTATCCCACTACAGAGGGGAGCCCATCACAGCTTTCAGCTGTCTCAGCATTTGAGACAGGTTGCCAGTCCATTGCAGGGCTACACAGGAGACACACAACCACACACTTCCACTCACAGCTGCAGCTACACACAAAGTCAAAGTCATTCACTAATCTAACATGCACATCTTTAGTATGTGGGAGGAAGCCAGAGTACCTTAGTGATGCAGTTAAAGCCATCACAGCTGCAACAAAACCGTCTTATGCATGAAATAGTCATGAAATCCATTGTTTCATCCACTCTGGTGCAGTGTTTAGTAAAATTGTCATCATTTTTTTCATGCACACACATTACCATGTTCCCTGCCACAGTATAAATAGCAAAAGTCTGTGTCTCTATCCAGGGGTGATGGATGGATCAGACCCACTCAAACCTCTGTTTGGTTAAACCTTTGGGTTAAATGAAGAGATTGAGGCGCTGCTGACCTCCACACTGAACTCCTCCTCAGGGCAATGTAGCAACCGTCTTCCCTTTTAACTATTTGAAAGAAGCAATTTAGCATTTATAAATTGAGATAGCAGCCTCTCTCCAGGTAGACGCTCATTCCCTCATTACCACACATAAACCACGGAAAAATAACGATGTAGCTGTTAATGTATATCAGGAGCTTCATGAAGGAAGCAGACTCAGTAATCAGTCTTCTCAAAATGAAACTAATGACCTTCCTAGAAAATAAATGAATAAATAAAGTGGCATTCACATTCTAAGGAGGCTGGGTATTTCGGTCAGGCTGTGTTTAATTTAAAAGAAGCACCACAGATTCAGGAGAAGAGAGACAATGGATGATCTAAACACGGGCTCCCTCAGTCATTAAAGTTTTTTCCCAACACAGTCTCATTAGTGTTTCATGTGTGGCCCCTCACTAAAGACCTCTTGTAAAATGAGGCAGTCTGAGAGGTATTACTGTCAAATAAATTAGACGCATGTAGACCGCTGTGCACACGTTGACCAACAAAGCTCCTCCTCATCTGCATGCCTGTGAAAGAGAGCTCGGCTGGATCACAGAAATGAGGTAGTTTATATTCAGATGTGTCCTTACAGGTGTGTAGAGCACCTTCTAACCATGTGTGTAGAACACCTGCTAACTGTGTGTGTGCGACCAAAATATTAGAGGGATTAAAGACATGTAATATTGAGGATTCATAGTTTGACCTTTTATTATATTCCAGTGACGTTACAGTCTAATAGCACATCTCCTGACATCTCTGCCAAATGGTTAAATATTTCACTGGGTCTATAGCGTACATTAGCTGCACATGTGTGGTTAAACTGAAGTATAGATCCAATTCACTATCTTTCTGTATATTTAATTATGAAAAAAATTACATATTCAATTTTCATTTCCTATTTTATATCAAGACTCATATTAAATATTGAGTAAGTCCAGGGCTGTCCCTTTGTCTTAGTCTAATATTAAATAACATGCTAAAGTATGGACACTGTAAGAGCAGAGCGCCTCACATCAGCTATCACTAGACTCCAAATGTTGTTTAATTAGTTTTATAATCTGCATAAATACAACTCAGATCATCTGCAAGTGCTGTTAGTACACAAACAGAGCCTCATCAAACAGAAATATTATTCCATATCTGTGAGTTGCAGGAGTATGTGAACCCTTGTTTTCTGCTGATCTTTTGTTTACAGCAGCTTGGAGGCGTTTCAGCTCATTCCACAGCACAGAACCGCTTGCTCACATGAACTGCTTGCTTCAGGTCCTTCTAAGCCAGTCTTCTGGCTTGTCCACATGATGTTTGGCCAACTCCTGACGGGCTGAAATGCCTTTTCTCTTTGTCCCTGCTCTAAACACCATGGTTGTTCAGTGTTCTTTAATGAACTTCAGTATCAGCCCAACAGCTGAGTGACTGGAAACACTTCTGAGCAGCTTGACCCTAATTCAGCCTTGAAATTCACTTGTAATCCTAGACGTGCATCTACTTTTGCAACCTGCAGATATGTTGTTTTCCTAAATAAACAAACACACAAGTGTAACATTTCTCCTTAATCTGTTTGACTCGGTTCTCTTTGTCCACTCTCAGGACTACTGTTCCGCTGCTGATGTTTTGAGCCAGTTTTATGCAGACGTTTTTAACCCTAATGTAGAAAATTCTGAAGGCTGCAAATACTTTTAAGCAGTACATTATTCATAACTGTAATTAGCCTGAATCAAATGTACCACTATTGACTTTTTCCGATATTGAGTGATACATGGTAGCCCAGTAAAAGCCTGTGATTGAACCCTGGTGAAGGTCAGGTATACGGCACTGGAGTGCTGCCTCCTGCTGTTCATGCCAGCAGGCAATTTTTAGTCTGATGTCTGCCCTCGATGTCTAGCAGGCAGTTGGGAAAATTACTTTATATATTTGTCTGCTCTAATAAAAAAGCTCCATTCATGTGTCTAGCGCATTCTCTGTGGAGTAAGTCTTTGTTGCTTTGTGCTGCTCAGCTTTGGATCCTGATCCTGTTTATTCAAAGCTGCGCCAAACATGCTGGCTAATCTTCCTGAAAGTCTGCTTCCAACTATATTCAAATCTTCAAAACTCACTCTTCTGGTAAAATATCAGTCATTTTATACATTTTTAGATTGAGGTCAAAATAAGATCTATCATCCAACAAATGCACATGCCAAGTACAGAGTGATAGATTGCAGTTGTGGTATGGTTAACAAACTCAGTCCTATCACACATTTCCCAGACAGACATTTTTAACATGTCATAAAAGGAAAGTGATTTCATTCCATGGAGTGTCCCCGTATACATAATACCAGGGTTCAACACTTACATGGAAGGAAGCTGTAATGACATGCAATATGACAACTCGAGCTTTTCGCTCTATGACAAGTGGCAGCTTTTAGTAAAGTGTGTTAAAAAAAACTAAATGCATGCTTTAAATAAGCAGTCAGATATATATGACATATGACATATGAGATGTGAGATCTGCAGTGAAACTGAGAAACATCTCCATTAATTTGACAATACATGCACAAACACACAACGCACACGAATGGCGGACTTCCTGTACATCATGGAATTTTCAAGGATGTAGCAGTTGCTGCTGTAGCATATTTTCATACGTTAGGAGGTACTGCAGAGCCATGCGGCCACGCCTGCTAGCAGCAAAAGTGTCAATTTGCGGGGAAAGTCTGGTGACTTTTGGAGGTCGTCTAGGGGGCAAAATGCTGCAAGTTTGTGGATAAGTATAATAATAATTTCTTGCATTTCAATAGGGCTCTCGCACGTTTCATGCTCGGGTCCTAATAATAAATTTCCATTCTTGTTTGTGCTACATGCATTATTTCAGTATTTGATGAGGTGTTTAATGTTTTAATGTGCCTTGAACATAAACAGATTGTGTGTTTGAATTCACTTTGACATCCACTTGATCTTCCTTTATATTCCTCTCAAGCCTAAGATTTGACGACAACAGATCCATTAAAAATGACTGATACAAACACAGCAGAGAGCTGTTTTCATGAGTCCTGTCAGCAGGTGTCATAGCATCTTATCTGTTTCCCCACAACTACAGACTTCACAAACTTACGTTCAAGTGCTAATCACCATGAAATAGGAAAATTCCATTTACTGTAGCCAAAATATTCAGTGCATGAACTGTATTAAATACTAATGATAGAGACTCTTGTTTGATAAATGAGCAAGGTATCCTTCATATTCTCAATTACATAATTAAACTTTCCTGACAGTCATATTTTTGCTCCATTAAAGACCAAAGTTCATAAATCTCTGCTGCTCTATTGTGTGAGACGGCAGGCGTCCAGGAGGTGAGGCAGTATATAGTGTGTTAGTCAGAAGTAACACAGCCTTTCAGATTATTCCAGTGTCATTTTAAATACAATATGCTACCCTTAAAATTGAATTAAAATGTGTTTTTTCTCTTAAATACAAAAAAAAAAGAAAATACAGCTGCTCTGTGGTGTTTAATTTTGAAGACATCTGGCTTAACAATGGCTTTCTGTCTGCACTAACATTTAGTGCTGTTTCACTATAGAATTCAGCCAGGAGATAAAACAACAGAAAACACATTTTTTCTTTTCATTTTGCAACCTGCAGAACAACAGAGCTGAACCTGACAGGGCTGCGAGCCCCACTGAAAACACTAAGCTTTTAAGATTTATTGACCCAGGGGACTGTTTGTGAAAACATAGTTTTTTGGAAGAGTGGGCAGTTGAAACACAGAGGAAAGGGTGTGTTTCTGTAAACTGTACCTAGTTTAATGTGGATGTGCTCTGAAGACCAAGCGGCCTGGGTAAATGTCGGACATACAATCTGCAGGTCAGCAGAGGCAGTTCCTTTATTATACCTCAAAGTTACTGAACCTCAGTAACTTTGAGGTAAGAAAGAAAGAATTCTAAAGAAAGTGAACAGATGCCTACTGTGATCAGAAACACACATTAATGAATAGTTTAGCTGCTGCAAAGAAGAACTGCTGTGTGTACTTGAGTTAACATTTTAGATGCAGTGACTGACAGATGGTTTATATAATCTATATATTTATACAAATATGTTTCTGGAAGCACCGGCCCTGTCTAGACAGCTTCAGATTTATATTGTCCTGCATTTGGATTTTCCCTGGCTGACCTTTGACCTTTGTGACGGCTCTCGTGCTTGCTCACAGTGATTTGTTGATTAATTTTTCATACAGCTGGCATGTTGCATCAGTACATACATAGGCTACTAACAGAAGGTTCAGTGTATGAAGTTAATTCAGATATATATGTATGTCTCAGTGTTAGGTTATAAATATTATATGCATTCACTGTAGTTACGTATCTGTATTCACAGGGGGGCTGACAAGGAGCACAGAAGGTCAACACTGCAGTGCGCCTCCACCTAGGGCCAGTGCCCATACTCCTTTGGCTCATCTCTTTTCTGCTATAACCTATAAATTATGCAAAAAGCCGCCTTTGTCCATGGTCATTTTCATGACTGCTAAAGTAGCTAAAGCTAGCTTACATTGTTTGCCTGGCTTACCTGTCTATACAGAGAGAGGGACGGCGCACATCCGTGCCTCTCTCTGTCTGATTGTGTGATCAGTATCCTGGGTAATGTCTGACATGCTGCACTCTGCACTTTCACCCTAAACCTGACATAATCCTGGGCGTTGGTGGTGAACTGGCATCTGTGTCGTTAATATTGTCCCCTTTGACAAAGCTTTATTTCTTCTATATTTCTATATTTAAATCATAATGTGGGCTACAGCTCACACAAAGGCTTCTGTCGATGAGAAATTATGTCGGCATAATAAAATCTATTGAAGTATCGAGCTGTTACCCTGCAGTTATAGACTCAAAGACTCGTTTCTGCCTTGCTCTAAAGAAACTGATGGAGAAGTCATAACAGATTCAGACGTTCACATAAATAAAACAGCACATGAAAGACAGAATCAGACAGTTGCTAAAGATTTCCAATAGTCCACATTTTCACCTACTTTCTGGCCGTGGTTTGGTTTATGTTCGCAACCTTCAAGAAGGTCTCTGACACACGTGAGGAATAAAACTCTTGTTGTTGTTTACATCCCTAATTGAAAACATGCAAGTGATAAGGATGGGGGAACATGGTGTCGATGAGGGGTTTTAGTGGTGGCTGTGCTGCAGATTAATCTTGTCATGGTTCAATATTTACTGCCAGCATACCAATGAAATCATGACGGATGGGCTAATAGAGCTGCAGACAGACCACATCGTTGCTCTGATGAACTCAATCTTTGACCGGTCTCTCCTGTGTGTGAGAGAGAGAGAGATGTTAAATCATTCACTTCAGGCTTTTGGTTCTTGTATTAAAAAAGTTATTCAGTTAAAAAGTGGGCTGAAACAAAAAGCAGATGCTCTTTGCATGGTTCACCAGTTTGGTCTTGGTGCATTTAAATGATTTGGTTTCTCTAAACACTGACTTAGCTTGTTGTTTCTTCTCCTTCTAAAAAATACCAACTGCTTTTTTTCTTCGTGCTATCTGCTGCACACATTTTTAAAATGTCTTCATTTGTTTTTTTTTTTGTTTTTTTTTTTTACCTGGACTCACAGTGTCTGCATGTTTGCCTTTTACAGCTTTGCTGCATTCACATCATCACTCAGTACATGCCAGTCTATTTATAGGAAAGGATGCTATGACACGTTTGATTCTTCTTTCCTCCGCCACCTCTAACTTTTTTCATATTCACAATTTAAGCCACGTTCACAGTGCCTCCGGCATGATTAGATGTGTTGCCAAAAAAAATCTGCTACAGAGAGCCCTGTGTTCTAAACATCAGCATCGCGGTCCTGTGTGGCTTCCTGTGGACAAACACAGCAGCTTACATCAGTACATTCGACTCCTGCCCACCACCTGTTTCCGCTCATGGCCATGCAGTGTTAACTTCCAATTAAAGCCTTGGCGGAGAAGGACGCCAACCGCAATATTAAGCTTTCCAGCTATTCTCTGCCATCTCTCTGTGTGCGGAGTAAGTGATTTTGATGGCTCGCTGGCAGAATATACTTTTCATTGCGTTCCTTATCACAAGAAACACTTAGGAGAATTCTCTCTCTCATCTTTATGATGTGAATCTGTGGAGGTCATTTCACTGCACTGCACTACGCTGTATGGGTGCACAAAACTAATTTTCCTCGAGGAAGAGAAGCACGGTGGAATGACTGACCTAAAGAATATCTATAAATACATCAAGGCTAATGAGACTCCTGAAGGCCCAGGGGAAAACCCTCCCTAAAGAAAGAAAAATCCTGCAAGGTTTCATAAAGCTATACAGCAATTCCCAGAGCGAGGGTCTGACTTTCATTGCCTCAGGGAACATTGGTGTATGGCCCCCATTTTCCTTTTCGGTCAGAGCCCTCAGTACAATACCCTTCCCAGCATAACTTTAGCATCCTGAGCAAAGTCAAGCCCACTCCATGGGCTCCTAGGCTATGAGTAGCTCTTTGGTGCAGAAATGGGGAAAAAAGGATATCAGACCACAGCTGTGAGCAGGGAGCTGAGCAACAAAGCATAGCTCTGGATTTCTGTTTCCATCTTCACCTACAGTGTGACCATGAAAAGGCTGCAAACACAAACAAGGGAAAGAAAGTTTCCTCAGCAGGATGACTGCACTGTTTCAACTGAGAGGCTCAGAAATATGTAGATCTGTAGCTCTTCTAGGAAGCTGGAGAAGGGCCCTTTAGAGATTTACCAGGAGTGTCATGAGGACAGAGACCAAGTCTGCCTGATGGGATTATATCTCCTAGTTGGCCTGGGAGCAGCTAGCTAGGGAGGCCTGGATGTCTCTGCAGCCCCCGTCCTGTCATCTTGTCAGTAACACCCTGGGGCAGTTTGGTGAACTATTCCTATAGTAATTATTTTATTTATATAACATTTTAACATGCATGAATATTTATGATATACAAGACATTTACTGGAGCCTACTTATCAGTCTCTGAGCAGTAGTCAGCCTTTGGTTTGCATTCGCACTTTATACAGCGCAAGAATATTTAAGTCTTTGCATGTGAAGAAGATCATGGAGTCAACTTATTGTACCATTAAAGTGGCTTAAACATTCATATCAAAATGTTTATAACATCTTGAGAGCAGGACCTTTCCTTCCACTGCATCTTAGACACACAGCACTGCAAAAGAAAAACATTAAGGACTAAGGCAAGCTCTATCGCTGTGTTCGAAATATGAGAGAGTATGTTGAGTGTGAAGGACACTTCAAACACTATCAACACAAAAAAAACACTCCTCCACCCACACACAGGATAACAAACGCCATGTGGGATTTAAAGCAAAGCTCATTCTGTCTTTTGTATTTTACAGAAATAACTTTTTTTTTTCTTTAAAAGAAGAATTGGCCATTTTTGTAAGACCTTTTATCTCAAAAACATCAAAACAGGGACAATTGCATTCAGTCACTTCCTCAATAGTTGTCAGGCTCAAAGCCACCTGAGAAAGGATCCCCCGTTGTAGCTGTTTTGGCTCACATGCTTAGAGTGGAGGATTATGTCAACTATGCCCCAATCATTTATAATTGTGAGGGCAGGTGGCTGGCACAGCTGGACTATCTCTGCTGTGGTGTGCTCTGAGTACTCAAAACTGATCCATCATCATAGCCGTCAATCCTAAGAGCTCGCTCTTTGTTTTTGCTTTTGTTGTCGTCAGGGACTTTATTACATTTTCAAGTGCTCCTCGTTTCCTAGCCTCTCTCTCAGGATGGAATTGCAGCCAGAAAACAATTTAGCAGTAAACTTCTTCTGCCATCCTTTGCCACCCTGATGCTGCTCTTCAACTCCTTATTGAGGATGTGAACAGGCCTGTCATTGCTTGGCATTATATAATCATAACACTATGCTCAGGTGCTTGTTTACCTTCCACAGCTTCCTTTCTATCCGTCCGTTCAGAAAGTCTTGTATTGACAAATGAGACTAGTAATCAAAGCCAACAGCAACAAAATTAGTGATGGAGGTCAACACGGACGGCTCTGGCTTTGATGTAAAATACCCAGTACAATATCAATCTTGACACATACAGCATGTCTTTTTCTTCCACTTCATATTTCCCAGGCCAACCAGAAGAAGGTGGCTACTGGGTACATGCACAGTGCTGAATTTACTGGCTGCTGGAGAAACAACAGCTTATTTCTATATAAACTGTGACCTAAGAGAACATCCATGACAATAATCTAATCTAATTTTGGCAGCATAAGGACATTTTAATGTTCATGTACGCTATTGCCAAACAGTGCTACAACATAAAAGCCATCCTACAACCAATCTGGATAATGATTTGCTGAACATCATCTCTTCATGCCGCTGAGGCCTCCAGCCCTCAGAATTGCCTGAAGCCAGTGCCAGGAAACAGGATGTCATTAACAGTGCATTTACTAGTTCATTCGTTAACCCCACCTTTCAACAGGATGGAAGTTAGAATTAGTGTGCGGCATTGCTTCTTCTCACTCTGTTACTGGACTGAGAGCAGACCAGATGTGTTATTGTATTACTGTGGTTTAGCTGGTTAGCACTAAAACTTAGTTTTTATCAGTCTTGCAAATGTGTGTGTGATTGAGTGTGCACTCCTCCTTGTGCATTTATTTTCATAATAATGCATTAGCTAGTATTATTTCTTTGACACTTTTTGATGCACTTTGTCACTGACTGTGACACCCAGGGTGTGGGTGCAAGACAGCATAAAAGGAGTGACATTTGTTTCCATGAATACCAACGTCCCAATTTGTCTGCGCAGAAAGTCTGAATGTGGGTGAATGACAGATCCTTAATGTGATCTGAACACTCACATTGAGCTTTTTGTCAGAAGAAGAGGAGAGGAAGAACTTTTAAAGTGTCATTTCCAAAGTTAGAGGATTATCTTTAGCTTCTCCTAAAAATCAGCATCTTTCCAGGAAAAATTGAACAATAACATGATGACATAAATAGACAGAAAATAGTATGCAAAGCTAATGTAATGTTGTTGTTTATGATGCACATTCTAACACCACTGTTATGGCCTTCAAAATCGTGCTTGACCTGTCCCGCACAATACCCTTGTTTTAGGCACGTAGCCTAAAAACCCTTTAGGTGTGTTTGGACAGCAGCAAATCGTTTACAGTACCGGCCTCCTAATCAGCCGGGCATTTGTTACCCCTGTAGTATAGGTTCCACCGGGGTTCCAAAAGCATGCAAGAAATCAATAAATCAATTTTTCTTTATCGTCGCTTTTCCTTCCCATCACTTGCTCCTTTGTTCTGCTGGTCTTTTTTGTTGCTTCTCTTAGAATGCAGGAGGTGTAGATTGGCACCTTTTTCTATGGTTTGAAAGACAAATTATAGCTCTTCAGTTTCAGCCCATTTGGATTTTTTTAAAGCTAGTGGGCACAGACAACAGATTATACAGACGTCAGCAGAGACACGCAGACACTACTGGACCCCATAGTATTACAAACGCTGCTCACGCTAACCATTACATGAAAATATTTGTCAAATAGGACCAACAGATGGCCTTCATCCACTCTCCATAAAGTCCTCAAAAGTCCAAAAGCGGGACCCCTTTATGAAAGCAAAATAAAACTGAAATGTGAAGCTATGAAATGAGAGCTGCTGAAGTCATGTCAGTAGATACTGTTCAAGGTTTTTTATTACAGCCTTGAACAGGCTGCTCCACATTCAGCATTCTTGATTTGATTATGAGTGCATGTTTAACCGTTTAACCGGTAGCATATAGAGAGGTCCACTGCAGGTACTTAAAACACCAGAAGAGCAGCAATCACATACATCATCGCAACTCCTGTTACTCCAAGAGAAGAGCCCCTTTGAGGTTACATCCAGGAGAGAAATCAAGGACATGAACATATGGTCTGTAAATTAATTCACATCTATATTCTTTTTGAAATATCCTATGATTTCTTTTTTCAAAAGTAATTTTTGCTGGTATTTCTGCTACTTTTGATGTATGACTAGAAGATGTAACCCCTTACAATAAGACAGACAGGTCCTTTATTTCATATGGCAGTTTTATTTTCCTTTCTTGATGAAAGGACATTTATTTTATTCTGAACCCCTCCAGCCCACTCATGGCAAATACCACCAACCAATTTTCACTTTTGTGACAATGGAGCTAAAGAACTGCATGAGTGCTGCATATATATATTATACACATTGTTCGACATCAGTATGTCTAATGCGCTGATTTAATCTGCAATGAGTCACTGCTGCAGAGCTTTAAAGACTGCTCGGGTAGAAAAGCTCTATATAGATGCAGACCATTTTCATTACTTGGTCAAATGTTGCTATTTTCATCTTCGATAAACAAAGCACACAGCTGGTTGTGTTCAGTTTGAAACAACAAGCATGTGAAAATACATAGAAATACAGGGAGAAAGCATTTTACACATGTTGATGATTTTTTCAGAAGTCTTTTTTTTCTTCTTTAAAGCAGGGACTCCCAGAAAATGTGTTGCTATTTGTGACAGTCAGATTTTCATCTCATCCTCATGTCTTTGAAAACAGCACTTCCATCTTCCAACAAGGTTGCTTTCAATGTACAGTGGGGAAACAGAACCACTCCTCTCTACAAGCTGCTTAAATAATCAAGGAATAGTCAAATGGGAAATGTCAGTTAGACATAAAGATGTATGAGAAATAAAGAAAAAAAAACTGATGTAATGATCATCCACTAAATCTGACTCAAGACATGCCTGATACCTATAACCTGTTTTCCTCCATTTGTATTCAGCAGACAGCAATCTTTTAGTTCACTCTGGCCATTAAATGCATTATTAAATCTCTTTAACATGCATACAGGCTAGGAGGTCAGGAACTATCAATCGGCTATCTGCAGTTTTATCAACCTTGTAAGCCGTTTTAAATCCTTGTTAACCACATGGTTGTGATAAGGTGCACTCAGCTTTTCTCTTTAAGCTCTGTGATCGTCTTGAGCCTTGACTGTGCCTAGGCAGACGATATTCACTAAAATTCAAAGAACTTGGTGTTTTAAACATGAGTTTCAAAAGCGTCCGTTCACCTCTCAGTAGGACTGAAAGTTGTTGAAGCGTCTTTTCCTGATCTGGTCTCCAGGCTCTGTAATCTGCAAGTCGCACACAAAGAATGGACTTTTCTTTTCATTCCTTTGCTCTGACAGTGTTTCACCTTTTGAGCTTGAGTGCAAATGAATCCCCAGCTCTTCAGGTCTCACATTTCCCACCTGAAACACAAAAGAACACAATGATTCAGATAATAGTGCAGGACAAAGGAAAATGGACATCAGCAAAATTTTATTGTCAGTTACAATTCAGACTAATATAATCCCTCCATGAAGTTCCACTCCAGCTGGGTTGAATATTCATTGTGTGTTTTTGCTCATAATTGACAGTCCTCTCTTCAGATTGAATGGTGACCAGTCCAGATGCTCATCACTTTTTCTATTTGTACTAAAAATGAAAATTATAGCCGACGGGTTGCATGACCCTGAGCAGCGCTGTTGAAGCCTTTGGAATCTATAAACACATTCTAAAATATTTGTAACCTTCTGACTTCACATCAGAAACATCTGTTATTACACATTCTCCTTTTATCCAAAATTAATTTCCAAACAAAACAAAGATTAAATCTTCACTATGTTTGGTTGAAAGCATCTCCGAGATGCTTTATGGCTTTTCAACAAAGGCGTGTGCTCCAAGCTGATGTGACAGTTGTTGAGATGGGTGAAAGCACGCTGCCTGAAAGCAGCAACTCAGTCTGATCAAGCGTCATACTGAACAATATTACATTCTTTTTTAGATGTTCCTGCTGATAAGGTTCTTTAAAAATTGATTGATTTCCTCCTTTAACGTTTTTATTTTCCTTCACTCAGACTCTGGCAGAACATCATCAACAACCTGTCATGTTTGTTTTCTGTAATGTATGATGTCTGTGCATGTTTGCTCCTCTCTCTCTTTCATCCTCTCTGTCCTGTCTGCCTCTTCTTCTCCTGTTCAAGGTTTCTTCCTGTTAAAACAGAGTTTTTCCTCGCCACTGTTGCTCTTAACGGGGTTCAGGCTCTGGGTCTCTGTAAAGTGCTTTGAGACAATTCATCTTCGATGTAAAAAGTGCCATACAAATAAAAACTGGACTGAATTGAATTGTGGGTCAGTAAAAATTACATCTGAATGCAAAGGTTTCTGAAGCATCCAATTTGCTTTAAGCTTAAAACTTATATTTTGTGTATCATCTATATGCTACATTTGATCAGATTTATAAAAACACACTATTAAAACAAAATCACTTCTTCTCTGTTGTCCAGCTACCATTTCATACTTTCACTTTCTAGTGAAGCGACACTAATTCATTTCTTCTGAGACATTAGATCAATGTCTTATTTCATGCCAAGATACCACAACAACCGATTCAGCTTGGTTAAATCCATACAGAGCCTTCGTTCCATCTGAACATGTCAGCTTCCTGTTGACCATATCTGTCACATTTATAAATAAAGTACTTTTACATTAACAGTCACACGTCTAGCATGTATCACTCGCATACAGAGGCTCTGTCACTGCTGTGGATGCTGTTGTGTATAATGGGCAGTGTCTGAATCGCATAATGCGGCCACTTCAAGAGACTGACAAAGGAGCAAGAACAGGGAGTATACAAGAGAGTATTACTATTATTATTATTATTATTATTGTATAAGGTGTCGTCATGATGATTTCACATAGCAACCCACTTGACGACATAAGCATGGCTGCATAAAATGGATTAGGATACTGTTGTCTAGCTCAATCACGTTGATCCAACACAGTGCTGATTTCTTGTATTTTGTTGTGTATTCTCAACCCTTCACATATGCTCTGCTGAGGGAGTTTAGAGCCAACACCTCTGTGTTCAGCTGCCTTTATATTCTACATCAAGTGTGTCATGATATGGGGTAAAAGTGACAGCAAACCTAAACCTAAAGTTTGTTTCTGTTTTTTTCCCTATTATGTTTCATTCAATAACACTAATAGCACAAAGCAGTTTGTGCAGTTTGTAACTATACTACAGTTAGTACCATAGATTCTCAATAATAAGCCTCCAATTCACACTTAAATGTGAAGATTGGTTTCTTGCAGTACAATAAATAAAGGTTTGCCTTAACACTTGTGAAAGCATCATGGCAAAAGTGAAGAAATAAGTTTAGACTTGAGAAAAAGCATTTATGCCTACAAAGCAGGAGAAGAATAAACAAGTTTATCAAGAAATTCAAACCAGTACAGAACAAGACCTGCAAAAACAGGAAGTTGAAAAAGAAAACTAGTGAGACGTGTCTAAAGGACCTAGAACAGCTGTTAAGACACTAATGAATTATTTAGTAATGTCTAGTCTTCTGTGTCAGAGAAGACTGACCACAGGTCACTAGAGACCGGAAAAACCTCCACAGAGAAGACACGTCCACGCCCGACTGAAGTATGCTAGGGTCAGCCTGGAGAAAGATTACACATACTGGAAGCAAGCACTGTTCGCACCTGCTTTAAGATATCCACCATTGTGCCAGCTCCAAAGCAGACTGCAATAACCTGCCTCAATGATTACAGGCCAGTGGTTTTAACAGCAGTAATTATGAAGTGCCTGAAAGACTGGTCCTCAAACACATAAAGGCTGTGCTCCCACCCACTCTGGACCCTAACCAATATGCTTAGAAAACCAACAGAGTTGACAGATGAGACATTTTCACTGTCTTACACACCACACTGCTGCACTAGAAACAAGAGGGAAGACCCGCATGACTGTTGGATTACAGTTCTGTATTCAATACAATCAAAGTGTCTGATCTCGGCCTCCCACACAACATCTGCGTGTGGATACAGGACCGCGTAACAGACAGGACTCCTCAGTCTGAATGGGCCCACACCGCTCCTCCACTCTGTCACTCCCCACAAGGCTGTTTGCTTTGCCCTTTCATTTATTCTCTGCACACACACATGAATCTACACCATCCCATAACACAACACAATCAAACAGACAGAAAGAAGCATGGTGACCGTGGCTCAATACATCAATAATTAGAAAAAGTAAAGAAAGTCTGCACCTCTGAATTCCTGGGCATCCACATGTTACACGATCTCACATGGACACCCTAACACACACTCTAGTCAAAGGCACAATAGAGACGATGCTTCCTGGGAACACTAATGAAGGTCAGTCTGGCACAGCGACTGTTGGTTTCCTTTTACTGGTGCTCTATTGAGAGAGTGTTCTGACTCATGGTCCAGGTGTGTTAAGGCAACAGCTCTGCAGCTGACAAACATTTCCGGCTAAAATTCTTAAAAGCTTCCGAGAACAGCCGTGGAAGACATCTACACCTCCTGCTGTCTTCGGAAGGCATCCCGCCCACTATCGTGGTGATAATAATGACGTTTCTTTGGTCTGTGTGTCTTATCCATTTCTTATTTCTTTAAACTTATACTATGAATAGAGGTAGGTGTGTGTGTGTGTGTGGTAAGTATTCAGGGTGAGAGTTTCTGTTTAACTTCTTAAAGCACTTTGTGTTACAAAGGTTTCATATGAAAGGCACTATATAAATAAAGTTCGCTGTTAAATTACACACCCCACAGCCATAACCATCTACAGTATTTATTTTTTTAATACTGGACATAATTTTATAATGTTTGTAAAATTTTTACTAGCATGTGTGTGGAAGGAATGTGGATGAGTGTAATCTTATATTGATGCATTTCTGTTTTTCTCATTGATTTCAGGCAGTGCTGCTTTATTCCATTGTGCTATGCATTATCCAGATGGAACAGGCATCTATAGAGAGATATGGAGAATATATAACTCATGATAAAGGGTAAACATAGTGGCAGCAAATAAAGCATAATGTTTATTAACTTTAAGTATTTAAACAGATGCTTCAATATTTATATACTGAAGCATCAGTTTGATTTGACGGTCTATTTCAATAACCTTTATAGTCTAATATTAAAAATATTTTCCTATTTTACATCTGTCTCATACTGATGGCTGCTTTTGGTACCATTACTAGCATACAGAATGTCTGCTGAACAAAGAACACTGTGTGCCATCTAAAATAATTGAATAAATAACTATTATCTCCACACCCTCTACCTCTGCACAAAAAACCTGGTAGCTACAGATCAGGTAGCTTTAGGTCCAGTAGGTCAGCTGTCAATGGCGACGATATGTTATAGTAGGTGGTCAGTGAACAAGTGCCTTTTTTGACCATTTAAAGTTAACCTGCTCACAACCAGGTTAAGTCTGCAGCACAGGTTACCATGGTAATGTAGCCAATTTATAACAGAGCCACATCTGTCAACCTGCTAACTTTGACTTACAGCTCAACAGACCAGGTAGTATTAAACCTAACCAGCTAACCAAACAGCAACTGAAAAGGAACAGAAAATGGACAAGTGCCAACCCGACTCAGGAAAAGTCTCAGTCTGCTGGGTGAAAGTCTGGGAAAAAACATAAGTAGGGAGTTCCTTCACTGTATTCTATCTAATTAAAATTGGTCTTGGATTATCTTAATAGGATCAAGGCTAACAAGAGCTTTATCTTATTCTGTCTCTTAAATTAATTGACTGACCCTTTGACCATCTCATCAGCTTCCCCTCCATGCTGTCAGCACATCCCTTGGAAAATAATATACACAGCAATTGTCGGACTCGGACTTGTTCAGTTGTAATAGGTTCAAGAAATTGAAGAGAAAATCAAGTGAACATATATTAGAGTGTGTTTTTTTCTTTGCAGGAGATGGTTATGTACTTGCTTTCTGCACTTGAAACAGGCCCCAGTTTAATCAAAGCAGAAAACAGTTCTTCGGGGAGTATGGTCCTGGACACACCACTGGGAGAACTAAACTCACTTGATACTTAGAGAATGACTCATATGCAACATACACCGTGAGCCAGTTAAAGCCGCAGAGTGCGTCACAATTTAGAAAGAAATCAGACCAGAAAGAAGCAGGAGTGCTGAAAGCAAATGAATGAACAGCAGAGCCAGACATCCTAATAGCTTAGTTGGGCTGTGACAGACCAGCAAGATTGTTTCTTGTACAGTTTTTCATTGAAATAGACAGAAACAGACAAAAAGAAATACAGTTAAAATTGCCAAAAAAAAGGACTTCTCAAGATTAAACTACTAGGAGTTAGTGATTTAGTAAAGGGTACACTTTGTTATAAACAAGATCATATTAACTGCTGAGCTTTACAGCCGTTTGCCTCAGAAATCTTCTACAAACCTTTACATCCTCACCCTCCTGCAGCATTTAGGTCTTTCATGACTGTTTCATAATTTCAATTTAATTATGGATAATGTACAGTGTAATACAATGAATGCAAAGAACCAAGGTTAAACGACTACAACTGAAAACTCGAGCTGTGGCAAGGAAAAGATTGCTCCACTCCACTCAATATGAGTGTTACAGCTCAGCGTGGTTCCAGTCTGCATGCTATTATGTTCGACATCACAACAAACCAATTACAAAGATTAGGGTTCCACCAGTATAGGCAGGAAATAAGCTACCAGTATGTCAGAAATAGTGCTATTGTTTGTCTTTATGGAGGTAAAATGCCAGCCTTTCACAAGTAGTTATTTTAAAACAGTGTTTTTAACATCAAGCGTGTCAAGAGCACTGACGTCTTAAAAACCTATCTGCTGTGGAAGACTGCATTTCCTGGCACGCTTCAGTGTTTGCATCTCATCAGCTCCTTGCATGTGTAGAAATGTTGGCAGTCGGTGTGTTGACCTCTAATGAGTCATATGTAAACAAGTTTCAGACTATGTTGTAGGACATTGTGGCACACACAAAAATGAAAATACAAACAGTAGCTTGTACGAAGGTAAATGTAAATGACCATACTGAAATATATGGTTTAAAACACAGAGGCTGCAGGAAGCTCATATTTCAGTAGTTGTTAAATTGCACCAACTGGTTAAACAGCCTCATTTCCTCTGTGTCGCCGACATGTCTGCAAATTTCACCCGCAGTTGCCGTTTCTTGACACAGTTGATGAATTGACAGACCCTCATTTATTCTCCTAATAGATCTTTACTCATATTTCCCCACATCAAATGCAAAAATGGAGATTACTTCTGGTTAAATTCACGCAGGGAAGTGCAAACAGTACCTGACGTGAGGAGTTTTCTTATGCTGTACCCTTTTTACACTAAATGCAGAATACATGTGTGTATTTGTTATTTGTGCCTTTAAACTCCACACAGACTGGACAGTTGCTTGAAAGAAGATGGATGTTTAAGATTCTCAGTCATCCAGGTCATATTTGTTGAGACGACTGACGCAAGACATCTAGACTTGTAGAGTTAGACATTTCACCCAGATCCACCCACTGAGGTCCTCCACCAACAGTTAGAACTGATGAAGCTGCTTAAGTCCAGATGCCTTGCTTCAATCTTCTCAATGAAGATGGACACAATTTGCACTTTAGACAGCTGAGAGTCACATGAAGCATGTCATAGTACTGCATCCACAAAATGACCAAAAGTGGCCCCTGGTTTTCATGTTTCCATGACTGCAGATCAAAGCTGGACCCGATAAAAACAGCAGTCTCCAGGGCTGAAAAATACAGCCAACATAAAGCTGTAGTCTAAATGGTCTCTTGATGCTTCCATAAGAAATCAATCCCCACAGACCTCCAATTGATTAGAGTTCAAGAAAATCTATAGGTGACCTCACAGCTCAGTCATCTGTGATTTATGAATTGTAGCCTTTCTCAGTGAAGAAGAGAAGGTTGTTTAAAAAGTGTTACTATAATGTAACAAAGAACACAGAAATCCTTTAGTCACTTCAAATAAAATAAATGTGTTATGATAAAGCAAATTTAGAATCGTTTCAGACAATGGACTCAACATAGACATAGAAATATAAGGAAATGTGGAACATTTATAATCATTCATTGCTGTTTTCTACAAAGTCTGACAGATGATCCAAGATTGAACAATTTCATTCCATCCTATAAAAACAGGCATGCAAACCTGTTGTTCTATATTCTCTTTGCTGTAAATAAGGATTCTCTGATTAAATTGAGGCTAAACATTCATCATAAGATAAATAAGTGAGGTAACAAAACATGTCTTCAGTCTAACCCTAAGGCCTTATTTTTCCTATGTTAATTGTGAAGTTGTGTTAGTCATCTTGTCTTGCTGCTGTGAGAGTATATTTTACCTGTCATCAAATTCTTGATAATCTTTTTTTTTTTTAGCAGCCCACGAGGAGAGCGACACAAAAATAACACTTTGATATCACTTAAAATAAAATAAGAACTCTGAACAAAAGCCGTCCTCCTACCATTTTCTTGTCAGTCTGCTTGATGACAGTCTGCCTGAAGGGGTTTGGGTAAAATCTGTCTTCATCCTCCACCGTCAGCCGTGGAATGGCTGTCAATGGGCGAATGACCCCAGGTTTCGTCTGTTTAGACAGCACACAGGAGTTACAGGAGTCTTATGTGCAGCTTTTCAAAACACTTTTCATCAGTGTTAGGAATAGTGCCAGATGAAGAATAGGCTTGACCAAATACAAAGAATGTGTACCTTTTTTGGATCCACTGGTTTTCTTTCCACTCTGGCAGATGGGTGCAGGCTGCATAAAGATGCCTGAATAAACAATATGGGGGGAAAAATGAACAGCTGAAAAAAAGACCTGGAGCTTTTATGGAAATGGAAACAAAAATAATGGAAAGCCCCTTCTCTGGAAAACTGTTCATATTTCTGATGGATATGTTTGCTATTGTGAACTGACTATAGAAGGCTGGAAAATAATAGCCCTGTTAAACATTTTTTATGTTGCCAGAACATCTGCTCTCAATGCACATAAATCAATCAATCAATGAACATTTCTGCCTCAAACACAAGGATAATAATGCAGCTTGATTAGGAATAATTTACACTATTGTTATGTGACTGTTTCTGGGTTAATTATGTTGAAAATAAAATGTATTCATACTTAAACTACAATCTTGTACTTTCTCTCCCCCACCTGGCATTGGAGGCAATTACACAAACAATGCTTACAAAATCCTGCATACAATTGAGACAAAAAGGATCAGACTCACGTATTTGGTTTCACGCCCCAAGGATTTTGGAGATGATAAGTTGTTTTGCTGAAAGTGAAAAAGGAAAAAAAAAGAGACAAGAAAACAAGTCAACACACGCCTTGTCTGGTGGAAAAAACGGAAAAAAAATCTATCCAAAAAACTTCTTTTCTAAAAATGCCACCATCACTTTGAAAAACGGAAAAACTGATTGGAAATATGATAAAATGGCGTCCTTGGAGACACGGCTCATGAATACAACAGAATAAAATAGAAGAATACTGGAATAGATCTATCTATGGAAGGTCTTTATTGTCACTGTAAAACAATGAAGGATTGTTTAGCAGCTCTCTCTTATGGTGGTATTAAAAAACAAATACACACACGCACATCTCTACATATATGAAAAGGCATTAAAGTAAATACTTCAGATCAGGTACGTCCAGTACAGGTTAATATTACACTTCAGTCTGAACTCACTGAATGAATCTAAGCCAAATTTAGTTTACACATGCTCCATTCACTATCATTATTTTTCCTCACTCTATTCTTGAACTTGGACACCTAGATTCACAACTCACTGACAACTCAAGAATGACACTATAACACACACATAGACACACTTGTTGATGAAGATTCTCAGTCATCCAGGTCATCATACGTAGAGAAGATTGAAGCAAGGCGTCTGGACTTGTAGAGTTTTCTAGAAGACGTTTCGCTGCTCATCCAAGCAGCTTCATCAGTTCTAACTGTTGGTGGGGAAACATGGTTTATATGTGGTTACAGACCTCAGTGGGTGGGTCTGGGTAAAACTTAAAAACTGAAAAAACAATAGCACTAAATGTTTCCATACTTACCTGTGATGTTCTGGCTGACTGGGCCAGGTGTGTCTAACGACTGGCTAACGACTGGCTAACGACTATGAAACTAGTCCCCCTCCGGCAGTTTCATAGTCGTTAGCCAGTCGTTAGCCACACCTGGCCCAGTCAGCCAGAACATCACAGGTAAGTATGGAAACATTTAGTGCTATTGTTTTTTCAGTTTTTAAGTTTTTACCCAGACCCACCCACTGAGGTCTGTAACCACATATAAACCATGTTTCCCCACCAACAGTTAGAACTGATGAAGCTGCTTGGATGAGCAGCGAAACGTCTTCTAGAAAACTCTACAAGTCCAGACGCCTTGCTTCAATCTTCTCTACATAGACACACTTGTTTTCTCTGGAACCTAGTAGAGGCTATTCCCTTTGATGAATAATGAACAGACATCTTTTCATTTCCCGTGCTGATGATTATACAGCCAGAATTCACTTTTATCCCCCTTCGCGTTTGTGTGGCAGTAAATCACTTTACACAGGACTGATTTCTGTTGCCCAAAGGCTACTGCACATTTGCAGTTTCATCTTACTTTGATTTGAATTTAAGTACAAATTTTGTTTTCATAGAAAGCGGACATTTGTAGCTGTATGCAGGACAGTAGAAGATTCAGAGACACTGTATCACATGGTTGTTGGACATAAACAAAGATCCGACTGCAAAAAACAGATCTCTGTTTATGTTTCACATTCCACCTTTGCATTTTTACACTTATAGTATAAAAATATCAAAAGATGGAAGACTGAACTACAGTGAGACAGCGTTTCTGATGTGACTTTAACACATTAGGGTTAACTGTTCCAAATGATGACAAACTTTAAAGGAACAGTTATTAAATAGGACTGACTCTCTTATCTTTCAATTAAATTAGACACTAAGTAAACTTGTGTTCTGACATTTCACATGCCATCACTATTAAAGCTCACTGTTTAACATTTTATATCTTGTTCAATAACAGCTGTGATTGATCTTCTCATCCAAAGATTGATTCATATCTCTGCCTCCAATCTACGCAGCAGCTTGATGTGAAACTCCACACATCACAGTGAGGCAGAACTCGACAGCTTTGCCCGGTTCATTAGTCATACAGCAGTCACCATATTACAGAAGATTCATGGAAGGAATCTTCAAACATAAAACTGGACTTGAAGGCATGAATACATTCTCTTCTGAAGACTCACTGTAAGGCAGGCAGATGATGCTGGGTTAATGAATTGTCAAACAAAGCTGTCAATTATGCATGCCTTTAAATCTTAACATTATTTAAACGAGGATGGAAAAAAAAACAAACTCAGGTCACAAGGTTAAAGAAACCCCACTGACAACTAGCCATTAGGTGATGAAATCACAGAGACTTCACATGGACTCAATGCAGAAGATTATGATGAAGTTTAGTCAGTGAATATGTATGATATTTTAATCGCCTTCAACGTGAGCTTTTACTTTTAGAATTCTAATTAAAAAAAAATACTTTACCTTCACACTGTTGGAAGTTGTTGACCGGGAGGACTGTAATAACAAAGATGTTTTGCAATTATTGGATTCAAATTGAACCATATATATATATATATATATATATATATATATTAACTTTTAATATAACAAATCAACAATTTAATATGAACGCTAACTCTATGCAAGTGAACTCACTGGTGGAATGGAATTTGCCAATATCTCATCAATAACAGCATAAAGTTCTGCTGACTGTTGACGGAGTTGTGCTGGTGAGCACATCTGTAGAAAACACACAGGTATTATTGCAGCTCTGTGAAGCGTGTAGTGTACAGCGGTTGTGTGTGCAGTCTAACCTCTGCATGGGTGTCTGCAACACCTTCGTCCAATGTACCACCTCCGTCTGGTGTGTCACAAGGAGTCTGTTCCCTCTCTACCTGCTCATCTATCGCCTGTGAATGCAAAGGCAGACACAACAACAGAGTGAGTTTCCAGCCAAGAACACCGCTTTGATAACACTCTGTTCATTGAAGCGTCTCACTTCTGACACTTCCTATCCAGCGACTGTAAATTCCTCAAGACTCACCTGTCTGCAGCTCTAAAGGTATCTGCGAATAACAAACTAATATACCATGATTTTTAGTCTCTTTTCCCTGACTTAACTTTTAATAAGGTTTAAAAAAAATGATGATCCTTAAGTTAAGTCTTTTTTTCCGGCAAGTTTCTACAGTTAAAAGTAAAGCCTGATCAATGAAGACTTAATATGGATAAGTCCTCCTCCTCCTCTCCTATGCAAACTTTAGGAGCTTATCCCCATTTCCCACATATTAGCTATATGCATCATTAGGGCTTCGTACCTTATAGCTGGAGATTTCACTGTGTAACAACATAAATTATCCGGATTACAGCCAATAAATGAACTCACTTGCTGATCCAACAGAAGAGTGTTTGTGGGGATGGCAGCCAGCGATTTGTAGCTTAATTTAATCTTGTGTGTCTAGAGTTTACACAGGGAGACAATGAAAACAAATTAACTTACAAATATACAGTGTGCAAGATGTCTCTGTCTCATCATCCCACATGCAGTGTGTTTTGCATTTGTATTTTGCATCTTTAAGGCATGCATGAGAACAATGCTGAAGTGTCAAAGTACTGAAAACCCAATCACTGTGCTGCATGTATGGCTCATTTGACACATAGTAAATCTTATCAACGTCAAGAAAAAAATAGATTATAAGCTCTTCCACTGGTTGCTCTAAATAAAAAGAAATACTGTGCCACAAAATTCCAGTTTTTTATAAGCAAATAGCCTAGAAAACATAGCTTTAAAAAGCATACATTTTATGATGATGGATTCCCTTTTTGCTCAGTTGTGTCAGTCATCAGAAGAACAACAGGAATCTCTGAACGATCTGTATCAGCATCAGAGAGTGATGGTGATAAACAGAAAGAAATCTAAAGACAGCAAGTGATTGAATATGTTTTTAACTGCACGGCGTGTGAGAACAGCATGTCAGAGAGAACTAAATAAATAATGTCCTCAGTTTAAAGTACTCATGCATGTGGCAAGCGCAGCAGCTACCTTTCTTTTTTTACCCTCCCTGTCACTGCAGTCTGATATTCCACTCCCCGGCCTTGGGGATGGCGTGGAGCGCAGGGAGGGAGAAGGGGACAAAGTGAGTTCTCTGACTGGTGGAGCGGGAGAGGGCGTAGGCGTGGGGGAGCTGATGGGTGATGGACATCCAGAGAAAACAATGGGTGTGTAGCGTGGCGAAGACAGGCTGTGGGCTTTGGGAAAACCTTGTGATGGTGTAGCACTTTTGGAATTAAAGTTGTCCCTGTCTAACTCACACCTCATGGTGGTGTTTTGCGGACGAGGGAGAGGTGATGCGGTGTCTGAGCGAGGAGAGTGAATTGTGACACATGAGTGAGAAGGCTGAAGATGAGGAGGGCAGACAGGCGGAGATCTCAGTCGCTGAGAAAGCGAGTGAAGCCTTGAGAGAGATGAATTTGGTTGGAGACTCAATGTCTGTGGCGCTGAGGTCTCTGGCTCATTAATAAGTTTAGGGGATGGGGAGATGAGTTTTTTAAGGTTATTATCTGCATGCCCCTTGAGGAACATGTGAGTGTTGCTGTCCTTCAGCTCTGGAGATTTGGTAATGTGTGTGTGTGGCATTTTTTTGAAAGTTGCACAATCTATTTCTTCATGCTTTGCTGGAGAAACAGATTGGAAGTTTGAGCAAAACAAAGGCAGTGGAGTCTGGGTTAGAGTGCTGCTCCTCTCTGGCGGAGGTGAAATAACTTGCTGCCATCGAGGTGCAACTTTCGAGCAAGTTTGTTCTGTGTCTTTTCTCACTTTTTGAGGGCATGTTCTGCTGAGCTTACAGGGCTGCACTGTTAGAGGAGCAGTGATGATCCTGTTAGATTCCCTTTGAATGTGGCTTTGACTATCTATAGATGCTGAAGAGGAGAACTGAGAGGAGAGCTCCAAGGGAATAGAGGCCACACTGGAGGCAGCTGAACATGCGTTACAGAAGGACAGGGTCACAGGGTTAACAGGCCAGCAGGGGGTGTAAGGCCTCTGTAATGCAGAGGACAGGACAGGAAGACGGCCTTTTCTCAGGATAGCAGTGAGAAGGGAAAGTCTGGTGAGAGGGGGCCGGTGCCGGGGAGGGGGAGACTGTGGACAAACTGAGGAGAACAAGCTCTCGCAGGATGAGAAACAGGTTTGAGGGATGTGAACCAGACTAGAACCAGGAGCCAGAAAGTGCCTCTTGATCTGGATGACAGCAGGGGAGAAGACTCCCGAACGGACAGACGAGCAGGGAGAAACGGTGCGGCTGAAAGAGGCAGGTGAGGTTACAGAGGAAAGCTGTGCAGCGGACCAACTCTTGTCCTCCGAGAGGATGGAATCTCTGGATGAAGCTGGGGTAGGGAACAGGTCTGCACTGTTTGTGGGGCTTGTTCTGTCTTCGGATACAGACCTTCTGTTTGCAAAGCAACCCAATCTAACCTCAGCATGTCCTGAGGCATCGTGACATTGCGGCCGGGAAATACCCCAATGTTTATCAACAGCTGTTTCCATGGTGGCCGTCCTGGCGGCTCCGTGGTCGAGTGTATTTTCAGACTGATTGCTGACTGAAGGAGAGACTTTGATTTGAGAGAGGCAGTCGTGATCCGCTGAAGGCTTCAACTGAAAAAACAAGTAGAAACGAATGAGAATGGAATTTCACTTCAATCTATTACTCCAGAACACCACAGTGTTGAACCAGAAAATTAACAAGTTCTGTCAGTTACAGCTGTCACCTGACACGCTGCTGAAGTAGAGCTAAAATAAACTCATTATGTACACTAAAAATGTGCATTTTAAACTATTGTTAGATAAATAAATAGTTGAACACATCAGTCAGTCATGTTGTTTGTTTTCTTTTTTAAATAAACACATGGAAAATCTTTTTTAATAAATTTCACTGCATCTTAAATGAATCCACCTGAACAGAAACACCTGTTTAACCCTTTTATATATTTGTAATATATTTATAATGTAGCTCAACTCCTGATATTGAGAGCAGTCGTACTTACATGAGGTTCAGTCTCCGGCTGCATTACATTTCCTACTCCTCCCTGCACAGAGTCCCTGATAAAGACTCTCTCTGCTTTGAAAATCCGCCCGTCCGTCATGCTCTCTCTGGCCACCCTCTCATGAGACACAGCTACGTTCTGACAGAGGAAAAACGAAGCAAATGTTTAACTGAGCCTGTGAAACCTGAGAAAACCCGAGGTGAACTTCTCTGAGCTCATGGGTGTGCTTGGTTTTAGCACACCACATGCGAGCCAGACATATAATTCACATGTACATGCACATGTCCTGCCGACACGCTGGTGCAGTGCATGCCTCATGTAGAACAGAACAACTGACGCACGGTCAAAATACACATGTAACTTTTAAGCTTCAAGTATTTGAAATGACAGCATGAATTTATTTAGGATTTCCAAACTGGCTGCAAGCCATCTTTACTACTATATATATATATATAAATAATATTTGTTAATACAAATTTAGTTTGCAAAATTCTGACAATTTGCCAACATACAGGGGAACATTTTATTGTACTCTGCATACCAAAAAAGCCTTCATTCTCACCTGTACGTCTATGTTTTGAGCTGCTCTGGAAAGCCTCTCTTACTGTCCACTGAGTTATACTTGGCAGTATGCCTTTTATTCCTGTGACCTTCCTGCCTTTCCATGCTCACACATAAAAAGCCCAAGGTGGGGAGAAGAACAGCAGCAAAGACCCCCCCCCCCCCCCCCTGTGTACAGAACAGAGCAGCCATCAATGACAACCTCAGCTGAGCCGTCAGCTGGCTTTGAGATCAGCTGGACTGGGATTTTGGGCTGTGCTGGACACTAGGCTCAATTTCTGAATTCTATATTACATTCTTGCTAATAGATCTCCCCTAAATCCCACACACTGGTCCTATAAAGCACAGAATGTCTGAGTAACACAACATGATGCAAGCCCTGTGGACACACAGTTTCAGTATCCATGTGGACACAATTATGGTGGCAATTTGTCACCACCATTCTCTCAGCAAGCACAACATAATTGAAAATAGAAGATAGACATGTGCTGCTGCAATAGGAGGCTTCCAACCTGAGTTTTAAACAAATTTTCTTAATCTAATTTATTTCCTGTGTTTGTTGGATTGACTAAGAACATATTTTTCTTTATTTCTTTATGGTAGATATTGGATTGCATGCTATGGCAAAAATATAAATCTTGATTTTACTGTGACCTTTTTTTATTCCTGGCAGCTTTAGCTTCATGTTTAGCTCATAACTGTAATATCAGTCTACATTTGCCAGGCTCAGATGTCATTAGAACCCTAAATTTAAATAGTCATGGTTGTACTCTAACATTCACTTAGATGTGAATCACATTACAATTGCAGGAAATGAATTTGAAGGAGCACTCTGAGTCTGAGTGACAATAGGAATGGAGCAGCATACATCAGTCATTACTGACATGAACTCCCACATTGATGGTAATTATGATTCTAAAAATACACGACACCTCTTTATAATGACAGCTCTCAGTTTTCTGAACTAATTAAAAAAATTCTCGATGCCGTTTTTGTGCTTTTTCTAGATAAGCAGTAATCAAATCTAATGAAAGGCTGCCAGAATTACATTTATTGCCGAGACTGAATTCAACATAAAAGGCAGCTTGTGTCAAATATATCATCACATTCCCTGTATCAAAAGCAGCTACATTTAGAAAATTACATCACTGCATGTTTGATCACTGATGACCTGAACGGCTGACTGAACTTTCTGTATAGATAAATCAGAGACTGTATATTCAAATGGAAGGCACACAACATTTTTATATGCATTAAGTGGTTGGTCTGGCTTAATTGCATGTCTGTAGCTGCGAATCCCCTTATTATGCATCTGTGATTGAGCAAACACTTTGCTCAATCACAGCAGAGCAGATTTTGAAAGCCCCTGTATTATACACTATTTTGGGAGGAAAATGACATTCAAATATATGTGTTGTTTTAGCTCAAGGCCACTTCATGACAAATTTATATATAAACAGTTGTTCATTCTGGCTCCCTAATTGCCTTTCTCTGGCAGTAAACTGAGTAAACTGTTGCACTGGGTATTTCAGAATGAAAAAGATGACCTCAGTTAATTCAGACAGTGGAAACTAATTTGTACTGCAACAGAAGTAGGAATAGCAAACAAACCCTATAATTTAAAACAAGATACTAATTAGGCAGGGAAGCTTAGTATTTTGTTGTTGAACCTCATATTTCAAATCAATGGAGGCCACTAAGACTGCAAAGTGATAATGACCACTTGAGGCAACGCCAGCCAATTTAACAGAGCGCACAGGGACACACGTTTTTCTTGCTTCTGCAAAGCAAGACCTGCATGATGGTGGATTATGAAGATGTCGAATGTCTCACGGGTAATCCTTTACATTCTGTCTATTAGCATCTCAATATAGAAGCCGTCGCACCGCAGGAAGTATTACTAATCTGTCATGTGTAAATGTGACAAGTCGTCACTCAGTGTGAGCTGCAAACAGCTGTTAACTATATTTTGGATTACTGTTAAACCAATTTTTTGCTCTCATTTCAAACATTTAACAGGATCCTACCTGATGGTGTGTGTGTATGTGTGTGTGTAGATTACAAAGCTCCCCAAAGAAACAAACAAATTAGAAAAAATTAACACTGCGCCACGACACGGCTCCACATGACTGCGTTGGAGGAGAGACGGGTGACTCTGCACTGAAATACCTGAGATAAGACTCACCAATTCTGTGCAGTGTTGAAGTGTTAAGCTCCACCTGGCCGGGACTATGGAGCCATCAGGTAAACCAAAATAAACCAAGAACAAGTGAGTTTGTATACATAGCTATCTGGTTCAGCAATGACGGAGAATGAAGTTGATATTTTAGAGTTTCTTGCTTCCAAAATGGTGTTTTTATGTTATTTTCGACATTATTTCTGTCTGAGCACATATTTCCAATAGCATGCATGTATAAAAAGACAACACTCCCTCTAGCATCCACATAGGATTGCAGCTGTGTATTCATATGATGTCAATTAATAACATGAAGGTCTGCCACTCCTTTAGGTAATACCAGTGGGGGAGGCTGAGAAAACTACTGGTGCCACCCCCCTATTGAGAAGACCTTTGAAGTCTATATGCAGGCAGCCAGTGAGCTGACTCCAGGCACCCAGTGCTGTGGTGCTGCTGTGATGCTGGAAGAAACATCCAACAGAACTTTAAAACCCCTTCAGCACTCTGAACCACTGGGGTCGTCACCAGCCTCTGTAATTGCCTGATCTGTTTACATCTAGTTTGTGTGCATTAAAGCTGTTCCTACACAAAGGCAGAAAAATATTATGAATGAAAGTTCATTAGTGTTTTGTTAAATGGCCATTATTCTATTGTTCTCTGTAAAACGTGTTTAGCTGAGGAATCTCACTGATAATATGATAAAATAATAATAATTTCCAAAACATGTGTGGTTTGGTAGTCAGAGGACCAACAACAGAGGGAGGCAGGATGGATTGGGGAATTAATCCAACTCCAAACTTTCATCCAGAAGGGTGGTGTGACAACCTGATCAAACCATGACCTCCAGCATGCACTGGTGCAGTTTGTAGTTGAGTGTGAAGTAGCTAAAATGAGAACCAATCAAATCTGAGGGCGTGGTGGATTGGGACCAGTTTTTGCCTCAAGTGAAAAAGTTCACATGTGAAAGGGAGCTGAGCCAGATGGAAAAGCCTTTAATTTGTTAGTTGATTTACAATCCAACCCTCAGTGATGGTCATTATTTAAGGAGTGAGATCACAAATGGCTGAAAGTTTTCCTTTGTAAAGTAGCAGCAGTCAGCCTTTGAGGAACTCAGACATCAAGCAGGAGCTTGGAGCAGTTGTGGTGGTTTTAGCATTAAAATAACACAAGGGTTCCTCCCACTGCATGTTTAAGAAACAATATATAGCAACATAAACATGATTCATTTCAACAACCCAACATTTGACCACCTGTGCTGTTGTTTTTCTTAGTGAGAACTTAAAATTGAATCTTCTTCAGTAGCTTAAAAAAGCTTTTAATCCTCAGTCTACTGACATATTTGATCACTATATTTAGAGTCATTTAAAAAAAAGACCTGAAGATTGCTTTTTCTTGGTGAACTTTTGGTTTCATCATTTAAATGACTCAAAAACAAAGCATGTGGCATTTAAATCACATGTCAAGCTTCATGAGTTTGGTAGAAATGCTAAATGGCATTTAGAGAATAAATGGAGAGTGTGAAATGAAATCTGTCACATCAAATATAAGAAAGAAAGCAGTCATGTTCTTTGCTGTCATCTGTCCTAAAGAGCTACATTAAAACTGCTAATTTAACATTTTAAACACAAAAGTGTTAAAGGTTCAGCTATAATAATGACTTACAAGACAACATGAGTGGGTTCATCTTTAAATATAAAGCTTTAAAAAAAAGTCCACCAACAGCAAAAAGTGATTAGAATTACAACCACACAATTAATTAACTACTCTATTAATTAATATGCAGAAATTTATTATTTGTTATTTTATTATTATTTTTAATTGTTTTGTGATGGAAGCAATAACCATGTTACAGATAATATAAACTGTTAATTAAACATCATCTGGTGTGTGTGCTGCTGCTGTACCTTATCTGCTTTTTCTGTCAGTGCTCCAGTTCTCTCCTCCTCAGCAATTATGCTTTTAATCGGTAATTTCTGCACCACTGGCACAAATGTGAAAATAGAAGGCTTAGATGTCTCTTTGACTGAAACCTGCAAAACCGAAAAAAGGAACATATCATACATATGCTCTGCTTCCCCAGCTATGTCACTTACTGTAAAGTTCGATATTTCTGTTAGTAAATGCTGAGCCAAGCAGAGTCTATAAAAGGAGCCGTTTAGGGAATCAGGATGAGACCTCCGTAAAACACCAGTTTTACTTACTGTCAGCGTATTTTCTCGCAGATGAATACAGCTGAATTTCTTTTGTATTTCTGCTTTACAAGGTTGTGTCACTAATGACCTATCATCGCACATGCAGACGGATTATGTAATCGAGCACCACAGAGTTTACAGCATCAATGAGGAGTGATGAGCTGCAATTAAATCTGTAGATATTCTAATCTGCATAAGGAACCTCACATGTTTTTACTTTTGCTGTGCTGTTGGATGAAAAAAAATGCTGAGTTTATGTTCAAATAATTAGTGACTAAAACCTATGTTTTCAAACATAGCAAAAATAAGACACTATTTCCACTATTCTGCAGCTAATTTAGGAGCACTTTTTTGGAACTAAACTTCAGCATTACTTTGGAATTGAAACTAAATTTAAGCGGCAAGCCCTCTGACAGCAGTGGAGGAAGGCTGGTGATGTGGGCAATTTGTCAATATTCAGGATTGCCTCTGGACCAGGCACTGTACCGAGGCTGGCACCTCAGACTGACACCATTTGCAGTGCACTGTGATCCTGTCTGCTTTTTGCAGACATGGTCACGTTGACTTCATTAAGCCTAACCTCCAGCACTCACTCGAGCAGTTTCCAGTAAGTGTGAAGATAAGAATCAGCACCTCTAAATTGGAGGCCATGGTTATCATCCAGAAAAGGTTGGAAATGCGAGTAGCATGTATTTTTTAGTGTTAAGTTACAAGTTAAGGAGGAATAAAGCAGGAGATCAATGGACAGATTGGTGTGGCGGTGTGGGTTCTACTTCAGCCTGTGGTGAGAAAAGGCAAAGCTCTCTATTTACTGGTCAATCTACATCCTATGGGCATGAGCTATAGGTAGTGAGATTGGGGAAAACAAGCAGCCAAAATAAGCTTCCTCTGCAGGGTGGCTAGGACAGAAACTCAGTTAGCTCCGAGAAAAGCAGCTGCTCCTCCGTGTTGAGAGGATCCAGCTGAGGTAGTTTGGGCACCTGCCCCCTGGGCATCTCCTTGATAAGGTGTTTTGGGCATGTCTATCTGGGAGGAGGCCCCCAGGCAGACAGAGGAAATACTGGAGGGATTATATCTGTGGGCTGGCCCGGGATTGCCTCAGTATCCTCCAGTATGAGCCGATGAAGGTGGATGGGGAGAAGGAAGTCAGAGTTTTCCTTTATTGAGCATTTAATTGGTGCACCAATTACCTATCCCCACATTTTACACCGAAAGCTACACTGACATGTGACATACATGAGAGAGCCAGCAAGTATGTTTTTAATGCACCTCTTTAAAGTCAGACTTTTGGCACCCTGGCAAACATTTTTAGCACATGATTACTAAAAGTAATTTACTCCAATGAAGCAATCTAATCAGGATTAGCACTTTTATTGCCAGTCAGGTACCTGATGCCCTCTGGGACAGCAGTAGTAAGGTAGAGCGTTCAGCTTTTTCTGAGTTTTTCTACTGTACCGGTGATAATGGGTCAACTCACCGGGGTCACCCATGCTGAAAATGTAAAAAGGCGGAGCTGTAAATTGTGGTGGGTATACTTGCTCATGTATATGACAAACAGCAGGTCTCTCTGTGATTCTAATCTTTAAAGAGAGCTATAAAAATTCAAATTCAAGGGAAACAGCTATTCTGTTTTGCCACTTGTTGCTTACATCATACTGCAAAAAGATTGCCCGTACTCAGGAGAAGGGGTTTGAGCCACTCCATATGGCGTCCATCAAAGCAAGCAAGGACTTCAGTCTGTTATGTTGCCAACACAGTTCCCATTGCAACATGGCCTCAATGGTATTTCAGTCTGAATGTGAGAAAATGTTTCCTCTTAATTCCCAATACAGCAATCAAAGCACTCACACATCAAAAGCACTTCCACTGCTTACTAATCAAGCTTTTTCCTTTCCACAGTGTTGTCGGGTCAGCTGCAAAATGCAAAGTGGAGAGCTGGGGCACTGAAATTTCTCCCACTAATCAGCCAAGGTTATTGTAGCAGATACTTAAGAGGGTGAGCCTGTTAAAAATGGATCATACACCCTTTGCTAAAAAAATGTAAGCACAGTGGGGGAATTATATTGTGTGTCGTTTCACTCTTTATCTCATAGTTTCTCTACAGCCAGCGCACCACAACAGCACAACAATGTGCTGTGTCTTTGATATGCAACACTGCATCACAAAGTTTCACCATTTTCACCTGAAGTGACACATTTGGTCACTCTTAGCCAGAGCGTCCCAGCCTTGACATTAATTTAGCCACAGGGCTAATGTACATGGGCCACCAAAAACAAGGGGGCAGATAGCATATTTCATCTGCAAGCACGTAAGAAGGAACTGTGTCCCTTTAGTAGTATTTCAGCCAATAACGGTGACCAGATCAAGTTGTATTTGGATCACCTAATCATCAAAACTTCATGGAAACATCCTAAATTATTTCAAATAATATTTTAATTGCATCCCTCGTCTATGTCTTTCAATACAAAAAGTAAACAAACTAAATGAATAAAAACTGAACAAGCATTTTAGAAGTTGACTCACAGAGCGATGCATACATTTCAGTGCACCCAGTACAAATGCTAAGCTTGGTTCAACATACAAGTGTAAATTCATCTTTCAAAAGGACCTTATTATTAATTCAAGACAAGAGGTACACTGCTATTTGACCAAATATTTTAGTCAATTAGAAGGGGAATATCAAAAACCATTTTCTTTGTGGAGGAGTGGCCTCCTTCATGGATGCAATTAAAATGTTTTTTTTCTTTTGTGAATAACCTTTTCAAAGAAACTGTTGTCAGAAGACCCTTCAAAGCATTCAAAGTTGTTGTTCGCTGTCTTTGAAATGGTCGGTGCATTATGTTAAACACTAGATGAGTAGGCCAATTATTCTACTTTTCAATGTCTGCTGAGAGCCTTAAAGCAGCTGCTGGAACAGCCCCGCTAACATTTTGTGTAGGCCTGGCTAATTATAACAACTCACTACTACACAGCTAATGAATGGTTTTCAACCACCAAAACAACTCAGGGGAAGCAGAAAAAGAAGAGAAGAATAGAGATAAATGTCACACATAACTGACACCACCTCTTCATCTTCATTCTATAAAACCAGGTTTCAGTATTTTCTTGTCCTTTGCAGGATGAAAGCAGGGGACTGTTTTATGCAGAAGAATATATAGACTTTTAAATGATTTCAGTGGGCAATCTACATGAATGTTTACAGGAACATCCTTCACAGCAAAGAAAGGTCTCCGACATCATGTATACATGTTAATGTTGGAAGATCTGCCGTCAAAACATGTTCTGAAAATACTGGTTAGCTCTGTGAAAGATTTTACCACCTAGTCAAAATGTAATTTGAGGCTAAATTATATACATATTACATGAGATGAGTACATAATATGAATAGTCCAGATTACCTGGTCATTTGCCCTATTCTCACATTCTCTTAGCAGATGGCTATCCATGCCAGACTGCTTTACCTGAAATAAAAAAGGAAGGATGCACTTCAGAGGGAGAGAGGACTCATTTTTTGCATGAAAACTACATATTTTTGAATTTCTTTTGCAGTATCAGCACAAGAGAGAGCAATATTCAGGCCAACGGGAACAAGTACTGAGCACTTCAACTGTGTGTCACCATCAACTATAATTAACTGCTCCAATCTCATGTCAGTTATTAGGACATTGCCTTGACTTAGCCAGCAGGGTAAGACCACTTAATGTCCTGCGTGTCTCAGTCAGTCAGATCATTTAACACTGGCAGGAACAACGATAACATTATACAATTACAAGGATGACTGTGATGAACCTTTCCAAAGCAGGTATTTTATTTCAATAGGATATTTTACATTTTGTTTTACTGAGTTTACATAAACAATCTGAGCAATGCTTCTCTTGAACCTTTTCCAGCCAGGTTTTGTAATACAAGTCTTTCTTCCTGAGCCATGACACTTAAAGGTCAAAGTAATTTATCTGAAAGATCTGCAAACTGCTGCAATTAAAGAAACTAGAAGCTAGAAGACTCCTCAGCCAAAAAAAAAATCATGTGTCATCTTATAAACTTGTTTGTGTATTTCTGTGGGGCTTGCCCATCCTCTGTAGTCATAGCAGAGTATGTTTACCCCGTGAAAGGATAAAGGGAGAATTTCCTACTTGCCCACTGGAGCCTGTTGAATGTTTAATTGCCGATATGTGTTGCAGAGGTCATGCCGTCCTCAGATCACATTTCTAGCCACCATTAGTTCACAGTGCTACTCTTCATGTGCATGCCCTCACTCAGTCATTCCTTTGGCATGTTAGACCCATTGCAAAGACGGAAACCAAGCTGCACTAAATCATTTCCTGAGGGAGACCACCCTATGAGCAAGACTCATACACACTAAGAAAGTAAGTTACAGCACACCTTGCAGAATACAAAATCAATGCAAAAAGGTTAGTCCTTGTGTCTAAGTATTGTGCAATTTCAGCTTTTTCACTCCACAGATGTTAAACTATCTATACTGGTAGTCCACAGTGTGCCACACTACAAGCATAAACAGTTGGGTGTGTCACTAACTAAAGAGTTTAATTACAGACAAACACACAGCCCCTCCCTACATAGTAGGAAGGGTGTGCAAATATAGCCCACTGCCAGCTGCTACCGAGCACAAGATTATAAACAAACATTATGATCTCAAGTCTCACACGAATCACAGGGATAAAAATACCACAATGGTCCCTCAATACATTTCCAGAAATTATATAAGGGGAAAATGACATTAATGTACCTATATAAAGTGCATGAATAAGTAACAACAAATCATAAAAGTGAATCATATGTAGATTATGCATTTGACGCATTTATGCTAATTATCATTTACAGTGTATATTAGTACCAGTTCATCATTTAAATTAGCAGTTAACACTGTTAGTGTGGCAGGAAATCATAGGTAAGTGTCAAGTTGTCATGTTAGAGTAAAAATATGTATGTGTTTATGTGTGTAAGCCTGGAAGGTTGCAGCAACTGGTAGGGGTCACACCGGGGGGGTTGTTTACAGAGAACAGTGTTGAAGCATTACAACCACATGCTTGGTTTCATTTTCCCAGCTGGATCTACCTGTGAGGTAAAAACCATCTAAAAACAGAGGTGAGCAGCAACAGCAGGTCAGCGTTATTTGCAAACCCTCTTACCTTTCCCACATTCTTATTCAAACTGTCCATTTCTGCATCAAACGCCTCTCCATACAGACGTGCAACCAAGAGTGTGTGCCCGGCTTCACAAACACAAATGTTCCAATGTTGATCAAAGCAGAAAGCAAGATGCCCACTTTTCAGCCCCTCTCTTGAAGTTCAAAGTGTATTGCTGTTGGGGTGGGGGTGGGGGTGGGGGTGTGAGTATGTGTGTGTCTGTGTGTGTGTATGAGTGTGTCGCTCTGCAGATTTCCTTTTATAGACACATAATAGCCACAAATAGCTTGCAGACGGCAGTCATGCCTGCTGGGCACAACTAACAATGTTCACGCCAGGAGCCACAAACAACAAACACTGTTGTGGAAACAAATGGCCATTTTCTTTTTTATCTTTTTTTGTCCATGATCACGTCTTATCACTTCTCCATAAATGACATACAGTTGTTTATTTCTTCCCAGCACAACTACACCATGACAGACACCACAAAACATGACAATTTCTAAAGTCATACAAGGTTTGCAGTATGCTACTGCAGAGGGAAAATGTCTGGGAAAATAAGCAATAAATACCTGATTATAATCTTCACATTATTAAGCGACCCCTAGTGGACTATCTGGGACCTTATATTGGAAAAACATATATATAGGTCAAAGGGTACAGACAAGTTCAATTGTATCTTGAATAAAACTGTCAAACACCATTGGGAAAAGTCAAAGTGGATCCAAAACATTTTAGCTACTGCTAAATTACCTTTCACTAATATTCTAACACATGGTCCATGTTGGCCATGTTTTATAAAAATAGTGAAAGCGATTTCTTTTCTGCAATAAAGGGTCGCCAAAGTTTCCTTTTCATTGTGAGCTATCGAAACAGAATGAAGGCACTTTGGTCAGAACTAAAAAGCTAAAGCTGAGTCATCTCTGCATGTTATTGATCAACACGTTATCAGCCAGCTTGAAACCAATTCTTTAACTTGCTTTAGTGGTACTAGATCGACTCCCCCGTTTCCTTATCAGCGAGTGAAAGCGGACCTCTGGAGTGGATGCTAATCCTCTCATTTTTCATTCCTGTCACAGCTGCTCTTGTCCATTTCACCCTGCTATGTCTCTCCCCATGTCTTCCTGCCACACGCAGGAAAAAAATAACACAATAAGACTGCACTACAGCATCGCCTGCTTGTCTGCAGATATATACTCACTGGAATATTGTAACATTCATCAGTAGGAGCTCAGGAAAAAAGCCTCCGATAAGTGCCTGAAATGTAAGTACAAAGAAATGTTTTTGAATGTCAGGTTCTAAAAAGCTTTGACATAAACACATCTGAAATTATAGCCATAAACAATCCAATAACTATTTTAATCCCATTTCCCCCCAAAAAAGACATAAAAGAGATAGAAAAGCACATCTAGGCTTGTAACAACATATATCCTTGAGAAACTGTTCTCACTGAGTTTAAAACAATGTGACGTGTGTAACAGACGATAAAAAACATTCAAGATAACAGACTTTCTTCAAAGTCATCACCACAGTGCACTCCATCTAACAAATGTGATGGCTGTGTTGGTCTCGGTATGACACAGCAGAGCGAGCAAGACAAAAAGATATAACTTAAAGTTTTCTTGAAACAAGAGGCAACTTGCTGTCCTATAATAATGTCCTATGGTATAATGTCCTAAAAATGTCGTTAGGACGACATAAAATGTTCTAAAAACGTCATTAAAAGTTGGAATCTCTCCTTTCTATGGCGAACAGGGGAAACAGATTTTTTGTGAGAGTGGCTAGCTAAGCTAACACTTACATTACGCAACAGGTCGATTCTCGATAGAAATCGCGTTTTAGCCGCATGTTTTATGAGTAAAACGACATAAATCACGTACAAGCATGCGCAGGGCGACTTACTAGCACAGGTGGAGGAGCAGCTGGAGGTGGAGGGGCTGGCGCAGCCGCAGCCGCAGCCGCCATCTTCTTCTTCTTCTTCTTCTTCTACGTCTTCTTCTTCTTCGTTTTTGCCGTCATTCATTTACCTGATTATTTAAACGCTGACATTATTATAAAGATTAATATAGACTGTTATCATTATGTAACCATTGGTTATCAATTAAAGTTCAGTAGCCCACAAAGATCTTATCAACAAAATTGAGATCAGAAACATTTATTTGAATCCTGTGTAATGGTGGATATCAAATCATAGAGTCTGACTGAAAAACCAATATTCCCAGAGTGCCAGTTTTATCATTGAGTCATCAAAATCTGTACTCGCCGTCCTCCAGTCCTCTCTTTGACATATAACCACCTCTTGAGACGGACAAGTCTCACAATGTGAGTCTGACCCACCAGTGATTGACTCTGAATTGAATTTTGCACACCTGACATGTTTTTCCACAGGTTGTGTCCCTGGAAAATCTCTATCAGTAGTTGCTGCTACACACATCACCTCATGTCACGATTTTATGTAGACAAACAGATCCATGGTGAACACAGTAACACTTACGCAACATTGTGCAATCCAGTATACAGCACCATCGTGAATTACACCTCAAAAAAAGGAGATCCGCTCTTTCACTGAACTATAGGGCAGGTGTTTATCATTCACATGGGGTGTAAACACACCCTGCATCAATACATTTGCACTTCATTGAGAAAGTGAACAATTAAGTTCAAAGTAATAAGACAATGCAGGTTGCATGTTCTACTGCACTCTTTGATAAGTAGATTACAAATTCATCCTGCATGACTGGCCTGCATTTAGTTTGTCTGGCAGGTGTGTGAAGATGTGAAGCGGAGTTCAGTCTGTCTCAGGACTCCACAGGCCTTCAGGCTCCACTGCTGTGCTCTCTGTGCAGCCAGGTGGTATTTCATCTCAGTGTGTACTATAAAATGTTTAAGGGCTTTGCACTGTCAGGGGCCAGGGCTGGACACACTGTATACCAGCACATCCATGGATAACACACAAATGATGTCGAGCAGCATAATTCACTGTTTAATTGACTGTATTGTGTATGCAATCTGCACATCAAGAGTTAATTACATGTAATTTCACAAGAACAAAGTCTTAAAAGTTCTCCCTGCTTGCATATGAATCATATTAGCAGCAATTAAATCTCAGACAGTAAGAGCCTTGCAGTCACAGTATAAAAACATTCCAGCTGTTTGTTTTTACATGAATCCTTCGCCATCAGTGACAATGCTTCAAAAACATCTAGCTAGGTGGTAACAGTGTATTTCCTTCATAGTTCAATTGCTGTGGTCAAGGTGGGTAGAATGCGCTGTCGTAGCAATCAGAGCGCACACATTTGTCAGGGCTGTCAATGTCATGTAGCAGCCCTCTGCTGGGGCTCTGTGTCAAGAGCTCCACATCTTCATCTGAGGTAGAGGGATGAGTGAGGATGATCCGGGGGATCTGTTGGATGATTGCCAGAGAAGGAATCAGGATTAAGTAGGAAAATAAGTAAGATGTAATGTGATAGGATGTGTTAGGTGTCAAATGAAATATTGATCTTTGCACAGTGTTCTCATTTCTGAAAATTAAGTGTAAGCTATGTCAATGATCAATGACAAATCTGCTCACCGTCATTGTGTGTTTGCTGCCTTGAAGCAAATTGGTTTTTGTCTCTGCCTCCACTTTAGATACAGTCTTCTTCACGTCATCCTCCAAATCAGTCTGCAACACAAAACCAAAGCACAAAGCAAACATGGTGAATCTGTTTTCTAAAAAAAGAGTGTGCTCTAAGATTCTAGTCACAGCACTCACAATGCCATTCCCATTGCAGACAACTGCCTCAATCTTCTTGGACACACAGTCTCCTGCGCTCTCCTGGCTGCACAGCTGCTGCGTCGTCACCTCCTGAGGACCTTGAGGCACGTCTGATTTGCACACCTCACGAGGTAACAGCCTCTCTCTGAGCACTTTCATCTTGATGGAGCTTCCAGCATTCCTGAGGGCGCTGACGGCCTCGTGGTGGGTCACCCCCTGCATGCTAAGGCTGTTGACCTGTAGGCACCATGGTCATATATATACTCTTAGAGCCAGTGAAAGTAGGACTCAGGGTCAGAGGTGGGACATTTTGGACACACATAAAGCATAGGATGTCTACTTAAAAATAACAGGGATTATTTTTAATTTGTTGTCATTGGCCTGCTGATCAGAAAGGGAAGTTTCAACTGAATGTCCTCTGTTGGTCCTATGGTGCCCCCCAGCGGCCAGAAGAGGAACAGGACATTTTATAATGATACTAATAATTAGGTATTCCTATTCAGTCACCATATTTCACATGCTGGGTTGTAACAACAATAACTTGAATTATATACAAGGATTACAGAGAATCCTACCTCCAGCAATCTGTCTCCAACATGGATCCCAGCTTTTTCTGACGGCCCCCCTTTAGTGACTCGGGAAATAAAAATACCCTGAAATAGAAACAGTTTAGTCTGGATGACTGTCATCTTAAAAACACATAAAAAACTTGTACAGCAGGAGAATTTGTTCAAGCTGATCATAAAGTAATCATGTAATCATAAAATGCTCAAGGCTGCTGCTTCAATATTGATTCAGACTGCTAAGCAATGCACGGCAAATGGTTCTACACTCACCTCATCGTGGTCTTTGTAAGGCAGAGAGCCTTTTCCACCAGCGATGCTGATTCCCAAACTGCCTCTCTGGCCGGACACTTTGATCTGTAACTACAGATTGATAGCTTGAATCATGTGTACTGGGAGGCAAGCACTTTGGCTTTAATAAATATTTCACATCATAACTGGACACAGTCAATACACATTTCTGCAGTGATTTAACCCACAGATATGATTTAACATTAAAAAAAAAGATACTGCAGTTACTCTTAAGGGCACTTGGGAGATGAATGATTCCTGAAGAAGGCTCTTCTCTGTCTCTGCAGAGTGTTTCAGTTGCCCTGAGATGGATGGGTTCTTTATGTTGTGGAGAGAGTCTCCATGGAGACCAGAGCTCGCATTAGGAGCTCTGCGATGTTGAATTTTTCTGCCCTCTTGGGGTTCACATCGCTGATGGCGAAATCGACGTGGTGAGGCTTCAGTCTCTGACAGCCGCCCGGCACCTTCCTGCTGTTAAGACATAATTTGATGCTTTTACTGTCTGTCTGGAGGACACATCAGCGAAGCCATATATTTCAGTTTACTTACAAGACATTAGACAAACACGATGCCAAAGCCTTCAGTTAATAAAAAACTTTACATAAAGGGTTTCTTGGGAAATGATGGTCTGTAATATACATAATAATGTAATATACAAGTGATATATGTTTTTGGCCTTAGATTGGAGATACCTGAGAATAACTCATAAACCCCCAGTGTTTGAGGAAGAAACTTCAAATTCAGACAACCAAAACAATGAACATTAGCACTGTCTACATTCTGGATTGTAGATTCTACAAAGAGTCAACCTACCATATGCCCCAATGACTGCAGGACTCACTGTGTAAATGTAAGAGGGCACAATCATCAAGGTGAGCAACAAGAAGGGCTAAACTGAAAAACAGACCTTCACAGGTTGTTCGATTTTCTCTTTGTCCTTCTCTGTGCTGGAGCAGTGACCACACACACTGTTGCCAGTCAAGAACAGTTGAGGTCCCGCCTGCAGACACTCTTTGTTTGCCACCCACTTGAAGCCTGGGATGGCCCAGTTTTGGCAACTGATCCTGAGGGACGGGTTAGTATGAGGATTTCTACACTCCTGGAGATAGTTAGAAGACACCACCTGTTGCTGAAAATGTAACTTCAGTGTAACATTGTAAGAGAAATAACTAATGACAGGGATGGATCAGTTGACTGATGCAAGTGCATGTCTAAACACGTCAGCTGGTTTAAAGACCAAAAACCAGCATAGATAGAGATAGAAGCTGCATCTGTCTCTTTCTATGCCAGCTGCCACTTTTTTTTCTTCCAATGAATAAAATGAATGGGAGGCAAAGAAAGAGAGTGAAGGATGCTTAAAATCATTAGTCTCACTGAATCAGCTCACAATTAAAAATAGCAGAAAGCCACTCCTAGCAGCTTTACATTTATTAACAGTAAGAGGTCAGGAGCACTAACAGCCGCACTGTTGTTACATTTCAAAAGCTGTTTTGTATTTGAAATGAATGTATTTCAATACAAAGATAGTACGGATAACCTCAAATGGATGATCAATTGTAAGGATACATAAACATTAGCAACAAACCTATGCGATCCTTTGCAGTTCCAGTGTGTTGTTGAGGTGCGATGGCACAAACAGTATATATACATTATAGTGAAAGCATGCCAGCGTCAGTACAACAAGCAGCACGTGCAGGGTAGACAAGTGACATGCCGGCAGAGCATCACAGAGACATCATGCACTGCAGGACAGACAAGAACAAGCAATGAAAGGGTCAGGAAGTGAAATCTTATTTACTAGTTTTAAAATTGCATTTTTATAAGTTAAGACCCCCAAAAGAATTTTTATGTTGAGAATTAATGTAGAAAGTAATTGATACTGACACTAAACTCAACACGCTGACTTTAAAAATTAAAGGAATAACAAAGATGTTTAGTGTTGCACTCATTTTATTGATCAGTGGTTAAAAAGTCATTCAGATCTCCATGGCCCAGTGCCTGTCTGAGATCAGTTTTGTGCAGTTTGATCAGAAAATAATTAACATAGAAACCACCACTTGAACCAAATTCCCTGGTCCACTTATTTTGCAATCAGTTTAAAAAACAAAACAAAATAAAAACCATTTTATCATGTACCATATATAAAAGAATATGATTTGAGCAACGCAGAGAAGTGCATTAAAGTGAAACTTAAACAACTGCATCTTGTAAAAGGATGCCATCCTCTTTCTCACCTTAATTACTATATACAGTACTCTTTGTTATAGGGAAAGAAAAATACAGCTGTTTTTTGGCATCTATTTGAAAAACAATGCAAAGCAGTGAAAGAACAGCATGTATAAATAAGACAGCATCTTTAATTCTGCGTAATTACACTGCAGATGAGTAATTAAAGTTTGATGTGCAGTATGTAAATCCAAACTGAATTATTTAATCTATTTATTATTCTAATGCTTTGAACAGTAAGAGGATCCAAGGCCATCCATCCAGTGACAATTATCTCAACTGAATAAGACAACAGTGACTGCTGCAGTTTTGTTCATTGCTTTGATTTGCAAAATGTACCAAGTTTGAAAGAGAAAAAAAAAGTTTAAAAATCTGGATTAAAAAATTTGCTATACATTTATATTTACATCTGAGCTGCCAAAAAGTATAAAAGTATCAATATTCACAAGAGAATATACAATAATTCTTAATAATCAGTAGGTCCAACAACTCCTGCTTTTGTTTGCCCAAAATGTAAATGTATTCACCCAGTGTTTAAAAAAGATAGAGAACAAATAATACATTTAAGAAGGTTTGACTTACATAGTGCAACTACCTATGTATTTTTTTAAAAAGAGCAATTTAAAAAAAAAAGTAATAAATCTTTAAAATACATTTTAAAAGGAGCATCTCTGTGCAGATTATTGCCTCGGACATTATTAAAAAGAGGAAGGCACCACGGCCCTGGTAGACTGAGCATGTTGTACACAGGACTGGAGATGGAGTAAGGTTACAGGCGTCCCAGGGTTTAATCGGAGGAGCGGGGAGGCCACATTGGGGTTTTTGGGTAAAAGAAAAAGAAACAAGGGGGCTGCAGGGATTGTGCAGGACAACATAGCGAGACACAGGAGGTATAAAACATTTCTGAGGTAAAGGTCACACAGACGTGGTCACTCTGTCTGCAGCGTTATTGACCTCGTTTTTGTTGGAGTCCAGGCCTTTGGCGGCGTTCAGGTCGTTGCGGATGTTCTCGGCCGCTTTCTTCATTGTTTTTAGCTCACCTGGGTGAGGCGTGGCCCGCCGGAGTAGTGTTCCCTGTGGGAAGAAAGTATATTTAAATTAGTGGGACATTTGCTTTTACCTGGGTTTCAGTCTCGAATAAATCACATCTTTAAGGTTTATGGTGCATAGAAATAAAGTATGTCAGGTTCTTAGATCAACAGATACATCACCGTACGTCACATTGCGTCCTCAGGCATGCTGGGCTTACCTTGTCATCATCCTCCTCATCATCATCGTCTAGGAAGTGAATGGCACTGATCCTGTTCATGGCTTTGGTGTCCCATGTGTCATCTGCCATGTCATTTACTAGACTCTCCAGGGCACCACAGCGGGCTAGGTTATCTGAGCCTGGGGTTGTTTTATTTTTTTAAAAGAGAGGACACATTTGACACATTCTGTATCAATGGGATTCATGCATGCACACTTAGATCAAGTTACAAATGCGAGCTTCAGTAAATATTTCAGCAGATTAAAATCAATATGGTTGTTATGATTGCTGCTTTGCAATCTGCCAACTCAAGAAATGAAAGCTGTCACATAACCCAGTGCTAATAAGAGAGGGCCTGAAACTGCCAGATCACAATTTCAAATCCCAGCTTAGTCACAGGCTTACAGCAACACAATCTTCCCTGCCCCCAACCTCAGTCGCCTGACCTCCACCAGTTTTATATCTGCACTTCTCACACGAGAAGACAGACCACACGTCACAATGCAAACAAATAAATGTGACAAAGTTTTTGTTGAGGAAGTAACAAGCATCTTTTTCAAATTCAAAATATAATGACAACCCAAGTGACAAGGTCGAGATTCACGTTCAATCCATGTGTAGATCCTGTGTGCGACAGCACAGAGGGAAACGAATACAATGAACTGTTGTATGAGGCAGAGATAAAGCCAGTCCTCAGCTGCATCTTTATACACAGTGAGTGAGCTTTTAATGACAGCAGGCCAGGCACTGCTAAGCCTCTTTCGCTGTCCAATCCAATGCATTTCTGAAAAACATAACCAAGGAGGGCCTCAAGGGATGGGAGAGGGCCTGATCTGTTATAGGCGCTGTGATCCCTTACAGGACCTTATAATCGACAGAGACTGCAGGGAAGGATCAGAGGCTGTAGAACACACTGTGCTTCCCCAAGCAGATCATGTGATAATGTCATCAAAACCGCAGGGCACTAAATACTCAAGGCCGACGCAAGAACTGATGAGGAGTATTACTCAAATGTCACAGTGTTGGCACCAAGTCATTTCACTCTGGAAGAAGCCTGTCACTTTATGAGCATGGAGACATTCATCTGCTTGCATGTGTATATATATACATATGAGTAAAAAAACATGCTGTAATGTCTGCTCCTGATGAGCAGATGATTCATGGCTAGTCAAAGTTTCCACTTTAGCTCCTGCTTGATGAAAAACATTACCTTTGTTGTCTGATTCACATGGCTGTTGAGGCAGCAACACGCAGGTGAGCACTTTCTCGCCTGACTCGGGATCTTCGTCCGTCTGAAAGGTGAGAAGCGGCTGCGACTGATTTTCTGACAACCATAAGGCCTTCAATCGTAGAGTGGTCAGTGACATCGGCAAGTGGGTGAGCCTGAACACAAACAGGAAACAAATCACTGCAGCAGCCCTTCACATGCATGCTGGTTCTTATTTCAGGCATACACACAGCACTTGTGTAAATTCTGGATAGGTAAATGTGTGACATTCGGTAGCAGCTGTTATGTCTATACTGAAGGTGGAGAAACATTCTCTAGACAGAGGTGAACATTTTTGCATGTGACTCACTGCTGCTGTATCATTTGGAGACAAAGCTCGGGGCCAAACAGGTACAGGCAGTCAAACAAAGCCAAAACAACTACAGGCTGACATGTCACAATATTAGTGAGGGAAAAGAAAGTGGAAACTTTTAAACTATGGTTCAGAATTTCATCACCTCACCTCAGCCTCTGCACTGAATAAATGTCATTTTCCTAGTGTCATGTGTAAAGGCAGAGAGGTATAAGAGAAGAAAACTGTGCTGTTGAACATACCGGTTTCCAGAGACATCAAGCACGTGCAGCTCTGTGGCTTGTGACAGCTCAGATGGTATCCTTGTCAGCCTGTTCTCTCGTACACAGAAGACATTCAGACCTCTACAGCCCCCAATCTATGCAACAGGAGAGACAACATGATGATGCTGCATGCCAGTCACAACACAGGTGCCCATGAAGCATAAAGACATGCTCCATCAAAGGCAAAATACACATTCAATTAAACTGTCTCTTCATACAATAGAAAATGCACGTCTATAGAGCAGTTTTATAACAATGCAATGACAACAAAAATCTGCTGTCAGCATGTGGGCACTTTGTCCCAGGATTGGAGATCTTGTCGGCAAAGCAATTACATGTCAATGGGATGTGGCACAGGGACCTAAAATTAGGAACAATTAGGCCTAGCAGCCAGACAAAACAAAGATTTGATGGGCCAGCTGAACCTCAGTTGTAATCTATTAATCTGCTCACACAGAGACGCTAATAGGAAGTGTTCATCATGCTAAAAGGCGCAGGTTAAGCTCATCAGTTGTAAATACGACAGGAGATTAATGTATTCACATGAGAAACATTAGGAAGTAAACCACACACGGAGAATACTGAAAGAGTCTGTTCCCATGTACCCAAAGATCCAGCCAGCCAGAGAAAAACGAGCATCTAATCAGCAATCTTTAGAATCAGAAAAGCTGGGCCAGTGGTCAAGTAGCTCAGCAAAGCCCAAATCAATACCTAACCATGGTAACACTGTGATTTTTAGAGATGTCATGCGATGCTGGTTTGAAAAAGCAGTGATAGCATCGATTCATTATGTAGGTCAAGTGCACTGAACTGTTATTCTTCTCCCAACACTGCAGCCATTGCATCATCAAGACACAGAGGTCTTTCAGCTGGAGCTTTAAACCAGGCGTGCCTTCACTTAAACAGTCAAGAGACCAGAGGAGAACGTCATATAGAGACACAATGGACACACTTAAGACAGAGCTGACACTGAACTAACCAGAAGACCGAGAAGTAAAAATGAATTACGACAGCCGCACAACAATCGAGGGCTTTGTTGGTACGAAGATTTACCAGCTGCATTCAAGCATTATATTCCAATAACAGCAGTCTAACTTAAAAGCATAACAGCGTCAGTGCAGAAAAAATAATGTTTGTAATAAGACACTCTAAAATGTGCCACCTATTGGCAAAGAGAGCAGACAGCAGCACGTAGGATCTGCAGTTAATGTTTGTGGGTATGTGACAGGCTTACCTCTTTAGGTAAAGATAATAGCTGGTTTCTGTCACAGTTGAAGTTGGACAATCTCTTTAACTTTCCAATACTCCGAGGCAAACCCTGCAACAATAAACCAAATGATTAGAAAGATCCGTGACATATGTTTGAGAAGCAAATGAATAAAAACAATATAGTCAATACAATCTTCCCCCTTTCTGCTGTATGGTGCAATGCCCTCATGCACTGTGCAGCTCACACAGAGGAGTCATTTATCACCACAGAAAACAAAACAAATACAAGTCAGAGTGGGCATGTTATGTCTTTGTCTCTGTGTATGTGTCACCACTGTCTCAATCTATCTTGACCAATTTAACCTGCCTTCCTCTGAACCTTGTGTGATAAAAGTACAATTTAAATTTCAAGAAAGAGTTAAACACATAGATAATACTGAAATAGCACATAGCATAGGTTATAATGCAGGTTAATGAGATACACGTAGTACTGAGTTAAAAAAAACAAACAAACCTGTAGCTGGTTCTCTGTGAGCACAAGTTCAGTAAGACTTTCACAGTTGCCAATGCTTTCCGGAAGATGCATTAGCCTATTCTGATCAGCTTTCAATATAGAAAGTTTCTGTAGCTTTCCTACAGAGAAACAAGAATACATTAAACACAAAATGTTATAGGCACTGAAGCGGTAACAGCAAGGCAGTTCGAAATTTATGCTGTTATCTTACAGCAGGAAATTTCCCTGCCTGTCAAATAAAATGAAAATATCAAAAATATATCAGCAAGCTACATTCAAAATATGTCACTGATTGCATCGTGCAACATAACCATGCTGCAAAGAGTGAGAAGGATTTACATGCATACCAATGCTTTCTGGTAGAGCATCTATGATGTTCTGAGAGACCAGCAGGTCAGTGAGTGACACCAAGCCTCCTATCTCCTCTGGAAGGTGCTCCAGTTTGTTTTCTGATACATCCAGACACAACAGGCTTTTCATACTGCCCATCTCCTAAACAGAAGGGCAAGACTTATGGTGAGCAAACAGGTATGATACTACAACATGCCAGCACCACTTAGAAAATCGAAGTCTGTATTTATATTATTATTAATGGTATTTAAATATTAGATTTACGTTCCAATACAGTCATAAATAAACTGATGATGAGCTTACTGCAGGTATCTCAGCCAAGTGGTTTCCATCCAGCCACAAGTCCTTTAAACTGACAAGACAGCCTATTGACTCTGGCTACGTGGGAGGAAGAAATGTAGGAATTTAAGAGTAAGAGCCAGGAAAACAGAAACAAAGGAGACAACAAAGCAGACAACTATCAGTGACTTCAGATACTGTGCTTCAGATAACTCACAAGACCAGAATACCTTTCAGAGCAGTACACATATTCAATTTGCCTTCTATACGTGTTAACTTTCACAGTTACATTACTTATTAAAGGTGTGTAATAATAACACCCATCAATCTAAATAAAGCAACAAATTGTAAACCATTTCTGGAGAGCCTGACTTTGCTTGGTCAGTGAATCATTCACTGTTGCAGTTAAACCCCTCACAAAAGATTACAACTTAAAACCAAAGCTCAAAACAGATGGTCATCCTCCCAGCTGTGTGATAAGAGGAGAAAGCTGTTCTCGAGGGATGCTAATCTACTTGGACAAATCAAGACTGAGCAAGGAAATAAGAAAAGATTTTTCCTGCTAATTTCTTGAAAATATATGGCCTGTCCTCCTTAAAACAAAACACTCACCAAACTGTATAGTTCATTATTGCCTAAGTCAAGTTCTTCAAGTCTATGAAGCCGAGATAGTGACCTGTGGATGATAGGTGCATGGTAAGATACAACAAAAAACATGCTTAGGCACACAATGGAAATATATACACAGAGAACATAACACAGCACTTCTAGCTGCATACTTACTCTGGTAGGAATGTCAGCACATTTTCTCTGAGTTCTAGTGATACCAAATTGGAGAGGCTGCAATGACAAAAAAAGTGTGTCCATAAAAATGGCTGCAGAGGATCTCCTCGGAATCAGATATCTGAGAACAGGAAGTACTTTGGAGGTGTGTCAGTCTTATCATGGCTGTAAAACTGCATGACCATAAACAACCACGGCTGTGTACTTCCAATGAAGAGCTAATGATCTAAATGGCCAGGCCTGACCAAAGTACACACTGATCTTCTTGAAGTAATGCTTTTCTCTGCCTCTGTACTGTTCTGTATTAACACATGTTTTATGACAACAGCTGAACAGTACAGTACAAAGTCCTACAAGGGGCTCGCAAGCCAGACCAAAGTTTAGGCCAAGTGAGGTATTACAGGGAGGAAACATATTTTAATATGTCCTTTAAGTGAGACATTGACAACTGATTTGAACGATCCATACTAGACATGGTAATAAATGAAAGATTATCTACGGTACTACAGTTTCCATTTACAGCGTGAGTAAGTGAATGTGACTCTGAGCCAAGGAGATTAACAGAATCTACCAGGTATGTCTGAGCTCCTTCTGAATTTGCTCTGCTTATATGCAACTTTCCTTCAACCTCCAAGCTGTGAAAACAAAAAATACAGCTCTTACACTTCTTTACTGACACTCTTGCCTTCTGGGAGTGTTTTTCTTTTACCACGACGATCACTGAGACCAGATTAAAAGAAAATCTTCCTTATTCCAGCAAATCTGGCTTTAGTGAACAGCTAAATGATGAAAACAACCACCTAACTGCTCCAAGAGTCTCAAGTTTCCATGCACGTCATTTCTAGCCATCCATTCCATCTCCGAAGGATAAATGATGTCATTTAACCCCTTGGATATTCATCTTATCTACTTCTAAAAAATCCACAGCGTGCTGCTCCGCCTGGGTTATGGTTTTCATTACCTTCTTCTCTCGTCAGTGAGCAGGCCTTATGCAAGATAAATATGGGACATATGTGGGGAACATGCCGTACCATGGGGCGAAAGGAAAGGAGGGAGTGGATGTAACCTTAAGACACCATGTGCTCAATCAAACTCATTGTATAGATAGGATTCATATCAGTGCTGTTTTAAAAGTTGCACCATTTCTTTGGAAATAGCCACTGAACCTTTTTAGGAAGGAAATCCATTCTGTGTTGTTTAAACTCCGCATCAGAAATATTATTAATATTAAAATTTCCAGCAGTTGCAGCCCGAACTTTTTAAAGTTATTTTCTTCCACCATCCGTCCCCATCCACTTTTGTTTTGTTTTCCTGCTAAGCTCCCGGGAAAGCCTGTCAAATATCTGAATAAATTCTTTGCCCGTCTAGAATAATTGCATCCGTTTAAACCCATTCCTGTAAGAGTTTAAATTCAGTTTATCCCAAACCTCCACTAAAAACATCCCCTGTGGCACTTCTGACCTGAAAACACATAGCTCTGATATTAAATTTAATTATGAACTGATCTCAACAATGAAACAGGCCTCATAGTATTAGAATGCTGGCAGACATGCCTTCACTACTTCGGATTATATGCCCTCATAGGTCATCTAGGTTCATGAACAAACACAGTGTAGGCAAGTAAAGGACAAAGAATCACTTGGTAGGTATGTTTTCAGATGCAGTGATACAGGGTGATTTTAGATTAAATTAAGGGAAATTTTTATGCAGTAGGAGGTTTAGTAATAATAATAAGCATCACAGAAATGGTTAAAAGGCATGCGTGTTAATTAGCTGTGTGGGAGGACTCATGATGTTCACTGGCTAAAAAAAACCTGCATCCATTACCTGACTAATTTGTCAGTACACAAAGAGTCATTCACACAGAGAAGTGCCACTTTAAGGGAATGTTGTTGCGGCTCATGAGCAGTGCTTCGGTTAAGCAGAGTCACAGATAGAAACCCGGATCACAGAGGGTCAAATTAAACCAACTGAACACTGTGCTTCATCTCATAAATCTCTAGCAAGACCACAAAGATCTAAGCAAACTGTAAGATGAGAGAATCCAGAGAGACAGGACAGATAATCAGAGATAAGTTCACAAGTGCAGCTCATGCATCAGCACATCTAAACACTATTAATATGCCTTAACACCTTTTTTGTTTTCCATTTAATTAATCTTTATACTTGCTTCTGCAAAAAACTAAACAAATCATGAAATGTTTTGCTGACAAAGACAGGATATGCTTACTTACTTTCCAATATTATCTGGAAGAACTTGCAATGAAATATCATTGATGGAAAGGCATGTTAGATTCCGCAACTCGGGAAAGCTTTCAGGTAACCTGGGAAAATAAAAGAGAGGCCACATTGAGAGAAAAGCACAGCATCATTGTTTACTTCAGTGGTGCAAATGCATAAAGGCGTTTTAAAGCTTAAGAAAAATATGGACTTTGAACAGGTTTTAGTATTGCTATAAAGTTTTGATTCTACCTTCGCTTGTTTACATCTTTGCCCTTTCCAACTGAAATGTATGTGCACATGTAAAAATAAATGCATCACACAGGCCAAAATGTATCTCCTCCAAAATGCATCTAAAACACAAACAGTCCATGATTTCAGCAGCGTGGACACATAACGTCCTCTTAAGTATACAGGCTGTGGCACTGTGACTGCACAGACCGACAGAGGTAAAAATATTACAATGCTTCCTGCAGCTTTTATTGTATCATCAGTTCTTCTCACTGTCCACAAGTTTATTTACCCAGTATTTCATCACACTATTCACAATCATGAAGCTTGATTTACACTAATTCAGAGACATATACACGTATTGTATAACTATGAATGTTGCTAATAAAAAACTCAATTTACACTACTAGACTCTTGCTATGCTACTAAAGTTGTTTCTAAACAAACAAGACAAAACAGTAACTGTAGTTTCATCAACGCTGTTGAAAACCAAAGAAGTGAATGTATGTGGCATTTACAAGGCTGAAAAATAAGCCTTTATGCCCCCATGTATGTCTGACAGATGTTTTAAAAATAACATTGCTTTCCTTCAAACCACAGTACCTAGAATACCTTTACTGTTAAACTGTTCAAATGGGGCTGAAGTTAAAGAGGAAAATTGGGTTACTACTGTGGAAAAAGAGTGTTCTGTGTGTGCACTTTAAAAGTATTGAACACTGACAATGCCTCTGTAATTCAAGTCATTGTCTCCAAAGCGCTGTACTGCAAAGCAGTGTCGCTCTGCCCCTGCTGAGGTGTAAATTGGACTTCATCTCACCAGCACAATGGAAAGAATACTATCTGCAACCTGTCAAGTGTATAAATATCCAGGAACAGAAAAACACACAGAACAGATCATGAAAATATAAACTCCTCTTCTGAATTATATAAAAAGATAGATAAATACAATACTTTGTTAATGGATTTCCACTGAAATCTGCCACTTGGAGGGCTTTGCAGTACGAGATGCTGTCTGGAATTTCCATAATATCTAAACAAGAGAAAAGACATGTTATGTTGCCACTTAAAAAAATGAGGATACTGTGCAACAAGTAATAAACAACAACATGCATCAGCTTCTTCAAAGTGACTCTTACCATTTCGAGACACATCCAGCTCTACCAGCTGCATGAAGTTAGCTATTTCTGGTGGAATTCTCTGGATCTCATTGTCGCTCAGGCCAAGTTTTCTTAGTTTCACCAGCTGGAAAAATGGCTGAAAAATGAAGAAATATAAAATAAATATGCAGAAACATTCAGTGTTGCTGTGTTTTAAATACTGCATGGCATACATCTAGTTTTTGTATTAAGATTAAAAAAAAGATAGATATGATGTCAACATGACGTGTTTGAAAGCAGGTAAAATAACAACAGTTTTGATGTTTAAAGAAATCCAAAACAACAACGAACTTTGTTCTGACATAAAGAAATCAAAGTTTTTCCACTTTACTTCTACCCCAAAAAACTAATAGTGTAACTGCTTTGAAAGAGGCAGTTTTTGAAACGTTTCTCTGTATAATACTGGATGATTCTCAATAAAAACCTAACTTACTACTTAAATTTATATATATATTGAAGCAGCAGACATAATCTGCAGACCTTTCTGATCTTCTGTGCTGTTCTCTGTGGCTGGGTGCAAGGTTGGGAAAGAAAGAAAAGATCCAGATGGCACATTTACTTAAAAGGCAAAAGCAAATCATCACAAGCTCATACTTGACGCCTATAACAAGAGTGGGCAGAGTGTGGTGTCAAAGGAGGTAGAGAACAATATGGTTCAGCTTCTTGTTTTGGCATGAATAGAGAAAAATAACACTCATATTCCCCTCTGGGCTTTACATTTTCTGAGCCATGCTCATTATCAGAAGGCGCTCCAGCCAGCCAGGAGGGTTCATCTGTGAATGCTAAAACCAAACACTTCTTTTTAATCACTAAGCAGAACACTACATGTGTACTGGACTTTGCTTTGAGTGCATATATTGCCTTTATTTTGCCGAATGCTGTTGCAATTGTTGCTATTGTATTTATTAGGTGTTCTACAGCTTCACATCACTCATTCAAAGGTGAAATGTTGCAGAATTTAATATAATTTGAATGAGGATGTTCCCCTTTTGGTTGTTCCCCTTAGTTTCCCTTTTATCTCGCTAGTGCAGTTCATTACATTGTAAAATTAGCCTCGCCCTTTCAGTACATTACCAGCCTTAATGATTTATGATTAATACTTAATGATTGGACCAAGTCCTTAATATTTAACACTATTACCCTCTAACTACAGAACCTGCAGTGTTCTGTTTCTGCTTGTTTAATGCAAGTAGTAAAAATAAGATATAAAAGTTATGTTAACAATAATGACAACTGCCAAACAGCAGCAGATAGGATATGAATTGTGAAATTTCCCAGCTTGGGATGAATAAAATATTTCTATTCTATTCTAAACGCCTGCTGTAAAATACTGCATTCACAATCACACTTCACCCTACTACAAAATGGACCTCATATCAAGGACGTAAGGACAATTTAAGCAACCTCTAATCCCTCATTTCTTCAAGCAAACAGGCCTGTGTTTGCCTAAGCTTTTTCATCCTAATCACTTTAATTTGACTTTCAGCTTTCACTGACATGCTGCAGCTGGGTGCAGCCTCTGCCTGCTAATCACAAGTGAACAGCTCAGGATTAGTCTCTTTTTGGCTAAACTTGATATTCCAGAAAACCCATCTGAAATGTGACAAATTTATTTTGAGGTAGATCACACAGATGTGTGTCACTCTCTAACTGGAACTACGCCACTCCTTCACAACACACTGACTGTTGCGTTGTCGAAGCACGCACACAGTCAGGTACTCAAATTCTTCAGTTCAAGAGAAAACAAAGCAGATTTATTCAAATGATTTTGTCTCTTAATAAAAGTGAGGACAACCAGACAAGCACTACAAATAACTACTTCTTCTTTATTATCAGCTTTTTGCCTGCAGAATTGGCTGGCGAGTCCTGCGCTGACATACTGACAGCAAACCAGTTCTTCCTGTTGGATTCCCTCCGCCCCAAACAATCACCCATGACAAGCTAAAACCAAAACAGGCTGAGCCAAGAATACATTAACCGAGTCAATGTTTGAATCTTGAGTTTCACCCTCAGCACTGTCTGTGGGAGAATAAGCAGCAGCCTAGGTACTTTAGAGGAAGCAATTACAAGAATACATGTATGCAATACACTTAACCTTTAACTGGGTTTGGCGTTTGTGTTTGTCATAAATAAAAATGTAAGTACAAAAACTCAAATGTTTCCGCCTTCTTATTCAATTTACACATGACGGTTCTATATGTTTGTTTATATCACAGCATAGACTTTTTGCTGTTTTAGCAGAACAACTGCACTACCTTTGTGACAGTTCTTCTTATAGATTTAAGAGTAAGCAAGTCAGTTCGACCACCAGTTTCCTGTTGGGGGATCCGTATCTTTACCACTTCACATAGGTCATAAACTCTGCAGCTTCCTGTCTCAGACCGGATGTTGTTTTTTTTCTTTCCATTAACCCCATCATACTGTGTCTGACAACATACCTCACAGCAGATAACCAAAGTCATACTGAATGCTGGACTAGAGCTGAAACAAATATGTGTTTTGATTGTCATCATTTTCTCATTCAATCAACAAAAAACCTGATAATTCATTTTGACCATCCATCTTTCCAAGAACACCATCAGATATTCACATTTGAGTAACTTGAATAAATGCACATATTTTTGAACGATTCAGCAATTTATTGATTTTCTAAAAAATACAAAATTCTGCCAATTATTTCAACTGCAACTTACCAAGTGTTATGTTTTTTGTTGATTAACAACATATTCAGTTACCAGTTTGTCATGGCCCTCTTCAGACATGCGATACATTAAATCGCTGTCTTCATCAGTCTATTAAAAAGATGTCATTCTATAATTCAGACACTTTTGCATTAATCTTCATCACACCTACAATAGTGAGTGTGCCCACGATATTTGCCCTCCCACATCTCCTGCCAGGATAGGAGCACAGCTCGTATGTGCGTCTCACAGTCCCATGCCTCTTTGCAAACCTCTGCTCATGCATGCAGACATCCTCTTTCATTAAAGTTTGTGCCGACCAACACTGTGCACAGATCCTTGGGAGTCTGCTCCCGATCCTTTGTGCGCACATCCATTGATGTGACTGCATGCAGTTTAAACATGTGCCATGTGAAATTGATGCATCACTGTTACAAGGGCTAGTGGAAGCTAGTGAAAAAGACACACTCAGATTTAAAAAGAGAGCATTTGACAATTACTGCTTGAGAAAATAATATTAAAATGGTTGCTAATTAATGCTGTGGCTGTAAATTAGCTCAATACTTGGCCCACTATCTCTAAATAATCCAAGAGTACTGAGACAACATTCAAAGTTCTTCGACAGCCACCCATTCTCGATGCAGGAGGAGACAGTAGAAACTGCATTCACTGTTAAACTGGATGAACTGGCAGGAGGATTTTAACAGCTTGTTGATCTTGCATTCCTCCACTTCCTTTCCAATAAGCCTGATTCTGTTTGCTAAGCTAACAACTGCTATTTACAAACCAGACTGATGGTACTGTAAAGGCCTGCTGCTTTGAATAAACACACCATCCATTCAGTGTTTCCCCTTCTTGGGGACAATCAATAAAAACAATTACAATACTAGAATTGTGAGAGAATATAAATACAGTGGTAGTTATATAACTTAATATACAGTAAATCTGGCTGCCAATAAGTCACTTTTCACAGTAATGTGTCAAAGTTCAGCTTGCCTCATTTTGTTATGGTTAACACACCTTTCTTGATTCATCGCGCTATTAACTGCTTTGTACATGTTATCTGCCTGCTGGTGAAAGTGATTGGCTTGTTACTGTGTCAAGGCTTTCTTACATCACTGTCAATAAAATAATAAATCTAGTGGTCTGTTGGCCACCTCTGAGACAAATGTGAGGAGGTTAGCCATTTATCCAGTAGGATGTGCGCTCACTCAACAAGCATTGATGACATTAGTTACATTCCAAAAAGCACAATAAACTGTGTCTCTCATCGGCATGCAAATAATCCACCCCTCTAGAGATGCTTAGAATATTTGTGAGTTGTCTTGTCGTTTTGTGTGTGGGCTGTCACAACAACCGCACACCTGTTAATCATATCCCTGCAGATCCTTAATGCCAGGATCCCATCTGTGTTTTATGGGTTTTATTTGTGTGTTCTCTACATTACAATTCAGGTCATTGATTCATTATGACTTCATTAGAAAAAACTAGCACATACAACTGCTCGAGTGAGGCGACAATAAAACACATAATGCTGTCTTTGTTTTCAGTCAGAATACCTGTCCTCAATTGACAAAGTGAGCGATGTGTCGCAGCCATGGGAGGTTGCTCACATTATCTCTGGTTCATCACATTTCTGTGCTCAAAAATATTCTTCTGCTAAAGCTTTAAACTGATATGTAAAACATATATAATCAGACTGATTCAAATGATATACATCTGATTGAAAAAATAAATCTCACAAAGACACAAAAAAGTGCTTCAATCCAATCAGCTTTGCATCTGATCCATTATGACTTCAGATATATGAGGTCAGGACGGTTTTCTCAAGCAGACTAAGCCTTACGCCATATTTCTTCCACACGTCAGGAACTCCTGTAAACCCAATAAATTACTGCCTGCTTTAAGAGGTTACAGGGAGAATAACAAGCACAATTTCTTAGACCTAAAATACAGTCCTTAGAACTGAAGTACATCTTCAGCAATGAAACCAGTTTGGCTGGAAAATACAATCTGAAAATATGCTAAAAAGAAAAAAACATAGCCGCTATAGGCTACACTACTGTCAGAGAAACACCACAGGTCAGGCATCTTTAGTTTCAAGCGCAGACATCGAGAAATTCTAAATGAACCGTTCGCGCCCATGGGAAATAACATGCAAATCCCCTGAGTAGTATCCCACTTAATCCAGAGCGCTAGGGTCACAAGAAGCCAGGGATTGTGTATCTCTACTTCACCAAGTCTGTCATCACAGTGAGCAGCCTGCAGTCCTCCTACGTGGATATGATCAAACAAAATTGACACTTTTCAATATTTGAATGACTCAAAACATGTGTAAAAGCTGCATTTTAGGGACCGTCTCATGTATGTTTTACTTCACTCAGTTTGAGTCATGGTGTGGAGTACTGTAAAGTACAAAATGATCGGGCTGTAATCAAAAATCATACACGCAATCAGATAATTATCATGTCACACGCCTGACATGGACATACATAGACATAGCAACTTAGAAGTGCCGATCTGGTGTGTACAGATCAGTATCAGTAGTAGACTTGGCATCAGCCACTTATCCACAACAGATACCAGTTCTGGTTGGGTGATTTATTGTCATCAATAACTCTGATGCCCTTAAATGATTGTTGAAATAAAACACCTAAATGGATTGCCATCACAGCCTCACATGACAACATCGTTGGGTGAGAACTGAGGTCATATTTCAGTGGTTATTTAATCTGAGGAGGCATATGTAAAGGATCATGGCTGACCAATTATTAAACTGTACATTAAAAACAGAAGCTTTTCACTGTGTCTCTTCTAGATGTCACTACAAGCTACATTGATCTATCAACAGGACACATCCAATCCACCTTTTCCTGAGCCTGATTGTTTTCATCACAGCTGTCTTTAAACTCTTATATTTTAATGTAACCTGTAACCTCTGGCTAAAGAATTTCCTCTGGGATTAATAAAGATTTATCGTATCTTATCGATATGTGTGATTGCCTCGTTCCTGCTTGGTCCAATTTATTGGTCCTTCTCTTAATTTAAAGCACAATGTCTAGTATCTATCAGGATGTGGACAAACAGGTATTGAATGGTTTGTTTTGAGCATCCAAAAAGTTTACTATAAACCAGAATAACGTGGCACATTTATCACTTATCGAGGTTTCCTAACCATGCTCTAGAGGCCAAGATGACAGTAAATTAATAAGATACACCTGCAGGCAGAAATCAGGAACCCCTTATGATCACGTGTCTTCATGGATGGTGTCTCGTAAAGACCAAAATACTATCAAAAACTAGGACCCAAGTGCACATTGAAAGAGACACTGAGTTTTGCTGGAAGCATCAGGTTTTGAATCTCTTTATGAGCATAAACACAAAAGGTCATGGTTATATTTGACCTCTGCACCTGCCCAAACAGTTTGGACAGATCATCCACAATGACAGGACTCTAAAATAAGTTATGCATGTTGGGAGACACCTGGAACTCCAACAGAAAGATCCAAATCTGGACTGTGGCACACATACTTTCAGTTAACCTGCGGTGGGAGGTGTTGTTCTGGGGAAATTTCCACCTACTGTGTGCCTGCCTTTGCTGATCTTGCGTAATTATTGTCCCCGGGTCCCACCAGATTCTCACGGGACACCTGATCAGCTCTGCCAGAAACCGTTTAACCAGTGAAACGCATATCCACATGTCGTGTGAATTAAAGGCACGCTGCGGAGCTGTCTGGACCTGCCGTTCCAACAAGTGAGCGGAAGCTGTTTTCTGCTTACCTTGGGCAAGTCTCGGAGTTGGTTGGCATCCAGCAGCAGCTCCTCCAAACTCCGTCCGTAGCGGTAAATCTCATCGGGCACATACAGCAGGGAGCAGTGGCGTTTATCGATCATCTCAACATGACGGTTGCACCGCCACAGGGGTATGCAGTGAAACATCACGGGGGAGGTGGAAATAAATCTCGTACCCGTGCGACAAACAAACCAAGCGGGGAAGGAGGAGGAGGAGGTGGTGGTAGTGGAGGAGGACGGGGGTGGATGCAACAGATTGCTACAGCGGGACAGTCCTTCGCTAAATTTCACCAACAAACACAAGTGAGGCGAAACTCACAGGCGAGTAAACACCGAAACTCCCGCTGTAAATAAGTCGTTGCCGAGCTAGCCTTCGTTAGGTCGCGACGAACATGGGAATTACTCTCCGTCGTTGTCTCACTTTGTAGTTAGTTGGCACCTGTTTTTTTCCTCCACTCTCCACGTTTTCACAAGCGCTCTTTTGTGCGTAAAAACCACAGGCTACATCTCCGTGTGGAAGAAGGTGGCATTCTGGGTTTTTCGTCTCGTCCTGGAGTTAATTTCCTCTCCGTCCAGTTTCTGACCCGGAACATTCACTCCCTCATTCCAATCCTACGTCATCATCCCAGCTGCTCCTCCCTCCAGTCCCTCCTCTGGAAGTCCCGTCCCGCACACGGCCGCCATGATGGGACAGAGGGATGACAGCAGCCCGGGGAGGAGGAGGAACAGGAGGAACAGGAGGAGGACACACGGATCAAAGGCTCTGCGCCTCAAGTGTGTATTTTATTAATTATTTGACCCAGTGTTTAAGTACTGTTTAGAGGGTCTTTTTCACTAAAAGAGGGTAAAAAAATAAAATAGTTATTTTTTAAATTCAATTCTCAACATTGCACACAGCATAGAGGCAACTGGTGTTTTAAAAGTTTCCAATTGACATGAGTGTATAGAAACAACAGGCTAAAAGTGTAGCATATCATACACTTGTCTAGACAAGGATACAAGCTAGCAAGTACGATAGTGATGCTAACAGGCTACTGAGTGTTAAAGTAACACTACTTGAAACTTTTCAGAGTAGTACACACACATATGTAAAAGTTATATTTAGTAGTTAGAGTTACTGATGACAGTAAAATTAAGTGAAAAAACAACCCAAGAAGTGCCAGAGGCGGAGTACCTAAATTGGGGATTCATTTAGTAGCACAACATTGTGTATGTACAACAAAGCAGCAGTAAACATTCCATTCCACAGAAAAGCAAGGTCAGTAAATGAGTAGAAGTCGGTCACTGTGTCATTATTTGATGACCCATTTGCATTTATTTGCATCCAGGTCAAAGGTCAGGGTCACCTCTATCCAACAATGCAGAGATCCTCCGGTAGAAGGATTGCCCTATTAACCATCAGCCTTTGTTACCAGCCCCTCCATGGTCAGTAAAGCTTCAGTTCTGTGGTGAGCCACTAGCTGTATCTGTATCTGTCTCACTGAATCTGTGTTTCAAGTATGAAGTATCTTCTTTTCCATTCGCTTATACAAATGGTCCCTCACAGCCGCAACACAACCTAGAAACGGAGTATGCTGGAGAAATGGAAGAACACCAAAAACCAATAAATTAAACATGAAGACAGTTTGATGATGCAGTCTGAACAGGCTACCACAGGTGGTGCTGAGGGCTAGAGTGGAGCCTTTCCTCTAATATCTGCAACAGTTGTTCAGACATATCCCCAAAAAATCAAAAATAGCCAGGAAGAGTACTTGAGAAGTGGCAGATGCCCTTTGTCCATGAGAGACATTATAGGGGGTTACAGTTATTTAAAAAAGCTAAGTTTTTCTCCATATTGCAAAACTACAAGAACCACTGACCTTTTATTTATGGAAAAAGTAAGTGTCTCACAACATACTCCCAGCAAGGAACTCATTTTGTTTTTTATCTTGACATGACAATCACAGTTCAGATATAATATGAATATTTAAAAACTGCAGGAAAGAGATGATTGTTGTCAAGTTGAATTTTACACAAACCCCTGTATGTCCTCTAGAGGGAGCCATATTCCATTAAATAACTACCAAGGGAGAGAATGCCTGAAAGATAAAATACCAAATCAAAGTGAATTTGCCGATTTCATTGTTCATTTAATAGTGAAGACAAATCACAGAAAAACACAGCAATTGCCTTATTGACTATATATTTAGACAAATAACACAACAGAATAATATAATGTTAACATAAGCCCTAATTACTGTCCAAAGTTAATGAATGATACAGTGCATTCATGCTCGAAGAATGAATACAAGCATTTATCTGCGTCCAAACTGTTTCCTTAATGCCTTCAAAGACTTTGCCATCATCGGAGCAACTCCTATGAGAATAAAAAACACAAAAATGAAAAACGTAAATCTTTCTTTTAAATTACGTCATGTTCCATTTGCTTAGCCTCTACCCTGCCTGATGACAAATATCTGAACAGACCACTCTGGCAGGTTTAGAAAGCTTCACAATACATCTGTCTTTAACTGTCTGAAACACTCCCATCAGCTCACTTGTTTTTTTACGAGGATCTTGTGTGTTGCTTCCTCCTGAACTTGTGCTGCTGGACCTGCTGGACTCATTACAACTAGGCTTTGGTCTGTTGTCCTGAACCTTAACGCTGAAAAGAGAGGAAATAATTAACATCACAACGCTTATCATTTACAAAACAGTGCACACAAAATTACAAAACAAACACCCATCTGCCTCCAAAATGTCAGACTACAGCTGGAGAGAACAACTTCCCATATTGCAACAGTTGACAACAATGGCCCCAATGCCGTCTCTAACCAGAATAAAAGCAGTTTATCCAGCACATTGCTCCAATTCCTGCGTTTAGCTCAGCTCACCCAAAAAGCATTATACCCACTGTTATCAGACGAGTCTGACAGGTTATGACCCTGCTAAGCCGCTGCTGTTTAGTGATGACTTTATAGTAAAGAGCTTTTATGAGGGAGAGGAGCAGAGTGAACACAAAATGCCCCAGAATGTATTAATAAATTGAAACATTGTAAAAGTTGAAGTCATGTGCTTACAAAACAACATCCTGAACATCCCCTGTGTGAAGGAGGATGAAACGCACCTGCACCTGTGCTGATTAGGCTGCTGAACAGCAGTTCCATGAATTTCCTGCTGAATTCGCACATCTCTTGGTGGCTTGGCAACAGTGTGAATAAATGCCATCTTCACCTGCCGACCTAAAAAAAAAAAATCACAGTGTGCACAACGTCATAAGCACTAAACATTATTTTTTTCTGCAGTAAACTGAGCCTCTAAAAAAATCACGAGAGGTGCAAAGAGGATGTTATTGTTTTATTTTCACTTCTGGTGACGTACTTACTTAAGGGGTCATTTGTAGAACTGTGGTTTTGTGTTTAGACAAGTGGCAGATTTTATTCCCTCACCTTGAGGTTTCTTAGAATGTGCAGAGATGATCGTTTTTGTCAGTCTCTGGAGCTTCCGTTCTCTCTCCTCAAACATCCTGATGTACATCTCTTTCCATGATTCATACTCTTGAAGTTTGAAGTCTTTGAAGTCTCTCTGACAGTGTTTCTCCCATAAGTGGTCTGTTAAGCCAATGTAGATCTATGGATTTAAAAACTAAACTGTAAAGTTCAGGTTTGCCATCTCATTGGATTTATGAAAACAAACAGTTGTTACTTTGCTGTTGATGTAAGGAGGACACCTGTCAGCGAAGCAAGTCACAGACAGACAGATATGGGAATATGAAAGAGTAAACAGCTTGGTACAATATCTATTTGTGGGAAGAATTGTTGAATATCGCTTAAATGACATTGCAATATGTAAAAATTAGAAGAGCTGAGACAAAAGCATTCACATTCTTACTGGGTTGCATTCTTCGATGCGCAGCAGCTGCTCTGGGGTGCATCGTTCCAACACTGGCTCCAGGATTTCAAACGGGACTCCACCAGTTTCATGAAGTACTGAGAAGACACCCCTTGCACCTGAATATGAATCCAATAACATAAAATGTGTTTTGCTGTACTTTACTCACAGTTGATATTGTTCTGCAGTGTGCGGATGCACTGTTGATACAAGCTCATCATGGTTGGGAGGCAGGCGGTTTTAGCCCCAGAATACACCTGCATCTTCCTGTTCAGACGCTGACAGTTGAAGACTGCAGACTCCTCAGAGACGTCACAGAAGTCAGGCTCCTTCTCAACTTTCAAACCAAAAAACAAAAGTCAAGAATACAGAAAAAAATGTGAACACACAGCTGTATGTGTTACACATGTACCTTTCTTTTCAGAGCACATGGCACTGAGCGGCTGTTTAAATTGAGGCAGTGCAGGAGTTAAAGGGATGTCCATCAGAGGCAGAGATTCCTGTAAATTCATTCAATTATCAGCAATCATGGTCTGCACTCTAAAAGCTTTAAGATTACTGTCGAACATACCTGTTTTGGAGAGACAACATGTGACTTGGAAGAATGTTCTGTTGGTTGCTCTTTGTGTACCAGCTTGGATTTCTTGTGAGGTTTCTTTGCTCTTGATTGCTCTTTTCTTTTGGAAACATTCACATCATAGTTCAAGTAGGATTCAAAGGACATGGAGGGCTCTTCTTTGTCAACCCTCTTACTCTCCTCGTGTTTGTGCTTTATTTTGGCCTTTTTATGCTTTGAACGTCCCTTATTTTCCCACTCTGCTTTGTGTTTCAAAGGTTCTTGCTTCTCTTGACCCATTTTTTTCCCCTTCTTTGTCCTGGACTCTGAACCCTCATCTTTGATTTCTCTGACTGGTTTTGAGAAGTCTCTGCTTTCCTTTGATGTTTCTTTGGATGGTTTTGTTTTTGTATCTGACTCCCTTTCTGACTCAAATCTTCCATCTTCAGTGGTACTTTTCGGCTTCTCTCTGGAGTCAGATCGAGGTTTTTTAAGATCTGAGTTTTTGCTTTCAACCACAGCATCACCGTCTCCTCTGACACTCTGAGGGTCCTTCTTTCTCTTTGACAAAGCCAGGTCGTCCATTTTATCTTCCTGGAGGTCTGTTTTCTTTGTCACACCATCGTTCTGGTTTTTTTCATAATTTTCCATTTTTCTTTTCTGCCCTTCACATTGTTCTTTCTCTGAAGCCACTTCCTCATTACTGTTGTGAGATGTTAAGCAGTTATTGTTGACAGTTTTTGCCAAACATCCATTTTCTGAGCAGCTTTGGGTGTCCAGTTTGTCTTTATCAGTGACGTTCTCCAACAAATCCCTATCTTCCTCATGGCTGCATACAATGTCAAACAAATACACATAAAAAAATTAATACAATTAGGGCTTAGATGAAAACAAAATCAACCAAATGAAATACACTTCACCTTTTGGATTCCTTAGGGATCAATGATTTCCAACCTTTGACTATCGACTTGGCAAGTTCTCCCGCCTCTTCATGCCTGCGCAGTGAATTGACTGTTTTTCCAATTCCAGTTTCCTAATTTATATTTATATTCAGTTAGTGCAGTCAAGGAAAATCTAAATGCAAATATATCAATATTATTTGTATCACAGACTTACAGCAAGAATGTCTAATGTGACGTCCAAATTCTTGAGTTTCTGCAAGATTTTCAGAACCTGAAAAGATAAACACATTAGTTAGTGTACATTTTATGACTTTCATTAAAAAGATTTTATTCATGTTTGGGATTAGAATGTGTACTACATCAGAGAAAATCTGACATGCCAAATATGGCAGTCCTGGTTTTGGATCACCCCAGTTGCTGACTGTGCATTTACTGCAGAAGCTATGTATGGGAGCTGCACACACCCTCTAAGGCTGCTCCTTTTACTGTGAACTATAAATGGACAGAGTTACTGCTGGCTGCTCCAGTATCTCTCTTTACATCCAAATCAGATGTTTTCAAGCGATCCAATCTAAACTCCTCATTTTAAAACTCTTCTAAAGACAGATGCTGAAATAAACACATAAATATCTAAATGTAAAGCTGAGTTAACCTGTGGAGTGCCACCTCCTCCACGATGATGGACAGCAGCCATCAGTCGAACAACTGGAGGAGCTGCCAATTTTAGCACCAATGCACCTCCCATTTATACAAGCTGCCCCCCACTCACCACCACAGGAAAGAGGCTTCATGTGCTGTGTGCAGGCAGTGCAAGGCAACGGCTGAAACAGCACTCAGACAGCTTCTGTTCACACATTAACAAAAGTGACCGTACAAAGAATTCACATTTTATTGCACTAATATGTGAAAAGGTGTTTAAATTCACACTAAGCACTCCACGCATGGATCGCACTCTGCGTAAAAGTTTTATTTGTTTTCAACAAAGCAAAAACGTACTCCATTAAAAACACGTATCCTTGCGCGCACGGATAAATAAAACAATATTTTACCGTTGCAGGCTCTGCTGTGTCAGAGAGCTGGAGTTTGAATCGCGTGATTTTTTTCACCACATCAGAGCTGCCGGCCATCACGGAGCTTCACGTGCAACCGCGTAAACGCACCGGGCTGCGCGCCCCCGCTGATGGCACTGTTATAATGGGCGGAACCAACAGGACACAAGCGTCATTTAGCCAAGAAAATGCAATCCATACTAATTATAACAATCCATAAACATATCAACATTAATACGTAAGCAAGCTGACAAAATGAGTCACTGTTCTTGGGATTTTTCAAAATAATCTTCATTTCTGGCACTTTGGATGGACATGTGGGGCAGCTTGAGGTATTTCCACAATGTTTCATTAACAATACAGTAGAACCACAAGGCACAACATAAAACTAGACTTTTATTTATTTATTTTGTTATATACACTCTCCTCCCCTTTCAGGACATCTGGCAAGCCATGGTGGCTAAAAGCAGCCTGGCACTAGGTCTTAAACCAAATTCTAGGAACAACAGTTCTCCCAGAGGATCATGTCAGACACACAGTCAGAAGTAAAACCATGTAGACCAATAAAACAATCATTTTAAAATAAGCAGGCTTATCACAGCTGGTATGTTTTTATTTTGTTCCACGAGCAGCTGAATCTCATTTAAGGTTTGTTTTACATAGACAAGTAAGTATTGTAAGTAAGTATTGGTAGTCCAGGAGAATGAAAATGATGCACAATATTTCATGTTACAAGTGTCGATGATGATGTCTTTGATTGTAGGCTACATTAGATAGTGATGAGTACCCCAGTGTCATCCCTGCTGAGCTGAAAAAAAGCAGTAATGGTAAAAACAGGGAGCAACAACCAGGCATGTCTCGTCACATGATACAGCTGAGAAGACCCCGTCCAACAATAAATTAGAATAATTTACCTTTTTAGTGTAAAAGTATAAACATCATGCTGCTCATTGCACCCTTAGGGTGATTTTATTGTAAACAACAGAAGGCCTCATGAACACACATTATGTGACATCCACCCTTGGGTCAAGTCCTAAGAAGAATCAACTGATTGGAGGCTATTGTGGGACACTATTTGTAGGGGGGATGTATGGCCGCTTCCCTTCTGCCATGTGCATTGCACAATACTTGATTGGCACTCACTCCCCTAGAGGAGGAGTTAACTGCATGTCTCTTTCTGCAGGGGTGACAGCCGGTCTCTCTCTCCTGCTCCAGTAACTGGAGGCACAAGTTCCTTCTTCACCAGCCTCAACTTCACTTCTAAGGTAAGTGGTGCTTCCACATGCATCCTTATTAGTCATTATGGCAAGTTGTTTGCTATCTGAATCAGCTAATGGTTCAGCAGTTGTCACTTGAGTATACAAATATCGGCTTTTTCTGACTAACTTGGGCTTCAATTAATAAATGAATCATTGAAGGCGTTGGTAAATGACTGTTTATGAATATACGTGGATATATATTATGCTCGATCTGCTTGGGTTCTGGTTAAATAATGTCAGTAGTGTCATTTTGTGAAGCTTCTTACTTGTAGATGGTTTTGATTGCAGACAAATCTAAAACAACTCATGAAAGAAAATGCACACAAAACAGGGAAAAATGCCTTTACTGAATTTAAACAGTCAGAGGACATGAGGCCTGCTGCTCGGGTCTCAAAGTCTATAAAAGGAACGCCATGGGTGAGCTGTCCACCCGTTCACTGTTGCTATTCCTGGATGTGCTGCTGATAAATTGTGACAGATGCAAGCAGGGCATGTTGATGTACTCACACACTCCAGCATCACCTGGCAGCACACATGTTTTCAAACTTGTCAGCGTCTGGTGGTGTCAAAAAAACCCTGATAAATGATGAGAACTTTTCTGTGTAGATCCAACATGACTGATTAATTTGCAGCAAGAACATACAGTACAGACATATTAGTCCAACTCTGACTAAATCTGATGTGTGTATTTTCAGAAGGTCTGGGCTGTGTTCTACTGCTACAGCCATGGCACCCAAAAAGAGCAAGGCGACCAAAAAGAGTAAAGGAGACATAAATGATATGACTATCATGGTCGAGAACAGCCCTATCAACAAGATCAATGGGTTGAACACTCTGTTAGAAGGAGGGAATGGCTTCAGCTGCATTTCCACCGAGGTTACTGATTCTGTGTATGCTCCAAACCTCTTGGAAGGTTTGAGCAACATGAGACAGGACAGCTTCCTCTGTGATCTAACAGTCTCCACCCAGTCAAAGTCATTTGACGTCCACAAAGTTGTAATGGCCTCCTGCAGTGAGTACATCCGAAACATCTTGAAGAAGGACCCAGCCCTCCAGAAGATTGACCTGAACGACCTCTCACCGGTCGGCCTGGCTACTGCAATCACATATGCATACTCAGGAAAGCTCACCCTGTCACTCTACAGCATCGGCAGCACTATTGCTGCAGCCATGTTGCTGCAGATTGGCACTTTGGTGAAGATGTGCAGTGATTTCCTCATGCAGGAGCTCAGCGTGGAGAATTGCATGTATGTGGCCAATATTGCTGATGCCTACAACCTCAAAGAAACCAAGGAGGCAGCTCAGAAGTTTATGAGGGAGAACTTCATTGAGTTTTCTGAGATGGAGCAGTTCCTCAAGCTCACCTATGAGCAGATCTGTGAATTTCTCTCAGACGATTCTTTGCAGCTGCCTTCTGAGATTACAGCCTTCCAGATTGCAATGAAATGGCTGGACTTTGATGAGAAGAGGTTGAAGTATGCATCAGATCTGCTCACTCACATCCGCTTCGGCACCATTTCTGCCCATGACCTGGTGAACCACATCCAGAGTGTCCCGAGGATGATGCAAGACCCCGAGTGCCACCGCCTCCTGGTGGATGCTATGAACTACCATTTGCTGCCATATCAACAGAACATCCTCCAGTCACGCAGGACAAGGGTGCGTGGTGGCCAGAAGGTGATCCTCACAATCGGTGGACGTCCCGCCCTGACAGAGAAATCTCTCAGCAAAGATGTTCTCTACAGAGATGAAGATAACGTGTGGAACAAGCTGACAGAAATGCCAGCAAAGAGCTTCAATCAGTGTGTGGCAGTCTTGGATGGCTTTCTGTATGTGGCAGGTGGAGAGGACCAGAATGATGCTAGGAACCAGGCTAAACATGCTGTGAGCAACTTCTGCAGGTAAGAGCTAAGTGATTTGATTTCACCATATGCATGTAAATTATTGTAGAATTGGAAAATAACTGTGAATCCCTTCTTTAGGTATGACCCCCGCCTCAACACATGGATTCACTTGAACAACATGATCCAAAGGCGCACCCACTTCAGCATCAACATCTTCAACGGCCTCTTGTTTGCCATTGGAGGGCGAAATGCTGATGGTGTTCAGGCTTCTGTGGAATGCTATGTGCCCTCCTCCAACCAGTGGCAGATGAAAGCTCCCATGGAGGTACCCCGCTGCTGTCATGCCAGCTCCGTCATCGATGGCAAGATCCTGGTATCTGGAGGTTACATCAACAATGCCTACTCCAGGGCTGTGTGCTCGTACGACCCCTCAACTGACACCTGGCAGGATAAGACCAGCCTCAGCACACCTCGTGGTTGGCACTGTGCTGCCACTGTGGGAGACCGGTCTTATGTGATCGGTGGTAGCCAGCTGGGAGGTCGCGGGGAGAGGGTGGATGTCCTCGCTGTTGAATCTTACAACCCTCACAACGGGCAGTGGAGCTACTGTGCACCTCTCCACACGGGGGTGAGCACAGCTGGTATTTCCATTTTGAACAACAAGGTCTATCTACTCGGAGGCTGGAACGAGGGCGAGAAGAAGTACAAGAAATGCATTCAGGTTTACAACCCAGATCTCAATGAATGGACTCAGGATGACGAATTGCCAGAAGCTACAGTTGGGATTTCATGCTGTGTCGTCGCCATACCCACACGGAAAACACGAGAGTCCAGAGCCAGCTCAGTTGCATCTGCACCAGTCAGTATATAAGGATTTAGACAGTGACATAGTTTACATGTCCAAAAGGTCTGTTGGTTGCATAATCTTGGTCACTAAAGGGCTTAGATATACAAAATGTAAGATTATACATTTATAGTATGTTCTTACAAGGTATTTTTTTTAATACCAATGAAAGTTCTGAATTAGATTTTTGGTATATTTGGCATCATTAAGTTTAACAATAATAGAAAATAACAAAAATATGATCAGTTTTCCTTCTGGGGCCAACTCTGCTGTTTCAACATAAAACTCAAATAAAAAGTAAAAGAAAAAAGAGAAAAAAAAATCTGCAGTTGTTCCACCATGGACATAATAACACTGGATTTATGTAACAGTCGTGTCTGTGGTGACAACAGCTACTGTGATATCTCATATACTTGAACAGAATAATAAAGCTGGAGCTGGAATAAGTGTTGACATTGACCTACCAGGAGTAGGTGCATGTGATTAGTGTTTGAAAACACATTCAGGCTGCTGTTTCTCTACATGCGTCTCATGTACAGCATTCAGTAGTCCTGTGTATGTGTATGTGTGTTGGGGGTGATTGTCAAACACTGAAGAGATTCTGTCAGGGAGATGTCAGAACGATGAGGTCTGAATGAGTTAAGATGTGACAGTAATAACTTATTTTGTAAAAAATAAAAATAGAAGTAACAGATGATGTTCCGCGCCTGAGCTTTTCCGGAAGTCAGCACATGTGAATTCCCTGACTGCTCATGTCTTTCCATTTTTTGTTTGTATTTAAATTAAAGAGATGAAGTGTAAACTGCTCTAAGCTGGGGTATTTTTTCGGTGCACCTTTTATGTTTTTGTTGTTGTTACCAAACAAGATGTATTTAAATTCATTTTGATTGTTTTTAAGAGCATGCACAGCAGATTGTTTTGCTCTTTTTTTGCTCTGGGGAAGTTATCAAAACAGATAAATGGGGATTTATTTTTAGCAGATTTGCATTGACACTAAAAAAGAAACAAATATACCACATTCAAATCATTATTTAAAGTGAAACATGCCTGGAGATGTTCTGTAAGGCAAATGTGTTATTGCAGTACAAAACACACCTTTATTTGGTTTTGAGTGCAGTTCATACAACAGCTTTATTCACCCACACATGTATAGTGAGTATTGGCAAGGCAACAGTTACACCCTCTAACTAAAGTGCTGTGTCATTATTACGATAATATATCTCTTTATATTGCATAATGGTGCATTCATACTCATGGGGAGGTGGTTCCTTTTAAACATTAGTCATGACTCATTATTAGAAATCAATTAAATTAAACAAATGGACACAACACAAAGTCTCTGACCTAGAAAAATGGACCCTATCTTACATCCATTGAATGACAGCTATACTGCTAAAACAATTATTGATTAAATGGTTTACAACTGACAAAGAATTACTAAACAATTGTTCTGAATATAGCAATAGAGACATTAAATATCCTTTGGTTAATGTTAGCCAAATCTTTCTCTGATAAATACCATAGTAAATGACCAGAAGGCTGGTTTGAAATAATTGAAATAAGTGATTGGAGGACATAAGAATGGCTCTAGCATGTCATAATGCAATGTAGGCTATGTTGTATAATTGTAAATATAAATGTATTGTATAAATAAATGTTGATGTAAAAAGTACATTACAGGCAGTGAAAACAAACAAGAGTTTGTTGCTGGGCAACCAAACCGTAATAATAATAATAACTAGTGGTGAGATTGCAGACTGTAAACCAACCTGGTCAAATGCATAAAGAATTACTTGCATTTCCTGAAGAAAATGCAAGTTTGGTTGCCACAGCAAGTTTGTTTTTACCAAAAAACAAACTCTGCTGTCACCATGGTAACAGCAGAGGAGACCTCAAAAATCCCCTGCCATTTGAAGATGGAGCTGAAAGTAGCATCAGTCTGTCACCATGGTAACAGCAGAGGAGACCTCAAAAGTCCCCGGCCATTTGAAGATGGGGCTGAATTTCCAAATTCTGTATGCAAGTTTTGAAGACCAAGATGTTGGAAGTATTTTAAGCTTCGAATGGTTTCTCCATCTTGTAATTTGTAGGAGGAGCAGCATTTTGCAGAAGACATGGAAAATGTTTAATATCTTTAATATTATCATATTTGCAATTATTATTGACGGTTTCCACACATGTCCTGAATGAGCTGAATCTTTTGATGTTTGAATGGTTTGAATCGGCCCATGCATTCTGAAGATATGCTGAGCCAACCGAAGACATGGAAAATGTTTAATATCTTTAATACTATCATATTTGCAACCAGGAATGTCCTGAATGAGCTGAATCTTTTGATGTTTGAATGGTTTGAATCGGCCCATGCATTCTGAAGATATGCTAAGCCAACCGAAGACATGGAATATGTTTAATATCTTTAATATTATCATATTTTCAACCACGCATGTCCTGAATGAGCTGAATCTTTTGATGTTTGAATGGTTTGAATCGGCCCATGCATTCTGAAGATATGCTGAGCCAATATGCTTTTGCCTTTTTTGCCTTTAAATAGATTATCGTGATTGGCAGAATAATAATACACAAGAAACATTTGTTAATAAATCAAGCTGCAAACAAAAGTGCAGAACTGTATAAGTTTGAAATTTTAACTTCACAATCATGTCAGCAATGCTCCTTGTGATAACGACCCATGTCTTATCACAGCACTCAGAAAGACAGCATTAATTCATGCCGCTGTTTAGCTAATATGGAAAGAGCTTGAGAGGAACAGGATTGTATACAATAATTGTATCCTTAGTAACAAGCTGTAATACATTAATCTGCATTTTTCTCATCTTCCTTTTTTGTATACCGACCTTGTCTGCAATATAAGGCTCATCAATGGCTCCAGACTCTTGATTAACCCCCACAAACCCAAATATATAAGAACAATTTAAAAAAAAACCTTTTAGGTGTTATTACCATTTCAGTAACTTTTTGGGGGGAATATTGCTCACATTGAGCACATGTAAAGGACCAGTAGGAGTTTATTTGCAGTCTTTACTGCTCATAAAGCCTTTTAATATTAGTCTAAATTCATATTTGGATAAACATAATTTTTATAAAATGAATTAATTAATTTTTGATAAAGGCAGATTCACAGTTTTAAGAATCCACACATTCCAGAGGTCAAACAATACTTTCTGGCAGACCTTTTGTTCAATCTACTATGCTATGAAGCTGTACATGCCCAACTACCTGAACATTATTATTATTAATTGAATTACACAGAGGGGGAAACTGATACCAAAAGAATGTGTTTATTTACACTATATACACACTGATATACACTGCAGCAAAGATGCTGCGCTGGTGGCAGGATGCTGCAGTGAAGCAGATGCCGAGGTGGCCTCAAGATTCAGAGAAGAGATGGGGGTCTGTCTCCCCCAAACACCAGCTGCCTTTTAAACCTGGCCGTGCCTGCTGTACTGGCTGGCAGGGTAAAGCTGTGCAGGTTGTCCCCTGCAGCCATGGTCAAGGTGTGGATGGCTGCTGCAATTGAAGCCTTTGGAGACTCAATGTCTTGCTGAAGCACCTCGGTCTCCCAAGGCCGACTCTGCTTGTTGTACCTGAAAAAAACAACAACAACAAAGCAGTAGTTTTACAGAAGCAATATATTCCACAAATACAGCTGACATGGTACACATACTTCATGATATATTCACCGTCATGCCAGCATTGCTGTGTTCACCTCAGGCAGCTGGATGGTGGTCTCAGCCATCACACAGGCTTTGTTGACAACACACTGCTGGTGTATGCTGATGAAGAGTTTCAGTCATCCAGGTCATATTCATAGAGATGATTGAAGCAAGGCATCTGGACTTGTAGAGTTTTCTTGAATGGAGTAGAACAGGTCTGGCTGCCCTTGGGACCCAATGAAACACCTGGAAAATTAAGGCAGTGTGAAATATAGCAATAAAAGATAAGTGTTCATGCTAGTTTGAAAAATAATGACCAGATATTACAGTAGCTGTCTTATAATTCACAATTATAAAGCCTGCAGTGAGTGGAGGTGCTGTGGCAGATGTACCAGTGAGTGGAGGAGCATCCAGCAAGGGGACAGTGACGTCCTCAAACTCCTCTGGCTCCAGCAAAGCGTAGCCCTCATCCTCAGCCACAGCCACGCTGGTGTCTGTCTCCATGGCATCCAGTGTGCACTTGTAGTCTTCCAGCGCCCTGCCTGTCTGGTCATATAGATACTCCACCCCATAAGCTCTCCTGAAAATCATACACACAAACAAACACATCAAATCATATGTCATGTACTAATATATGCACTAAACCTAAATACAAATGAGTTTTTCCAGACATTAGGAAACTGTACCAGTGTATTTCCTTGGTGGTGTGTAGTCCACCAGCTTCAGGATCCATGTCTGTCAGACAGACAGACAAAGAGAGAGCTAACTAAAGCTAACAATAACAAGAGGCTTGTCTGTAGCTGATTAGCCGAGCAACTTAGCCGCCGAAGCTAACGCTGTAAATGGAAATGTTTGCTTAAACACACTAAATGTAGCGTTCTCCCAGTCAAATGCTTTATAGGTGTAAACAACACAGAGGCCAGTCTATGATCAATTATTCCATCTGAGCCGTCGGTAACTTTGAATTTATCCTAGCCAGTAGAGCACCGGCTAGGTACGTTCATACATACATTTCTACACAAACGTAGCACTTTACAACCACATACCAGCATGTACACAATGACACTCACCAACACGTCGGAATCTCCGGTAGAAGTTAATCTTGCAGACGGTTACTGGGGTAAATTATCCTGATAGCCGTCCACAGCGACGTAGCTCAGTAAAGGGAAGGACGAAGCCATAGCAACAGCGTCGTGACTGGGCCACATCCGCCTCGAGCAGTGGTCCGAGCTGTGATTGGCCAGCTCGTTGCCAGGGGCGGGAGCTGGCGAATCGTGGTAGAGGGCAGCCCTGTCATTGGTCAATTCATGGTCAATTGGTAGCACTCGGCCTCGTGGTTGGCCTTTTTGCCTTTAATTAGTTGATCATGATTAGCAGAATAATAATACACAATAAACAGTTGTTGCATAAATCAAGCTGCAAACAAAAGTGCAAAACTGTATAACTTCACAATCATGTCAGCGATGCTCCTTGTGACAGCCATTGCTGTCATGTAGATCATGTAGATTAAATAACATGAAGATACAATACACAATTAACATGAAGATAATTTGATAAAAGTCTAACACCTATATGCATGTAGCCTAAATATGAAGAATAAGATAAGATAAGATAAGATAAGATAAGATAAGATAAGATAAGATAAGATAAGATAAGATAAGATAAGATAAGATAAAACTTTATTAATCCTGAAGGAAATTCTTGTGCCAGAGGTATCGAGTTACATTAAATGCAGTTAAGTACAGAGTATAATAGTATAGGTGTCACTATAGTCCAAATAAGAGTACAGTACGCAGTATGAGCACAATATATGATACATGGATACAAATATGGAGATATAAGGTGCTAAGTAAACATAAATATAGACCAGTGGAGGGAATGACAGTGATGCCTGACATGATTATCTAGCTTGTGGGATTATATAAGGTTAACTACACACTGACATGATACAGAGATCTTTTACTTTTGTTGTACTCTTATGTATGCTTTCACTCAGAGAAAAAGGGAGACTCTCTGTACACACACACATACTCCCTTACAGAGAGTTAGGGAGGATATTGACATTCCGGGAGCCCTTTTGATGCGGTGAAGACCGAAGCACTGGAAGGCATCTGACGTAAGATAAATCGTCAGACATAGGAGTTGTCATGGTTTCAGCCAGGTCTTTTATTTTGTAGTTCATTTTCTGTTTGTATTAGTTCTAGTTTTACTAGTCACTTCCTGTTTTATTTTGAAACTCGATCTTCCCCTTGTGTTTCAGTTCTGTTTACTTCCCCTTCCTCATGTGTGCTCCCTTCCCCCACCTGTGATTACCTGCTCCGCCCTAATGTGCTTCACCTGTGTCCAATTGTCTTCCCGCCCTCCTGTGTATAAAGCCTGTGTGTTTCCTGCCCCTTGTTGCCAGTTCGTCTTGTGAGTCTTCCATGCGACACAGCCGTCCAAGTAGCCTTTCCGCTCTTGTGATTATCCCTACGTCTTTTCGAGTAAGTTTCCCTACGTCTTTTCGAGTAAGTTTTTGATGCTCTTGTGTGTGACTTGGATTGGACTTGACTACTGCTTTTTGCCTTTGCCTTTTTGGATTACCTCTGCCTCGTGGACTGAACTCCTGTGTACCGAACCTTGCTTGAATTAAACACTGAGTTTGCCTTCACCTAAGTCTGCATTTGTGTCCTCCGTCTCACAACCCCTGACAGGAGTGATACAGAGTGTTCCACAGAAATATGTTAGACCAATTATAATCATTGGTAGGTGGGAATAAAAGGGTAACATTTCCCAATATGGTAAAACTGTTTATCTATTATGCAAATGTACTTCCACTTTTGAATAAAACAAGCCTGTATCCAGGGAGGGGCAGAGCACTTATGGAGGGGAGTGAAGCAGACTGAAAGGCCTGTGTTCACTGAGTGTTCTCCCTTTTGCAAAAGGCGAAACTACAAAACCCAGGGTATTTTCTTTCACTCAATGTTCTGAATACAGGAGACGGAATCTGACAATCCGGGGTGACCAGGGAAGGTCACAACAAGCTCTTCTCCCTACAGAAAGGGGAGGAGTTATACAGTCTGATGGCCACTGGCAGGAAGGACCTCCTGTGGCGTTCTGTGCTGCTCCTTGGTAGTCTCAGTCTACCGCTGAATGTGCTCCTGTAGGACAGCAGTGTGTCATGCAGGGGGTGAGACGTGTTGTTACGAATACTGAGGATGTCATGAGCCAGGGTCATGGCTCCTTGTCTTTTATTATATTGTTTATTTTGTTATTTAGTTTTCAGTGTTTGTCCTCTTTCTCTGCTCCTCCTCAGTCCTTCCCTCTCTCCTGCTCCTCCTCAGTCCTTCCCTCTCTCCTTCTCTTCCTCCCTCCTCTTTCTCTGCTCCTCCTCAGTCCTTCCCTCTCTCCTGCTCCTCCTCAGTCCTTCCCTCTCTCCTTCTCTTCCTCCCTCCTCTTTCTCTGCTCCTCCTCAGTCCTTCCCTCTCTCCTTCTGTTGCTCCTCCCTCCTGTTCTCTGCTCCTCAGTCCTTCCCTCTCTCCTCCTCTAGCCTCCTCCCTGATTATCAGCTCCTCCCTAATTGTGTTCACCTGTGTCGTCTCTCCTCTTTTTAAGCCCTGTGCCTTCCCTTTGTCTTTGTCAGTTCTTCCCTTGTGGTTCCCCGTGTGCACCCCCGTGTGTACTCCCTTGTGATCACCTGCCTTTCACCGTCTCATCGTCCTCCTTCTTCCTCCATGCTTTTCTGCCCTCCTCAGGTTTGGTTTTGTTATTTTGTGTTTTTTGTACTTTTTGCGTTTTTGACCGGCACTGTGTTCAGTGGCCTTGCTTTAGTTCTCCTGCTCCTCTGGACTGGGTTTTTGTGTTGGCTTTAAATAAAGCTCCCCTTTTGTTGAACATTATTTTGTCTGCGCCTGGGTCCTATTAAGAACTACACCGCACATAACAGAGGAGTTTCCTCAGTATCCTCCTCTCCGTCACCTCCACCACAGACTCCAGCTCCACTCCCAGGACCGAGCCGGCCTTCCTAATGAGCTTGTTGAGTCTGTTGGTGTCGGCCGTCTTCATCCTGCTGCCCCAGCACACTACAGCGTAGAAGATGACGCTGGAGACCACTGAGTGGTAAAACATCTGCAGCATGGTCTGGCAGACGTTAAAGGACCTGAGTCTCCTTACAGATACAGATAGATACAGGTGACTCTGTCCCTTCCTGTATATTGCCTCTATGTTTGTGGACCAGTCCAGTTTGTGGTCAATGTGGACACCCTTGATGCTGACCGGGTTTGGGAGTGTCTGGTGCTTCCTGAAGTCCACCACCAGTTTTTGTGACATTCAGCTGCAGGTGGTTTTGTCCGCACCGCTCCACGAAGCTGTCCACCACACTCATATACTCCGCCTCCCGACCTCTGCTGGTACAGCCCACAATGGCAGAGTCATCCGAGAACTTCTGCAGGTGGCAGGACTGTGAGCAGTGTCTGAAGTCCGATGTATAGAGTGTGAACAGGAACGGAGACAGTACTGTGCCCTGGGGTGCCCCTGTGCTGCTCACTATCGTGTCCGAGATGGTGTTCCTCAGCCTCACAAATTGTGGTCGACCTGTAAGATAGTTAGTGATCCAGGTGACCAGTGGGGTCTCTACCTGCATGTCCAGGAGCTTCCTCTTCAAAAGGGCAGGCTGCACGGTGTTAAATGCACTGGAAAATTCAAAGAACATGATTCTAACAGTGTTGCCTGCCTCCTCCAAGTAGGTGTGTGCTCTGTGCAGCAGGTAGATGATGGCATCCTCCACTCCAATACGGGGCTGGTAAGCAAACTGCAGGGGGTCCAGCGATGGTTCCACAACAGCACGCCGGTGTTTCAGGACCAGCCTCTCCAGAGACTAATCACATGTGAAGTCAGAGCAACTGGTCTGTAGTCGCTGTGTGTGCTTGGATGTTTGGTCTTGGGCACAGGAACAAGGCATGTTGTCTTCCACAGGGCAGGGACAGTCATCAGGCTCAGACTCAGGGAGAAGATGTGCTGGAAGACCCCACACAGCTGTGTGGCGCAGTCCTTGAGTACTCTGGGGCTGAGTCCATCCCTTCCTATAACTTTTCCCGGTCGTAGGCGACTGAACTCCCTCCTCACATCTTCTGTGGTGTTGATGAAGATTCTCAGTTATCCAGGTCATCATACGTAGAGAAGATTGAAGCAAGGCGTCTGGACTTCTAGAAAACTCTACAAGTCCAGACGCCTTGCTTCAATCTTCTCTACGTATCTTCTGTGGTGATGGTAACTGTGGACACAGAAGAGCAGAGAGAGAGATCTGAAGGGGGAGGGGGGCAGGGAGGCTGGGGGTTGTTAATGGAAGGTGGGGTAAGGGGCAGGGTGATGTTATTGATAGGGAGGTGAGACTGGTTAGTATGTAGAGAAGATTGAAGCAAGGCGTCTGGACTTGTAGAGTTTTCTAGAAGACGTTTCGCTGCTCATCCAAGCAGCTTCATCAGTTCTAACTGTTTGGTGGGGAAACATGGTTTATATGTGGTTACAGACCTATGTGGGTGGGTCTGGGTAAAACTTAAAAAAACTTACAAACAATAGCACTAAATGTTTCCATACTTACCTGTGATGTTCTGGCTGACTGGGCCAGGTGTGTCTAACGACTGGCTAACGACTATGAAACTGCCGGAGGGGGACTGATTGACAGCCCTTTGTTCTTACTGTGAGTATGTGCAAACTTCCTGGGAATGGATGGAATCACTGCATTGTATGTGGTAGAAAGATGATGTCTGAGGCCACCACCTCTGTTAAGGGAAGGTTTTTCCAGCTTAACATAGATGGCTTCCTTGACTCCTCTTTCATACCACCTTTCCTCCCTGTCTAAAATGTGAATGTTGTTGTCCTCAAAGGAGTGTCCTTTGTCTTTGAGGTGGAGGTGAACAGCTGAGTCTTGTCCTGAGGTGGTGGCTCTCCTGTGCTGAGCCATTCTTCTGTGGAGTGGTTGTTTAGTTTCTCCAATGTACAGATCAGAGCATTCCTCACTGCACTGGACTGCATATATCACATTGCTGTGTTTCTCCCTGGGAATCTTATCCTTCGGGTGAACCAGTCTCTGTCTCAGTGTTGTCATAGGTTTGAAATGGACCGGGATGTCATGGTTGTTGAAGATCCTGCGGAGTTTCTCTGATACTCCTGACACATATGGAATGGAGATGTTCTTTCTCCGCCTGGTGTTGTCCTTCTTCTTGTTGTTGGGGGGTCTTGTTTTTGTGGCTTTGATGAGTGCCCACTTCGGGTAGCCACATGTTTGCAGGGCCTTCCTGATGTGATGTTGCTCCTTCTTCTTCCCCTCTGAGCTGGTGGGTACAGTTTGTGCTCTGTGCTGCAGGGTCCTGATGACTCCCAGTTTGTGTTCCAGTGGATGGTGTGAATCAAACAACAGGTACTGGTCCGTGTGTGTGGGTTTCCTGTACACTTCCACATTGAGGCTCCTGTCCTCCTCAATATGTACTGTGCAGTCCAAGAAGGCCAGATTGTTGTCCTTGGTGTCCTCGCGAGTGAACTTGATGTTGTTATCCACTGCGTTGATGTGTTCTGTGAACCGTTCCACTTCGTTGGTCTTGATTTTGACCCAGGTGTCATCCACATATCTGAACCAGTGGGTGGGGGTGGTTCCAGGATAGGAACTCAGGGCTCTTCTCTCCACTTCTTCCATGTAGAGGTTGGCCACAATAGGAGACACAGGTGATCCCATCGCACAGCCGTGCTTCTGTCTGTAAAAGTTCCCATTGTACTGGAAATAAGTGGTGGTCAGGCAGAGGTCCAGCAGGTCACAGATGTGGTCTGGCGTTAGGTTGGTTCTCTCCTTGAGTGTGCTGTCTTGTGTGAGGCACATCCTTACCATCTCTGTGGCTTCTGATGTAGGGATGCAGGTGAACAAGGAGGTGACATCAAATGAGACCATGGTGTCATCTGGGTCCATTTGGATCTTCTCCACCTTGTTCACAAAGTCCTGCGAGTTGTGAATGTGATGTGGTGTGTCACCTACCAGTGGTGTCAGGAGTTCAGCCAAGTGCTTAGCCACGTTGTATGTGACTGAGTTTGTGCTGCTGACGATGGGTCTGAGGGGGACTCCTTCCTTGTGTATCTTGGGGAGTCCATACAGGCGTGGAGTGGCTTCCCCAGGATACAGTCGAAAGTAGAGCTTGCGGTTGATGATTTGGTCCTTCTCCAGTTTTTGTAGGTAGCTGACTAGTTTCTTCTTGTAGTTTCCGGTGGGGTCCCTCTTCAGTGTCTCATATGTGGCTGTGTCACTGAGGAGTTCTGTCACTTTGGCGTGGTAGTCCTGTGTGTTGAGCACCACTGTGCATCTTCCTTTGTCTGCTGATAAGATGGTAATGTCCCGGTCCTTTTGTAGTGCAATCAGGGCCTTCCTTTCATCACTGGAGAGGTTGGATGGTGGTGCTTTAGCAGTGGAGAGTGTGGCTGTGACCTTCAAGCGGAGTTGCTCAGCTTCTGTGTCTGTCAGGTTGTTGTTCTTGATGGCTGACTCTGTGGCTGTGATGAGGTCCACCACTGGAATCTGCTCTGGCGAGATGGCAAAGTTGAGTCCTTTGGCCAACACGTCTTTTTCCGGCTGGCTCAGTTGTCTGTCTGAAAGGTTCTTTACCCATTTGTCCTGGGTGTCCTGCTGTGGCAGTGAGTGGTCCTCCCTCCTCCATGTGTGAAGGTTAGCTGAAGTGGAGAGAAGAGCCCTGAGTTCCTATCCTGGAACCACCCCCACCCACTGGTTCAGATATGTGGATGACACCTGGGTCAAAATCAAGACCAACGAAGTGGAACGGTTCACAGAACACATCAACGCAGTGGATAACAACATCAAGTTCACTCGCGAGGACACCAAGGACAACAATCTGGCCTTCTTGGACTGCACAGTACATATTGAGGAGGACAGGAGCCTCAATGTGGAGGTGTACAGGAAACCCACACACACGGACCAGTACCTGTTGTTTGATTCACACCATCCACTGGAACACAAACTGGGAGTCATCAGGACCCTGCAGCACAGAGCACAAACTGTACCCACCAGCTCAGAGGGGAAGAAGAAGGAGCAACATCACATCAGGAAGGCCCTGCAAACATGTGGCTACCCGAAGTGGGCACTCATCAAAGCCACAAAAACAAGACCCCCCAACAACAAGAAGAAGGACAACACCAGGCGGAGAAAGAACATCTCCATTCCATATGTGTCAGGAGTATCAGAGAAACTCCGCAGGATCTTCAACAACCATGACATCCCGGTCCATTTCAAACCTATGACAACACTGAGACAGAGACTGGTTCACCCGAAGGATAAGATTCCCAGGGAGAAACACAGTAATGTGATATATGCAGTCCAGTGCAGTGAGGAATGCTCTGATCTGTACATTGGAGAAACTAAACAACCACTCCACAGAAGAATGGCTCAGCACAGGAGAGCCACCACCTCAGGACAAGACTCAGCTGTTCACCTCCACCTCAAAGACAAAGGACACTCCTTTGAGGACAACAACGTTCACATTTTAGACAGGGAGGAAAGGTGGTATGAAAGAGGAGTCAAGGAAGCCATCTATGTTAAGCTGGAAAAACCTTCCCTTAACAGAGGTGGTGGCCTCAGACATCATCTTTCTACCACATACAATGCAGTGATTCCATCCATTCCCAGGAAGTTTGCACATACTCACAGTAAGAACAAAGGGCTGTCAATCAGTCCCCCTCCGGCAGTTTCATAGTCGTTAGCCAGTCGTTAGACACACCTGGCCCAGTCAGCCAGAACATCACAGGTAAGTATGGAAACATTTAGTGCTATTGTTTGTAAGTTTTTTTAAGTTTTACCCAGACCCACCCACATAGGTCTGTAACCACATATAAACCATGTTTCCCCACCAAACAGTTAGAACTGATGAAGCTGCTTGGATGAGCAGCGAAACGTCTTCTAGAAAACTCTACAAGTCCAGACGCCTTGCTTCAATCTTCTCTACGTATGATGACCTGGATGACTGAGAATCTTCATCAACATACTGGTTAGTATGGTTAGGGGGAGGGGGAGGAGGTACATTGTTATTATAGACAGGTGTTAATGGTGCATCACAGGAGGGGTGAGAGGTCAGGGAGTGGACTATCAAACCTGTCAAACCTGTTGAAAAACTGGTTCAGCTGGTTGGCCTCCTGCAGATCTCCATCCATCAGCTGGTCAGAGATCCTATTGTGGCCGGTGATGGTTCGCATGCCACTCATACCTCCCTCAAGTTGTTTCGGGTAAGTTGGCTCTCCAGCTTCCTCCTGTAGCTCTCCTTGCCCTCTCCAATCTTTGAGGTGGACTAGGCTATGGTCTGATCTGCCCAAGGGAGGGAGAGCTATGGAGCTGTATGCCTCTTTAACATTAGCATACAGTAAATCTAGAGTTTTATTTTCTCTTGTTTTACAGTCCACAAACTGCTTGAAAGTGGTAGACTCACGGTAGAGTCCGGTATGTTTTCGTGCAGCCACGTCTCTGTAAAGCACATTACAGACGCCTCACGAAACACACACTCGCTCTTTGTGAGAGATGTTAACTCTTCCCTCTTATTACCCAGTGATCTAACATTACCCATGACGATAGAAGGAAGATACGGCTTGTATCTCAGCTGTCTTCTTTTGCCCCCTCTGCTTCCGCGTTAATAAAGGTCCTTCTACAGTTAATAATAATTATACTAACCATACTGAAATACATATCATGATATAAACTTATATCATTATATTATTAGATATATTTTGGAATTTGAGAAAAACAGTTATTTCAGCTTAAGATAATATGACATTTCAGTCGTTCTGCTAAAATCACATCTTATCACTGCACTTAGAAAGACACCATTAATTCATGCTGCGGATTCAGTCTGAACTTTCACTTCTTTAAATCATCTCCTATATATTCATGAGTGTTGTGCAGTAAAGCCTTTGTCAGTGGCCACTGTCTCTGGTTCATGTTTGGGGATCTGCCTCCTTCTCCTCCCTCTGTTTACTCTGCAGCTCGAGGTCTTTGGGCTCTGCTGCTTTATTTTTATGTTTGTGTAAATTAGTTGTGTTTCCAGTGGCAGGTCGCTTTCCTGCACACCTCACAAGTAGCAGTTTCTCCTTCTACGTCTGCCGCTGTGAAACCCCAAACAGCGCTCCTCTTCCTCTCTGCGCTCTCCAGGACGCTAGCTGTACTTTACAGCCAATCAGGAGCTACGTCTGTACGTCTGCGCTGTTTGCACCGCGAGTAAATACGAGTAAAGTTGCAGAAGGTATATCGAGTAAATACTGATCCTAACGTTGGTATCGATACTATCGATATTTGGATCGATTCCCCCACCCCTACAGACTACAGACTGGTTTGGCAACATTGTATAGGAACCGGTTCACCTGTCACACCCTCACAGAGCTGCATATTAATCGGCTCTGTCTGTGGTTCTTCACCGAGCAGAGGTTTGCACGCACTGATAAACTCGTTCGTTTTGGGGTTTTTTTAGTGAAGAACCGCGTTTATCCTTTCACGCTTGTGGTTTGCTGAGCTAACCAGTCATTAGGAGGTGATGAGCAGGGGCCTGCTTCTCTTGAATGCCCAGCTAAGGTTACTGACAGGGCACGCCGCCTAACAGCACCAAGAGACTCTGCGTTCAGCCCGTGAACTCTCTGACAGCAGCCCCAGAGAAGCCAGACTCTCCGCCGCAGCTGCTGGTTTTGGGGCGAGACTTCATGTTAGCTCCCTGCGAGTTGAATTCAGTATAAGCAGACAGTAAGACACTATCCGTAAAATTCACACCTCCAGCCTGTCTGTGCGATGGGTCTGCTGTCACTGGGGTCTCCACTGAACTGGGAAGAAACCAAGAAGTATGCTGACTACATCAGGAAGCATGGCATCATTCAGTTTGTCAACATCTACAACAAGGCGAAGGACCGGCAGAAAGATGTGTTGAAGTGGGGCGATGAGGTAAGAAAGTGACATTATAGCTGCTTTAAAATGCTGTGTGTTAATGCACTGGACCTGTCAGTCATGAATAGGGGTGTGTAATGCAATAGTGGTCCTTTATTGACACAGGAAGCTAATATATTGATTGTACCCTGGCTGCTGAACACAGACATTTCACTTTTAATACAGTGTACCGAGGCCGGTTCTAGGCATGGGCAAGAAGGGGCAGTGCCCCCTCAAATAAATGTCTTGCCCCCTCAAATCAAATTTGTAGAAGTTGAGAAAGCACATGTAATATACTCACAAAATGAATATATTACGCGTTGACAAAATGATCATCGGTAGCGGAAAAATCCGACAAGAAGGGGCACTTTTTATTAGCGTCTGTCCGTCCGCTGTGTGTATTCACAGGCTGCAGCGCACGGACACACACACACACACACTAAGTAAACATCCAATCAGCGTCCGTATGCAAATGAGTCAACGCGTAGTCTAAAGCTTCATTCCATACTCCGCGAGACAAAGAGCGGAGAACGCGCTCCACGGGTGGTAAGAGATACAAAAAAAGGTATTTTCCGCACTGAGGTACCATACTCCGCGAGACGTGTGTGTGCAAAACTCCTCATACGGCCCGCCCACTAAACTATAAGGAAAGACTTTACTGAGTTTTTAACACACCACAAGGACTTGTGCCATGGCAAGAGGGCATTATACAGAGAGGGTGCCTGCAACAGCGTGAGATGTCCGGCGATGAGTTGTGAAAATGCGACATTAAAAGTAACAATAGCAAAGATTCAGTGTTTGTGCCTTTATGACCACATTTGCACATCTACTGTGTTCCAATGTGCCTGCGATACTTCAAACTGTCCGGTGATGAGCTGTGAAGATGCGACATTAAAAGTAACAATAGCAAAGATATACAGACATTGTTAACGAGCCTATTATGCCCGGGTATGTAGGAGTATATAGAATGGTAATAACAGTCACCATCTGGTATGTGTGAATGGCTGTCTGGAGTTATTGGTGACAAATCACCCTGACTTGCCTTTCTTTCTTTTATTGCTCATCAACAAAATGACGTCAGTTTTTGTCTCTGACCGCCCGCTGTCCCGCACTCTTGTGCACAGGGTCCGGGCCGAAGTCTTTCAAGGCTGTGCGGCAACCATGCTGTGATTGGTCGGAATTTATTGTGGGCGTGATGAAAGTGGAGAAGCGCAAGAGCCTCTCCAGGTATATAGGTAGGTGTATAAACAGCACTGATCCAACAGATTTAGATAAGACCATACCGGTTTTGCATGATGAGCAATAAAAGAAAGAAAGAAAGGCAAGTCAGGGTGATTTGTCACCAATAACTCCAGACAGCCATTCACACATACCAGATGGTTATTACCATTCTATATACTCCTACATACCATGAACATGCTCAAAAACTCACCAAACTTAGCACAAAATTGTCCCCCGACAAAAATCGAAACTTGCCACTGTTGCCATTGGCGAGCGCCCCCTAACGTGTGAAAATATTCACCGCAAGTGCTACAGACTTCAGACTCGGTATACTGATGTATTGCCTTCGTGACATGAAAAAAAGCCTCTTGGATGAAAATTCCACAACGTACAGGAAGTCCGCAATTTTGAAAAAACCACGCCATGTTCCAATTTGCACTCCCCGCGGTTTTGTGACCCCCCCAGTGGACTTGCTCCATTGGCCTGAAAATTGGTGCACTTCCCCTAGGGGTCAAGGACCGACAGTTATCAAAACCGCAGCACTTCGTCATACGGTCTGGCTGTGGTGCCACCACGAAGTTGACCCTTCGCCAACACACAGGAAATGGATGTTTTTGTGGCTGTACCTCCCACATACTTCATCCAATGTGGATGAAAAAAATCAGGCATGCTGAGCCTGTCATTCTGAATAGATTGATATAATTATATGCACATGCGGGCGTGGCCACATGGCTCGCCAGCGCCCCCTACTTTGACATGTGGGCTGCTCTTTCACCTACACACACGACAATTGGTACACATATGTAACACCTGTAGCCGTGAAAAAAAGTCTCTTGGAGGTATCCTCTAAAAAGCACAGGAAGTCCGCCATTTTGGAAAAACCACGCCATTTTGCATTTTTTTCTCCCCACACTTTTATGAACACCTCCTGCTGGATTTGTCCAATCCATCTGAAACTTGATCTGGTTACTCTTTAAGCATTAGGGACCAAAAGTTATCAAAAACGCAGTACTTCGTCACATGGTCTGGCTGTGGTGCCACCACGAAGTTGACCCTTAGCCCAAGCACAGGAAATAGATGTATTTTTGCCTGTATCTCCCACATACTTCATCCAGTGTGGATGAAACTTTACAGTCATGCTGAACATCGGACACTGCACAGATTGACATGCTGATATGCTACAGTCACTGCGCCACCTACTGGCCAGAGGACCTGTCCTTTGTACATAAGTGTTTTGCTGTGCTCTTCTGCAATGCAGACCACAGCTCGTGCCAGTACAGCTGGGAGAGAGGTCGTGGCACGATAGGAGAAGTGGCGGCTGCTGGTCCCACGGACCGGAAGGGCCCGTCATCGCTGCTTGCAGCTTTAATTATTTATTACTTCTTTCATCCATGTTGGATTTCTAGTTATTTTACCTCAAAACTTCACTGTACTACAGCTCGAACAAAGTGTTTTGATTTCAAACCATGTGGAATGCTGTTGTTATAGATTTAATCCCCCTTTCAGACAGGGGATTACAGGGTAGCAGAGTCAAAGTCAAGGAAACATGACTGATGAATTGGAATTGATGTGATGGTGTCCCGGTCTGATCTTAAAAAACCTCTGCTTTGTGCTGCTAGTCTAGCATACTTTTGAACATGGGTTGATGATGTGCTGTTTGCTTTCAGATTGAGTACATGCTGGTGGAACTGGACGACAAGGAAGAGAAGGTTCGACTCGTCCTGAATGGTGGAGATGTGTTGGAAACTCTCCAAGAGCAGGGTGAAAACACAAACCCCAAGTGAGTAATTATTAACCCCCACATATCTGTGAATATGGCACAGATATTAAAATATATATATTACACCTCATGGGTTTAATGACTGAAGGCCGGATTGTATTACTGACAGTTTGACTTGGCTTATGGCTTTGTCATTGATCCTTTTCTCCAGGTTTAAGTTTTTTTGTTAGAGCCGCACATAAATCAGACTCCACAGGAATCTTGATAAATGATAGCGCTGCTATTTGTCCGTCTTGGATCGCTTCCAGCAGAGTGATTGAAATAAACACTGGTTTAATATATCTTAAAGACAGGTGTGCGCTTTGATTTGTGTTTGCTTTATAATCACAAAAGCCACTAACACTCTGCTTTTGGCTGGAACCTACAAAGCCCTGTCGTACACATCGCACGGTGATGCTTCTTTTGCAGTCTTTGCAGTCCTGTCTTGTAAAGGGTAACTGAGAGGGGCTACAGAGGTTACAGAGCTGCTCATTTTATTGGTCAACAGTCACTATAATATGCAATAACAATGACAACATAGCTCATGATCCAATAGCCCCTCAGGTTCCAGACTTTAGTCTTTCTGCTTGAACAATGATGATTTCAAACTTTACGTGCCTAATAGTTCATAGTTTATAGTTGCACCTCCAAGAGGATAACATATTTTTAAAAAAGTTTAAGCTTGATTTTTTTTTTGTGAAATCTGTAACGAAGAGAGTGAACTTAGAAATCCACATTTTCTTTAGGAAAAGATTCTACAAAAGGTCACCACAGGTTGAGAATGCCGTCATGAACTGCAGTAACATTTCTGTAAAGAGAACGAATTCTCTGCAGGCGCTGTAAATGTGTTTGTAGAGGCTCATGACTGTTATGCTTGCTCGCTGCCAATGACGTCGGTCTAAATCTGTGTAGCCAACTTGACCCAGGGGAAATACCAGTGGCAGTGAGAATAGTAGAGCCGATGCATTCCTCATTACTGCCCCTCTGTTGCACACACCAAAGAGCACGCTCTATCACACAAATACGTTGCGTTGGTTGGCCCTGCCAGGATTATGGCTGATATATGATAAAGAGACTGCAGCCGGTTTGTTCAATCAAAAAGGTCATCACGATAATGAGACCAGGGCCTTTGTTGTTGCTGACCTAGTATAAAGTTTACAATAATATTTTTTTGCAGTCACCCCACTCTCTGGAGACCAGAGTATAGCAGCTACATGATTGAGGGGACTCCAGGGCAGCCGTACGGTGGGACCATGTCGGAGTTCAACACGGTGGAGGGAAACATGAGGAAGAGACGACGAGAGGCATCGTCTGTCCTGAACCAGAATGAAACTCTGTGCACCATCACCTCTTTTCCAAGGTACTTTGCTTCTAATCAGTGAAATCTTTAAATGTCTTTAATGGTTCTTAATGGAGTCTCAGCAATTTTCTCTTTTTTTTAACCACACTTGCAGTTTTTATAACCTGATTCATAATATTTTTGGTTTATTTTTTATAAATTGTTTAGGTTAGGTTGTCCAGGTTTCACCAAACCAGAGTGTCGGCCGACTCCTGTTGAAAAAGGAGTGTCAAAGTCACTGTTTTTTCCAGATGAAGCCATCAACAGACACCCAAGATTCAGGTAGGCATCATGATTAAAACATCCTGATGTTTTGCATCAGGAAAAAGTTCACATGATTTTCAGTTGTTACCACAGACAGAATCCTGCCTCAGGCATGTTTGCATGTTCCTCTGACTGTATGAATGTTTTCCTCTAATCAAGTCTGTGCTTTGTGGACGTGTGCGTCTGTTCATGTTTGTTTTTCAGCAATCTTACCAGAAATATACGACAAAGAAGAGGAGAGAAAGTCGTAATCAATGTGCCAAGTAAGTTTGATAATACCAGTTGTGCAGACTACTTAAGTACACAAACCATTTAAAGATTTCATTGCCACGCAATTATATGAACTATTATGACCATCTTCTTTTCTCTGCCTCAGTCTTCAAAGATAAGTGCACTCCATCTCCATTTGTGGAGGAGTTTCCTGAGGACGATGGCGAAGCAGCGAGGGCGGTTCTGCCCGACCATATCTACATGGATGCTATGGGCTTCGGTGCGGGCAACTGCTGTCTGCAGGTACCGCATCTCAGTTTGTTGTTCTCTATAACCGGTATAAATGAGAGGATGTAACTGGGATTGTTTATTGTGACTCCAACTCCACATTCCTAGTGAGTGATCTATAAATGTACTTCAGACTCTTTTATGATGCTTTTGTAGGTAACAGTCCAGGCTTGCAGCATTGATGAGGCAAGATATCTTTATGACCAACTAGCAACATTCTGCCCCATCGTGGTGAGTAGAAAAATAAAACATTTGCTTTCTTGTCTTATATCAGGAGTTTTAACTGACCCAAACAGGACTTATATGTACAGTGGCTTGCAAAAGTATTCATACCCCTTGAACTTTTCCACATTTTCTCACATTATGACCACAAACATAAATATATTTTATTGGAATGTTATGTGAAAGACACAAAGTGGCATACATGAGTTTAATTTTTTTTTACAATTAAAAAAACTGAAAACTGTAGTGTGCAAAAGTATTCAGCCCCCCTGAGGCAATACGTTGTGGAACCCCCTTTTGCTGCAATTATAGCTGCAAGTCTTTTGGGGTATGTCTCTACCAGCTTTGCACATCTACAGACTGAAATCTTTGCCCATTCTTTGTTGCAAAACAATTCAAACTGAGTCAAATTAGATGGAGAACGTTTCTGAACAGCAGTTTTCAGATCTTGCCACAGATTCTATTGTATTTAGGTCTGGACTTTGACTGGGCCATTCCAACACATTAATATGTTTCATTTTAAACCATTCCACTGTAGCTTTGGCTTTATGTTTAGGGTTGTTGTGCTCTTGGAAGGTGAATCTCCGCCCCAGTATCAAGTGTTTTGCAGACTCCAACAGGTTTTCCTCCAAGATTGCCCTGTATTTGGCTCCATCCATCTTCCCATCAACTCTGACCTGCTTCCCTGCCCCTGCTGAAGAGCAGCCCCAGAGCATGATACTGCCACCCCCATGTTTGACAGTGGGTATGGTGTGTTCAGAGTGATGTGCAGTGTTAGGTTTGCGCCACATTTAGCGTTTTGCATTTAGGCCAAAAAGTTCAATTTTAGTCTCATCTGACCAGAGCACCTTCTTCCACATGATTGCTAGGTCACTCAGATGGCTTATTATGGTTTACTTTAACAATGGCTTTCTTAATGCCATTCTTCCATAAAGTCCAGGTTTGTGCAGTGCATGACTGATTGTTGTCCCATGGACAGATTCCGCCCCCTTAGCTGTAGATCTCTGCAGTTCATCCAGAGTAACCATGGGCCTCTTGGCTGCGTCTCTGATCAGTGCTCTCCTTGTTTGGCCTGTTAGTTTAGGTGGATGACCCTGTCTCAGTAGGTTTGCAGTTGTGCCATACTCCTTCCATTCGCCGATGATGGACTGAACAGTGGTCTGTGAGATGTTCAAAGCTTGGGAAATATTTGTATAGCCTGACCCTGCTTTAAATTTCACCACAACTTTATTCCTGACCTGTCTGGTGTGTTGCTTGCACTTCATGATGCTGTTTGCACCCCAATATTCTCTCAACAAACCACAGAGGCCGTCACAGAACAGCTGTATTTGGAGGGAGATTAAATTACACACAGGTGGACTCTATCTAGTCATTAGGTCAACATTCGATCAGTCAGAAATCATCAGGCAACTTCTGAAGGCAATTGGATGCACTCAGAGAAAAGGGGCTGAATACTTTTGCACACTGCACCTTTCAGTTTTTTATTTGTTAAAAAAAAATTAACTCATGTTTAACTTTATTTCTATGTCACAACTGTATGCCACTTTGTGTTGGTCTTTCACATAACATTCCAATAAAATATATTTACTTTTGTGGGAATAATGTGAGAAAATGTGGAAAAGTTCAAGGGGTATGAATACTTTTGCAACTGTAACTTGTCCACATTAACATAATTAATATAATTACTGATTAGATCCATTTAATATGCATTTGTGCTTTCCATATATATAGGAATCTGAATGTGATTTAATCATTTTATGGTAGTGGGAACATACTTTTTTTGTTATTTGTTTGTTGCACATATATTTTCATCAAACACACTAAAATGCTAGTTTTCGCTCTTTGCAGATGGCACTGAGTGCAGCCTCGCCCTTCTACAGAGGCTACGTATCGGATATTGATTGCCGCTGGGGTGTTAACTCCGCTTCTGTGGATGACAGGACACAGGAAGAACGAGGTCTGAAGGTGAGCATGAGATGTTGGGAGACTTTCAGGATGTGATGCAGCTTTTGCTAAATAATACACCTGATTGTTTTACTTGAACACTTGGACTCTTCAGAAATAAATGTGATGGTGCTTGGTTTTATCAGGATGATATTGAGTTCACCTTCTACTATCCAAAAAAAGAACATTGTACTTGTTTTGTCATTTTAAAACTCCACATAATGAAACGCCTTATTGTGAGGACTGAGTGAATGAGGAAATAATATACCATGTATCATGGCTAGCTAAGCTTACCCATAAACCATTTATATATGTAGCTGTACTGGGCCCAGATCAAGGCTGCTACAGTGAGTGAATCAGCTGCAGCATCTCATGTGTCTGAGGATGCCAGATGAACAGAAAGGTACTGGGTACAATATTAAAATATATATTTAAATATATACTGTACAGCTTTAAGATAACTACATGCCAAACATGATTGAAGTGTGTGTTTTGAGTATAATGTATAAAACCTGTTTCTCTGCAGCCACTGAAAAACAACAAATACAGGATCTTCAAGTCAAGATATGACTCGATCGACAGCTACCTGTCTAGCTGTGGTGAGAAGTACAATGACATTGATTTGACGATAGATGAGGATATCTACAAGCAGCTGCTCGCAGCAGGTACTGATACCTGACACACAAACGTGCTACTTTCAAGTAAAAACACATCTATAGACACTTCTGTAGTAATAAGATGAAATTCTTTATTGACAGGAATCGACAAGCTTCTGGCCCAGCACATAGCGCACTTGTTCATCCGAGACCCGCTCTCTGTCTTCGAGGAAAAAATACATATTGATGACGAAAACGACTCTGATCACTTTGAGGTCAGGATTACTTCATGAATTCATGCATAGTAGAATAAAGACAATACAGGTGTGACCTCAGTGAATTTAACTTTTCATTCTAACAACTTGCAGAACCTCCAGTCAACCAACTGGCAGACAATGAGGTTTAAACCTCCTCCTCCAAACTCTGACATCGGCTGGAGGGTGGAGTTCCGCCCCATGGAGGTACGAATAAAACATCTAGTCTAGGTTTTATGTTCACTGATGTTTGTTTAGCGAGTTAACGTTGTGTTTTTGCTTTTCAGGTGCAGCTAACTGACTTTGAAAACGCTGCATACGCGGTCTTTGTTGTCCTGCTCACCAGAGTGATCCTGTCCTACAAGCTGGACTTCCTAATCCCATTGTTGAAGGTGAGAACAGAGCCAGACTGTTATAGAAGCACAAAGACGGAGCAGATGTTTCAAGTAGATTAAAAAAAAAAATGTCCTTAAAAATGTCTTTTTATTAGGTTGATGAAAACATGAAGGTGGCACAGAAGAGAAATGCTGTCCAGGAGGGCATGTTTTACTTCCGAAAGGACATCTTTAAAGGCAAGTAAAACAGAAATACCATCTTGAAGTGGAAGCTTAGGGTGAATGCTTTAAGACCTTTGTTTTGTCCACCAACAGGCTGCAACCCGGTACTCGATGGCACTGCTTCTGCTCAAAACGGCTTGGAGACTGAAGACACTAATGAGGAGTACACACTGATGAGCATTGACACAATCATCAATGGAAAGGTTAGACATTTAGGAGTAGCTGCATCTTTGTTCTGCTGTCTGCTGCAGTCAGAGGTTCAGCTGGAGCTTGTAGCTCTTTCTAGGAATACGTTGTCATGTTGTTGTTAGCCATTTAACATCTATTCTTACATTTTTTTTAATCACCAGGAGGGAGTGTTTCAAGGGCTCATCCCAATCCTTAACTGCTATCTGGAGAACATGGAAGTGGATGTGGACACCAGGTGCACCATCTTAAATTATCTGAAGCTCATCAAGAAACGTGCTTCAGGTAAATGTAACAAAACATCCTGAACAGCCAAATGCACAGTTTCCTTCTTTTTTTAAACACCACGTCCTTCTCTTGCTGCTCTGGGAACAGGTGAGCTGATGACCATGGCCAAATGGATGAGGGAGTTTGTGGCCAAGCACCCGCAGTACAAGCAGGACAGCGTCATTTCCGACAAGATCAATTACGACCTGCTGAAGAAATGCAACAGCATTGCTAAAGGTGAAGAGCAGTGCCCTGAGCTAATTGGAAACCCGATCAACAGATTCAAGTGAGAAACGCTTGTAGAATGTGCATCATTATCGCCGATAAACATGCATGTAAAGAGAGACCAAATGTATGGCTCGCAACGAAAGAGGTCCAATTATAAGAGAATGCAAAGCAGCATGTGTGTGTTGCAAACAAACACACCTGCATCCAATATGTGTATATATGCTGTATCAGATTTTTATGATTACAAAGTTATTTTAATAGGATTAAGACATGCAAAGAGTTGTGTAATAGAAAAGCAGATGTGTATTTATTTTTGTGTGGAAATTAAGCATATCTGTGTGAGAATGTAAATGTAGCAAAGGGTTGTACAGTAGTCTGCTTTTAATCATGTGTTCTGTAAATACTGTACTTCTGCTCTTTCAAACATTAACATTGTCTTTTCTGGATGTAAGCTCTTCTACATGTTTTGGTTGGGATTCTTTTTTGTTTCTTTTCTTTTTGTTTTTTTGCATTTAAAAAAAAGTTTGCTCTTCTGACCTTGTAGTGGGACCTTGAAATCAGTGTTGCATTCAAGAGGAAATGGTGAACCATTGTTTGCAATGTGATGCTATTTCAAAATAAATCTCTACAACAGTAAGACCGTTTTTATCTGGTTAGTTTGTCACAAAAAATCTTCATTTAGTCTCTTAGCTCCGCAGAAGAGCTCCAGAGTCAGATCTGCTTGAAGAAGCTGGTTTTTAAACAGTATAGAGATTTATTTTAAATGTTTTACACACCCTTGGTGAAGGGGTCCACATGAACAGTGACATCCTCGCTGTGGTGACCACTAAGCTCCTTCATCTTAGGAAAGAAGCAGCAGTCTTAGCAACCAAATGAGGCGAACAGGTTGGGTGTTTGAAGAGTTCAAATCCATATTTGTGTATGGCAGCTGTCATCACTGTGGGCTTACAAAATATATATATATATACATTTTCAAGTCAAAAAAACTTCTAAATAGATGGCAGGAAACAAATAAAAAATATATTCTGCATTTCAACAGGCTTCTTTTGTGTTTAACAGTAACACTCACACATGTCCACCCACAAGATGGTGGTATTGACCCACAGCTTCACACTGAGCTGCAGTGACAGATGAGAGCATTACCTCAGTGTGACCTTTTGGGTAAGGATAATGATTATGTCTGCTGCAGGCCTGCCTTTTGCTACAAAAGAAGTGGCAGCACAGACAAATGGATGGTTCTTATTAAACTAAAAAAAATGACAAAAAATAAGTGGTTAGACTTCATCAAAGAGAAAATGACAGAGAGGGGTATGTGGAGCTGACATGAGTAAAATGTAAGGTCAGACCAGAGAAGAGCCTGCGGTGTGTGTACTTAATCTCATTAATGGTTGAACAGTGATCAGTCAAAAGCACTGATGAACATGTTCATTAGCAGATATATCACAACAGACCACTATGAGGACAAGTGAATGCTGCTTCTAATAAGACAGTCTCTAGTGGCCACCACTGGTACTGCAGCTACGTTATGAGTTGGCACTGATTGTGTCTCATTGAACTTGACACATGAGTGGTAGATACTTAAAGCTGCAATAATCAATATATTTAACACATAACATCCATCCATCCATCCATCTTCAACCGCTTATCCGGGGCCGGGTCGCGGGGGTAGGAAATGATATATTTTTTGCCTGACTGGCCACTATTAAAAAAACAAGGAATGAGGCAGGACTGCTGCAATAAATATGACTTACTAGTTTCCATTAAAAATACTTCTAGTGGGCTCAATTAGCTATGTATAAAACTTTGAGTTAAACATCAAATTAACATGCATACAATAATTATTTGCTAATCTTCAGCAGTTACTATAATCTTAGTTTAGCATGCCAGCAGATTGCACATTTGACCAGTAGGTGGTGCTATAAAGGTGGTGGTTCATCCTCTGGGAAGTTTCAGCATGCACACAATGACACAAAATGACACGACAAAGTGCCTCTATTATTTTTTAAGAATCATAACTATGTGCAACAATTTAAGCTTCTTCTTTTTACAGTCAGACTGTATAAAATATACAGTAAAGTTAATCAATGACTCTCTGCTCCTCATCCTGTCTTCACACGCACGCCTCGTGTCAGGAGCCACAGTTTATCTGCAAGTTCAGGAGGACGCGCGGTCTTGATGTCATCTCTGAGTGTGTGTCGTGTGGTTGTAACACACCAGGTCACCTCATGGCTGTAAACCTCCTGCGGGGCAACGGGCCGCTCTGCCTGTTCCTCCCACTCTTTTCCACTGAGCGACAAGGCTGCACATTGTGCTCAGACCGGCCAGCCAGCCAGCCAAGGTTACACAGCCGCTTCTCTCACCCCGCCTCAGAAATAAGGTAGGCAGTCCGCGACACACACACACACACACACACTCACACACTCTCTCTCTCTCTCTTACACACACACACACAGCTGCATCTCTTCACCTTCCTTCAGTTTCCACCGCGCGGACGGACGCCTGGCTTTATGGTAAGGCTTTGTATCATCGGCGTGTTGCAGCGCGCATGGCGTCTGCAGGCGGGTAGTTCGGGTGATGCTGAAGCGGTGACCTCCATGCTGCTGCTCCTGCTGGCAGCACGCGATGGACAGGATGCGATAAGTTGTGTTACGTTAAAGTCTCCATGTAGCCCTGTCTGGAAGTTTCCTTTATGGAAGTGGATTATTAATGATGCCATGACAACCGGCGTCATCTGCGCGCATCCCTTCATTTAAAAGCGTAAAGTGCAGTTTCGATTACACCCGATTTCGATTGATATCCTTCTGCATTCTGTTTTTAGGTGACACATGGAGACCTTTAACCATAAACTGAACACTTACTTGGAGTCATGGCTGGGCCCCAAGGGTAAGATGATACTAAATGCTTTGCTGCACTGTACAGTTAACAGAATACTGTGGATAGTGTTCAAGGTAAACATTATCTGAAACCTTTGACCCAAGTCATTACATGCTGTACTCTGCGTGGTAGATTCCGCTCTACTCTACTAACCTCTCGCAGTGTTGAGCAAAATTCCTCAGTATGCGCCCCCTTTGCCTTTCCCTTGCCTGGCTGTTACCAGTTAGCATGGACGTCACTAGGGTTGACAGATAGGGGGGGGCTAATCACCAACTTTTCTTATTCTTTCAGAAATAGTCGCGCTGTAAATGTCTCTTTTGTCCCTGCAATAGTTGTGTATCAAAAGTTGAAAAATGAAGCTGCGCTACATGAAAGAAGCGCTGTTTACTGTGAGCGTCTGAGAGCGAGCTCCCCTGTTCATCCGGAACGTCTTCGACGTAACTTCCGGGTTAGCGTAACAAAACATAGCACCGCTAATAAGTCAAATAAAAGTTTCCAGTAAGAAATAACAGTGAATAACAGTGTATAACAGGGGTATGCAGAACAATGCACCTTCCGGCTGAGATAACAGTCCGCTACGCGTCTATTATTGCGTTCAGAGCCGCTTTTCAGATGTGTAGACGACTCAGCTAGTTAGTAGAGATACTTCTCTTGTCTTCAGAAGACATCTTTGATACACCACGTCAGAGGCACAAGGCTCTACAATTGGATATTTGAGCCCCTTGTGATATCGCTCGATGGTCCGATTGGGCACTGACTTGCCCGTAGAATAATACAGCCGGTCTACATCACACAGACATGCCTGAAGTGTCCTCTTTTCGAGGAAAGAAACAGAACGTCTCTAGCTATTACTTTCCTAATGTATGAGCGACTTTGTAAGACATATGCTCTCATATCGTATACAACGTGGTCAACTCCGAAATAATCAAGATAATAATAATAAATAAAATATTGCCGCAAATTATAGGGGGGCTTTGGATTATTTTAGGGAGGCTGAAGCCCCCTAAAATAGGGCTAGCGACGTCTACGCCAGTCAGGCCACCTTATCAGCCAGCCTCCTCACCTCTGTAAATATGTCATAAACACACATGTTTTATCTTTGAATACAATGCTACAGATGAAGCTAGTTATCCTAGTTTAGCATACAGACCAGAGGTAGCATTGCTTTTCTCAAGGGTACAAAATTCTATGCTGTCATTTGAAATGGACACAAGCTAGCCAGCTATATTAGAGCTAGCTGCTTAGCTATGAAGCACTACTTAACATTCAAATTTATTTTCATTTAATTACTGATGATTAAATCAACGAGGGGCTGCGGGTGGATTATATTGCCTCTGATGGTGTGCTCCAGAAGATTGACCTGAACGTTAAATGTTACCCAAACAACAAGCCCTGGGTAACAAAGGACATCAAAGCTATCCTCAATGAGAAGAAGCGGGCTTTCAGAGGTGGCAACAGGAAGGAACTGAGGGCCATTCAGAGAGACCTGAAGGTGAAAACCAGAGAGGCTAAAGAGAACTACAGGAGGAAGCTGGAGTGGAAGCTCCAGCAGAACAACATGAGGGAGGTCTGGAGTGGCATGAGGACCATCACAGGGTTCAGACCAGCTACCAGAGGGGTCGATGGTAGTGTGGAAAGGGCCAATTAATTAAACCTGTTCTTTAACAGATTTGACACTGCGGTCCCGGTCCACGCTGAGTCTCCTGTTTTGGAACCTGCACTGCTCCCTTCCCTCCCCCCTCTTGATGCCTCCATCACCTACAATGGCCCCCCACCCCCACCTCCAATCACCTCCTCTAACGGCCCTCTTCTCTCTGTGCACTCCCCTCCTCCGCACTCTCACTCCTCCACTCTTCACACCTCTCCAGGTTAGAAGACAGCTGAGCAAACTCCCCACCAGCAAGGCTGCTGGACCGGATGGTGTTAGCCCTCGGGTCCTCAAAGACTGTGCTGACCAGCTCTGTGGAGTGCTTCACCGGGCCTTCACCATGAGCCTGAGTCTCCAGAGGGTCCCTGTGCTGTGGAAGACGTCCTGCATTGTGCCGGTGCCGAAGACACCGCGGCCCAGTGGTTCTTCGGACTACCGACCAGTTGGCACTGACGTCACACATCATGAAGACCCTGGAGAGACTCATCCTGGAACAGCTCCGGCCTACTGTTAGGCCTCACCTGGACCCTCTCCAGTTCGCCTACCAGCCCCAGCTGGGAGTTGAGGATACCATCATCTACCTGCTGAACCGTGTCTACACCCACCTGGACAAGCCAGCGAGCACTGTGAGAGTCATGTTTTTTGACTTCTCCAGTGCCTTTAACACTATCAAGCCGGCTCTCCTGGGTGAGAAACTGACAGCGATGCAGGTAGAGCCCCCCCTTGTGTCATGGATTGTGAATTATCTAACTGGTAGACCACAGTATGTGGGGATGCAGCGGTGTTTGTCTGATACAGTGGTCAGCAGCAACGGGGCCCCACAAGGGACAGTCCTCTCTCCCTTCCTCTTCACGCTCTACACCTCTGACAGCTACCAGACAGAGTCATGTCACCTTCAGAAGTTTTCTGATGACTCTGCCATAGTGGGATGTATCAGCAAAGGTGGAGAGTCTGAGTACAGGACTGTGGTGGACAGCTTTGTTACATGGTGCGAGCAGAACCATCTGCTGCTCAATGTTGCAAAGACAAGGGAGCTGGTTGTGGACCTGAGGAGGACCAAGACACTCGTGGCTCCAGTTTCCATCGGTGGGCAGAGTGTGGACATTGTGGAGGATTACAAATACCTGGGAGTGGTGTTGGACAATAAACTGGACTGGACTAAAAATACTGAAGCCCTCTACAAGAAGGGCCAGAGCCGCCTCTATTTTCTGAGGAGGCTCCGGTCCTTTAACATCTGTCGGACTATGCTGAGGATTTTTTATGAGTCTGTGGTTGCCAGTGCCATTTTGTTTGCTGTTGTGTGCTGGGGCAGCAGACTGAAAGCAGCGGACACAAACAGACTCAATAAACTGATCAGAAGGGCCGGTGATGTGGTGGGGGTGGAGCTGGATTCCCTGACAGCAGTGTCAGACAGAAGGATGCTGTCTAAGCTGCAGGGGATCCTGGAGAACAGCTTCCATCCTCTACACCAGTGGTCCCCAACCACCGGGCCGGGGACCGGTACCGGTCCGTGGGTCATTTGGTACCGGGCCGCACAGAAAGACTGAGCAAAACATATATTATTCATTACCTGAGTCTGAAAGCTGTTTCATTTTATAAATCGATCAGATTCATCCGCCTGTGCCTTTAAGCACCTGCCCAGACGCTTGCCTCGGTCACGGGATACGGCCCCAAAATTAAGCCCACAACCTAGCACAAATGAATAAAAAACAAACGTCTTTGGAGAGCTTCTTCGGAAAGGGGAAAAGGCCTAACGAGGAGACAGAAGAAGAGGAGCCTACCCCTTCAAAGAAAAAGAAACCTGCATTTAAAAGACTATATCAGGAGTCCTATTTAAAATACGGATTTATTGCAACAGGTGATTCTCACACACCAAGTCCGCTCTGAGTGATGTGTGGCGACAGACTCGCAAATGAGGCAACGAAGCCTTCAAAACTGCGAGACCGAGCACCCTGCATTAAAAGACAAGCCATGGAGTTTTTTTAAAGAAGAAAACATGAACAAGAAGGACAGAAGCAATTAATGACGGCCAAAACAAAATTACAGAGTGGACTGGACATAAGAAACACACTTCAGGTGTGATTGTCTCCCATTATCCTCAGATGGGACTGCCTCATTGCTGAGAAAGCTCAAAGGCTCCCACTAATTAAGCATAGGAGTAAGTTGTCTGTTTATGCACTTTGTTTTTATTTTATTTTTTTTCTGTGCCAGTCCGTGAAAGTGTTGTTTTACATGATACCGGTCCGTGGTGCAAAAAAGGTTGGGGACCGCTGCTCTACACCACGTGCTGCTGAGGTGCAGGAGTACTTTCAATGCCAGACTGATCCCTCCTAAATGCACCACTGAGCGCCACAGGAGGTCCTTCCTTCCCGTGGCCATCAAACTGTACAACTCCTCCCTCTGAGATCAGATCTAACACACTGTCTTGTAATCATATCCATATTGGATTTATTTAGATGAGATTTTACTGCACACAGTACAAGTTTTATATATGACTTCAGTCTTCACTTGCCAGGATTTGACTGGAATGTTTATTAATGTTTAGAATTTATTAGGTTTCATTTTTATTTTACGCTTACTACTTTACCTTATTTAGATTTCTAACCTGTCTTTTTTGAGTATACATGGAGCACCTGGAATGAAAGCAATTTCCCCCTGGGATCAATAAAGTATTTCTGATTCTGATTCTGATTCTGAACGACCTCTCACCGGTTGGCCTGGCTACTGCCATCACATATGCATACTCAGGAAAGCTCACCCTGTCACTCTACAGCATCGGCAGCACTATTGCTGCAGCCATGTTGCTGCAGATTGGCACTTTGGTGAAGATGTGCAGTGATTTCCTCATGCAGGAGCTCAGTGTGGAGAATTGCATGTATGTGGCCAATATTGCTGATGCCTACAACCTCAAAGAAACCAAGGAGGCATCTCAGAAGTTCATGAGGGAGAACTTCATTGAGTTTTCTGAGATGGAGCAGTTCCTCAAGCTCACCTATAAGCAGATCTGTGAATTTCTCTCAGACGATTCCTTGCAGCTGCCTTCCAGATTGCAATGAAATGGCTGGACTTTGACGAGAAGAGGTTGAAGTATGCATCAGATCTGCTCACTCACATCCGCTTCGGCACCATTTCTGCCCATGACCTGGTGAACCACATCCAGAGTGTCCCGAGGATGATGCAAGACCCCGAGTGCCACCGCCTCCTGGTGGATGCTATGAACTACCATTTGCTGCCATATCAACAGAACATCCTCCAGTCACGCAGGACAAGGGTGCGTGGTGGCCAGAAGGTGATCCTCACAATCGGTGGACGTCCCGCCCTGACAGAGAAATCTCTCAGCAAAGATGTTCTCTACAGAGATGAAGATAACGTGTGGAACAAGCTGACAGAAATGCCAGCAAAGAGCTTCAATCAGTGTGTGGCAGTCTTGGATGGCTTTCTGTATGTGACAGGTGGAGAAGACCAGAATGATGCCAGGAACCAGGCTAAACATGCTGTGAGCAACTTCTGCAGGTAAGAGCTAAGTGATTTGATTTCACCATATGCATGTAAATTATTGTAGAATTGGAAAATAACTGTGAATCCCTTCTTTAGTTATGACCCCCGCCTCAACACATGGATTCACTTGAACAACATGATCCAAAGGCGCACCCACTTCAGCATCAACATCTTCAACGGCCTCTTGTTTGCCATTGGAGGGCGAAATGCTGATGGTGTTCAGGCTTCTGTGGAATGCTATGTGCCCTCTTCCAACCAGTGGCAGATGAAAGCTCCCATGGAGGTACCCCGCTGCTGTCATGCCAGCTCCGTCATCGATGGCAAGATCCTGGTATCTGGAGGTTACATCAACAATGCCTACTCCAGGGCTGTGTGCTCGTACGACCCCTCAACTGACACCTGGCAGGATAAGACCAGCCTCAGCACACCTCGTGGTTGGCACTGTGCCGCCACTGTGGGTGACCGGTCTTATGTGATCGGTGGTAGCCAGCTGGGAGGTCGCGGGGAGAGGGTGGATGTCCTCGCTGTTGAATCTTACAACCCTCACAACGGGCAGTGGAGCTACTGCGCACCTCTCCACACGGGGGTGAGCACAGCTGGTATTTCCATTTTGAACAACAAGGTCTATCTACTCGGAGGCTGGAACGAGGGTGAGAAGAAGTACAAGAAATGCATTCAGGTTTACAACCCAGATCTCAATGAATGGACTCAGGATGACGAATTGCCAGAAGCTACAGTTGGGATTTCATGCTGTGTCGTCGCCATACCCACACGGAAAACACGAGAGTCCAGAGCCAGCTCAGTTGCATCTGCACCAGTCAGTATATAAGGATTTAGACAGTGACATAGTTTACATGTCCAAAAGGTCTGTTGGTTGCATAATCTTGGTCACTAAAGGGCTTAGATATACAAAATGTAAGATTATACATTTATAGTATGTTCTTACAAGGTATTTTTTTTAATACCAATGAAAGTTCTGAATTAGATTTTTGGTATATTTGGCATCATTAAGTTTAACAATAATAGAAAATAACAAAAATATGATCAGTTTTCCTTCTGGGGCCAAGTCTTCTGAGTTTCAACTTAAAACTCAAATAAAAAAGTAAAAGAAAAAAGAGAAAAAAATTATGTTGAAATTCACCTGTCTGCAGTCGTTCCACCATGGACATAATAACACTGGATTTATGTAACAGTCGTGTCTGTGGTGACAACAGCTACTGTGATATCTCATATACTTGAACAGAATAATAAAGCTGGAGCTGGAATAAGTGTTGACATTGACCTACCAGGAGTAGGTGCATGTGATTAGTGTTTGAATACACAGTCAGGCTGCTGTTTCTCTACATGCCTCTCATGTACAGCATTCAGTAGTCCTGTGTGTGTGTGGGGGTGATTGTCAAACACTGAAGAGATTCTGTTAGGGAGATGTCAGAATGATGAGGTCTGAATGAGTTAAGATGTGACAGTAATAACTTATTTTGTAAAAAATAAAAATAAAAATAGAAGTAACAGATGATGTTCAGCACCTGAGCTTTTCCGGAAGTCAGCACATGTGAATTCCCTGACTGCTCATGTCTTTCCATTTTTTGTTTGTATTTAAATTAAAGAGATGAAGTGTAAACAGCTCTAAGCTGGGGTATTTTTTCGGTGTACCTTTTATGTTTTTGTTGTTGTTACCCAACAAGATGTATTTAAATTCATTCTGATTGTTTTTAAGAGCATGCACAGGAGATTGTTTTGCTCTTTTTTTTATTCTTTGGGGAAATTATCAAAAAAAGATTCAGAACAGATAAATAGGGGTTTATTTTTAGCAGATTTGCATTGACACTAAAAAAAGAAACAAATATACCACATTCAAATCATTATTCAAAGTGAAACATGCCTGGAGATGTTCTGCAAGGCAGTTATTGCAGTACAAAACACACCTTTATTTGGATTTGAGTGCAGTTCATACAACAGCTTTATTCACCCACACATGTATAGTGAGTATTTGCAAGGCAACAGTTACACCCTCTAACTAAAGTGCTGTGTCATTATTACGATAATATATCTCTTCATATTGCATAATGGTGCATTCACTTACTCATGGGGAGGTGGTTCCTTTCTAACATTAGTCATGACTCATTATTAGAAATCAATTAAATTAAACAAATGGACACAACACAAAGTCTCTGACCTAGAAAAATGGACCGCTGAAACAATTATTGATTAAATGGTTTACAACTGACATAGAATTACTAAACAATTGTTCTGATTATAGCAATAGAGACATTAAATATCCTTTGGTTAATGTTAGTCAAATGTTTCTCTGATAAATACCATAGTAAATGACCAGAAGGCTGGTTTGAAATAAGTGGTTGGAGGACTTAAGAAAGGCTCTAGCATGTCATATATATATATATATATATATATATATAGCTGCTATATATATATTGTATAATTAAATGTTGATGTAAAAAGTACATTACAGGCAGTGAAAACAATAAAAAAGAATCGTGGAGGGTGATTTCCCATTTTTCAGGAACGCCTGAATGCAGCACCGCAGCCAGCGTGTGACAGACAGGTAGGTGGGAGGAACAGAACGGCGAAGAATGCCGAGTCATAGTGACGTCATTACGCTCCGCCTGGAGACATCACGTGCATAAAGCCAGGCGGACGTTCATATGTTCAACACAGACAAACTCTGTGGAGGAGCAGACTCGTTTGGCAACAACATTGTTTAGGAACCGGTTCACCTGTCACACCCTCACAGAGCTGCACATTAATCGGTTCTCTCTGTGGTTCTTCACCGAGCAGAGGTTTGCACGCACTGATAAACTCGTTCGTTTTGGTTTTTTTTTTAGTGAAGAACCGCGTTTATCCTTTCACGCTTGTGGTTTGCTGAGCTAACCAGTCATTAGCAGGTGATGAGCAGGGGCCTGCTTCTCTTGAATGCCCAGCTAAGGTTACTGACAGGGCACGCCGCCTAACAGCACCAAGAGACTCTGCGTTCAGCCCGTGAACTCTCTGACAGCAGCCCCAGAGAAGCCAGACTCTCCGCCGCAGCTGCTGGTTTTGGGTCGAGACTTCATGTTAGCTCCCTGCGAGTTGGCCAAAGTAGCTAGCTAGCTAACTCTCGGCGTGCGAATTCAGTATAAGCAGCCAGTAAGACACTATCCGTATCCGTACTATCCGTAAAAACCACACCTCCAGCCTGTCTGTGCGATGGGTCTGCTGTCACTGGGGTCTCCGCTGAACTGGGAAGAAACCAAGAAGTATGCTGACTACATCAGGAAGCATGGCATCATTCAGTTTGTCAACATCTACAACAAGGTGAAGGACCGACAGAAAGATGTGTTGAAGTGGGGCGATGAGGTAAGAAAGTGACATTATAGCTGCTTTAAAATGCTGTGTGTTAATGCACTGGACCTGTCAGTCATGAATAGGGGTGTGTGATGCAATAGTGGTCCTTTATTGACACAGGAAGCTAATATATTGATTGTACCCTGGCTGCTGAACACAAACATTTCACTTTTAATGCAGTGTACATTAGCTGCTTCTGCTTCTTCCTTAATACAATACTTCCTAATAATGTATTTACACGTGACAGTAATAATCAGTCCTTTTCTAGTAGTTTTACTTTATGTATTAACATTCTGCTTCCTAGTTACCACTGCATATAATGCAGTCAGTACCGCTACCACACTCCTTGTTGAGTAAACAGTAACATCATTATTTATTAATTCTTTCATCCATGTTGGATTTCTAGTTATTTTACCTCCTCAAAACTTCACTGTGCTACAGCTCGAACAAAGTGTTTTGATTTCAAACCATGTGGAATGCTGTTGTTATAGATTTAATCCCCCTTTCAGACAGGGGATTACAGGGTAGCAGAGTCAAAGTCAAGGAAACATGACTGATGAATTGGAAGTGATGTGATGGTGTCCCGGTCTGATCTTAAAAAACCTCTGCTTTGTGCTGCTAGTCTAGCATACTTTTGAACATGGGTTGATGATGTGCTGTTTGCTTTCAGGTTGAGTACATGCTGGTGGAACTGGACGACAAGGAAGAGAAGGTTCGACTCGTCCTGAATGGTGGAGATGTGTTGGAAACTCTCCAAGAGCAGGGTGAAAACACAAACCCCAAGTGAGTAATTATTAACCCCCACATGTCTGTGAATATGGCACAGATATTAAAATATATATATTATACCTCATGGGTTTAATGACTGAAGGCCCGATTGTATTACTGACAGTTTGACTTGGCTTATGGCTTTGTCATTGATCCCTTTCTCTAGGTTTAAGTTTTTTTGTTAGAGGCGCACATAAATCAGACTCCACAGGAATCTTGATAAATGATAGTGCTGCTATTTGTCTGTCTTGGATCGCATCCAGCAGAGTGATTGAAATAAACACTGGTTTAATATATCTTAAAGACAGGTGTGCGCTTTGATTTGTGTTTGCTTTATAATCACAAAAACCACTAACACCCACACAGCTGTGTAAATGTAAACATGAACAGTTACAGCTACAGTTGCCTGTTGTTGCTGCTCAGTCAAGTAAACCCTCAGAAACGGGATCATGTGATTTTTCTGCATTTCTTTGTCTTTTTTTGCCAAACATTTGGTGACATAGGTTACCATTAACCAACACAACTATTATTATAGCTATTATAGTTTATTATAGTTTAGTTAAATAACTCTAAAATGAAGTCATTTATACACTTTAGGAGTCACAAGCAGAGGCAGGCAGAACACTCCTTTCTTATGATGTTTTCCATACTGAATTTGCCTTCAGGCCACCATAGTGTCGACTGTCAAATATTTCTCTTAACTTCACACACGTTCACAGAAAATGCTGGATTTCTGTACTAATAGGAATAGGGTTAATAGATTTAAGAACCACACACAAGAAAGGCACCAGTAGGTCCTCCTTTGTCAAAAAGCAATTTAAAATCTTAGTTTTTAGATGGTAGTTTTAAAGGCTACTAGCATGTTTTAAGAACATGTAGCTGTACGATCTTTTTGTGATTGTACAACCAAAGCTCTGAGTCAGGTCTAGAGAGGCAAATCTGCTTTTGGCCCTGTCCTACACATCGCACGGTGATGCCTCTTTTGCAGTCTTTGCAGTCCTGTCTTGTAAAGGGTAACTGAGAGGGGCTACAGAGGTTACAGAGCTGCTCATTTTATTGGTCAACAGTCACTATAATATGCAATAACAATGACAACATAGCTCATGATCCAATAGCCCCTCAGGTTCCAGACTTTAGTCTTTCTGCTTGAACAATGATGATTTCAAACTTTACGTGCCTAATAGTTCATAGTTTATAGTTGCACCTCCAAGAGGATAACATATTTTTAAAAAAGTTTAAGCTTGATTTTTTTTTGTGAAATCTGTAATGAAGAGAGTGAACTTAGAAATCCACATTTTCTTTAGGAAAAGATTCTACAAAAGGTCACCACAGGTTGAGAATGCCGTCATGAACTGCAGTAACATTTCTGTAAAGAGAACAAATTCTCTGCAGGCGCTGTAAATGTGTTTGTAGAGGCTCATGACTGTTATGCTTGCTCGCTGCCAATGACGTCGGTCTAAATCTGTGTAGCCAACTTGACCCAGGGGAAATACCAGTGGCAGTGAGAATAGTAGAGCCGATGCATTCCTCATTACTGCCCCTCTGTTGCACACACCAAAGAGCACGCTCTATCACACAAATACGTTGCGTTGGTTGGCCCTGCCAGGATTATGGCTGATATATGATAAAGAGACTGCAGCCGGTTTGTTCAATCAAAAAGGTCATCACGATAATGAGACCAGGGCCTTTGTTGTTGCTGACCTAGTATAAAGTTTACAATAATATTTTTTTGCAGTCACCCCACTCTCTGGAGACCAGAGTATAGCAGCTACATGATTGAGGGGACTCCAGGGCAGCCGTACGGTGGGACCATGTCGGAGTTCAACACGGTGGAGGGAAACATGAGGAAGAGACGACGAGAGGCATCGTCTGTCCTGAACCAGAATGAAACTCTGTGCACCATCACCTCGTTTCCAAGGTACTTTGCTTCTAATCAGTGAAATCTTTAAATGTCTTTAATGGTTCTTAATGGAGTCTTAGCAATTTTCTCTTTTTTTAACCACACTTGCAGTTTTTATAACCTGATTCATAATATTTTTGGTTTATTTTTTATACATTCTTTAGGTTAGGTTGCCCAGGTTTCACCAAACCAGAGTGTCGGCCGACTCCTGTTGAAAAAGGAGTGTCAAAGTCACTGTTTTTTCCAGATGAAGCCATCAACAGACACCCAAGATTCAGGTAGGCATCATGATTAAAACATCCTGATGTTTTGCATCAGGAAAAAGTTCACATGATTTTCAGTTGTTACCACAGACAGAATCCTGCCTCAGGCATGTTTGCATGTTCCTCTGACTGTATGAATGTTTTCCTCTAATCAAGTCTGTGCTTTGTGGACGTGTGCGTCTGTTCATGTTTGTTTTTCAGCACTCTTACCAGAAATATACGACACAGAAGAGGAGAGAAAGTCGTAATCAATGTGCCAAGTAAGTTTGATAATATAACAGTTGTGCACACTACTTAAGTACACAAACCATTTAAAGATTTCATTGCCACGCAATTATATAAACTATTATGACCATCTTCTTTTCTCTGCTTCAGTCTTCAAAGATAAGTGCACTCCATCTCCATTTGTGGAGGAGTTTCCTGAGGACGATGGCGAAGCAGCGAGGGCGGTTCTGCCCGACCATATCTACATGGATGCTATGGGCTTCGGCATGGGCAACTGCTGTCTGCAGGTACCGCATCTCAGTTTGTTGTTCTCTATAACCGGTATAAATGAGAGGATGTAACTGGGATTGTTTATTGTGACTCCAACTCCACATTCCTAATGAGTGATCTATAAATGTACTTCAGACTCTTTTATGATGCTTTTGTAGGTAACATTCCAGGCTTGCAGCATTGATGAGGCAAGATATCTTTATGACCAACTAGCAACATTCTGCCCCATCGTGGTGAGTAGAAAAATAAAACATTTGCTATCTTGTCCTATATCGGGAGTTTTAACTGACCGAAACAGGACTTATATGTAACTTGTCCACATTAACATAATTAATATAATTACTGTTATGTGGTTTCAGATCTATTTATCATGCATTTGTGCTTTCCATATATATAGGAATCTGAATGTGATTTAATCATTTTATGGTAGTGGGAACATACTTTATGGTTATTTGTTTGTTGCACATATGTTTTCATCAAACACACTAAAATGCTAGTTTTCGCTCTTTGCAGATGGCACTGAGTGCAGCCTCGCCCTTCTACAGAGGCTACGTATCGGATATTGATTGCCGCTGGGGTGTTATCTCCGCCTCTGTGGATGACAGGACACAGGAAGAACGAGGGCTGAAGGTGAGCATGAGATGTTGGGAGACTTTCAGGATGTGATGAAGCTTTTGGTTGCCCTAAAATACACCTGATTGTTATACTTGGACACTTGGACTCTTCAGAAATAAATGTGATGTGGTGCTTGGTTTCATTAGGATGAAATTGAGTTCACCTTCTACTATCCAAAAAAAGAACATTGTACTTGTTTTGTCATTTTAAAACTCCACATAATGAAACGCCTTATTGTGAGGACTGAGTGAATGAGGAAATAATATACCATGTATCATGGCTAGCTAAGCTTACCCATAAACCATTTATATATGTAGCTGTACTGGGTCCAGATCAAGGCTGCTACAGTGAGTGAATCAGCTGCAGCATCTCATGTGTCTGAGGATGCCAGATGAACAGAAAGGTGTTAAAGAGTATTTCAGTCTGTCATTTTTAGCGCTTTACACTGCAGCTGTAATACTGGGTACAATATTAATATATATATTTAAATATATACTGTACAGTTTTTAGATAACTATGTGCCAAACATGATTGAAGTGTGTGTTTTGAGTATAATGTATAAAACCTGTTTCTCTGCAGCCACTGAAAAACAACAAATACAGGATCTTCAAGTCAAGATATGACTCGATCGACAGCTACCTGTCTAGCTGTGGTGAGAAGTACAATGACATTGATTTGACGATAGATGAGGATATCTACAAGCAGCTGCTCGCTGCAGGTACTGATACCTGACACACAAACATGCTACTTTCAAGTGAAAACACATCTATAGACACTCTGTAGTAATAAGATGATATTCTTTATTGACAGGAATCGACAAGCTTCTGGCCCAGCACATAGCGCACTTGTTCATCCGAGACCCGCTCTCTGTCTTCGAGGAAAAAATACATATTGATGACGAAAACGACTCTGATCACTTTGAGGTCAGGATTACTTCATGAATTCATGCATAGTAGAATAAAGACAATACAGGTGTGACCTCAGCGAATTTAACTTTGCATTCTAACAACTTGCAGAACCTCCAGTCAACCAACTGGCAGACAATGAGGTTTAAACCTCCTCCTCCAAACTCTGACATCGGCTGGAGGGTGGAGTTCCGCCCCATGGAGGTACGAATAAAACATCTAGTCTAGGTTTTATGTTCACTGATGTTTGTTTAGCGAGTTAACGTTGTGTTTTTGCTTTTCAGGTGCAGCTAACTGACTTTGAAAACGCTGCATACGTGGTCTTTGTTGTCCTGCTCACCAGAGTGATCCTGTCCTACAAGCTGGACTTCCTAATCCCATTGTCGAAGGTGAGAACAGAGCCAGACTGTTATAGAAGCACAAAGACGGAGCAGATGTTTCAAGTAGATTAAAAAAAAAAATGTCCTTAAAAATGTCTTTTTATTAGGTTGATGAAAACATGAAGGTGGCACAGAAGAGAAATGCTGTCCAGGAGGGCATGTTTTACTTCCGAAAGGACATCTTTAAAGGCAAGTAAAACAGAAATACCATCTTGAAGTGGAAGCTTAGGGTGAATGCTTTAAGACCTTTGTTTTGTCCACCAACAGGCTGCAACCCGGTACTCGATGGCACTGCTTCTGCTCAAAACGGCTTGGAGACTGAAGGCACTAATGAGGAGTACACACTGATGAGCATTGACACAATCATCAATGGAAAGGTTAGACATTTAGGAGTAGCTGCATCTTTGTTCTGCTGTCTGCTGCAGTCAGAGGTTCAGCTGGAGCTTGTAGCTCTTTCTAGGAATACGTTGTCATGTTGTTGTTAGCCATTTAACATCTATTCTTACATTTTTTTTAATCACCAGGAGGGAGTGTTTCAAGGGCTCATCCCAATCCTTAACTGCTATCTGGAGAACATGGAAGTGGATGTGGACACCAGGTGCACCATCTTAAATTATCTGAAACTCATCAAGAAACGTGCTTCAGGTAAATGTAACAAAACATCCTGAACAGCCAAATGCACAGTTTCCTTCTTTTTTTAAACACCACGTCCTTCTCTTGCTGCTCTGGGAACAGGTGAGCTGATGACCATGGCCAAATGGATGAGGGAGTTTGTGGCCAAGCACCCGCAGTACAAGCAGGACAGCGTCATTACCGACAAGATCAATTACGACCTGCTGAAGAAATGTGACAGCATTGCTAAAGGTGAAGAGCAGTGCCCTGAGCTAATTGGAAACCCGATCAACAGATTCAAGTGAGAAACGCTTGTAGAATGTGCATCATTATCGCCGATAAACATGCATGTAAAGAGAGACCAAATGTATGGCTCGCAACGAAAGAGGTCCAATTATAAGAGAATGCAAAGCAGCATGTGTGTGTTGCAAACAAACACACCTGCATCCAATATGTGTATATATGCTGTATCAGATTTTTATGATTACAAAGTTATTTTAATAGGATTAAGACATGCAAAGAGTTGTGTAATAGAAAAGCAGATGTGTATTTATTTTTGTGTGGAAATTAAGCATATCTGTGTGAGAATGTAAATGTAGCAAAGGGTTGTACAGTAGTCTGCTTTTAATCATGTGTTCTGTAAATACTGTACTTCTGCTCTTTCAAACATTAACATTGTCTTTTCTGGATGTAAGCTCTTCTACACGTTTCGGTTTGGATTCTTTTTTGTTTCTTTTATTTTTATTTTTTTGCATTTAAAAAAAAAAAAAAAACGTTTGCTCTTCTGACCTTGTAGTGGGACCTTGAAATCAGTGTTGCATTCAAGAGGAAATGGTGAACCATTGTTTGCAATGTGATGCTATTTCAAAATAAATCTCTACAACAGTAAGACCGTTTTTATCTGGTTAGTTTGTCACAAAAGAATCTTCATTTAGTCTCTTAGCTCTGCAGAAGAGCTCCAGAGTCAGAATTTCACAACAAACTGCTTGAAGAAGCTGGTTTTTAAACAGTAAAGAGATTTATTTTAAATGTTTTCCACATTTTCCACATGAACAGTGACATCCTCGCTGTGGTGACCACTAAGCTCCTTCATCTTAGGAAAGAAGCAGTAGTCTTAGGAACCAAATGAGGTGAACAGGTTGGGTGTTGGAAGAGCTCAAATCCATATTTGTGCATGGCAGCCATCATCACTGTGGGCTTGTGGACTGAAATGCAAAAAAAAATATATATTTTCGGGTCAAAAAAAACTTCAGCAGTACAAAAATACAAATATATTCTGTTGCATTTCAACAGGCTTCTTTTGTGTTTAACAGTAACACTCACACATGTCCACCCACAAGATGGTGGTATTGACCCACAGCTTCACACTGAGCTGCAGTGACAGATGAGAGCATTACCTCAGTGTGACCTTTTGGGTAAGGATAATGATTATGTCTGCTGCAGGCCTGCCTTTTGCTACAAAAGAAGTGGCAGCACAGACAAATGGATGGTTCTTATTAAACTAAAAAAAATGACAAAAAATAAGTGGTTAGACTTCATCAAAGAGAAAATGACAGAGAGGGGTATGTGGAGCTGACATGAGTAAAATGTAAGGTCAGACCAGAGAAGAGCCTGCGGTGTGTGTACTTAATCTCATTAATGGTTGAACAGTGATCAGTCAAAAGCACTGATGAACATGTTAATTAGCAGATATATCACAACAGACCACTATGAGGACAAGTGAATGCTGCTTCTAATAAGACAGTCTCTAGTGGCCACCACTGGTACTGCAGCTACGTTATGAGTTGGCACTGATTGTGTCTCATTGAACTTGACACATGAGTGGTAGATACTTAAAGCTGCAATAATCAACATATTTAACACATAACATTCACATTAATAATCGTGTGTGTAGGAAATGATATATTTTTTACCTGACTGGCCACTATAAAAAAAACAAGGAATGAGGCAGGACTGCTGCAATAAATATGACTTACTAGTTTCCATTAAAAATACTTCTAGTGGGCTCAATTAGCTATGTATAAAACTTTGAGTTAAACATCAAATTAACATGCATACAATAATTATCTGCTAATCTTCAGCAGTTACTATAATCTTAGTTTAGCATGCCAGCAGATTGCAAATTTGACCAGTAGGTGGTGCTATAAAGGTGGTGGTTCATCCTCTGGGAAGTTTCAGCATGCACACAATGACACAAAATGACACGACAAAGTGCCTCTATTATTTTTTAAGAATCATAACTATGTGCAACAATTTAAGCTTCTTCTTTGTACAGTCAGACTGTATAAAATATACAGTAAAGTTAATCAATGACTCTCTGCTCCTCATCCTGTCTTCACACGCACGCCTCGTGTCAGGAGCCACAGTTTATCTGCAAGTTCAGGAGGACGCGCGGTCTTGATGTCATCTCTGAGTGTGTGTCGTGTGGTTGTAACACACCAGGTCACCTCATGGCTGTAAACCTCCTGCGGGGCAACGGGCCGCTCTGCCTGTTCCTCCCACTCTTTTCCACTGAGCGACAAGGCTGCACATTGTGCTCAGACCGGCCAGCCAGCCAGCCAAGGTTACACAGCCGCTTCTCTCACCCCGCCTCAGAAAGAAGGTAGGCAGTCCGCGACACACACACACACACACACACACACTCACACTCTCTCTCTCTCTCTCTTACACACACACAGCTGCATCTCTTCACCTTCCTTCAGTTTCCACCGCGCGGACGGACGCCTGGCTTTATGGTAAGGCTTTGTATCATCGGCGTGTTGCAGCGCGCATGGCGTCTGCAGGCGGGTAGTTCGGGTGATGCTGAAGCGGTGACCTCCATGCTGCTGCTCCTGCAGGCAGCACGCGATAGACAGGATGCGATAAGTTGTGTTATGTTAAAGTCTCCATGTAGCCCTGTCTGGAAGTTTCCTTTATGGAAGTGGATTATTAATGATGCCATGACAACCGGCGTCATCTGCGCGCATCCCTTCATTTAAAAGCGTAAAGTGCAGTTTCGATTACACGTGTGACCCTAATGCAGAGCAACTATTATACAATAGTGTGGCACCGATCAGCACCAGGGCGCAGACTCTTTTTGTCTTTTTCCATGAATTTATATCATGAAGCAGCTTGGAGAGCTCTGCAGCGTGTTAACTGTGTGGATGCTGCTGCTCTGTTTACATCTGCTGGGACTCACTTGTGTGTTGGCAAAACTTTTCAGTGTTTGTAGGCTACAGACATGAAGAAGAAAATGGGTTTGCATGCAGTTCCAGTGCAGTGCTGAGACATTAAACTGTAAAAACATTACTTTATTATTAAGAAATGACATTATATATATGTTTAGAGCTAAAATGTGGTCATAGGTGTAATTTTTTTATTTACAGTAGGGACCAGAATTACAATTTTCACATCTAAACTCAGTTTAATTTATAAAAATGTATAAGTAATAAGGTGACTGCCGGTCAATCTGCACCTTTGCAGACATATGACGCAACCCTAACGTTCACAGTTTGTATAAATCCTATATATATCCGCTGCTTCAGTGATGACACCGCTGTGTATTTCTAACCAAACTTCAGGTGTGTATTTACTTTTTGAGACTGTTTGTTTGGATGCTTTCTGCAGGGCTGCAGCATGCAGGCTCTCCTGCGGTGGCTCATCATGCTCTGATTAAAGCCCTGCAGATTATCATGTTTTGGTGCAGCCTAATGCATCTCTTTATAATCAGAGCTGGGATATTAACTGGACCAGGGTTGATCAGAATAAGCCCTATTTACTTCCTGCAGATCAGTGATTATTATATTATAGATGCATGCATGCAAGCGTTATTAATAATATGGAGTTCAACTTCATTTGTACTCACACTTGGACATGGATTTAAAAGAAATATAAGGAATGCATGCAAACAAAGCCGACAGTGTGCCCCCTCGGTGCTGTTACTCATATATCAATATCATATGACTGTATACAGAAGCCGCATGCAGATTGAATTAACATGCTTTAGTTAAATTTGATAGATCCGCTCACATTTCTGTCTCTATAGCACAAGGTTGTTCTGTTAACCCCTCAGGTATGTCACTGAAAAAAAAAATCTGAGCGACCACCGTCTAAATCAGGTTAATTCATCAGAAGCTCACAGTATACATGGCAGCATGCACTGAAGCTGGACTATCTCCCCCAGCTGTAGGTGAGATAGTCCGGTAGTGCAGCAGGCTGTGATGTAACTGTGCAATATTGAAAGCATAAAGCCTGGACACACATTTCTGAGGTGATACAGTTAGGGGAAAAATAGAAACGCCTGCAGGGCTGTGCAAATACCAGTGATAATGAAGAAAGGGAGTGTTCCTGAGAGTTATCAGGTTGAGACTAAGAAAATCACAAGCTGGAATTTGTGCAGATTTCTGCTGAGAAGTGTGAATGATCCTCTCAGAGCTTGATATGAAGGCAGACGTTTTGTTTCTTTTGAGAGTTTTCCTGATATGACCAGGTGGCTAATTCATTCAGAACTCTGGAATTTGATTTAGATGGAAAAAAAAAGTGCAGTTGTGAGTCTTGGCCGTCTGTTTTATATCAGTGGGCTGAAATAACTTCAACCTTTCCTCACATTATGACAACTTTGGCACAAAGGTTTATGAAGTGAATGCAGAGCAGGGCTGCCTGGGCCGAACAAGATCGCACAATGATTATTCCTGCTGCACATTACGGCTAATAAACTCTACACATTTTGACATCTTCATTACCGCCAACAATCTTGAGGGCCAGAGGCTCAACACGGAGCAGTTTGAACTGCAGGGAGTGGAGGGTATATGTACACACCTGAGGGCTGGCTTCTTGATGTGTGGAGAGTTTGATCTGCCGATGCAAAGAAGACGTGATGCAGAGATGATAGGATGTGAGGTGGTGGTGGTGGAGACAAACAAACTATTGTATAGGTTGAAACGTGTGTGTGTGTGTGTTTACCTCAGTCAACTCGAGAATTAGTGAATGTAAAATATCCAACAGATGTGAGTTTGATATCCTTCTGCATTCTGTTTTTAGGTGACACATGGAGACCTTTAACCATAAACTGAACACTTACTTGGAGTCATGGCTGGGCCCCAGGGGTAAGATGAATCAATGCTTTGCTGCACTGTACAGTTAACAGAATACTGTGGATAGCGTTCAAGGTAAACATTATCTGAAACCTTTGACCCAAGTCATTACATGCTGTACTCTGCGCGGTAGATTCCCCTCTACTCTACTCACCTCTCGCAGTGTTGAGCAAAATTCCTCAGTATGCGCCCCCTTTACCTTTCACTTGCCTGGCTGTTACCAGTCAGGCCACCTTATCGGCCAGCCTCCTCACCTCTTTTATCTTTGTGATCCAGATCAGCGGGTGCGGGGATGGCTGCTGCTCGACAACTACCCACCAACCTTTGCACTTACAGTCGTGTACCTTCTGATTGTGTGGATGGGGCCCAAGTACATGAAAAACAGGCAGCCATACTCCTGCAGAGGCCTCCTGGTGCTCTACAATCTGGGCCTCACGCTCTTGTCCTTCTACATGTTCTATGAGGTAAACAGACTGCTCAGCACTGAGAGATGTGCTGAAATAGGCCAAAGCAATCACTGCAAAGTCACACTGCAGGCAGACTGCAAAAGATACAAGTGGGAGCTGACCTAAACCAGGACAAGCTGCATACTGAAATGTAAATATGTCATATACACACATGTTTTATCTTTGAATACAGTGCTACAGATGAAGCTAGTAGCATACAGACCAGAGGTAGCATGGCTTTTCTCAAGGGTACAAAATACTCATGAGAGCAATCTATTAACATGTGCTAATCTGTGCTAATTCTATGCTGTATAGATAGATGCATAGCTATGAGGCACTACGTAACGTCCAAGTGTTAAACACGTTTTCTTCATTTAATTACTGATGATTAAATCAATCGAGGCTGTAGGTGGATTATATTGCCTCTGATGGTGTTGACCTCTTAATGCTAAGCTAACCAGCTGCTGAAGCTTTTGTGTCAGTGGTATCAGTCTGATCAAAAGCCAAAATCTGTCATCACAGAGACTGTTCCTTCAAATAGAATGCTCAAGAATCCACCAGACTATTAGCTTAGCGTAGCACAAAGCCTGCAAACAAGGGAAACAACTAGCCCAGCCACCAAACACAGCCAGCAGCCCATCTTAAACAACTTAAGTCATGTATTCCATGGAAAACATCTGACTTTTTTGTAGTTGTTTTCTCTCTCTAAGTGTCAATCTTGTCACCTAACTCAACACACAAGAAAGTTGTTGAAGACATTTCTCCAGCACTTGACTCTGATTAGGGCCGGGCCTGTAGCTCCTGACCTGTCTGGCTGAAAGCTGCCTGACAGACAGTGAGAGGGACACCGCTGGATGCTGACAGGCTCATTGTTTCAGCAATCAAATCCCTCGTATGCTCCTGCAGACATGAGCACAGCCCACTATTGTTTGTGGAAAACTGCTTTTTCATAAACATCTGACTAAGTAACTGAAATAGATATAGAGCCCGGATCTGCTGGTTACATGTGCCAAGACGTCACTTATCTGTGTTGGCATGTGTACTGTGGTCACCGGGACGACTGCCGTGTCCGTGCACGTGCAAAGTCTAAAGTGTGCGTATACTCTCCTCCTCCCCGTTCAGCTGGCAGAAGCTTCTTTCTTCTTTTCTGTGCGCATTGCGTAAGGGCTTCAGTGGACTGTTGGCTGTGTTTGATTCATTAAACCCTGTACTCTGACAATACCCCAGCCATGGGGTGACAGTCCAAAATCAATACCACCTGATGTGATTCAAAGTACAGGGCGTTTCTGTTTCGCTGTCCGGGTCACAGCGGTGATTCACATTATCTATCTATATGGGTTTCTGTGCACACACGCGATAAAAAGACTTTATTCCGGTGCTGTGTACAAGCATTGGCAGTTTTTTGGCGCTAACTTCCGAGTGAAGCTTTTTACTGCTGCAGACAAAGACAGAGGATCTATATTGATTTAGTGAATCAGCATTAAGCTGAGACATCTATGCGTATTTGAATATTTATACCTTAAAGGGGCATTCAAAGACAATTGGAAACGAGTGACATGATTAAGAAACACATGTGATAGAAGCAGTAAGGCTGACATCTTCCGTGCACAGAAATCACCCCCTACTTATCATTAAGCCCTATATAGTGCACACTATGTATCCCACAATGCATTGTGAAAAGAAGCATACATACAGTGAGAAGTACAGAGGAAGAGGGGGCGCTTCTGAACACAGCCTGTCTCTCTGTGTTTACTTTTGAACTCGGGGACAGTAAGCAGACCTGTTTCACACTGAGTGAGACCTCTGCCTTATACGTAATGTAGCAACAGATCAGAGGGTGAACTCTCTGACACATATAAGTCAAACTTCAGCTTCCAACACACCGTGTCAACAGATGTTGACCTTTTTTTAAACACTTTTATTTAGACTGAATGTTTAAAGACATTGTTTTTTGTCTGCAGCTTGTTACTACTGCGTGGCATGGCGACTACAACTTCTACTGCCAGAACACCCACAGTGCACCTGAAGCGGATAATAAGGTCAGTCTGCCTTTGATCCCTTTGATTTCATCATTGACATCACAAAGTGCACAATTTCCTGTTTGTCCTATTTTGTTATTGTTTACATTACAGTATAAAGGCTTACAAATGTACAAACTGTGTTATCTGAACAGCAGCTGCTTGGTAAAACTGTGATTGTTATTGTCGACACACTTTACACAGATACTCTTTTGTAACTATTAACCCTTTTGTAAAGGGTTAATAGTTACTCAGTTGCTCAACTCCTATAGGCTGACTGCCAAAGCTGATTCATATATTCATGTTTTTTTTCACTTAATTAAGGAAAACATTAAGCCTTTCCTGTAGTGAAAATAATATAAAGGAATGCTAATGCTAAGCTACCACACGCAGACAACAGCCATGCAAGCAGTGGGTAAGACTTTAAAAACCTTCACACCACAGATCGGGTCGATAATATCTCTAAATAAAGAACAGGTGGAGATTTATGTCTGACTGCATCACAAACAAGCAGTGGCTTCCCGTTCGATCCCCACTCCTCCCTAGTCATTGCCGTGTGTCCTTGGGCAAGGCACTTTACCCGCATTGCCTCCAGTGCACTCACTGGCCTTAAGCAATTTTCCTGATTATTAAATTATTGACAAAAAAAACCTGATGTTTGGTAATTAGCTATAGGGAAACGTATATGTTCAACTGATAAACAACACCACTATGACTTACTGTCAGCCGGATCACGCAGCTGATGGAGTAACAACAGTTTCCACTCAGATACACAAAGCTGCAGCCTGCAAGCTTTTACTTAGCCACACTGCATGTGTGTGTTATTGAGTGGTCAATAATGTTAGCAGAAGGCCGCTGTCGTTGCCATTTGCTCGTGATATTCACTTGCATAAGTTCATTTCACTGCAGGAAAGGTTTGATGTTCTCTGCGATCATCCCAGTGATTTTTGGGTGAATTAGATTAAACTCCGCCCATAAACATCCAGCAGTGCAGCAAACAGCACCGAGAACAATGTGAAAATCTCTTTCATTTCTGAGCACGAGTACCTGTAAATCCCAGCAGATCAGCTACAGAGGAGTCAATTTAATCCGACTCATGTCACCATGATGACTCTCTGCTGTGTCCCTACTGAGCTCTGCAGTGGAGGTGGAAACAAGGCTGCTGTGAAATGTGCATGGCTCTGCAGTCCTGCAGTGGTTAGGAGAAAACACGTTTTATCATTGTGTCACTGTTACAGATAGCTAAACTGCTTTATGATTCCTCTCAGACGTTCAAGGGCCTTTGGGGGAGATGTCAGCTTTATCACCTCATGATAAATAGTGTCTCCACGTGTTGGTTTGTGATATTAGTCTGAACATTTGTTCTGATTTTTACTGTTGTCTTTCACTTTCCCCCGTTAAGCATTGTGCTGTTTCCTTTCTCTTAGATCGCTAGCGCCCTGTGGTGGTACTACTTCTCCAAGCTCATCGAGTTCACAGACACCTTTTTCTTCATTCTACGAAAGAACAATCACCAGGTCACGTTTCTCCACATCTACCACCACGCCAGCATGCTGAACATCTGGTGGTTCGTCATGAACTGGATTCCCTGCGGCCATTGTGAGTGTTTTACACAACTTCACCCTCCAGTGACTCACACGCTTCCAGTAACCACACTTACTGTTTGGACCTTGTGGCAGAATAAATAATTCAGGTGCTCTTGTGTTAAACGCATTAGGCCTGAAGGCCTAAACCCATAGCCATACAGACAGCCATAAAGGACACAGAGTGACACTGATTGACCTGAACGCTGCTGCTTTATTATTACCCGGAGAGTCTTCTTCAAATCAATAACTTTGCTTTTGCCAAACATTAAAATCATCCATAGACACATTTTATTTTTTACCTGTTATTCCTGCAGCAGTTTACAGATTAAGTTAGTTCCTCCCTGTGTGATCATTGCACTGTCGTCACTTTGTGTTCACCAGCTGGCTGTAGATGAGTAACCTCTCGTGTCTGTCTCCTCCTCTCTCCTCCTCTGTGTCTCCTCAGCGTACTTCGGCGCCTCCCTAAACAGCTTCGTCCATGTAGTGATGTATTCTTACTACGGCCTCTCAGCCATTCCAGCCATCCGGCCATACCTCTGGTGGAAGAAGTACATCACTCAGTTACAGCTGGTCAGTTCACAAACATGCACAAAAACACTCAAGTAAAAAAATTCAAAAGCTAAAAATACGTTTCTACTACAACAAAAGTATAGTCATTTACACTCACGTCATGTTGCAGAGCTGATGTTGCCTGATGTACCTCCTCTGTGTCACCTTCTCACTCCTGCATACGTCTGCATGTGTGTCATGTTTCTCCCCCACAGATCCAGTTCTTTTTAACCATATTCCAGACCTCGTGTGCGGCCATATGGCCGTGCGGCTTTTCCATTGGATGGCTGTGCTTCCAAATAAGTTACATGGTCACACTCGTCATGCTGTTCGCAAACTTCTACAGACAGGTTCGTTGTTTTTCTTTCTTCTTGTTTTTTATTTAACAGAAGAGGAAGGACCATATGAAATGATCCTGGTCTTCTCTGGTGCCATGATATCATAGGAATATCTCCAAATTTCCAGTTAAATCTGTATTTAAGATACAATAATTCAGTTGTTGTCTAGGTTTAGTTAAAATGTCTGACTAAACCATACATCAAGTGATGCATTCAAGGACTATTCAAAGAAAGGTAAAAATCCACTTGCAAGTTTTTTTTGTGAGGAGCACTGTGTGTCCCAGGTTTTGTGATGATCAGGACAGCGCTCTCTGGTGGACAAACTCTGTGAGGTGACTTACTCTCGCTGTCTCTCTTCAGACTTACAAGAAGCACAAGGGCTCCCTGAGCAAGGAGCATCAGAACGGCGCCCCTGCAGCGACGAACGGACACGCAAACGGGACGCCATCGGCTGCAGCACCCAAGAAACTGAGGGTGGATTGACGTTTGAGGGAGCGACGCCTCACTGTCACTGTAGCATGTTAGCTAATGCTGCTAAGTCTAGCAATTAGTCTAGCACTCACTTCAAATGAAATAAGCCATAGACGCATACATCCAGAGACTCTCCATGTTTTTGCACACATTACTATATTGAATTAATCATGATAACAGAACAGTATTGTAGAATGGTTGACACTGTATAATATTGCCTCTCCTTGACCTCTAGAGTTTAATCCAAAACAAACAAAAATCTCATTCATGTCTACCAGCAAACATTGAGTGATGCTTTACTCACAGAAAGTCCAAAGATGAACGCTGCAGTGTTGGCAGCTGAAGGTTTTAAATCACACTTGATAACCTAAGGGACAATAAAAACACACAAACACACTGCGCACTGTAATGTGTAGCCAGAGTACGCTTTATCACTCCTCTCCTGCCCTCAGCAGTTGCATAATCCTAAACCATGATTTTAGAGCAGGGTGTCCTGATTGGAGTATTTAGCCATGTAACCGAAGCCTAACTAAAGCATAATGTGCTGCATAATTATGCTAGGATTAATAACAGTGTTAAGACATCAGCGTGAAAGGACAATTGCTGTGTTTAATGAGCACAATTTAAACTGCTTTACATCAATATTACAGCCTCCTTCTACTCTGTGTCATATCTTCTGTAGCTTTTAATGCAATTAATATAATTTAATAAGGTGACACCAATTAGGTCTTCAGTGTAATTGCGTATTATATAAGGAGTCAGATTTATCAAAGGAATATAATTATGCAGTAAAATGTGTTATATTCAGATTGAATCACTGTAGAAGCAGTCAGAAAAGCCATCGTACCACCATACAGTGTTCCTTAGACAGAGCCGTAAATTACTAAATATGTGGAAATAAGAGGAAAATAGAACAACCCCCCCCCCCCCCCCCCCCCCCCCCCCCCCCATGCTGAAGATGATCATATTATCATGCTTTTTTGTCTTTTATAAAATTAGGGTGCCTTCTGGACCAGCTGATTATCTGTAATGCAGCATCATTTCCTAAATAGACTGTTATTGTCGGTCCAGTTCTGACTAACAGAGAGGTGAACATGGGATTTTCATTCAGAAAAAAAGTTCATAGAGACAAAAAAATGTTTCCATTTTCTGAATAAACCCGAACACTTCACTTCTCTGTGTCAGACTTCCTGTCCAAATCCTGTGCCTGAAACTCTGCTTCTCTCATCACACGTCCTAAATCATCATTTCTAACACATTAACATGCTGTTTTTAAATATAGAAAATTGAAGATCTGTTATATTATGTTATATTATTCAGAATCTGTGGCATGCAAAGCTGCAGCCTGGTAGCTTAGCTTAGCTTTACAGGAAAGAAGGGGGAAACAGGGACAGAGCTAGGCCCTAGGCTAATTAGTTTTTCAGTAATTTTTCCCCAAACGTTCATCTACTGATCTTCCAAAACACTGATGAGGAAAAAAAGATCCACTTATTTATTTCCTTAGTGTGTGTTTTTTGTTTTTAATTTTCCTTCCTGCATACTGGAGCAGGAATGTTTGAATTATGATCCACATACACCTGCTGATAATACAGACTCGCTAACATCCATGAGCCATATCTACTCTGTAAGTTTTTTTTGTTGTTGTTTTTTTTTAATTTCCCGCCACCTGCTGCAGCTCTTCCATTGTACACAGTAACTGTGTTGAAGGTAACATGTTCATTAAGGAGCAGGATCAGCATTAAAACATCCCTGTAACTGACAAAACCCAAGGAAGCATACAGGTCTGTAATGAGATATGAAATTTGTAATAAATAAATATATTCTGAAATCTGAGGTAAACCTGGGTTAACATGATGTGACTCATGATTAACTTGCTGTAACACAATAAAAACATTTTTTTTCCTAAAATTCTACATGCTACAAATATTACAACAATTTCTACAGATAGCTTTCATTAAATGGCTGGTGAACCATTGACATCATGACATGACATGACATGTTGTGTTAGGCTAACACAGCGGTCTGAACACATGAAGATTTTCCAAACCGAGGATTGTTTCCCTGTTTTTCTTAGTGAGCTTTGTGCTCTTGGGGCATTTTTGGCATGCTTGGTCATAAAAATGTGATCTCGCCTGAATTAAGTGACTCTGTATTGGATCAGTTTTAATTGATTTTGTTTATTAAGTGGCAGAAAAACAGCTGCTCAGAGTGTTTTCTCTATGCAGCCGCCACGTCTAAGCCAGTGATCTATGTCGAGACAGACAGCCCACCTTCACTCCACTGAGTCCTTCTACTTAAGTGGCATCTCTCATGATGTGCACACAAAGGACAGAGCGACTGTTTGTGGAGCTTCAGCGGCATGTCTGCTGGCCAGCCACTGTTCAAACAAAGACTTACTTACTGACTTTCAGAGGCCATGGCCTCAGGGAGTTAGGAGAGGGCGGGGTGCAGTGTCCAGGTTTGTCCCTGAAAACAGCAGAACTGTCAGAACTGTGCCACCCAGCTCTTTATGTTTTAGGTGACTCTTTAGCATCTCTACATTAGGTAATGTAAAGGTCATATCTTTCACAAACCAGGCTACAAAGAGCATTAGTATTAGTTGCTTAGAGACAAAACTATTTAGAGGATTTACTTCCATGTTTTTGCAGAGAATTGTCAAACTATAGGTTCTGTAGGACATTGAAAAAAAAAACCGCTGTAGTGAAATCACAAATTATTTTAGTCTAATCCGACAACTTTCACATCTATTATTTTTTTTCTCTGCAAATCCTGTTTGATCTGTCCATGCTCGGTTCCCAGAAAATGTAATGCGTGGATTATATGAGTGTGTCCTCAGCAAGACAAATGAAGTAGGAGTCTGAAAACATCTGCAATGTCTTTTCACTCGGATTGTGCAATAGAACGTAACTACACCGGGGTCGGATATTTTGTTTATCACTGTTTATTTGAGGAAGAAAGTGAACCATGAAACAAAAACAGTTTGAACATTCACTGCTTGGAACAGGTGGGGGAGGTTGCTAATTACTTTAGCTTTCAGCAAATAATTCATTTCTGAAATCAGAAAATAAGTAGTCTTCTATTAGGTGAGCCTGAAAAGTAACATGCTCGCGTGAAGGAAACATGAGGGCACGAATAGCCATACCATAATCCAGCTGCAGCACAAATCAAACAGAGGAGTTAGGATAGTGGATGGACGTCTGCTGTGGGTGCTGTAGAATTAAGTGCTTAAAGAGGCTGCTCAGAGAAAGCAGTGTAACTCTTAACACGTGCAAAGAAGAAAGGAGTGTACATCCTGTCCAGGTCGAATGCATTGACAACTGTTTCCCCAGTCAGCCTAAAAAAAAAAAATAAACAATCACTGTCAGGTATGAGTCAAAATACAAAGAGCCCTTCTGTCATACATCACTGTTACTACTGAGCTGTCTTACTTGTACGTGATGTGGCAGGAGTGGTGGATCCACACCAGCTTACTGAAACTCTGACGCCCCCCAGAGGACAGTTGCAGTCCCACATGGAAGATGTGCTCAGCCTCTGGAGCTGGGTTCCGCCTGCAGAACCGATTCCTTTGAAACTCGGCTGCTTTCTGTCAACAATTAAAGGAGCAGAGCTGTTATGTAACCGAATATATGGAAAACCTGAACTCACTTAACCACATTCCCATTTGTATCGTACACGTTAAGCTGCTCACTTAAATTGCCCCTTGGGGACAAATGAAGTTTTCTGAATCTGAATTTGTCTTTACTAAGGCTGTGATTACAGCAGTTCATTCTGCATTTGTTGTTAACAAGTTCAGGAAGATGTTGAATAAGCATGTTTTAAAACCTAACATGTGTATAAGCATATAACACTTTTTAGAGTCATTTCTTTTCTTAAATTAAAAGTTAAGTGTAGGGGCCAAATTTGGCCACTGAAAAAATAAAATAAACCCTTGACAACAGACAAAAGTGCAACAACTCCTCTGTTTGTGCAGCAGCTGGATTATGGTGTTGCCATTTGAACCCTCATGTTTTCTCACACAAGCATGTTACATTTCAGGCTGCACCATTTGTATTCATAGAAGTACGAGGCAGCCTCTTCAGTGAACGTGCTACACTCTGACCTTCTCAAAATAACGACGTACTGTTTCCTGTATGTATTTATTTCACCACAAAGAAGCATCCTCACCTCCTCCTTCTTCTTCTTGCAGACAACAGCAAAAACTTTGGTTTGATTATCCGTCTCCTGTGACAGACGGAAATGGCCGAGCAGGACAGAATCCATTCTGTGAAATCAAACACAATTCACAATAACTCTGAAAAGCCGCCACACTTAAGGTGTCTTGGATGTGTTAAGATTTAGCACAGTTGTACCTGGTGTTTCGAGTACGCAAGCGTGGAACAACGCACAGGGGATCCTCAGGGGTAGTGAGCATGATCACATGGCCATCAGGGAAGAACCGGAGGTACCTGTAGTACTCAACATGGTGCCAAGCCCTATAAAATCCATCCAGTGACTCCTCTCCTTGACGAATGTATGACGTCTTGCTGATATAGACACCTGTGCAGAAAATTATAGAAATTAAAAACTTTGCCAGTGTATTATCAGTCAGTAACGTTGGCATTGAGATCAGTCTAATACTGTCACAGACATTTTGCTGAAAGAAGCATCAGAAAACTTGCCATCAAAACGAACGCGCGGCCTTCGCAGGAACATCTCTCTCCAGGATTTGAAAGGTATGAGCTTGGTGCAGTTCCTTCCCCACACCTTTAAACAGGCTAACCTCCAAATCTCAGGGTCCCTGCAGAGAAATAAAGAGGGAAATTAAACATTTTTATCTACTGCACAGTGACAACCTGAGATTGCATCATTCTAAGTCAGCAATTTTAAAGGGTACAACCTGAGAAAAGCAAAATGTTAACAGGCAAGTTGTCACATAACTGATGTGTTATGACAGCAGGGCTGACCTTGCACAAATGTAAAACCCACGGCAAACCAAAGACAGCTGCTCCAGGGCTCGCATGTCCAGATCACTTGACACAACCCAGCGAAATATGTACATCAGGATTTCCCGTGGCAAGGCTACAGTCCAATTAAACATGAAGCAAAGTAATGTTTACACACAGATGATCACTTCTGACACAGATCTGATCCAGTAAGAGGCAGGATTTTTACCTGAAATGTGCACCTGAGTCATTTCTAGCTCAGGTGAACAGATCTTTGGAAAGGCGCTCTCCAGAGTGAGCTGCTGCTCAAAGTAGGCCAGTAGATTCTCGATGTCACCGTTGGCATCATTATCCTCCATGCTACAAACACAGAACACAGTGTGTTATGATTATTTAAGAATACAAAACCCTACACAGCAAAAACAAAAACAGCAGCTTACAAGTTCCCTCCACCTCGGTCTGCATCAGGAGGGCGGCTGTAGTTGATTTTAAACTCAATGTCAGGAACAAGCTGCATAGCCATGCGGTAGAATTTGATAGCTGCAAAAAAATGATGACAGGAAAATGAAAAAATACATATTTAACAATGAAATACCCAGGAACTACATGGGTGGCATGAGATGCATTAGCTGTTAAAATGCCAGATCAGTTTGTGGTTAAACTTTTCACTCTTTCACTAGCGATGTATGATTCTGCATGCATACCTTCATAGACAGCTCCATTCTGCTCTTCCTGAACAGCTCTCAAAAACAGCTCTGTGGCCTAAAGAAAGATGACTCAAATCAGTCATTATGCAGCTTGGTCATATTAAAAGCTGGTCCTTTTACAATAACCTCACTTCTTGTATTAAACTTACCTTTTCTTCCCGAGCAATTTCCTGGCTCCTCTTCTGCCCTTGAGCCCGCAGCAGTCGGTCACTCAATCCACTCACTCCAGAGCTCGGCTTGAGTTCAGACATCCATTGAGCTCTGAACACATTGAGCTCCACCTGAAAGCCAGATAAAACATTATTAAATGAGTGAGCGAGGCCTGTACACCTATCACTGGAGAAGAGGATGGGTACAACCTGGGCATGTCATATGTCTATTTCAGTGACTTGTTGCATGCGGGTTGCAGAGCCAATCACTGAACTGGCATATAAATATTTACTTAGCCTTTATTTATAGAGGGTGGGGTGAACAAACATGCTCTTTAAACACTTTTAAATGTACTTGTTTCAAAGAACTACAAAATAAATAAAAAAACACAAGAGTTAGGTTTAGACTCTAAGTGGGTTTGACATTAAAATAGTCAATAATGTAGAAACAGCACACCTGAAGGTCTGGGTCATCTGAACTTTCATCTTCATCCTCTATGGTACATCCAATATCTGCATTTTCGTCAGCCTGTAGACACACAGAAAAATATTTCAAAATAAATTATTTAAAGTTTAAGAAGTAGTTTGTTCAGGATCAAATGGGACTGATACTAAATTATTTCTACTGTAATATGATCGAATGATGCAGTTCAGATATACTACTAGGCACTTACGTGTGACCATTTTATTAACTGTCCACCAGAGAGCACTGTTAAGTTGTACTTTGAAGCATTATAATGATCATTTTCTGGTCTGTTAATTAAGGAAACTTCTGCCACTAAAAATACAATGGTTGACTGTCAGCATTCAAATAGCATCTCCTTGAGTTTTATTTTTCAAGCTTAACTGTAAAATCAACAGGGAAAACCACAGTACAGCTATTTGTCGCCGTTTTGAATTGTACTTTATCCTTCCTGCACTGGGCACAGCAACACTCATCAGGGTTCCTACACATTTTCAAATTTAAAAGTCCAGACTTTTTCCATACTCAAATTCTCAGATTTTGGAGACACATGCTCATATTGTGGCATATCATTAAAATGCACATCATATTTAGCTGGGCCTAAAACTTGTATCAGTGCCCTGTCTTTTGTCATCACTATATACCTATATACCAGATGAGTAGAGTATACTTATTGAATGCAACTTTGCAAAATGAACAGGAATATTTTTCTGAACCGTATGGAACTTGGTGGTGAATGGGACTCGATGTTACGCTGATTTTACATGCCAGCAGGGCAATGTCACTTTCTCTGCTGTACTGAGGGTGAACCCATTGATTTGCTAGAACGTTATTGTCTGCACTGGCAAACTAGATGGCTATCCAGGTAGGCCTACTTATCTTCATGTCAGTCATTACTCACATGGGCTCTGAAGCATTGAAAATGTAATTATTATTATATTGATATAATATTATGGGGGGTCTGGGGGTCCACCAATGAAGTGAAATTGGATCGCGACGTCTGTGATTATAAATGATGATAAATTGTTTAACATGTCAGCAACAACAACAACAAACCTTTACAAAACCCTGAAAGGAGTTAAATCTCTTTCGAAAAAAGTTTGTTTGATTGCGGCATGTGAACCTAACCCTCATTTGCATAACGTTCATCTCCTCTCGACTCGCTGCTTACGTCACAATTGACAGTTTCAGAACACAGAACACCGCGTTTAACGAATTCCGTTGGTCTATATTTCTCAAAGTTGAGCTGCATTTTATAATGTAGCGGCAAAGGTCTGGAAATGCAAATATTTTTCCATACCCTGATTTCCCTTTTTCATACTTTTACAGACCTGGAAAACACTAAAATCAAATTCCACACTTTTCCATACTGCGTAGGAACCCTGACTAATGTAGTATCACCTCTGCATGTGTCTATAGCTCCATGAATCTACTCTTCCCCATTTATTACAGTCACTGAACAATTTTTTACGTTTTATTTTACACTTTATTAGCACATAAGGATTAACAAGTAGTTTCTCTAAATTCTCCTATCTCACATGTTTTATTTATCTCCTGCACAGTCAGGTAATGCCTGTGCAGAAGTGCACATCAAAGATATGTAATATTCCATTATTAATGAGTTGCTACATGTCAGAGATTGTGCAGTTGTAAACAAGTTGACACTCAACTAACGATAATGACGCTGATGCAAATCAGAAACTCTCCAACCAGGTAAAGAGTGCAGCTAAACCCTAATGCTAAATAACGTATGCTAAACACCTATTCTACTGCACCCTGATGCAAGCATGCAATTAACTTAAGGTATCTGTGGCTACATTTAATTACAATTTGAGGTTTAATACCTAGTTAACCCCTGCAGGGACACGTGGACCAAAGCTTAACTACGGGTAACTAGGTGACGTTAGCTAAATTAGCTAGATAGCTAGCTGGCTAACACGCTTCTCCCCCGAATAACTGGATAAAACCAGGTGACTCACCATGACACCTTGGCCAGTACTGTCTCCGTATTTATCTTCACAAGCGGTCAGCGCTACCGTTTACAGTTCACGGTCGGAGAAACGGACGACACAACGAACATATTTACGAGCTCGCAGGAACGCAGCCATTTCGCTGAGTGGCCCGGAGCCTCAGTGACAGTGACACAGGAAGTCAGGAAGAGCGCTGAAGTTGGAGAGAGACGGGGAAGAGAGAGGCGTGCTTTATGTGTGAGCTCTTTATATGGACTTGATATGATATTCCCAATATATTATCACCTACATGAAATATACACACACATATATGTCGAATTATCCACAGCGGTGGGATGTACTGAGTCATACTTGTTAATGTGGAAGCTGTTTCTACTACAAAGTACGACAGAAACATTTGTTTTGCTTGCTTATTAATAAGATAACTGGTAATAACAAGCTCATGCTCTCACTAATTCAATGCACTGCAACGTCAGATAGCACTCCCCCAAGCACCAAAAAATAATCATAATCAATCTGACAGCGCATGTACTGCAAATACAAACAATTATCACATTTATACTGAAATATATGCTGCAAGTAATGCAAACAAACGTCTTAAATTGGTCATTTGCCATTTATTAGCCTGCCAAAAAAATATATATATCACAAAACTTCTTTGACTTTTTGTGAAAAACTGAAATTGTGACTTATATTTTTTTTTCTTTCACTTAAATACATTTTGTACTGAATTACTCCTGTTGTCTGCGTTGATTTATTACTTCGGGGGTCCTTGCAGTGCGTCGCAGATTTAACCAAAGAAGAAGAAGAACACGGCGCAAGCGCACTGGCTCCCACTCACTTCCGGTTTTGTTTTTCGATACTTCCTTCTTGTTTGGATTATATGTTTCTAATATCATTGTTTTTATTGTGTCGTTGCTACAGATAGGTTTTGCCATTACGTTTTTATTTAATGCTTTGTTTTAAATTGAACGTTTTGTTTGTGAATCACAGACGTGCAGTGATTTATTGGTGTCCATCTGTGATTTGCTGTTGTTTGTTTTTTTTTTTTTTTTTTTTTAAAGCAACGCGAGATTGTGGTGGTCTCTGACGGAGGGGCCTAGCTGGAAATATTTACGTTGTGTGTTACAGGCACACTGGTTGCGGTCTATGGTTGGTGCCAATTAGCTGATGACTGCAGTAAGACATTTGTTGAACATCCACTGCTAATGCTCGGCTATGACTTGGTGTCGGTTTGACGCGACGAGGGTGAGTCTTATGTGTTGCTTTTATTTTCAGCTACTTTGTTTTGTTGTGATCGCTCAGTCCTCTACACCAAATCCACTGTTGTCTGCGAAGCGATGCGATTTTTCTTCACTAGTAGCGTCACAGAATAATACGCCTTATGCCTATATGTATACATATATGCGGGCATCACCTGTGTCAGTACTAGTTAAAGATTAACCGAAGCCACACAGAGCTAGTTGTAGTATCAAAGCTAGAAAATCTGACGTAGCATCATTGTGGAGCCACCTAACATTACGTACAAATAAGAGACGATGTCTGCTCAAAAATGCTTTATGTTAGCCTTCACTTTGTATAATTAAAAACAAAATTACAAATGGGATAAAGCACACCAATTAGTAGAACATTAAGCTTTGTGTATTTTACTTCTTACAGCTCCATTAAAGTAGCTGTAACATAAGATAGCTCACACCAACGTATAAACCTTACTGTATTTAAACAGCATTAACAGGCAACCCATCAGTTTTCATCCATGTTTGTATGTCACAGGGTGATACGCCAGAAGTATGGATTTTAATGTTAAATAACATACATATATTATTTACATGATTTGTGAATCTGTTTTCACTTCATTATTTGCTGCCTATAACAACACAAAAATACACAAAAAAAGTGCAAGATTTAAAGTGTCTCCTGAATATGTATGAATATCATTATTATTCTATATAGATAAGGGCTAAAACATACGATCACCATGAGTGACAAAAAATTCTAAATTTGTGCCATCAGATGCAGCAAGGTTTCAGGAAACAGATTCTTCCTTGATACAAAGTTGTAATTGTGTGTATCTTTCAATGGTTTGTGTATGTATTTGTATGAGATACAAATATAGTCCAGAAACATCATCCTTCCCTCCACCATGAGTACGCCACTTCTTATGTCCTTTTAGCCCCTTTTAGTCCTCCTGCTGTTGTCTGGTTTCATTCCACAGTAGGAAGTGAACACATCTCTGTTTCCCACCCAATTATTATCAGCCCCCAGATGATGCTATGGAAGGACAAGCATAATGAATAGATACACCACCATCAGACAGCTCGGGGATGGCACCTACGGCTCAGTCATCCTCGGCCGCAGTCTGGAGTCTGGAGAGCTAGTCGCCATAAAGAAGTGAGTATCCTGAAATTGTGTGTGTGAACGGTGAACTAGAGCAGCTCAAATTTATCCTGCAATTAAATTTGCATGTAGCATCAAACAAATTAGTCAGCAGAAATGTTATTTTTTCAGAATGAAAAGGAAGTTCTACTCCTGGGAAGAATGCATGAACCTCCGTGAAGTCAAGGTAAGTGCACACCTCACAGAGGAAAAATCACAATAGGTCTATAGTCATAACAATCTGTATAATGTTGTAATCTGTTTCAGTTCTTCTTTCTGTGTAGAAATGTCATTATAATGTGGGTTTTCCAGTAATGATGTACATTTTAGTCCAGCTGTGGTATAATGAAAACCTTTCTGTCATTTCTTTTTAAACCACTTCAGTACGTTACTGTCTAAATGTCCTCACAGCTCAATGTCACACACCAGCACTAAGAGCAGAAGGTGATTCTTGTGTGCTGTTAGTTTTGAGCTCTGGTTCCCACCCCCGGCCTACACACTCCCTTTTTTTAGAGCTTACTGCAGAAGAACATGTGTCGAACTTGCTGCTCCTTAGAGTCCTGCTGAGTAGATTAAAAATACAGCATGCCACCATAAAATATCAACACCCCCATTTAACAGCTCCCAACCCCCCTACTAAAAATTAGCATGGTTAAACCTGAATCATCCCAGTGCATGGGAAAAGTTATATTTTTTCCATCATGCTTTATTCTGTATTTCTTTTCCCTTTTTAAACTACAAGCATAAATCCCACCTTGGCAGCATTTACCCCAAACTACATTGTGTTCTTACTCGACCCATGTTTTAACAACAAGGCTTTTCTTATTAGTTGTAGGACGTGCTTCTGAATGTGCTGTAACCTGTGTGTGTGTTGCGCAGCATGGTTAAATTTATCAGTTGTTCATACCTTTGAGTTGTCTTTGTACACCTATCGTTACACAATGTCTTTATTTATCCTTACAGTCCCTGAAGAAACTTAACCATGCAAATGTCATCAAACTGAAGGAGGTGATTCGAGAAAATGATCACTTGTACTTCATTTTTGAGTATATGAAGGAAAACTTATATCAGCTAATGAAAGACAGGTGGTTATTGATCATTTTTTTGGGATTAATGTTTCCACATTTTAAATTATGTTTGATAAAATCTTAATCTGATTGTTTCTTCCTGCAGGACCAGATTGTTTCCTGAGTCTGCTGTAAGAAATATTATGTTTCAGATACTCCAAGGGCTTGCATTCATTCATAAACATGGTACGTCTTTTCACCACTCAAGTGGGCAAACTTAGAGGACCCATGTGAAGGATTTGAAGAATCTGTTCTAGCAGAAATGAAGTGTGTAGTCCATAATTATCTTTTCAGATGTCTGGTCCGCACTGGTCCTTCAAATATCACTCAACTCATATAATCTTCCAGCCGAGACGGTGACACACTGCGTCTCTGTTTAGGATTTTTTCACAGGGACATGAAACCCGAGAATCTTCTGTGCATGGGCCCAGAGCTGGTGAAAATAGCCGACTTTGGGCTTGCCCGTGAGATCAGATCTCAACCACCATACACAGATTATGTCTCGACTAGATGGTGGGTTTGTAAACATATTATACATATACCCTTAAAAAAGGTTGGTTTATCCTATTATTCCTCTTTGTGCACCAGGTACAGAGCTCCAGAGGTGCTGCTCAGGTCCACATCCTACAGTTCACCCATAGACCACTGGGCAGTCGGCTGCATCATGGCAGAGCTTTACACCCTCAGGCCTCTTTTCCCAGGCTCCAGTGAGGTGGACACCATATTCAAGATTTGCCAAGTCTTGGGTACGCCAAAGAAGGTAATTTCTTATGATTTATTTAGACTAACACATTAGTGTTACATAAATATGTAATATTATATCTAATGTGCCTATCTAGAGCGATTGGCCGGAGGGGTACCAGCTGGCTAGTGCTATGAATTTCCGTTGGCCTCAGTGTGTTCCCAGTAATCTGAAGACACTGATCCCAAATGCTAGTCCTGAAGCTATCCATCTGATGACTGACCTGCTTCAGTGGGATCCCAAAAAGAGGCCGTCTTCTGCCCAGGTGCTGCCCCTTTCCATACTTGTGTAGTTTTCACACCTCTAGAATTAAAGCTGATCTTGTTTATCTGTACAGGCTCTCAGGTACTCGTACTTCAATGTGGGCCAGGCTTTGGGCACTCCTCAACAGATCCTGGAGCAGGGCAGACCACAGCCGGGCCATGTCCCGCTGCAGGCACCTTTACAGTCACAACAGACACTACAGCAACAGCAGCCTCTGCTGCTCAAACCTGTGCCCCCTTCCCAGCCTCCTCCTTCCAACCAGCACTGCTCCCCCTCTAGGCCTCTCCAGCAGATCCAGCCCTCCCCTACATCAGCAGCTGCCCAGGCAGCGGCATACCAGCGGCACACAGGGCTGATGCGAGAGCAGCACCAGCCAAAGCACATCCTGAAGCAGGAACAGACAGAAGGAACACCACAGAGCCATCTTCCTTACATTGTCGACAAGAGTCTCCAGAGCAAGGTGGGGCTCGGCGTTGGTTTTAAAGTATTAGTGTGTATATCTGGTGGTGTTATAAATGTGTGATTATTTGCTGGCATTTGTTGATTGTAGCAAACGAGACAGGAGTCAGAAAATGCAAACCTGCTAAGCTACCAGCTAAAACCTAAAGGAGGAGGACGCCGGCGCTGGGGCCACAACACGGGTCACCTTAAGGGTGAAGACTGGGACGACTACGAAGACTCCGACCTGACTTCTATAAGTATTCTCGGAAAGAGCAACTTCTCCACAGCAAAGTCGAGGCAGGGGGAGGATGCACTGAGCAGGTGAGGCTGCTATAGTTTAGTGCTGTCTAATATGAAATGACATGCAGTCACAAGCCAGTGTTACGCCTCTTGTCTTTTAGATATGGAACTGTTCTGGACTTCAGTCGACCTAATGGAAAAGAAGATGCACCTTTAAACCTGAACAAGACTGCAGCCTATCAAGAGCCATTGAGAACTGCCTCTGCTAAACAGCACTACCTGAGGCAGTCAAGATATTTACCTGGTAATATACTCTATACTATTCAGCAAGGACTTCTTTTATTTGTGTAATTATCATTATTATGTGTTATACCTGTTATTTTCCTGCCTTCTTTAGGCATTAGTACAAAGAAGAATGTGGCCATAAATGCTACTAAAGACTTCTCTGGAAGCCATCTTTGGGGCAGCAGTAGTATTCCTTTCGGAGGGACTCTGCCAAGCAGAGGCGCTCATGGTAGTTATGCTCATGGTAACTTGTCCTGATTGTACATTTTTGTTCTTGGAGTCGAGGGGAGCTCAGGTTAATTGATCTGTTTATGTTTAGGCACAAATACAATCCCAGGTGGATACATGCCGTCATTTTACAAAAAGGACGGCGGCTCTGGTGGTCACAGGGGTCATCAGGGTCCATCAGTGGAAACAACAGCATCAAGTGAGCATACCTGTGTTTTTCGACTGCAGACACTTTAGACCTGGGTTTATACACTTTGTATTTTTATACTAAATTCTTTGTTCAAAGGTTGGTTATTGTTCCTGTTTCAGATTATGCAACATGGCGGTCCAGCCGGAGCCAGATGAACGCCTCTGCCAACATACCATTGGCTAACAAAAGCACCCCTGGTCTGCTGCCCCGCCCCCCGCCGCAGACCATTCATGGGCGTACAGATTGGTCTGCCAAATATGGACACCGCTAGTGGCCTCACAAGAGCTCTGACCTGTGCCCTGAGAACTGTTTCACCTCCAAAGAGTAGGCCTAGTTGTTTTATAATCAAAGTCTGTACATAAATCTTACACAGCAATAACTTTTGTTGCATTGTGTGTACTCTGGATGTTGTGAGTTGTTAAAATATTTAAGTGTGTGGGTTAAAGCAACCGGCCAAAATGAGAAACATGCTCAGTGTTTTATTTCTGTAATAATAATCTTGCTGTCCTGCAGGCCCTTGGTTGGTTTCTATCTTATCATTGATTGTTGATCTGCAACTTATAAATATTATGCATATTATACCTTTTATAAATCATTCACTGTGACCTGCTTATTACTTTGCTTTTGTACAGTACAGTCATTTTTTTTACATTTCTCTTCTTTTTTATATTATGATCATGTTTTTAATCAGGTAACTATTATTTGTTGATGTTTTTGATTCAATGCAGTGCTTTAATGTCACTGAACAATGCAAATGATCCCCATGTTGTATAGATCTGTTTCAGTTTGTATTTGACTCCTCTTGGCCAAACGTATGAGTATGAGTATGAATATTGAATTGCAGGTATTACATATAATTAAACTTTTGAATGACTACTGCTGACATGTTAAGTGTTTTTTTTTGTTGTAATTCATTTGCTTGAATATTACCTTGCAGTTTATGTTCTACTTGAAGCTCACAGCTGCTGCAGGATGAGAACAGCAGGCAGAAGGATTAGTCTGTTGCTGGAAATTAATCCAGTCTCACGTGCTGGTGTATCTGCAAGATGGATTTTATTAGAGTGGGTTCATATGCACGGTCTGTCTGCACCTGTACTGTTGTCAACACAAGTAAAGGCTTATGTTATATTATAACATACTCAGTAATAGTAACATCTCTTAATGTTATTCTCATCTCTTAATGTTTTTGCATATCAACTAATTTGTCTTTACAATTGCTAAACAGCACCACCTACTGGTGGACAAATGAACATTAGAATAAACATTGATTGGTTGATTATTTGTAATATAATAATATTATATATTATAATTATTGTATATTGAGAGTTAATTGTAAATTCAACTATTGTACAAATTTAAAAAGTAAGGCAGACTGCCACGTGCAGCGCCACATTTGGATGTGTCTGAAGCATGGAGCTTGACTTCCCTACGTTTCTCCTAGGCCTTGAGCTTGTTTGGAGGTTCTAGCAGGGAGCGCAGCTACTGGTATACCGATGAATGGTCGTCCGCCGCGGGGGGACGTCGTCCTCTTCCACCGAGCGCGGAGCGTCGGGAGGGACACACATGGAGCGGTGAGGGAGGAAGGGGACACCCGCCTAGCCAGCCAGATCAGCCGAATCAACCCTAGCGATCAATGGGGTGACAGATGTCGCAGCCAGATCGCCCTCACATCCAAGTACGAAAGGCGGGGCCACCAATATACATGGCTCCACTTGGGTCTACCATTCTCCCTTATGGTGCTCCAAAACGAGCTCGGGCTTGCATATCGTCTATATATATATCGCCTGGGTTGTTTATCGATGTTTTTGGTTTTACTTTGTCAACCGTTTGGAAAAGCGATCGCTTAAAACGAACAACTTAGTTTTTACCCATGATGTTTAGCGGCAATGTGTTAATAAGCTGTTTCAATTGGCCAGAACCGACCAATCACCGCCTTTGCACGGCTTCTCCGCCTTCGACGTCTCCCCTGCTGGTAAAAAAAAGGGGAAAAGAAAAAGTTACATAAGTCGCACTTTTACTCCAGTCAGACTTCTGAACTGTGGTCATTTGGTGCGCAGGTAGGAGACCTCTACACTCAGGTAACAGCCGCGTTTTTAAGCATTAAAATGTCATGTTTGTGACTGAGTTCTGTGTTTAGTTTTGCAGGTTTTCAGTTGCATTTAAAACAACAGTCATGTCTGAAAGGGTTGTACTGCACTATTTCAATGGGAGAGGGAAAATGGAATCAATCCGTTGGCTCTTGACAGTTGCTGAGGTGGAGGTAAGAAAAGGGTGTGGTGAAGTTACTCTCAAGAGTTTTCTGTCTGTATGTGTTCTAAATCAGTTTTATACTTTCACGTTAACAGTTTGATGAGATGTATCTGACAACCAGAGAACAGTATGAAAAACTCCTGAGTGGTAAGTTACAAAAATGTATGGCTGGATATGATTAAGTATTTGTTAACTTCATCCAATATATGACGCAATCTGGGATGAGCTGGCAGTTTGAAATCAAAGGGCTGAAATAAAAAATTATGACCTCTAGTCACAAGGTCAGTGAATGTTTGCTCTGCATTACCTGCTGCTGTTTTCTCCTCAGATGGAGCACTCATGTTTCAGCAGGTTCCCATGGTGGAAATTGATGGCATGAAGCTTGTTCAAACAAAGGCCATCTTACATTACATCGCAGGAAAGTACAACCTCCATGGAAAAGATCTCAAAGAACGAGTCATGTAAGGCCCTCCTGTTTGATCAGTTAATCTCCACCTGTATTGTGGCTGTGGTCAGACAAAACTTGTAATTGTTTTTTTTTTTTAGGATCAACATGTACTCAGAGGGACTGACTGACCTCATGGAAATGATAATGATGCTGCCTTTTACCGCTGACCCCAAACCAAAACTGGACAACATTCAGACCAAAGCCAAAGAACGCTACCTTCCTGTGTTTGAAAAGGTATACTGATTTATTTTGTGTCTGTAAAGATAAAACACTGGCCTGATGATGCTCGCATGTTACAACATAATGTGTGTTCTCAGGCTCTGACTGGACCTGTGTACTTGGTGGGAGGTAAACTGAGCCTTGCAGATGTGCTGCTGCTTGAATGCACCCTGATGCTGGAGGAGAAGTTTCCTGGGATTCTTGCAGACTTTCCCAACACCAAGGTGAAAACTTTCTGCACAGCTGAATGAAGATGTATTCGCTGTATGCTTTTAACATACCTTTTTTTTTTTTTTTTTTGGCATCCTCCCTTACAGGCTTTCCAGGGCAGGATGACACTTATTCCTGCCATCAGCAGGTTTCTGCAGCCAGGCAGCAAGAGGAAGCCACAGCCAGATGGAAATTACACAAAGACTATTATGGAAGTGTTCAAAATCACCATACCATAAACTCTGTACAAGAAATCTGGCACATTCCATGATTGGACAAACCTTACACTATCAACAAAACCATTTAGCATGAGAACAAATAAGAAATCTGTTATAACATCATATAGGAGCTGTGACAAAATGATTTGAACTAAATAAATTGTTTATTTTTGAGCAATTTTGTGAATCTGCACTGTTTTTGCTTCTGGTTCTTAAACCACACACATTTTTCTATGAATCACATTTTATTTAGTGCTGCTACAAAAATTATACTGATATATTTTGTTCTCTGAAAGATATGATAGGAATGAAGTCAAGAATACAAACTTTACTCTTTTTCAGTAATCTAACTAATGACAAGCAGTGCACATATCATGAGGTTTACATTCATAAAGCCTCATAAAGTTTATATCTTAAAAATTAAAAAAGGGCTTATGTTTATGTATTTTAATTGGATGTATGATGGTCCCTTTAAAAAGCGTGTGGTCCTCAGTCACGCTATGATCAGCAGTAACAAGCGAAACACCATGAGCAAACTGTAGGGAAGAGACCACACACGTTAATAAATGCCAAATCAGCAAAGTGTGCAATAAATAGTTCCTTCATGTTCTGACCTTAACCCAGCCATAATCCCAGCAGGCATCAGTTTCCCAGACTTTTTGTATCTCATTCCCATGATGACCGATAGGACGCCAGAGGCAACTGAAAGAACAGGAAAACACCATGACACGACATGTACATGACTGAAGCCCTAATAGCCCATGAAATACTCACGCAGTGAGATCTTGATGTCCTTTGTATCCAAAGAGATGTTAAAGGCACCATAAGCAGACAATCCACCAAAAACTAAACCAGCCATCAGAGACATCACACTGCCTGCAGTGAAACAGAGACCCACAGAGACAATCGGTGTGTTTTAGCCAGGATTAAAAGAAAAAGTTAAGATCATCAAATGTGAGCTTTTAACCTTTTCTCTTGTATCCCATAAATCCTCCAAAGACGATGGCTGCAGCATAGCTAAATCCAATCCAGTCCACTGCCATCACAAACCTGAAACACAGAAATGCTAAGATTTAGGTATGCTGGGTGCTCATGTTTAAGTCGGATTTTTAACAGCAAAACTTGGGCTAGCTAGAATATACACAAGTTAGATTATAGCAGCAACATAATGTATCTTCCCGTGTAGTCCTAAAATCACAGTAGTTGAAAAAAGCCCTCTAGATGTCACTGTGAACCTTTGATTCAAACTAAAAACAACAGAAGAAGGCTACAGACAAACACATTTGCGCCTATGAACCTAATGAGTAATTTAACATTACGTCATTGCCATCTCACTGTCATAATACTTTATTTTGCTTCGTTTCGCTTCATTTTACACACCTTAAATCACACCAAGTGAGCAGCGACTGCAGGTAAAAACACAAACGTCTTCTTCAATTCGTGACTGCACTTCCTTGTTACTGCCCACTAACCGTAGTGTGCATGCGCCATGTGTTCCGTGCCATGTTCGCTGTCCGCTAATAAAGTGGGAAAGTAGCTTTTTGGTTTAGATTCTGTTTCAAATGAACCCATAAAGAGGTCAAATGTGCTATATCTACTCACACATAAACCTGGTTTTATGGTGTGCCGCCATGAAGTCCACTGTATTTGTATATGTTCTTGTAAATTGGACTGAAATTGCTTTATCCAACAGATACGCGTTTATCCGTTTGACTAATTGATGATGATATTATAGCACCACCTATTGGTTGTGTGGGGGTAAAACATTATATCCAATCTGCGAGTATTGTGACATGCACGGTAACAACTCAACTCAACTCAACTTTATTTATAGAGCACTTTAAAATCAACCAAGTTGGCCAAAGTGCTGTCCACAAATATAAAAGCATATAAAACACATGAAGATAAAAAAACAATAAAAACATAGTAAAAACATAAGACAGTAAAAGTCAACATCTCAGACTGAGTTAAAAGCCAAAGAGAAAAGGTAGGTTTTCAAAGAGGATTTAAAAGCTACAAGAGAGTCAGCCTGCCTAATGTGCAGGGGCAGATTGTTCCATAGTTTGGGGGCAGTGACTGCGAAAGCACAATCACATCTGGATTTCCTCTTTGTTTGTGGGACTATTAAAAGAGACTGATCTGCCGACCTGAGAGAGCGTGAGGGAGTGTATGGCTGAAGCAGGTCAGACAGATACTGTGGGGCGAGGCCATTAAGACATTTAAAAACAAATAAAAGAATTTTAAAATCAATCCTAAAATGCACTGGGAGCCAATGAATGGAAGCTAAAACCGGAGTGATGTGCTCAAATTGTTTGGTAGCTGTTAAAAGGCTGCAGCGTTTTGAATTAATTGCAGACGAGACAGCAGCGTCTGGCTGAGCCCAACATAAAGTGCATTACAGTAGTCAAGTCTACATGAGATAAAAGCATGGATTAAAATCTCAAAGTGATGTCTTGATAAAAATGGCTTGACTTTGGCTAGTTGTCGTAAATGATAAAAACTGGACTTGACAACTGATTTGATCTGCACATCGAATTTCAGACCACTGTCCATTTTTACCCCCAGATTTGTGGCTGTTTCTGTCACATGTTGACTCAGAGGACCCAGATCCACATGAACTTTGGAAGCATCACAAGGGCTGAACAACATGACTTCAGTTTTTTCGTCATTCAGGCTGAGAAAGTTTAATGACATCCATGCCTTAATCTCTGCAATACACTCTAAAAATTTGTCTAAACAAGAAGCCTCTCCCTGTTTTAGTGGCAGATACATTTGACAGTCATCAGCATAACAGTGAAATGTGACACCATGCTTTCTGAAAATAGATCCAAGAGGAAGTATATACAGGGAGAAAAGAAGAGGGCCAAGTATAGAGCCTTGAGGAACGCCACACCTGAGAGGTGCTGCACGTGACTCCGCTGTTCCAAGTTGTTCTCCCTGTTAGGTAGGACCTGAACCAGTCTAAAGCACATCAACTCGGATATACCGCGTGTCACGTACAAGCAGATCTACCAATATCTAAATTTATAAATGCATTTTTTTCAGTTTTCAACCAGTAATAGCAGTCGAGTTGTATTTATTACACTATATGGTATAAAATCTTTATACCCAGTCAACATCATATGGAACCACTCACCCTTTGTTTTGCTAAATGAGAATTAATTCACTTGTTGTAGCTGTTAGTTCTCATTTAATAACTTAAAAAGTGACTGATTAATTGCGCTGCAAGATCAGGTGCTTGTTCCAAGTTCAACCAATCAATATCAAATATTGTAGCAGTGATACTTATACACAAGTATATCTGAGTAAACAAGAAAAAAAAAACACTCAACTTTCCCCAAAGAAAACCACTTTATTTCAATCCGACCCCTTGTTTCCATTCCTTATGCATGTTAAAGGTTTTATCATTTAATAATAGTCCTCAAAAAGTGTAAATCAATGCATTCTTAGAGCAAAATAAGCCACTATGATCTGTAGACAATGTGACCACACACTGCAGTCAGCAGCAGCAGCAGCAGCTCCAGCGGAGCGCCTCTGTACGGTCACCTGGTGGAAAAAGAGCCACTGTGGCCCTCCATGAGCCGGCTGAGGAGTGACTCCTCCAAAGAGAAGGCACACGTTTCCAAAAACAGTTGGCATTTAAATACGGTCTACGCAGAGTTTCCTGATGAGTTACAGTATTGATCTTGTCAGGATATAAATGACTATAAAATGGCTGACAAGGGTCATTTTAAGAACGAGGAAGAATTAGTTAAGTGAGGTATTGGAGTGACATGTAAAACCATGAGATTACTGTACCAACATCCACATAAGGGAAACGATGCTAACTCTAGAGGACAAGGTCGAAGACACGTATGTAAAGTGACTCGTGGAAAATGCAATGGTTTCACTTGAGTAAACAACAATGGATGTACAGTGCATTTAACAATACAGTGATGCTTATAATACAAATGGCTTTGAGTGCACAGGAACCTGTGATATACTGTTAACATGGCTTTCTGTTAGGTAGATAGTTTAACATGGTACTCAAAGTAACAAATGCATATAAAAGTTATGAAACTGAATGCCATTATATTTATCTATAAAATCAAATCAATAGAGTAGACATTAAGCTTGTTTGCTGTCATCATGGCTGGCAATAAAACAAAATATTGCTTAACGTAAAAACACATTGTTAATTCACCAGATTTTGGCAATTCCTTTAGTAATATTTTACATTGGTAGAACCTATTTAAAGCATACATTCCTCTATTATGAGCTTCAGTGACTTCTCAAAAAATGTTGGATTTTTGTGAGGGGATACAAACAAGTTTTAACGGCTACATTCATCGTCATTAAACAAAGTGATGTCGGTGTGAGTACGAATGGTAAACAATGCAGCTGGTGTCATGTTAGGAGCCACTGTAGAGGACTGTATGCTGTTTTGTTTAGGCTTACCAAAGTAAAAACATTTCATGTGAAAGAAATGCATAACTCTCCTGGTTGTGGGTATGGCATAAAAACAGACAGCCGATATTTACAGAAAAGAGGTTTAGGGTCCATGTAAAAATATGACTTTTTGTCAGAAATTCCAACTTTTCTCCCAATTCTGTGAGTTTCTGCCCCTGATTTTAAGCTGTATAGAATTTTTAGACCCCCTCTTCTGGTGTAAATTTCAGAATTCTGAGATTCACTTTTTCTGTGAGAAAAACATTACAATTGTGATGATTTTTTGCAACTAAACTGGAAAAAGTCACAGTTCTCTGTTTAATCCAGATTTCTGAAATTATAATCCTAACTGCAGATTGGTTTTTTGAGAGTTCTGAGGAAACAAGTCAACAAAACAAAGAATATTTTCACAGAAATCTGATATTACAGTTAGAATGTCATTTTTTATACAATGTCCCTAACAGTCTTCTGTAAAGATCAGCGAGTCAGTGCACTTTATCAATAATACTTCATCATCAGTAGGCTTGTGTAATGTCAGTTACAGCTGATCATGATCATTAAATATGTTTTTAATATTTAGAGCTCTTAAACTGGCCAATGACTGATGGAAAAGCATGCAAGAATACTATTGTGGTTAAATCTGATGATGGGGAATAGTTTTAATGTTTTTTTTTTTATTATTATTTTATTGCTTAGGTTTAGAAGTATCTCTTAGAATTTCTCTAATTTTTTTAGCACTCATAATTTTAGGCTGCAAATCCAAATAACGTGAGGGAACAAGTAGGACAAAAAGCTTATTTCTCAGTATCTCCGGTCAACAGTTGAACAGACAGACTTCTGAGCCTCGTATCAGACTCTGCTCTGCATCTGGAACACTCCTCGTGTTGCTGTGATACAGGAAAAATGGCACCTCCTAGTCTTTTGTGCGTCTCATCTTGACAGCCTTTTGCCCTGCTTGTTAAGGGAAAAAGTTCACCCACAGCCAGCCCAGCAGTGTCCCATACACCCAGGTTCTCACATAAATTTTCCTGCCATTCTCTGTCAGCAGTAGTGGCAGTGTCAGCCCCCCCAGGATCATCACGGAGGGGAGGGTTTTCGAGAGCGTCAGCGGAGAAGGTTTGCCCTGCCCAGGGAACTGGCAGATTTTGTCTGGATCCTGCGACTCGTAGAAATCCGTCAGCAGCCTTTAGAAAAAGACGGATAAGTCTCTGAGGATTTCAGCAGGTCTGAGAAATGCATAAAACAACACACACACACACACACCCGGATGTTTACAGCACACGCACACACCGCACTCACTCACAATCAGGGCTTTTTTGTTGCTTGTCTGGCGTCATGAAATTTGAGATCAATAGATTGCTACCTTCTGTAATATAAATACAGCGTCCCTGCAAACACTCAGTTTACAGTTTAACGGTGTGTTTTCTGTCGTGTCTCCAGTGAAAACTGACGGCAGGGCAGCATGAGAATGTTGATGTGTTCCATCAAAACACGAAACAAAAGGAAGCTGTTGGTCGTTTTTTAGCATATAGGAGCTGCTCCCTATCTTTATAAAATAGTACAGTAAAGGATTTTGTTTGGGTTTTGCACCAAAAAAACAACTCCAAGATGATATGCTGCGCCTACAGCTGTTGAGACGGGGAAGAAAAACCTCACTGTTCACATATTGATCTGATCATGCAATTTCAACATGATTAATTGCTCTCTTTACACATACACACACACAAAGACAAACACACACTTACCGGTCCTTGATTTCGAACCGATCGTGCAGCCACCTGCGGAAAAACAGCGGCTCGGAAGGGATTTCCTTTATGTCTACACGGTCGAAGTGTATGTGGATGCGGGGGCATTCTTTGCACAGGAATTCTGTCGAACACACAAAAATAAAGAGACTAAACAAAAAACAGGAAGAGCCTTTCAGCAACACGGCACGTACAGTAAGCACTTTAAATCAACACGAGGTGACAGTGATGGAGGAGAGCTTCTGTGACGGTGTCCTGCAACAACCTGAAGGCTGAAGAAAGCCAAGAGCAAGGAAAGAAAGGAGCTGCTAACAAGACTGAATAACATTTCCACTCAAATATAATTTGTTTATAGAGGTAAATTTAACAAAAACTATTTTTTACAGTAAATAGTCAAATAGGATTTGGGTCTCTAGCCAAAAGAAATTGTCAGGGCACAAAGACGAGCAAAGTGTCTGAGAAGGTCAGACATAAAAATGTCTGACCTGAGCCTTCACATAGAAAAAAAAAAGTGTGAAGGCTCAAGGCTACATATGTATCCCCAGAGACCTTCAAGTTCCTGTTTCCACAACATGCAATACTGTCAGGAAATGTGGCACCATGGCCAGAAAAGGAAACCTGATCGAAGTCAGCAGCGAAAGACTGATTCATCAGCTACTGCACAGATTTAAACTGCCCCTAATTAAAGTGGAGGGTCAGCAGGACTGGCACACGTGCAGAAGTCATTCTCCTTTCTCAAGCATTTGGCACCACAACATAAGACTCTTAAAATATTTCATAAATCAGCGAAGGGCCTATTAACAGAAACCTCACAGCTTCCAGCGCAGGTCGTGTGTGTTTGTGCAGAGCAATGTTCCAAAACAACCACCTGGAACAGACGACGGAAATCAGCTCTTTACTCCGGAGTGACAAACAACACCTCATGATCTAAATCCCTTTAATAACCTCTAATGAAGCTGAAAGAATCTTTAATATGTTCAGTCACCAGCAGCAACTAGAGACTGAATTCTCAACCGCTGAGACGTGGTTCAATGTTTAAATCAGGAGAGGGTTAACTATATGTACCAGTTTAACCAAAAACTTTTTCTGAATGGCCTATCTGAGCTAAAATAAGGACAGGTGTGTTTTTACACATCTTTTTTTTTTTTTTAAATTAAGTTTTATGTTTAACATAATTGAATTATGTCCTAGAACCACATGGCAGTAAATGCTAATACATGAGACTGACAAGGCATTGAAATAACACCAACATAATTAACGAGCCTTTCTAAATCTGACAACATACTGCTGCTCTCATACATTTCATTAAGTACACTAATACATATTAATAATAACTATTTTTGCTTATTGTGCAGTTTATGCATTACATACATGAAAGGTACCTGCAGAGCTGACATGTGAGCCCTCATATGGATTTAAATTAATATTAACTGATGTGGTAAGAGAAAAGAGGTCTTTGTGACTCTGTAATGACTTTGTAATTTAATACACAAGTAATCTGATTTGTTTTAATTTCAAACGAACAGTGTTACTTAAGGCCTTGTTCTATCACTGTTTATTAAATTCGTTTCTTTTAGTGTGTTATGTCCTACCAGCTTGGATTTTGCAGTGACCTCAGGCCACAGCAATATATAAAAAGTACTGTGATTAAGGAACATATTATGCACCTTTCACGTTCACATCACTTGATGAATTTTTTAGTTTCTAACATGATATGTTTTTAGAGCTGATGACTCATCCTACACTAGTTTTGTATCCAATTAAAAAGTTTCCCACATTTTTGCCCCTTCACCAGCAGAGCTTAAGACATTGGAGTCAATCAATCAGACTGGAATATTCAGCACAGTGTAGCCTCTCTTTGAATCCCTGAATTGAAAGTAACCAGTGGACGTAAACTGTGACGCGAGTTCTCGTAGTTGCAATGTCTACGCTGCCCGGAGTCACTTCCACCTTTTTATGAAATCAGTAAAGTCACCTTCTCCCCATGAGACCAGGATGTGCGTGATGAGAGGAATGCTTTTCTGTTCTCTCCTTTGTTTGCTAGAAAAGCATCAATGTTTATTCCTGACTCAAACGGGATGTTTTTTTTCTCTTTAACATTCAAACAGTGCTCGTCTGACAACCGGGAACACGGAATAATCAAAGACTCCAAAACACGGAGTCACTGTGTTTACAGGAAGGCAGGATTGTTAATAGGTGATGTTTGCTATGTGATTAATTACCGGGGCGAGCTTGTACACAGTGTTGCTGGATTGATAGGACAACATGTTTATGGATACACTGATTAACACGACAAGAGGCAACACGACCGGAGCTGCAGGTCTGCATTCATATCTGACATTAAAACACCTCTATAAACTGACTGACAATTACAAGCAGCTTTTGCATTATTAAGTTAAAATGACAGCTTTAAACAGAGTGTATTGGTTTGTTTGTTTTTTTTACTTCTACTGATCACTATCAGCTTTGGCTCTTTAATGCTGCATTATGTTGTTTTTGATTGATGTGCTTTCCTTCTATTGCATTTAGTATTTTTTTTGTCAAGTTGCAGCCGTTTCATTTGTAAATGGGTTTAACCAGCATTCATTTTATGTTGAGCAGGCCCTCAATGTGAACACATTTTTAAATAAAAATGTCACAATCCAGCACAGAGAAATCATGTTACACTTTAACTTTCTAAATGACTTATGCAGGTATTACTCTTCCTGTGTAAGTTCAGGTGACATAAATATCATCTGCTAGACTCTGCCCACAGGAGGCACAGCAGGAAGGTGCTGCATCTATCTACAAACTGTTTTTAATAGAATATGAAAAAAAGTGCAAAGAACGTTTAAGACAGAGAAGCGTGTGTGCAAACTATACCTTCCTATAGACTTGGCACAGTGGGTTGAGGTCTATAGTGCTATATGCCACTTATATGTCATAGGTTTCTGTGAGTCTAATTTGTAGGTGAATAATCAGCCATACTTGCTTGCATGTTTGCGTGGCATTACATCCACCTTTTAGAGGTTGCTGCTTACCTGGCATCGATGGGGCGGGTTTCCTTTGACCTGAGCTGCCCAACGTCCCCTCATAGGCCACTGTGATGTCATACACAGCATCTAGATGGCCCTTCATGGTTTCGACAGCTACGTGAGAAGCTTTCATTCTGGGTGTTAGGGTGTGATTCAGAATGGCCAGCCCTGAAAAAAAGGATTTTATAGCTGTAATAAAATTCAATTATCAGCCTGTATAATACAGTGCAGTTCATAGTAGTAATTGCTGATATGACCATCTCCTCTTTGCACTACTAAAATCCCACAGAATATTTTGATTTACAAATGAAGTAGTTCTGTGAATACTTGACTGTGCCAGTCACTGCTCACAGTCACCATCCTCTGCTCACTAATACCTCACTAATAGCAGATAATGTCATGTGCCCATGTCAGCTCTGCAGAGCGATTTATTTGGATTAATGGGGGAAGGTGATATTCAGAGCTGTGGCCCAGAGATAGGCTTAATCTCTGCAGTATCGATGCAGTTTGTGAGCCAATAGAAAACACCCAGCTGCACAATGGAAACATAATTATAATACAGATGCAAACAAATGTAAAAAAGCTCTAAAACACTAGAGCCTCAGGAAGTGAAAATTAAAGCCGCATGTAATTTCACTTCCTCATGGTAGAAAAATAAATCTAATATAGCACTGCATGCTAATGCAGTGAATGAGTGCTACATTCCTATCAACAAGCAGCAAGTCCAGTTATTCCTCAGAACTCTGAGCTGCACAAGCTGAAATATTTAATAAGCAGCTGACTGCTTCCTGCCTCCACAGCAGAATTATTTATTTATTTTGGAGTTAACAAAGGCGATATTGAGGTTCCTAAATCTCTAATAATTTACTTAGTGTTTGGAAAAAATATCCATGAAAGTTCTACTTTCATGCATATTTGAAAGAGTTTTTGAGGATGTAAACCCATTAACCCCGATCAATGTTCAAGATCAGTGTGCCTCTATAATTCAGAATTTTAAAAAGTAAAAAGTGAACTAGCAACTTTTGAAACTGTATAAATATGTATGTAAATGATGCTCACTAGTTGAACAATTTCCTGCAAGTTTGACCACAGGTCATACAACAAAACTTGCTCAGCTGTTTTGCCGATCGAGTGGGCTGTGTTGAATTAGTATGCACCAGAACAGCAGTATCCTGCCTCTACCTTCTTTTGTAGCAAAAGCCTGACTGTCAGCGATAACATTCTTGAGCTCTGGATTATACCGAGTTCCTTCTGGGAAGATGACAAGGTACATCTGCGGGGAGAAAAAAAAAAGAAAAAAAAACATGAATTGAAAGCTTCAGTGTTGGTGTCTGCTAAAAAAAGAGGAATTTCCAACATTTGAGTAAAACACCTGAATGTGTCCTAGAAACGTGAACTTTACTCCAGTTTGCACACAAATAAGCAATTCTGCCGCACAATAAATTCAAAACTTATTTTTTTAATAAGTAATTTAACTTGTTTTTTTAAGGAGTGTACTGGCCAGGACATGTGACAACTATTACAAATACAAAGAGTCAACACAACAGAAACACAAGAACGCATTTGTATATTTAAGAGGAATAAGTCCTGAAAGCAAAGAAAAACTTCCTCCACTTGTTTTCAAGGATGTAAATTTCCACATGTAAAATTAATCCAGACCCAGAGAAGCTTTACAAATGGAGTCAGGCATCTGACCTTGGCGCACAGCAAGGTGAATAAGGGTATTACAATTTGTAATAAAAGTCAGCCCTCTATGGTGAACAGCATCCAGTGCTGCTCATGTATGTAACATCTGCATAATCCGACAAAACAGCCAAGTGGGATTAAATTATTTAAGTCAGAGAGTTTATTATTGACAATGTCAATAGTGTCGCAAGTGCTCTCATTTCAAGTACAAATGCCAAAACTAAGTCCTACTGTTTTGTTTTTGTAACAACTGATTATGTTAAACTTCAGCAAAGAACTTCACAATGGAGCTTTCAGACTACATTTAGGTCACCAGGACGAGTTCTATCAGAAACACACTCCCTAATCCCCCACAGCCCGAGCCAAAAAACGCGATTAAAAACAACCCCCTTCTACACAACAGACGCTACAGTTGAAATGTCTGATTATCCATTTCATCTCATTGCTGCTGCCGTTATCAGATTTTCAAGTACCACAAACTATGGTGCTGCCTGTGAAACATAGGAACACAGAAGTCCACAACATTATGTAGAACATAAAGTAATGTTTGGACATCAGGCCCTGGAAAATTAAACCAACCTATGGGTTCACAAAAACACTTTTATCTGAAATGGCCTAAAACAAGTTGTGTTGAGGATGTTAAAATGTGAAACCTACAGTGACACAAAACACAACGTAAGATGTAATTCTGTTTGGAAAAGAAATCCTGACTTTACCATTAAACTTTCTCTTCTGTTTGACTCTACAGAAAAATTAAAAGAGAACTTTTATGAAATGTTCTTACTGGTGCGCCACATTGAGTCTGTCTGAGCAGCTTCTTCCTCATCGCCTTTTCATTAAACTTAGCGCTTCGTTTCACGTAGACTCCCCCATGCTGTAAAAATAAATAAAAAGTTTAGTTACTTACAAGTTGTAATGGTGTATGTGATTCAAGTTATTGTCATATCTTTACTTTACAAAACAACATCCTCATACTCACACAGTTGCATTACCTGAGCGAAATACCATCCGTAAAGTGGGAGCCACTTGAGACCATCTTTAAGGACGTATCTGACATGACCAAGAGCGCTCTGTCTGATGGCAAGCATGTCAGCAATGATCCAGTCAGCTACAAAAAAAAAGAGGTTAGTTATTTTAATAGTGTTTCACAGAGGACTCTTTAAAGCAGCATATTCAAAATGCTTTACCTGTACATTGATGATTGGACAGGTAGATCACATTCTCTTTGTTCTTTGGTATATCGCCGTATATAACAATCTACACAGAAATACAATGTAGGTCAAAAGTGAGAAGATAAATGTCGCAACAGTCATCAGTATATTAAAGTATTCTTCAGGGGAGCATTTTTTGTTCTTTTCAAACAGCCCTAGTTCAGCACTTTTTTTTCAAGTGACAACCAAACGTGGGATGAATTTATTAAGCATCATCTACTGATGTGACCTTTGGTTGAGGACTTATTACAGGAAATTTACAGTACTAACGACATGGATTACCTTGTTTTCTACACACCCTAACGTACAAGAACACCAACTGTGCCAGGTGTGGTAACAATAGAGCAACAGAATGCAGATTTTCTTGTTCATCAGCCTGACAATCTGGTTCTAGGGTGGCACCCCAACACGTACACAATTTTTTTTTGCATTTACATCGTTTTAACACAATACAGAAACAAACTAAACTGAGTGTTCTGTTAAGTTTATTGTGACATGTTATTGCTTAAATTAGAGTACATATTTGCAGAAAGAGATAATTTCACTTTAAGATCACTTACCTCCACTCCTGTGTAGTTTTCAAAGAAGAACAGGACCATACTCTGGTAGATACAGTACAGCCGGTCATCAAGCCTGTGATACAGTCTCGCTGGTAAAACACTTGACAGTAAACGCCAGGTACCCCAGGACAGCAGATATGCTGGAGCTGTCCCCAGCATGATAGTGGCTGGTAACCAGTACCGCAGCGAGTATGTGTGCACCACCAAAGAGAGCAGCATGTTTCTACCTCTGGCTGTTCTTAAATCCCTGCTGGACTACACTCAGTGAACACTGTGTGTTAATTCACAGTGCAGCCTATCTACCCCCCACCACAACTGGCCTACTTTCCCCACACCTGTCCTGACAAGTCAGCATAAGAAAGTGAGAAAGCTGCAGTAAGAGAGAAGTGAACAGCTAGTCGGCTAAAGCTAATTTTAACCTTGTGTGCAAAACGTAGTTTGCAAGCTCGGTAAAAGCGCTAAGGTAAACTCATCCTGTAATTCATAAAAACAAAATAAACCTCAGTTATCGGAACAATACAGACATCCCAGAACAAACCGGAACACGACCTCAAACCGAACTCCATGCATTAATTCTATAAGTTAAAAAAAGCGTTAGCCTACAACTGAACGTGTTTGCCAAGACAGGAAGTTTCACCTACCGCTACATTTAACATAAACTACCTGCTCTTACGTGTCAACAATGATAAAGTTCAACCTAAAGTCAAATAAAGTGCTCAAATAGAAATATTCTCTATTTTCTCCCACAGTTCTTCATCTTTATCCGGCTAACTGATCACAAACTAGCTTCTAGCAGCAAATGTCACACACGCCTCCCTACGTAACACCACTCCGCAACATCGACGCAGCTGATTGGCCGAGTGACGTAAAAATATGAACCAATGGGAATAAGATATACCGCGACCTTAGTGTGTTGCCATATTAAAGGAGCATACCGTCTCTTTCCCCCTTTTCCACTAAATTTAAAGCCCCATACCTCAATTCAATGTCATGCAGTGAATTTATTTTCTTAAATTTAAGTTATGACAAGGAATTCAATATGACACAGGTGCACATTTTGGTAATATTTGCACTACAGGAGGACAGATAACAGAGGTGTGGTGAAATCCACTGTGCTATCAGTTATATTGTGCTGACTTCAACACTGATAAAGATATTTATTTTACCAGGCTAGGCCTGATAAACTGTCCAAACATTTGGAAAAAGACCTGTAAATATTACCAGTATATACATGTAGTAGTTGTTTAAATATAGCATGTTTTTTATTTATGCTTTATGAACCTATAAAACTACATGTCTTGGATGAACAAAATGTTTCAGTAACACTAACAGCAGTACAATATAACTCCACAGCTTGTCAGAAAATAAGAAAACCAATGATAAAATAAAACTAATTTATTAATTATGATAAAACACAGTGATAAAGTGACTTGGCAAGAATTTCTAAAATCACAGCTATAAATGAAAAACAATATCACAGTAGTGGTTGCTACAATAAGAAGAAATATACAAACAACAGATACACTTAAAGTATGTAAAAGTAGTTTTTATGTTTCACAGTTACACAGTTTTTAAACACTCCATAATTCTGAGATGTAGCATGTTTCTATGGTAATCAGGGACTAAAAAGTATGAATAACTGAATATTTGAGAGGATTTATGTAAAGCCTCTGAAGATACTTGCACGCCAAGATGGTAAACCTGCATAAAACATTTTACTGTATAAAATAAATTAAAAATCTATAACCTTCACAGTCAAAAAAGTATTAAGCAGCAGTCACTCCAAGGTGTAGCTCTCATAGGACAGCTGCTTCAGATGTGTGATACTATCTGTAATAAAAACACACAAAAAGGGAGAAACCGAAATGAGAGGCATGATAAATAAACTCCCACATTTATCGCAGTGATAAGCAGAACGAATCTCACCCAGGACCCACTGCTCAGACAGAATCCTGCTTCCTTCTGGTCTTCTGCCGTTGTACTTCCCAATGCAGAGGCCCGCCTGCCGCACAGTTCTGCAGACTGTTCCTCCACAGAGCTCGATCAGCTCCACCAGACTCTGAGTGGGCGGCTGGGAGTGCTGAGACACAAACATAGGTGGCTGCCCTTGGAAAAGGTCCTGCTGGTGCTCCCCTGCAGACAGGTGCCTCTGGAGGCGACATATCTGGGAATGGAAACTGACAGTTTAACACCTTACTGCAGCACCATTCCTTCTAAGGTCAGATCAGGGCTTAAGCAAGCTTCTCTGTTCAATATTTGATCAGTAAACATTTCCAGAATTTAGCTTCATCTGATTTCCTGCCATCTGTTAGATGAGACTACAAATTTTTGTGTTCTAAATTAAAAGTTGATGCAAAAAGGTGATGCCAGTTAATTTAGTATAAAGACATAAAGAGGCAGCTATACTTGCACAAAATCCACCAACAAGAACCTCTGGGGCTCCTGCTCAGAGAAAAGCTCATGTTTTAGCATTAATATTAAATGTGAATCAGCTATATTCCAGAGGTTTTCCTATGATATTATTAACTACCTGTGATTTACCAACTGTGATATGAGACATGTAAAACTCTGGATTGTTGACAGACATAGCTGGCATACTTCCTAGTATTCAGGAGTATTCAGTGTTCAGGAAACCTTCATGTCTTGAATGGAAATTCAAGTTTCCCACGTTTAATGGATGTGTCTAAAGTGAAATATTTACTTTAAAGTGAGGAGCCTAATTTAGAACTCTTCACAGCCACAAATGTTTATACCTTCCAGCCAGTTTTATTATGAAGTACTGAAACTAGCCTGAAGGTGGCTGCCAGAGTGCAGCAGAGGCTTAACAACAGAACCTGAAATGCCACTAGTGAAAGACTAATGCTACCATGAAAGCCTATTTAAATATTAAAGCCTGTTTATTAGTAGAATGAACAGTTTACAGTGGAATATAATGAGCACATTCTAGCTATTTTAATTAACCTAAAATTAAAGTGAACAATGATCAGCTCTACCTCTAAGTTGAAATTGCAACAAATCTGTTTAGACTGGTAACTCAAAGCTGAAGTATACTGCCATCCTATGTGCCTGGTCGTATTTCTACAGTCCTTTCTGTTGTCAGGGTGTTGTCAGCTCTGTCTGACTCAATGAGAGCATGTGAATCTTTGTGAAGGTCTGTTTCTGAGGTGAGTTTTGCTAAGTGCTGCTCTGAGCCATCACTACAGGCATGCTTTGTATCCCGCAGGGGTCAGTTCATAAACTGAAGGAGACAATCTGCTCTATTCTAAGTCAAATGCCTAAAGAGAGAAGCTTTAGGGTTTAAAATCTTTGTCAATGTTCACACAGGTTTCACTTTAGGTCAAGAAAGCAGGGACAGGTCAGAGGTTCCAGCTTAACATTAACCCACTTTTAAGGGAATGATTGAATCCCACATGTGAGGTCTTCTATAGGAGGAAAAACAGACACAAGACAAAAGATAATCTATACGACAAAAACAATGTAACTCTGCTTTTAACAACACTCCTGACAAGACTATGAAAGTGGTTTGAAAATATAGCATTTCTGTCATGGTTTGCCAATGTGTAAAACACCAGGCAGGCAAGGACAAGAACCTCCACTCTATTAGACTCCACTGATTGGACTTTAACACTGATATTTAGTGAAAACACTAACAATGAAGTCAATAGTTGCTCTGCCGCTGAAAATAAACAATTCAAAACACATAAATTAGCATCTTTTAGCTTCAGTGTCCGTGAACTCTTGCTCTTGCCAACTTTTCTCCTTTCTTTTTTTTTGATTCTTCATAATTATCTCAGCTGGCCCACAACACACTGTAACACTCACTCCTTTAGCTCTGAACAAGTCTAAGGGTAGAAACAAGTCTGTTTTTGCATAAAATAGATGCCTGTTGGTGCCCAACAGTGACATTATGACAGCAGAGACTGATCCAAAACAACAAAATCACATACCAGAAAGCTTAAGTAAAACTGCAGTTCAACAGTATAAGGCACCCAAGTTGTCATCTTTGTCATTTGGTACATTCATGTAGTGAAATAACAGCTATTTAAACTGCTGTAATATGACTAAAATGTTCATTAAATAGCTAAGCTGAAGCATGAATGCTGCATTTGTGTGCATAATTGTGCTGGATTTTTCATATCTCCAGAGAATGGTTTGTGAAGATGCCAGTCATAACAAGCTGTCAGTGATAAACACTCTTGAAATTGTTGAAGCTTAAATGAATTGCATTTTATTGTGCCAGCGGCAATAATGCATGTGTTGTTAAAATGGAAAAGGGCCACCTCTTCACTCTGACAACCTGATCGATACACCTGTCACCTAACAGTGCAGTTACATTTTTCTTAGTGTGCAGAGTGGAAGCAGTAACCAGGCTAGAACACATGGACGGTCACAACATGAGGGAAGTGTGTGCTGCGTGTTGTATACATAAGATGTGGCTCGATGATGAACTCAATGAATGAATGGTCCCTGGAAGTGATGTCTTTCTAACTGAATCACAGTGTTCTTCCTTCCCTCTCCTGTGCTTTTATTAACCATAAAACAAAGTGACACACAAACACACAGACGCAGATGAATCGGTATTCATCCAAAGCATCTGACAAAGTCAATGTTTTTGGAATGACGACAAGTCCTTCCTGTTTGGTAATGTGCCTTAAATATGTTGCATTTCCTTTATACGGTAACTATTACATCAGCCTACTTCCTACAATTCTGTTTCTATATTACTGCAAAGAGCCGGTCTGAAGTTTTCCTGTCAGAGAATGAAATATGCAGCAACTTAAAGGCAGCAATATCAAGAGAAAGCTTCAGTAGATGATAAAACACAGTACTGCATTTTCACTGACTGCAAAAACATGCTGCAATTACATACAAAAATCTAAACTTGTTGTATGCAGTATTTTGATTGTAACAAGTAAGGTGTGTGTGCGATCACCGTATGTTTTTGGGAGCCAGCCTTGAAATTTTCCAGTAAACATAACCCCAGGGTGATCCACTTCTTTAAGCCACATAAAAAAACAAGTTACAAACAAAGCATTTCAGGCATGTTGTTTACGAAGGATGTCTGCAAATACGCCTCTTAACAACAACAGAACATGCCACAATGATGTCCGTGGTAAGTCAGGAAAACAAAAATATTAGTTCAATTTAATCAGTTACCACTTCACACTTAAAAAATAATGTGAAATCTGTGTGGGATCACTGTGTTATTTTAGGCAAGTGCAGAAATGAATGGGCCAGGATACAGAAAACACCCACAAGCAGCCCACACATCCAAAACCTGACACAATCGCCAATCTGACAAAGCTGGCTGGACTTACAGAAATACAATATACATTTTTTATAATGAGAAAAAAACAAAGAAGCAAACTCTCCCACTAATTTTGTGGTCAGAAGTGATCAAATGGGAAGTTAATTTTTATACAAAGCAGATAGTATCAGGGGTTTATAAGCCTAAAGGAAGAGCTAGGAATCTTTGGATTGTTTTATGGCATTGTGAAATAAACCCCAACTGAAATAAAAGAAAAAAGAGGAGACAGAGAAGGAGGTACAATGATTGGAGACTATGTGATACTTAAAGAGTTTTTTTATTAACAATGATGAAGGCGTCTTCCTTTGAATATCCCATTCAAAGTGCTTGTGTGTTATTTGGTAGGCTGGGAAATATTTTTCAATGAATGGGATGGACACGGCTACTATCAAAGCATGTGCTGAAGGTGGACAGCTGCATCCTGAGTGACTGTTCAACCGGAGCAGAAAAAAAAACATGTGGGTATTGTAGAGGATATAGTGGAAGATGTGTAGTTTGTGCATCTGCCGCTGTGTGTTGTTTAGCGAGTGTGTACTGAAAAGAATCTCCACTTCACTGCTCTTCACAGTGACTGGCCACAGTGAGGGGGAGTGGTTTATTCTCACAGTTAGCAAGTTTAAACCACTTTAGCAAGTGGTCGGGGGCTTGATGAAAGGAGAGCACATGCAGTCTGGCACCAGTAACCTCAGGACACACTACCTCTAATTCCTGATGGCTTTTTCTCCTCCTACCACTGAGAGGTAATAAAGGGAACCTGCAGAACCTCAGGACAACTGTTTACACTTGGATGGTTCTAGGGAAAGACATCCAATTATTCAGAGAAGATTATATAAACCCAGAAAATCCAAAGGGCTTATAATTGCACTTGACGTTATTTTTAGGTAAACAGCTCTGCTCTGAAGATGCTGAAAGTGGACTTACTAGTTTTAAGTTTCTGCCTTGGCCTGGGATACAGTGCTGCTGCTAAGAGACAGTATCAGATCCAAAACGGTCCATGCAGCTATACATTTCTGCTGCCTGAGCAGGACAGCTGCCAGACCAACAACTACAACTACCCAATTCAAGAAGATGGACCTGTGGACAACGAGTCGACTCAGAGGCTGGAACAACTGGAGAGCATCATGGAAAATAACACACAGTGGCTGCTTAAGGTAAAGATGTGCAGTACAATATTACTATAATACCACTGACTGTAATGGAAAAAACAGAATGTGCAGGTATCTAAGAAACACTGCAATTACATGTAAGAGCACGAATTGTGCTGAAAAGCCTCCACATAGCTGTCAGGGAAAAAAAATCTCACTTCTACTGTAATTTTCGGTGCCCAGAAGGGTCAGGATTTTTCAGAAAACCCAACAACTAGAGTGCATTTTACAAGTAATTTGAATGAAATGTTGTGTAGAAGTACTGAATATACCCCTGCAAATAATCCTCATTTTATGTGATGGACAGGTAGTTTGCACCCAAAATAAATCTCTGCCTCTTGTCAGTGACATTAGCGAAGTTTGGCCAATGCCACAAAAAACCCAAAATACAAGTCTTAAAAAAGATGTGGGATTGTTTGATAAGATTTATGTTTGCTTGCTATCAGGGTTTGAAGTACCAAAAAAAAATCAATAGTCATAGGTTAAAAAAAATTGATTTAATGATGGTGGAAAGACAAAAAATTTACCAAGTGCCTTTGAGACACTTAATCACCAGAAAAAGACACAATGGGTTTGACAACCGACAAAGACGCAACACAGGTGTTCACAGGCGGGATGCCTTCTCTTCTTTCAGTTTGCTGAGCCATTACTTGTTGAAGTGAAAGAAATGCGGCTGCTTCTTTTCTTATCTCCCTCTCATCACTTGTCATTGCACAGCATGATTAATGATTAGATCTAGACAAGATGAGCCAGACAAAGCAACTCACATCTAACAGCATGATCAAACAATTCCTGTCTTAAAGACTGTGATCCTTTTTCACAGGATTCCAACCAGGCTCAGGTGGTTCAACACTTACACACAAAAAACTAATATTCTGCCACAAAGTCTATTTACAAAACATTATAATCCAACACTACATGCAACACACTGATAAGTGACACATTTATAATTAACACAGAAGATTGCTGATCGTATTTAGCTGAACCCGTATCAGCATATTTTGTCTGTATTATTATTTTGTGTAAATATTGTCCAACTACCCCCAATTAGACATCAGGTGATTTAATAGAAAAACAGCTATGGTGTGAAGACCAAAAAGCACATTCAAAGTGCTGGATCAAAGTTAAAGGCAAGACTTTGTAAACGTCTATCATTAGTGCGAGGTGTGGTAAAGTCAGCCATCCCTGAATCACACCTCTCTTAATGTTATGCAGTAAAATATTGATCTACCCTAGTAGCTGTAGACAAACATTTTAATACTAAGGTAGTTGGTTCCAACCTTCAATTCTTACATGTTTACACTATTGATTAAAAGTACAGCTGGGTAAAATGAACTTGCGCCGTGCTGAGAAGGTTTCCGCTCCTCATGACCTTGAGGAGCAATAAACAGGTAGAAAAAGAATTTATTACTTAATCTCAGTAGTGCCTTAGGACGAACGGGGGAGACAGCCACAGAATTAAGAGTGTTACAAAACTTTACAATGGTGCTGTATTAACAAAAATATGCCTTCACAGCAACCATATTTTTCCAATGATCTCAATTGATTAAAAAAAGTTTCAAATCAAGCTTGATTTAGTTTTCACTCTTCATCACATTCTATTCATTTTCTCACCATCTAAAAATAACATTTATGTTTCACAAGCTGATGATAAAAAAAAATTTGCCGTCACCCTCTCGTGTGAACAAGCAACAACAACATCACAAACAATCACTCCTTACTGACGCCTTCAAGGCACACGGAGTAAACAACTGATTAGATCATGTACTGTCAATGGGACATCCTGACAGCCATTCAAATGACAACCTTACACATGTGCGAGTATCCAAGAACGGAAGACAAACAAAATCAGCACTAATTGCAGATGTTCGGTTGTATTTGCATAAAAAAGGTAACATGTTTTAAATATTATTACAGGAGCATTTTTGCATCACTGACTGTTGAGTAAACAACAAAAGTGATTATGCATGTGTATGTGTAGATGACAAAGACATTCAGCGGAAGCTAGTTTCCAGTTGCACACAAGTCACACTGTCATGAAGGATGTAACTCCTCACTCAACACTTCCATCCTGTTTACGAGTAGTGTGACCTGATTGCCACTCAGGAACACCATGCAGGAAATAACTTAATGATTGGTCTTGGTCTAAATTGGGCAATACTATAAGGTAGATGAGACCAAATCTTGCAACGATTTATAATATGTGCATTAGAGTCTCTTCAGAAAGTGTATTCATTATGTCATTACTGTGCAAGGAAGACATTTGTTTCATGTTTGGCCTTCAGAAGAATAAACATTAAACAGTACAGAATAAAGCCTATTTAAAAACCCTTACAATGGCCCAGTTCCGTTAATTTTTATTCCTTAAATAATAATGCAATATAGGTGCGCTGGACCAAGAGGTTTTAGTTACCTCCTGAGAGTTAACTTTCCTCTAAGTAGACAAGTATTTGATCACTCAAAGTCACTGAAAGTTCTTCTTGCATTGAGAAAGTATCGACCTGGAAATAGAAGCTAAAAAAAGACCATGAAAAAACCCTGATTTCTAAGAACTATGATTCTCAGTTCCTGCAGTGCGGACACACAAAAAGTATTTCCTCCAACAGCTGTAGAAACTCTGAAGAGTCCCCATGGACTGAACGCAGTAAATGGTGCTGCATCATTTTGCTGTAGTACTGAGACGGCTCCTACTATCCAAATAGGATGTTAGACACACATTTTCTCTCTAAACATATAAACTAATAAAATAAAACTAATGTTTTGGAAAAACCTGTGCACTGTGAATCTTTGGTGTGGAAGACAAAAACATCTCTCATAAAGTGTCTCAAAGTAACTGTAATTTTTGTGTTGCAGCTGGAGAACTACATACAGGACAGCATGAAGCAGGACATGGTCCAAATCCAACAGACTGCTGTACAGAACCATACAGCCACAATGATTGAAATTGGGACAAACCTGCTGAGTCAAACTGCTGAGCAAACAAGGAAACTCACTAATGTGGAGGCACAGGTGGGTTGCTGCACGTTCTATTTATTTATTGTAAATAACAGTGGAAACACAATGATGTTCGATGTGTTTGCTCTGCTTTTAAAGACCAATGCCTAAAATGTGCTCTGAGACACATTGCAATGAGTAATGTAGCTTCAGAGTGTTAAAAAATAAGCAGAGGGAAAAACAGGCATGATGGCGTCAGTTTATTATTGTGGCTACACGTCAATGACCTTATGTGAGCCAACTGTACAGCATTTCCTGTTATTAGCACACTCGTATTCCCAGAGAAAGGGTCTATCAGTTTGTCACAATCAGACATCCGTCTGTTCAAAGACATCAACAGCTCCATTGGAGACACATAGCTAGAATCCATGTAAACACCCTGCTTTTTGCTGAGTTCAGTTCCTCTGAACTGGGAAATTAGTGGCAAGGTCCCCAACCCCAGAATTTAGTTTAATACGTCACTGTGAAAATACATGGATTTTAAAAGTTTCCCCTGGTCCAGGTATGTGTGCTGTGTTGGAATATGATGTGTTCTATGCTGTCCTGTTTTTCCATCCTGCAAAAGGTTGTCTGTTCACTCTAGAATAGCATTCTGGACTTTCTAGGATTTTTCCAGCTTTTTTTATATCATCTTAGAAGTTGAAAGTTATTTCTGACTAGTTTCTAAAATCTTCCACTTATTCAATCGTTGACTTTACAACAGTATATGATGTAAATGTTACATCATAATCTGGAGTAGTGAAATGTTGGAAGACTTATGAACCATCAAAACTGCTGGATAAACGGTTTCATGTCATTCTTTGGGTTTTAGGTAATTCATCACACAACTCGACTTGAACGCCAGCTCCTTGAAAATTCCATATCAACCAACAAGTTGGAAAAACAACTAATTGTCCAAACAAATGAAATAAATAAACTGAATGACAAAAACAGGTGAGCCTGATCCATTTTTAGGGTTAGTAACTGTAGGGTTTTCGGCTAAGGAAACTCAACTCAACTCACTGCTAAACGTTCTCTGCTTCAGTTTTCTGGAGAAGAAAGTGGAAGAGATGGATGAGCAGAGGCAGGTAGAGCTGAAGATGCTTCGAGAAGAAAAGGTGCAGCTCCAGACTTTAATACTGAGACAGACCGCCATCATAGGCAAGCTAGAACAGCAGCTGCTCAGAGTCTCCTCCAACAACACCATACTACAGCAGCAGCAGCAGGAGCTACTGGACACAGTGAACAACCTCATTCACACCATCTCTGATGGCTCTACTGGAAGTGAGTCAAAGATTGAGACCTCTGTAAACTCTTTACCATATAGTTGTTAATAAAAAACTCTTTAAGTATCACATAGTCTCCTCTGCCAGATCAATCGCAGATAGAGACAACTGTAGTAGCCAATGAATATTTGCCAAAGTCAAAACATTTTAAAAGAATACTTTGGCACAAAAGTTAATTTGCTGCATGTCCCACTGAGTTAGACAGGAAGACAATACCACTTTTGTATGTCTATTCTTGGTTACGATTATTATTATTATTATTACACATATAATTAAACCACTTGAAATACTTCTGTCATTTACATCAGTGATGAACAGTGAAAAAGGGGGTGCTGGGCTTTGGGCTTTTCCTCATGGCAGTCGCGCATGCATCTGTCCAGATTAACATGCCATTTTTCTTCTGCAGAGACCAAAACTGCCATGATGCAGGACAATCCTACCACATACATGGACTGTGCTGCTGTCTACAAGTCAGGAAACACTCACAGTGGTGTTTATACTCTCACATTACCCAACAGTACAATGGAGGTTAAGGTAAAGAAAGACGTATTTACGTTTTACCCTAACTGAGCCTGTTACTAGAGCGGTCAGAATGACTCCGCATGTATTGTATGCCTGAGTGCACACCTAAATAAATGTCATGGCAGAGCACCGAACATGCCCTGACCTACCCTCAATTACACGACCTTGTACAACATCATTCATTAAAAAAGTACAGGGTAGTTAAATAAAATATTCTTAGACTTCTGTTAATGATAGGCATGCTTCAGCTAAATCTATGATCTCCTTAGATACTTTTCAGCCAGCTTCCTTTCCAAACCCTTTCTCTGTAAAATAACAATAGTTTTAATTAAACTCTAATAAGGCAGTATTGTTAAATTACACATGAGCATAAATTCTTTACCGAGCTCAATTTTTTTAATTATTAATCACTGCAACCCCTTATTCCCTCGTGTTTGAAGGCTTTCTGTGACATGGAGACAGATGGTGGTGGCTGGACAGTACTACAAAAACGCTTTGACGGCCATGTTGACTTTCACCGTACGTGGCAAGAGTACAAAAAGGTAAAAAGCTAAAAAGAAGAAGAAAATTCTTCCCTCACAAAAATATAGCCTAGGCTACGGTTTTCATTCCAAATGCACATAACAGTGGCCAGATTTGGTCAGGGCCTTTTCAGGACATGAGGAAATTACTAAATGCTCTCCTAAGAAAGAACACAAGCCAACACGCAGACCTTGATTTGTGCTATCTACAGCAGCAGATTCAACCAAAGAGGATTTTTCTGTTGGACGAAAAAATGTTCCTCATCATTATAACAATAGTGACCAGCACTGACAATGCTAAGTAGAACATAACACTGTGGCACACAGTGTGATTTCAACAACTAAACATTAAGTAAAGCATGTAATTTCCTACTACAATGCGGGTTCAGTTAGAACTGTATAGTTTTCTGATGATGTTTGTATTGAAGTCTAAAAACTGTGCAGAATACAATTCTCCTCTGTTGGTCTGTTCTTTTGTTAATCAAAAAGCAATCTCTGCATTTCTACTAACAGGCTTTCCCAAAGTTTGATGTTTCTTTTGTGTCTTTCTAGGGATTTGGAGAACCTTCAGGTGAATTTTGGTTAGGAAATGATTTTGTCTCCAGACTGACAAATCAACAGATGTACAAACTAAGGATCCAGCTAAATGACTGGGAAGGAAACTCAGGATACTCACAATATGATCAGTTTTCTCTTGACAATGAAGCACAAAATTACAGGTATATTGTCCTGACACCATCAAAGACATTTTCCTTATTAATAAATATGTAGCATATAGAGTTTTTTAATGTTTGGCGCAATATTTCACAGTTCGTGTATTAAGGACAGAGAAGCCCATCAGCAAATTATGCTTCCTTCTTATGATGTTTTTGAAGTCTATCCTGAACACATAACAAAAACTGATTCAATTCTCAACTAAGAAACATGATTAAAGCACAGCCTCAGAACTCAACAGCCCAGAGAACTCAGGGCTTTGCAATTATTGCAAAGAAACTGTGTTAACACTCAACCAGACTATAAACAAGTGCATTGTTACAAATTAAAAGCATCTATGAGGCGCCGTCTTTAGAAGACGTCTCGTACCTCAGTACTGAAGCTAAAACTTACAAGCCTGTATTATTTCATCTCAAAACTTTCTTGTATTTTCTAAACGTCTGCTCTGCCTCTGACTGTCATGTTAATGTTCTGCAGTCAGTTCATCGGCAACAAGGATGAGATGACACTAACAGTGCCTGTGGAGATTTTGGACAGAATTGTCTCTGCTTGTATCATAATGAAGCATAAGAGTTTACACTAAGTAAGAAGTAATTACACAGTCTTTTATAATTTATTCTGACAGAGTTTCCCAGGGCCATATTGTATTATGCCTGGAAAATACTTTGAAAAGACATAAGTGCTGACCAGTGACTAAAAGCAAGACACATAACAGAAATTCCTCTGGATGGTGCCTCTTGCCATTTAAGACTATATACTTCCTCAAAATGATGTTCTGGCATCAGCCCAAAGCAAATGTTATAAAGCTGGTCAGTGTCTGAAAAATAGGAAGTACATAAAATGTCTTCATTTTTTGACAATAAGTCTGCAATTCCTGGCAACAACACAAGCTTCAGATGTATTTTTGTTTCCAAACCTAAGCTGACTTCAGAAGTGGAATGGATACTTCCTTTCAGTTTGACAAACAGACCTTGAAATGCCCCAAAAGTTCTTTTCGGGTCGTGAGTTTGCTTAACTATCCGTCAGTCTGCAAATCATTGGTTCAGTAATGCCAAACAACTAAGGAATATCTTAGTTAGAAGGCAATAGACAAATCATGTGACGTGAAAATTCACATAGGAGAAAACTATTTACGGGTCCTGTACTAGTAAAAGCTGCAACAAAATAACTGTATGAGAGCTGAGTGCTGCCTTTGAGGAACAGCAATCATGGACTTCCTCCTCCTTCATTTTTCCTTTTCCATTCTACAGGATACACCTTAAAGGCTACAGTGGAACAGCAGGCAAAATAAGCAGCATCGGGCAGCCAGGAAGTGATTTCAGTACAAAGGATGCAGACAACGACAAATGTGTTTGCAAATGTTCACAACTGACAACAGGAGGTAAGAAACACATTTTTCTAAACCAATTGTGATTTAGAAACATTTTGCTGACTGTAAAGAAAATAGAATAATCTTGTCAATTAATGATGGGTACTTTGTTGTGAAACATATTCCCACCCACACAAATCCCGGTCTTCACCCCGACAAATATTCAAGGGCATTTTAAAGGCTGCAGTACTTTTGTGGCGATGTCAAAGAGCACAATTAGCTCAGACTTAATCACTGATCAACTCATTGGGGAATTCAGCCCCTACAATGGCTGACATTAATAGCCTGGGAAAAGAGCTTTTCCCTCTCTCCTCTTGTAGCTTAAAGGTCCTCCTCCAGTCCCCTGTAAGTGACTCTGCTGCCAGAAGTTTGCCTCCCTCTGTGTCAGGGTCTGCCAAGTGAGCATGAAAGCATGAAAACCCCAACCCTATCCCTTTTTCCCATGAGGGGTCTCTCACAGGGAACTCCACAGACAAAATATACACAATTGTGACTGTGTGGCACTGGGTCAGTAAAAACAGTACAGTTGGACAATATGCTATTTTGAACAAGCAAAGATTATGTAACAAAAATGCATTTTAAAAGGCAAACCAGCTGCAGCATTATATGTTAACATTACAAGGTCTCTGTCCTGCTCTCCCAATACAAATTATGTGCACTTGCAATGTGTACAGATTGAAGAAATTTACAAATCCTAATCTCCAATTTTGCCCTGTGATCATGAGAAATCTTCTATCTCACTGTCTACTACTTGCTGCAATCAAAATCTCTTTCTTACACACAGCTGTATGCAGTATTCTCTTTGACAACATTGCCTTCAAATGTTTTGATATTCTAGGATGGTGGTTTGATGCCTGCGGTCCATCCAATTTGAACGGGATGTATTACCAGCATGGCCAAAACTCAAACCGCTTCAATGGAATCAAATGGTACTACTGGAAAGGCTCAGGCTACTCACTGAAGTCCACTACAATGATGATCAGACCAGCAGACTTCTCAGGTTCCCTTTGAACTGTCACTTGCTGATAAAGCAAAGTGGGAAGGAAATTCTGCCTTGAGCAACAAATATCAAAACCAAAAACAATTATCTCATGGAATCCAAAGCACTTCATGGAAATATTTTTTATACATCTTTGTGCATGTTTAATATTTGAATCAAATGTTTTGATAATTATAAAAGTGGCTCTCGTACATATCTAAATAAAAATACTTATGATGGTGGCATGTGCAAATAACATTTAGTCATTAATAGCTAGCTAAACAGACAGGAGAGGAAAATGTGACATCAATTTTAATATAGTTTAAGCACCTGTTTTCGCTCCCCATGTAATTGTTGTACAAAACAGACAGATGGTACAATATGCAGATAAATAATTGGCTTAAAGTGACTTTTATGTGTTGTGGGCAATATTCATTTTAATGTCTAAAATGCCACAAAAATGTTTCTCTTAGATAACATTATTTTTGCTCCAGAGATTGTATGTACATTTGCTGTTTAATTTATATGTAGATTTTAAGGATATTTATCTGTATTATATACATGACAGAGATGTGTTACAGATAGTTGCTAGCTACTTATTGATTTAATTGCACAAAAAAGTTACCTTTCCATGTGCTTGTACATGATGTTGATGACCTGTATGTAGTGTTTTCAGAAGGTATTTTAGTCATAGGTTTTTGTAATGTTTCTTTTAAAGCTACAACAAGCAGTGTTCATAAAAAGGTTAAACAAACAGGGATGCTGGTCAGCAGCTGTAGACTATACTGCTCTCCCAGCTGTTATATACCTGAAGTTGAATATTAAACGCCATCCTCAAGGCAGAGAGCTTAACTCTGATGAGTCAGATTTAAGCCTTCAGTCCATCCAACAAGAATGAACAGCCTGCTGGAACATTTTTGGCATCTAGTACACTACATAATACATTACGAAATGCTGCAAATGTTTGCTTTTTGTTTTTGTTTAAAAAATACAAAATTGGCATGATGATTCAGGCATAGGAAATACATGTTAATATTTCATGGCAGAGTGAATACTGAGGAGAGATCAATTGAGAATCTACTAATGGATCTAATAGATGCATATGTATGGTTACTTCCTATTGATCACACATCCACAAATTAAAGTAATTCATCAAAATGATGTAAATCTCCTGTCAGTATATTATAGCAACCCTAGGGTCTTACATTGGAAAACAACATATACAAATATATATCTTAGTACCAATCCACTGAGACCACGTATTTAAATATCATTTGAGTCAGTTACTGCTAATACTACTAAATCTTTACCAGTATTAGTGACAAAAGAAAATGCCACATGCTCCATGGGGAACAAGGCCTGAATAAATCAGGGAAGCATGTGGTTTGTCAAATTCTGTATGGGCCCTTAAGAATAGAGGAATGGAAGAAATGCCGTTGGGACATAAAAATATTTTGTCTGTCACAACAAAAGCCATCATGTAATTTCAAGAGGAAATATGCTGAAATTTGTCTAGATCAAGACCACATGTCTTTCCTCGCAGTGGCAGGAGAGGACAGTGATTCATGGATGACAAGTCCAGGAAGAGGCAACATCCACATATGACACAGGAAGCTTCAGAAAAACAGGCAGATTGTAAATGAATCACTGTTAACCAAAATGAGCAGGTTGTTGTCCAGCATCATTGGTTTTAGTTTTACTACTTTTTTGTTTGAGTCTTAAAAAAGTGTTATTAATCACATTCTAACTATTACTTGTTGTCACTAGTCTGACTCAGACATTTTTTACTAGTGTAATTTGACTACTGTCTGCACTTACGGTACCTGTGCTGCTGGAAAATGGTCTGAGAGTTCATACGGTTCCTCTGGAATCCACTGTCTTTGCTCCAAACACCAGAGAATCTAATTGAAGAAAGCATATTTTAAAGACAATTAACTCTAAATAACAATATGCAATGGCCTAATAACTATTTACAACCAAACATACCCATTCAAAAGACAGGATCCAGCAGCCACGAGCTATACCCAGCAGAATATTGAGAGTCCTTCTGGGTTCCCCGGACACGACATGAGTTGTGCTTTCACACACTTGGTCTACAATTGCAAACCCACCCAATGATTCCACCACCTGAATCACTGTGTGCTGCTTCCTATGAAAGATTTAACAAAAAAAATCATAATTTTCACCAACACATGAAAATTAAGGTATATAAAAAGCATTCATCAATCTGCACTTACTCAGTGGGCAGGCTCGTCATGACCAGCGTTCTCATAGCCTGCCACAATGACAAAACACACAGGGGTAAAAGGTTTTTAGAACCACATTACAGTTCGGATTAATGATCAGAAACTGCTCAACAAAAAAGTACAAATAACTGATTAACAGTGTCTGTGGTTAATACTTTGCATCTCACACCTTTTTTGTAGGAACAATATACTGTGTCACAACATTCACATATATTGCTATATAGTGTTAATAAAAGCACATTATTTGTATCCTGGCTTTGGTTTTCTAGAAGCAGAAACCTGTGAGCTGTTCCAATTTGCATATTCGTAGGCAGAAAATACTACTACTACAAAAAAAAGACACCTGGAAATTGAATAAAAGTTGTAGTACAGCCATGTACGTTGGCACCCATACAACAAGGCACCATCAACACAAACACCTGAGCTACAGTAACAAACAGGACCACCAGGCCCTTCCTGCCTCATATCTGGTCCCCCAGCTGCGAGTCAGGGGTTAAGGCCTGTTGAGCACAGTGCTGCCAAAACAGAACGAGAGCCGCACCCACGCCTGTCAAACATCACATTATCCCTGACACGGCAGGTTGGGAAGTCACTGAATGGGTACGTCACTGCCTGGTTGTCCTGCCAGAGGTTTATTTCAAAGGCAAATGTTGATATTCCAATTAGTTGATGAGCTACAACTGTGTTACCTTCTGTTGACACCCCTGGACTGAAAAAAATCCAGGGGTGTCTTTCAAACTAAGTCAAACAAATCAAAATACAGGCAGCAATTCACAAGGTTCCTCAAAGGGGACTTTGGCTTATCTTATACAGTGGACATGTTCTGGCACCAGTACAAGAGCCAGGCACTGAAGAATGAGTTGCACATAATAAGCCTTTGACAAAGAGCTGGTGTGAACTGCAGCACAGCCTCTGAGCCCAAACACTCCCAGTACAAATGAAGGAAATTCTTCACAGTATGACTAGGACTCCTTGATGGCTCCTATTCTACGCACATTGGAAATGACTTTAGACAATCAAACAGAGATGGGGTCCCTAGAGTGTGCAAAACCTGAGAACTGGAGTGGTGTTCAGCAAGGGAATCTTCTATAATTATCAGTGAATCATATGACATATTCTGTGTTAAATACCTGCAATTTGAACACCCCTAAAAGTGTTAGCAATCCACAGCATATCTGCACAAAAGAATTGAAAATGAAGCCTTCACCATAATATTGATAGCACCAGGAGAACAACTACAACCTCTCTGTAGCCAGGCTAACCAAAGATAACCAATAAAGTAACCCCAGAGGGGGATATGACATCATGTTTGGCTTTGTTTTTATGCTACAGCTTGTTGAGGTTATCAGTGTAACGAAAACACAGCCCAGGTGCAATTTCACAAGCAAGGAAGTTGTATGCTACCATCACAGAGGCAAAACACAGGAAACCCTCAGGACTACACAGAAGCTCTTAGCTACGTAGATGTGTCAAATGCCCAGTTATGGAAGTGTATGAGCTTACAGAGGAAATACTTAAGAAAAGGAATTTCTCTTTCTCACACACATTAAAGGTTTTGTTTACTTCCTAAAAAAATATTATTAAAAAATTAATATTTTTTGAAACTGTCCTTTTTTATATAAGTAATGCAATGTACAACAATCAGACAACTTGCACAACAAAGTATACAAAACAGTATCAAAGAAGGACATTTGTAAAAATAAATGCAAACAAATAACTAATCTTTCAACTCGTAGCATCCTGTTTTTCCATATTCATTAAACCATGGGTACTTAGTGCTCTTTAAATCCAATCATTGGCAGAAAGTATACTAGACCTTTTATTTCAGTTACATTTAAAAACAAGCATGGTACTCTCTTACCGTTGTTTTGTTAACCATTTTCTGAAGACACACGCTGACTTGTCTGTTGGGATTTTCTTCAGCTTCGGAGGGGACCTCTGTGAAACCAGCTGTAACTGTGCATTCATTTCCTTTACCTACATTTGAAAACAAGACACACAATTTAAAACAAAGCAGAGAGGGGGGGGGCATCTCAGTGAAACTATCACGCAGCAGGTACTGCTGTTCTTTGTTTGTGTTCATGCCATTTCCTTTACATCAGGCTAAAAACATAAATGTTACAACTTCAATCACCACAGTTGAGTAATATAAATTTAACCGAGGCTCATATATTTATAAACATGCAAAAGGTTAACAACAGTAATGACTTCAACAGCAAAGAAAGCTTAGCTTTTAATTATGATCAGGCAATACAAATCATGTGCTTATTTGCTGTCCAGTTTAAGTCTAGTAATTATGTTCAGGGTCTTAAGGCCTCAGCATACAAAGGGCAAGGCACATGTCAGCAGTCTATCGCATACTGTCTGAAAAAATGCATATATATGCGAAAATTGCATTTTTTTTTAACTGTAGAGATAAACTAGAGGAAAGCCATAGAAATCTAAATTGCAAATCTGGCCTTTGAAAAGACACAGACATGATATTACAAAAACAGTTGTATAAATGGCCTCATTTATTTATTTATTAACCTCTTTGATGTGACATCCAGAAAGAAAATAAAAATCCTTCATACAGGCTTGGCTGAGTTATTTACTGCCTGAAACAATCATTATGTTGCAAATCACATACAACACCAAGGATTATGAAAATGAAAAAAACCTACAATTTCATGAGACGTGTACTTTGTTTTGCTCAGTTCATAATGATAAATATGACAGAGGAACTCTGGGTACTGACTGTGCTTTCTAAAGTCTGACATCCTCGCACTACTCACTTTTCAAGGTGTGAGAAAGAACATCAAAATCAGAGTTTTCCTGCAGCTCTGCTTTATCTTCTCTTGACTGAACTAACGATGATGATCTTCTCCGTTTTAATGTATCACTTGCAGTTTTAGTGGTGCATGTAAATGCCAAAGTACTTTGTCTTCGTCTTTTATTCATTAATGTTACATCAGTACTTAGACTATCCAACACAGGCAGAGATTCTTTAACATCCGCTTGATGAGGCTTGTTTCTTGCATCAGACTGCTGATGATGGACATTTTTTCCACTCTGACTTTCATCTAGCTTCCTCTTTTTTTTAGTTTCAAAGCTCTCACTTCTCCTTTGCTTTCTCTTCACTGGGACAGGATCCAGTTCAAAAGGTATCTGAAGGTCGTTGCCCACAGGTAGGTTTGGCAGAAGCTGTCTTTTTGATCTCTGAAGGTGGTTAGCTGGAGAGAAATAGTCCTCAAACACATCCTCATCTCCATCAGTGGTGTCTAAGGCAGCACTTTTAGACTCCCCTGATAGTGAAAAAGATTTCACTAATGCAGAAAGTGACAGTCTGGCTCGTTTGGGTGTTTTCTGTTCCATTTTCTGTGTTGGGTCAGCAGCTTGTTTTAACATGTCAGCTTGTGCAACACCTAAAGTGACTGATGAAGAAGGATTCAAAGTGTCAGAATAAATACGGGATTTAGTCTCTGTAACAGATTTAGCAGCTGCAGTTTTTTGCTTTCCCTTTTCAGATTTATCAGGTAATGAGCTAGATGATGCTGTCTGACTTTTTTCTTTATGAAACTCCTTACTGCTTTTGTCCTGACAAGGGCTTTCAATATCTACAGATTTGTGTTTCTCTGCTGCCTTCCTTCTAACAGATGTCCTTCGTGACATCTTTTGTGTATTCCCTTTTCTATCTTCTTTCTTTGTAAAGTCAGGACAGTCAGACATAGCGGAAATCTGTTTGCTTTCTGGCACATTATGGCAGGATGACAGCCAGGGCTTCATAGAATCTTTTGTGTGGGACTGTTGAAAATGGTCAAGGTCTCCAACATCAAGGTGTGTTCTCCCTTCTTCCTTATCAGGTGAGCACCCAGGTTCAGCAACAGACGCACTGGAATCGTCATCTGACTGGTTGACTGTGTTGGAGAAAAAATAAGAAAACATTTCAGGCAGAAGCTGAAATTTCACGATAGAGCAGTATTTTTTAAATCAAAAGTATTTCGAGCCGTGGTTTGTTTATTGTTTTGTCTCTTGGTGTGCTGAGCTGGAATTGCAAAGGCTCCTACTGACCCCAGCACTGTGTAAAACCACTAGCAGATGCTCGTCCTTCACAACCTCACACATTCAGATTGTACAACCCTCGCCTGCTGTGAAATGGTGAAGAGGTGAAATAAACAAAAGGCTGGGAAAAGAGCTTCTCATGAGGCAATATAGAGAGTGCATTTCTTATGAGCTGAGTAAATAGGAGCTACTGTTGATCATAAGATCTAGTCTATATAGGATTTTGAGGTTTGTCATTACAACTGCTTGTGATCATATTTGTTTAGTTAACTGATGTCGCCAAATCAAGACAAAGGAACAGAATTAGGCCCACTGCTCTTTATTAATATGCGATTATTCCAAACACAAAGTTTCAGTTCCTTGTGTGTATATGAATGCTTGGCCAAATAAAGATGATTTTGATTTTCCATAGATTATAATTTGATATTGAAGACCTACAGATGTCCAACTAGAACTGAAATCTAACAGATTGTTCCAAAGACTCTTGTTACATTTAAACTGTCCTTTGATATCACATTTCCTAAGTTGGTATGCAGACAAACTACACAACTGTACATTGATCAATGAGAAGGAAATTTTCTTACACATCAGTTTGAAGACAGTTGGTGTGCTCCCGAGAGAAGGATTTAATCCTGGTGGCGAGCAGGATTCAACCATTTGAGAAGCTGAAAGGCAGTGACATTTATATGAATCAGCTGTCATTTCAGAGGCACACAAATGTTTTAAGTCTTTGTTAAACCATCAGCCTCTATGCCTGCTGTTGCACATACCTGTAGGAGAAAGGTTTTCCCTTTTGTCCTTCATGTCTTTCAAACGTTGGGCCATATAATCCGACCTTTTCCATGCAGGACTATAAACTATGCCATTCTCCTCGTCTATAATGATGGGTGACACATCTGTAACTATGAATAAAAAAAGGGTGTGAGATAGAAAGTTACTTTCAAATGCCTGAATAAAAGATTACGATGCAGTGATAACATCTTACCCAGAGGCTGTTTTGGTGCCAGGTCTTTCATCATCTTGTCTAATTTTTTCTTCATGCGCCTGTCATTTTCAGGAGTCTTTACTGGAGTATCTTTTGGCTGCATACACCGATGCTACATGAATCCAACAAAAAAGAATGTTTTAAAAAGGAAGCCACATAAAGTCAAATTACATACTTTAAAGGGAAAACTGCTCAGATTCCCCCCTCTGTGTAGTAATAATAATAATAATAATAATATACATGATATTCATGTATATACATTGTGGTTAAAAACTAATGGATCAGACTGGAGTAAACCAGTCCGACATAGTCTTAGAAATTAGAAAGGAGCTTCTACCAAACTAGACCTACAGGAGGCCGCATGCATCCCAAGCATACCCACAGCAAAAATGTTCAAACAAAGAGGACGCCATTAAAGTTTATATCCAGTTACTCTGTCACAAGTACAAGCCTCTCATGATTGGTAACTGCCTTCTGACAAGTTCTATGGTTGTTGGGTAAAGAATGTTTCCTACATGAAATTACTATCATAAAAGTCAGAGAATTTTCTATTGATTTTCAGTTTTTAGCACCACAAGCTGAGTACCATCTTGTTCCATTATACTGCAGAGACGGCAGAAATCTCTACAGCAGATATCTCCCCACACTGTCACTCGCATCAAAACAATCTAGATCACAACACAACAATAGCTCTGCAGGCAAAGAAAAAATATGTTAACAGTTGTAAACAGTTGCATTGTGTGAATCTGATTACTCACTTTCTTGTTCTTCAGCACAGGATTGCTTTCGTCATTTAAGGCTGGATATAACTCCTCGTCAACATGCATCCCATCTTCATGACACCTGGGCATTATGTCATTAAAAGTTATGAATGATTTTTTGTAATGATAAAAATTAAACATTATTTCATCCAAACTATGTTTAGGAACACAAGAAGTATTATTCTTACTTGCTGACCCACAGAACAGAGACAAGCCGCACATCGCTTTTCTTGGCTTTTCTCCATGTAGCCAGATGACCATTGTTGAAGACAACATGTGTGACTTGTTTATTAAAAGATTTTGTTACCTGAAAAAAAAGCAATTCGTTTTTATAAAGTACACATGTGCCACATCTGTAGCCACAGCACGCATAATGTAGTGAAAATGTTGCCTCACCTGAGCTCCCATTTCTTGCAGCTGCTGAACAAATGGTTTCGAACAATTTGCCATTTTGTCAGAGGACCACACATCAACATAGGCAACAACATCTGCAGACACATCCAACAGAAGCATAACCTACACATCAGGTACTGCCCGACTTCACTTTATTAAAATTATGGTGATGTATAATACCTTTAAGAACTGAGGAGTTGTTGGTTGTGGTCATTATTTGCTTCTTCTGTATTTGAGATTCAGCTGCTAGAGAATCCAGACATTTTATAACACAGAAGATAACATGAATTTTACTTCAATTGTGGCCATTAACTCAAAAATGTACACATGTCATGATAATGTTTCCAATATGTGCTGAATGTTGATACTGATAATATGAATGATAATGAGCATCCTACCATACTGGCTATTCCACCCACTACTGTGCTGCTACTGGTTTTGCACTGATAGATTTAAATCTTATGTATTAATATATTTATTGTATACTGTACCTCTTTACAAAAAACTGCCTCTTGATTGTATGCTGCCAAGTCACCTATTGACTAACCATATCTGAAACGAAAACACAGGCTAAACACAGTGCAGCAACACGTTTAAACACTTCACGACTATTCTTAGACCGGCTAACTCCATGCAGCAACATGTTAAAACACTTCACGACTACTCTTAGATCATTTCGCTTATTGTTCTTATGCTACCACACCATTACCACCGAAGTCTACCTAAGGCAATGTTTCAGTATTGTATCCAAAAAAAAATAAAAATACATCGACTGAAAAGGGAAAGTGGTCGTAATTATCTGGTTATGATAACTTGCACATGGTAAACACAAAAACAAAGTGTATATATAACACCAGCCAAGATATTAATACTTGTCTATTACGTCGCAACCTCCTACATTAACGCTATCACAGTTGCTATTTTGCCATTAAGCTAGTTATGTACGCAACGTAATGCTGCTACATTAGCGAGCTAACCAGTCTGGTGCGTTAAAGTTAGCATCAAGCTGGAGTTGTCAGTCGTAAATAATACTTCCGTTAATGTGCTGAAATAATTATTACACGTATTTTAACCATTGACAGTACACAGACATCATGCAGTGGTTATGACAATTATATTTTAGTGACTGTCGCTTACTTACTTTATGAGAAAGTGACTTTTAACTGAGTAGTTAGTAGTTAGAAAAAACAACGACGACGTACATTGTTCGCGCGTGCAGTTTGTCATGCAATGCATTCTGGGGCAAGGGGCAGCCATTGGCTGATGGGTCGTTACGTCACTTCCAACCCAGAAATAAAACAGCAGGAGCACCGTAATAGGAAGGGTTCATAAAAAGTAAACTCAGACGTCTTTTATGCAGAGACAGCATTCTGCTTCTTCTTGTATGTGTGTTGTGTGTGTGTACATTTTTAATTTCTTTATCAATATTCTATTCACCACACTGTGAGTCAAGGTATTTCCAGCCTGCCCCTCCGTGTCCACAGTGCAGCACAGAATGGACAGGTAACCTGTGGAATTAAAGAACCCTTTAGGTCTGACAGAAGTTTTTTTATCGTGACGTGATACATAGAAATGAGGATATTGGATGGTATTTTACGGATTATCATCCAACCAGCCCCTTTATGACCATGAAGACCCCTTTAAAGGGTCAATTAACCTCAAAATTATTGTTTTGTCCACCTGCCAAAAATGATTAAATATCCCAATCCCGATTTTTGAGGTCTTCATGGATATAAAGGGGGTTGGTTGAATTATATTTTCTTCTATGTGATAGCCGAGAATGAATTCAAGTCATTTGGAGACAGAACTAACCCCAGGAGGGGAGCACACTTTATAGGCAGTAATCTTTTTTTTGGCTGGTTAAAAATCAGCACCTTACAGAGTGTACTGGCCCTTTCTATTGATAAAATAAAATATAATGGTTATTAAATGACAGCATGTGTTTAAATAAAGGAAAGTAAGACCAACAACGATACATTTTCTCCCCTTTATTCATAACCATAAGCACCTGATATCAATACCAGCCTCTATTATTAGACACAGCAGCCTCAGAAATCCTACAAACAAAAGTGTACAAGCATGACAAACTGCAACCTTTACCTGGACTATTTCTGTTTCACAAACTTTACCATTTCACAACTCATCTCATAACTCATAACTCATAACTCATCTGCTATAAGTTACAAGTATGTGTGTGCTGCAACAGTATGGATGAGACAAAGAGCTGTAGCTCAAGCTACAGACACTCTGTGATGCAGCTTTAAGGCTCTGTGCACGCTCCTGTGATGGAAATCACTTTTTGGCACAACACCGGATCAGCACAAGATGGCAAAGAAAATACCACCAGAAAAAGGCTTGATGTAGAAAGGTGTGAAACAAGAGTGGACTTTTTCATAGCTGGTGATAAACTCTTGGAGCAGAAGTGGCTACAAGTAAGTGATGCGATTGTAGCCACATTATGAGCCATAGTCATGCATGGATAAGTGCTGTGCACTGTGCATCGAGGCTTATGTCCCAATTAAACCACTGACCTACAGTTTCACACACACACATTAACATTTATAAATAAACCAATACATTTTGAGTTCTTCTTAACGTGTAAAAGCTCAAACACATTTCACAGCAAGAGCCAGAAGCACAAAAGAGGCATAAATAAAACAAAATACTACATTAATCCACAAGAGATAATATTTAACATGTATGTCCGTTTTTTTCAGGTCCGCATGCTGTACAATTAAAAACCAATATACAGTTAAATATTATATTCCAAAAGTTTTAGAATGAAAGCATTAAAAGTCTTTAAATCAGAACCATCCATCATTAAAACTATTAGTAACACATGTGCTTCATTTACAGGTGAAATGCAGAGAAAGCTGTCAATCAAATGGAAATGGGATGATTTGAATGAATGCATCTGCTTTTGTTATATTCTAATGTGTACCTTGCTTCCAAAAATACTGACAAATGTGAAATTATTTTGAGATATAATGACAATTTAGTATAGCTCTCTCAAGTATAAATATATTACAACAAACAGGATGTAGCATAAATTTCAGACACAGAAACAGCTCATTATTCAGTGCAGTACCTTCTTGTTTTTCATCAGGCTTTTACAATTCATGTTAACGAAAAATTACTGGTCTCAAAACCAACAATGTAGAAGACACTTCACTTTAAACCAATAACAAAATATTGCACCTTAAACCACTGTTAGAGCATAATATTTTCAGTCCTCCATGGAAAGTGTACCTGAATGCTAAATCAAAGCAATCAGCTGGAAGATGTCTTGATGACTTCTAACCCACATGCCTCATCAGTTCTAATAGACTACTGTGAGTCACAGCACTGAAATCAATAAAGTAATCAAAGGAACTACAATGAAGAACCTAAAAGGCTGCTTCATTGCCTCAGAGTCCACTTTGACCCAGACATAAACAGAACAATGCAGCATGTGTGTGAGGCCTTTTTGGATGAGAGAAACCACCTGCCCTTGTTTTAACATTTACATACACACAACAGCTGTACACAGCAAAAAGTCAGTCCCGCATCTGTACAGAAATGTGACTTTTAAGCTGTAGCATCAACTTCAGACAGAGTTGCTCCTGCACTGGAGAGGCACCGAGGTGCGGGACACTTCCATGTGCACTGTGGACATGGGGAAATGCTCACACTCTTCTTCTACTGGGAAACAGCAGCAGCGCTGGAGAACCTCTCTCACCTCTTGCCGAAAGTTGGAGTTGAGAAAGCCATAAATGACAGGGTTGATGCAGGTGGAGGACATGGCCAGGAGGTGGCAGAGGGAGAACAGCAGGTTGTGGTGGCAGATCGGCAGAGCATCCTGGTTCCAGTCTGACACCACATTGAAAATGGTGAGTGGGAGCCAGCACAGAGCAAAGGCTGTTATGAGAGCAACCAGCATGATGTTAATACGGCGGCTGTGGCTCATCCGCTGGCTCTCAGTGGTCCTGGCGCGGTCCAGCATATCCTTGCGTTGGCGAAGGCGCACAAAAACTCTAACATAACAGAGCAGAACCAACAGTAATGGACCACAGTACTGGAACAGCAGGAGCCACGTGGTGTAGGCGACCCTGTGCTCCTGGGAGGGCCAGTGCTCAACACAGGCTTCCATATGTGGGGATGTAGGGATATAAGAGAACAGGGTGCGGTATGAATTAGGGAGCACAGATGTGTTTTTTTGTGTGTAGGAGACAGACTGAGGTGGAGATGCATTGAGATAAGCCTGAGGAGAAGCTTGGTGATGGAGAGGCAAGATTACATTGGCATAAGGCTCATTTGTGAGCACCTGAAAGGCCAAGAAAGGTGAGGAGGTTGAGCAGGCCAGAATCCAAATGAGAGTGACAGTTATGTAGGCCTGATGGATACTTGGTTTCCACCCAGAGGGGTTAATGATGAGCTGGTGTCTTTCTAAAGCGATGAACACTAGAGACAACACAGACACAGTCACAGACATACACTGGATGAATGGCACCAGCCGGCACAACAGTGAACCAAACACCCAGTGGTCCATGAGCGTATATATGACAGTGAAGGGCAGACAGAAGACGCACACCAGAATGTCAGAGAAGGACAGGTTGCAGATGAAAATACTAGTGACGTTGATTTTTTCTCTGCGACGGGTGATGATGCAAATGAGGCCGGTGTTCCCCACCAGCCCCAATACCATGGTGACACTGTACCACACAACCAGACATGCTGCAAGGACAGGAGACATATGGCACTGCTCATCATGCCCAAGAACAGAGAGGTCTGAGAGGAGCTGGGTGTTGTTGCTTGGCCACTCCTGCAGAGACTCTGGCCAGGACTGTTCTTTCTCCCATGGTAGTGAAAGCAGAGCGCTGGAGCTGTTGAAGACCAAAGGTGATGTTGATAAAGACTGCTGGCTTGTGTTGCCACTCAAGGACATCTCATCAGGATCAAACTGTCCATCCCAGTCCTCTGAAAACATGCACCTGAGACAAAAAAGACATTTTGCTCTGAGAACAATCATTCTTCAATGGCTCTGTTCATGTGTGAAAGAAGAGCAGAGTAAGGTTAAACCAGCGAGTACAGTGAATTCAGTGTGACATTTGATGTTCTTCAAATGTTGTAGATTAATTTGTGGTCTCCAGAGGATTAATCCAAAAGGCCTACTTGGTGGTGGCCCGCCTGTCTTTTTATCTAGCACTACCAGAAGGTTGATATTTGGGTTATTTAACTAAATGTCAAGCAACAGCAGCTACTCTAGTTCTCTAAATAATAGCCCACTTTGCCTTATACTTAGGTGTTTCAGTCTATTTCTTAGGACTATAGCACATTAACATTGTCATTGCCTGAACATTTAGCTATCCTATACACACTCTCAAATCAAATTGTTTAATTGGGTCAGTTAGAAAAATTAGGAAAAGTTTTGCTGGTGTCAGATTATCGTGTGTCCATCATAATGGTGATGGACACAAGTGACAGCCTTCAGGACTAATTGGGTTTTTGAGCCTTATCTTGTTATCATATTGTTTATTTTGTTATTTAGTTATCAGTTTATTTCTTCTCTGTCTCTCCCTCTGGTCATCTTCTTTCTTCTCTTCCTCTTCCTCTTTCTCTGCTCCTCCTCAGTCCTTCCCTCTCTCCTTCTGTTCCTCCGCCCTGATTATCAGCTCCTCCCTGATTGTTTTCACCTGTGCCTCACCCTCCTTATTTAAGCCTTGTGTTTTCCTTTGTCCTTGTCGGATCATTGTTTGTCGTCCCAGTGTGCTGTACTCCGTTGTTCCTCCATGCTCCTCTGGTTACCCTTCATCTCCTGGTTAGTTTTGAGTTATTTTACCCTGGTATTTACTTTGTACTTTATGAACTCTAGTTTGCCTTTTGGACTTGGCTTCAGTTTTTTAGGAGCTCACCTTTTGTTCACCTGCTCTCCTCATCTGTATTTAGTTGTTTTGCTGGAATAAAGCTCCCTTTTGTTCCACTTTGATTTTGTCTGCGTTTGGGTCCTTAAACACTCCACATGACACTAATATGAAAGTGTTACAAATTGCAGGTCCCCCAGCAGCCCTATAATCCCATGGGGGGGGGGACTATTTTTATTTTAATTACTCATAATTATGGGTGTGGCAACCTTGAGAGACAGGTTGACTCAAGTGCAAGCTTCTTGCTTCTGTGGCGTTTTTGTAGATAGGCAGACTGTGACCCTGTCAACACAGCGAAAAGGGACTCCAAACAGGTCTTCAGAAACCTGCAGGTGACCAGATGCTCTAGACTCTGGTTGGATGGGCTTCCTGTGAAGTTATGTCCTGTGCCCCAACATACTCTAGGGATGCCTCTGCTAACAGAAGTCCCCAGAGAACTTCATCATCTCACATTTTAGAATCATTTATTACTTTAGGTGATGCGGTCCAATACGCCTGACTTGACAGGTGTTCTTTTTAGAGAATACACCTGGGAAGTCTTCCTTGGAGACTGTGGAAAGAAAAGGCAGTTTCAAACTCAAACATTTTCTATGAGACCTTGTGAGTTTACAAAGAAAGGTAACAAAACTAAATTTTGCCATAATTTAAAGATTAACCAGATACTGAATATACAGTTTTGGGATATGACAATATTTTTATTCTTTATTTTCAGCATTTTGCACAAAGCACCAACACACTAGTGTCAGTATTTTGTCTAACAGTAACAATGACTCTCTCTCATTTCATCTAAGATCTTGTCATCACGCTGCCCACGAATCCTGCAGTCAGGTTTCAAGGCTGAAAATAATAGCTTAATGACAGTAAAATTGCCATGTATTTACACTAGAGCAGAGACTTTTATCTCTTCATGTACACAGTAACTGCTGTTGTACATCAAAGTGAGAGGGCATGACATTGTCAGAATCCTAAAAATGGATTCAAGCTCCCTCCCCCGAAACCTCTGCCATGTGCTGTGAAAACCAGCATCACAAAGAAAATGGGACTGTCACTTTCCATTAACAGCACACACACTTAGCTATCAGTCACTTCACGCTGCATCATTACTAACCTATTCTGTCAGTGTGTTGAGTGAGCTGCAGGCAGGGTGGCACAGGATTGATCATGCTTTGTTCGGAGATGAAAAGGAAGTGTGACGTCACCAATAAACAGATGTAACAAGCAGCTGGAGCATGGCGGAGGAATTTACGGGGAAACAAAGAAATAAGTGCCTGTCAATAGCCACCTGAAGGATGGGATGCTATATAGGATCCACACCCAGCAAGTTGTTGTGTCTCTGTAAGGGCCCCACTCAAGGCCAAGAGCTCTGTAGGGTAAAGAACACTGTGACCTGGCTCCATTTGGTCCATCCTATTCTTTTCTGCCTCAGCAGAGTGTCCTCCATCTCTGGGAAAATAGCTGACATTGAAATGAAGGAATGGCTGAATGTAATTTTCCTTGGACTAGTGTCACCTTGATTTTCTCTTTAAAAGATGTTCTCTGCACTGAATCACAGTGAGAATAATTCTATTGCAAATTCACTACAACATGTGAAATAGGCAGTTATATTTAGTAATATGTACTAAAAGGTTTCTTTGTAATGTATTTTTCATGTATGAAAACTTAAGTTTAAATAGATGTGTGTCAATAAGAAGGGCTCAGTGACTCAATAGACAAGCTTACAAATGTGCACATGCTTGATTGAGAAAAACTATTTACAGTGTAATTACTGTTTTTCTGTCTATTCCCATAAAACATCTATTTAAAAAATGTATCATGTTGCTTCTTTTGCCTACTATCACATTTGCAGCCACACACTCCATCAGTGGGACTATTCAGAAAGAATTGTCTCTCCTCTTGCCTCCTGCCTGAGGAGGATCAGGGTTACAGGAGCAAAAACTGTGCAGTGTGCTCAACCTCGGATAATGACCCGAGCGTCATTGTTCTCTGCTGAGGGTGTCAGGAAATGTGGCTAAAACTTGTCTAGGCATTACCATCATGGATACTCCAGGGTTTTCCAGATAGTACATGATAGATGAATGTAAACCAGGGCTGTATTTCCCCTGGTTTTGCTGCTGAAATTTGAATTAGATACTCCCTGCTGTTGAGTGCTATTGTTTGAATGAACCGTTCACAAACATTTTTTTTTAAAGATGAGACACAAAAACACCTGCATGTCTGGACAATATGAAAGGCAGACAGTCGGGCAACAACATATTTCATAACTGATTAAATAAAGCACAATACTAATTTCCAATTACTGTATTCAATAGATCATTAATATGTGTGAAAACAAAAAATGAAAGACTCACGTGGAGGTGACTGAATAAAGAGTTTCTGTGATGCCAAGATTCTAGATGCCAGAAAACGATGATCGGAACAGGTGCGAATCCACAGAAATGAAAGTTGGAGACGGAGATGAACATCATAGCAACCAGAACGGTTCTGTCAGAGACAGCAGCAGCGTGAGGAGCGCAGCTATAATTGGGCTGTTAGAGCCCTTTGGGAGCTGGAGACCCTCAGAGCATCGAGCTCTGCTGTCACATAGTGGTGGATTCATTCAATTACACCCTGAAAACAACACCTGGTACAAGTGTGAGAAAAGAAACTGAGACAGCACAAATGAATGCTTCATCTTATAAAAAGACATATGGTGTGTTCACAGAGGGTTACACTCTCTTACACTCCACAACCTGGAAAGACCAGGTTTGCTTATCTACAACCAGCGCCTGCTCCTTGGAAACATTTCTCATTTCTGATGTAAGGATCATCATAATGGACACAGGGTCAAGAAAAGAAAAATACATTTCCTTTTAATATAGTTATGCACGAATGAGGTAATGTACAATATCAGTTATCTGGAATGTGGAATGGGGTGGTTACTGTACTATACTGCAGTTTGATAGCACACCTCTTAGACTTCTAACACTTTAATAAATGTGTTAATTTATTCACACGAGTAGTGAGAAAGTAGCCAATTAAATGACTGCTCAGTAAGATTAAAATGGAATTTTTTTATTGCTGAGCCAGTAAAATCAGACCACTGTGATACGCCTGATGGTGTTTTTTGGACATGTCTTCAGAGAAAAACCTGGGATCATCGGGTCTTCAATCGTCAGACATCCTCACCCAGGCAACCCAGAGTAATCAGTCCCTGACTTGTTTCTACGTGACCCACTTCACCATGAATCCTCTGTTTGGATCCATAACCCCACCAGAATGGGATTAGTGAACTGATGAAGCTGCTCCTCCAAGCAGCTTCAAGCACTTGAATGAAAATGAACTGGATGACAGAGAATCTTCATCGCCATGCTGAAACATCCAGGTTTTAAATTGACCCACCACCTGCTGCAAGTGATGTTAGAAAGAAACTGAGCCAGCAAAGATGAATGTCTCAACTTTATTAGTCTGTTGTCAATTTACACACCATCAGCTAGCTGATACAATGTGAAACACAAACACAGGCGTTTCCAGTTGGTGTGTTCACAGAGGGCTACACTCTTTAGTTTTGTCTGATTTCATCACAACCTGGGCAGAGCAGGTCTCCTTATTCACAACCAGCTCACACTCCTCAGGGATATCCACAGTGTCTGCATCAGGAATCCTGAGGAATACAGGGAAAGAAAATATAGCTTTGCACAAATTAATTACCCTCACTTATTATTTTTATTGTATATTCTTGTACATATATTTAGAATAATCATTCACTTTTAACCTGAACTTAGCTAAACATGCTAATATTTGAAGATATAGAAATCTTACCTGCTGCAGCAGCTCAAACCCTCAGCTGTGCATGAACATGCCACGCAGTCTTTCTCCCATTCAGAGCCGAAATCATGCAGCTTTCCATCATTATCCACACACCCTGCATGCAAACACATGAGAGCACTGTTCAGAGGATTTCTAATCATGCTGTGATACATTTGCAGCAGTGACTAATTGCATGTTGATTTGTGGATAGACGCAGTGTGTTAGGTAAACAGACAAATTTGGTTCAAATCGTCAAAGTAGGGAAACAATATGACGACAAAATGTCAACATAACAAGTGTGGTGCTGCAAACTGTAGGCATGTGACTCACCTTTTGGAGGATTGTCCAGATCTTCAACCATTAACTTTTGGAAGCTGCAGTCAGAGTGACACAGGGCGACCAGTCCCATAAAACAAACAAAGACATGAAAGGAGCCCTGGAAGAGCAAACAGAAATGTTCATCAGTGAACACCGTGCAGGGCTGTAGAATTTTAAAGGCTAAATATTCCAAAGCAAGAAAATCAATGAGGTTTTATCATTGAAGCTATTGCATGCAAATTTGATTGATTAATTCCCAATAGTCCAGCACTGATCATAAGGGTAATTTATGTTTTGTAATGCAAGACACTTCATGTAAAAATAAGGTTTGTTTCATTCATTCTGCAGATTTGTTAACTATTACATTTTAGATTTACATTGATTGACTTTAATTGATTAACTTGATTGTAATCATTTCTGTAAAAATAAATTATACTGAATTCACCTCCAGGGAAAACTGGAGTTGACAAACTCAGAAAGCCAAATAAAAGATAAAAATGCAATATAAAAAACTTGAAAACACAAGAACAAAAACTATTCACTCTTTGTGCAGATTTCCTTTAGAGCAAATGATAAAATACGTACCATCTTCAGATGTGATGCGACCAGTCAACGGGAAAAAGACTGTATGAAAATCCTGTAACAAGGTGTGCACTTTTATATACTGTATCTACATCAATATTTGAATAGTGACTTGTATTGATATTTGTTTTAAGGTGGGGAGTTTGATTGCACGCACCTTTGGAATTATAACACTTATGTTCTAATATGATGATGTGTTTTTCACATGCGTGGCAAGACAGCAGTCAAAAAAGTGATGTTAGAAAGAAACAGAGCCAGCAAAGATGAATGCTTGAACTTTATTAGTCTTTAGTCAATTTACACACCACCAGCTAGCTGATACAATGTGAAACACAAAAACAGGCGTTTCCAGCTGGTGTGTTCACAGAGGGATACACTCTTTAGTTCAATCATGAGAGACTCAGCGAACTGAATGAGAAATATTTATTAAGTACAAAGTTTGAATGTGCATTGGCGTCCTAGACCCCGTCGTGAAGACCACATCCGAAAAGGGGGGAAAACGCAAGAGGAGAGGCCGCTGGATCATAAGATCCCCCCGGGGTCTAGACCTAGTGGTGGTAGAGAGCTGGAGGGCAGGAGATAGGATGCCTGAACTGGCATGGATCTGGTTGTGCTTGGGGTGGAGGAGGGTTGCCGGGTTCGATCAGAAGAAAGCTGGAGAGGAGATGGAGACTTTTAAATTTCGTGCTAAATTGGTCAGGAGAGGGATGGAAAGCGACAGCTGATTGGTGAGGGAGGTGCTTTCTATTAAGCTCCTGACTAAGAGAGCGGAAAAGAGGGGGAGTAGAGGAGTGAGGGATAGAGGGAGAAAGATTAGGAAGCAGATAGGGATAAATGGTGAATGATGGGAAACAGAGTCTTCCTGATTGAACTTACGCTAAGAGCTAAATTTTTGTCTGATTTTATCACAACCTGGACAGAGCAGGTGTCCTTATTCACAACCAGCTCACACTCCGCAGGGATATCCACAGTGTGTGCATCAGGAATTGTACATTATTGTAGAATAGAATAGAATATACTTTATCAATCCCTTTGGGAAGGTCCCTCAGGGAAATTTGGGTACCAGCAGCAATACAACACCGACAGTCAGAGCAAGAGTTAAATAGAATAAAATAGAATATAGTACAGTAAAAAATAAAAGATAAGAGGAATTATGTACAAACATTGCACACCAGCATAAATGGTACAGATGGATTATTGCACATATAAATTGTTGCACGTGTGTTGTATCAGGCAGGCTGTACTCCTCCCTCCTTCTCCCCCTCCTGCCAAAAGCAGAGTTGTAAAGTTTGATGGATCGGGGGACAAAGGATTCTCTGAGTCTGTTGGTCCTGCTCTGCAGAGGATGACTGGCATCGTCCACAATGGCCAGAAGTTTTCTTAGTGTTCTCCTCTCTGCCACTGTCACCAGGGAGTCCAGCTTCATGCCGACCACAGAGCCGTCAACGCAGTCTTTCTCCCAATCAGAGCCAAAATCATGCAGCTTTCCATCATTATCCACACACCCTGCATGCAAACACATGAGAGCACTGTTCAGAGGATTTCTTATCATGCTGTGATACATTTGCAGCAGTGACTAATTGCATGTTGATTTGTGGATAGACGCAAAATTTGGTTCAAATCGTCAAAGTAGGGAAACAATATGACGACAAAATGTCAACATAACAAGTGTGGCGCTGCAAACTGTAGGCATGTGACTCACCTTTTGGAGGATTGTCCAGATCTTCAACCATTAACTCCTGGAAGCTGCAGTCAGAGTGACACAGGGCGACCAGTCCCATAAAACAAACAAAAACACGAAAGGAGCCCTGGAAGAGCAAACAGAAATGTTCATGATTTACATTGATTGACTTTAATTGATTAACTTGACTGTAATCATTTCTGTAAAAATAAATTATACTGAATTCAACTCCAGGGAAAACTGGAGTTGACAATAAAAGATAAAAATGCAATATAAAAAACGTGAAAACACAAATCACTGTGAACAATATATATTGGCATAATATAAAAAACAAAAACTATTCGCTCTTTGTGCAGATTTCCTTGTGACTTATTATATATTTTATATTATTATATATTATATATTATATAATATTTGTTTTAAGGTGGGGAGTTTGATCGCACGCACCTTTGGAATTATAACACTTATGTTCTAATATGATGATGTGTTTTTCACATGCGTGGCAAGACAGCAGTAAAAAAAAACTAATTCAAAAGTTTTTAAATCTATAATTTTTTATTGTTTAGCCAAAGGCACAAATAAATTATTTGCAGCAAAATAAGGCCACACTGTAAACAGTTAAAAAAATAATACTTTGGATCAGCCATGAGAGAGTAAACAATTGTAGCTAATTGCTTTTCAGCAGCTATCAGTCAGTCATTACACAATGCAACAGAAGAAACTCTACATGTATCTATTATATAGTTAATTAAAATAAAAATAGTACAAAAACTCTAAAACAAATTAGGATAAAGAAGTAATTACAGCCAGGGTTGGAAGGCATTTGAACATAGAATGAATGTTCATATATTTGGTTGAGTTCAAGTCTAAAAGTAGAAAACGGTACTATCCAGGGACTTTATCAAATAGAAGAAACCTGCGTAGGCAAGATGAAAATGAGGGTGTTCTTATACCAAAAAAAACAAAATCATTTTTTTTTTGTTCATCAATAGACATGATAGCTCTGTTGGTATTAGATATCACCCAGGTTTTAAATCTCTGAACAGCAAAACAACACGAGTGCCAACACCAAAACACCAGCATCAAACTGCATCACAGCAATGATTTGATTTTTCCCTAAAAAATACAAAGTGAGACTAAGTCACCACCCAAGTCACCAGTGAACAGTAAACATCCCCAAAGTGAAAGCAAAAAATGCCACAAGTGACAAACTAGCGTAATCCCAAAGAGAAGATCCATACCTGCAGCTTTGAGGGCTAAAAATAAACACATTTCCTTTGTTTTACTTTGGCAGCGTGCAATTAAATTTAAAGCACCTATTCAACATTTTTCACCTACTGACACCATGTTAATACTAAATATGAAGCTACATCTTGCAGCCATTACACTTAGCATAGCTTAGAATAAAGCCTGGAAACAGTCAAACCAAAGGTAAAACAACAGTGAGAACACATAACACACAAACGAAATACATTTCCAGTTTCAAATCTCCCTGTTTCCAGTATCCATGCTAAGCTAAGCTATGTAATTTTGCATACAGAGCATACATGAGAGTGGTGTCAGCCACAACTGTCAAAAATATTCCTTTAACATAAGATTAGACAAAAATAAAGATCATCCACCCTGAAATTGAGGGAGAAAAACTTGCACATAATAAATTAAAATGTTTCTCATTGCAGCATTAATGTCACAGTCCATGCACATCACATCACATCCATGAAAGTTCTTTATCCAATTAGAGTTTTCATGAAGGCGGGTTTGTTGAAGGGCCAGTGGTACTGGTTGGGGACGGGTCCGTTCACATTGCACTCGAAGAATGAGAACATGGGGAACCATATGCGCGCCCTGCGGCTGTGCTGGTAGGCGCGAGTGTTGGCTAAGGTGTGGTAGTAAAGGAAGAGGCGAGTGGTGATGTAGAAGGCGATGAACACGTCGATGGAGTAGTGTTCATGACCTGCCAGGATGAAGAAAATCCCAAACAGGTTCAACACCCAGGAGATGGTGTGAATCAGATTCCAGGTACGTGGAGTGTCTGAAATAAAAAGATGCAAAGCGTGTCATCAATTTCCCACTGACCTACAAACACTGAGCCATATTTGAATATCAGCACTGCAGTTTATTCCAGTGTGTACACATCTATCTTGCTTGCTGGAATAGCATCAACACTCACATTCAGTCACAAAGAAGTTGAGCATTGTGATGACAACAGTGTGTCCACTGAACATGTAGTCTCCACAGGTCTGGACGCCTGTCAGAGTCATCCCAAATCCACTCCAGATTGTTAAAGCTCTCTGAAACTTTCCCCAGGTATCACTGTATGTCTGAAGGACACACACACACACACAGCATTCAGTTAGAATGTGAATCTCAGAGGGAGCTGCTCATCAGATATCAGTCAAACACTGCTTCCCACCTTGCTCGCACATTTCAGGTGCTGCCCGGGCACAGAGAGGGATGTGACAAACATGGTGCAGCAGCGGAGCAAAAACACAGTTCCCATCAGAGAACACAGTCGCCTGAAGAGGATGGATCTGAAACAAAAGAACAACTACATTAGGTCTATATGCATTAGAAGGCAGCGTCGACTGATGTTATGTAAACTACCTGTGTTTGTGAAGGAGCAGGATCAATAGAAACATGTAACACAAGATGAGGCCACAGGCTTCAGCCATTGCAAAAGCCCAAGGGATTCTGGGAACGCTGTGAGAATACAAAAACATCTGTATCAGCATGTAGATTAGATATGAGTGTAGGGGGATGTGTACATGAACTATGGAGCTGAGGTTCATCAACAGGAATTATAATGTAGGTGTTTACGGATGATAGTCGGTCGAAAACATGCATACCTGTCTAGGAATATGTCAGGTAGTGGTGGGTATGTCCTCATGTCTGGGACACGCTCATGTACGATGACCATGACAAAAGATGTGAATCCAAACACAAAAAACACATATATGCAACTGACGACTGTCTTCCACAACTCAGGGTCCAGTCTACCAGCCAGGTGCTGCCTACACCTCCCATTGGAGTGTGTATGACACAACACTGCTCCAGAACTGCATTCAGATCTATTGCTGTTCCTCAAGCGCAGTTCAGTCCCATTACACAGGCGGTCTGCTCCATTACACCTCCTGTCAGCACCATCACAGCTCCACTCGACTGCTGCAGGAACCACAGAGAGCCCAGCAGGAAGTCCCAGCTCCTCCAGCTGGTCTCGGTTCTGTCTCTGGAGCCGGCGCAGGGCGATGGTCAACCTTTTGATGTCTCCAAGCACAGTGAGGCCCAACGGAGGACCCCGCAGGTCGGCCTCGGTCAGAGCCAGCAGACTGAGGCCGTCCAGGCGGTGCTGTGTGCACAGTAACTCCACATACTGCCCGAAGCCTTCCTCCTGCAACCACTCGGCCACCTGCTTACAGCTCCAGGCACTCACACTGTCCTCTGACGGTGCCATGCTGCTGCAAACACACACACACAAGCAGTCATGTATAGGGTTTGACAAAGAAAAGAGCTGACACAGGTGTATTCAGAAAATAAAGCACACGTACAGATGTGCTGTTCTGACTGATCAAAGGCTGCTGAACACTCATCACTTATTCCTCCACTGTGGTTTCATCACTTGACTTCATTACTGTCTTTGTCACTGTCTGAGCTCTCGTCTAAATGCAAAACTGCCTGAAACTCCCCCACTTACATGAGCACCCAATTTGCATACTATTGATCACAACCACTCTACAAAGGCGACTGCAGGCCACTGAGTACTGACAAATGTGCTCATCATCCTCCAGTCCACTTAATTTTGGGTAAGGGCCTACTTTAAAGGAGATTCAGTTCCAGAAAATCCTCACATTGAAGGAAGAGGCACTGGATTATCAAGAAGCAACTAATGATTCTAGCTTTCTGATGTATTTATTCAGTTTGTAGCTGACTCAAAACTAATTGAAAGGAAATCATTTTTTATTTAAAAAAAAACACATTTGTCTAATATACATTTAATCAAAAAAGTCATTTAATGAAAAAATGTCTGAAATCTTTAATTATAAAAATAATTTTTTTAAGGTGAAATATTCTCAATTCTTTTCTTTTTGTCATTGAAAACTGATTATAAAATGTGTTCTTTTTCTTTTACATACTCTAATGTTTATATCGGTCCCTTTCTGTTGGTGATAACATTAGTTTTAGTGCTATAAGTGATTAAATCAGTGTGACTTACCAGGGTGCATTCAGTGGTAATCTGCTATGGGGCTGTGCTCTTATTCCACGTGACACAGCCCCACATGCTGCAGGCTAGTTAGTGCTATTACATCATCTGTGTTCCGGTCAATGACTGCAGAGCGTGTGTGTCTGTCATCTCAGTATCAGCTATGATTTATATGTCAAACCAAACCTGAATCCAGCATTAGTATATCCACCCTATGTGCATGATCAGTGAGTCACTAACCATCCAAATGAGCAGAGTAAGTTCCTCTTCTGCACTCCCCGATGAATCACGCTTGTTTGCTCTTTGACCTTCTGATAATCTCACCACTCTACGCTGATCACCCTTCACTCCCTACTGCTCCAAAGGTCTGCAGGACTCAACCAACATGAGCAGCAGTCTGTATCTACTGAAACTTGGACACTTGCTGATACAGACTTTTAAATTACACAAGTAAGCAGCTTGTGCTCAGTATGGCGTTAGACATCATTAGACATGACTTGTGGCAGCTATTAGACTTATTACGTAAAAAAGAAACAATATATCTGGAAGACTGTTTTCATTATAGGCTAACCTGCTGACTTTATCACAGCAAATCGATTATCGATTTTCTAATTTTGCTGAGTTAAAATAAGAAAATAGGCCAATCCGGTCTAAAGTTGAGATCCGTTAATTAATCAATTAGCGGATGGAGAGGAGGACTGGCAGCAATTCTGATCACTGAATAACACAAGTGGAACATAAATGCTACAAACTGGAAAAGAAAATATTTATTCTTCAAACTTTTCTGGCGTTAAATATAACAATCCATTAATCAGAAGATTAACTGTACCTTAATTGAATTAGGACCTTAAAATGTGGGGCCCTACTTAAAATAAAAATGAGCTTCTGTTGACTAATTGCTGTGAATGCTTTGATCATTTTAATATTTTAACACAATAAAAACAACCTTTGGATTAACAACCACTCACAATTTAGATGACATTACTTCACTGATACAATGTTTTCACAAACCAAATAATAATCTTAAAATCTCAGCTACTGAGCTGACCCACATTAAACATTTAGATGTCTGCAACCTTCAGTAACTCACCAGTGAATCTGTCGCTCTGCTCCCCTAAAGAGAAATAAGTTATCTTTGACCAGGCTGTGGACTTTACTGGCAACGTCCTGCAGCTTGCCTGGCCTGTGGCTTTACTTGAGATTCATAAGTGCCATGTCAGCTTGTTTGGCTGGCTTACAGTGAGTCATGCAGTGAGCAGTGACACACAGCTGTGAGAGAGAAAGCTCTTCAGTGTGTGTGTGAGAGAGACAGTGTGACAAAGGGCTCACAGTCTGTTCGCCACCAAGACACAATCTTACGACTGCCACATTGTATTACCTAAATTCTATTTCTATGATGGGTTAGAAAAATAAACCAAAAAAGTAGACAGGATCAATTTAAAACTAATAACTGACAGGAAGTTGTCCCAAACTTTTGAAGACTTTTAAAAAAATGTATCTCTCTTACCAGAAATCCACTGTCGCTGTGCTGTCAGAGGGTGTGGATGAGCTGTCTGACTACTTGTACAGACATAGGAGTATTTCATGGCCAACATGCTTCTGACAACTAGGCAACACCAAACAGGAAGAGCTGCTAATAAACAACAGCAGTAAAGAGAAGCTGGTGGCCTCATTCAGGCCTGCAGCTTACAGCACAGTGACATCTTCTGGCCAAACTGTGGAAAAAAAACTGAATGTGAACACAAACAAACCTAAAATCTAAAAAATAAAACGTAAAAAATACATGTTGTGATTTGTTTTTCTTTGTTAAAAATGACATATAGTTAGATTCAATCTGTCTCAGTTAACACATTGCCACAAATAAGTGTCAGATTCAGACCCTGTGCCAAAGTGCTGCACCTGTTTATGACAGTCAGAACCTGAGTGAAGTGGAACTGCTGCCCACTCTGTTAAAGAACAGAGCAGAACTCACATCGCAGACTTTGCAATGGCAGACAGAAAGTCATCCTCGGCGGTGACATGTGATTCACAGAGAAACGTGAGTGACACCCACTCAGAGGACGAAGAAAAGTCTGCATGTGAGACAGGGTGTTCCAAAAGGAAGTCGATGATCCTGTCCCTCCAGGAGCTCGAACAGGTTTTACATTCAGCACCGCCATCCTGTCGCCATGGAGATGAAGTGTGGCCGAACCTGTATCTGGGAGACATGTAAGCACCCTGTGCTGCTGATAAGTTCACATAATACTTGTTATTAGACAGCTGTGTTTTTCAAACATATGGATGGTGATTAGTCTGAAGGAGCAGACCAGAGTGTAGACACAGAAAAAAAAACTATCAACTAATGTAGACGCAGTAAGTAGCAACACTTATTTTAGCCACTTGATCAATATGAGTTCACATTTAGAATGTTCTCACCACTTGACCTTGTTGTTAGAGAGCTTTTTCAGATCAAAGTCATTGTAATAATCTCAACACTTTTCAAACCACCAGGGTCAATAGATTAATGCAGTTATTTACCTCCAGTTAGGTGAAAAGGAGGTATATTACATAATTTAAACAGATGTTAAGTATACAATGTTGTATACGTCTGCTGTCTGGTGGACTCCTGTCTGCATCTCCAAACTATAGGCATGCCAACCACCATCCACTGAAGGTAATACACTGACCTCAGAGGAATACAACTCTCCCTGTGCTGCACTGTGTTTGTATCAGGTTTATGTCTCATGACAAGTTTGGGCTCTACCAGCTGGGCATCACTCACGTCCTGAACGCAGCTCATGGAAAACTCTGCTGCAAGGGAAGCGATGATTTCTACGGAACCACGGTGAAATACTACGGAGTCCCCGCCAATGACCTGCCAACGTTTGACCTTTCACCTTTTTTCTACCAGGCAGCTGAGTTCATTCACCAGGCTTTGACTACAGGAGGTATACTGCCATCTGACACACAGGTGTTCAGAGAGGGTACAGATCTGTGCTTTTAGCACCTCTTTATGTCATTTCCAGGGAAGGTTTTTGTGCACTGTGCTGTGGGTGTGAGCCGGTCAGCTGCGTTGGTCCTAGCCTACCTGATGATCCACCATCACCTCAGTCTTCTATCTTCTATCCGCTGTGTGCAACAGAAGCGCTGGATTTTCCCTAACAGAGGCTTCCTGCGACAGCTGATCAGCCTGGACCAAAAACTGCAGGAGGAAGCCTTAAATGAGCCAAGAGGAGCGACTTTTTAGAATAAATCCAGAAATTGTTTAATACTGTGTATAAACTAAAGTGCACAACTATGTCCTCTTCATGTGTCCTCTGTAGTGAGAGGCCCTGTCTCTCCCGCCCTGCTGTTTGGCATCAGCATCCAGACCAATCAATGGAACAGCTACATTAAACAACTGCATCCAGTCAGAGAGAACACACTGAGCACACAGGGAGCTAATTTTGGAGCCAGGCAGCATTCAAACAGCCACCTGCTCATGCCTCTCACTGAGTTGTGGTCTGTGGTGGTGACGGGAGCAGGCTCAGTGCTGGGGGTCTGCTGAAGGAGCACTCTGCGTCTCCGGGAGAATGTCAGGGAGCAGCCAGCTACAGGACCTGGTGCTCATTAAAGAACTGGAGCTCATCTTGGATTCCTGCACACTGGAGCTCACACCAGTGGATGAAGTCTGGCCCAACCTGTACATAGGAAATGTGTGAGTGTCACAGCATCATCCTGAGCCTGATGATAACACTTTCCAGTGTTATATTTCACCTTTAAAGGTTAACTGAGGCTACTCCTTCCTCTTTATTTCCTGTTTTTTTTCTTGTGTGTTGTCCAGGGCTGCAGCACAGAGCAGAAAGACATTACACAAGCTTAGCATCACTCATGTCCTGAATGCAGCTCACGCCAAGCAGGGCAGCATCGGTGACCAGAGGTTTTATGGAGACACTTGCGTTTACTATGGCATCCCAGCAGAGGATTCAAACCACTTTGACCTCAGTCAGTACTTCAGATCTGCAGCTGAATTCGTACACAAAGCCCTGAAGAGCAAAGATGGTAAAATGATACTCTCTATTTAAACCATATGTTTGTTGTCGCTATCTCACTCATACTCTGCATGTTTTCCAGGAAAAGTGCTGGTGCATTGCATCATGGGAGTGAGTCGATCAGCGACCCTGGTCCTGGCGTACTTGATGTTGCAGCAGCACCTCTCTCTGAGGGATGCTCTGAGGCATGTTGTCCAAAAACGACCCATTTATCCCAACCGGAACTTCCTGTCCCTTTTACTTAAACTGGATGAACAGCTGACACGAAAAAGGAGGTTGTGTCCTCTTCTCTGACCTCTTTCTCTCTGCTTCTTCATTTCTTTAGTCCTCTACACTCTTCTTTGTATTGTAAATAATCCTCAGCATGTGTTTGCTGGCATGATATTTCCATACTTTTAATTTCCAGCAGTACTGTGATTTGTCTCCTTTTATCATTGAAATACAAATAGACTCACATAGGTCTGTCATATTTCTCCGGGTTTTGGTCAAATTGTATATGCAAATCTGTAAAATGCAGCTTTTTGCTGATGATAATATCAAATAAAGACACATTATTATATCTCAATAACATTGGCTGCAAGTAAAGTTATCAAATCACTACTGGAGAGCTTTTTATAATAATAACGTTTCAGGGAACAGCAGCAGTCTGGATGGCAACACAGACACATGGGTGTATTATATAAGTGTCTGCTGCACTGTAGTCATCGTGGAAACAAGTGGGCTAATGCTAAAGTTGACAGGATGATGCCTCATTGTTTGTATGAATGAGACCTCAGGCACGAAATACTCCGAATGGATTAGATGTGTTTTAAAGTGCCTGAATGCAGTCTGCAGGATGTGTGTTACAAATGAGAAATAGGCTACTGAGTGTGTGTGTGTGGTGTGTGTGTGTGTGTGTGAGAGAGAGAGAGAGAGAGAGAGAGAGAGAGAGAGAGACCATGTGGTTGATGGAGGAATCAAAGCAGGCACTGTGGGAGAGTTCGCACCCTGCTGAAGGTAAGCTCAAATGATTCGGAGGAGAAATGTGTCAGTCTGTCAACTCAAGAAGTCAGCCTCTTCATTAAATGCAACTAATATGTTATAAATATCTTTTCATTTACTTGATACTGTACTCTTTGTTGGTGTACAGTCTGGTTTATAGAATGATGTTACAGTAACATTAAAAATTAGGTCTGTATTCACAAATATTACAAATAGTATCAGGAAAATACATTTTTATTATTATAATTCCAGGTTCAAACTCTGTATCAGCTTTACAATGCAGAAGTAATGCCTCTGAGACAATTCCCACATCTCGCGAGAGTTTACTGTTACGTATGCGGAAGTTTACATTCAGCGGAGGAAAACGTGCTGCTCGTGGCAGCCGGTTTATTTCACACGTCTCTGCTCCTGGCAGACTAACACAATGTATCCAGTTTTAATTAACGCGGTCTTGTCCAGCTCCCCGGACTTCGACCTTTTGTTTGAAACTCTGTCTTGGCCCAATGAGTCGTGGCCGGAGACGGAGCGGGTGGAAGCTTTGACAGCTTTCATTGAAGGACTCGGACCACTTTTGGCCGACTCGGACTCAGCTGTGCTTACAGGTTCAAAAGGGCGCTGTCTTCAAGATAAAATTGAGTCGGTTATTTGGACGAAATGTCTGCCTTTCCTCTCTAGGATATCAGCGGAGCTCGGTGATGGTGTGCGCTGCAGGGAGAGCGTCGCCGCCGCTTGCAGGCTTGTGAGTGTTTGTGTACCTCTGTGTGATGAAGCGCTGTGGAGGCGAGCGTTGGTCTCCATCCTACCGTCTTTGCAGCTATCAGAGGAGGAGCTGCCCGGTCCGGGGGTACTCAGTGTGGAGGTTGCTTGTGAAGTCATAGCTGTTCTCATACCATTTCTGTCAGCGGATGAACAGCTGACACACGCCACCTTGTCATCTGCCCTGTCCTCCATCAAAACACTGCCTGACGCGCTGGTGTCCAAAATCATAGTCAGGATTGTCTTAACCCTGCTGAGCTGCTCCAACGGTGCGACGTTACAAAACCTCCTACAGATGATCCTGGATGATTTGTGTAGCTGGCACTGCACCGAGCGCACACCTGTGGTTACAGAGCGCACACTACTGTGTTTGACCGCCCTGTCTGACCACCTCCTTAAACCTCACAGCCTCCCGTCTTCCTCCTCCTCCTCCTCCTCCTGTGAGCCAGACCCTCGCCTGTCCCTGCAGTTCTGGAGGATGATCCAGGATGGGCTGATTCATAGAGACAGCCTGTCACGTAAGAGGGCATTGTACCTGCTGAAAAGGTGCACGGCCCTGTCAGAAGAGGAGGGGTTAGACTGCCCCCTCTGTCCATCAGAGGAAGGTACTCACACTGCGCTGACACCAAATCAGATTTAAGTGTTTACGTGTGTGTGTTTTTTCCTGAAAATATTTGAACGCTTTTGCAGATGAGATCTTGTTTAAATGGGATTTCAACAAGAGTAAGGTGCTCAGAGAGTTTTGGGAGGATTATGCACTGGTGATGGAGACCCTGGAGGAGAACCAGGTAAGATCTCTCAGATCACATGCTCCACAGAGGTGGGCATCATGATCATACAGCTTTGTACCATTCATTTTCTTTCCTCTGCAGGTTCATGTCGTCCGGCCAGTTTTAAACAGAATAGACACGCTGATCCAAACAACAGTAAATGACAGTCAAGGTAACACTAGAATTGTTTCTAACAGGTTTATGTCAAAGGTTCTGGTTTTGTTTAGGTGTAGGTCAGATGTGGTTGTACATTTTGTTTATCTGCTTTAGGTCAAGGGCTCCTCCACCCGTCCTGGCTCCTCTGTGTGTACCAGCGCATGTTCCACAGTGAGAATAAGTCCTTAATGAGAGAAGGAGTGTGTCATCTGCTCGAGCTGAAAGTCCTTCAGCGGTCAGACTTCGCTTTGTCGTTTTCTCAGGTACAAACTCATTTGAATGTTTTTTCCCTGTGATTCTCAGTGAATTTTAATGAGGGGAATTAAAGTATCCTGTTTTGTTGCATTGCTCTGAAGTTTATCGTTGGCCCCTTTATGGATGTCCTCTCTGAAACATCACTCTTCCACAGGTGAGGATAGAACATCATTTAACCAAGGGTTACTGTATGTTTTTAAGTACTGCTTTTCACCAGCCTGAATGAAAGCAGCTGCTGTGCTTATGTAGGTCAGTTGGGCAGAGTGTTGGTGAGTGTCCTGAAGTGGCGGTTAAACTACAAGACTTTTTGGCCACCTTTTTCAGCAGCCTCCCGTCACAGGAAAAAGGTAGCGGCTTCACATTTGCACATCTGTGACTGGTAAATGCAGATGGCTATCGCTCATGATTGGTGTGTTTGCTCTGTAGGCTGTGTGTTGCTGCAGCTGATTCAGCAGCTGGGGTCTAAGCACTGGTGTGCAGTGCCTCTCTTCTTTCTCTCACAGGCCTTGTCCAAACTCCCACCAAGTCCTCTGCTTGGAATCAGTGGGCTAACTGCTCTAAGGTAAATCATTGTGTCCACAATGAGACCTCCTGTGATGAAGCACTTAACATTTTAGCTCACTTTCTGTGTTGTACAGGGAGGTGCTGCGCAGCACCATGATCACTCATCAAGTCCTGTTGAGAGGAGCTGCACAATGCTTTCTGCTGGACTGTGCCCTCCGTCTTACAGTGGTGGTGAGACAGAAATAGGGCTGAATGTAATAGACATAACTGCAACACTATAGGATTACATGTTTTGCTTCTTTTTCAGAGTGAAGTGACTTTTGATGATATTTTCAGTTTCCTGATGCATTTCCGTGCAGACGAGTCACTGTGTAGAGGGACCCAGCTCTGGAATCAGGTACGGTGCAAACCGAACCTGTAATGAAACAGCATGTTGGAGCAGTTGTATGGCTGATTTACGGTGACCATAAATGTTTCTGATTTCACTGCAGCTGTGCGATTGGCTCTTGGACAATGAAGGCAGTTTCAAGCCCAGGATTATAGATGGAGATTGTACTGGTACTTCCACAGATAAGGAAAGTGTCAGAGCTTATGTTCGAGACGAGATGCTCTCATATCTCCGAGTCCCAGCAAGCACCGGTAATGCTGAATTCATAGAAAGTAAATCATTTTGCAGGAGATGTTATTTTTACATGATACATTTTAAAGTTGTTTTCCTGCTTCCCAGGTCAGACTGAGAGGTTACCCGACTCTAGAGAGGCTGATAAATTGGCCAGAGCCATTCTGCTGTGTGTGGACATGAAGAAGAGTCGACCTGGAACAGACATCAGTAACACTCTGGAGGCATTACTGTCTCCTCTACTGGACACCCTGAGCAGAGTCAGCACCAATATCTACCTGCCTCTGCGTAAGAGTGACAAAAGCCTGCAGCTTGTGCTCAGGCTGTTGCAGCTCGGAGTGGTGCCAAGCAGTCTGCATGTGGACAGGGAGCAAGGTCTGTTACAATACCACTGATTCTTTGTTAGAGCTGTCAACTCTGCCCTCAGTTAATACACAATAGGTTGGATGCTTAATAAGAACACATGCCAGCCTCAGGATTTGTCAACTACACTTCTCACTTTTTTGTTTCCCAGGTGATGATGTGATGGTTGCCATGGAAAATATCATTGTGAAATTTGTTGATCCAATCCAGGACTTTATCATGAGGCGGCTGTGTGGGGAACTGCAAGAGGTAAACAGCAAATCAAGTAGATCGCTATCACTCCAATTACCGGGTGGCTGACTGTTCTCTGATATACAGCTGTTTGACGTGGAGCGAGCAGAGCTGTATCTTTGCGTCTTGACGCAACTGGTCAGCATGTGCAAATCTACGCCCCACAATAACATTCAGAAGAACTGCTTCCCTAAACTCATCAAGTACAGCCTGACGGTCCTGCAGGAGCCAAGCCAGCAGGTACCAGCAGGTCACTGTCATCAAACAGAGTTTTCAGTCAGCTTTGTTTTTTGGCTGTTTCAATACTTTGTTATTTTTTTCCTGTTTCCAGATCCCATCTGTGCCAAACCAGGTGGCTAGAGCAGTTGCCATGGCAACCCTGGCCACAGTATGTGGACTTGTGGAGCAGGAAGTGAATGATATACGACCAGAGACTTATTCTGCTCTCAAGTCACTAAATGATTACTTCTACAGTCCAACATCCTTTTCATCACAAAGTCCTGCATCTCCAGGAAATGTCAATAAGCGCCTGCTTAAACCACAGATAAAGGACAGTTCAAGGTCAGTGGAATAATCCAGAATACACATGTTGTTTTATAAGCAGGCTGCCATAAGTGTTTCTTTGTGGGTTTTTTTGTAGTGATCTAGAAGCTCAAAGTCTTATGCAGCAGGATTGGGGACGCATCGCTGCCAACTTTATGCGGGATCAGTGGATTTGTCTGAACTTCCTGATTCGGACTGTTGGGATTCCTCAATCTGTAGAGACCCCCGGGTCATCAGAGACTCTTACGGTTGCTCTAAGTTGCAGTGTGGAGGCCTTGGCTCTGCTGCCCAGTGATCTGGTTTTACCTGTGCTTACCTTTATGGAGACACTGCTGCCACAAGTGAGCCTCACTCAACCTCTGCACAATAAGAATAAGGTTTTTAGCTTGGTTCTAATATGAAGCGTTTTTTTTTTTACTTAAATTTTCTATTTTTCAGTTAGTACATGATGCTGAGGCCCTCTGTGTTGAAGCTGTGACCCTGAGCTGGGAGTTGGTACAGGGGCTGAGCACTAATGCCCACGACTTCTGGCCAGCCCTAAAAGGCTTCATCACCATGGCCTTCCACCACAAACTTCTTTTGTTGACTCACACTCAGGCTCCAACCCTTACAACCAACCTGAAACAGGTGATTCAACATATTCTGCTTAAAAGAAAGAAGCAAATCCTTTGCATTTTCACCTTATATTTTCTTCAGTGTATAAATTTGTGTTGTTTTTAGGTGGCCGCTAATCTGATGGAGCTGTCTCAGTCAAAGAGTGGAGTGTTTGGTGTGCTGCTACAACACTGCTGTCAGACGTGGCTGCCCCTGGCTGGAGGCAGCGCTGAGCAGGCTGACACTGTGTTTTCTAGTGTTTTCAACCACATGAACATTCTCGCAGAGGCTTGTGTGTACGGACCAGTATTCAGGAGAGATCAGCGGTAAGCCTTAACAGCACTTTAAAGGTTGATCAGCTGAATTAAGTGTTTTTATTTAAAACTCTTTTATCTTTGTAAGACTCATCCAGGATGTCCAGATATATGTGGAGCAACTTGGTGAAAAGTGTGCTGCCAATGTGGCAGTTAAAAGGTACCTGTCTCCCTGCAGCTTTGATTCTAAATACTGCCACCAGAGGGAGTTCTTGCTTTCTTAACTTAAGTACTGGTTTTATTTTTCAGTGATGACAGGGACGACCAGTTGCCTCGCACATGTGCAGTGTCTTTCCTGAGTCGCTTGAATCCATCTAATAAGCAGCATGAAAAACTAATAGAAGAACTAGTTATTGATTTGTTGAAGAAGGTGGGTTGTGAGTCAGTATAGGCTGAAATAGATTGATTCAGGTCACCTTAATTTAACACGCTTTCCATTCTCTTCTCACTCCATTACCCCAGGACAGTGACATATCCAAGTCAAAAGTGCGTTACTATAGCAACTCTTTGCAGCATCGTGTCAAAAACAGAGTATGGCAAACCCTGCTGCTGTTGTTGCCCAAACTCAGAGAGGTAAGACCTTTATCCTCTAAGTCACACAGGAAATAACTACTGAGAAGATAAACATTTCTTTCTTTGTGTGTGTGTGTGTGTATGTATGTGTGTGTGTGTGCAGGAGTTTGTTGCCACTTTGCTGAACCACGTGTTTGAAGCTGGATTTTGCAGTAACCAGGCATCAGTAAAGTATCTGATTGAGTGGATGATGATTCTGATTCTTGTACAGTATCCACAACACATCAACAGCTTTTGGGCCTGCTTCAACATGGTGAGCTTCCGCTCTGAATACTTACACATTGCATTATGAGTGAAACTCTTAAATAATTCAGCAGTGTCTGTTTTCCCTGTGCAGGATCATGAACAGACTAAGACAAGTGTCTGCACCTTCTTATCTGTCCTGGTGCACTTTAATGTCATCATCCCTAATATTAAGGATAAGGTAAAGCTTCAAAGCTTTTTTTTATTTCTGGACTTCAATGGCATTTTTCTCCTGTCACTTCTCATTATTTACAGCATCCTATCTCTGTCCTTTAAGGCAGTGCAGTTGCGAAAAGCACTTGACGTCATCCTGCAGTCTTGTTTCAATCACAACTTCAGTGTGCGTCTGTATGCCTTACTGGCACTGAAGAGAGTGTGGAGCTTGGCAGAACAGCAGTCAGAAGAAGAGGCAGCAGCTTTTGGAGGGCTGTCCTCTGTAGTCAAGGCCTGTCTGAACCAGGCTGAAGCTATGCAGAGCACTGGGTGAGAGCAGAGCAGCTGCAGCAGTTGCAAGATGTTTTTTTCATCATACTGATGCACGTGTTTTCTGTCTCATATTTAGTAACGCTAACAAGAACTGGATAAGGATACAGGAGCACTTCTTCTTTGGTGCATTTCATCCTGTGCGGGATTACAGTGTGGAGGTGCGCTGGTTTGTTTCTGCAGCACAGATGCAGATACAGGAACACAGTTTAACTAACAGGCGTTCTGTCCTCATTTTGCTTTTTAGACCATCTTCCATACTTTTCCCAGTCTATCAGAGTTGGCTGATGATGAGTGGATACCAGCCTGGAAGTTTGAGAAACTATCATGTTTCTCTGAACGTGCAGCTCTTCCCTTGAGAAATCCTGTTCCTGATTTAAACCAGCTGCAGCCTGGAAACTGGATACAGCAAGATAGAAGTATAGTACACACAGTATCACACTCTTATCCTGCATTTACTGGGTAGTTAGTTTTGGCGTTGTATCTGTCAGGTGAGCAGGATAAGGAGGAGCGCTGGGCTGAGGTGCAGAAGAAGATTACACCCTGGAAGTTGGGCATCCAGGAGCAGGAGCTTGAACTTCAGCTAGTTCCCCCACAGAGGGCTGCTCGCCTGGGCAAAATGCACGGGAACCTGCTGGTTGTGGCCTCGCTAATCGACAAGCCCACCAATTTAGGAGGTCAGGAAATGCTGAACCTGTCACATTGTTTCTGGTCTGTTTGTAATCCTGTTGCATAATGATGATCCAGGTCACCACTTGAATGCTCTTATCAGACGTCAGACAGGGAATGTGGTCGTCAGACACACATTATACATTCAGTGCAGCTTCAGTCCTGTCTAATGATAAGAGGCCGAAACAATCAGAGTTTGTTTATAAAAGAAAATCTCTATTCTCCAAAAACAATATTGACACTGAGTGATGTAAGCGAGAACATTTGCTTGGTTGTTGCTGTAAATGTTTAACTTGGAATCACCCATTCTATTACCAGTGCAGGTCTGTTTTTTTAATCTGTCTGTGCTGATGATGACAAACGAGTTGCCCTTTGAGCTGAATCATCACTGCTGCAATGACTCAGGACTAAAAACAGCCCGCATGGAATGAAATAAATGAAAGGAACAGTGACATTCTTCCCTTCAAAAGTAAAATAAATTGTTATGTATCATTTTATTGTTGTAGGTCTGTGTCGGACATGTGAGATATTTGGTGCCAGTGCTCTTGTTCTGGATAGCCTGCGACATGTCAGCGACAAACACTTTCAGGCACTCAGCGTCTCGTCCGAGCTGTGGCTTCCTCTGTTGGAGGTGAACTGCATTTCATTTCCATGACCATCTTAGACAAAGTGTCATTAAGATAGGGTTGGCAAGCTTGGGGTTAATTCCACAAATATCAACAATACAAGCACACAGGAGTCAGATGCTGACGGCAGTACAGCTGTAAGATGTAGTTTTCTTAATAGCTTCCTGTACTGCTGTGAGCAGAAAACTGTAAAGAGACCTGTCAGCATCTTTTTTCAGTTTCAGTCTTTTTTTCTCAGGTCTGTAATCAGAGATATGAAGTAGCATGATGTTCTGATGTGGCCTGTCACCTCTTAGTTTCACACGAAGTGCCAATTCAGTGCTCTGACTAACTCACGTCGAGTTAGCAGTCCCTCCTTGAACAAGCTCTCAGAATGTGTTACATGATGCTCTTTGAAACCTGCTCATTCCCTGATGTACCTCCCTGTCTCTGGCATCGTGTTGTCCCCCATATGGAGCAGAAAATGCTGATGATAGTACTTGAATCCATTTAGTCCAGCAGGCTGACTGATTGGTCTGGCATTATGACATGAAACAGACTCTCTGTCCAGTGAGTGTTTCAGGACCGCTAACACTTAGCCAGCCAGTGCCGTTGGCAGGACTAACGCCATTACCAAGCTGTTTGCGAGCTGTGCACTTGAAGATGACAGCCTCTAGCATTAGGAGCATGATGTTTAACAGGTTTTTTAATTGCTGACTAAAATCACACAATGTCTGTCCTTCAGGTGAAGCCAGTGGAGCTTACTGACTTCTTGCAGGTGAAGAAGAGTGAAGGGTACTGTATAGTTGGAGTAGAGCAGACAGCCAACAGCCACAGTCTGCAGGATTACCAGTTCCCTGAGAAGACTCTGCTACTTCTGGGGTATGACCAATTTAAATATGACCTAAAACCATGAAAAAGTCATGTTTTTCCATCTGTGCAGCCACTTTACACACGACCAGTTGTGCATGAATGCATGCACGTCTCCATCTTCCCATGCCCCTGTGACTTTCACACAGATAAAGGTGTGAGCTGACGAGGCTATTTAATGTTATCTCTGCGCTTTAGTGTGGCTCCCTGTGGCGCACGTACTTCTCCTCTCCATTGTGTACCTGTCGGGGCATGCTGGTCTGTAATTGGCCGCCCCCGGGGACTTGAGAGCAAAAGAAATTAAATACACCAACCAATACAAGCAGTGGGATGAAGACAGCACTTTATTTTGTAGTGTTGGTTGTATGTCTTCAGTTAGTTGGACATATATAATTAATCTAAATATGTGCAGAGAAAGACTTAGATTATTATTGCCTCACTCTGTGTTAGTATCCTGCTTTGTATCAGTCACAGGTTTGAGCAGCTCCCCATATGTGGGCTCCATCTTGAGTGCTTTCAGCTGTACACTCCTCAGCACAGCGTGTCTTGACTCTAATTTCTCATCAGGTAGCTATTACCTCACCCAGTTGCACTCAAGATAAATGCAACTCTCTCAAATCGTGCTTTCCTTACTGTGTGGCACACTCGGCAGAGATCGAACTCATTACCTCTTTATGTTTGCTTTGTGCACCCCATGCTGCTGGGGCTCACTATAGACTCAGTCAATCACAGTTTGAATTGCTCCTGCTCTCTTGTTTAATCTATAAAAAGAGCTTATTGCTGATCATTAAAGATGGCTTAATTAAATCACATTTAATATTTAAAGTAGTAAACATTAATACATTTTTTGTGTGTATTCTGTTCTCTCTTTTATTTTAAAGCAATGAACGCGAAGGGATTCCTGCCAACTTACTTCAAATGCTGGATGTGTGTGTGGAGATCCCTCAACAAGGGGTCATCCGCTCGCTCAACGTGCACGTTAGCGCCGCCTTGTTGATTTGGGAATATACGCGACAACATCTCTCCTCCTCTGGATCAAATTAAATCAAAATGAGGAAACCAGCAGTGCCGCCTGGTGCGACATCAGTCAATTCCAGATGTTTTTTTTATACTTCAGCTTCTGAAGCTGCTCAACACAATTAAATGTCATGGCATTTAAGGACTTCCATGCTGTGGGGAGAGTGGCCTCTGTCCTTTCAGGTTTCAGTGTCGGCCAGCACTGCTCTTGTGCCTTAATGAGAGTCATGAATAAAGATCAGTTCTGGTTAATACATTGAAAGGTTCCACTTGGCGTGCTGTTATATTAATGAGTGTTGGCAGAGCAGCAGAAATGGAAAGTTTCCTCTTTGAGGAGGAAGTGTGTTGTTTATCTGAGAATCAGCTCTGCATGTGCACCTAATGAATTCTGATAACACTCTTTTTAGAAGGATTTTCCTTGGCTTTTGTTTTGTTGCTGTTTTTGGCTTGAAGTTGAAACTTTTTTTAATACATTCATAGAAATAAAAGCTCCCTTTTAAAAAAAAATAATTATTGACCTGTGTTTATTTCCTTTATTGATTATATTAACAAAACAAAGCACACGGAACACTGAAAGGGTTAAATGTGATGCAGGTGTTGATGCGTCCTCCTCCCTCCCTTTACAAAAATACATTCACCTGGAGACCCTCTGATCTGAACTGGAGCAGCAGATGGAGCAAAGTCATTTATTATCCATCACGTAAAGCCTGTTTTGTTTTAGCCGTCATGTGAGGACAGTAGCTATTTGAGCAGGATATGGACAGTGTGGATGGCTCCTTGTTGGAGCCCGGGTCACCTCTGCTGGATGTTGCGCTAGTGCCGGCGGCGGCTACAGCGGCTGCAGCAATCAACGCAAGCGGGACTGGAGGCGCAGAGCTCGGTGTGTCCGGGCGCACAAAGCTGGTCCTGGAGATTATCATGGTGCTGATGTGTTTAGGCGCTGTGACAGGTACAGACCGATCTGTTGATACTTTGTTTAATTATTTAAACATGTCTTAGACATTTTAATTCATATAGTATAAAATCACATGCTACATTTTGATAAGTTTCAGGCTACTCACAAAAAAAGTCTTAAATTCTGCTGGAACACGGAGAGACTAATGCAGCCAACAATTGTCTTTAAAAGTTTTGCTGTGAGGGGACGTTTTTTGTGTTTCCATGCACACCTGTTTCCTTTTGTTCCCATGGTTATTCATTAACACACACACACATACATAGACTGTGTGTGTTAAAACAACATTATTTGTTGGACTGCATTTTAATATGAAGAGTTTACACAGTGTGTGGGACAACGCATTGTTAAAGATTAGGCAGTGTGTAGCTGGGATATGTCAACAGCTCCACCACTCAGCCCACTCAGGTTTAAAGATGGTTATATCTGCAGTCCATGCTGCGTGTATAAAGTGTCGCTGTGTGTGTCTGTGCAGGTAATATTCTTGTCATTGTCATTGTGGCTGCCAACAAGACTTTCCACTCGGTGACCTCGGTACTGATCATGAACCTGGCCATCAGTGACCTCCTGGTGGCCATTGGTGTTATGCCTTTTGTTGCTCTGTCCATCATGAGCCACGGATGGGTGAATTGCAACGTATGTCACTTCCTTATTAAATGTTATTAGTCGAGGTTATTGCATTTGACTTCTAAAGCCATGGTGTTGAGGTTCCCTCTCTCTCTCCTTTCTGATAGGACCTCTGCTTGTATGTGGGTTACACCTCCTCTGTGTACTGTACAGCCTCTGTGCTGACAATAGCTGCTATTGCCCTGGACCGCTACCACTCCATCGTGGATTGCCTACGCTACAGCTCCCGCTGTACCGTGTGGAGGACCTGTGCTGTGGTCCTGTGGATCTGGCTGCAGGCCTTGGCCACCAGCTGCCCTCCCCTCCTGGGCTGGAGCTCTGTCAGCTACGTAGGTCCCATGTACAGCTGTGCAGTAAACTGGGCCAGCAGTCCCAGCTACACTGCTTTCATGGCTGCACTCTGCTACCTCATACCTGCTGTGGTCATCCTCTTCTGCTATGTGAACATTGTGAAAGTGGCCCGCAGCCATGCCAGGAGGATTCACACTCTTGAGGACTCAGTGCAGCGCAGCAGGAATCCAAACTCTTCCCTAGCGCCTGTGGATTCATCTCACCAGCACTGTCAGAACCTCCATAGCCCCTCCAGACTGATCTGTCACATAAGTGGACAGTTTGTGTCTCAAGTCAGCACAGAGGGAGAGGATTATATCAACCCTGTTCTTCCTGATGCTATAACAGATAGCAACCCTGCATCCAGGCGTTTCTTCTCCTTTCTGGCTCAGAGCACCTCCCAGCCAGCTCTGCAGAGCTCCCAGCAGCACAATAACCATGGAGTGGTGCGTCTTTTCTTGGTCATCTCAGCCTTCTTCCTCTGTTGGACTCCTTACATCGGCGTAGCTCTGGTCCAGGCTGCAGAAACTGCAATTTCAGGCCAGTCCACCCTTGTGCCATCCTCTGCTGTCACCTTCTCTTACTGGCTGGTGTTGCTGAACTCTGACATCAATCCTCTGCTGTATGCTCTGCTCAGCAAGCGTTTCCAGAGCGCTCTCCAGGGACTCAGGCAAAAAATGAGAGCTCGACTGGGGAGTATTGTAGGCAGGGGAGCGGAGGTCAGACCAGAGGGAGAGGACGGCAGGAGCAGCGACCCGTGCACTCTGACCACCACACACGCCAGTCTGCCTTCCAGCTCTGAGAGTTTGACCTCTTCCTCTTCGATTTTTACTGTTAGTGCTGACTTTAAACAATCTGAGGAGCATCTATGCAAAGTGTGTAATTCTGGGAATACTTCCTCATCCTCAGTTTGGCAACATGCTTGTGGTGACAGGAGGGTGGACTGCCTGCAGGTCCCTTCTAGGACACAAGGGGGCAGCAGACTACCTTTTTCTGCTCTGACAGAGGAACGGGAGGCCACTTTTTTCTATGGCCAGATAACAGTGAGGGTGGAGCACGATGTTTGTTGATATATTTGTCATCGGACTGAGGCTATAACCAATATTTATTTCCAACATTGCTTTATCAGTTACAGATCATCGCCATTACACAAAGCTCAAGTTTGAATCTAATCAAATCCAGATTTATAATTCAGACTTTTTTTTGCTTGCCACATCATTTTGGATTCATATAAAAGGCTCATTTCACATCTAATGGATATAGAGCGGATACAGTATGGCTGCAGCAAGGCTGTTAATCTGAAAATTATGTCCTAGTTTCCCTGATTATTCATTTAGTTTACAAAACATTAGGCTTAATATCTCATCACAACTCTGTCTTGTTATATCTCAGCAATATTTCCCACGTAAAAATAAGAATGCCTGCACAACAGTCCCAGCAAATGTCGCATTTTCTTGACTAAAGATGCTGAGCAAGAACAAAACCTGGACAAGGAAAGTGTATTGAAAAGAAATCTTTTTATATAGTACATGTGATTACACTTGAAGAACAGTAGATCTAATAAACCCCTCTTTTATTTACGCTCTTAAATATCTCTTCCTCAAATGTGATAATCATATGTTGCATCTCAGTGTAAAAATCATCATTCCTTACAAAGGTTTACATTTATATCTAGCAATAATTCCAGAGGAATACAATATTATTATTTATTGTCATAGAGAATGACAATGGGAAACAGTGCTAATGTACTCTATTGCGAAACAAAGAAAAGGCAGTGAAGTGGACTCTTCAGCTGTATCTGCTGGGACAGTACGTGCATGCTCATTCTGCGACTCCCCCATCGTTAGTCAGCAACCAAATGCAAGAAGAAGAAAAAAAACATTAGAAAAAACGTCCTGTGTGATGCATTGAAAGTTTGTTTGGGGGAGGAAAATCATTCAGATGAGAAGTATTAAAGAGTCTCTCTGCAGCAGTCTGTAGTGGAACTGTAAAAAAACAACAAAGCAAAACAAAAACGATAGCAACATGTGGTCGAGTGATGTTCATACATTCACAACAAGGCAGAGTTTACACCTTTGCAAGCCACGTGCCTCAGTTGCTCTTGGGTTCATCTTGGTTGGTTGAAAAAAAGTCACAGATGAAGACAGATACAGTAAAAGTGGAGAGTCGTCCTCGTGTGTGAGCACAGCTCTCCTCAAACCACAGTGAGATAGTTTGTTATTTTAATAAATTGCCACACATTTTTTTTTTTGCGTGTGCACAGGAATCCAGAATGTGACAGGAATTGAAGGGGAGGCTCAGTGAAAGCTGGTTCATATTTTCAAAGTAATTAAAGGGGTAGTTCCAATTTTTCCATGAAGCCAGTCTTATTATGAGCTCTTAGAATGTTTAGCCCACTCAAAGCATGACATACTTTAAGCATTAAGATTATTTGACCACACATAAACATGACCTGCATTGCATTGTTAATAGACTGTTAATACTGTTTTCAGTGTGTAGAAAATGTGAGACATGGATTGACTAGAAGCCCTCACACCTTCTTTTAAAACCACAAATGCATGGTTTAGATATCTCGTGACTAAACTGCAGGTTTGAGCATTGACAGAGTGGGAATGCACCCGCAGGAAAGCACATAACCACAGGGAGCCAATCAGTGTGGTTTAAAAAGAACCTGACCTCTCCTCTCAGGATGAGCAAAGAGAAAGCTTGATCCTCAGATATTCAGACAGGTCTCTTCACACCACATCAGCCCATCGGGTCCAACACTTCAGGACATCCAAGGTGTGAAACATAGCAATGTACAGTGCACAGAAGGCAGGTATTTGTTATTTAAGTTTACACCTGAGGGATACCGCTCAGGCCTCCCTTTTATTTTCAGGCATTCAGCATTTTTAGGCATTCTTCTTTGGATCTTAAAGGTATGTGAATGTCTTTTAAAGCCAGCTGGTCTACATAGTGTTGGGCCTGCCTTGAAAGATATCTGTTGCTATTTAATCTTTTAAGTTTCAGGCAAGTTGGCAAGTCTTCCCAGGCGCAAGGAGGATGTAATGCATCGATGGAATGGTTTAGAGGTACAGAAAAATCAGTCAGTCAGTTATACCTGATCATTTTGAGGGGTAAAAAGGATTACAATTTGAGTCCATGCACTGACTCGGATAGCTTCTGAGTGGAATGGACGCCAAATGCATGACACACAATCTGTGCCACCTCCATCTTCCCCCTTTTGGTTGAAATGTTAATCGATCAGAGGGGAGTCCAAAGTTTTTGTTTTCCAGCCAGGGAGCCGTGTGAAACAGAAGGCAGGTCGTCTGTGTTCATGTATCTCCCTCCCTGTGTCTGCATGTGTGTGTGTTTCATTTTGTATGGTGATGTTTCATGGAGTCAATGTGCAAATGTTGACATGGAGGTCCTGCTTCTCCCTCTCCAGTTGAGCCCTGTGGTGGCGCCCGCATCTGCGCTGCTCTCTGCTGGCTCGTCACGTTTGCGCAGCTTTGTGCTGAGCTGGATGATGCACTGATCCCAGTCCTCCGGTAAAAGCAGCATAAGGAAACCCAGGCAGATGATGGACACAGCAATGAGGCGCACTGTGTTGAAATGAATTTCACATGTGTAGAGGTCCACCACTGCAAATATAAAGGGAATTTGTAAATATTGTAATAACAGTGTCACCTTGTCAAATAAAATGAAAAGTTTAATAGTAACTGGGTTTAAATAGTTGAGACTTACAGGCATTTACAGGAACACTTAGGACAATGCCAAGGGAAATTAATGTTGGGTATGTTATCGCAATGCCAAAGTTCACCAGGATATTGAAAGCTGTGTGAAGAAGCAAAGTCAGAATTCATAAAAAAATCATGAAAACGTATTTGTGAACTTGGTTTGTGCAAAAATCTTTCATATTTACCAAAAAGCAGGGCTGCGACCCCACAGAGGTAGGCCCAGGGGATATCTTCAGGTGAGCCAATATACTCCACGTGAGTAAAATACAGGATTACTGGCACAAAGCTCATGAAAACAAAATTGGCACTACCAACGACGCTCAGAAATAGTGCCGCCTCTCCGAATTTGGCACTGCCCAGAACCATCTTGAAGAGCACCTGAGGACAAAGAGGGAGGAGAGGGGTTGAATGTATAATATCTGTCCTCATAAGGAGGTGAAGGATATTACACAGCATGCACCTGCCAAGCACCTGCCCTGGCTCTGGCTCAGGGCCACTGTTGTCTGTTTATCGCATTAGGCAGAAACAGACCCTGTCAAAATATAGAATATCTGTGCCGTAACCTCCTTGTTAAGGACACACACACACACATATCGCACACGTCTGTCAGCTGAGTCTTACATTTCATCATCTCCTCCTGTCGTCTGCCACCTGGTTACATAAACAAACGGGAGCTAGTCCAGGATTTCTTATATAAGACAAGACTATTCACTATATGTTTAGCTATTTTCATTTTTTTGTTTCAATGCAAATAAAAGTGACACAGACGAGGGTTATGGAAATACATGAGCTTTAAAATACCTTGTAGAGAGCTGACATTGAAGCAGAGGCCACGACCAAAGCGATGCCGATGACTGAGTGACTGTGGAATCCATCAGCATAGGTCATCATTACTATGCCTGCTATGGCTAAGATAGCAGCAACTATCTGTCGAGAGAGAGAGGGACAGAGACAGAACATCAGTGATGAACGACATGCTGCTCGCAGTGGGGTGATAAAGACGCCCGATCCATTTCCCACCGTGTTGGAACACAGCAGGCACACATGGCTTCTACGTTGTTGCTCAGCACAGAAATCACAAGCCTCAAAGCACTACAAGGGCTTTTTTTAATGGTGTAATTACTGTGCAATGATTATTTTATAGTGTCTGGATGTTTATACTCTCACACGTGCAAACACTGGTTCTCAGATTCAAATGCTTCCAGTGCAGGACGGGCAGGTTCTACAATGATGCTTGTCTGACATTGATTTCCGTTACACTGCCATCATGTTTACAAACGCATGCATGTTTCACTCACTAAGTGTGAGCGCCTGTGATCATACTAGTGAGGGGGACATCACTTACATGTACTCAGCTGGACTGACTGACTGTCCAGCTGAGTGGATTAGCTCTGCATTAAGGAGGTGTCAGGAAGATAAATGAGCCATTTGTTTTCGCTTGGCCAAAGCCCTTGGGCACCTTTGGCAAAATGGCTCTTTCTGCACTGTAGGCTGCCTGTCAGTCACAGCTACACCTTTCAATCGACTGTTTGCCTACAGGGTCAGCGACAGTGTAAAATGTTTCAGCACAATGTCAGAGAGGGGCGGGGGGAAGATCACAACGTCACCTAATTCTGTGCAGTGTGTTTAGGACACACCTGAACACTGAGTATGGGTTTGCAGCATTAGAGTGTGTGGACTTTACAAATATCCAAACATAAGCCACATGTCAGCCAAAGAGCTCTTCAGTTTATTTATTGAATAGGTCATAACCTCCATTCTGAATCTTGTCCTCCAATAAATCCAACACCCACATCCTTGTTTCACCAGGGTGATTTACTGTCCCCTCATTTCTCTTTCCCTCTCTCTCTCCTTCATTACTTTCAAGCCAAACTCGTCCCTGCATTGCTGCAGACATTCAAACACTGCAATCCCAACCAGCAAGCAAGAGAAAGAGAGAGAAAGAGAGAGAAAGAGAGGGAGGGAGGGAGGGTGTGTATAGGAAGCTGGATTATTACAGTATTTGTCTCTTACTGAGGCTTTTCATCACAAATAATGGGAATGGGGATATGAGTGCATGCACAGGGGAGAGGTGGTGTGGCTGTGAGTAAGTGGGGAAAATGAGGGGAATCCACTCCGCAGAGTGCAGGACAGCTGCAGATATGAAAGCATGTGAAGCGTGCGGTGGAAGAGGAGATACCTCAATTTATAAACCCGTACTCAGCTGTTCCCTCTACTCAAAATCAAGACACACGCACCAGCAGGCACGTTTGAATGACAATGCTATCACTGGTGGGTAATCACACTGTCACACACAAAACCTGCTGCCTGTGCAACTATGTCTATGTGTAGCTCACATCCACTGAGAGACACACACACAGCTTGCAGTTACACACAGATTGTGTTTTTATCATGTGTGAGTTGAGTTCATGCATGCTCACTGCAGGACAAAATGTAAATTAGCTTAGAAGGAATACAATGTGAGGCCAAATCAGAAGCCTAATGGCAAGGGAAGCTTATCATGTAATCGCATGTCATGCATTTTACGGTATTATTCAGTAGCATCACTGGAGTAGGAGGAATGACATTAATGGGCCAATATCATCAGATGACATTGGCTTATCTTCACAACAACACAATGCAAATGGAAACAACTGCACAGGCACACGATTGATAGGACTGTTATTGAAAAGTGCATGCTGACTGACTGTGTGTGTGTCTTGATTTTGTCAAAACAGAGCATGATCAATCACTATTTGGCAACTTTTATTGCCAGAATGTTCTGTGTTCAAATCTTAACTATATTTAATCAGAAACTGCACTATATGCATAAAAGGGCTGACTGACAATTAATAAAAAGATACAATCTCTTCATATTTTAGATTTTAACATGAGGTGAAGTGTATTTTTTTGTTGTTGTTTTTGTTTTTAAGGCAGAAAATCATTGTTCACTACCCCCTTTGTCTTCTGAGGCCTTGGACTTTTCTTTAACACTTTTTGACCTTGGTGGAAAACAGAAGATCTGAACAAAATCCATATGCCTGCTGCATTCCTAACAGGCTTTTCAAGGTGCAAGGTGGCCATTTTTATTCTTAAGATGTAACACTTTTACAAGATGGTCCAGTGACGACCTTAGATTTGTATCGTTATCTCAAGGAAGCAGGACAATGTTAATGACATCAATTACAAACACACAACATGTGGACATACTCACCCTAACCCCCATGAAGCGGTCTCTGAGTACAATCCAAGAGAGCAGGAAAACAAAGGCCTTGTTACAACAGAATAGCGCTGACACATCTGTTGTGTTGATCTTCCTGAGGGCCTGCAGGTACAGGTAGTTGGTGAGGATCCACAGAAGCCCAAAGGGAGCCACCTTGGTGAAAAACACCTTAGGGGTCAGCCCATCATCCCCAAAGAATCTACAGCACTCCCTGTCAAGGAACACAATGTGGCACAATAAGTTGGTAAACATAATTACAGTGTGAGGCCCAACTCAGAGTAATCCCCACATCAGCACATACAAAAGATGTAGGTCCACCATTGTGGTCCATGTAAGACCAACACTACACTACAGAAACATGTAAATATTTAGGAATACAATCTTAATGTCAAAGCTGTCCCCACAGTATGAAATAGGATCGTGCATGATTTGTCTGAGGCAATTTCTGGCTGTTTTCACTGAATATCCATGCAAGAGAGACAACTGCATTTGAGACAACTGTATCAGGCTCTGCAGTGAAGTGGAATCATTTCTGCTGCTGGCCATGAAGTGGTGGTGAGGTAGCTCATTGTTACAAGAGAAAGAAGCTTCTGAAGCATTGTTCATTGTTCATAATATCACTTCCTGGTCACTATGTTGTGGCTAAAATACTTTCTATGAAAATCACATGGCACTGCCAAGGTGAAGTCCAGCATCCACAGTGAACACGCCCTTGATCGTCCTGAATAAATATCACACTCCTCCACAGTGACCCTGCCCACTTTCACTTTGTTTTATTTTATTTTTCCCTATAACAGCATGAATCCTCAAATGATAGCAATCGTGTATTTCTGGCTGCGACTGTTTACAGTTTCCTGAGTTGTACCATTTACCCTGAAAGCATCTGGGCCCTGCGAAAGTGATGAGGCAGCAATAACACAGGAGTGACAGGTAGCAAATTTGCCAGAGTGTCCTGCTGGATATTGAAGAGCAGTGACGCTATGAATCAGCTCCAGAGAGCTGAGTCTGTATTAAAAACACTGCACTATAAACACAACACTAATTCAATGACAAACACATTAAAGTTTATTATCGTTTCATTACAGACACTTGATGCAGCTCCTTCAAATCCAAACCAGCTACAGTGTTCCTGCACAAAGTGATGATATTTTAGCAAATCATCTGCTGGTGTCTGGCATCAGGAAGAGTCAGACTGTTATGTTAACAGCTCGAATTGGACCAAGATGCAGACAACCAGGACACAGGTAGAAGAACAAGGTGAGCTGTTGTTACCAAAAGTCCAAAACTCAAAACATGGACAAAGTACAAACAAAAGAGGGATATCAAACAAAACCAGGACAAAGAACTCAGAAGTATACTGGAAACTTTAGAAACACTAAAGACATGGGAGAACACACACACTGGAATGGACAGAAACAGACAAACTGACAAAGACACAAGGGAGCACAGGGATAACGAGACACAGGTGAGAACACTTAAGATGGGGCAGGTAATCAAGAATGCAGGGAACACAGGAGGAAGTAAAACAAACAGGGACACAAGAGGAGACAGGACTTTCAAAATAAAAGAGGAACCACAATCCAACCAGGACAAAATAAACCAAAACACAGGAAAATATAAATACACCACAATAACCAGGAGTACTAAAAACAAAACACAAACAAAGATTTAAATGAAAACAAACCCAAGTAAACAATGAAATCACAACAAAGACCTTCTCAGACTATATGCACAGCCTCCTTGTGCTGACGTTTCTGCAGATTTATTTGTGTCTACTGCAGCTCCAGAGGAGGAAAAGGAGATGGGCATATTTGCTGCAATGACTTGCAATGCAATTGTGCGCTCTTATTGTGAAAATCCTCCTCACTTGTGCCTGTGAAAGATTACCTCTGTCAGGTCATTGTCTTTAAAGGCAGGTATTACTAAGTGTCATCTTTGGGTTTCTATTTTTCTGCGCTGTCTTTGATTCACCAGCAGGTTAAACAAACACACAGGAAACACAGTGTTTGATATTCAGAGCACAGCAGCTCAGGCCCAGATCCCTGCGTAAAAAATAAAAGAAAGCCTTGCATCACAGAGGTGGGTATACAGAACCAATCTCTCTGCACAGCGGCAACCTCTTTGTCTCTTTGTAGTGAAGCAGCGCAGTGAGTACCAGTGATAAGACTTCTGTCTAAAGACCGTGATTAATGGTGTGTTTCAAGTGTGAAAGCATCTGCACAGCAGCGCACCTAAAGTCGACGCAGGAACTGGATATTCCAAAATAAATAATTGGTGAGCTATTAATAGAATCTGAACAGTGAGAGTGACTGTGCATTACAAAGCAGTAAACACACACAGTAATTGGCATCAGATTGACTGCTGTCCTGAATGATGATTACTGCAAGCAGCTGAAGACGATCAAAAAAGATGTGATTGTTCCCTCATGGAGAAAGACTGAACATGACTGTAGGAAAGCAACAAATTACATTTTGATGTCAAGCTCACACCTACGATGTCAATGAGTTGTTAATAACGCCACCAAATTTATACTCATGGTTTCATCTCAGTGGATATTCTGAAGATTTGAGGAAAATCCTTTTAGTCTCATAAAGTCAATATCTGTTAGAATTTGGTAGTTAGAGTTTAAATGTCCCTCTGAGCCTAAAAAACATATTTGGAGCCATAGCTGAAAAAGTTCATGTGATTTGTGATCCCAGAGGGAAATTCTTTACGGCTGCTGCCAAGCAGTGTCATACAATGACTAGCAAGGCGCGCCACAGGCTAGGGTGTAGTGTCTTGCCCAAGAACACACAACAGTGACTAGGGAGGAGTTGGGATCGAACCACCCTGCTATACCACTGCGCCACTGTTGTCCCCAACGAATACGACAAAACATTCACACAAATGTCTAAGTATAAGACTGTGATAATAGAATGCCTGACTCCTTTCAGTGTGCCACATGGGACCTAAATGTGTAACAGTGGTCAATTGCAGGTTTTCTTTGCAGGTTGTTTCCCTGTTTAATAAATCCTCCTCTCTGTTTATTTTTGGTCTCTAAACTGCAAATAAAGTTTTCTTTGTATTGTAAAAGTCTTCTAACCTGAATCTCTGTCTTGGTGTCTGCCTCTCCGGACTCTTGCACAGGTGGCCGATGTAATAGAGGGGGAAGAAGAGACAGTTCCAGGTGGTGGCGAACCAGGTGAGGGTGAAAGGTGCATCAAACTGCTTAAAGGTCAGTTTGGCCAGCTGGGTGGACCCTGCCCAGGATGAGCACACGCACATCACCATGGCGACTCCCCACAGGGCCTTCCGCACTTGGACGGTTGTAACTCTGATGCAGCAGTGGAGCCTCCGTCTGTTAGAGCTGGACTCTGCTCCCGCTGCACCAGCCGACTGGGCTTCCGTGGTGCCCACCACATTCTCCCTGCTGCGGTCTTCTCCTACGGTAAGACACACACATATTAGACTGATACACAGACACACATACTTTTTTTTTTTAAATTGCTCAAGGAACTTAGCAGGAAGTCAGATTTATAAGTCTCTAGGTCACATGTGTCTTGTCATCTTTTTTTTCCAGATAAAAATATCTCCTTTCATACTTTAATTGACCTCAAAGGTAATCAATCAGACATCTGAGTTAAAAATGTGGTGATCCAGTGTGACAGGCGGCAGCCAAACAGAGGACAAAAGAGGGCAGATCTGATATCCAATCCATGACGACCTCCTCTCCACCTCATGAGCGACAGTGTCGTGTGTGTCTGCCCAAGTTCAAAAAAGGCACACACGGCAACACTTAACTTTTCTATTTGTCCTGTCAAGACCTGACAGCCACCATATTTCTTCAATAATGTGTGACCTGAAGCAAAGCGTTGTTTACTGTCCTGCCCACACCCACTCTGCGCTTCAAACCAAGGTCACTTTGTTCCCTCGAGTCATTAAATTTACTTGCCGATATATTGCCTGTTGCCCTTTTTTCTAATCGTTCAGTTAAAGCTGTACAACCATGTGTGAACGTTAATAAACTAATTACAAATTGCAAAGGTTTAAAAAACAAACATGGCTGCTGTTCATATTATCCAGATGTCACAGGAGACACCAACCAACCACTGCCTCGTCTTTTTCTGCCTTTTTTTCAGAGCCCATATCTTATTTTTTGCCGTCAGGGTGTAAAGACTGTTTCATAGTACATGACAAATAGTGGCCATTGGATAACTTTAACACCATCCTCACGTCCGCTCTGTTGTGTAACTGCTATATAATATGCAGCAAGCGTCTTCTGTAGCTTTCTACGGTTTTTAAGAAATGTGGGATCTCCTTAATGGTGTTTCCAGAAGTAATGATGTGCTGCAGGCTGCCTTTTGCTGATTCATCTGCAGTGTTCGCTGCCGACTGGAAAGCAGAACACTTCAAAAGGCCTCAGCGAGACAATGTTATGCTGTGAAAAGTATTATTTTCAGTGCAGGACAGTGAACTCTCTCATGTTATTGTAGCTGCCCTGTGTACCTGACTACACTGACTCATTCCATTTTAATGTAGTATGTTTAATCAAGGGGACTCCCATCGTTTAATAAGCGACTCGCTGCTCATTTTACAAAGAAGCATCTATCACGTCCAATGAGGAGCCTCATTCTTCCCGGAAGAGGCTGCCTCTGACCTTGCCAGGTGGTCTCATCATACCGTATATTTGCTTCCCTGATGACTATCGCCTCTAATGCTAATGCCTCGGCTTCCCCAGGCTATACCTACTCAATGCACAAGAGATTCAATTCTGTTTATCTATTCCAATTTTTTTTTTTTAAAAAGTGATGCAATTAAAATGAAATTAAGCTGCGCTGTTTGAGCATCCTGAACAATCCCTGCTGCTCAAACAATCACCTGACAGCTCTGGAAGCCCCAAGGCAAATTTGGCAGCTAGGAAAGATGATTCAAGATCATTGTCTGTTATCGCAGGGAAATGATGAATCAGCAAAAGCCAAAAAAAGAGACAGGCACACATGGATGTCTATCAAAAGTCTTGGGTACAAGGGTGAGAATTAAGTTTCTCTATTCTGAGATCCAGAGCCTCTTTGTCTTTGTTGTGAAGGTCATCTGTTGTTTTGCGCCGCCCAGTGTTTGTCCTCTCTGGGCCTCCATCCCACATCCCGTGGCGCCGACCACTTTTCTGTACTGCACCACAGTTTAATCTTCCAAATGCAGCAGTGGACTGAGCCAATCAGCCCACAGACAGGCTCCCAGGCCCAGCTAAGCATTTCCAGCTCTGGCACACTTAGGAGTGTCATGACAACATTAGTGATATTACAGAGCCCACACCATAATGTGCCATAATACAATCTGGTCCATCTTTTATTAAATGAGCCATAAAAGTATTAATTAAAGTTAAATGCTGAGACATCAGAGTTTATCCATTCGTTAGCACCGAAGCACAGACTGATGACTTCAAGGTAACACGCTTCTTTTACATTGTTAGACTGACACTGACTAATGATACCGTGTCAACCTTAACTGCCAGTAATAAACAATATGGAGCAGAGCTGAAGTCATCAGTGTGGGGGAGCAGGGTCAGTGGAGTGGCTGAATGAGATAGGAAGTCTCCTTCGCTTAATGACATTTGAAGCCACCATTACCGAGCATGAAACGCCCAGAAAGGAGTAACCGCAAAGCGATTAACTGGGAGCTCTTACCTTATCAGTTCATAATCAAATGTCAGCTGTCAAGGTCAGCCTGTGACACCAAGGCATTTATAACGCAATCACTGGAACAGTCTTTTATAATTGCATTTAACCTTCCTGTACACTAAAACAGATTAAAACAGGTTTGCTTGATATTAGCAAAGATGTTTAATTTAACTCCAGATGGAAATATCTCCATTCATTCAACCCATTTTATGTCCAAAGGAATCCTAACAGGCGTCTGTGAAATCACTGGAGACAGGAAGAGAGTGTTTGGCATCCTTGTAGGACCGGCTCTTGATCCGCTCTGACAGCTGTGTATTGCTTCACCTTGTTGCCTCCTCAAATGTATTCAGCCCAACCACTCAGCTTTAATAAGCTGCACTAACTCCAGGGGATTTAATACAGGCACAGGTAAAGGTGTTAGTAAATGTTAAGGTGATAATATTTTAGCCCGGTGAGCAATTTTTCACATCAATTTTGGTGACATGGGTCCAACTGTGAGAACATCTGTGGAAGTCTGGTAATGACGTGAGCACAGTAAATCACTGTTTGTCTTATGTGCCTGTAGTATTTTTGTAAACAGAGCGCCTCACAGGCTGCGCATCGGATGTACATCGTACTCCCTGCGGAGTCGAGGCATTTAATCTTGCCATTAAGTAGCCAGTTTTCCATCTTTTCTTCCACCTCAGCTCATGCTTCCCTGCCCCATTCCCACTTCTGCTTCCCTCCTCCCTCCTCCTGCAGTCTCTGCAGTGCAGATCTCTCCTGCTGATAGCTGCAAATCCCAAACGTGCCAGCAGAGCCCTGACGGCCTGCCTGCCCGCCTGACTGCCTGCTCTTACACTTCACAGAACCTGGCCCTGACAGGCCGAAAAAGCCCCACTATGTCCCTCTGTTGCTCCCTGAACAGCCCCCCCACCCCCACCAGGAGCAAGACCTCTGCAGGCAGCGCTGACATTGTCTTGTATTGGGTTTGCCAGGGCATCCATGGACACTTCTCAACTAAGTGGAAGAAACAGACATAAGAGGGAGTTTTGTCTGTTTGGCAACATCTCAGTGGGAGTGAGAATACACTGCAGCTCTGCTTCACTGATTCAAGAGGGTAAACAGATCAATCACCAATACACACTTCAGAGGGGCTCTCTTCTTGTCTCACTGTCTGCTGGCTCAGCCCTGTTGTGAATATGAATCAACATGCACGTCATGATAACACAATATAGTGTATAGTAAGTCCTTGTGTGCCTTCATTGTACAATACCGAGGGGACACATTAAGTGTGAACTAACCCTTTAGTTCAACCTGTTTTAGTGTAACATTCAGTTGGAAAACAAGCAAGCTGGTTTCTGGCTGTCACACCGAATCAGTCATTGAATCAATATGTTAATAAAAATAAATCCTTCAATCTCATGCTGACTTATTTGTTTTGTCATTTCTGACATGTCAAAAATCAAAGGCAGTGTCCTTTGTTTTACATGCAGCCATTTTTATGAGGTATAACCTGCAAATGTGTTATTAGAGAAGGGTGGTAGTTTCAGCACAGGAGGGACAGACAGGCAGCATACAGACAGACAACAGTCACTGTCTTTGTCATCTCAGTGTCTGACAGACAGTGGGAGTCTGTGATACTTGGCTGTGACACTTTTGTCAGGCCAAGCTGTCAGTCAGAGGCCTTTCAACACACCAGAGCCGGCTCATCTGACAAGCCTGTCCCACTCAATAACACAACAGAGAGACAGGCGGAAAACACACCCTGCTGCGTCGACCGGCTGATAGGTGGGACCGCATGGGCTGAGAGGACAAAAAGGGCCAGAAGGGCAGACAAAGGTGGGACAGGTGTTACTGATCCCGCTCTCCTTCGTTCTCGCCTGGTTTCTCCTTCAACCTGAAAGGGCAGCGAAGCCATCTTCTCGTCTAGTGCAGCAAAGTTGTTGTTTGTCTCTGCCCGACCTGCCCAGCTGGTTCAACAGATGCTCATGATACAGGTCAATGCTGTGGCCCTCTCTCGCCTCATTGGTTAGTGACATGACAAAACCCTGCATGCAGTGTGTGTGTATGTGTGTTTGTCTGTGCATGATGTATTACAGCAAGGTAATAACAATCACATTTGGCAGCAGGTATACAGCCCAAAATCCATCAGTCCCTCCTCTCCCATATAACAGTGGATACAGTGTGATGGACCTGCAGCTTAACACACTGGCAGGAGTCCCAGCACTTTCCGCGACAAATCAATATTTAAAAGATTGGCCACAGCGTCGTCCCTGTTGAAGTAATGGATAGGCAACCACTGAAGGTGTATCTCTAAGTGTCTGCCCAAACAGCGGTTTCACTCCCTCTGCGGCGCAAGTCTGCTGATAACACCGGGACTCTATCAGACTTACATAAACCTGAGGTCTGACTTTTTGTAAACACATCTTAACATTTCCATTATGTCACCGCTGCAAACTGACCCCAGTTTGATGACTTATAGTTTTTTTTTTAAATGGCGTCATAAGGAAAAAAGTCAACTCAGTCATTTTCTCAGATTAAATGCGGCGAAGCACACAGTGCACGTTTGTGCTGACACTACTTCCAGGCTGGTCACAATGACTCTACTCAGAGCGAAACATTAAAATATTTTCTTTCAGTATGTTAACTTCTTGTTCTAATTATCCTTCTAGGGACACCATCTGGTCTGCTGGCTGCATTTTGTGAAGACGGGCAGTTTTCCTACACTCTGACAAAAGCTTTCGGATCTGCTCAGTTTAGGATTACAGCTTAAGCACAACCTTTTTACACATTTGTGCTTAAAGGAAAAAATTCAAATGTGATATTTGGCAAAGATGTCTGGCAAAAAAACCCTCAAACATCCTTAAAATGTATTCAGATCTTATTCATTCTTTGTTCTGAGGCAGTCCTTCCTATGATGTTGATAAACCCCTGAGCAAAAGCGTGGCCTCTTAATAAAATAAAAGCCCTCTCATTGTGCATTCATTGCGCAAATATCAAGAAAAAATGCGTCTGTTTCACTGAGCTTTCTAAAGGATGCGTCTGAAACATACAACACCAACATCAAGTGTGATTACACTCAAAAGGATGAACACCAGCCTGTTTTTAAAGGAGCACAGAGGGGAATATTTCAAAATTAAAGTTATCAATGCTCCCGGTGACCTTACGATTGATGTTCAATACACATTACGTGCACATAAGTTTGACCTCTGTGGAGCCCGACTTATCTCCAATACAGAGATGTGAATCTGAACACACATTTACATATAAATAAGACACATGCAAACAAGAGCAAGTCCTCTGTGAGTATGCCTGAAGGGAAAATGTATTTTTATGTTTAACACAGGTGAATACATTTTAGTGCCCTTCATCTGAAAATTATTAATGTTTTAAAGGTGTAATCACGCTCATTCTTCCTGTATTTCTCCAAAACCTCACTGAACTGAATCAGGTCAATTTTAAAGGGCGATTTCTAACATTGTTAGTCTAAATTGTCCATAGCGTGTGAAGCAATAACACACATTATGTTAGACATCCATGTATTTTAGTGCAGAGATATCTACTGAAATTATTGTGCTACGCTAGCTAGCTTCAGAATGTGATACCACATAATACCACTAGATGGACCAGTGAGTCAATTTCAGTCCAACATGAGAGGTAGAAGAGGCTCAGAGGGTATTCCAACTCATTGAACACAGGCTTCAAAGTAAATGGATGTTGAGATCTACAAGATTAAGCTGAATTTACTGCAGAGTATCAGACCTCGGAGGACGGCACATTATGAGCCATGTGTCAGGAAGCAGATGAGTTCTCTAATGTTTGCTCCCTGGACAATAAATGTGGCTATATTCCCCTCTAGTAGACGACCCTGTGGGAGAGTTTTGACGGAGATGTGACTCAGTGATGGAGGCTTTCATGTGCCGCCATTCAGGTCGTCCAGCTCACCTCGTTTTGCTCTGTGCAGTATTGTCAGCTCACAGCTCATCATATTGAACTAACCTCAGTATCTCAGGGTTGCTTAATGGAAGCCCTTTCTAGTGAATATACGAAGCCTTTAGTGGACTTGTCATCTCACTGGAAATCACTTTTTGGGGTCCAGCAGTACTACAAGCAGGTTAATCATCTGTACATCTTGACCTACAGTTGTACTTCTGTGTGTGATTTGGTCATGTGGCTGATGTATAACATATAGTCAAGGTGCCTGAAGCCAAAGTTTTACAGTTCCTTCCACACAGCAAGTGAAATATGACCAGGATCCTCTGGGACGTGTGTACTCTGAATCACTCTTAAGAGATGCCTGTTCTGTTTCAAAGCATGTAATTAAATTATAGAGATTAAAGGGACTTCTATGAATTTCTTACCCATGCCTCTGACAACACAGACATTCCCTGAAGACACAAGCACTGGAAGCACATTTAAAAAGACATCAACATTTATAGTCCATGGGTCAATGGTTGGGCAAATTTGTCACATGGAACATAAAGGTGAAGGTGTGAAGCTGTGAGCAGTTCAGATTAAAATTTGTGTAAGGATGTGTCATGTGGCTGTGACAATATCTCCACACACACACTGCATATATGGATGGTAACTGAACACAAGTGAAAGACAAATAACTTCTTAGCAGCTGGATGCAGATTGTTAGTGAGGAGAACAGAGTTTTTTTGGAGTTTGGTGTGTTACATAAGCTGCAGAGACTCTGAGAAGCTGCGTGCTGATCCGCCATGGCCCCCTGCTATTCCCTCCCCTCCATCAAAGCAGCTGCTGAAACAAGAAGGCGAACGCGCACATCATAAACTTTACAGCTTTGACTCCTCTCAACAGTTTACAATACTGTATCGCCCACCGACACAAACACGTACACGCAGCCCGTGTGTCACGGCGGAGCTTTTGTTTATTCTGCTTGTCAAATACCCGCCCGCCTTCTCAGCTATTCTGAATAAACTGTGAGCTGACATTCATGCTAATAAGCTTAAAATATTTGCTAATCCAGCAGGCAGTGATTATTCTGAGAACGGCCAGTGACTGAATACATATGCAGCAGAGTTTAAACATCTCAGGCTTCTTGTTGGTTAATTTGATAGATTTCTGCAGTGTCCGTATCGAACTGCATAAAAATCCCTCATTCATTTTCCAGCAGCTGGTCTAGTTATAAATTATGAATAATGAAGTACTTCCAGATATTTTCATATTCATGCTCCACACTGTTATGAACACCAGGAGAAACAGACAAGCATCACATGAAGTCTTAGTCAGCAAGCATTCACTGCTTATACTTATGCAGAAGTTCCCCAGGTCTTTCTGTTATTAGAGATACTGACTCTGAGTCACCTGGAAATGGGTTGAAAGGACTGTCTGGGTGAGTGGAATAGGTTTGCATGCCTTAACATCCATGGCTCTTGAGCAAGGCACTCTGGAGCAGCACTCCAGTAAACAGGGCACCTCCTACATACACTGTTTCTGACAGGACAGCAACTTTACAAACAGCTGGTGATCTTGCAGAATATGATGGATTACTGTAAATTAAACTACGGTACCCAAAAGTTCAGGGTGAATGGACATATGTTGGCTATGCAGGGAAAAAAACACTGCAGTAAAGCTACAACACTGCATGAAACCTGTGAAACAGTGAGTTGGACGACTGTTTTTGTGTTGCATGTACACACAACAATTACATTTTTAGAGATTAGTCTCAATTTAAAGTACTGGTGATCCTTATTTTTTGAGCAAACAGGCTTTCCTCAGTTACAAGATGGTTTTCGGTTCTGTTTAAGAATAATGTGAAATGATTGTCGCTCGTGCCAAACGCTGAGACCTTGTGTAGTGCTCTGTGCTGAGGACTGGATTAAAAAAAATGCATAACATTTTTGCATGAGCAGAGGCAGAGCAGAGTATCAGAGGAGGCACAGCCTACTGTACAGGCAGGAATGAGGAGGTGTGACACAAGACATAAAGACAGAGCTGATGCAGCACACACACACACAGAGGGAAGTGTTGTCCCTGATGTCAGTAAGAAATGTGATGTAAGATCAGGGGGACTCTCAGACATGATGATGATGATGATGCCACTGAGGAAGAGTGTCACTGAGCGTTTTTTTTTTACAGGGTCTTCTGCTGAGTTCATGTCAGTTAAGCTGTGATGGGTGGAGGGTGGAGAGTGAGAGGGGAATCCCTGCTGCAATAACAACTTCAGACCCTCCCCAATGGCCAGTAAATTTAACACAGTAGCCACCATGAGTCGCACTTAATCTCACCTCAAAAGAAAAACAGAAAGAAAAAAAAACATCAATGCGTCGGGATATGTACAGATCAATTTCGAGGTTTATTTGATCTTGTCACGTGATTGAACGCAACCATAAATCTGATTAGATTCCGTTTTGAGGTCACCTGTCTGAGGAAAATGGGATGCAGCACAAACATTACATCACAGATGACAAGTTGCGCGTTTGATCGATTCATCCTGCTCTCAGTAAGATTTTCTGAAGTTGATCTTTAAAAACAGTCCAGTCTTATCAGGTTATTTCAGTCTGAAGTCTGGTCTCTAACACAACAGGCTGTCCGGCATACACATCAAAGCAGCAGCCCCAAGCCTGCGCGCTTACAGGCGGAGCAAATGAGACGGGAACTCTCCCTACCTTCCACTTTGGTGAGGGTGAGCACCGGACTGTTGCAGGCGGACAGTGGGGCAACCCTTGCAGAGTGTTTCTTCATGATGATGAGCTCGGATGGGCTGAGCTCCAAACCGCTTCGACTACATCCCTGAAGCTGATTTGGTGCAGACACCAGACCTCTATAATGGGACTCTTGATCTTTCTAGAGCCGGTCTTCTGCCCTCTGTCCCCTCGCATCCATCCAACTCCCTCTTGATAATATGTATAATTTTTTTTCTTCCTCTGTCGTATCCCCCCACCCCCTTCCTTCCTTCACTTGCCTTCCCGCCCCAAATCTGCTGTATCCAGCGCGTCCTGGGTCTCTCTCTCTCTCTCTCTCTCTCTCCTTTACGTACAGTTTGGCACTTGCTGCAATTCGCCAACGTCACGCACTAATCAGTCTCACAACCACGTCCCACCACACCATCCACCACCCCAATCATGAAGTCCTCTCAGACCCCCCGTGGCTGCGTGGTCCCTCCCTCCGGGGTGAAAGGAAGCTCTGCGTGGGACTGAGAGGATGGAGGCGTGCAGGCAAACTCAAGGCTATAAATGGAGCGTGTGACATATTTAATGTGACCAGATCAGCGGAGGGGGCGTTTAAACACACTAAAACTGAAAGACTTTTAATTAAATAATACAACAAAATCTCCACATTTGTAAAGCAGCATTTTGATAAGCTTTCAAATCTATTTTCACATTTATGCTTTATGATTTTTTTCTTTAACTAGGAACGTGTCATCTCCCAGTAGGATCATTCGTGCAGGCTAAGAGCTCATACAGTTCTTTTCATGTAGACATATTACAAGCAAGGAAACACCATATTTGTGTGTTTGTTTTACTTGACTAAATATAAAAATTAGAATTAAAAAGCATCATCCATTATCTGAACCCACTATGTCCTGCAGTGCAGGGTCACAGGGGTCACAGGGGTCAAGGAGCGGATGAGAGGACAGGTCACCAGTCCATCACAGAGTAACATACACACACTAACAACTATTCACACTCACACTCACACTCACACCTAGAGTGACCAATTGGCCTAACAAGCACTTCTTTAGAATGTGGAAGGAAGCCAGAGTTCCTGGAGAAAACACACATAGGCACAGCCGCCCTAAACTAAGCATGTGTAACATTAAATTCTTGCAAAACGCCACCTCATAACAGTATTCTCATAGAAATATGCATTGATTGGAAACTTAAGGTCAGGAATTGGTTTGGCAGTATAAACTGAGTAGACAAAATGATAGCAGAATTATTAAATATGAGGTTTTATTTGTACCAATCGAACATTCAGCACATTTACCTTTCACTCTACATGTATAAACTGTGCAGAGGTTTGATCTCTGTTTTGCTGCACTTTGCATCTTGAACACTGAAGTGTACCATGACAGCAAAGGCATCATCATCCCTGTCAACACAGTGACATAACTTCTTCTTCACCTTAAGGAGAAGGTGAATCTGGTGGGTGCTGAGTTCAATTCTACTTTTCTTGGCCGGTTACTGTGGACCTGTGAGCTGTTGTCCTGAAGGAAAAGCACTCCTCTTGTCAGCTTCATATATACTTGATTTCATCCTGTCTCCACGGATTACCATGTAAGAGTGTGACACTTTTTCAGGTAGTCCACCAGCAGGATTTCAAGGACAACTGCGTGGCTGTAGACCACACAGGTCTAACTTTCTTTTACCACAAAACAAAAAAGAATACCACCGTCTCCTTACAGCCTAGAAAGTTATCAATTACTCTACTCTTTGTTTTGATATTCCGGCTAACTTACCAATAAACTCATCCTCCTGCATTAGACCTATGATTTGTGACTTTTACCTTCACATGTCACCGTTTAAGAGAGTTTTCATGAGGCGAGATGTGCGGAAACACTGCTGAGTGTCCCGTGGCTCTCATTTGTTACGTCTTTGTATTCACAATAGAAACTGGGACTGAAGCCTGAAGTGACAGTTCAGACTTTCACAGTATAACACTCTTAAACTGAGAGCAGTGCAACACAGTGTGGCAGCAGCTGGTCCTCTGAAATTGTGCCCGAGTGTATCTTTGTATCATGTCACTTGTGTTTTACTCCTGAGAAGCTATTATACACAAAGAGATAATACATCAGGAGGAAAGCAGATAGCCGTCAATACTACTCAGTATTGATCTGAGAATGACTCTGCTATCTCTGTGACCCAACACTAATGTATTTAAAGACATACAAGTGTGTGTCTGCATTGGCTCTGCATACAGCTTGTGTCCGCTGAGTGTGAGCAAAGGAAGCTGTGCTGAATAATTCACTGCTTAGACTCTACCTCACACTCATGCAAGAATCCCCTGCCCTGTCTAACTAGGACAGGGAGCTCTAAAAAACACTCTGCCCAGACCCACTCTGTCGTCCCCCAGCAACCCAATCCACTGGATCCTCCACTATTTTCCACCGCTCCCCTCTTCTCCTGTGTTTGGGTTTGAAAACGGGAAATGTCAGGGACAGCGGATGGGAGCTAATGGATGAAGTGCAAGGACTCACAGTGAATGAGCTAAAAGAGCAGCACAGGATGTTTGATGGATAAACATTATAAACATGTCACCTGTGAGTTATATTGTTGTGTGTCACAGTGAAAAATTCCACTTTCTCTTTTCTTTTCTTTTTTCTTAGTGTGTGTTTCTGGTGTATCTGCATGAACCCCATGCCCACAGGCTCTGTCTTTGGGAACTAATGTTGTCAATTGTCAGTATGTTAGTATGGGGAAAAACATGAAGAATCAGAGTGCACATGCTGTTATTGATAGAAAAGACAGGGAGGTGGAGCGGGTGAGATCATTAAAAGATCCCAGTCAGTGACTCATAGACTTTTATCTGCAAACACGTAGGAGGATCAAACCCGTCCATGAGCTGAGACACCACATGACAACTCCCTTTCTCTCTCTCTCTCTTTCTCTCTCTCTCTCTCTCACACACACACACACACAGTACAGGGGTATGAGTAATAACGAAGTGTAAAAAACCCAAATCCTTTGAGGTCCCTGCATCAGCACAGTCTTTTCTTTTGAATCCCTGTTTCTATCCAGAGAGACCGAAAAAAAGCAGATCTGCACCGAGAGCCGATTATTCTTCCATGTAGCTACATTGGAATGTTCTAGTGCGCGCCAAAGTGAGGCTTGTACTTTTCTGTCTTTTGTTTATTCATGCTGAATAATGAGGGAAGCTGCAGTAGCCATTTTTCAGGTCAAACGATCTCTGAATGCAACGCAGTGTGACGCTCCCACTGGTTGATCAAAAAAGCCCTCAAGGACAAATTAACCTTCATATCACAGATGATTTGTAGTTTAGCATTGAGAAGTAGGTATTTATAGGTTTAAATGACAAGAAAGAGATCTGACAAAAGTAAGTTATAACCAAGAAAATTTAAAGCTCACACCCCAGGGAAATATCAGGTCTTTATCACAGGAAAATGAGAATATAATTCAGTCCTCCCCATCAACCACAGGAAGCCCAGACTATGGAAGATGCTGATCACTCTGCTACCCACCAATCAGCTCTACACTGTAATTTTACAGAGCGTGACAGGAAAACAAGGTCTGAAATCTATATTGGCACAAAAGTGCTTCAGCTAGCTGCACATAGACAGTAGAAGATGATTGACTCAGACTGTTAAAAGGTGTAAACGATTTCTTCCTGTTTGATCTAAATTAACCACAGTATGAGTAAATGTGCCAGACTTAATTTGTGTAGTTTGGTACAGGCTGTTAACAGATTTTGTTCTGGTGATACAGAATAATTTAATTAAACTTAATGCTGATTTAAGACAAATCAATTCCTTGTCCAACACCACAAATAGCTACCAAAACAAAACTATGGAGTGTTTTAGCCTCCAAACTACTTCTAAATTCATTGATGGTACATGAACTCACAATATGTTGCATGACTCTTCCGTCTTTGCTCGAGAGCCTGTGTATCGCCTGCACTGGCACTATAGGAAACTTTGGGGTCGGGTAGGAACCCCTAACTAAAAAAGACTACAGCATGTTCCTACTTTATGGGATACGTCACATCCGCCTCCGACGCAAATGGAGTTGGAAGCGACACTGAGATGCAGCAATGTGCATGTGGGCATCCAATCTGCCGGAAATTCACGTGAAGAAGAAGAAGAAGAAGAAGAAGAAGAAGAAGAAGAAGAAGAAGAAGAAGAAGAAGTAGTAGAAGAAGAAGAAGAAGAAGTAGGAAGTAAAGTTCAAAGTCATGGCTGAAGCAACAAATAAACAGAAGTAATTAAAGGTGATGTCTGAGGAGACGAAGAAAGAAAAAGGGAGCGTGATAAAACGAGAGCTCAAACAAGGATAAATATCGTAGAGAGCTGGAAAGAACTGACGTCACAGCGACGCAGGTCCGCGATAATGGCCGCTTCCGTAAACAGGATTTTGTTCCGGTTGGATACAGGTCCATTAGGTACAATAATCATCTTTCTCTTACGTACAGGACTCGTGATTGGGGTGTTAAGCCGAACCTCTTCGGACAGACGACAACAGTGAATCCGCGGATCCTTTAAATGGACACCGGCTAAAATAAGGTAGGCTAATGTTGTCACTTAACTGCTTAAATACATGTTTAAATTGAAGAATGTTTACCTGGTTAAACGCTTATTACTGTCTGTATTCACTGTATTTGCGCAGAAACACTAAAAGCTTCTCAAAGCGCACAGCGACAGTTTACAGTTTACCTGGATATGACACGTTTGTTCACAGTCTGGAGTAATATGGGACGTATTTTAGGCTCAGACACGTTGATAGTGTACGTATTGTAACGGTCTGGGAGAAACGTTGTATTGTTGAGTTATGTAGTTGTGTAGTTTCGCAATGTTTTCTTGAGTTCTGGCATTGATGGTTGTGATTAGCAGCAGGTAAGCAAGCGGCGGTTGTCTTCCGGTGTCATGTCGAGTTTTGCATGCCTGCCGAGAAATGCATCCCCCGTCGCGGGAACGCGCACGCAGCTAAAGCGGAGACTCGTATTTATCAATCACAATAAATAATTGAGAGCCTGCGATTTAAGAAACATTATTATTATTATTATTATTATTATTATTATTATTATTATTATTAAGATAGATTTTGGCATGTCTTCGTCTGAACGTTTCACACATGTTTTAAGATACACTTATACAATGACATTTTAAAACACAATTTATCCCAATAGTGCTCAGACACACTAAATTATTATGTGCTACAGTTTGATAGTGGTGCAGTAGCCCCCCCTCCACCCTTCTATAATAAGCCAGGTGAGTGGTACTACCCTGAAATTTCTCCTGGTGTGCACAGACTACAGTGGCTTATGAGGGAGATTGTTGTTGTGTTGGCGTGGGCTGCTGCTGTGTGTAGATTTATTTGAATAAAACTAAGAAAACAAGAGAACTTAACGGCCTTCTTGTGTGAGAAACATAGCTCCAGCTTTGAAGGAGTTTGCCAGTGGCCTTGGCTGGCTTGTTAACAAATGTGCGTGCAGAAAAAGCTTATGGTAGTTATAGCAGACAATAGTGTTTATCAGACTGTAATTAGCAATTTCTCCAAACCTCCTAGTGCTGCTTTTTCTGCTGTGCTTTCCTCAAATTAAGAAAATCCCACAAATAAATATTAATGTAAAATTTTGGCAGTGCTCATTTTAAAATTGACTGCAGAGAGGATTTTAGTGTTCCCTGTTCTCCAAAAACCAAATAAGATTTTTTTTTGCCCCACTTTTGCCTCTCTCTCTTTCTCCAATGTTCCAATCCAGGTGACATTGTAACTCCCGCTTAACATGGAAAACAAGCAGCTGAGCAGCTAAAATGAGATCAGCAGCTTCATTAAAAAAACTCAAGGTGTCTTGTCTGGCTACTTAAAAACAACTCCCAGGGTAGGACAGCAGAAGAGTTCCCAAAATAAGCTGTAAATAACAGGCTGTTTCAAGTACCAGAAAGGTCAAGTCAAATTAACTTTCTGTCTTCCTGGGTCCTATACATCTTCAGAGCAAACACAGCTCATCTGTGGAGGCAAGCGGCTGTCAGGATACTGCATCCAGCAGCAGTTTACTAGATTAATGGCCTTTGCAGGGTCTCCCTAGGGGGAGAGAGGGAGAAAACAGTTGCCAAAACACTTTTTAGTTGCACTGCAGAGCTGTGTGGTGGCACTTGTATCGATCTCTTATAGCTGTCACATACAGTACACTTTGTAAGACTGTCGGCTTTTGTAATGAAAATAATATTTTAACCTATTCTCTTCAAAGTGATGTTTACTGAGCTGGTGTCTGGGGAAATGAATACCTCTTTTCAATATTGTGATAAATCTGATCTTCTTCTGCAGGATGATAACAGCATGAATATTTTATGACGGCATAAACACTATTAATCCAATCCAAGACATCCATATAACTATACATTTGTGATGTTGCTGTCCGTAGGTGTACAGTCATCTCCACACTAACTGCATTATATCTCTGTTTGTAGAATTCAGCAGCGGCAAGTTTTAAACTTCTCATGCAGAGCTGGTTGGTGTAACTAACTTACAGTAATCACATTAAATAACATTATAACATCATAAAATTGATCACAGGCAGCATCATTTTTAAATTACTTAACTTAAAAAACTTAAAGAAGACAAAGACAATAAATCAATTACTAATTAAATCCAGCTTCATTGTCTCTGCATTGATTGTTCAGCTATTGATCCAGCACTTGATTATGGTACATACACTATCCTGCACATGTACAGTACTCTTAACACAGTCTCTTAGCACTTTGTGTGAGGTGTGTGGGTCAGAGAGCCTATGACCTCCTCCTACTCCCACACACAGTGCAGATCAGGAGAAAGACAGACAGACAGAGAGAGCCACTTTAAAACTTCCTTATGATTACAGCCACAGCTAGTAAAAGCCCAGCAGTATTAATAAAAGCCAGCCAAGTTGTAATATCTTGATAGCAGTTAAAAGCACACACTACCCCGATGGCCCACAGTTAATGAGGAAGCACCCATTAAATTCACAACCTACCAGAGGACTCAGCTCCCAGCAGCACATTTATGCTCTCCAGTTAGGGATGTTTTTATGTCATCATGATTTGTAAATATCATTTGTAAGTATTATTTGGGATATGACAACAATAACTCTGTACAGTGCCTGATACTCATAAAGGCTAAAAAAAACTGGACTCGACACCCACACAGGGGAAACCATATGTCACTTTATGACACCTTTAAATGTAAAAAGACAACAGTGCAGCAAACATTGACTATTCAGGCTCACCTTCACTGGCAGCTAAATCACAGAGTCGACATTCTTGACTACACCCACACACAGTCATCCAGTACCAGCTGTTTTAGTTTGAGGTGCAGTGATCCCATCATCATGACCAGTCTGCAGTTCAGAGAAATTTATGCATCTTGTACAACAGTATCTCCAATTCTATCATGCTGCTCTGGTGACCCACACACCAGCCTCTCAAAAATAACACTAAAAGGAGTAGGGTGTAGCACTAAATTTGGACCTTGGTTCCAGCTTTAGAATGATTCTACTGATTCTACTTTTCTCTAAGAAGGAACCTGACCATTTCACAGCTGCTGGTTACAGTGTGAAGTCTGCCTCTCCTCCACTACATGGCACTGGCTCCCTCTGTTGGCAGGCTGCAGCATGTTTCAACTCCAAGGTGGGGTAACAGTCTGAACAACTTCAGGTTTTATGATATCTGATGGCAACACTGGTTAGTGCATTTATGTATTTTCACTTTGCACCATGTTCAGGGTACATTTAAAGCATTTTTAACAGTCCGGGTTGTCACCCAGCTGTTTTTGCTGAAGCAGCTCCTCTTTGAACTGCATTTGATGCACAGTCGCTTAAAATTATTCAGATTGTTCTCAATTGCTGTAATTATGGAGGAGCTTTTTCCAAAAAGCTTCTCTGCATTTATTTTTTATAAAATCCCTAAAAACCGTGCATGGGCACAGAGTTCAAACAGATGATGTTACACATACTTCTAAAAAACTCATGGAAGGTGTGTTTGTAATTACAAACTCTAGTAACAAATGTGTTTTTACATATAGAACAAAATATGCAATATTTTATGGTGTGGCAGTGTGACACTGATGAAAATGTATGAAAATGTAGGTGTCAGATATAATCTCTTGATTTGACAATAATTACCCCACACTGGATAACTGGATCCTCACACTGCAGAGTGCCAGTGCTGCCTGTAGGGGGCACTGTGACCACATGCAATTGTTGCACCTGTTTAAGGTCTGCAAGAAAAAATGACCAAGAAATCAAACCGCAGCCCAGGAGTGAAAAAGAAATTGGGCTAGCAGTAATAAAAGGTGATGAAATGACCCTCATACAGAGCAGACACAATCACAGCCTGTGCATCATGCTTGTGTAAGGACAGATACACACCTTCAGAAGGAAACAACAAAGAAAAACAACACTCTCCAATCACTCCTCTCCTCCTTGTCCAGTTTTGGAGGCATTGTTACAGCCCTGTCATACTGTGAGGCATTCACTGCCATTTTTTATTTGAGATGTTTTTTTTATTCCCATGGACATCCTTTATAGTGTGGTGACAAACTGAGTGAGTCCAGAATGACCTGAAAAAGCATATACATTTATACATACAAAAGTGGCTAGGTTAATAGTAGTATGTATTTTTGTTAAGTTAGCAAAACTGCAAACACAGACTGTAGTTTAAGCAGCTCTTTCACAATCTGTTGAAAAATTGCATTCAATTTAGGATTAATACAAATTAGCATTTTTGTATTGGTTTGCCACCACCAGTGAGAGGCATGCCGACAGAGTAGCTTCCATGTATTGGTGCATTAAATATTCACACCAAGCGCTTTAAAAAAGGTTAATTTATGAAAAGAGCGAAATGAATTTTAAAAAGACTTCACTAAACTTGTTTCCCTCTCTGAACTTTTTGAAACAGTTTTATTGATCCCTCTGGGCAGGAATGTTTCTTTTATCCTATCCCTCTCTACTTTGATATCCGACACTAAAAAGCTGCTTCTGATTATAAGGGTTACAGAAAGAGTGAGGAGAAATATTTATGGACAAACTGGAGAAACAAGCTGCTACAGCTCTTCATTAAATCTCCAACAAATGAGGAGGATGTGATCAGAACCTGAAGTGTGACTAAGCGAAGAAAGAATGGTGAAATTTGAGGACCTGTTGAAACCTTACATTCAATTATCCACAGAAACAGCTTTTTAACGGTCTCCCCACCGGCACATGGGACCTTAAATGAGTGATTCTACTAATCTTTTTTACAGATGGTGCCATGGAGACTGCTGACAGAACTGTGTGCAAATGAGAGTGGAGAATAACAGTAAAATAATACACCTGAGGCTCTACCCCTCAATTATACAGAGGTTTGGTGATTTGAATCATTTTTGTGGAGTATAATTGAGTCTGGCAGACTCACAAAATTGGATATAGGACTCTGTCTTTTTGTGGTGAATAATTCAAAGCTTGGGAATAGACTCAAAGACCAGAAAAGACACTAGTAGTCAAACTCAGCTGGCACAATAAAAAAAAAAACTACATTCTCAAGAGAGAACTATGTTATTTGTCTAATGCTGAATGAAAAGAGGAGGTTGATTCAGACCTTTATATTCATGTTATCATTAAGCTTCTGATCTGTTTATTTTTGTCTTTGAAGTGTTCAGATTGGTTGCCAGGTCGCTTTCAACCCGGATCAAACTGCTTTCTGATCACTATCTTTTCCATACACTACAGCAGCAGGTGTTTGGAGACCCTTCAAAAGGCCAGCAGGTGTGTGTGTGTGTGTGTGCTGTCAGTAGTGTAAAATTCACACTCTTTCCCTTTCTTCATCTCTCCACTTCTCCGTCCAACCTCAAACAGTAAGGGCACCCAGGCAAATAGTGAGCAGTCAGCGATGAACAAAAATAGGATTTGATGGCCTTGTGCTCCCAAAGCTGTAAGTGCACAGCTTTGTGCACTTGTTATAGGATTTATGGAAGAGATAAAGCTCCCAGAATGAGACCAGCGATCATGTTCAGAGAACAGCTCTCATTATAAAGAAGTTTCCTCATTAGAAGTGTGGTGTAAGCAGTTTGGATACATTACTCTACAGTAATGACCTGTTTTGAGGCCATTGGTCAGGTTGTAAAATCCTTTCAAGCATGTAAGCATGGAGAAAACTCTGTTTATAGTTGACAGGTCAATTAATTTAAAAACTCAAAAACACTACACTCAATTGTATTGTTGTTGTAGATCACAATCTTCAACCCAATATTTCAATCACAAACTGGTCCAAGAGAGTACTGTCCTTTAGGCGTGGAGTGATTGTGCTAAGTGTTTGGGCAATAGGAAGCCAGCACATTGGCTTGATTTAAATAAGCACTGTGATTAAATAGTTGCTCTGTACATGTAGTGGGCTGAGGGATGTGGACCAGTCAGTTCCCTGAGGGGGGAGAGGAGGTTCAAGCCTTCCTGGCTCCTTCTGCACTCCCCCATCGGCTGTCGCCTCTCATCCACGTCCACAGCACCCTTAATTGCCTGATTTCCTGACCCAACGTTGAATACTTTGTACGCTTGGGAGCTGGTTGGGGGGGTTGCAATAATAATGACTTATAGTGACAACCGTGGGGAAGACTCACTCCCTCGGATACCACAGCTCTCACTGACTGACTACAGCCCTATCACAAACCTCTTTGCTTTAATACTCAAATTAAAACCTCATATTAGGCCAAAGCAGAGTGCTTCACACGGCAAATGTTTCTGCTGACACCAAACTTTCAGGTAAAATTAAAATCACAAATTGAAGCAAGACATTGTTTTAAATTGTTCTACCATATAGATATATAAAGAACTGAAGAAAAAGAGGCATGAATAAAATGATCATTTACCAGAAAATACCACTAAACTGCAACATGTCCTCACGAAATAATACAACACATGGTTGTGTTTATGCTAGCAGGACATATAGATGTATTGCCCGACATCATCTGATTAGCCACAGAAGGCAAAGCAAAGAGTAAGGAGGCATGTTGGGGGACTGCTCCCGTTGCACTGTTGCCATTTTCAGCTACCATCGGGGCAAGTCCCACTCTCCATGAACACCTATATATATAAATTTCTTTTTCAAGTTCTGAAATATCGACCTTATGTCATGTTTTACTGGTACATCCAGTGGTGAGATTCACCAGACTGAAACCAACTGATTACCCTTCCTTCCTAAATGCACAGAAGAAAGCACAGTGATCTCATCTATACTAGTTGAATGAAGAGTGTGGGTCCACATATATGCTGATCTTAGTTGATTTACTGTAATTTTGCTATAGGAAATGAATAATCCTAATCCTTATTTTAAGCTTAATATGTGCCAAAATGTCATATATAAGTGTCTTCTTAGCATAAGAGTATGATGTGGTGAGAGCTCAGAGAATTCAGACACTTCCATGTGAGCTCTATCTTATTAATAGAGAAATAATTCCCAACATGACCAACAGCTCACCTACTGAGATTATGAAAATAATTTAGAAACATTTTGAGTCGGAGTCAAGTGGAGCAGGGAAGATACTTTAACACTGACCTCAGCCAGAATATGTACAGTTTTAGACGTGCAATCTGGTTTGACTGATGGTCACTTATTGTTCACCACAGACTTGTGGCGACTGCTATTTGATGGATTGTGATAAATTTGGTGTATATATCAATGCTAGGGTTTTGTTTGTCTGTAGTCTGACATGAAGGAAGGGTACTGTGCCACATTTACCTCAGTATTACACACATTGAAAATAGTGGGTTATGTTGGGTTACATTATTAAACACCTTAATCTCTGGCTAGATGTATCATCAGATTAAAATATGCTGATAATAAATGTGTCAACACATTAAATTACTGTGTAGCTCTACTTATAAAACCATAAAAACCTATCATCACCTAAAAGAAACCTTAATGTTGATGTTTGCTAAGACAAAAGATTCAGCATCTCTTTCTGTATTCCTGACAGCTGCAGGGCTTTGAAACAGTCCGCGAGGGAGGCGGGTGGGAGACATGGAATATCTTTTAAGTCACATCCAGCTCATCATCTTGAACAGTTTGTAACATTCTGCATCAAGACTTTGAAGCACTTTAGATCTACAATAGTAAGGACTCATGAAAATCTGTCATCTGGGGAGTTCTCTATGCACACACAGCGCTATTGTTCAATATTTATGAAACTCTCCATGCAGTCAGGAACCGGAGTGAATGGTTGGATGCTCATAGCTTTCAGATTCCAAAGTAAATCAACTCAAGTTAAATCATCAGTGATACTAAGTGAATGGAAAAGAAGGAAAAAGTGATTCTCTTGCATAATAATCTTATCTATTTCAATGTAACACTCACATTCTAACTAGCCCATAAACACAAGAGATTACCTAAAAAATGAAGGATGACGTGCGTACAGTGTTCAGTAAGGATTAATCCTCTTTGAACTACTTCAGACAGTCACTAGTGATTATTTTTCTTACACACACACACACACCAATTAGCTGGCCTATCATAGCTTATACACGCTACAGACAGAACAGATTCATCTTCTTTGTAGTTGTTTTTTGAAGCCGCCTCCTTCTCCTTAGACTTTTGTGCAGCTTTGGTTACCTTTCTGAGGAACCAAGTCACACCCACTCATTTTACAGTACAGTCTCATCCTCAGTGTCCTATCAGGAAACACTTAAGGGAATTGTTTCATGTCGTGGCAAATATTGGCTGTACTCCTGAAAGTCAGGTGAGAGGACTGACACAAAGCTTATGTGCTGTAAACTATTGCTTCCTGTTCCTCTTATGTTTTAGTACTGTAAGTAGGAAAGATTAGTAAGGAACAAGCTCTATCATAAAGAGTGATGCTCAGTGTCAGTGAGTAGAAAGTAGTAGAAACCAAGCAGAACGTCCTGGAGGTTTAACTGTACTGCTCTTTCTGACCCTGCCACTCCACCACAATAAACCATATTTAAAGACAGAGGCACTTCTACAACATATCATAGTCAGAAACACCTGAGGATGATGAAGTAAGCAAACATCAGACCAAATGAACCAGTTAATCAGAGACGTTGACACAGCATGCATGGCTGCTCCTGTTTGTTCCTCCCCTGCTTTAGAGCCTCGAAAACCCTCCCTAAATTAATCTCAAGTGTCACATGTTGAGCTCAGTTGATTGAGAGTGAGACACAGAGTGGAGGTGAGTGAGGACAGAGAACACGAATAGATTTGTAGCAGGTGGGTTGATCGATGATACTGCAGCTCTCCCCTTATTGCAAGGACTCCGTCATACACAGACACACACATATATAAGAAATGACTGTCAGACAAATGAAAACAGACAAATGGTGCACAAAATTAGAAGATGGCATGAGCAGATGTTGGATGACAGTATGGGGATGAAAAGCAGATAATAATAGCACATGATCAAAGTGGATCCTTGTGGAAAATCAAGCCAGTCTTGCAGCTTTAATGTGTTGTATCATTCTTTTGTAGATAAATCTGTAGAAGTTTTAGGCAGATGGGAAACCCGCAAAAAGGGAAACAGCTGGAAACAGAGGTGAGTTGTTGAGCTGTCAAATACATGAACATAGCTTTGTGCATATTTGCTCCTAGCATAGGATCTTTAGCACGTACACCAACACACAGCAGACAATGCCAGTGGGTCACTGAGTGGCACTGTTTGGCATTTTTTACTTTACTTGCTAAAATGACCACAATGGCAAATCAGACATATTGCATTTTGCTGCATAAAACGTTGATTACAAAGTAACTTTTCAGTTAAAGAAGTACTTTAAATAACAGGTTTTAATGGTTTCCCACTGACGCATGTAGAGATTGTTTTTTCAACAATGCTGTAATCATCTATAATAGAACACTGGACGCCACAGCAGCAACACATAATTTACAGTAAAATACAATCAGCACAGAACATAATCAAGCTTTTTTTTTCTACGCAACGTCCACCAGAACATTTTGTAAATTTGTTTTGCAACATCCACAGTTTATTATGCTTCGAGCCAAAGCTGCAACATTAATTAATGCTTGAAAAAAATACAGTTGCCATCTCTTTACTGCCAGACTGTGGACAACATGAGTCACTAATGGAGAAAAGAGTGTTGATCCTGGGCAAAGGGCAGATTGTGGTTAACAAGTGTTTATGCTCTAGTGGTAAACTGACTCATTTTGGTCACAAGTGATTAATAATTGCTTTTATATGTTTTTTTTTCCTGATTGTCTGAAGGACTGCAGATGATTGTTGTACAGCATGAAGTTATTTCAGCACAGTCGAAAAATTGTACAAAGTTACAGTGCCTGTGGGTTAGTGCTGGATTTTGGAGGATCCGGATGTAAAGCGATGGTCAGCTGTGAGCTAAAGTGCACAAAGGTTGGCTCAAACCCTTTTATGTTGCTCTGGCAGGGTAGGAATGATAATGTGGCGGTGATGTGATATTGGCAGAAAGGAATAAGAAAGTGTGATTGAGCAATTGAAATGGAGAGGGGTTAAAATTGCTCCAAAAAGAGGCACAGGATGTGACAGCAGGGCTCAAGTTTTTATATAACTAGGTCACTTTATACAACGACTTTTTCCCAAACCATCGTTAAAACCACTGGATACAGACACACATTTTTACTCAAGACTTGAATCTGTAGCAAATGTCAAGAGGGAATTCGGTCTCCTCTTCTTAAACCATTTTCTTCTCTTACCATAATGATGTCTGCACTCACTGTTCTGACTGCTATGAGCAGAGCAGTGAGACACAAAATGATATTTTAAGTTTGGCATCTTAAAGGGCCAGTGTGTGGAGTTTTCAAGTGGTGCAACAAACCTTTCTGCCTGCCAACATCCAACCTACGCCAAGAGCCATCACCCAGAGGAGATTGTACTGATAGCCTATTAGAGGGCTGCACATTGACATGTGTCTCTAGTACTGGCTAATTTCTCATTATGCTTTACAGAGACAGCTGCTAAACACAGCCCGTCATCATCAGGATAATGTACCAGTGAAAACGTAACTTACCATCAGGTGAAAACAGCTCACAATGTCAGGGAGACTTGAACCCCGGACTCTTGTGTGAAGGTGCTGCCTGTACTCCCACCATCCCCAACCCTGCCTCCCTTCCTCCCTAACTCCTAATGACTTTTGCAGCTGTGTCAGTCTCATACTTGGATGACATTGGGCAATTCAATCATATAGTCATTAGTACAAATGTAACCATGTGTTGAATCTGAGGGTTGTATTATTTACCATAGGACATTTTTCATGTTGAAACAAACATGTTTCACTGAGCTGTTCTTAGCTGTTGGTGAAAGCTTTGGTTGTTGTGCACCATTGTTAATCACCTTCAAAGTGCCTTTAGCACTCATCTTCCTCCTCCAGCCTCCTAATTACATGTACAACCCCATTTACACTTTGCTCTGCCTCTTCTGTGGCCAACACATACAATGATGTGCTGTGTGCACGGCCGCAGCAGACCCTGTATTAATTACTTGCAGAGGTAAGAGTCATCACTTCACAACTTCTAATTAACAGCAGATGAAAGGAGTGAGGTGAAAAGGGATGACAGCGAGACAGGATTTGGCATTAAACTGGCATTTCCATTACAAGCAAGAGTGAGCACAGAGGACAGCTGTAATTGAGTTACTATTGTTGCCAGGATTAATTCTAAAATGCAGATACAATAGCAAACTGAGGCCAGCTAAGATATTGCATAAGGTATACAGATGCTGTACTACCTAAAACCCTTTCATTTCATTGTGCCCCTCTGCATATCAAAGGGGTTCTTCTGAGACGTATCCACATCCTCTGCATTCATCCAGAGTAATCTTCACCATAGTGGATGGCACTGACGGCAAAGAAAAGCAGGTGTGAGTCAAAACTGAAGGTTTTTCTTCTTCAAAGTGATATAGTGGCTGATCTGTTCCTCCTCCACTCCGGTGGGCACCAGTGGGACATCAGGAGCAGGTGTGTGATGATCTGTGCATCCTTCTCAATTATAGATGGGATGTTATGCAACTGAAGCTGCTTCTACTGTACTGGGGAGGGTAATAAACATCCCAAAAATACATTTGTTTTGAGGAGCCCTGTTTGCACTACGTGGCACATCCCTGCCCTGAAAGGCATTCCAGTGCTCTCCAAAACATAACATGGTTAAATTAAAATGTTTTCCTCTGAAATTCCTGCAAAATCTTGCCAATGCATTTCAGCTATTATGTTTAAAATGAGAATAAACTCACAGCGCTCTGTCTAAAGACACACAGACTTCTCCACTTATTTTTTCACGTGGATTTCTCAGCCCTTGTGACTCTGAGAAATCCACATGAGAGCTGAAATTAGATAATTTTCTGCTCAGCTCTCCTGCTGAGACGATGCTTCCCCTCCTTTATCCATCGTTAAGACTGCAGTTACCAACACATAAATACCCACAACTGCAAAAAAAACACCTGTCTAAATAATATCCTCTGTAGCAACAGATGTTGGCATTTGCACCATATGTACCCAAAACTTATGAATATGCATCCCTCTGTCACATAATGCTTTTACATAAAATATTAAATATATCATTGAGTCTCCGGGGTATCTGATTTTTTAGCCTGTTACATGTAGCAGTGTTTTAAAAATGCATGCACAAAGAATAGTCTGGAGATGAAAGACTGCAGCGATTATAATGAGCGCTGCACTGTTGATGGCTGCTTCTCCTATCCGTCTCTGTGTGAAGCTTGTGAACATGCAGGAATAAGTGTAACATTGACTCTGTTTACGTACATAGATGATCTTGCCGCATTAACAGGATTTGTGCATGCGTGCAGACGCTTGGCTTGAAGTTCATTAAGTTAGGAGAGGTTTTGCTTCCAGTCTAATAGACACCCCGCTTTTACACAGAGAACAAAAGGACACAACTCACTGAATCAAGAATGTGGCTGCGACAAGTCAACAAGCAATGATGTGTTAAGCCAATGTGATATTATGTCATGGCGTATACATAACACACAACTTTTAATGACATGCATGCAGTAATTACTTATTTTAAGCATGTGCATGTGCTTTTTTGATGGTGTTGTGTCTGCATAATTCACATTTTAAGCTATTGGCAGAGAGGCAGGCTGGGAATGGTGGTGGTTGTATATTTGTGTGGTGAAGTACCTAACTAGTAAGTACTAGTTAAGGTTAGGGTAAGAGGCTGGATAAAAGCCGTGGTTGGTCACATTTACGAAAAATACGTTTCCTTCTGCTGCTGTGATGGTGCTAGTGCAAATCAGTGGAAATTAAAGGGGTGTGAAATGAAATGTTAAGAATGCGTATTGCAAAATTACTTAAGAAACTGGCATGTTATTTATATGCAATTTGGTGATACCAGGCTGTTTATGCACAAACACATCAGGCATATTTTAAAGAAAAATAGTTGGGACTCACTTTCTTCATAGTCTTCTGTTTACTTCCTTTGCAGCCAAAAACAGACTACATTTCCCAGAGTGCCTTTCCCTTCTCACAGACAACATGCTCAAGCTTGTCCCTACTCATCTGTGAATTACAGGCCACCTGAGCAACAGCACTTACACATATTAAAGTGTACACACTTACTCCCAATGCAATGTCATATGTTAGAAACTTCTGACCGAACCAAATGTATGCACATTTAATGGATGGGCAAGATGAGAATTGGGGATAGTATGACACATTTACAGCAGCTTCCATTGATTGGCCAACTAAAATCTTACAAATAAATTCAACATCCTCCTCATTTCAATAAAATGATCCCATATCTCAGCAAAAAGCAAAGATCAGAGCACAGACAGATTTGTTTAGCTTAGCCCCAACTTTTCTGCTGTCAAACAACCCGAATCCCTCTTTCATCACAGTGTGTTTACATAACCTCTTTCACCTCAACTCCAGCTGAGTTGAAAGGATTCATTCTCACAGTCAGACCATACCTGGTCCGTCCCTCCCAGCTGTCCTGTTACTGCCAGCAGTGAAAATGTAGTATATGGGCACATACAGTAGGCCCACTCTAACCTGCTCCCACCATGCCCAAACCCACAGCTTAAAATAGAATCCAACCTCATTTCATGCCTCGTGAAGCTCTAAATTTGTACCAGAGGGGATGCTACATTTGTGATAGATAGTGCGAGTAAATTAGAAAAAATGAACACAGTCTGTTTGTCCTACAAATGGCTTGCTGTTTCTCAGAAGAAACCTAAAGGGACACTTTTAACAGAGAAGGGAAAGTAATCTGTAAGGACACCCTAGTCTAAGTTGCTGGAATTGTGCCTGGAAAACTAGATTTAATTGTTTAAAGCAACACAGGATGCAGCAGCTTGCATTTAAATCTCCATTTCAGGACCTGGTAATAGTTGACATTCACTTGACTTTTGGATACAACAGGAATCATAGGACAGAAGGGTTTTCTTCCTTTTGCTGCCATATTTTTCAGATTGCTGTAAAAGATAAAAGCCCCAAAAACTTTCTCTGCAAGATGTTATCCTTTGAGTTTTCTCTGGAAAGTGATGACCCTCGCTTGTTTTCTATTTATCCTGCATCTTAAAATCTCTTTGCTCTAAATTCTAATTAAGAGGGTGTTTATATTTTATCATATGTGCATATACACTACCGTTCAAAAGTTTGGGGTCACAAGGCCAGTTCTATAGCTTCTCTGATCAGCATAACAGTTCAGCTGTGCTAATATAATTTCACACAAATTATGGTTGCTGGAAAAGGAACTCTGTACTTTGTATATTTTCCATCCTCCATCCTCCAGAGAGAGGCACCGCAAATCTGAATCAGAAAGACACAGTAGGTGGAGCTGCCAGGGTCCATATGTGCTAAATACAGCCTGAATGCAGAGCTATAACATCCTGTAATATAAGGGATGAACCTTGTATCATGAAACATCAAAAGCAAAACTGTGCAATAGGAAAATGACATCAATCACAGGCAGATTTGAAAAAAAGGTTTTCATTCTAGCTTACACCTTTCAGCTCACAGGGCTATTACAGCATTCTGCATGTTGATGATCCTTGCAACCTCATATTCAGGATATTGAGATGATCCATTAAGTCACAACAAAAAGAGCCAAGTCACACTGTCACCTTTCATTTCCAGCCTGAGTCACAGCACACTACTAGCTCCCACTCTGCTTACTCCTGCGTGAAAGAGCACATGTGCCAATTTGGAGAGGCTGGTGGTAAATGAAACAAACAGGCATCTCTTTGCACGCTGCTGAGAAGTACTCAGCCTCCCACCTCTGCTGAAAATTGGCTGCCTTCGGCATCAGCCCTACACTTTTTAGCCATTAGCCATCGCTTCTAGTTGAGTTCTGACTAGTCAGGTCATGTGTGCGTGCGTTAGAAGAGGCTGTGGCCTGATTCTGTTCAACACATGGCATGCAACTGTATTCCATGTGTGACTAGTAGGGCTTCTGTCCCCATGAAACACAGATGCAAATACAGTAGGAGGGCCAGCAGGGTCTGAGAGCTGTGTGGACCGTAGCCTGTAATTATTTCACTACAGGGCTGTTGTGTTAGAAACAGGAAAAAGCTGAACGAAGCAAACACTTCCTGAAATGATCAATTAATGGACATTTTCCCCGATGGCCATGCACACAAAAATGTCTGATGTAACAATGCAACTCACCATGAAATATTTCAGAAGCAGAATAATAGTCAACTCAATTATTTTTTTTTCAATTTTGACTGTTTACCTTTGTAAACAATTGCAATTATGTCTGTTTCCCAACAGCTGTTTGGCACGTAGGATGAAAAAAACCTTTGCAATAATGAGCAGCTTAAAACCCAGTTTTTAATGAAGTGTTTAAATTGCACATACAAGCAATCAGGTACAACATGAAAACTAGAAATTATTGATTGATTGTCTTGGCACCTGTCAATAATTTGTGGAGCTCATGTGTTGAAAGCAGGACAAATGGGCCAGCATACATGCTGAACTGGCAGTGAACTGGCGGCAAGGTCACCGGTGCCCAGGACTCAATGATGCAGCATGTCAGTTACTCAAAAATCAGCACTTGTTGTTTAGCAGGATGAGTTATCTTGCAGCAAAGGCGCTTTTCTGGTGAGGATGGGCACCATTATACATGTGAGCAAGAAGAAGGAGCATAATTAATCTTTTTTTTTTATCCTGTGGAGGACTGTGTGTTTTTTTTTTTTCTTTACCTGGGGGAAAAGATGGCAGCCGGGTGCACTACAGGAAAAAAAGGCAGCCTTTGGGCTATGTTCTACAGGGACACCTTACATCCTGGCATGTGGAGCTTTGAACACCTACTTAAATATTGCTGCAGATCATGTACACCTCACCTGACATTAGGCAGGTGGATTTTATATTATGGCTGATCAAAATGAAATAAAAAATAAATTAAGTAAATTAAATAGGTTTGATGGAAATTTCATTTAGCAATTATTAAAGGTAGGGTAGGAGATTTTGAAAACCCAAGAGTCAGCCAGATTTCAAATGTAAACACACGCCCCTTTCTCTCGGAGCTCACCCCGAAGCCACGCCTCCCAATCACATGGACGGGCATTACCTCTGTGACTTCGGCCATCATGCACGTACCTCTCTGGAGCGCGCAGAGCAGGAAGAGAGTGACAACCAATACTCCGCACAGGGTCCACCCGGAGGATTGGCTGATGTTTTTAGCTTTTTTTTAGCTTCCACAGATGATTAATAGTCTTCGTTTTAATGCGAAACCGCCAAACTAATTGGTTGCTATTGGATTGTAAAGAGAAGTTAAACTAATTTAACTAAAAGTGCATCAGAAAGAAATCTCCTACCCTACCTTAAATTGAAATTGGTTTCTATTATAAAAAAAACAAATGCCAATCTCTTTAGCATTTTAAATTGAACTTAATTTCATACAGCATCTTTGCTGTGTTGGCAGCCAGAGTGCCCTGCAGATGGCTAAAAAAAGGTATTGTGTATTTTTCATCACATTTAAAAAAGAGAGAAGCCTGCAAACAATATATGCAAACAAGTTAGAGTGGAATATCCTGCCTTACTTTATCTAGTCCCACACCAGTGTTTACAAAAGTACAAACTGAAATATGAACTGCAGCTGTCCTGTGAATTCTGCAGTGCTCAGATGTTATGTATAGACCTATGAATTTTAAAGCAGCCTTGCAGCTGTTTAATATTGCAGCCTCATATGAAATTTACAAAATTTTCTACCGGTTACCAGCAAGAGCATAAATCAGCCACATCCTACAGCAAAGACATTCACATCAGAGCAACAATAACATATGAACAATTGAATTAGAGTTGTTACACCAGCGGAACAACCATAAAGATCCTTTAGAGGAAGCACGACTGTAATCCATCACACCATCCAGCCGGATCAGCTGATCGGTAAAGTGATGCACAAAAAAAAAAATGATCAAGTCATGCAAGACAAGAAAAATGAGAGGGGAAAATAAAAGCTGCCTTGACAACTTTTTTCTTCAAAGAATCAACTGCTCCAAGCAACACTGCCTGATTCTGAGCCTGACAAGCTCCAGTGAAGCAAGCATAAACTCCACCTTCTGCAGCAGCAACACTGATGCTAATACTCAGAGAGGGCAAATATAGACTGGAAACAACGGTGAAGGTGGTGACTGACACCATGCACAATATCCTAATCAGATGTGTATTGTGCAACAACAATACTTTGCTTTAGCTCTATATTTAGGATGGGATGAGGGATGATTTAAGGGGATGAATACACTTAAACCTGGAGGGCCAATGTGCCTCTGATTGGCAAAGCAGCTGAATCTTATCATCACATGAAGACAAAGGTAGATTCTACAGTTATTTAATTTGTGTTTATTCCACATCCAACCACACATGTACAAACAGCTGTGATTCTTAACAGCGTAAAAAGCCATTAAATAAAGCCCTTAATGCTAAACAGAACTGAAACTCTCCATGTGCGTAAACAGACTCACTCTTGTAGCTGGTACTCCACGGCTGATATCCATAATAGCCTGTGATCCGCAGTATTCGCTCCTCTATGGACGCGCTGTTGATGTCCTCAACTGAGCGAGAGGATTTTAGGTCCTCTTTGATGGCCTCGTCCACCACCAGGTACTTTAGCTGTCTGAGCTGGGGGCTGATGTCCGAAAGCCTTCTGGGGCTCACGTCGGGCGACTTGCGCATCCCGCTGGGAAGAGAGAACAAGGGGGTGGCAGGGTTACAAGACTTAAAATGAGGCCGCTTTGCAAAGGGAAGAGGAGTCTGTAAAATGTGTATATGACTTGATGATATAAGAGTTCTTCTAGGCTCAAGCAGGAAAAGTCAGTGCTGTATGTTCCACAAAGACCAGCGGCAAGGGCCCCTGCAGCGCCTCTGTTGTACAGTACAATCATCATCCTTCAGTGGCCCTGGGTCCACACAGCAACAGTGTGAAAGACACTAAGCCAAAGTGACTGGTCCTGCTATTGTTGCATACTATGCACTGTCTAACTCCTATTATAGGCTTATAGGATTCTGAAACTAATGAATCGATCATGAGTGATTTATGGAGATGGAGGAGCAACACTTGTGACAGCTCCGGGCAATGAACCACTGAAATGCGTCCCTGCCATCAAATGTCATTTATCACAAAGGGAAGGGGGAGATGGATGCGTGACACCGTGTGTCCACGCAGGTGAGGGGGGGGGGGACAAAAGGGATTTGTTGGAATTATGCCGATAAAGCTCTGCTACCTGTTAAAGTAGCGCATGGTGTCCTGAGCTGTGTGAGAGCAAAACACGATTTACTGACCCACTCAGAGAAATACAGTGAAGAAAATCCCCCCACGCTGCTATATGCGAGATCTACAGCCTGAATAAACACCGACTGACTCCAAACAAACAGTGACATTTCAAACATCAGCAAATCCACAAAGAAAACAGCGATATTAGATTTTCTAACACCTCACACAATACGCTAATTTTGCGCAACAGGTTGTTTTGCCTCCATGGCAGCAATGTATCTGGAGAAAAAAAAAGTTTAAACGTCTTACATCGGCATCAAAGTGGTTGGAGGTCCAAGGTAGCACATACAGTCCCGGTGGGGCCGTCCGACCCGGTCCCACACCGTGCCCTCTCCGTCGCCGTACATCCTGAAGGCGACTACAGTGAATCTAAATCCTCATCCAGGCTGAGGGAAACAAGTAGCATCGTCCTGCTCCTTCTCACCCACTCCCAACATATGCCCGGCCACCACAGCGCAGACTGTTCCAGCATTAAAAGGGCTGCGCTCTGCCCTGGATGCTGCTGGAGGCACTGCAACAGCGCCATCTACCGGACGATGCTCATACAGTGAATACAGTGAGCAGCCGCTGTGATCCTTTGTATCGTCAGGTCTTGATTGTGGACCCAGTCTTTAGTTTTGTTCTCTGATTTGGACAGCTTTTAAAGTCTGCCCACTTTCTCTTCTCTTACAGCTCCTTCCACATAATCTTACTTTGAAGTGTGAAGCATGTGTTTTATTTTTAATCTGATAGTGCCAATTATTTCAGGCTCAGCAAAGTCAGCTTTAGGCTCTTCTGGATGGTGAGGTTTTATCCCAAAAGGCGAAGAAGATTCGAGTCAAAGACACATAAAAACACCTATGGGTAATTGTAGGAGTTCTGTAAATTCTTCTGTCTTAGTCCTGAAGCTTTAACTTTATAGTTCTCTCATGCTCCCCTTGTATTTTAAAAGAGTGGATTTCCTGCTTTATTATTCAAGCTGCTTCACAGCTCAGTGGAGAAACAAAACCAGCGCCGCTACCAGACAACTCTTCCAAGCCACTATCACTGCCGATTGCCTCTGGGGGTCCCCCTTTTGTTCTATTATTCATAAACTACTTTACCTAAGGAGTCCACCAGCATTTCAAGGCAATAAATGTCTGAATCAACACTGAATGTGGTTTCTGTTCAATACCACAGAATCAAAGGCAAGTGCAGGGGGATATGGTTGATTGCATTCAATCAGAGTGATGCTTCCAGTAATGGGGTAATTATGCTCACTGGTGGTGATTATATCTACTAGGAAATTAAAATGAAGCAATTGTCTTTACCTCTTGTCAAAAGAGCTGTTCAACATTAATAGCAGGTTGAAAGCTCTGCAGGTAGAAAGAAGAAATAAATGTGGAGAGCACAAGGGAGGAGAGATAAAGCGGATTTATGATGCACATTTCATTTAAAGCTTGACCACGTTTAGGTGAAGTTCCTAATTCAACATGCAGACCCAACAATAAGGAAGAGGGGAACTCTACCTTGTATGAATGGTGTGGTGTTGTTGTCCATACATCCCAGCAGCTCTGAGGTCCACTCACTGCATTGCGTCTACATCGTGGTGAGCTGCTGCTGACTGCAGAGTGCTAACTGTATTTTGAAGACAGGTTTTTGCATGGATCAATGGCCAGCCACACCTCACACATCCAGGGGAGTTTGGCTGTAGGTGGGTGGTGTGGGCCTGTGCTTACTCAAGCAAAAAAGTAAAGTCCAGTCATCAATAAGCGTGTCAACACCTCGCATCGACTGGCTTAGGGGAGAAGAGGATCAAGTTCATCTTGCATAATTCACCCGTCAACTTCACAGCTGCAGCCTATAAGCTAAATTGATTCGCACTGCTCGGCTGTTTTTCTTCGCCAAAACGAAATCAGGTGCTTCGTGGGAAGTCCTGACCAGAGTGACTGAAGGCTTGGACAGACTAATAAAACAGGAATGACCTCTGGTCAAGCTTTCACAATGCACTTTGTACTTATACAACATATTTTTATAAGCACAACCAACAAATTGCCATTATTCTCTAATTAACTGTCACTCAAATCACATAATAAAGCACATTTACTTCCTCTCACACGTGGTCTGGGCTTATCAGGGGGAATGGGGGGAAGTGATGCTTCACTTCCCCATTTAGTCCCCTGCTACACAGATATTAAACTCATCAAACAACACACTGCTGCTTGTAGAACACAAAAATAGCTGCACAACACTTTAATATGTACTTTGAACGTTGTTATAGTGCCTGTGCTGTCAAATGTCATTCAGGTAAAATTGGTCTTAGCACAGCACTGCACATGGAGTATTTCCAAGGGCTCCCTCTTACTTCAATCTTCCTGCTACCTCACTCGCGTGGGTGTGTGACCCTATTATTAATGTCCTGTCTCTGCACTGTCATGTCAGAGTGTCTACCAAGAGGAAGGACTATATGTGTCAGCTCGCACTGTGAATTTAGAATTTTCCCCCAATAGTAGTTTACATATAAATTTCAATCAATCAGAATTTCAGTTGCCTATAAAATTCTGTTATTAGGTTAAGGACATTTTACTGTAAAGGACGCTATAAATGTTTAAAAAATATCAATCCATCATAATGAATGAAGGAAATAAACAGAGACAAAATGTATTTTTCTATTTTTAAAAAAATTGCACTCTGAATATATATATGCTACAACATTCTGTAACTATTATTCAATATATTTCTAGGAAGAAGATGTGAAATGGCTGTGAGATTCTAGTGCTGGTTGTCATGGTAAAAATAGTAACGGATTTCACTGTCCTTCATCATAAGCTTCCCTTCAGCGTTCTACTGTTCTGTCAGAAACTTCAGTGCTCACTCAGGAACAAAACACTGCATGTTATAAAGTTGATCCATTGTTTCTGTTAGACTCCCATGTCCAGTGTCATACCCATTTTTTTTTAAGTATGATGCAAACTGTGTCTCTTCTTACCATCAATATTTCATGCAGCTTTCAGCCTGGAAACAGTGCGACAGACCACTGCTGATTGGCCAACGCTGGGAGAGAAGTGTAACTCTCAACCAGTTAAAAAAGGTCATATTTATTACTGTGTGTTCAGAGATTTTATAGACATGTTTCTCATTATTGAGACTTTTGATCAAGGACTCTTTTGTGTTTGCATATGCCTGTGTGAGGAGGACTTTATTCCTGTAATCCAGAGAGGCACATCTAATAATCTGCTGCTGAAGAAGGCTGTTAAAATGTTACTTCAACCAGAAGGAATCATTCCAACCTTTATGAAGGCGGCACCCTGCCGTCCAACTGGCCTGTGCGATGTCTTGAGGCTATATTTGTTATTCATCTGCCATTATTGGTGAGGCTGACACACAGCGGGAGAGCACCAAGCAGGATCTCTGAGAATGAGAGATGATGTTTCTGTGTGTGTCAACATCATGAACCACTTTACTGCAAGCAAGCGAGGGAGGACTGGCATCTTGCTTCTTCCTTCCTGGCCAGCCTGAACTGCCCTGATTTCCATTTGTGGATATTCCTTTTTTAGTTTTGCTGACAAATGAAAACAAGATAAAAATATATGATTAAAGTTCAGGAAGTAGCCATGTATAGCCATGCACCCACATCTTCCCTCACTGTCTTTCTTGTGCTGCTATTAATATTGAAAAACGCCTCAGAAATACCAGAAAGCCACTTCAGATGTGCTTTTCAGCTGGGAAATCATCACACACAGTAGAGCACAAAGCATCACTGTTTACCTTTACAGTCAACATGTTATTGTGAATCATAAATCCTGTAATATCATACATGCAGCTCCAGCCTTCTATTCAATAAATCCATTCTCCTTTTTTGTGTTTTTCCCCACACTGCTTTGTATTTTTGTACAATTTGCCAGAAGTATTTAGAGAATAATTGGTCACTTCATGTTGGTGAGAGAGCATCCGTGCTTCTTCTCCAAGTCCTGAAAGTTGTCTGACATTTCTCCACTTAAAACAAGTGGTTGCTTCTTTTTAATATTTATAACCAATTATTTTCAGTGTGCAGTGGTCCGTGAAGGATTCCTGAGAATCAGGATGTTTGGAGGTTATGTGCACTCTGGCACTCTGATACATACCTAGCTGACAATTACTTTTCTTCCCTCATGTGATTTGATAGCAGTTGTGTCACGATTTGTCTAGTTAGTGTGACAGCATTTTTGTAGATATCACACATGGGATTAATATTATGTCTGATGTCTGATGTGAGAGGAATGACTGGAAAAACTGGACAATGTGCGCTGAGCTGTTGCATCGAGTTCTTAATTTGCATTTTACTAAGCGCACAAATGTTGTTTACAACCTGTTATAAAAAGACTAGCAATGTGTAAATGAATTTTTTATTGACATCTTAGTCCACACGATAGACTGTACAATTTACAAGTACTACCACACTAACTGAGTGTCAGCATTTAAATCATTAGCCCATTTAAAATGTGCAGAAAGCAGATTCTCAAACAAGCCAAATGAATTCTACTCTCTGCTCCATTACATTCATTTAATTGGCTTTAAATGAAGATGAAGACTTTTAAAGAATTGGTGATTATAATAATTTTTCAAATTAACTACTGAAATGAAACCAGTGATTTCAGACAGCAGTGTGTCGTTAGGATCACATTTATTATGCTCCACCATATAATGTCCCCTTTCCCCTCTAAACTTCTCACATTAAGTAATTATTGTGCGGTCTCTTGTAAGTAATTGACACAATCTTAACTTTTGTGTATGTGTCATGTTGAGCAAAGCAAGGTTTTTATGTTGTTGTTGTCACTTCAAAACTTCTGTGGGGTGCAGGCAGTAGGTTAAATGTGATTATTTACAGGATAAGTAGGAAGTGATGTGACTTTTTTTAAAGGAAATAAAATCCATTTCAAGCCAGTTAGCTTTGGATTAAGCTGCTGCTGAGTCCTCATGCAACCAGTGGTGTGTGTTTTTGTGATTTGTTTGTGAATACAAACCTTGTCTCTGCCTGAGGCCTCCAGCTTTAATTCCAGCTGCTCAGGGTCATTCTAACACCCCCTACTTGCTGCATCCATGATATGTGCTTTCTTTGTATCAGACACAATGAGAGTTAACTGAAAGTCTTCTCACACTGCAGAGATGTGGCTGCAGCATCCATACCACTCGCCCCTCTCTTACTTTGTCCTCCCTCGTGGCCTTGTCAGTTTGTCTCACCTAAGCCTAAACAGAACCACAGCATGGAATTCACAGTTTAGTTTTTAAAGCCTGGTGTGACATTTAGTTCTGTTACACATAAAAAAATAAATCCACAAACCATTCAGATATAAAACCAGCACTCTCTTTACACCACACAGAGCAGTTACAGAGCTGGCAGTGGAGAATGTTTGTGCTTGAGGCCCTCGTGCGTTCACATACTCCCAGTGTGTGTGTCAGGATATAAATAGAGTTGCTCCACCATCAGAAGGCAGTGCTATAGGGTAGATGCCAGTCGTCGCCTCAGTCCAGCCCAGCCCACTCCGTGTCCTGAATGACCCTCTGAGTGCCTGGACCACTGGAGGAGCCAGAGACACAACACTGAACTTGACTGATGAAATTCTGAGTGTTTCCGTACATGTGTGTTATTATTGTGCTTTGTGAGGGTTTGATCCACGCAGTACATTAGTCCTGAGCTAAACAACAGAGCTAAAGACATATCAGGGATTCTTGATGAATCCTATTTACAATCTCTCCCTTTCAGAATCAGCTGCAGGATTTAAAAATAAATTGGAATTCTTTTTATCTTAGCTCTAGCTCAGGTGGCTCCCTGAGTGCATATGAATCATGCAAAGAGATCAAAAAGCAATATTAATGACAAGAAGCTGCTGGTAAATTTCAGTCAGGTGTGTAGAGATGGGCCTCTGGGGGATTGTCCCATTCTGCCCCGTTACACTTCTGACTGACAGCTTGGCTGCGTCCTCTGACAGTTGTACTGTATGTGCATGAAGTAGACAAATTGTGAAACATCAGAGGACATGATGGAATCATGTGCAGGTGTTCTCCATGCCTAGGAGTGGAAGGTATTTGGTTAGAATCTCTCAAGTTAGCGGATGTAATCTCGTTTTGCTGCAATGACAGATGTTGCTTCTGCCTGCAAAATGTTTTATTTCCCACAAGGGGATGCTCTTTCTTCTTATGTTCAACAGTTTTTTTTTCAATGTGTTGGCAGACATGAAACTGGATCCATATTTAGCAGGCAGCATTCTTCACGTACACACTGCTGCAAAGTGCCTGAGCAGAAGACTATGAATGCAAATGCAGAAATATAATCCCACACCTGCTGACAAACACATTTCACTCCAACACCTGCTGATGAATATTAGATTTTCTGATCAAACTTAGTTTTTTATGACTACTGACCCACTTCTGTATGTTTTTGTTAAATGTTCTTCAGGAAATAAAGTCATGTGGTTGTGAGTTTTTACATCACATTATATTTTTATTTTAGATACTTTTATAATCCCAGAGGGAAATTGTCCATACAATGACCAGCAAAGCGCACCACACCAGTGAGTGCACTGGAGGCAGTGTGGGTAAAGTGTCTTGCCACCGCTGCCCTATATAACACAATGCTGAATATGGTGGATCTAATAGTGTGGCAACTTCCACATATATTAGGCTACTGTGTGCCCATTTGTAATTATATTCTCATTTCATGCATCTAATATTAATACAATATACAACCTGCTTTCCACCGTCATTATCTTTATTCAAGTTTTATAATACACCTGACGACATGGATGTCGGCTCAGTGTCTCTGCAGTGAGTGGGGGGGCTGCATGTCAGAGGTAATTACTCTTCAATGAGAAAAACAGCTGCTGAATGAGAAAAGAATGATTACATTTACTTTCATTAGACAAACACACCTAATGCCTATAACTATAAAACACAATATACTCTGTAGTGCTTGTATGAATGATCAGGTTATTATGTTTTGTTTACTTGTCATCCCAAAGGCTAACCAGGACCTTACAGATAATTGCCGTGCTTTTCTTCTCAATTCTTTATATGCACAAAACCTGCCAATTATCCCCAACCCACACTATCACAATTACGCCTTTGAGGACCACTTTTATGGCAACTTCGTGTTATATGACACGTGTTGCTACAAGGTGATATTACTCACGATCTGCCCCCTGGATCAGTCTGTGTCAATACCTTGTTATCATTCAGCAGCAGCTCTGGATTACAGTCAAATGACACAACTGAAGAAAAAATAATAACAAACCAACACTTTATTTGAGACACACTGATAATTTACAATTCATGTATTTGTTTCTTATGCTGAAATGATTACAAATACACATATACAGCATCCACTAGAACAGCTGAGGAGATATGTACAAAAACCCAATGATTACAAACATATCATAAATAAATAACGTCCGTGTGCTTCCATTTGTATTGTTTTATTATTCCCTGAACAAAACTATGACTACTTTCCCTGACAACTTCCGCCTTTAAGGATAAACTGTATGTATGTGTATGATGACAAACAACAAACAGACACACAAAAAAAACCTCCTGTCCTCCTGCCTCTTAGCAGACAGTTTGTACAGTATCACTGGTTCACAGTTTACAGGAAGGCCCAGGAAAGAAAACGAAACCATAAAATGCAACATTAAAGATCAGTGACAGCTTCAGAGCTTCAGCTCACCTGTTTCAAATAAACCTGTCACTACAAAACCAGAGCCTGCAGAGCAGCAAGGGCTGCTCTCTGACCGGGCTTCACGTTTCACTGCACTAAAAAGCATAAAAACGGTACATTCCAGGCTTCGTTTAAAGGCTGCGACTTCATCTTGAGGTGGAGATGTAGCAGAAAAAGATGAGGTCCGAATAATACAAAGACACTCCTAAAACCTCGGAATGCTTCCATTCCATTCCAGTTTCCATTATAACAGATACACTTGACTGTATACGGACGGGTAATGACATCAAGCCAGACCTTTTGAGAAGAGAATAGCAAAATATTTTTAAATTACACCGAGGAGTTATGTGTTTTGTGAGAATGATCTGGCTTTAATTCAAAAATACTGGAAGTTTTTCTTGTTTGATAAGCAGATTTAAACCTCATGTGATCCTGCTATCTGAATGCATCATTTCAAGTTTTTCGTACCATTTATAGTACAGAATTACTTTCATTAACAATATTTTGTAAACGTCCCTCATGTCATATTCAAAAATATACATTCACTTTTTAAAATACAGTAAAATAGCTTCTGTTCAACACAACTGTTTCCTGGCTTTGAGCAAACTTTTACAAATCTTCCAAAAGTCAATATAAATATCTACTGTTTTCACAGATGACATCAGTTCCTTCCTTTTGTTTCCTGATAAAATCTAACTGTTACTGTCTCTGTGTTGGGCTGCAGTCCATGTGCAAACTGAGCTCTCTTTACTGACATGTAAAATGTGTCAGCCAGTTCCCTTTGTAGTTCCCTTTTTTCCTTTCTGTCTTTGTTTTTTTTTTAAGGCAGGCTAACCTTACTTCCCTTTAAAACACAGTTGAGCACACATAAAGCCAGTCAGACAGATCAATAACTTATAGTGCTTCACACATGGCCGACTTTGAAATACAGCACTGCAACATGAGAAACTCTCACGATGAAATGTGACAAAGTGGAGCGCAACCAGAATAATTCAAACACCTCTGTAAAGACGAACCAGAAACAGAAGGACATAAAAGTGTGATATTTCTTCTTGTTTTGTAAACATTTGCATTTTGGATAAAAATCACTGCCTATTCTTTAAAACTGTATCAGCTCTCTCAGTTTATTGTCTGACCTATTATATGAACAAAAAATCAACAAACGCTGAATCAGCTGAATGTATTAAACAGAGCGACCTTGTTTAAATCGGGCTGTCATGATACAGTGATTATTAATCCCGTGAAGATACTTTGATGTTTCATCTGCTCTTTGGTTCATCTTTAACAGGTGCGTTCATTCAAGTTGCCGCTGTACTGTACATTTGAAACATTTACTTGATTATGTCCATTCCACATACAGTACTGTCAAGCATCTCTATTTATAAGCTACATACATAGATTTTTATGTACTATTTTGTGACAGACTATTGTCTATAGACTATTGTCTATTATTGGCCTGTATTTCAGCTAGATTTAAAAGCCCAATTACTTTGTAAAATATTCCTAAATATGCACTAAATAATGCAGCTTTTAAAGGCGCTTAGCTTCTGTGAGTCATAAATACAGCAGCAGACTTTTCTTTTATCGCTGACTTTGTGTTTGTAGCCACTGTTAAAACATTAATTTTTATGTCTTATTAATGTGCATGACTTTAATCTCTGCTGCATAACACTATATCAGTATTGTGATTCAGTAGATGAGACGGTTTTTGCCTGATCTGAGTCATTTCAGCCTGTTTTACTACCAGAAATGCACGGCTGAGTGTTGCAGAATGTCTAGATCTACTCATTCAATCTACCTCTACTCTTGCACAACAGGTCGATGTTTACTGGATCATCGGATCGTCGTTGGGAGACGACAGAGTTTGGACACTGACGAACGGCTGGGTTTTGTCCTCATTCTGGGCCGCTGCTCTATTGGACACGGTGGTGAAGGACAGGTGGTCGTGCTCCAAAATGGCGAGGCGGTCCTGTGGCTTCTCCTTCTTTAGGTAGAACATTTTCCTCAGCTGCTTCAGTTGCTGCAGCTCACAGAAGGTCTCAAGGACCACCAGCATGACGATCAGACCCAGGATCAGGTAGACTGATGGCACAAAAAACACAGATTATATAAGGAGTTAGGTAAAATGAGGAAGTATCACAACCCATATTTTAATGCTGTTTCTGCACTGCTGTCTTGGTTAATACAAACACTCGCTGCTGTATTATGTATTTTGCATGATATACTCTGCTTTTTTAGAATTTGACCATCACTTCTTTTAACTCAAAGTGATGCCCACACAATCTATATAATCTCATTATATGATTGTAGCATTTTATAAAATTCTGCTGTTGTTTATATGCAGCAAGATTGGGTGCTTTGTCCCAAGCCCTGTAGTTTTATAAACTGACACAAGAGGGCATTGGTTAGCCAATTTTAATGTGTTTTGTTGAGAACCTATTTTACACTCTGCTGTAAGGTGTGTGCTGTAACAATATTTAAGCATAGTAACATTTACATTACAAGAGAAAAAATATGTTTGGGGTGTGTAAGAAGTGACATGGTGTACTGTAAACTTGCATTTAAGCCTCAGTCTTGTTGCCAATAGTCCTAAAATGCACAGATTTGTGTGACAGAATCACCACAAGCAAAAAAAAAACATCATCAAATGAGACAAAATACTCATTATTTGTGGCCTTTTTTATGTTTAGTTCTTTCGCTTCAATGCTCCCAGTGTTAGTGCAGATAGAGGTGATCTCACTTCCGATGCAGGCATGTAATACTTCAGAGAGGAAGTTGTACAAATGTGTCTGGGGCCATTCACAGAGACAAGCACATTCTGTTACAGCCTTCCCTCCTCCTACAGACTCACACACTGTGCCTACTGAATGACGTCTCTGGCTGCTGGCGCTGCTTCTACGTACCAAACACCCACAGCACACATGCTAGAGACTGTTCACTGGAGTTGTGTTGGACATTCATGCCCAGCCACAGCTTGTCAATGCTCAGATTCAGTTTTTTCTTTCTTAAAAAGAATCTATTAAATCTATTATTCCAAGCAGTGCTGCTGATAGCATGCTGCAAAAGTCACCCAGAAAATGGAGTCACTGCCTCGCCACTCTCCAGTAGGCCATGGCCCAGTTTTTAGTACTGCGTCGCTTGAGTTGATCTGATTTCCTTTGGAAAATGTCAAATTGTTGCTTTCTCAGCAGCAGCAGCACAAATTAGTTATTGAACCCTGTTAATGGTTTGCAGTAAAAAGCTAATAATAAATCATCTGGTTTCCTCTTGATGTTTCCATGAAACTACTTGTGCATGAGTCAGGTAAGAACCAACTTCTGATAAATAAATACTATGATACTATAATTGCTGTGAAAATGTACCATACATCTCCAAGCTGTTGTTTTGTGATCCAGACAACATATATAAATAGATCAACAGAGGTGGAACAGCCCTAAAGCACTATGCCACACCTTAACAGCTCAAGGTTCACCACCATAAAATCTGTTTAAGTAGTGATAACGCAGTTTATGACAAATGTCTAACACTAAATATTGCTAATAATAACTCATTTGTGTATCTTAGAACCATTTTAAAGTCGGCTTCCACAGCAGCCCTTCACAATAGCTCCAAATAGAACAATCATCAGCACTCACCGGTGATGCCCACTTTGTACAGCTGCCTAAACTTTTGGTTAGCGGCCTCTCCAGGTACGTAGTCTCCCAGGCCGATGGTGCTGAGAGAAATAAAGCAGAAGTAGAAGGATTCCAGAAAGTTCCAGTTCTCCTCCAGTGCTGAGAAGATGGCAGCAGGAATGAGGAAGAAGCACGAGACGGCCAACATGGCGAGCAGAGTGGCATGGACGATGGCCACCAGAGGCTTGGACAGGCCCCAGCGTGTGTGGATGTATGTGATTGGCCTGCGCGTGCTGAACACCATGATCCTTTGCACCACAGCGGTGAGGAAGAGGAGGGTGAAGGGGATACCGATCACTGAGTAGATAATGCAGAAGGCCTTCCCGCCGTCTGACAGCGGTGCTGTGTGACCATATCCTGTAGAGACAAAAACAAACATGAAATGTTTCATCATCATTTGAGGGTCGAGAAAGCTGCAGCACTGTCCTATAATAACTCTGTTTTGTAATTTTGTGGTCTATGTGTTTTTTTCTTTATAGACTGAAATTATGCCCACACAGTTTCCACCTTGAGGTTGGAAACTGTTTCTTGTCATCTTATTAATGAGGTACACGTTAGGTTTTCTAGGTGTATGTACTCCTGATAAGCAAGAGTGAGGTGTCACTAAAAATAAATTAAAACCCAGTACTAGCTCAAGTTACAGGCAGAAGGAGGATGATGCAGAGAACAGTATTGAGCGTATATCGTGCTGGTGTAAAGAAGGCACGGCTATAAAAACCTGACATGTTCTCAAAAAGTGAACCTAACAGGAGTCTTTAAAATACCATGGCTCACTAACACCAATGTGCAAATGAATTGCATGTATCCTGTTGGCGTGAGCTGGTAAAGTATCCTTCTGCTTTGTTGTATACTGTATTAAATGCAACACACCTCCTTCTGTTCTGAGGAAGAAGAATGTAGGGCGGCACAATGAGCCCTGCCCTTCTAAAAAGTGGTGAGAGTTACAGGTATTATTATGATCATTGCCTCAGGAACGTATTTTGTAACTTATCTGTCATGTCACTGTGCAAGAACATATTCAACCAATAACAATAAGAAGTGTTTGATTTCTGAGAACAGAACATTTTTAGGTGCCACTCCTGTCAGAGCTCCATCTGATCTAGATGCCTGTGATGTCAACACATGTGTTGAGATTAGCAACAAAGACTTATATATGTTTAGACAGCAAGTAGAGCACGCCGTATCTGCACAATCGTGTATGTTGAAACCTCACAGATAACTGCTGCCAAAGTTCTTCAGGTAACCCGACTCACAAGCATCTGCAAACTGTAATCATGCAACGCTAGATTAAAGGGAAGGACTACAGGTTTTAAGGCCTTAGGACAGAACACACACATTAAAATGTGGTTTAAATTTAAAGATGTGACAATGATGTTGACACAGGCACAGTTTAAAGTTGGGTGTACCTGTTCTTGACACAGTAAATGCCTTGAAGTACAGCAGAATGTACTATGCAATAAGGTTGCTCTGTTAGACTCAATGCAAACATGTACAGATAATAAGAATTAACCCTTAATCTGAGGCTGTATCTAAAAACAGACTTGGATGCATTTACATCTGCCTGGTAAAAGTCTTAAAAAATGCTTGAAACACCTGATGTGATCTCCAACATGTGTGTAGTAGCCTCAGGTTCTGTAATGCTGGTCTGCTGCAGCATCACCCCCCACCCTTCCTCCCTGAGTCTGAGCAACCCCTACCTGTGGTGGACAGCACCGTGCTGGCAAAAAACAGCGCAGAGGTGAAGTCCCAGTTCCAGTTAGCTGAGGCGTTATTGAGAATTGAAACCCCGTAATTACTGGCCTCCAACGCTTTCTTCAGAAAGCGCTCCAGACGCTCCTCGGACAGACAGTCGTTCTCCTGGAGGAACTGCTTCTTGATGGTCCTCAGCTCCTGGCGCAGCAGGTCTTCATAAGGCAGCTCGACCGAAGAAAACACGACAGCGCCGAATACGAGATAGAGCACATAGCCCAACACCAACGATACAAAATACCATGTCGATTTGTGAGTCTGTATCAAGCGCACACAGGAATTGCTGGCTAGAGACTGAAGCATTTTTTTCAAAGAGATCGATGAGCTAGATCAGCTCGACTATGATGTAGCTGTTGGCTATAACGACAAATAAAGGCTTCTGATTCAACTAGCTCACGTTTTATTCTTAGCGAACCCCGTCCTGTAGTGAAAGATGTCAAAGACAAAGCTGGAATGAGGATCCTCTCGTTCCCCCCCTTCGCGGAACCTGCTGTGGCAATTGCGGCGTTCAAGTGCAGTCTGGAATGTTAATGTAAATGACCCAAAAGCCGACATCCTCCATATGATAGAAACAACACGAGTGTAAAAGTTTGGGTGAGAATTATAATAGGATCTCCTCTGCCAAAGCTTTCCATTTAGGATTTTACATTATATTTAAGAAAAGCAAGTCATAAATTCCTTTATCGATGAGAGTAATTTTTTCCGAGGTTAAAGAGTCCGTGAATGCAGCAAGTGATGTGGCGGCGACAAAGGCCGTGTGACGTAAGCACCTCCCTTCCTCTCTTCTCAGGTAGTCCGGCCTGTTTACGGTCTGTGCTGTTTCGACGTCTTCAGTTTCAATTCAAAACAATCGGAAGACGTCAGAAAGCTGCTTTCGGCTGAGCCCAATAATGTAAAAAAGAACAGGAAGGTCCCTGATATTCAGAATGTTAAATAGGAAGAGACAAACAGGGGTGTGAAAACAATTATTCTGGTCCTTTTCTGGCTATAACACCCACCAAAAAAATAATAAAAAGCCTCAGGGCTGGTCTAAGGTCTACAAAGTAAAGCAACAGTATCAAGTAAAATACTCATGTACAACATGTTGCCTAATATCTACTATAAAGGAATTATTACTGTAGATGTCATTGTGTAGAACTATAAAACTATTATGTACTTTAGTCTTTAAAATAATTTCTAAAGCATATTACTTTCCATTTGCTGCAGAGAGACTGTCTACTTGTGGTGCAGGACTTTATCACCTATAGTTTCAGTGTTATCTTAGACAATCTTAGACACAACTAAGCTACAACTACGTCTGCGTTGGCTGAACCAGCATTGCAGGACCTGTTCAGAAGCAGCTGAGTTTACATTAACTTTCCATTTGTCAGCTGAAACACACACAGGTCAGTCACAGCAGTAAAGCTGAAGCCTCTGTAAAAGGATGGCTGGGCGCAGGTTTAATCTTCATCTGCAGAAAACAGCCTCATAAACTGTTAGTCATAAGAGCCAGTGCTCTTCAGTGCTTCAGAGCCTCTTTAAGACCTGTCATCACAGGTGCAGTGGGAACACAGGCAAAGCCTCATCATTATAGTGAATAGGTACATTTTCAGCCTGTGTGCAGCTCAATCTTCATTTCCTGAGACGCTGGCTCTGTGTATTCCACCTTTGCAGAGAGACACTCTGCGGGCATGATGGTTAAAGGATGACATAAAAAAATGAATGAAAGAACCAGTCTGCTAGCTGAACATTTACCTAAGATTAACTAACTACATCTGTACAGTACAGAAAGTGTCTATCAAATGTATCCAATAAATATTCACTTACTCCAAGCTGGTGTCATCATTATTGACCAGTTTGTTTTAAAACTTGGTGTTCTCTGCTAATAATGTCTAAATGTGTGTGTACAAAGACTCTTTTAAGGTCCCTTTAAAGGTAAGGTCTCCTTTGTTGTAGACTGTGGGTTTTCCTCACACTATTAATAATAAACTCATGAATGCTTGAATAAAATATTCATTGTTTTATTCATTTGTAGCAGACTGGATGTTTTACTATATGTGGTATAAAGTATGATATTTCATTATGTCTGTAAGGTGTTGATCACATGACAAGTGATTCATGAATAATGTACATATTAAAATATCATCCTCACATGGGGCACTATAGGCACAGAAAAAATAAAATAAATGTGTTTATATTTGTGACTTATATACTCATAGGAACACTTTTTTAAAAAAATGTATTTTAGCCTTTTTAGGAAACGAGGAATGGATGCGTTAACATGACGGATGTGTACCTATTTTTCAAGTACCGTACTCTTGTGAAGCGCCCTCTAACGGACATTTTTAGTTAGACAACCTTAATGAAATGAGACCCGTATTTTCATTGAGGATTTGATGTTATCTTCATGTTTATACATTTTACATTTAAGCTAATCATTCATTTATTTTTTATTCTGAATCTGTTGGTGTGATGAGTATCTATCCATATGTTTTACATTCTGTTTTAATGTAGTGTAGTACACAATCAGTACACAATGTTACTGATTCTTTAAAATGTCGTTTAAATAAATGTTTAAAACCACATAACGCAGATGACGTTATGTAAAAATGATTCTCTCATCACACCCAACTCTGACTGACTTCCAGCCTCCCTTTCCTGACAATAAAAACAAAAAACACACTACACAGTTATGACCGAAGATGACCTATCCGAGTTGCCGTAGCAATGCAAGGCTGTGGCACTCCTCCTCAATGAACCTTGGAAAGATGGCGACGGCATACGCACAAGCGAGAGTCAACTGTGCCGGCGGATAGAAAGTGCTCCAAAGAGACTGAAAATCATCGGCTTTGCAAAGATTTAGCAGTGCAAAGTGCGTCTGATACCATCTAGACATGGTTTAGCCCATGCACGGCTAGGAAGAAGAAGCCGCTGCTTTGCTATGGAGCCTCCGGATCGTAACAAGCCCAGCAGGTATGCGAATTTGTTGAACAGACACTTCACCATCAGCACCTCGCAGCTGCCAAATAGGGAGCTGAACATGACACTGCAGTCGACACTATGGAAGCGCTTGCGCATCCTGTAGAAGTCGACTTCCTGTCAAATAGTGGTACGCGTGCAGTTAATGCTTTTGCAACTGTGGAGTTGTAAACTTTTTTGGAGCAACATTTTCCGACACATTATACCGCAGATATTTGCTCCTCAGCTGATTTTCTGTTGGTAGAGAGAGGGGCAAAATGCTCGCCAAATGATAAGGTAACATTTATTAAAAATTATCAACCGTGCAACATGTCAGGGAAACAGCTAGCTAACATTTTCTACTAGCTGTCGCTTGTCTGTTTTATTGTTCACCCGTAGGGTAGCTGCCAGATTGACGGAGCTGAAGTTAGGTTAGTTCTGCAATGCTGGCTCGTACGGTGGTTTTGGACGTGTGTTGTTGATTGTTTGAGGTAGGCGGACTATGCATTTCATCATAACATCGAGGCACAAACTTCGCTGGTTCTAGCTAGCATGTTGCTCCACTGTTATTGTTAATCCTTTAGCTAGACTTGGCGGCCGTGCTGCTCATTGACTCATTGACTCTGATTTTTAACTTCATGCATTTTAAATGTAGTGTTCATGATAGAATAGAGGTCTGAATATGCTGCAACATGTGCAGAGGCGAGTCTTTCTCCACGCTGTATGCGTTCGCAGTGTTCAGCTGACAAGGCGATGATTGATACACTTCTGCACTTCAGCAAGAAAATGCATTCAAAAAAAAATACTCATGTATTTGCGCATCTGGCAATCTCAATGCCGCAGTGTTTGCCCCTGACCGCTGGCGACAGACCCTCAGGAATCTGCTGTTGTGTCTTCCCTTCGCCTCCCTTCTCCTCATATGCAGTTGTTTGTCTGCAGAGCGACTGACTTTCTGGACATATATCAGGTTGGATCAGTTCTTCAATAATCCTAGTTTTTGAGTACATAGCTGGGCCTGGATTTTTTTCTATGGTATTTCAGTAATGATTGAGGAGCAGCCAGTTGTTATTACCTTGCACTCTTGTGGCCACTCAGTCAAAGTGGATACACAAAGAGCTCACATGATTGTGCAATACTGGCCCTGTTAATGTTGTTGTTGCATGCAAAATAATGACACAGTCCCCGTGCCATTACAGGCGGGGTGTACTACACACATATTGATTATGTGTTCTTGTCTTTTGAGATTAGATGCACACAAATCCTGTAAACGGTGAAGCTGTAGTGTTGCACAGAAGGCGGCATTACTTCTGATCAGAATGCACAGCTACAGCTGAAATGACAGGCCTCACAGAATGTCAGTACATTCTCTTGTAGTCTCTACCTTACTAAGTGTAAAACACGATACGTTAGTTCAAACTGGCAACTATTTTGAGAAAGAATAGAATGTGCCCGCTTGGGAATTGAAGGCTGTTGCTATCTTTGCAAGTACAGAGGTCCTTTTGTCAATAATGTCTCATTCTCAAAGTCAGTCCGAAGACATTGTGGCTCAGAAGCATTCCAGAGATTTCAGGATGTGGTGTACTGTGTGTGCAGCAGATAGCTGACTCCTTGGAGCCCTGGAGGCGCTCATTGGGTAGAACTCATTAATGCCTGCATTTGCCAGGAGCACAGGCTGCAGAATACAGATGGACTGTCCTCTAGCATTTCCTATCTGCATCCTGTCTCTGCCCACACCTGCTTTTAGAGGAAGAAACTAATGCTCTCACATTCTGTCACTCTCATCTGTGATTTTGTTTTAAACAATAGCATCAGTGTCACTATTAAACTACAGCAAGTGGCGGTGCTAATATGCTCCACGAGTGCATGATAGACGCAAATGAAAGATGGTAAACCCTTATACCATCTGGAATGTACTTTTTTGTAATATGCATGCATGGCTGCAAAAGAAACTGAAAGTTGAAAGCGAAGGAGTTTTCTTATGACAATTTCAGATCAAATTTCAAATGCAGAGTGCCCTTTCTGGATGTGGCATTAGGTGAAAAGAAAGCCATTACTCCTCTCAACCATTTAGCTCACTCTACAACCCACAGTCTGCAAACAGTATCTACATTTAGATACGTTAAGATCATGTGACTTGTTGTGATTAATGGCATAAGCTTCCACTGGTACAGTAAGGTCTGTGTCTTTTCTTAGACAGAGGATGTTCCTGGTTTGATAAGTAGCAGTCCAGATGGTAAACACAGCAGCTCTAACATTCATGTTATTACTGTGGCTGTTTAGAGTTAGTGTCATGTCTTGCAGAAGCAAATTCCTTTTACTGTGTGGACCTGGACAGTATGCTTTGCACAGTTAGAATGGTTTGGGAGGTCCACTTCTCGCAATGTCAGAGTGTTCCGCAGAAAAGGGTGTGGTTAAGAACGTTGTGTTCATTGTTTCTGAATTCTCTCAGCTTACATTGCAAAAACTGATTGCTGCTTCTGCCATTTTATCAGAGAGCGACAGCAGGTCAGGGATGCATGCCATTAGAGACGTGAGTTGCACTTCTACTGAGATTAGACGCATTTCAATTGTCATGGCCTCAAAACATAACTGTGTACTAATTAGTAGCCAGCAGACATACATTATTTTTTACAGTGGGGGGTAATCAAATTCTGAATTTAGCCTACTGAGCACCAGTTATGCTAGCATGACCTAATTAGAGGAAAGTGTGCTCTTACAAAACCCTGGCCACCTTCTCCTCCTTTTCCTCTCTCTAAAAAAAAATCCCCTTTAGTTTGGGCATTGTGAGCAAGTGTGCTCACTAACCAGCTGTGTGGTATTCAGCCTGTGGGCCTCACGGGCCACGTGTCAGGACTATACAATGGAGTGCCCCTTGCTGGTACAATGGTATGGATGGTTGGTGTCAAAGGTCGTCTCTCCCCCCCTCTCCCCCTGACTCTGGCAGCCCTTGGTATCACTGCTTCAGTCGCTATACAGAAAAGACTCTCAATTTTGTGCTGTTTATTATTCACTCAGTGTTTCTGCCTGGGGGCTCTGGCATTCCACTGGCCTTTATTGGAGCCCCAATGAGCCATCAGATGAGCCATTGAGAGCAGCCAGACACCATCTGCAGTGATAATTCACTAGTGGCAGCCAGGCAGGGACAGCTTGAGGACCATAGTGTGGCTATGGTTAACTGTAGGGCACACAGGCCTGCAACTTTCTCTGTGCCGTCTGCAAACATGTTTAGGAATACAGTAAAAATTTGTGCAGCCTTTACTGCAACAGCACAATCTGTGCTTGAAGTGTTTCATGGCAACCTAACAAACAATACGGTAGTGATGGCGTCATTGGTTCCGCTTTCATTCCTGAATGATTTAGTCATGCTGCTCTGTGCAGAAGTGACTTTTTAAAACCTGGTCTTGTTGTCTTTCACATGTAGCTACTATTTTTGTCCTCAGATGCTATACACCCATGCAGGCTTTGGAATGTTTACCAATGTTCACATAACCTGATATCAGAACTGTTTTTTTTAAATACATAGTTGTGTCATTGCAACAATAAAATCAATCTTCTTTCATCCTACAGTTTCATGATACAATTTTTGCATTGCAGATCCACATGATCTGTCTGTTTTGGTGCTTAATGCCTTATTGTAAAACTTGCAGTTGCTCACTGTGTCTTCTTGTGTAAGCACACTGAAAAGATTACTGTTATGTCCTGCTTCTGCAGAATAAGCCCCTTCACTATTTCCCATACAATACACTCATAATGGAACCAGTGTACTTTCATGCAAGACTTAGTCTGTAATTTCAAGACTGTTGTGGTTAAGTTGGTTGTGCTCTAGTCATTACTCTGGCAGTGATTGGTGGATTGGGTGGGTAGCTTGAAGTAAGGACACGTAACTCAAAAACAACAGCATAAAAACACCAGACATTCAACAATAAAATCATAAGAATGATCTGAATGCATTAAACAAAATGTGTAAATATGTAATTATAGATCCTTGATGCAGTTTCACAAATGGGTCCTCACCTGACATCTAAAACATCTGGATATGTAGCTACAGTCTGGTCCACAACATGACAGTTGAACATAGCAGTGGAAAAAAGAGCTTCTGGCTACATTAGTAACTTGAGACTCTTAACATGGATGCACCCAAGCTATTACATTGCTATTGTAGAAGGTTGCATGTTTGATTTGCACATGCGGTCTCTGCAGCAGGTGTCTGAGGGCCTAGCATCTAGTTCCACAGCTGCTCTCAGACTTTGTGTGTGCGTGTAGGGAGACTGTAGGGCAGATGGACAATAGTAGTCTGGACTCTGTGGCTGCTTGAAAAGCTTAAGCAAGTGATTTCCAGATTACTCCCCCTCCCCTAACACTCACACCTCCACACACTCAACTATAGTGAAAGTGACACAAGCCTGCTGCTTTAAACCCTATCTACACAGATGCTTACTGGCACGTGTTGGGGAATGCCGTTCAGTCAGATGATCGATGGATGGCCACATGTTGTCCAGCATAGATATCTCCGGTTTTCATTCCCCTCTGCTTCTTTGTCTTGATTTCTTTATTTCCATTGACAGGGTGAGACCTTCCAACCTTTCTCTCTAATCCTATTAAAAACCCCTCAGTAAGGCATTAGGGAACAAAGCCTCTGACATTGTAATCTGGAAAGGCGTGCCTCCAGCACCCTCTGTTTTCTTTTTCCCCCCCTTTTCCTTTTTTCCCAGAAGGAAGCGTTTCAAGTGATTGCAGTGTTTCCGTTCTGCAGAAGTAGATGCAGTTAGCTGTTGTGGCCTTTCGTTATCCAAGATCTCAGAATCTTTTTAGGCAGTCCAGATGTCCACATCTTTATCTTTGCTCAAGAATTACTATAATCTTATGAAAGAAGCATGCTGCTATGCATACTGTTGAGTCTCCCTTTAAATTCTTAACTTGTGCAACATGTTTGATGACTTAGCAGACAGAGATAATTAGGGTTACTATTTCTCCCTCTCTGGGTGAGCTGTTATGTTTACTTAGGCCAAGACAGTGTGCCCATAGCTTATTATCCTGCTTCTGGACGACTGTGGTCATACACAGAGTGTTGCTGTACATTTAGAAAGCAGCCTGACAGACTGTAAAGGACAGACACCTAGTCAGTCTGACGCTGGTAGCAGCAGACGTTCAGTCTGGTTGCAGTCTAGCAACCTGTTTGACATGGCATCAGAGATTTGCTGCACATTCTGTTATGGGTGCAAACAACCCAGTACTCTTTGACCTTGTACACACATTTCTTAGTGACTGATTCATAATTGGCTCGATTTTAGCACATTTGCATGCTCCGTTTGGTGAACATGGCATCTAAATACTGTGTATATCCATAGGTATTTCAATATTTTCAAGATTTTTACATAAATTTAATTCAATCTCGACAGGCAGGCTAAGCCAGTAGAAGATGCCTCCCAACAGAATTCAGAGGAGGAATCCTGGGATTCTCCCAGTGAAGAAGAGGAACCTTTGTATGGCACATCACCTCCTTATACCCACCGTCAGATGAAACGAATGTCTGGTAAACATCATCAGAGGAACAACCAGGCGAGGAGTACTGGTCGGTCTCCAAACAAGAGTAAGTAAATAAATTGATTTATTTAAGAAAGAATTTTTGTGGCTGAGTTTTACATGCATTGTCCTGTCTGTTTTTATTTCAGCGGACCTCAGCTCATCTGTCCTGAGAGAGAGTCCCAAGCCAGCAGAGACCCCTGAGGAGCATAGCTACAAGCAAGGCAAGAAGCAGAGAGCCACACTGCGCTCCACAGAGAGAGATCACAAGAAGACCTTTGAAGGCTCCTTCATGCTCGATCCACTCTCAAAGTCAGGGCCTTTTGGTACCCTCAGCATGGATCCAAGGAAGCATTACTTGAGTTTGGGCTGCAGCAGTTGCAAACCTCCTGTGTCTATGCCCCACATTGCTCGCACACACCGTCAAACCTCCAGGACAGACTGTCCTGCCGACCGCCTAAAGTTCTTTGAAACTCTACGGTTGCTGCTTAAGCTCACATCTATGTCCTCTAAGAGGAAGGAGAAGGAGCAGAGAGGCCTTGAGAACATGCCCTTCATGGGCCACAATAATGAAGTCATTTGGTTGGAGCTGCAGGCTTGGCATGCCCGACGTTCCACCAGCGACCAAGACCTTTTTCTTTTCACAGCCCGCCAAGCTATACCTGACATCATTAATGAGGTGCTGCACTTTAAGGTCAACTATGACAGCCTGAGAGGGGCTCAGTGTTCAGGGTCAGAAGCAGTTCAGGGGGACTGTCAGAGTGTCCCAGATCTAGTCTCTGGAACGGAGAGGGAACCTGCTGTAGCAGAGACCAACCACTGTGGAGTAGATCCATGGGGCTTTAGCGCCTGCCCCTCTGCACCTGCAATGAATGCAGCAGAGCCTCTAGGCTCTGGTGCTGATTGCAGGGAACACCTTCAGCGACAGCGACTGGCATTTGAGCAGGTGAAGCGCGTTATGGAACTATTGGAGTCTGTGGAAGCATTGTACCCCTCTTTGCAGGCCCTACAGAAGGATTATGAAAAGTATGCAGCACGAGACTTCCAGGGCAGGGTGCAGGCGCTCTGTCTGTGGCTTAATATTACCCAGGACCTCAACCAGAAGCTTCGTGTTATGGCCACTGTGTTGGGCCTCCATGATCTGTCCCGTATTGGGTGGCCTGTCTTTGAGATCCCTTCACCTCGCTGCTCTCGTGGAAATGAAGAAGAAGACAACGAGGAAGCTGAGGAGAATGATTCAACAGCCACTTTTACTGCTGAAAGTGATGGAGACGACAGGGATGTAGAGGGAGATTTGTCTCCCACCTTGACTCCTAAATTTGCCCGGTTGTTGTCTGAAGATGAGTTTCTCCCAACTGCTTCTTCAGGAAATGCAGAAATCACTGTGGCAGGAGGAGTATTCTGCCCCACATCCATCTATAGACCATTTGTGGATAAGGCCCTGAAACAGATGGGACTGCGTAAACTGATCCTCAGACTGCACAAACTGATGGACCGCTCACTACAGAGGTCCAGGGCAGCATTACTCCGCCACACTCCTGCACTAGAGGTGAGCCTGTCCTTACTTGCACAACTAAAATAAACCACATAGCATTAATTCCGCTAATATGGTTATTCTCATATACATTGTCTGTAAACAAAACAATTTCACTTGCATGCTAATAAAGGACACGTTTTCATAAATAAATAATCCTGTTTTGGACTGGCCTGACAACAACAAGCTATCTGAAATGAACTGTAATGTGCTCCTTAGCTAATTGGTTGAAAGATATATTGTCCTTTTCCAGCCACAACAGTGAGATAATGCACTGTTATAACTTTGTTGATGTCTGCCATCTGGAAATACTGTGGAATGGAGAGCAAATGCAATCAAACAGCTGACTGTAATGTTTGCTGTGCAAATGTTAGTAATTTCAAGAGGCACTTGAGGAAACATTTAGAAGAATTCTCACTGAAAGAAGCTTATGAGAAGTCTGAGACTGTAAACAACAGAAGATGTGTTGACATAGTTAGATGGCCAATTAAAAGAAAAAAAGAGCAGCAAAGAGAAGATTGTTGCTGAGTTATTTGCAATCAATACTCAGCCCATCTGTGTGTTAAATTACCCTTTCTGATGCAGCGTTTTAGGTCAGTACAGCGAACATTTCCTGGATAATTGATTTATTAAAACTCATTGTGTCATTTAGAGGCTGTGGTGTATGGAATACCTAGTGTAAAATAAATAATAATGCATACATAATTGTTTTTCCATTTAACGTATTAAATGGTAAAATCAATTTTATTGATTTAAAGTCAAGTGTTGACTTTTGACTTTTTTCCACCTCTGCAGTTTGCAGACTTCCCAGACCCCATGATGTACAGTGATTACCTGCCAGAACTGTCACGACACGTGTCCTGCAGCGGTCCCACTGATCCAGAGCTTGGAGCAGACCAGGTGTCCTGGGAAGATTTGCTGGACATGGATCTACCATCCTTCCGGCCAGCATTCCTCGTGCTGTGCAGAGTTCTTCTTAACGTCATTCATGAATGCCTTAAACTGCGACTTGAACAGAGGCCTGCCGGAGAGCCTTCACTGCTCAGTATCAAACAGGCAAGTAGAGGATGAAAAGTCTAGATTTCCAATTTCTTTCTGGAATATTACCTTATAGATTTTGCTCATGTTTTCTCAAACAAAAAACTACTGATTCATATATGTGTTCTTACTTGTGTTGTGTGTGCCCTGCAGTTGGTGCGCGAGTGTAAAGAGGTTCTTAAAGGTGGTCTTCTGATGAAGCAGTATTATCAATTCATGCTGCGTGGTGTTGTGACTGATGCTCAGGGCTTGCAAACAAATGCCAATATTGACGAGTTTGAAGAAGACCTTCACAAGATGCTAGTGGTAAGCATTATAGAGAAAGGCTAGTAAATTAATGCATTGTTTGACTGTAACTTGTGTGTTAAAGATGTGTTTGGCTAACACTGTCATCTTTTATTAGGTTTACTTTGACTACATGCACAGCTGGATCCAGATGTTGCAGCAGCTGCCTCAGGCCTCTCACAGCCTAAAGAACCTTTTGGAGGAAGAGTGGAACTTCACTAAGGTCATCACTCCTTACATTCGTGGAGGGGAGGCCCAGTCCGGCAAGCTTTTTTGGTGAGAGAACTTCAAGTTAATCTAAAGGCAGCCAATATTCCTTTTTTATTCATGGCAAAACATAAAGAATTAATGTTATGTTTTTTTGCAGTGATATTGCTGGAATGCTTCTTAAATCCACTGGAGAGTTTCTTGATGCTGGTCTTCAAAAAAGTGGCAGTGAGTTTTGGCAAAGTGCAGATGACAGTGCTGCCTCGGACGAGATCAGGTGACAATCATTATAAAAAGCTGTTTTGACATTTTTGTATGTAGCATATTGTATTAAAATAATTGAACCTTTTTATTATCCTAGGCGGTCTGTTATCGAAACGAGCCGGTCACTTAAAGAGCTCTTCCATGAGGCCAGAGAGCGAGCGTCCAAGGCTCTCGGCTTTGCCAAAATGCTTCGCAAGGTGGGAGGCTGCAGAGAAGAATTTTCACTTTCTTGGAACAGAAAGCCACCACAGCTCTGCCTTTGCAGTTTATCTGTGACCCTGTTTTCTCTGCTCACTAAAGAACTGGGACTGTATGTTCTGACACTCACTTTGTCTTCATCCCTTTCTGTAGGATTTAGAAGTTGCTGCAGATTTCACTATCACTAACGGGGTGACTTGTCTCCTAGAGGCACTGAAGAAGGGAAAGTATGTCAAGGTGTGTTTATTTTTCTGTTAATTTTACACATTTCTGCTCTTTCCTTCCTGCCTTTGGGTCCTCTATGTAACTGTTTAACCTTTCTTTTATGCCCAGGTTCAGATTCCTGGCTTGGAAGAACTCCAGGTTTTTGTCCCATGTGGTTTGATGGATCAGCGGCCTCTCATCCTGCAGCTTCTTAATGCTGCAGCTGGTAAAGACTGCTCCAAAGAGCCAGATGAAATTGCTGAAGATGAAGCCTACCTGCTTATGAGTAAACACAGAGCTGGGGATTCCATCAACGATTCTGAGTGGGCTCAGTGGGATGGCGATCTTCTCAAACTGGTCCCTCAGATGGAAACTGTTGACACCTTAAGAGCCATGAAGGTATGTACTTTAGCATGTTTCAGTTGTATATGTGTGTCTACCTGGTGTTTCCAAGCCTCTCACTGGTCTAAACATGGTTTTAGGTGGACAACTTGCTCTTGATAGTGATGCAGTCAGCTCACCTGGTGGCTCAGCGGAAAGCCTTTCAGCACTCTATGGAGGATGTGCTTACTCTTAGCCGGGAGCAAACATCTAGTCAGCCTCTCATCGCCAGTGCTCTGGAAGAGCTCAAGGTACTTACATAACTGCATGTTGTAAAGACAGGTGCATGCCACTGTCCTACTTTCAGATTCAGTTATGTTATCAGTTGCACTCAATTTCCAATCTATAAACTAAAGATGGTTAGCCACTTTCAGGACAGATAACATAAATATTACTTAAAAAGGAAGCCACTAAACTTTCCTACCAGTTATACTTGAAGCCATAATACCAGACACCATTTTTCACAAGATTGCCCTCAGTTTTGAAAGCCTTGATTTGGTGCCTTTGGTTGAAGACCTCTCCTGAAAATATGCATAAAATAGTCATATAATATTCTAAAATTATTTTTCTCTTTCTTTCTTCTACCACAGGATGAGGCACTACAGCTATGCATTAAGATAAGCACTGCCATTGACAGAGTGGAGTATATGTTCACCACAGAGTTTGAGCCAGAGGTGGAGGAGTCCGAGTCAGCCACTCTGCATCAGTACTACAGAGAAGCAATGATACAGGGCTACAATTTTGCCTTCGAGGTAAAAGCCTTGCAGGAATGGAGCGTGACCCCCATGCATACTTTATAGAAACTTATGCTTTACATACTGCACATCCATTTATTCACACATCTTGCTCATGGCTTGTTCACTGTTCACTACATATAAAGTAAGTCATCCATTGAGGGGACATTGAGGTTTGCTGCCTTTTGTTATTTGCAGTATCACAAGGAGGTAGTGCGCCTGATGTCTGGGGAGTTCAGGCAGAGGATCGGGGAACGCTACATAGCTTTTGCACGCAAATGGATGACCTATGTCCTGACCAAATGTGAGAGTGGCAGGGGCACCAAGCCCAGGTAAGACCTTGCCTTCCGTTATTAAACATAAAACATCTTAGTCAGTGTGTAATTCAGTTATGTCAGGTTGTGTGATGTCCTGAGGCAGCATTTATTTGCAGATGTTCAGTAATGCTTTTTGAAGGCCCTCTAGTGGAGCATTAACCTCACTAACACATAAGCCACATTAGCACAATTAATCTTGAATGGAAAAAAATTTGTTTTTTTTCAAGACTCATGACCTTTTTTTAATAATACAATTTTAATAGTTCTCTCTGTGAAGTATTTGTATTTGTGCTCAGTGTAAATGTAATTCTTTTGTTTTGTTTTTTTCATAGGTGGGCAACTCAGGGTTTTGACTTTCTTCAGGCTATTGAACCTGCCTTTATATCGGCATTACCAGAAGATGACTTCCTGGTAAAATTGCTCCTCTTTTTATTCTATTTTAAATAATCATGCCTAGAATGCGATGTCCTTATCATTATCTGTAAATGTGCATTCATTGTTGCAGAATTTGCAAGCCTTGATGAATGAATGCATTGGACATGTGATTGGAAAACCTCACAGCCCTGTTACAGGCCTGTACATCGGTAAGATCCTGCTGTGTAACAAGCGCCTTCCACTTCTGGAGTTTAGGATTGATTACAGTTTATATTCAGTCGCAGGTTTATAACCAGGGTGTCATGAGCATGAACTGTGACAGAAAGCAGACATGACTACTAGTGAGATAAAACAGAACACTTCAGTTGCTGTAAAATAGAAGGAAAAAAACATGAGTGGGAGTTTAAGTAACCTCAGTAATTACTCACTGAGCATTAAAGAATTTCCCCTCAGGGATAAATAAAGAAATTCTGATTGTGATTGTGATCCTCTGGAGGTGATAGTCTGCAACCATGACTGTGAAGTAAGGTGTTAAAAGCCTCTTTTCTCACCAGGCATTTCCTGGTTAAATTAAATAAATTTGATCTTGAGTAAAACAGGCCATTTAATAAAATTTAAAAATATGAATAGATTAACAGGATTACAAAAATAGACCACTACAAGCTCAGAGCTAAATGCATTCATGGAGTAAAGCAACCCTGGCTGTCATGGAGTCTACATTAATCTGACCACTGGTCTGGCAAAACATGAGCATTTTAGTCCTTAGACCAGTTTCACACACTCGATACATTCAGTTGTCTCTTCAAGTCAAGACTATATTAAGCATGAGCTGCTTTTCTTTTCAGCTCCCAGGAATAGTCCTCGTCCTGTAAAGGTCCCTCGTTGCCATAGTGACCCACCCAACCCCAATTTGTTCATCCCTAATGCCGAAGGTTTCAGGTAGGAGACTGCCATTCAGGTTTCTACAGTAATCTGTGTTTTAATACTCTTTCCTGCATGGCTTTGCTTTTTTTACCTACTGCTAATTTTTACTCTGTAGTTGTAGTTCTTTGTGTTTGTTTATTGGTGGGATTTGAGTGAGTATGTACACACGTGTGTGCCTCTTAACGAGCCACCCAGTCACAAACATGCACACGCACCTACACACAACCTATGCAAAGACACCTTACCTCCCCAAGGCAGCGCTCCTCAGTTTGTTTTTTTGCCACACAGCTCTCGAAGTCTCCCCTGCGATCTCCGGAACCAGCTGTTCCCCAATGGCCCTCGCCCTGTCCCTCAGGGGCCGGGGGAACACAGCCACACCAAAGCACCCGGCAGCACACCCAATGACGTCAGGTAGCTTTGCCCCCCAAGTAGAAACTGTTGTCAAAACATCAGCCCCAGGGGCAAATATAAAAACAACCACTAATAAAGCTCCTAGAAATGAAGGGAGGAAATGCTTCATGGTCCTAAGTTTCAATATTGATACATGCTTGGAATGGACTGCTGTACTACTCTCCCCTCTGCTTAATGATTTTATTGGCTCTGCATTGCGGCATCAGAAATTTAAGTGGAGCTTAAATCTTTTAATTTGTGGATGCAGGTTAGATTTTATTAAATTAAATAAAATGAAGCATTTTCCTTCCACATTAAATATCATCTTAGTGAATGCAGAATTTACAGCATGGGTGTCAAAGATGCATCTATGTAATTATTTGCATGGCATTGATGTAAACTCCAAACTATTGAATTAAGAAAATCTCACAATGGTTTTCAGCATTAAAAGTCACCTTTAGAAGCAGTTTAGAAGTGTCAAAAGAAGGGAAAAAAAACAGAATTAAAAAAACACGAGTCTTGTTTCTGGTTCAAGGGAAGAAACTGATTGTTTTGCATGCTGTGAAAATGAAAGAGTGACCTAAAATATTCTGCTTTTTAGTGCTATTTACAGAAGTCTTGCTTTGATGCTGATGATTCACTGCTACTAGTTTTGCTGGCATATTAGTGTGTGGTATTGAAATCTGAACTCTGGAGATCTAACCTCTAAGTGTGAATGACTGATGCATGCTCAGCTGTTAATGGGTTTCAAAAAGCACACTGCAATTCTCTCCTATCATGAAAAGCATCTCTGTTTGAAAAATGATATTTATTAAAACAAAACAAAACAAAAGCTGGGTACGGATGTAAAATAAAAAAGAAACCCCCCCCCAGACTGTGAGTCAATAGATTTAAACACAGTATAAGATCACTGTCTACCATGTCTTTACAGGGGATCCAGTTTCCATGAGAATGACCGTCTCTCATCGGTTGCAGCAGAGTTGCATTTCAAATCTCTAAGTCGCCACTCCAGCCCCACAGAGGACAGAGAAGGTGGGTACACTCAGTGATGATTGGTCAGGGGTTTTTTCACTTACCTACAGAAATATAAATAAAACAACTACATGCAGTCTTAGTGTGGTGTGAAGATTAATTTACTGTGACAGTTACTTTTTTTAATACGGTACTCTTGTTTTTTTCTCCTTTTTTTTTTAACCTAAACCTAAATACATAAGCGTGACCACATCATATCCACTTTAGGATTGAGTTTAAAATTTTACTTCCTGTTTTTAAGGTTTTATATGAGCTGGCATATATATATATATATATATATATATATATATATATATATATATATATGCATGCAAGTGTTTTATCTCTAGCTAGACATGTCACTTCTTTACAGTGTACTGGTATGCGTTTTTTGTATGTTTGTTACTTGCTTAACCTTGATGTTGTGCTGTATTTGTCTTTTCATTCATTGAGCGCTGACATTGACATGAACTTTTCTCTGAAGCTGGCAGCTGTGGCTACTGCATCTCTCTTGTCTGACAAGGTTGTTCTGACAAGCTAAGGGTGCTACTTGGGTGTATTCCATTATCATCACTCGAAAACCTATGACAAAACCACAATTGCAAGTCTGTGATAAAGCTGCTGATAGGATATTAGGTCTGGGCATAATTATAAATTATGGCCTAGTCTAATGCAGCTCAGTTTAAGAGGGGACTGAAGAGAGATGTATGAGCAGCCTGACAGAGACAGGAAAAGAGAAGATGGTGGACTGATTACTTGTTCAGCATCTTCTCTTCTCATTATATGCAGTATGTTTGTAACTCATTTAAAAATTAGAATGCTGCTGTCCCTTTATTATAACCCATGCAAACCTGGGATCTTTTCTTAAAACACCCAGACACACTTCCCTTTATTAGTTAACCAACAGGTCACTCTTTCCTATCAGCAAAATGTAAAGTTTCTTTTTTGTTTTTTTTCTCCAGAACCCTCATATCCAAAAGGGGACCCTAACAGTGCTGCACGACGAAGCTGGGAGCTCCGCAACTTCATCAGCCAGTCCAAAGGTGAGATTGTTGATGCAATAACTGAATCATACAACAAACAAATCTGATTAAAATGACAATAATAAATCTCATTTCCCATCTTCTTCCACAGACACAGCAGCACGGCAGAGCCCCATGGAGACTGTCCGTCGCTCCATTCGCAAGTTAGAGGACGAACGGTACGGCGAGATGAAGCAGCGCAACATCATTGGCCAAGTATGTCACACACCTAAGTCCTACGACAACGTCATGCATGTTGGGCTCAGGAAGGTGACATTCAAGTGGCAGAGGGGCAACAAGATAGGTATGGCTACAATGACAATGTTTGGTTTCGACATGCATTATTTGACACACATACAGACAGTGATGGCATGTTTGTGGGTGTATGATAACAGGTGAAGGCCAGTATGGGAAGGTGTACACCTGCATCAATGTGGACACTGGAGAGCTAATGGCAATGAAGGAGGTACGTTGTTCAGAAATCTTCAGTAGGACAAATATTAGGTGCTGCAGGTTTTAATACATTCATTGCTTGATATCGACAGATCCGATTCCAGCCGAATGATCACAAAACAATCAAAGAGACTGCGGATGAGCTGAAAATATTTGAAGGCATTAAACATCCAAACCTGGTGCGATACTTTGGAGTTGAGTTGCACCGGGTAAGAAGCTTTCATTGAAGCATCACTTAAGGTATCAGAATGAAGCAGCTTAGTGTAAATGTTCATGTGCTCACCTGTAGGAAGAAATGTACATCTTCATGGAGTACTGTGATGAGGGCACTCTGGAGGAAGTGTCTAGACTGGGGCTGCAGGAGCACGTCATCAGGCTTTACAGCAAACAGATAACTACAGCCATCAATGTCCTCCATGAACACGGCATCGTCCATCGTGATATCAAGGGTTAGTGTCTCATGCTCCATCTTATTAGAAAGTGTAGTAAACTTAGTTAAACTGAGCAGACGATTGTGACTCTGTCTCTGTGTCTTGAATTAGGAGCCAACATCTTTCTGACATCATCCGGCCTGATTAAGTTGGGTGACTTTGGCTGCTCAGTCAAGCTGAGGAACAACACTCACACCATGCCAGGAGAGGTGAACAGCACACTTGGAACAGCAGGTAAGAAATTAATGATCCTGTGTCAGGGTTCAAAGCTACTGAGAGTTTCTTTTTTTTAGCTCCTCTGATTCATGCATGTGTTTTTATGATGAGTAATTTATATTTTCTCTAATCTTTTAAGGATTTCATACTTCATTCATGGTAATGTCATCAGTAATAATATGTTCTTGTGTTGTTCAAATACTTCTTAGCCTACATGGCACCTGAGGTCATCACAAGAGCAAAGGGAGAAGGTCATGGACGAGCTGCAGACATTTGGAGTTTGGGCTGCGTCCTGATTGAGATGGTGACCGGAAAGGTAACATGGAGGGCTGGAGAAGAGCCATCTTTTTTGCTGTGCACAGAACACTAACTCAAAGTGTTTGGTCTTTATCATAGGTTGAAGAATGGTTAAAGATTTTACCATGATCAGCTGAGATGCTATTTCATAGTTAAAAAAAAAAAAAAAAAAAATCTCAGTAAAACACATACATCTAAATGACCAAACATCATTTATTCATTCTTCTCATTATCGACCTGCAGAGGCCATGGCATGAGTACGAGCACAACTTTCAGATCATGTACAAAGTGGGCATGGGCCACAAACCCCCCATTCCCGAGAAGCTGAGCACAGAAGGAAAGGACTTCCTCGGTCACTGTCTGGAGAGTGAACCCAAACGACGCTGGACGGCAAGCATGCTGCTAGACCACCCGTTTGTCAAGGTAAGACGCGTATTTTCTGGTCGCATTTTCTTCTTGTATGTAATTACAAACTGCAGCTCATGTGGCGTGCAGACAAATTCTCATTAAAACTTCTATGTGTGTTTGTTTCAGGTTTGCACAGATGAAGAGTGACTGAAACCTCCTCTGTGGCTTTAAAGTTTACAAATTAGAGCACTACTGTACATGCTGTTGGCAAAAGAAAAAAAACTGTGGACGTAGAGAAGATAATTTAACAGCTGAAGGCACATGGATTTAAACTGAGGAACTAATTCAACATTTCAGAGGACAACTGGATCTATGGAGTTAAAGTTGTTGTGTCTTTATGTATCTATGAACTGGGCACGGAAGAGGAGGACGGGCCGGGGTGGGACTGTACATACTGTAAGAATAGGATTGGCTTTAATTCATGTATAAACAATATTGTAAAGTTAAAGTAACTATTGCCACATTTGTTTGTTTTCACTGGTGAGACCTCTGAAAGGCATTGAGGAATACTTTTTTTTTTTTTTAAATAAATGGGAGGGGGCGGGTGGGCAAAATCTATAGCACTTTTAAACTGTTTACCCAAGGGGGCAGTTGAATAGAGGAGGGAGGGATCTGTTTTCATTTGCCCTTTGAGGCTGAGACAGGTGTGGTTAGCCTCAGTGAATGGAAGGAAAATGTGGGTTAATGGAATGAATACCATCCAAATAATCTAATAGATTCATCACTCGTCATTTGCCAAGTGTGGGCACTAGGAAGGCTTTGTCTTTGTGTTTTTTTTTCCTTGCCTTTGCTGAGGAGACTATGTCCACTTGGAGCATTGTTCAAGTCCACTGGTCCCCGGTGAAGAGCTGTTCATTAGACTGGATGTAGCCGACTGAGAGGAGACTGAAACGGGCCCTGCGCTCCCTCCTTGCTGCTGAACACAGAACATCCACACAGCCAAACACAGACACTGACACACACACCACAACTTCTGGTCCTCTGCTGCTCTTACAGTGTTTGCTATGTACAAACAATATTAATAAACCAATCGTTTTTATAATAATTTGTTTTATCTTTCATCGTAAAAATTCATTATATTATGTTGTCCCGCAGTTATCCTGCATTTTCCTTGTCAGCATAGCTTGTTCAAAGTATGTACATGATACAATAAGACCTAGTTGAATTGTATTCTGTGATTATCCACAGATGTAGACACATGCAAAAATTGGATCAAGGTGTTGATTTAATTTTATAATGATTTATTATTGCAGAATATCCCATTGAAGCTTGTGTGCTAAGGATGTAGTAACACAGGAAGAATGCACAACAGAAACAGGTGGAGGGGCCAGAGGTGTTTGTGTGAGGCTCCAGTGCCTTTTACTGAGCTGCCCTTAAAGAAGAGGAGAGGCATGCAGGAGTGAGTATGAGGATTTTAGATGGCTTGCCAATGTTATTTTATTAGCAGTAAATGGTGCCAGCATTTGTATATATGCTCACTCATTTTAAACGTCAAGGCTTCAGTTCAGCCCCTGTATGTCACGCTGATATGAACATAAAGCACCTCTATCAGCTCAAGCCTCGTGTTTATCTAAGGTGTGGCAGCAATTCACTGACTCAAAGGTCACGGTACTGCGAAAAAGATTTTAATATAAAATGTCACGTTGACATCCAAGCATTGTACTCAGCCAAAGGAAGATGTGTGTAGAGACGGGTGGGTTGTTTTATTTTTTAAAAACACAATTATTTAAGGCAATGTTCCTCCATGAATAACTGACGTTTAGTCTACCTCATAACTTCCTGATTTACTTACTGCTCATATATACATTTTCAAACTGTTCTTCTGATCTTTATAGGTAAGTAACTAGTTGAACCTGGCTGTTTTCCCCGATCAATCTGAGGCATGCTCGCACAGCACACTTACAGCAGCAGGTAAGAAGGTAAACAGTGGTTACCTGTTTGCATGGAACTGCCCTGTGTCTCTGTGGCCTGACAGTTCTTCTTTCTCCCCCTTTTTTTCCACTGAAGAGTGGCCTCGTGAAAAGCATGTGATGCAAATTTTAACCAAAGTGGATGCATCACTGCCTTATCTTAGGTTTTGTTAACTAACTAAATAAAGGTCAATTTTGTATCTAGTCAAAGCTGCGAGCACATATCCAAGTGGTGTGTTGACACTAAAAACTGCCTGCTTTTAGTGTCAACACACCGTGGTCTCAAGAGTGTATTTGTCATGCAACAGTGCAGTTATTACCAATTATTTACAGTTCTTAAAATAAAATAACAGACTGCAGCTTTAGTTGGTGTGCGTGCTTTACCAACACTCCCATCCTCACAGCACAATACTTGTCTTTGTTGGAACTTAGCCTTCAGGGGCTCTCAGAGCAAATCTGCAGAAGATGTTAATTTAATGGGAACACATCTAACTCACTGCTGCTAAACACAACACATCCACACAAGCAAACACTTGCACTTGACACACCCCACAACTTTAGACGACTACCGAGAAATTATTTGTCATATTGCAGTCAAAGAGGTAGTCCATTTGTCACTTGGTTTAGCTAAATTCAGTTACTGATAAATAGATTACTTTATTGGTTTCATCTCTTTCTTGTAATTTTCCAAAAGAAGGCTGCGCTCAATAGTACAGCTTCATGATCTTACACCTTGAGCTTTTACAGCAAAGCGTTAAACCACCCTGTCTGTTGTACTTTCAAGCAGGTCTGCACATGTTGGGCCAGAGCAGTGCTGCTGGCGTTTACAGGTTGTGCTGCTTGTGGATTAGTAGATGTGGAAAGAAACGGCTCTGAGCAGGTCAGACGCCTTTAGTTGTTGTTTAGAGGAACCTCTTTGTTCCCATAGCTGGAGCCTCTGTGGATCTCAGTCTGGCCAATCATCCAGCGAACCCCAAATGAAACTGTGAGAGAAAAGGATCAGAAAGGTCACAGTTAGAATTTTATTTAATGAAGTCACTAAGGAGCCGTGACATGTTGTGTGGTCATTTCCAAAGTAAGTTTCTACATTTCAGCTTTAGGATGATCTTTTTAGACATCCTAGAGTCCTCACCAGTAAACCGATACCTGAATTAATTACTAAGAGTGGACCACCTCATACCACCTAACAACAAACATGATCACTTACTGTATTTATTGTGTAAACCGCAGCATTCTCCTCCTAAATTCATGCTGTTACAGAAGTAACTTCCAAGTGAAGGGATTCAAAAGGATGAATGTCTAAAGCTTTGCTAATTAAAACACATGCCTGAAAGCTGTTAGGGACATGCTTCCAAGACTGAAAATCATACTTTAACTTACATTGGAGTTGTCAAGTCTGCTGCTTTATGGAACGTTTGGACAGAAAGGAGCCGGTTAAATTTGAGGGATGCATTATTTATACCGAAGAGGGGGGGGGGGTGTATGACACCAACCTGCAGAGCAGACTGCCAAGGACGCTACAATGGTTAACAGTGATCCAGAGCTGATCAGTTGAGTGAGTAATAGGCCAAGGGGGTAGAGGAGCAAGCAAGACCAGAACAGCCAGTTGATCAAGGACCACGGCCGACGAGGGGGGCTCACTGTGGGACCAGGGAAGCGGCCCGTCTGCGTGTAGTGCTCCTGAAAATCATCCTGTTAGAGCAGATACAAATCAGTGCCTGAAAACTGCTGCCAACGCCAGAAAACTGCCAAAATATAACAAATATGTCTAATGTTTAACAAGCTCAGATAAACGAGTGACGGCATGTGACCATAAAAATGAAAAAAAAACACAACACAGTCCAGGGATTCACAGTCTCATAATGTTGAGCTACTTTAGCCTTTTTCAAGTGTGCTTCCAGCTTATTATTGCCCTGCACTCTGAGTCACACATCTGTTAGTACACACTGTGGCTGCCATCACAAAGTGTGAATGTTTGGAAGAAGTCTGCATGCAGTCTGCATAAAATTGCAGACCTGCATCCTGCTTCAGGCACCTCAGCCATGTGGTGTATTTGTATCACACTGTATTGATATTCTATGTTGTGAGATTCTTCTTCTTGGAGGGTCACTAGCCTCTTAAACACACTATAAAAATGCTACAACATAAAAAACAATAGCATAATAGAAAAAAATAAATCAGGTCAGAATGTCAACATCTCATGCTGTGCCAAAAGCCAATGTGAACAAGTGCGTTTTAAGAAGGGATTTAAAGGCCTGTCTAATGTACAAAGGCAGGTCATTCCATAGGTTTGGTGCTTCCACCGCAAAGGCCTGGTCCCCTCTGAGTTTCTGATTGGTCTTAGGCACACAGAGAGACAGGTGTGTAGGGATGGAGGAGCTCAGAGAGGTACAGCAGGGGAACAACACACAGGCAGCCAATGAAGGGAAGATAAAACCGGGAGGATGTGCTTGTATTTGCAGGTGCAGCTGCAACTGAGAAATGGAGGACTGACTCATCCCAAAATAAGGTGCATTGTAGTAATCCGGTCGGGTGGCTATAAAGGCGTGGATTACGGTTTGCTGTTGTGCTAGAAAGTGCTTTGCTTTAACACACTCTCACCTTTTCTTGGTAAAGTTTGTGGAGCCATGCAGCGCACTCTGCCTCGTCTTCTGGTACCAGCTCTAGAGGAATTCTCCTGTGAGTAAGAAGGACGGGGCGTCAAATCACAGAAAGAAAGAGAAATATCCTACAAACTCGTCAGTGCAGTATGTTTTTCCTACCTCACATACAAATCTGCATGATATTTTTTCCCATTCAGGATACCACGCAAAGTTGGAGCCTCATCGTTCCTGAAGTTGAGTGTGGAGTCATACACGGCTGCAGCTACACAAGACACAGCAGCAGTTAGCTGTACTCCTTCAGTTTGCAAATGTATACACTGTGGTGGCCACAAGCAAATACATAACTGACGCTGTGTGCTCACCTGTGCCTCTGAGGTTTTGGGCAGTTACCCAGAATCCTTTGGTACGAGGCAAAAGATGATACTTAAGCTTGGCCAGACCTTTGCTCTCAGCTACCTGCATGCTGATCTTGTGTTTCTTTGGTGTGAAGCGTGTTCCCTCACAGTAAAGCAAGAACTTGTGTCAGAAAGAGACAAGTGTGGGGCATCATTACAAGTATCTCAGTAGCATCAGAGTAAGTTAGCGTGGTCATTTCTACGAGTTAAAACCCACCCAGAAGTTTTCCGGGTAATCCTGCAGTTTCTGGAGACTCTTGGTCACCATGCTTCGGTCCTCCTCCCACTTCCTCTTGCAGAAAACTATCTCCAGGAAATACCACATCCAACCAATAACTGGTACATAAGACAACTCTTTTTTGGCTAACACCTTTGAGCTCTGCGAATGGAAAGTACTAGTTAATCACTAAGTTGTCTAAAGCAGTTTGAAAGAAAAAGGGTTTTTGTGGTTTTTCTGTGGCACTTTCTCTTACCCCCAGAACACCAAATCTCTCACAGAAGGTCCAGCCGCACAGGAAGTCTATGTCAAAAGTGTGGTTGAGAACCACAATTGCATTCTCCTTTCCGTACAGCGGGTAACTCTTCGGGTCGGTGTAGAGTGTGCATTCTGTCCCAGACCACCACTCCAGAGCAGCTACCATCTCTAAGGAGCATTTAAGATAAAAAACAAAGTGCTCTGTGAGTACTTTGGAGATTCTTATTAACATACATACAGTTCTGATTTTTAGTGCCACTGTGTGAGCTGATTTTCAGCTCTACACAAGCAAACTCCTGCTTGAGTGGGTAACTGCAACTCTGTCGAGCCCTTTGCAAATATCTTTATCAGCTTTGTACACAAGGGGAGATTAGCACCTAGCAGGCAAAGTTACTTTGGTTGTTTTTGTGATGTTCAGTTTAAATGAATTTCCCTTATTCTAATATGTGTAAGTGATGGACTGTATTGTTTTCCAGGACCCTGCATGTAGAAGTCTTTGAACACACTGCAACAAAGTCACTTACGGCTTGTGATGCAGTAGGCCAGTCGGATGTTGATCCTGCGTGCCAGCTGTTTACTGACCGTCCACAGAGGTAAAGTACAGAGCTGCAACAGGTTGATGATCAGGCCACTGACCAGGAACACGTAACAGATGATCAGGTGGCACAAAAACTGGGATTTCAGCAGCTGCAGGAGCCCCATTTTCCTGTAAACACACCCACCACCTCTGCATGTCACACCTTACTGTAGATGACATTTTTCAGCACTGTTAAACATAACTGTCATAAAAATCAGGGCTGTACCTGACAGAAAATAAGAGTCTGCATGCATGTGTTCCTAAATGACTGTTACTGTAGTCACAATGCAGTTTTTCAGTTTCATTTAATAGTGAACATAAACATGCAAGCATCCAGTTACAATTAAATATTTTAGTGGCATCTTAGATGAAAATACAGCTTTAAGAAACTCCTTAAGTGTATATTACCTTACCAGCAGTGGTCCTTCCTCGGAGATCTTCTCTTCCAAAGCTTTCCAGTTAAATAAGAAGCAGCATGCTCGCTGAAGTTAGTCTTCTCATTCAGAGTTCAGACATGATTCATTCAGTCTTGATGTTTATTCAAAACTCGACCCACTGGTACAAAGTGCGAAACTTCCCCGCTTAAAGGACCACACCCCATCTGAGAGCCGTGTCCGGACCGGAGGATGAAGCCATGTGCGAGCGGCGCTGCCCTCCGGGATCTCTGGAGCCAGACAGTGTCAGCCTCACGGACGAAGATCGTTTATGTTTACAAGACAAACCGACACACACCGGCGAAGAAGCGCTGTCCATCCTCATCAATGTAGGCTTATAAACACAGCAGACGATGGCCCCACGGTAACCATGGTGATGGATATGATAGTGAACCACCCTAACAAAAGCATCCTATATAGAATCCTATTGCTCAGTATTTATAATGTTTAATGTTTATGTTACATGGATCTGGCGCGAGTTTTTTTTCTTCAGCGAAGAAAGGGAAGTCTTCGCTGAAAGTCGGATAATCTGGCGACAGTCTATTGGCGCAAAAACACGATTCTGTTGATTCGTGGCACCGTAAACAGTGACAGAGTGAGACCTCGCTGAATTTTCGCTCCTCTCTGCGACATCTTTATTTGGTCACACGAATGGCACGAGGATGTCATCACTGGGAGTGGCGCACATGCGCAGTGGCGTTTTCTTGTCAAACGTAAAGAGCCGTTTAAGAGGCCGCAAAATCGGGCTTCCTTGTTTCGGTTTGAGTGAAGGAAGTTCCAGAGAAATTTATCAAACATCCCCACAGAGAGCTGATACAGGTGATGGCTGACACACCCTGCTTGTAGCTTGTTAATAAAAGACTTGATGAAATGGAGGTGAACTGAAAAGTACAACTTTCATTCATATTTATTTAAGAATGGTATTCTTGAATTGTATTTGTTTTGTTTTATTTTAGGTTTTTTAGTTTTTGTTACTTTCACCCTCTTCAAGAGCAATTTTTAGACGTTAATTATTTATTATGTATCCTTACATATAGAAAAACATACCATATCCTGTGACGTCACCTCGAAACATGTCTCCATGGTGACAAAAGAACCCAAAGGACACAGAAAGGCTTCAATCTGATGTTAAGTGTCTATATAGGACCGCAGTAAAACACTACATTATTTAGCTTGTGACAGATATCATATGTCAGTGACATACGCTGCATTCATTTTGAGGCAAAGACAAGAGACAACACAACTCTAATCCCAACACAACAATACAACATCAACCCCAACTTAACTTCACAACAGCACCTCTTTATTTCCTTTACTGCCATAAATCATTTGTTTAGCCAAATGGAGAACCAGGGTCAGAAGAGTCCTGCAGAGCCAAGAAATGGCTCTCCTGCAGGCTAAAAATGAAAATGCCCTCCTAAATCTAAATTCCCACAATTAAAAAGTGAAGCATTACAAGTCACATTCAAAGCTTTCCCACATCTTAGAAGCATTTTGCAGCAGGAGTGTAGAAAAGTAGGAGCTGCTTCAGCTACACTCACCACTGTCTCTGTTAGTACCTCCCTGCCAACACCAGAGGGAAGTAAAGATGCACTGAACACAGCTCCTGCTGAGATGGATTTTCCTCTTGCGCACACACTGCAGACCACAAAACTGTTAAACTTTTTATTGTGCACACTTATATTTTCAACTTTCTTTGCTAAAAATACAACATGGTATCTGTGTGGAACTTCCAGCCTAAAACAAACAGTGTTTGGTTATTTTTCTGTGTAACTCAGGGACCCCTAAAAGGAGGTTAATGTGGTCCCGTGACCGTTCCACCTTGGGGGTTGCTAAAATGTGTTTCCAAACTCTCTTTTTTACAAGTCCCATAATGCTTCAGCCCTCACGTCCTTTATGACCAAATAACCTTGTAGGGAGAACATGCCTGTCTGAAGAGGTCCAAACACAGAGTAAAGCAGCTCAGGAAGTCCTTTATGTTCAAATACCAAACATAAAGAATGTGAAGGGACTCCAGGGAACAATGTTGAGTAAGTGCAGTATGTGAATGTCTCTTTGTGGGTGCAGAAGAGGTGAAGCACAGTAAGGTTTTACACTGTTAGCTGAACTGAAGAAGAACCTCTGTGTTTTAATACATGTGTTTGCTATTTCAAGTCCCTTAGCACCTTTACAAAGTAGCCAAAGTCAACACTGATATATATCCAGGTTTGTTCCAGGCAACCGTTCATTCATCAAGTTGATTTATTAAAGTAACTGTAATACTTATGTAATTGTTTGTGTAGTTCTGTGTAGTGTACGTGCTGATTTCATCAGAGTCTGTAAACTACATATAATGCTTTCCAATCGATCTGTGATTACTGCATGATCACTTATAATTACCTATTACTGCCCTTGAATGAGGCTTTTAAATCTATGCAAGTAGCAGGTCCTCGTCGCCAGAGCTCGCCATCTTGTGTGTTGTCTGTGTCTCCACATCAGTCCAAAACAGATTCTACTGAGGGCCTTTCAGAAAAACCAGCTTGTATTTGGTTAGTTGCAATCTACATGCTTACCACTAGATGCCACTAAACACTACACATTGGTCCTTTAAGTGAAATTAAAAATAAGCAAAATACATTTTTGTGTAGGATAGCCTTAGAGTAATAAAAGTGCTGTTAGATGCATGAGGGCACAAGCTCATTGTGCCAGAGGTGAGTGAAGGAGAACGACTGTAGAACATGAATTAGGTGTTAGACTGAAATCTTCACATTTCCCCGACTTTTAGGTGGATAAGTGAATTGATATGAGGTCAGTGGATTTAAAGTGGTGTTGCAGGGGGCACCTCACCGCAAGAAATTTCTCTGTTGAAATAAATGTCATTAAATGAGTTATGTATTACAGTTATAGTCACCAAACAGGGCTATTTTTTGTAGAGTAGGCTACTGGACATCATATAAGAGCAATGTGGTAAGTTGTGAGAGCAGGACGTCCTACTTTTGCCCTTTTTCCAGTGTCAAATCAAACGGAAAGGGTTAAAAAAAAAAAAGACCAGATGTAATGAAGTTGGTCTAAATGCTTTTTTGACATCTAGGGAAGCTGCTCAAGTCAGCAACAAAACATCTGCTTTAATGTCAGACATGTCATAACCTTGTTAATTATTTGTTTAATTAAAGCCGGAGCTGATCATTTTTGACTTAGCCAAGCCTGAACCAGGCTAATGCAGCTGGCCGTGGCCGGCAGCTTCCTGCCAGGACGAACTATACTTCTTGGCACAGCAACACAGGGGTGATTGGATAAGCACTCTGTATAAAGAATGCAGAGAGGATTAAGTAAAATGGCTGGATAAATGTGATTTATAAGCTTCTCTGCAGACTGTGACTGACTTTGACTAATTGACACTCATTCAAGCTCTTTGCATACCTCTTTAAGCTATAATAGGTCCATCAGCAGATGTTTCTCCACCGTCACTCAGAGGGCCAGGGTCACGCTTTGAGTAAGCGTACGTGCATTTTCCTCATGATGCAGTGATTGAATTAATTTGCAATAGTGTTATGTGTTGGTATGCAGGCAAGGCTTTATAGATGTGAGGAAAAGCGCAATGCCATGTTGGAATAAGTGTCTGAATCAAATGATTTGACCAGACAGCATAATCAGCGGCATTAGTTCCGACTGGAAAACTGACTGAACACATTTGTGCAAATGGTTGGAGTAAATGATGAAAAAGTCTGACCTGGAAAAAGCTGCATTCAGCTGCATGGTTTAGTAAATAGGGTGCTAAATTGGATGAAGCAATTCTGGTTGACTGCAAGCTGGAATGTAATGAAAAGAGATAATGTGCTCAGAGTTTCTGAATGTATGCATTATAGGCTCTCGGACACATAGGGGGAAAAAAGTACAGATCAGAGAAAATGACAACATAGCCTGGGGCCTAAACTTTATTTGACACAGTGTATATGTGCAGTAAGTCAGTAATGAGATCCTGATGCATGCAGTGCCTGTTTCTTCAGAGACTCGGCTCTACAGCCTCCTTCATGAGGAGAAGTAACGGCAGGCCCCGTCGACACATTCGCACATGCGACTGTCAGTGAAACGCTGGGAGGTTTCCTGGAGACACCTGCTCTGCTGCTCTCAGGGGCCCACGCATGAGGTCTGAACCAAGCGCCAAAAGGTTCCGGGCCGAGTGAAGTTATTTGATGTAATGCCATCACTAAGGTGAAGAAGATTGAAATACTACATGGTCATGCAATTACATTACCTGTACTCCTGCTTCCTCTGACAGTCTGGATTTGAATGCTGAGGAAAGGAAAGTGATTCAACGCCAAGTCACATGTGCAGGACTCAGGATGCTGGTCTGGCAAGTAATAATGTATCTAAATGTGCAGCAAATATACACACACAAGCCAACACAGACAGGAATGATTGTGCTAATGGTAGCAGGAGAAGATTTGTGATTGTTGAATGTTTTATGTCTCAGTATTTTCCCCTCTGGAGCTTCAGATTGGTCTGGACTAGTTTGAACCAGTTGCATTCGGTGGCAGGAGAGCTGTGAAGCACACACACTGTGTTTCGTGCCTTCTCTGTGTTTGTGGTTTCAAAATGATCATTGGTGGGATTAAACAAAAGCTTCCACATGCAGTTTGATGTAGATGTGCTGAGTTTGTACACAGAATTTGAAGAGTTAAATTCTAGAGAGACTTTTTGTTTTATTTTTTCTCTGAAGTCATCTGAAGTTAGCATCCAAAGACTGTGCTCTCATGTTGTAAGAGCCAATTAATGACTTTTTGTTTGAGCATAGGAACCTGATGTTTTCACTTATCTCATGTTTGAATTTGTGTGGCTTCTGGTTTTTGTTCTAGCTGTAAGTGTATGTTTTTATTCACATTGCTCTGCTGTGATGGAGTGTGTTTTCGTTGGGGCATTGATGGTGACGTATGGTGCAGCTAGTAGCTGCAAAAGAGAGCAGTGTGGTGCTCCTGATGGACGTAACAGAAAGTGTGGGATGGCGTTTTAGACAATGTAACAGCTGTATAAAAGCGTGTTTGGAAGTATATATGTTTGAACATTGATGTCATCTTTGCTTGGTAGTGCATAGAGGCCACCACACATGTAATACCACTTTATAACACTAGATGGAACAGTGAGTCACTGGGATGCTGAACTTTCTTTTAGATTGCAGAGGAAGTCGCATTTACTAAGGCATCATTTCAGTCATTGATTAAACAAAGTAACTGTTCCTGTTGGCTGTGGCTAACTGGAATATGACACCAAAGCATAGATTCAATGCAAAGGCTTCCTGCTATATTAGTTATTGTTGATATTAATGGCAATAACATGCATGCATCCATTTGAAAATTCTTTTTTTTCCCCCCCCATGGCTGTGTTGAGTCGTCTCCTGGCAGGTACTGAGGAAGTGGTGCATGGTGAGAGTTTTAGAGTTTTTCCACTGAAAGCAGTGAAACCACATGAGAGCAGTGAGACTTATCGAAACCCCAAATATGCTTTAAATTCATTAGCAACACATATGTTGTCATAAGGTTATTTGTATCCATATTTATTGATCACATTTTTTTACATAGTAACAGTAAGATACCACAAGAAAAATGAAAAAAAGGCAACCCCTACATTAAAACCACCACAAAAGTACTTTAAAAACAGTATTTTATTGTGATGGTTAGTTTATGAGGCGAAGGTTCACGAAAAATAAAAATTCAGTAAACACCTTCTCACAAGCATTATTAAAGTCATCAGACGCAGTGGTTCTGTGTCAGCATTCTTACAAATGACTGAAGTTATCAAGCACATTTTTACAGCTCCAACAGGCATAAAAACACCATCAGCTTTTTCCAAACAGCCTGTGAAGAATATTCCAATGGTCTGGTAGTGAAAGAATCGCCCAGAAAGATTTCAGACATCACACAACTGTGAAAAAACTCCCAGAAAAGCAGGCATGCTACACTACATCACTCGGCTCCGAGGTGCTGTATGATGACAGCCGTAGACTTTCCCACATATTCTTTTAGATGGATCACATAAGCTGAAAATAGGTCTAATTTGTTCTTGTCTCTCTGTCAAGCCAATCCCCAATCAACACAGTGTGGCAGGACATATGGAAATTGTTATTGTCACCCCTGTCTGTGCAGAGTGTAAATTAATTTGCCTTCACATGAAAAAAATCAGAACATGTGCAGGAGCCTAATATACTCAAAGGTATTATTGAAATTCAACCATATGTTTATTATAAGTGGTAATTATAAGCAACAAAACACCAGCTTAAAACAATCCGTTAGCTGAAGAAAATAAGGATATGTAATAAATATTTTTATTTGCATATTTATGAATATTAAAACTATTTTGAACTGAGGAGTGGAAAACTGACACATTTTCCAGGAGTTGCATGATGGGAACATGACCAAAAAAAAAAAAAAAAAACAGAAAATAGCTGATATCTTCAAATTACCTGCCATGTGTATTTTCATGAGTGGATGTTCCATTACAGCAGTGCACAACATGGCTGAAAAACTCGTTAGAGATGTAAAAGGATATGGTGTGATCACTTGTTTCCACTGTTGAAAGAAGGAGGGGAGCTTGTAGCGCTGTAGTCCCTCTCATAAAGAGCAGACGAGGCTGTGCCTTCATCTCATGCCCTGTTGAACCGGCAGGCCTTCAAACAATGCCTCTGCTGTGTTTACACTGACAGAGTGCACAAATTCCTAGTTACCTAAAAAAAAGCATTACATGGCTAATAGCAGTTTAATAGGACACCCTAAAAAAATCCTGAATAACTCTATATATGTCAATTTTGTGACAGTTTTTTCTGTTTTTAAAATGAATTTATTTGTGTATTTAAAATGCTATTGAACAGCACATCCAGTTCATATCCACAGACTCCAGAAAACTACTTGGGTAGAGTTAGGAAAATGTAGGATTACCATGGTAACACCACAAACAACTCACTTGACCTGCACTATAGGTGTCAACTGCTGCAAACAGCCTTTGTGACAACACTCCATGCAGATTTGGCTGCTCTGTTATTTCAGGTGGAGGGTAAAGTGATGTCTGGACTGTGTAAAAGTGTTTATGCCAGAAGCTTTGACACTGCTCCACATGCCTCCCGTGGACAGCACACACACTGCAGAGCCCGTCACCGAGCATGGCAGAGGCTCACGCCTGGTTTCCACCTGGAACTTATGAGTCTGTCAGAAGCTCTCACATTTCATCTCTCCCATTGAGGCGACGTGCTGTTTTAGCCACACATTCCACAAACAGTGTGATCGGTGTGCTTGCAGCAAGCTGGTGATGTCAAAATACTTCTGGTTTCAGAGTGGTTACATTTCATTTGGTCCTTTATGACTTTATGTGACTCTGACGGTTGACTTCTACAGCAGGTGCTCAAGTACAATTAAATGTATTCAGATGTGCAAATGGGGAATTTGAGCAACCAGCAGGTTATTTTAACAGTCATGTAGTCCAAGATGAAAGCCTCTTAGGTGACACAGGACCTGATGGCGCCTGGCCAACACAGCTTTCCAAATATGAAACAATCTCATGGATGTTTTCTTTGAAGTATTAAATAATGCCACTAAAAACAAAAGGAAAGTTGATTGATCTCAAAGCAAAGGAAAGTAAGCGATATCTTGATTGTCTCCAAGAGATACGAGAGCTGCATTTGATCTGAGTTTATTTTAGTAACTGAGATAAATCAGGCTTTGGAGGCCCTGCAGCTATGTGTGCTCTCTGGCTTCGTTTTGTTCGAGGTTACCTCCAGGCCAAGACTTCACAACCTGATTTTATGAGACCCAATGCATCTGTTCCCAGTTTCACACCAGTGCCATTATACCCCATAAGTGGAAAGAACTCTTGCTTTGACACCTTTGGGATCATGCTTGCATTTAGGTTCCATTTGTTTGTCTTGAACATGAAGTTACAGCATAAACATATAATCAGAACTGCAAGGAAAATTTCCGTTTTCTCCCTTTTTCCACTTATAATAAAAACCCTCTACTCCGTGTCATACCACTCACCTCACTCAGCGTCTGAAGTGAGGCATCTCAAACCTGTGTCTAATATCAAAGACCTGGGTTCACGCAGACAGCTTGGAGCCCCGGTACTGCAGGATCTCAGCTTGCAGCCCAACACTTCTGGCACCTCTGCTTTCTGGGAGCAATAAGTGTGCACACTCCCACGGCTGGCAAAGAGACGGACCGTGGATTTTTTCCCAATGACTTGAGCAACTCGTGCCCTGAAATAAATGACTTGCTTTATTTCAAGTGACAGACCCACTTCTTTCCTAGCACACTTGGCCTTGGCAGCCCCTTAGTCACTTTGTTCAGCAACAACATACGGTAGGTTCACTCTGTAAAGGAGCCAGTGGGAAAACTAAATGCTGATTCCGCTTAGATTCTGGGAAGCAGGGAAAAATGCATGCTTCCCAGGAGTCAAAGCTACTATTGCTCTTTGATCCAAAATATGGTTCTGTTCGCAAAACTGGACGAGCTGAGGTTTGATTTTCGACACTGAAGTGGATTTTTTTTCATATCAAGTTTATTTTTCACAGCGTGTCACTGAGCCTGTAAAAACAGCAGGCAAGTATAAAGTACTGAGAAAAACCTACAATGCAAAAGCAGGACACACAATCATTCAAGCTGCATTTTGGAAAACGTAGAACCTGATGTTTCAAAAAGGAAAAATAAGCTGGATCACTGTGTGATTTGCTCTGGGAAGGTGTCAGCTTTGCAGATTTCTTCTGGGCCAGATGAACTTTTAGACAGATAGTTTTGGCTGCCTGTCTTTTATTAATAAGCTCTCATGTTACTAGAAAAGTTTAATTAGGTTCAGACGTGTGTGTGTTCAGGCTTATTAAATTAACCTAATCTTTCTCAGCCACTGTCTGTGCAGTTTCACTGGAGTTCTGCAGATTAGCAGAAAGACAGGGCAGGAAGCAGAGGTGGTGCACAGTGGAAAAGGTCAATGAGGAGAATAGTGTCTATAGTTACTGTAGCCTTACATCAGGCAGAATGGCATTTCTCACCAAAGTGACTGAAGAGGAAGATCATAGAGCAGTTACTCTTTTTTTGAATACAAGGAATTCCCTTCCCACCCACAGCTATCTGCGCTGTTAAAACTCACAATCTGGTGATGTGCAAACCAGGATAAATAACACCATCCTCTGTAGCAACAACCAGCTCATCTCACTCAAAAACAACGGTGAAAGTGAACTTTCCTTGATCCACTTTCACTCCATTGCAGCCATTTTGTTTGCGTTTATTCCTCCCTTTTTTTAAAAATGCTCGCTGGTTGTTTAATACTTGCCTCAGCAGAAAATGCTGGTTTACTGTGTCACACGTTGACATCCTCTGGCAAAACTTGATGAACCACCCTGGAACGTGCTCTGGGCTTGAAAGCAGCCACCAGTGCCAGACCCATATAGCGAGTCTTTGGTGTGTGCCACGTGGACTATTCCAAGAACCTCAACCCAAATATCTCTCTGACACAGAGCTACGAGAGCAGGGATTTGACTTCCCCATTTTTCCTAATAACGCATTTTTTTCCTGGCCTCACCATCATTTCCTTAACCCCTTCACTCCCTTTTTTCCCTACTGTGGGACTGATGGAGATTTGTGCAAAACCAAACCAAAGAATCTTTTCATCTTTCAGTGCCACACGGGTCTCTAAACTCAACACAAGCACACAGATCAGCCTCACTGAGTGACAAGTTAACACACAAACAACTTAAACACACTTTAACTAGCATAAGAGAGCAGCTTCAGGTCAGAGTTTGTCTCCCATGCAATCATTTTGTGTCAATTCTAAGCATCATCCTATCTGTAACAAATTTCTCTGCCATTTTTTGACGTATCTTTCCATTAGAGCACTTCTGCTTATCCATGCCACAGAGCCATATCTTCTGATATTAAGTCAACATTGTCCCTAGTCCATGTACATATTACTAACAAACCCCAGCTGTTTATGAACAGAATTATATCTTTGACCAAAAGAAAAAAAAAAAAGTTTGTTTTAATGATCCACAGACGAAACACCACCAGGTAATAATAAAAGTGTTGTATTAATTTGGGACGTTTGTCATGTACATAATCAACAAAGTGGTGTACAAGTGTTTTATTTATGAAACACAACAATCTTACACTAATGTTTGTAGAAAATGTATATCTAACAACACAAGTATACAAAAAAAATATCATTTACATTTTGTGCATTGCAAACTCTCAACAAAATCAAAAAGATGGAAACCAAACAACAGGAGAATGCTGTACAGACTAACGACAACGAAACATCCTCGAACCATACTACACAGTCACACAGTCACAGAGACCTTCGTCTGGATTCCTTTTCATACAAGCCAACATCCACACGTGATACTAATGACTTAAATGAAAGAAGTAATTTATATTAAATGTTTTCACTGTCTTTGCTCGGGGCACTAAGAACAACTGGTGGCTGAGACTGAGATTTGCTAAACTGCAATTTGATTTGTGTCAATACTTCAAATTAAAGAGTGTAATATCAAGAAGGGAAAGGTGCTTGCTGTGGTGCCAGGAGCGCAATTTACAGGCAAAAATGATGATTTTTCAACGACAATGAGGCTCTGTATGCAAACTAAACTACCAGATTTAACTTCCCCCTGGCAGCTACAGTCACCCTCATAAACATCTGCTGTGCTCATGTAGGTGATTATTTAAAAGCAGCTGGTGTTTACACTACATTTTAACAGAGAGATTGGAAAAACTAACAAGTGATAGAAGTGCACAACAACACTGAAAGTCTTGCAACACTACAATGTGCTATCTTGATTGTTGTGTGTTATATATACGTTTTGTCAGTGTAAACAAATAAATAAGTATTTACAAACTAGCAAAAAAATGCAAACAAAATAAGCAGAGCATAAATAATTTACAAAAGGAATTATAGTACAGACTTAGTATAAACATCTTTGGCACTACTGATCATTCACTGGAGTTCTTCGTACAAAATAAAACATTCAGGATGACGAGAGTGAGGAGAAAATAGTAATGGGCGTGAGACAGCTGAATGATTATGCTTTTGGTTACAGTTTATGTTTGTCAGAGTTGTTCGGCAAAACAGAAAATTAAAAAAAACAGGGAACAACCGAGTCACATATAAGGTCAGAAATCACATACAGCATGTAAGTGGTTGAACAATGAATTTAAACATGTTGAATAGGTATATGAGCTATGATTATAAATTCTGCAGAAGCATCAGTTTTTCTTTCTCAGCTTGGGAAAATATACAAATCACTGCCATAGATTCTCCTCCAGCGGATGGATTGAGAAAAAAACATGGAAGTATGCAAAGTCTGTTTTACGTACATTAAAATGGACCGCGCAATGACGTGATGTTTACTTGCAGGGATGTTTTCCTTTCCCGACTTGATTCAGTTATCTGCGGAAAGATTGAGAAAATAGCTTCCATTACCACCAGATTTATAATGAAAGCCTAGAATGCTCATTGTGATTCACAGTCAAAGGGTGCCAGGGTGCAGCAACAACATGTGCATATCGTGTTGCGTCAAAAAGCGTGTCTTCAGTAACGTGGAAGTGATTGTGACAAATAAAAAGGCTGCAGGCTTATTTTCCACTGCTTAGCACTGAGCAGAAGATCTGAAGTCCTTGGAACGACACACACAAGGCCTTTCACAATGCATCCGGGGCATTGTACATGGGCAAGCTGACAAGCATAGCATGACAACAACTTTTGTGTTACTTCAGCCAACACACTGCACACACCGCCTCTCATTGTTACCTTGTGAGCACTGTTGGCAACTCCGGCTTATCTGAGGTTTGAAAAAGATGTTGAAGGTTTAAAGATCACATTATTCAGTCTCTGATCTTTCTATTAACATATGGGGACCACACATGTGTCCACCACATTATACACATGCTGTACATACATAAAGTCACAATCTCACGTTCAGGAATTTACAAAGCAGAGGTTTCCATTTACCCTAATCCTACTGAATACTTTCTTAACCTCAGCTCTAAATTTACCACTGACCTAAATTGACTGGATTCATGGTTTTGGTCCACTCTTCGACCAGCCATGAAATTCATTCATGAATAATTTGTGCTATTGAGTGGTGGCCAGTGCAAAAGTGCACTGGTACACACTATAAACTATCAATGAGATTATCAATCAATCATCATTTACTTAAAGTGTTTGTACTCACCTCTGCACTCATACTTGAGGTCGGAGAAGAACACCAGCTCTTGTGAGAAGACAAACAAGCCTAACCTTCCTCCGGCAAACGTCTTGTCATAAACTGGTCCTGAGTCAGCCATGATCTGTTTCCCTTCATAGACCACAACCCTGCAAAACACAATACATCCTGTCACTGCACAGTGTTCTATGTTTCGTGACAAAATGTGAAGGCCTGTGATCCATAGACCTTTTTCCACAGCGGAAATCTGGGCCAGGCCAAGGTGGCACAAGCTTTGACTGCTGCCAAGTCGAAGCATGCCAGTACAGTCAAACACACTTCAACTCTTAAAAGGATGGTTTCATATAAGGGCAGTTCCTTTAGTCCGAGCAAACAGAAACAGTCTTAGTGTTCCGGCAGTGGAAAAAGGGCCTTAGGTGGCCTGTTGTTGAGCATAAAAATGAGTTCTCCTGTTGTGTATGTCTTACCTTATAAAACCAGTCTTTGGTCTGTGGATGAGATGCCACCTGTAAGCTGTGTAATCCTTCCAACCAATGTTTTTGGGGTCGTGCCACAGAGTACGTACCTACATAAAAGAGTTAACAACACCCAGTATTAGTTCTGCCACATCTTTTAAAACAGGCCACATGGCATTTAGAGTGCCGCCCACTTGTCCTGGAGTGTTGCCTGTGTGCCACAGAGCATTCCTGAGGTTTTCTCCTGTGCCAGTGGTTGAGTTGACAACTTTGAGAGAAACTCCAGAGATGCCAAAGGCCTTGGAGGGTTTGTCCTCCCAGTAAGTCTGTGTGATCTGCTTCCACATCACTACATAAAAGCGACCACTCGACTGGTAGCCGAAAACGAAGCCTGCATAGTCGTCGTCTCTGTCTGTGTTGACGTACATTGTTCCACTGAAGTCCACAGCATTGAACTCATCAAAACCTGTGATGATAAAGAAAGGAATTTAACACAAAATGAACCTGAAATAGTGTTTTAGGAGTGAACATATGAGTGCTGCTCACCCACTGCGATGCCGGGGTCAGAGTTGGCAGTCTGGACCAGCTCTTTGCCCTGATGCCTGACCACCCAGTTGGGATCAATTTGAGTGGTTCCCTTAGGATCTAAGTGAACCATCTGGAACTTCCTAAAGTCTGTCACACTGATGGCATTGTTCTCCGGACACACATCAAGAATATCTGGGATGTTGTCATTGTCAAAGTCATCTTTACAGGCGTCGCCTCTTCCATCACCTGTGTTTAAAAGAATAGAGTTAGTTTTTAAATTATTTAAATCAGATTGAAAAATATCTGCAGCAGTTAATGAAAAGTCTCACAGTATCCCTGCAGCAGTGTCTGGTGAGACGTTAATATTAAAAATGAATGGAAAATATAGCAGTCCTTCACTGGAAACTGACTTTAACAGAACTGCCAATCCCTTTAAAGCAAAGCAGCCATCTTTTCATGCTGTAACAACTTCCACTGATACAACTAGCTGAAGCCTGAAGTCTATTAGAGCTGGACTACAGGCCAGAAACTCATGGTGGAAATGATGCCAGTGGCTAATGAGGGCCACTGCATGGAAGTAGCTAAGCTGCCTTCTGTCATCATCTTTGTTATTGCACAAGGGGCTCAAACGATTCTATCAAATAAACACTATCTGACAAGCTGTGAGGCGTGTGAAAGTGTCAGCGTCCAGCACCTTCCTCCTCCGCGGCCTGTTTCCATTTACAGACAGCTGTACAAACTCCAGGTAACCCTGCTTAAATTGGGCACTGTGGATTAATCACGAGCAAAACCCTAAAGGAAATAAAACCTTCACAGCTTGGCGTGTGCCCTCCTGGGCGACTCACTGAAGTCATGCCGAATGACATCACCCGTGCTGACCCAGCCATTGACTCTTTCCACAGCCACCATATTTCACACCTGCTGTAGTGAGACTAATTGCTAACTCTGAAAGCATCTGGGAGAAGGCATAGAGAAGCAAAGCGATGATTGGTTCCCACACTGACGTTCAGCTGCGATCTCAATAAGTCTCTCACACTAGTGCTGCTGCAACTTTTAACTCATCCTCACCGTCTGAGTCCAGCTGGTCTTCGTTGGGTGTCAGTCTGCAGTTGTCCTTGTCATCTGGTATGCCATCATTATCATCATCGTAATCACATGCATCTCCTTTGCCATCCTTGTCATGATCAGCCTGATTGGCGTTGGCCACATAGGGACAGTTGTCCAGATTGTTCTGATGACCGTCTTCATCAATGTCCTGGTTGTTGTCGCACTGATCTCCAACCAGATCGTTATCTAAGTCGGTCTTTTGGATACATATAAAAAAATCACAGAATTATCACTTCGAGTACTGACTGTGCTGGGATGTGTCATTAGTTGCAGTGCTGAACTCTTACCTGGTCAGGGTTGTGCAGTAATGGACAGTTGTCACATTGGTCACCAACTCCATCCATGTCAGTGTCCTTCTGGTCAGTGTTGTACACGTAGGGGCAGTTGTCATTCTCATTCAGAATTTCTAAAAAAGTTCCATATAAGGTTTAGATATAATAATTTGCTGTTTTTTTTAAAGGATCTGATTTAATCCAGCTATTTTACCATCTCCATCGATGTCCACTGCACAGGCATCTCCTTCTCCGTTGTGGTCGGTGTCTATTTGAGCAGGGTTGTGTTCATAGGGACAGTTGTCACAGCGGTCACCAACTTCATCTTTGTCAAAGTCAAACTGGCGAGGATTGTAGAGGAGAGGACAGTTGTCCTGTGGTGGAAAGCAGATGTTTGAGAAGAGCTGCCACAAAAGGACACCTCTATTTATCAGACAGTGTCATGCATTGACTATAGCTATCTTCAAGTTAGAGGCAGGTACAGCAGAACAACCAATTAACTGGCAAACTACACATGTAGTAAAAACTACACGTTTTTTTTCCAAAAAAGTAAAAAGATCTCGTACCCTTTCATCCAGTATTCCATCATTATCATCGTCTTTGTCACAAGCATCTCCCTGACCGTCTTTGTCGAAGTCTTCTTGTCCAGAGTTGGGAAGGCTCGGGCAGTTATCCTGAAACAGGAGCAGTAAGTTGATGAGCTTTAGAGTTTCACTGCAAAGGCAGGCTTTATCAAATGTGACAACAAGATACCTTCTTGCAGTGATAGGTGGCGTTAGCGCCACACACGAGATTCTGATTGGGCCAGCCGTCCAAGTCGGAGTCCTCACCACAAATAAAGCCGTCTCCAGCATAACCGGTGCGGCACTCACACTTGTACATGGGGTCACTGAAGTGATTGATGTAGATGCATTCAGCATATTTGTGACAGTTGTGGGTCTTGTCTTTGCATGGATTCTCTGGCTCACACACCTAAAACAAACAACAGGGCATTTAACATGAACTGCCTGCCTGAAGATGACAACAACATGTCCCTCCACACACTTGTGGTCAGCCTATTACACATATTCTGTAGTCTTTGTGACTTTTGGTTTTGGAGGCCCCTCCAATGAGGTTCTATACAAAGTGTGGGCCACTTCTGGGCACAGTTGATTTTATGAGATCCCACTTAGTGCACCATGCATCCCACAGTGACCCACTGTTGCTCCTTTACTGCTGCACATGGTATTCACAGCTGCCACTCATTACCAGAGGATGAACCCAACCACGGTTTGGATGCCACTCCATGAGCTCATAGTGACAGCAAGAGCAGGCCTTTGATCAAAACTGTGAAATGGAGCCTCTTAATGCCAGCAATGAGACAATTCCCCTTCTCCCAGATCAATTAGGGAAATTGGGGCATCAAATTAAAGACAGGCAGCTGCAGAGGCCAAAGAGTGACAAACCGGTCCATGAGGGGTGTTACACAAGTGGCACAGCAAGCTTTTCCAGGGTCTGCTAGCACGAGAGAGATGAAGATAGTTGTATGTTCCAATAAAGAAGCCACTTTACCATGTCATATTACCTGTAATAGAGCTAAAATGACTTCACATCAAAATATATTTTAAGGGACTGTTTCAGTCTGCCTCTGAAAGACATGTGTAACGTGAGTTGTTAACTATTTCCCTGCACCTCCTCCTCCCTCTCCTTCTGCATGCTGATACTGGGTCAAGGTCAGCTACATGTATGTACTGGCCTCCCCTCCAATTTTCTGCACACACGCTCACAGCAAGAATGAGGCCATAACTCACCTGAGCAGCTGCGTCAATCATTCATTCATAAATTTGAATCTGACAAGCAAAAATGCACATATTTTCAACACTCTAACCTTTTATTCTCACTTTCTTAAAATGTAAATCACAGCCTACCAACAGTCTGTTACAGTGTAGACTCACTTGTTTGTTCTTCTTGGCGGCCTCTACTCCCATACCAAAAGGCTGGTTGCCCTTGTAGCGCTTTGGACAGGGCAGGCAGTGGAAACCTGGATCAGTGTTCACGCAGCGCTGTGTTCCGCTCACTTTGTAGCAAACATCAGACACCATGTCACACTAAAAGGAGAAAAAAAAGCAACAAATAATTACACCAATAATTACACAAATGAAAACTATAGGTAGTGGGAATAACATTTACCTCATTTATGTCTTCACAGTGGGTACCATTTCCACGGAAACCAGCAGGGCATGGGCCACACTCCCAGGATCCATCTGGAGAACTGCTGCAATCCACTCCCCCGAAGCATGGGTTAGACAGACAGCCATCTGTAAGAGATTTAGACAACAACAGTGGATACAAACAGGGGAAACCGATGTAAACACTGACATATCTGTGTGTCCACAAATGACTCAACCTTTCTTAGTAATGATTTTTATCTTCACAATAAAGGGCAGTTTCAGCCAGAAACTACATTTCTTCTTGGATGAGACCGCCCCATAGTTATAAACTTTTATCTCATAAAATCACCAGGAATATCTTTATACATTATAACTGCAGTGCTGATTAACTCACAATCATAACGATGAGCAGCTCATACTCACCAATAGGACAGTTGTTTTTGTTACAGCTGTCATTGTCATGGGCTTCCCCGATGCACTTCTTGCCACCATACTGAGGTACTGGGCTGTTGCACTCACGTGATCGACTTTTGATTCCCCCTCCGCATGTTGCTGAACAGGTTGCCCACGGAGACCATGGTCCCCAACCACCGTCAACTGAAAAAAAAAACACAGAAAAATGTTAAGTGATTATGTTTTGACATCGTGCATTTCACTCGACAGTTTTTTTTCTAAATAAGCATGTAAAAGTCTGAAATCTAAAGAGCAGAGCAGCCTCAGAGTCAGAAGCTTGGAACTTAATACTACAAGTGAAAACATACTGAGATGATTTGGGTCAACATTTCCTGAAAGACTGACAGGAGGCCAGTCCAAAACACATGGGGAATGTTGCCTCTGGGGAGCCATGAGGCACATGGAAGTCTGTCTGGCTGTTGGACACAGATGCTGTAACAGAGATGCTCCTTTTCACTCACTGGGGCAGGGCTCAGCAGTGCAGCCCTGAGTCTCTCTGCCGCTTCCCTCACAGTCGTTGCCCCCAAGCTGTGGCACAGGAGCGTTGCAGTGTCGTATCCTGGTGATCTGTCCTTCTCCACAGGTCACTGAGCAGGATGACCACGGCGACCACAAACTCCATCCTCCGTCCTGGCGAACTGGGCATCAGACATCAACCAAAACACACATCATGTGTTATTTTCTAGATTTCCATTCGGTCAAATAGTTACAGACATGTATAATTTACCAAAGTTAAAAAAAAAAAAAAACGTTTTTCTACAAGTTAAACATTATGTGATGGAGACGACAGCAAATGTCTTCTGAGATCCTCAAACCAGTGTTTATGTCACTGTGGGTAAACTATCATCTGGTGGTTAAACTGACTCCGTCACTCATACAGATTCCGTGTAATGTTAGCTGCTTGCCCAACTCTTCAGTTTCAGCGTCCAGAACAAATCACCACCCCTCATATGTTGCTCATCCACTTATCAAATTCATTAATATTTTATATTTTTGAAGCAGTGAGTCATTGCACGGTGGAACACCCTCAGTCTGAGATTTATTTGGATTTAACTAGGCACACCCTGCAAGCCGACCATGCGATCCAGTTCTCCACTCCACTCCACAGATGCAGCCATGCTCTGATGGATCCAGATTTATAGAGGCGTGAAGTCAGTCTCATCTCATATTTAACTCAGTGCTGAGTTTTTCCACAGTTCCATCATGTTTCCCACTCCCGCATGTCACACTGTCGTTTGTTTTAGATTACTGTGAGTGGCAATGACATATGCATACTTTGATCATTAGAATATCACCAAACTGAGACAACTACTACTGCATACCAGAGCACGACTGATACTGGAAGTTGGAGTCTGAACCAGGCACCAATTTTTAGAAGGGGAAAAAATCTGATATTGATAGATTACAGAATATTCAATATGTATTTTGATGATCTATACCTGGCTGAAATCGCTGCTTGAGTAGACACACGCTGGACCTACCTTTTTTTACATCCCCACATATGAGCCAACATAAATGTTGATAATGATATAGGCCCATACTGGCATCTATCAGTCATATTTATAAATGAAATATCCTCACCACGACTGTCGCATTTGCTCAGGCTGCACTTGCGGGTTTGTATAGAAGCTCCGACACAGGGGTTGCTGGTTGCATCACATGACCGGCCCCTCTGCTGAGTTCCTGTCCCACAGGTGACTGTGCATTCAGTCCACTCTGACCATGGGGACCAGCCATCACTGTATATAGCTAGAAGAAATGAATGCAACATAGTGATTCACGAGAACTGTAAAAATAACTACAGATTGTATTCTTTGTGTTAGCCTGTTTATCACATGACATCATCTGAAGAACCCACAGCACACATTGTGAGTGTCTTTCAATAAATACGTGGTCTACTCCTAAAGATATAACTGGCTGCAACACTCACCTGTAGTGTTAAAATTTAATAAGCATGAAATATTGTTTTTATTGTTTTCATGGCATATTGCACCACTAATTTAAAATAGCTCACATGGATAAAACTGTGTGCATGTTTATAATAAGGGGGTTCTGAAGGGGTTCTGAAGGGGTTCAGACTACTTACGTATACACACAGGGCAACACTCGCCATCAACGAATGACGGCGTAGCACAGGCCACAGGGGGGCATGTAATCTGGTGACACACGATCTTGGATTCCTGCCATTTATGAATATTAAAAGATATATATCAGAGTCGCTGCCATCCACAGTAATCATCTATACAGAATTGTACGTGGCTTGGTATTACCTGGCAGGTACACTTGGTGCAGCTGTCTACAACCCAGTCTTCCTTATCATCGAAGAGGCGGCCATCCTGCCAGCACATGTTTTTCTCTTTAGAGTCCTTCATCCTCCCAAGGGCCTCCTTCATGACCGTGTTCTCCTCTGTCTGAACATACAGCAACAGACATATTTGCAGTCACACAGGAAATCAGTCAGAAATGATTAGGACACGCTTATTATAAAGGCAGATTGCCACTGGGAGAAATGTACACCTGCTGACATGCTGATTCTTTTAGGAGAGGATATGTGAGGTGACTTTTTACCAGGTGGAAAGAGGAAGGGTGATGCTGCTCTGCAAATACTTTTGTTCAAAATGGTCAACCTCTCCTACTAACACCAGTAAAAGTCACAGCTAAATGAAGCATTGTGTTACCTTTCCTACCTACACACAACCCTCTTCAATTCAGTGATGACCTGAGGTGGATGAAAAACCTCAGAGCAAACTTGAATAAAAGAAATAAAAAGACCACAAACATAAAATATAAACAGGATGCTGCTTCTTAGTGCTGCAAATTGCACAACAATAAATGTCTTCATGTCTCTGTTGCTTCTAGGAAAAACAGTCCATTGAAAAAGAGCTGCTTAGTTACGCACATTACAACCTCCAACCCAATTGGAGACAAGGGGATCTCTGGCTGGACTTGGGATCTGTCAGTCGATAAACCTTTGCCAAAGATTTGTGTGCATATGTGTGTGTGTGTGTCCTTCTGTTAGAATAGAGAGACAGCAGTATGCAGCCCTAGAATCTAAGACACCACTCGGTCTGGAAGAGCCTCAGGGACCCTTCTCATACCAGCCGTTTTTTTTTTTTTTTTTTTCCCAAGGTTCATGCCCAGACTCTCTTATTGCTGGGAGGCTCCCAGAGGAAACACATGGGCTATTTAAACAAAGCCAGACATTAGACTGGACCCCATCACTGCCAGGGGAACACTTCCTATATCCACATGTAACATGTCATAAAATCTGTCTGACTCATGCTGCCACAGATAGCAGGAGTCAAACGGGTTCAGCCATCACAGGCGACTTTATAAGCAGTCCCGCGACTACTTAATGTTTGCTTTTCAAACCAATGTAGGTTACCTAGTAACCTAATTCAAACCTCTTACTGCCTGGCTGCCACACATACCATTTATTTTCCTAACGTGTCTCCCTAAGAGGTTAAATGTCTTCCCTCACATAGAGACAAATTTTGTTGATTTTTTTAACATTCATCACTAGAATTGGCCTATAAAGTTCAGAAAAACAGGCGGTAGCATCTCTAAAACAAACACCAGTCAGGATTATGTTGATTTACGCAGTGCGGAGGGCGTCTCCACATTTGTCACTTCTGCTGCTTACCACTTTTTGCAGGCCATCAATAAGGTTGCTGACGACAACGCGAAGGCCTTTCAGCTCCTGGAACATGGTGCTGAGTTCCTCACAGGAACGTTCGCACATATCTGCTCCCAGGTCGTCCGTCTTCTGACCGATTATGTTTGTAGTGATGGATGGACTAACATCCACAATCTCTGTGCTCTCACTCACAATGTTGGCATCATCTGGGAGATAAAACAAACAGATATCGGGGTAAACAAATGAGCATTTGTTTACCCTGAGTGATAGAAAACATATTTGAGAGATATGACAAAACAGGAAAGAAAGTGTAGCTGGCCAAAAGATCACAACAATGTGGTAACTGCAATGTTTATTATGTTCCTAAAACCAGATGTCCAGTCAGCAGTGTTTGATGTGAGTGATGTATCTGTTTGGCTTGGTGATGGTAAATCTTTTTGAACAGGGATGACAGCAGGGTTGGCTGTGGGAGGACGGGACGGCATGGCAGCGCACACTAAGATCTAGGTGTTCCTCATGTGTGATAAAAAAAACACAACGTTAGTCATAAATCTGCCTGACCCTTTTAAGTAAGTCGACACTTCCAATATGAACTTAACAGACTGGAAGTGACCACACAGATAGAGTCACAGGAAGCCCATGGTCTTGTCCTTACGGGTCATCAGAAGCACAGAAGGTATCAACACTCAGACCGTTCAGCACATTTTGTGTAGGTTAACACAAACTTCCACCGCAGTGTTGCGTTTAAGGAGGCTAAATGTTGAGGTTTCCTTGTACAATCAAGAACCTCCAGCAATGAGTAAAGGAGGACAGGACAGGACAACTTTAGTTCAGTGAAGTTTGCATCCAACCCTATAAAATAATGACCACCTACCCTTACCAAAAAGAAACCTTAACTTTAAGAATGTCAAAAAACAAACACACAAGACACTTGTTAAAGCTCCAAGGACTGCCTGTCATTCAGCCAAAGCACGGCACATATCTGCAACTGGTTTGGATCTTTGCTATGTAAATTGCTGAAGATTAATAGCAGACCAGGGACACTAAATCAAGAAGTTCTCCAAATTGCTCAGTGATCTCCCACTGTAGCCAAATGCTGTGTTTTCTTTCCTCTTCAGTCTGCTGGATTCATTCAAATCTCGGGAGGGCTTCACACTGTGCGCGTGTGAATGCACACGAGCTCGTCTGTGAAAGCATTTACACATTCTTCCTCGCCTGATCGACATCTTCTGTTTAGTCAAAGCCGATAGAGGAGAGATTTAAAATAAAAAAAAATAAAAAAAAGAGCAAAAGCAATTTTTATACTGCTCATTAATGTCCAATGTGACAGTTTTTATGAGAGTGGGTTGTGTGGGTTTATGAGTGACTTCTGGCTTTAAATCTTCCACCAGTGTAAGAACCTTTGCTGCTACCAGCCAACATGCAGAACACTTCTTGGTGACATTTGTTCAACAAATAAACTCATTCAGCTGGAATTCAACACCATTTGTGGCGACAAAAATGCAACAACAACGCATACAAAGCACATATGGATTTGCTTTGTCACAGCAAAGCCAAAAATTACAGTTTCCAGATCTCATGATCATCCCCTTTATGATAATTATGCACATATTTACTCAGATATCTGTATCTTTTCAGCCGTCCTGCGTGTGAGCCCCACTGAGGATCACCAGCTCCTATTCCTCAGGCGAGTGAAAGCCTCAGCTGAGAAAAGCAACCCAATCAGCCAATGTATGACTTCACTGTGTGTGTGTGTGTGTGTGTGCAGCTGAAAGTGGAAGCTCCCCAGCTCTGCAGTATAGCATTCACTTTCTCTTTTCTATTTTCTTTCCCAGGGTATGATCCCAAGTTCCTCTGCCAATGGAAATAAATGTAAGCATCTGTATCTCCTTTTGTTCGCCATGCACACGGCTCGACCTCAGACCGTTGCATCCACACGGCTGTTTCCGTAAACATGAAGTAATGGTGGGAGATCTTGCCACATATTAAATCTGCAAGCTTTTTTGACCCACTTCAAAAATAAAAAAGAAGCAAATCATACAAAGAAACAAAGCCAAACTGTTTGCTGTGCTTAATATTTAACAAAACGCAGACAGCATGTGTTGGTGAATTAGTTGCCAAATCACATCTGCAAGGTATCAGGCTTGCAAATATAATTATTTTAATTATAGTTTGGGTTATGAAAATCACACAAATGGTAATGGTTTCCACTCCTCTAGCACAACAGGAACCTTTTGGTCAATGCTTAATGGGAAAGGGGAAAAAGCACACCTACCTTGCTTAATGACCTCACAGTCTCTGTTGAGAAGGATGTCTTCAAGTGGGATGTCAAAGATAAACTGCACATTCTGCAGAAGGCCCTGTTCAAAAAGAGAAGATGAACCATAACCTCTCCTGTTATTTTGGCTACTTTGAAATGTTCATATTCACAAAGGTTCACTCTTGGCCTTGTCAAACAACCTCACTTTTACACACAAGGGGACATCTAGAGTCTAAATTTGGAACCTTTTCCACACAAAAAGACCAGGGCAACACTCAGCCAAACTTAAAAATACACAATATGTCAGTGTCTATTTTGGAAACTGCTGTTTAAACTGAGCTTTATTATAAGCTTAGTGAACACGCAATTTAGTTTCTAGAACTTTATAAGAGGTGACAATTGCTGCAGAAAGAGCACCCTCAGAGCCTTGCTGCCTCTGTCTTACCCTGAAGTGGTTCTCCCGAATGGATCCCTTAGCAACGTACATGCGGCTCCCCTCAGCCCGCAGGTGCTCATAGAATGGGTCATCCAGGATGAAGCTGTCTATAAGACTGCAGCCCACGAACAGGTTTGCATTCTCCCCATGAACATGAAGCGTGATGTTCTTCCACTGTGAGTCCGACAGGTCCACATCCTCAAATGAAACCACATTCTGTGAGCCCTCCACCCAGTACACCAGGTCCAGGGTGTTGGCACGTCCATTAGACACAATCTCAAACTGCCGCCGGCCATCAGAACTTTCCAAACCGATCAGGGTGCCCCGTGAGCCACGGTCCTGGCGTATGCTGGCCAGAAACACAAAGCCCTCATTGTTTTGGATCTGTCTTAGTATTTGCTTTAGTATGGGGGGGCTCACTGGAGGCAGGTGATCGAAGCGGATAAAACGGTAGGCAGGGGCATCTGAGTTTTGGCCCCGGAACTGTTTGGCCCCAAGAGTCTTGCGTGTGATGTGGCTGACTTCAAACAAATCAAATACTGTCTCGTCCTCCTGCTCACCATCTACAGATCAGTCACAATACAAACGCTCAGTTAGAAAGAAAGTTCATGAGCCTGAAGCTCATGTCCCTTTAAATAAGCACTGGAAGGGATGCATGCACATCTATTCAGCACTGAATGACTAATAAACTTTTAGAAGTCAGCACTGCAGTAATATTGTCACTTACCTTGAGGTAATGCTTGAAGGAAATTAAATGATAAGAGCAACAAGAAGAGACTCCTCCTGAGTATCATATCTCCTTCAAAAACAAACAAAGAAATGGTCTGTGTTAGTTTTCTTTGTCTGGTGAGAACACCATAGCTCCAAATGTTTGTACAGGAGCTTCAGCAACAGTCAACTGTCAACTGATCATATATCATATATTAATTAAGCAATTAATTTAAGCATTTGCCCCCTGGGATCAATAAAGCATTTCCGATTCTGATGTTGCTGGAAGCTTTGTGAATTTCTTCAGCCTTTTATATTTAGCCAGTTTGTCTTCTGTTTTTATGCAGATAATGTGGAACTTTTAACTTTTGCCTCCGCACTGATCGATTTATGGGTAAATAGACTACAGTAGAGTCCGTGTAGCCCCTTTCTTACCTGACGAATTCAGTATTGTTTCCACTGCTGTCCGATATCCAGCGACAAGAACGATAAAACAAAAGGTAAAAAAAAATGGTGAAACAGCGACTTATTTGATGACCTCTGAGTGGAGGATTGAATGAATGAGACGCGGTATCTCCTGTAGCCTCCGTGCGTAAAAGAAGCGTAAAGTCCACTTTGGTTCACTACATCCACAGTCTGAAGGACCTGCAGCACAACAGTGGCTGAGGAGCTCGCCTCCCTCTTCTTATATAGAGGCTCTCAGAGAGGCTGTCAATCACAAGTCCTTCGGGTATGAACAGTTTGTGGTCGGTTGTTAAGAGACAGAGTTACATAATTATCTTCCGATGGCGTAATTTTTCTCATCACACGAGGAGGCGAGTATGGGTGACCCCCTCCCCTCCCCTCTCGACTCACCTCGCCGGCCGCCTCTCACCGTGAAGCCCACCATCCCCTCCCTGTCAAACCCACCTTCCTCCCCTCTGTGTCTGGAGCTAATTCACTTTCACTGGGGAAGAGACGGAGGGGAAGTGGACTATTTTACTGCGCATGCAGGGACACAATTATGGCGCAGAAGAAGAAAGCAAACCCAGATTTAATGTTTACATATACAATTAATAACATCATAAATTTGTGGATTATGTAAGAACAAAATGGACATGAAAATGACCCTTAATGCAACAGGTATTTGAGATGCTTCCACTTTGCTGGCATACAGTGTCTGGAGATCATGAGCTTTGTGCCAAGGCTTCCCTCTGCAGTGTCAGGGAATAAAAAGCTGATATGTCTCATTCTTGGTGCCCTGTAGAGGGATCCTAGTGCTGGGGTGTGGGTAGACCATCAGCAGGATTCATCTAGGGATGGTTGGTGTCATTTTTAAAAAAGAGAGCACCATTTAGAAGGAAAAAAACGAGGGGGAGATGAACATTAGTTTCTTCTTCACTGGATGCATTTTAACAGCATGGATTCTAAAATTTGACTGAAATTAGAAACAGTGGTGAATGGACAGGGATATACTGTTAAGGATGATGATGAAAGCATTCTGCAGTGACCAGAATAGATTAGATTAAAATTGTCAGGGATGGAAAAAAATGTGAAACATTCCACAGACTTGCACAGACTTGTGTTTAATAATTAATCATCAGTGGTGTTTTAGCAAAGCCATTATTCTAACTCTCACTAAGGTCTGACACCTTCAGCTGCCTTTACACACATTTATCAAAGTAATGAGGCTTCAGTGCAGAGTGCAGAGTGGCCGCGAGGCCGACACAAGTATCACATTCGAAGCAGCATATCCATATCTGAGTTGTTTACACCAAACTGTGTGATGGTTAAGAACACACACTGCTGTCTCTCTTGCTGAAAACACAAATCTGGCACAGGTCGAGTTTCCATTGCTTTTAAAAAATTTTCTTCTCTGGGTCACATCATCATCCAGCATTCACCTGATCCACACACAAACTCCCCCTATTATTGCTACAAACACCAGAGACCTGGAAGAGCAATGAAATGAAGGTGATGGATGTCAGTTAGGTTGATAAACAACTATAGTTTCCACTCCTCCTTTCCAAGCTCTGACTTCACCATCAAGGTTTATGTGCTTTTAACCAAAAAAAAAAAAGGTTCAATGTGACTCAGGACCAGAATTTAAAAAGGAAATCTGGCACTTTAAATGTTTAAAGAACTGAAAACTGGAGAGAGTGACACATGTAACATGTAAGTCTCACAACCTCTGTAAAATACAGTAGTTTTGGGAATGGTGGAAATAAAAAAAGCTAAGGTAGGAATGATCGTTTTAAATTAAGATTTACTTCAAATATCCCCTTAAGCTGATCATGCCAAAAGCTGAGTAATGCCAATGAAACAAATTTGGCCCGAATGGCTGGCATTGTAAAACAGGCTTGCACAATCTCCCCAATGGAATGACGGGCCTGTTTGCATGACAATTGCACTATAATGTATGTATTTAAAAGTCGGAGTGAAGCAGCATTTTTCACACGTTACATCTTGTACGTTCACTTCACTACAAACTTGTCCATCAATAGTAACTTGGTTGCCATGGTTTCAAGAGAAGTGACTGCTACGACTGGGGTGGATGGTGTTCACGCAGCACCGATCCCTTCTTTGTAGAAGTTGGCATCCTCTACTTCCTGTTTCACACATTCTACCAGAGGTCACCAGTCTATCAATCAGATATTTGTACCTTTCAGTGCCTTTCAGTAAAGTTTTTCTGGGCACATTGGAGACACGTTCATTCATTCTTTCTTGCTGCAGGAAGCAGGAAACCCCAGTTTAAGTTATTTTACAGTGTAAGCTAACAGAAAGCGCTGGAGATGCAGATGTTTTAACTGAGTGCTCAGGCCATAGCAATTTTCACTGTCAAAATATTGAATTACTTCCTCTGCCAAACAGAGGCCAGTCAAATTTTCACTGTCACTGACTTTCTTTGTTTTTGTTTCTTCACCTCAATTTAAACACTTGCATGCTAGCTTATTTTCTTTCTGCAAACTTTAGACCTGATGACAACATTTACAGTGGTTGCCACATCACAGCGACCAACAATCAAAACCTTCGGGGTGCCGAAAGCTGAAGAAAAATACTTTTAAAAATGAGTGTCAGCAAAGGTAATGGTAACATATTTCAAGACAAAAGCCAGCATTTACTGGCACAGGGTGTTATTGTGTGTCACGTGTGTTCTTGGCTTATGCATGAAATGACACTGTGATAACTTCCTGAGATATCGCAGAGACGTCCTGCCCCCAGACGTCTGGATGATCTTCTTCTACCAGGACACACAGCATCTCTTCTCTAATACTGAGGCAGTAATTTACAACATCTGAGTCACTCGGCAGGGTGTTCTTTTTAGAAGACAACAGGGGAGCAAGAAAACTGTGGAAAACATTTAAGACAATCTGTGCACACCATTAATCACTCCATCGCATCACACGGCCAGACATCCAAATAAGACTCTCTGGCTTTAAAGGAAGTCCTCACTGTGCATGTGACATATATTCTATTAGTCATTCTGCACAGCCACCAAAAAATATTTTTGTCATGACCATGGTTAGCGTTGCTTTCATTAAATCCTTGGAATGATTTTTTGCTATTTGACCATGGTGTCTTTGTTTTTCCTGTTTTATTTTGAAGGTCCAGTTTCCTTGTGTCTCCCTGTCTGATTTACTTCCTGTTGTGTTTCCCTCCATTGTTATTACCTGCTCTGCCTTAATCCCTTTCACCTGTATCTTGTTATCCCTTGTGTATCTAAGTGCCCCCCCCATCTTCTTGTGTTGTCAAACTGCGTTCCTCCTGTGTGTGTTCATTTGTTCCTCCTGTGCTTCTACTGACACTGTTCTTTGTTTGTGGTTGGTTTTTGTTCAGCTATTGTTTGTTGCTGCTGGTATTTTTTGGGATTTTGTTTGGGACTTTTGGCTCTAAATTATTGAAAACTCTCCTTTTTTAGTCTGCATTTGGGTTCCCTTTCTCTGAAATCTCAAACAGTTTTCGACAACACAGAACAATACAAGGAGAATCTGCAGAATGTTTCCCTGATTCCACCTGTTAACTTTCAAAGCATCTGAACCCACCTTTTATATAAAAATGGTTCACATACTTTGGCTTCGGCGTGACATTACATCCATGTGGGACAACCAGCGTTTGATTTCTTCTCCTTGCAAAGGTTTCTACATGACCTGTGTGGGTGGGATTTGTTGATAACATGATTTCATAAATTCAACACAACAGAATGTTTTTGGGGTGATCCTATGCTTTGGGATCATAACATCAACAGGGCAACAATTCTTCTCAAAACCTTTGCTTGTGCGTTCAGCCAACTGCCCTGAGCGGAAGGATGAACAGAAAGAATCTTGTTTACTTCCTTTGTTGCCTGCAGAACTGTTGGAGGATGGCGGGCTGTGAGAACCGCATTAATTGCCTGTTGCTTGCTCATGTTTAGCGAGGGTCAAACACTGGCAGCTTTTATACAGAGTTGCTTGTCATAATGATGTAATCAGACATTTTTCGATTCATTGGGCCAAGACTTATTCCCAGATGTGTATTTGAACTGTTGGACCTGAACGTCCCTAAATTGCCAGCTTGAAATGTAAGGTTGGGGTTGAGTTCACAACTTCAAATAAATATGAAATACTGAAAGAAAGTGTTTCCCTAAATTTACTCATTCTACCTACCTATTTAGGTTAATGGTTGGATGATTACACAAGAAAAGTCCTCACTTTACTTTCACCCTCTTTTCTCACAATTGCATTTTCATTTTTGAGATACAATCATTCTTTAATGATTTCCAGATTCCCATTTTCCTGCCTATGCTGATGGGATGTGTAGAGTTACGGCAGCGCAGGAAGATATATTGAGCAAATCTATAAGAGCTGAGAATTCTGGGGTCATTTTACAGAGAACGTGTGCAAGTGTTACTAAGAGATCCAAAGGGAATGGCCCATAAACAAAAAAGATTGATGTGCATGGACAGTAAAGGCAAGCAGCATGAACGGTGTAGTATGAGTCGGAGAACAAAGTGAGAGTGAGAGCTCTTCGGTGCAGAGGAGGAGGAGGAGGAGGAAAAGGAGGAGGAGGAGGAGGAGGAGGAGGAGGAGCTCTGGCCTTGGGTCCCTGGGCACAGAAGGTGCTGCAACATAGCTAAAACTCCACTGCCTACACAAACTCATCCTGCATTGTTGTGGCTCACAGATGTTTACATGAAAATACAGCATAGGTACATTTTACTGCACAGTCTTCAGTAGCAGAAAGCAATGCTAAGACAGCACGACAAGTCCATGATCATTTTAAGGCACTTGTACTTCACATTATTTACATAGTGTTTATTGTACCTTTAGCTCACTCTTAGCATGAACATTTTTAGTCCACCAAACAAAGCAGTTCCTCTGCAGGTTTAATCAGCACTACCAATGTTTCACTGTCCTTCAGTGGTTCATAAGCTTATAAATGTATTTAAAAACTCCTAAAGGACAGATCTGAAGCTCAGTAGGAAGCTTCTGCTCTTTCCATCTTGACATTGACTCCTTAGACAGATCTTGCAGAGGTCAGACAAGGACACAAGTGTGCATCATTGAAAATGTCTCACCTTTGACCCTTTTCTCCACTTTTTAGAGCATCGCTGAAAGTGTTTGCAGAACTTTAAGGTCTGATTTTAAATATGTGAGTGAGTCATTAATACTTATATTTTATATAAAAACAGAAGTCTATGGAGCAGAGATGTTAGTAACACAGAGCCTCCTGGCTTACTCTTTACACACAGGCACAGTAAATCTTAATTTTTCATACTACACTTTCATTGGCACAGATATAAAATTCAGCACCCAATTTGTACATATTGTCAAGTTGGAAAGAGAATGTCCTGCACGTTTGGGATTTTGATGCACAGTGAGAAGACACTCTGAGGATAGGTGCAGCTAGCAGGAATGCTATGTTCCAGAGGAGAATTTCCTGCTCATTATTGACTCCAGGCTTTGGCATGATACTTCTGTCTGAACACCGAAAAACTTTAAGCGTTCAAGATAAATTAGGGTGATGCAGCCGTGTGGCGTTTAATGTTGAACAAATTCGATTTTGAGACATTTTCCTTGCTGCTGAACTGGAGTTCATTTGAGGGTATGAAAACCTGGCATGGTATGAAATGGATTACTGCCACATGCAAGGTTAGTTCTTGGATTTGAGTTAGCTGAGCAGGTGATAGCCATGGTTAGCTGGCAACCACATGACCTGAAAGCTTAGTTCAAGCAGAGGATGACACATGATGTATTTAGGCTTTTATGAATGTTCACTTTCATCTGCTTTTTAAACACTGCCAGCACACTAAACTGCTGCAGTAACTTTGATCACATCACCCCCTTCAAAACTCTGTTGTTTGTTCACTTGATGCTAAAAGCAAAACGTTTTACGCAACAATGGTCATTTCAAAAATCGACAACACAGAGATTAACGAGCCACACATACCAATCACATCCATACACAGAAGTGGAGCCTAACCACATGTGCTGTTAATTCCCCAGCTAAGTTAAACAGGATTAAAGAGGAAAACATAAAATTGCCTCTTTGAGGAAATAAATTCAGTCATAAAAACAAAGGAATTTGCTAATGGTAGAGGTTGATGTTGAAAAGCTATCCTAGGTTCATGAGCTGAGCTAATGAAGCTGAGAAATGTGCAGAGACTGGATGGTTTATACTCACATGCCAAGCTATCATCTTATCTCACCTTGGCTTAATGGAACTGACAAAGTGTCGTCATGAAGGCCGTGGGGGAAAACCGTACACTTTGTAAACCCGGCCTTTTCTTGAAGGCCAAAATTAAATCTTGGAAGAAGCTTTTATGAGGCAAGGATCTCATCATGCCGTATTTTGTTTGGAATCATTTGTATTTCTCGAAGAAAAGACTATAAGAATGTATTAAATATCACATTTGACAGTATTTTTACATTTTGAGATCCTATCTAAAGTGCTTTTAGAAGCTTGACTGTGTTTTTAAGTGGCTACAGTTTAGTTCGGCGATCTGGCACCTTGTGTTGTGTGCTCCTGTTTTCCCCATTTTTCCAACTCCACAAGGGTCTTGTGTTGATTTATCGGCATGTTAAGCACTCGAATGTTTATGCCTCGTACCCTGGATGACACCATCTGCTACTAATCTGTATTTCCGTCGTTGACTACACGCAGCAGCCCAGAAGTGTTCAGGACAGAATCAAGAACAAAGACACTAATTTCTCTGTCTGTCTTCCTGTGTGGCTCCATCTGGGCATCCCACCACTATCTGCAGCGTATCACTCGCAGTTGTCACAGTTAGCTTCTACTGTGGTAGCAGTGCTGCATCAATATGACGGTATAAGAAGAAGCCAAGGCCAGCAAACACCTGTGCCTTTTCTCTTTTTTAATCTATTAACAAAGAATGTGCATAAAAGGTGATCTAATCAGTGGCTATTTTTTCTGCCCGATATGAGTGTTTGCAGTGACAAATCCTTCACTTCACATGAAGAAAAATGTTGCTCAAAGAGATGAGACTCCTGCTGCCGATGGAGTGGAGGTATGCTAAACGTATTAGCTAAAGTAAATTTGCTGACCTGGCACCAGTACACAAAAAAGCATGAACAAGAACTTGTAGTGAACTGCAGACAGTTGCCCCGTGTGTGTTTCACGGCTGCTGGTTATAGAAGTCTGCTTCAATATCGGATTTTGTGTCCCTATTAATCAATTAGATGGAAAAAAAATAGGTTTAAAATGGTCAAAATTATCCTTTAAGTAGTTGCATGAGTCAGAGATATATGACAGCAGTTTTTGACATGTGCACAAATACTCCCCTCCCTTATGTTTGAGTTCATGAAAACAAAAGAGCAGAGATCCTCAGAGCTCCTCGGGGGATCATTAAACTGCACATGGCTCATGATGTATATCTTATATCCATAGAGGAGAACGAAGTCCAAGCTGGATACTGGGAGTGAGAGTGGACTTCCAGACTCCTTTACAGGAACAAAATTACTGATGATGCTGAAATAAAAAATGAATGTTCTCACAGTCTGTGTCTATCAAAGTGAATGACAATGGTATTGTGAGAGATCAAACTTTGGACTGCATTATGATGTACGGGTGTGGCTCACCCTGAAATCCTTTTATTTTCAAGCATAAACACGTCATGCTTTACTGGTGAGATCAATGTGGGGAGTGTACCCAAAATGACCTCACACAGACAAAGAATGCAGTTTGTGCAGTATATTACTTTGAGTTTGAGAAGAAGTGCGCTCACTGAATCTTAGAGTAGCAGGTTAATTCATTCACGAGAAGATACACACACACGCACATTCCAGCACACAAATGGAGAAAGAACATGGCTGCATAAATTTAACAGAAGATAATTTATTATTTTGCTCCAGAAGAAGCTGCTTTGCAGGAACACTAAAGCTCACCATGACAGGCTAGACTCAGCCTTGCCAGTACATACCTATCTTTGTGGCAAAGATCCATAACGTGGTGTGTGACAAAACAATAGGTACCACCCTATAAATCCTGTGCAGCCCTTAAAAGTATAACATCAAGTTTTGTGATAGGGAAACCTGGCAACTTGAAAAGTATTTTATGATCCTGCTGAGGTTGATGTAGCACAGAGAACAATCCTCTGCCTCGGTATCAATTAAAAACACACAGTCCAAATAGAGACTAAATCAATCGCAGAATGTTGGACAGAGGACAAGGCGGAGACAAAAATTCCTCTGAGGGAGTTAGGAGCAAGTAGTCCATAAGTGGATTTATCGTCCGAGTCAGCATCACATAATGCGTCAAATACAGTATCGCCTTCTAATAGACGGAGGGTGAGTGGCGCTTGAGGTTTCACTCTACTTCAGATAGGCCTGTCTGAAAGTGGGTTAACTGGTGCCGGTGATGATAACAGCTGCTTAATGGGTGATAGTGGGCGAGTGGAAGAAAGCGTGACTTTTAAAGAAAGTAAAGAGTCAGGAAACATTATACAACCCTGGTATTAAACTGGAGACGGAAGAAAAGACTTGCTGCCACGATCCAAACCAAACATGACAGTGTCAGTTTTCAGGGGTCAGCAATCTGACTGGCTGTGATGCACTGCATTATAATGTCTCTCATTAATGTTTCCAGTGGCTCTTTGTGGGATCAGTATCAGTCAATGAACCCTGGGCATCCGTGACATGTTTTGCAGATGTTCCGATGGAGCTTTCTTGTCATTAAAAACTTGTCTTTCATGACTAAGATCCTTATGGTTGCCCTTTTTTCTTTCTTTCAGTGCAATATGCCTATTGAGTAAATGATCCGTCTATTATTATCAACTATGTACCCTTTCAAAATTAGATTATTTTACTATTATACATTAGTGTGTGGTGTGACTTTTCATTGTTACTGAGGCCCGAAAAAATGTGTGTGGGTGTGTCTGTATGAACAGTAGGAGCATCTGTGTGTCTGGCAGCCGAAGAGGTTGCACCCAGTTGATGTCATAGCTCTATGTGCTGATCTACTAAGTAGGCCTTGGCCACAGTTAGTGATATATGTGTAGAGGTACATCTGTTCCACATACTGAACAAACTAAATGTGATGCTTGACCATCAGGGAACAGCCGGTAACAGCTGCTAATGAGATTGTCTTGGGCAAATTTAGCGACAATCGTCTAGATTTGAGTAAAAACTTGATCACAGCATCACAGTGAGGATGAACGACTCAAACTAAACACTGATATCCTGTCACGGTGAAATTAGTCCTTTGAAATATTTTAAGCACAGAAGAGAATACAACTCATACATCTTCTTCCAGACTCAGCGAACTGAATGAGAAAGATTTATTAATACAATAATTGTGAATGTGCATTGGCGTCCTAGACCCCGTCGTGAGGACCACGTCCGAAAGGGGGGAAAGCTCGAGCGGAGAGGCCGCTGATCAGAAGACCCCCCCCTGGGTCTAGACCTGGTGGGGGTGTAGAAGCAGGAGAGCAGGAGAGAGGAGGCCTTGAACTACATGGATCGGGAGGTGCTTGGGGTGGAGGAGGCTTTTAAATTTCTTGCTACGCTATGATTGGGCAGGAGAGGGATAGATTGACAGCTGATTGGTGAGGGAGGTGCCATCTATTAAACACCTGTCTATGTGGGAGGTCACTAGAGGGAGTGCAGTGCAGTGAAAGCGAGAGTGTTATGAGTCAAGTAAGACCCGCTGCTGGGATGAAACAGTCTGAGCTTCCCATCCAGGGTCCCAGTTAGCAGCTAAAAGAGAAAAAAAAGACATCATGATTAGCTTCACTCTTCTGAACTCTCACATGAACTGTCACGCATTACTCTTCTTTTAGCTTTCTAGGACCATGTTACATAATAGCACACCTGCTTTCTTAGCATCACTAAGATCAAGATCTATACTTTGTTTCCCATTGAAATTCTCGATTTTCCATACCTGCCATTTATCACAAAAAACCTGAAGCAGCCCAGCCTTCACTCTGTTATATAACCTTGTTTAATAGATGTGGGGATGGAGGTTCCCGCCAGCGCTAGTCATGTTGAGTCAACTGTTTACAGATTAATACACCCACACATCAATAAACTAACATTAATCCACACACACTCTCACCAACATGTGCACAGAGCAGCACACATGAAGACAATCAGCTCTAGACCATATTTCACATTAGTGCACATTATCTCATCTCTTTCTATCAGCCAGTAGAGCAGATGAGGGTGAGGAAGCATTACCTCAACACTCTGACAGCCAATTAGCAGCTATAGCACTAGTAAAGCCTCCACTTGGAGTTCAGAACGAAGCCTGATCCATACATGCAGCTGCTCAGTATTAGAGAATATAACAGAGCGATGATCATTTCAGACAGCTAACAAACATAATACTTCAAACCAATTATATTTGTACCACATTTTTAAGACTTTTTAAATGCAGTTTTAAAGACTTAAAACGTCCCCTCTTAGCCAGGCCTGCTACTGCAACAAGATAAGATCGCAGCCTATCCTTATGCAGCTTAATTATTGGATGATCTCTATGCTGTAGTCTGATGATCATAGAAGTAAAAGAAAGCTGAGGTAAGGAATCAAACAAGCCTCATACACACAGACAGGTGGATATCAATTGATCAACATAGTGATTCCTGAAAGGTTGTAAAGACAGAGTATCTTTCTAAAGTATACTAACAACAGGAATCTTGGAAAACAGCAGCTTGCCAGGCAGTGATAAAAACCACACTTGGTACCACAATAGTCCAGCATTTTCCCATGTACTAAAACAGTTTTATGTAAGAGAAATCATCTTTTACCAGCACGCAGATGCTTGTGCTGGGAAAGGGAGTCACACTAGTGGAGGTCTGAGGATGACTCAAACATAAACCGGGGTGGGTTTAATCTCTGTCTGAGCAGTGAAAGTCTCAGATAGAGGATTTCCAAGTGCGTGCGTGTGTGAAGCCCAGGGACAAGGCAGGCACTATGTATTCTTTATTCATTCTATGGTGTTTTAGTGTGTAAAAGCATTTGGAGCACTCCCACAAAATAAGTAGTTCAACAGCTCATTCCTCCATCTCTTCTTTTTCTTTTACTCTGACCTCTGGCTGAATGACCTTGATCAACAATAGCCAGGCTGCCTGAGTTCTGCCCCTGGGCTGCTAGTATAAAACTTAAGAGGGTCAGAGAGCAGCTCACTTCATCAGCTGCCATCCAAAAGCATTATCTTCGAGGTATTACATTCATATAAACATGCAATGTGGATTTGAAACCAGATTTTCCAAAAACAACTTAAATGGAATTTTTACCATTTACACTTGCAGCAAACATCTGCAATCCAACACATTCCATCTGTGCAACCTGCAGCTTTTCTACCTTTAGGCAAAAACTTTGGAGTCAGAACAAGTGAGTTATTTGTGTTTCCCCTGTTTTATCTGGTAATAGAATGCCCAGCCTAAATATCAATGGATGTTAATCCATTTTGATTTTTGATTTTTCAGCAACTCATTTAAACTTTCTAGGAATTCTAGGTAAAATCAGATTGAGAGTTCATGGTGTGTCATGCATACTGCATAATCTTAAAAAAAGTTATCATCTGGCATGCTGGCTGAGCACCATGGTAACAGGAACACAAATCAATAGTTCAAAGCAGAGATACAAGGGATGATTAAAGAATGCAATGTGGATTAGATTTTCAATGCTGAACTCCGGTGTCAAATGTTGGCATTCTGAATGACAGAGAGTGTCTGTAGTGGTGTGAATAAAAGCCCAGCCTTTGATAGTACAGGGAACAATGTGTTTTCCCTCTGACAAGGATATCATTCATCAGGTGCTGAGAGCAAACGTCACAAATGCCAACATACCGAGCTGTTCTGTGCCAAACGAGGAGAAGGAGTATCCACATGAGTGATGGGGACAGGAGCAGGCAGTTACAAGCTCAGTTTAGGGTTAATTGAAAAAAAATGTTAGGTCTCTTTCTAGGAATTTTATATTGATGATGATTTCTGGTTACTTCTTTTATATTCTATATATAAGTATGTTTTTATTTTAAAAAGAGCATATTGTTTTTGTGAATGACAATAAAAATTAAATCATATTAACATTTTTCCTGCCCCTCGCAAAAAAAAAAAAAATTTGAAAAACACACTGTCCTACACATTCAGTCAAAGAAAGGACAGCAATGTTAAACGACACTACAGCCAGCAGAGGAAATTCTGTCTACTACATGTGAAAAGATTTTGATACTTAAAAACGCCTCTTGTGACTTTGCAACTTCCTGTTCATTGCAGTTCCAGCTGTGCTGAACACAGGCCAGTAGATTTCAGAGAGGCTGTCTCAGCTCAGTCTGTGTCTCACTCCAATGTGACATTCTGGAGCAGACAGTGGAGTCCAGCTCTGTATTTGCTGTCTGGCCATTACAGTAAAAAGAAAGTGTTTCACTGGCTTCAGTCAGACGAAGAAGAAATAAAAATGGATCAAGATAAAATATCAAACCCAGAAAATAACTCTGGACATTGTTCTGGATGAAACATGGTGAATGGGTCAACTGAGAAGCTGCTGTTTAGAATAGGAATAGACTAATAGTAGGTTAATATTCTCAAATGCTTACAGTGCATAAATACATTAGGCATTTACAAATAATAAAAATAAGAATAATATAATTATATTTATAAATAATTCATTGTTCTTGCTACACTTTTTTACAAAATCTACCAAAGACACGTGGCCAGCTTCGATCACTTAAAAAGCTAATTATGTAATAATTGCAGCTCTAATGATGTCATTGTGCTGAAACCTTGGGTCAACCTCCAGGGATGCTTTCATGTCAAGGTTTATTCCTGCCAAGGAGTCTGTTACAAATGCCAAATGGACTCAAATGATATGGTACACTCAAAAAAAATAGTCTAGTGGTAAAGCAGCTGCCTGTTAGCCAAAAACCACTATTATGAAGACAAGGATCATGACAGTCACTTAGATATTTTACTTTTACTGTTCATCTCCATTTGGACGTTAGTATATGTGTTAGGATTTAGAGACAGCTGTTTGTGTCAATAAGAGGTCACCGTCCTGCATCAACTCCAACACATAAAGTCCAAATGTGATCCACAAGTGCTTAAAATGGAGGAGATCAGAAATGTCTCACTTATGCCAAAGGCCTTGTTTCATTGAAAGAGAACCAGAACCCTGTTCCAACATGCACATTTCAGTTAAATACTGAGCAGCTGGGTGGAGGATTCAAGGATGCTTTTACAGAAACAAATGCAAACAGAGATGGACACAGGCTCATCGTGTCTCATGATGAGCCTCAAACACACATGATCGTCAGGACACAGACTGGCAATAATGAGGAAAGGTCTGCATACAGGAGATGTGGGTATAGATGGAGGTCCAAGTCTTTCACTGATTTGCCTTTAAATATGACAGCTGCTGTCATTTCCTGGTGAGGTCAGGCTGAATCACAGACAAGGCACAGTCACAGTCTAATAATATCAATGATAAATACAGGTAAAGGAGGGGGGATCACTGTGTCCTTTAAAAGAATTCACCATTGAGCTGATCTTTGGCAAGGACCACCATGATGTTTCCACTGCTGATGTGGAACTGTGTAATTGGAGCTATCAGCAGCTTGGGATGAGACAACAAACCTAAACTGAAAGAGAGAGAGAGTTCTCAGTAATTCAAATAGAGCGCAGCGTCATGATGTCTGTTTCTCCATTCTGACCTAGTAACCTGTTTCTTTATTCACCGTTGATCTGCCTGTGGTTTCAAATCTCTTTAATTCCAAAATTAATGGGAGAATTTACCTATAGCTGCACAATCACCTGGTAGAACCTTGAATTGAGGCTTTGAACACAGCTCTGTCACATGCACTACCAAAAGAAGGGCAGTACATCATTATATGTCCAACTAGCAGACACAACAACACTCCTGCAAGTGTGAAAACACTTCTCCTCCAATTTGCAAGTTCACTTTTATAGGAGTGCATTTTGGGTCCAACATGGGGGAGCTTGCAAAACTTTACAGAGGCACACCACGTGAAATCCCTCAAGATTTTACAAGACAACAAAGTGAAGTGACAATAAAAACTGGGACCTCTCATTACAGAGGAAAGTACAGGAGGGAAAAGAGCCCCAGAGGTCGATCTGCCTGCTTGATGGTCTTTTAAGTATTAGGCTGGAAAACATGAGTGAAAAATGAGTGGAAAGTATGCATTGCATTATCTGTCTGTGTCTTACATCAGAAGGTTCTCAGAGCAGAAGAACATCTGGCTCTCAAATGTGGTTAAATAGCAAGGTGAGCGCAGGTTGGGGACAGTGTCTTTTTTTCATAGGAGAAAGTACAGACTCAGGAAATACAAAAATGTTATCATTATATCACATGGCCCTAGTCCCAGTAAAGACTGACCACATTTTCCCAGGACTTTTTGAACTCTCCGTCATCTTTTCACACTTTTTGGCCAAAAAAAAATCAATAAATCAAGAAACTTTGTGAATGTCATTCCTGTCAGCCGTTAGTTGAAGCAAACTGAGTGTAACTGCTGTAGACGTTGCCTCACAGAGCTGAGCCAGGCACTTAATATGTTAATCAACTGTCTGAGCTACAGCAAAGAAACACTTTTGAGTTAATATGAAGTGAAACTCTCTGTAACTCTCTCTGAGCGAATCGACACTGTCAGCAGTATTTAAAGGACTGGAGGCTTAAAACAAGCCATCTGCCAACCAGCATCTGCTGATAAATAGATGTGAGAACTCTGGAAAATACCAGTAAGTGAAGCTTGTGCTGAAGATCAAGTGAATAATGAACTTGAACAGTCTCTTCAGTGAGAGAACAAAATGTACAAGTATCATAACATTTCTGCAAAAATAAACACAATATTTTGAGTTGAGAGAAGCAGGGTGGTGATCATCCACGTTGGCTATCCATCATGGGATCATCCATCACACAGTGAACAGAGCTAAAGGCTTCGTCAGACCACCCTGGATGTAAGTTTGAGAAAGCAGTTTCTAAATACAATACGGTGCACAATGAATGCATGTCCACGTCCCCAGCTGTGTGCTAACTGCCTTCAGATAATTGCTTGACAAATACTTGACAGGAGCCAATTTGCCTATACAGAAATGGAGCTTAGCGAAGTTTCAGTCAGGAAGACTTCCGTTGCCAGCTTCCTGGGTCACTCACTCCTCCTCCTTCTCCTATTATCTCTCTCCATCCACCCTTTTCATACTTTCTTTTACTCTCTCCCCTTTCTATGGTTCTAGTCAGCTAATTAATAGAAGCACCTCATTCTCCTGTCAGTGACCATGTCCTCACTCATGCAGCCAATCACATTTAAGCGTTATATTTAAAACATGTCCTCTCTACTGTCAGTGTTCTTCTCAGATTGAACCTCCACTTCCTCCCCAGGCACCACCAGGCAGAAGCCCAGGCCAGGGCAGCTACTGATCGTCTCCATCATCCAGCTCCTCTCCACCACCACCATCAGGTCTAGACCCCGGGGGGGGGGGTATTTTCGTCAATTTCACCTCCCTTTCTTCCCCCTTTTGGAAGATGTCACATCGGGGTCTATACGCCAAAACAAATTCTATTGTACATAATCAAATCAATTTGTACGTTCTTGTTACTTTGTCTCTCCTTATTGAACTGCAGAAAAACGAACCCACGAGGACCCGAACATTCAGCCTCTCCCACAAGGTCCAGATAAATATTTAGATGCCACAGCTCTTAGGCAACAGTTAAATCATCCTTACAGCAACTTCTAACCTGCTATGAATCAGGATATTCTCATGCAAACATGATGATTTTCAGTGTCAGCAGACTTCTCTCAGCTTTTTTTTAGCATAGCCCTCCAATTTTTTTCATGCAACTGTGAACTTTACAACTTCTCTTTGCAGGTTTATGTAGTATGAAAAAAACAAGAAGACACAAAAGCTGCTTGATGTAGCACATATAACTAGATTTTGAGTAAACAAATGTGCATTCAGCTCATATCTGCAGTGAAAAGGTTTTAATTATTTTCCCAAATGTCCAGATTTCCAGGTGGAAATACGTCAAGGTACCACTGTAATACTACAGTAGTACGTGTTCAGGTTTGGCTCCTAATTTATCATACACAAGTCATCAGATAAAACCATTTTTTGTGCCAACATTTCTTAATTTTTCTGCTTTCACTGCAGGTTCTATCAAATAAAACAGAATGTGCAGAAGTATTGATGCGGAGCAAACATAGTCTGACTGATGAAGTGTGCCTTCAACCTCTGCAGATCACTGTAATTCAGCCAGTTAATGGCCACAGACCAAACTTTCCACTTTCAAACTCGGAAATCTGAATGTATCACCGCGCTGCAAAGTTTAACAGCGTACACAGATGGACATGCAGATTTAAAACATGTGCCTTCAGTCGAAAAGACAGTCAACAAGTCTCATGAGATGTCCGGCAGATGTTGTGATTTTATATTTTTAAAGTGTTTCTTTCGCAAATCTGCTTGCTTTGAATGGCTCCAAAGGAAAACCATTAAAACAATAAAACATCTCTGAGGGGAATTGTTGCTCAGAAATACTCAAAGCGTTTTGTAGCAGACATTAAAGGTGTGCTGGTAAACACAGGACTGTTAGTTTTGATTTCTTGTGTTCCTTAATGGCAATTCAAGACAAACAAAGGTATTTTTTCCAGTTTTCTTTGGCAAACATCCTTACACTCCCTGCATTTTTATGAGTCTCTACCAGTTTATACTGATGGCAGGCTGAGTAAAGAAAGCAGCTTTAAATTTATTGTGGGGTGAAATAAAGATTCAGGATTCATATCATTTCTACCTCAGTCATAACACTGAATAAATTCACGGCTATCAGCAGAAATTCTGTGGTTGCTGACATAAAAGTCCACCCACTCTAAATTTTTGGGATGATCTCACTAAGCCCTGCTATGTGGCCTCAGCCTGGGGATATCATTCTGTCTTTGGAAAGAAGTGGTGCAAATATGTTTAAGCAAATGTCACTGAGCAGTAGTAACAGTTTCTTTGACTGAAAATGACACGACCTTATTTTCTGACACTGCTTTTAACTGCATTCTCTTTGCTTTTAAACTTGTTTCATTCATACATGTTTGAGATGTTTAAGGTAAATGACATTATTTGACATAACTGACAGTTATGTTGTTTTTTGGAAAATGAATATTAGAAGACTGAGCTGGTCTTGTGTACATACCTACAAATATTTGATTGTTGTATTCATAATGAGGGGTAATGTAGATCAACACAGGGTAAACTGTCTGTGGTTGTCTGATTCTGATTCTATGTCAGATTTCCTAAAATAGACAAAGATAAAAGATAAAAACGATAAAAAGAGAAATGCTCTTACCTCTGGTGTAGAAGGGTTGAAAGCAACACTGAGCACTGTGTCGGAGTGGTTTTGAAGTTTGTGGAGGTATGTGCTGCTGCGGATGTCGTACACATAGGCCTGAAAATAGCAGACAGAAATAACTGTAACCACGCGGTGCTTTACAGATGTAACACATCAACAATTATACAATAAATGAACACTGATGTGTACAATACACAAAGAAGCACATATTAAATGTTCCAGTGCTTTATCAGAAGAAAGTGTTATGAATTCCAAGTTTGAGGTCCAGCACACAAACAAACGTACATTTTATTTACATAATGCTTGTGTTGATGGTTTGTATACAGTCCGTCCCATTTTACTGTAACTGTTATCACACTGATTAAGGTTTCCTTAATGAGTACCAGGACTTTGTAACAGTGTGTTCTGAGACTGGGTAGACAATGAGACTTGGCTGTTGTTGATATCAAACACATAACAGGCATATAAAATCATGCAATATCTCAGTACTAATCCAAACATCTGGAAAAAATACAAAAGAGTCTAGACTTCACCAGTGAATTAAAGAAACAACTTGGAACAGGGTCTTTGACTATTAAACAAAATATGTAGAATACCAAAAACTTAACAAAATACTTTTTTCTGATTTTTTTTCTGTCTTGTCTGAAAATAGTGTTGAAAAAAAAAGTTTTCTGATTAAAACATTGAGGCAAAAGAACGAGGGATGATTGATAGGTGTTTGTGGCCTAAGATAAACGCATGTGAGTTCATATAGTTTTCATTATGGTCATGACATCTGAGAATATGACAAAAGGACATTTGTCCAAGGTGGCAACAGGAGGGTGGGCTGCTCTAAATATGGCCAAGAGCATCTAAAAGATGATTCCTGTCTTAGGAGCACACACACAGGAGACCACTGCCAAGGTCCCTAACACATAACACTCTACACAATAACCCAACAACACACTGCCACAGAGCTGGGTATCTCCAAAGAACATATCTATTTATCTATCTTATTCACTGCTGCCGGCATCCACTTGGACACAAAACTCCTTGGGCCTGAGTAGAAGTGGTTCTGGCACAATATGGGAGACAGATTCCAAAAGATTACACAAGTAAAATTCACAAGAGAAGGGCTCTTCCCACAGTCCACAAAGCCAAGCTATTAGCTGGTTACCATCTGGCCCCGTGCACCTCATGTTGCACTCTATACTACTTTTCTCCCAAGATAAAGAAGGAGCTCAGCGGTCACCATTTTGACAAAGATGATGATGTCACTGCTGCGCACCCCTTTTTGAAGGTCCAAGATGCCAGCTTCCACACAGTAGGAGTCTATATACTGCTGTAATAAGTGAGTAAATGTGAAAGATTCAATCATAACTCATTTTGTACTTCATCCAGTCAGCCTTAACTGGACACAGATTCTTAGCTTGCATTAAGAAGAAAACAAATTCTGCTTAAAGTCTATGTTAACCATCCTTCTGGGTGTAAAGTAGGTGTGTGTTCTAGATCTAACAAAACATATGCATACTATTTAAGTGAGCTCACAATCAACACTCTCTTTTGAAACTTAAGATGACGTAACTGTGTTATCAGCTTGTTAGCACAGGTTAATTTTCTATCACTACATTTGTTGATAAATTCGTTTGTGTCTGAGCCATGAGCAGAGATACAAACAGATGTGAGCATGTTTGTTACCAGACGAGAACTCATCAGATTTCAGCAGCTGTTTTTCATTACAAAACCTTCATGTGAGTTCTGTCACTAGGGTCCACGGGTAGAGTGACTCCTGTCTAAGGTCTATGAAATGTGTGGTGGCTAAAAGGGAATTAGATGCTTGGAAGAAAAAGTGCTTTAAGAATGCTTGAATAGCAGATGGATCCTCTGAGGTATCAGTAATGTCAACAGTAACTGAAACAGAGAGCACAGACGTGGTGGGAAACAACATCAACAAAATAAAAATGTATCTTCAAATTTCACTTGATAAGAAGGAGGAAATGAAAGCTGTGCATATTTCAACTACCGGTATATGGCCCACACTGAAATCATAGTACATTTAACTTGCTTTTGGCCCAAAGTGTAATATGATACAGGGAGTCTTTTTAGAGATTCTTTTTTTCCATGATTGTTTTTTGATATATTAAGACAATTACAAATGTGTCTGGCTTATAGAAGTCTCAGGGCGGCTACAAATAAATACGCTGAGGCTCACTACCGTACACTCTCCCAATTTCCGAGAAATTCTGGAAATGTCCAATCTCAACAGAGATGCTCTCTGATGTCCATGCTGTGCTGAGTGCCCGTAATTAATAATAACCAGCAGCATGCATATATTATTCCACAGCTTTCAACAAGCAGAAGAGAAGAGAAGAGAAGAGAAGAGAAGAGAAGAGAAGAGAAGAGAAGAGAAGAGAAGAGAGATGGATAAGGAAAAGGGAGGCTCTCTCCTTAAAATGGTTTCAAACTGAGTATAAGGCAGAGTCTGGAAAAGCAATTAAACAGAGCTACTCCGACATGAAGGTTGAATTTGACTTCTTTTGGAAAAAGGCTTGAATCCAAATAAAAATCTTACAGTCAAGCACGCACAGTCCTCACCTTAAATGGAGTAAAACTAATAAAGATAGGCTGCTGTCTGTCGAAATTACAAGCGCAAACAAAAAGTGGTAACAGCACAGGATATCAGAGGAATATCGTGACACACACGAGAAAGCATCATTTCTGGCAGCAGAATGGTGATGGCATATGGAGATATGGCACAACAATTAAAGGGCTTAAGTGTGTGGATGAGTGAAGTTTTATGTGGTCATCACAAAAAACTTTTTTTTTACTATCATTACTCTGAATTCATGGACCCAAACACTAAAGTATAAACAACATGCTCTACATGGAGGCTTCCTCAAGCTTACACATTCCATGCAACAGATGTGGGCTTTTAAAGCTTCTGGTGGCTGCTATAATCAACAGTGACAGATCACACGATGCAAACATTTACTGTTCGCAGTCCACACATATCCTATATCATATACACTGTGTAAATCATGTGTATACAGCCACAACACTGAAATAAGTAAAGGCTGATCATAGTGCTATTTTCTGAACCTGACAGGGGAGGGATTTCACTTCAGTGACATTCCATTTCCATCATGGAATTGGATCCTAACTCAAAACTTTTAATTGGTCATACAACTATTTTAGATGGTTTTCCCCATCCTCCCATTGTCTACTTGAACTGCTTGAAATGCTGTTATATCCCTACTTCATATCTCACTTCAACACATTTCATAGTGGTAGTCAGGTCATAGAAGAAGAATACTGTGGGGACATCCTAATCACTCCGATGTCTTCTGGGTCTGCCCCAGGGCCTCCTCCTGGTTGCTCATGCTTGGGACACCTCACAGAGATTGCCGTTGCTAGGCAATCAAACTATTGTTCTTCACCCTCTTTCTTCTTCTTCTTCTTCCATACGTTTTTTGGCGCAGCGTATCTGCAGCATACATTGACCGATTTCAGCCATTCAACTATCAAAATGTTAATCTCACAGAGATTAACATTTCAACCTTTTCTATGAGAGAGCCCTTCAACGAGGGTCATCTGCCAAATGTATCTTCTCCTATGTACATGGATGTGTGTACATGTGCTTATATGCCCTTATCTATATGTAAAGACATATTTTGCTATGAGAATATTAACCCTGTTTTGACCTATGCAGGCCGGGTCTTTTTCTTTGTGTGGGTTCCTGGTTTCAAGATCTGTTTGAAGACCTCAGTGGTTGTGGTGAGCCATCCAAACCAGAAATTGTGATGCTTCATGTGTTCAAAGATGTCTGTTTTCTTACAATATAATACTCATAAGCATCTACCTGTTGTTCTGTGAGTTTTACTCTTCCACTCAATGCAAATTGCTAATAGCCCTTTCTCCTAAAGCAGCCTTAGACTTCTGATTTACTCATCCACAAGATAATACACTGAAGAAATATTGTCTTTTCCATTGACAGTTAGAGCTGAGGTGGGTTACACAGACATGTATAAGGAAGCACAGAGTAATACCACTTACACAGTGATCCTCAGAGCCTGAGGCAATGAAACGGCCACATGGTGAGATGGCTGAAGAGCATGGATGGCAACGATTTAGATGGTTGTCATAGCGCTGTACACACCTGGGGAGAAGATGAATGAAAGAAGTTAACAAATGCAGTGTGGTGCTGTTGATTGTATGTCATAACATATAGTAACATGACTCAGAAGTGAGATATGTTTGGTACGGGCAGTTTATCTGAACAAGCTGAAGACCAGCAGTCGAGTAAGCAAAACTCAGAAAAGTGAGTGTAGAAAATTGACGAATGGCCCCCTTGTGTAACTTCTGTGCTCTCTAATTTTGGTTTGCAACACCATGTAATGTCTTTACAATGCTGCTAACAGCCAGCTAAGCTAGGGTTTCTATATGGGTTGGCATGTTGGCAGGCTAGTGCTGACTGGATGTGTTGAGAGATCTTTGACTTTCACATGCTAATGTCATTAAGCTGGACTGAAAGTAGGTTATATTCAGTGGGGACCATAAAGATATTTGATGCATTACTACCAGAAGGGGGTGCCTTGTGATAAAATGCAAAGTTTGTAGGATGCTTTTCTCATTTTTTCAGTTTTATGGCACTGTCAACCTGCATGACCTACACTTTGGAGTTCAGTGTCTGTTCTTTTTATACTATTAAAGGACTAGTGCGCAGAATCTAGTGGCATTTATTATTGAGGTTGCAGACTACAAATATGAACAGATCTTCGTCTGTGCCAGTTGGCCTAATTCGACAACAATTTGTGCTCTGATGATTTAAATGTGTAGTATGATGAGAGATATCTGTTTTTAAGCCCTGTCAGTGCATCTGAACATTCCGATCTGCAGAAGAGCTGACGCAACCAGTTACTATCGCACTCATAAAAAACACTTTAACAGGTCGGAGTAAACACTCATCTGCTTTTCTAGGTCAGTATGTGGATCTACAGCAATGTTTTGACTGAAGAATGGGGAGATGCTGGCGTGAGTTCCACACACATGCAGACACACACATTCTCCATGTTCCATGAGTGATGACTATGTGGCATTTTCCTGATGACTAACACAGACTGCACAAGAGGGTTTGATTCTCTTGAGTGGGAGGCTGTACGGTTACTGAATCCACCTGGGTATTCAATGTCAGTCATCAAGGTAATCAGCAGGCTAATCATAGTTCATTACTTTCAGCCAATAGATTTTAGTATTTGGCATTTCTTGTAGTATTTGTTTTTTTTTTGTATAAATACATTATCGATGCATATTCACAGCATTTACTGCTTAGCATGTATTTATCAAATGGCAGATTCTACCCCGTGGGATGGGGACTACATCACTGCACTAAAGAAAAACATCTGTTGTCTATTGTTAGAATTGGCATCTGAGTGGGTTTGATTTTAAAGTATGCTTAATGCTAGTGGGTAGACCCCACTTTTCTGCGCATCATTTTGAAATACAAGTGATGACTGAGGAGGTGGTTCGGTCAATGGAGTATTTTGCACACACTCCTTACCAGACCATAAAGTAATATGAGTCAAAAAGATTTGTAAGAGTTTAACTGACTTCTTGAGTAATCTTGTTCTCAGCCAAACATTACGTTCCCCCTATTTTAATTAAAGTTTCTTCCTGCCTGATTTCAACTTTATACACCAAAAATGTTTTCTTTAAAGTTCATTCAATACTTTATAAAGGCTCACCAGTATTACTTTAGTATTACTTTAGTTTCACTTATTATATAATACAGAGGTGAACATAAATCATTACCGCTCCCTTAAGCTGCAAACCTCACATAAAAATGAAATCAAAACATTTTCATAAATCCATACATTTCAACTCCTTCTGAAGAACCTAGAAACGAGGCACAAATATTTATCAGATAGCGAAAAGTTTGAAGGAGTCTGGGATGAGGAGTCTAACATGGAAGCAGTCTCAGACATGAAAGAATGAACTACTCAATAATGCCTTCTGCTGGGCCAAAAAGAACAATCTGAGATCCAAAAAAGGGCCTACTTGAATTATCCTCCTTTTATGGGTATCTGCTACGAGGCCGCCAAGTAAAAATATTCTCTGCTTTGTACTTCGGAAATGGAACAATTGCAGAAACACTCATCAGCTAAAGAATGTTTGTGTAAGAAAATTGTGGATATAATTTGAATATAAGGTAGTTTTGGTTAATGGTGAATGTTGATTTCGTTCTTAATTGCCCCAGACTTTTATTGCTGACAGGTTTTGATGAAAGAACTCATTAGCTGGTTTGATACCTAAACAGAGTTGAAGTGGTTGAATTTGGATATAAGAAGTAAAAAAAAAAAGTAATGATGCTTTATTTTAGTAAAGTTGCCATACAGGAAGAGAAGGAGGAAAGCAGTAACATTCATTCAGGCAATGTGACGCACAAATGTGTAAAATACAAACCTAAGTGTACGAAGGTCCCACATTTTTACACCATCTGTGGCTGCACTGGTGAGGAAGAGGTTGTGTGAATCTGGAGTCTGTGTGCTGAACACTGGTCCCTTTAAAATAAACACAAACAAAACAGCTTAGTCAGCACATAGTTGACTAAAATTGGTTTCAATTCAGTTTATCTAATTGTCTATAAGTAGGAAAATTGCATCTGTAATCCAAGGACAGTGCAGCTGAAAAGATGGAAGCAAAATTAGTTTTGCTTGTCTTTGTGCCATTCTTTGTTTTTTGTTTTTTTTAACCACGCTGAGATATGCCGCAGTTATAAATGCAAAAAAAAACATTCCAATTGCATTTCTATGTACACATTCTTTATGTGGCTGTCAAACTAAGTTATCAAATGATATAGTCAAATGTGTGTGTGTGAAAGAAGGAAAAAGAGGAAGACAGAGCAGTGACGGGGGTGTTTTTTGTTTAGATTTCCATTAGGAGTGTGAGAGCGGGAGTCTGAGAGGGCATTTCCAGTTCCATTTTCCGAGAAGTCCTATTCTCTGATGAGTTCCAGGTGAATTTTGCAAAAGAGGCGATGGAAATTTGAAGTCGGAAAGGCTGGCTCTCATGCTGCAGTTCCTGATGTTTGGTCCGCCTCAGGACAACAAAGCAATATGGGGGGTGGTGGAGTTATGTGTGCAGTCTCCATGCAGGGGCAAGCCCTCTGATCCATAACCCTCATCACCCAAATGGCCCTTGGGCACCCAAGCAGAGGACCCCTATATTGACGCAATAGCCAAGCTGAAACAACACACCGCAGGCTCTCCACAATGTCTAGCACACAATAGCTGGCGTGACAAAGAACAGGCACCCATGAACTGCAGGAATATAGTCAGCTGGGTGCAGGGGAGTGAGACTAAATCAGGGCTGAATGCCTTAATGCCTTTAATCCATGCCACTAGCTGCAGTGTACCCTGCTAATCCAGGCTGGCCTGGGTGTCGAGTATGTGGAGGTCAACATGCAGAAGTGACTAAAGTCAATAGCCAAAGATCACCGAGTGCAAACCTCCCTCACACACAGATGTGCACTTTTCTGTAAGTTACATAAGCATGTGTAAGACAGGTCATAATTTCCACATTTTTTATGATGAATATGGATTTATTGCGAGTGCAAAGCTGGCAAACATTCATATGACCATTTTACTGTAAAATGTAATATGATAGAAGCATAAATGATATGCAGAGAAACAGACTAGAATGGATTTTATAGTTTCAATTTGAGTGATGCAATATTCTTCACAGCACTCTAATGGAAGTGGATACAGGCCCAGGCTGTCTACTTGTTAGACACCAGCAAATTGGGTCCACATTGGTCCAAGACAGTGATGTGGGAGTAAGGCCACATAAACCCAAACTGCATCATGGAACAGCATTACTCCAAGGCCATCATCCAGCATGGAATCTCATCCTGCCATCCACTATGGCAGCCTTAATCCCGATCCACCAGGGACTTACATTCAAGATGAATGATACCGATGATGGCATGTCCTGTCTGTCTGTCATGGAAACTTTTGGATAACCATGACATTTCTTTTCAGCCCTGACCTTTTTCATTCACACCACAAACTAACACTTTTATTCCTTCGAAGATGATCTGTGCCTTATGTAACTTGCGAAGGACTCATAGATTACATATATAATTATAAAATCTGCCAAATAGTAGACCCTTCAGGAGTAAGATGCAAGATGGGGCTCACACTATCAATTGATGCCAAGCCAAGCAAATTCTTTGCCATGTGGGTTAGGTCTAAATGTCATTCAGTCCACATGTGGAGTGATGAGATGTCTCTGCCTCCATCCAGTCACAAAGGTTTAGCACTTATCGAAAGCTTTCAGTCAGTCTACAAATGAGAAAAGCTCACTTTTCTGAAACTGAATTGATTTTATAGAAGAAGTACTATTTTTAAGGGGGTGTGGGTAAAATAAATGAATGAATGTGTGTAACAATTGTGATTAGTATAAAATATTACACTTAATCACTCAGTTGTTTCCATTTTACATTAAAACTAATCCCTTTCAGACCATAGGTCAGTGCCTCCAATATCCATGAAATGACTCTAAAGGGTCTGATCCCAAAATGAGAAACATCAAATGCTCCATGTACTTTCAAGGCCACATATTGTACAGGTTTTGTGCACCTCACTCATTATATGCAGACATAATTTGTATTAGAACATTCAAAATAACATGTATTGGCCAACTCATTTGGTTACAGGGACAGATTAGACCCAAAAGTAATCCCTTTCAAAGATCAGAGAGGGATTACTCAGTACTACTGATCACTTGTTGCTTTAGAGACTGCACACTTGCACACTTGTATTTTTCTATTCTTCTCATATTTTCTGTGTTTCGGGTACAGCCCTCACTCAAAAGTTTACCTTTAGATGTCCTCACCTTGTTCTGTGTGATGCAGTGGATGGCTCTGCTGTGGGCATCAGGCAGCGTTGAGACAACTGTACCTTTGTTCATATCAAACACTTGAATGGACCGATCTGAACCACACACCAGGACAATGTCTGAAGCAGCTGTTAAGAGGAGTTGTAATTCTTTTTTTTTTTCTTCATTTTTGAACACTAGCATTCCGAAGTGAAATGACTTTCCCTCATTCCTCATGGACCTTCAGTGCTATGTTGATAGCTGAATACATCAGTTTTCCTATTGTGTAGACAGCTGCTATCATTCCATGCTGTTACACAAAAGTATGAAGATTTTAAAGGTCAGTAGTGTTGTATTTTACAAAGAAGGTAATATTTTATACAGTATAAGCATAATTTGATGAATTAAACGTCTTGAGAAATTCCTCTTTTTTGCACAGTTTGATACACTGATACAGAAAAGCCATACTTTATATGTATGTTTATAAAATGTGTTTTATAATGGCACTACGTATATTTTTTAGTCATTCAGCAAAGGTTTTCCTGACAGGATCTCACTCCTCATACTAATGCAGCTCACTTCTGTGGGTTTACTGGAAGGTAAATGCATTGTAAACCCTAACAAGGGCTTGGAATGCAGACATTCCTAAAAAATTAAAGACACCTAAATGATTTTACAGGTAAAATCAGCAGTGCAAGCCTGCAGGCAGCACATGAAGACTTTATGATGCACAGACTGATTGCTGCGGTTGACATGGAAGCTGTCCAACCAGATGCTCTGAGTAAATAAGATAGGCTCACTTTGTCAGCTCAACTATACTACTTCCTGATGCTAGAACAATAACAACAAGAAAAAGGATACAAGAGAAGAAATCATTGATTGCAGACAAGGCGGTGATTTCTGTTGCTGTTGTTGTCGTGAAGCTTCTTGCCAATTTGACGATACTCCGTTGCTCATATCTAAGAAAAAGAATGGTTAGTTGCACAGTTAGTGTGCCTAAATGATTTGAAATGCCTCATTCTTCACCTGTCTAAGCAGCAAGAGAGAGGGACTGTAAAAAATAATTTCTCAATTACTGACTGATGGCAATGTATGTTTCCATTCACAAATTGAACAAATACGGTAACTAAAGGAAAAACATGAATAAGCAGTGTGCTTAAAGAGGGTATGGAGGCCCTTTATTGTAATTTTCCTTTCCTCCAGAACAAGGCCAGACAGCTTACAGTACACAGGCGTGCAGTTTGGGTGGTAATGAGTGTCAGCAGTGTCTGCGGTGGAAGCTAAATAAAGCCAGGCCCCCCCATCAAATCAGTCAGAAAGTGCGCCTAGGTAGCCGGTTACATAAGTTTTACAACAGATTATAATTGTCTTTGGGCTCTGCAGTAGTTGTTGTGTTTGTTATTGTTATTATGATAACTAACAGCTGATCAGGAGTTCAACAGATTCCAGTCTTCTTACATTGCAGAGAAGAGTAATATTTATACTATAATAACAATAACAAATAAGAAGTGTGAATCATAATTACCTTTTTATGTCATCATGTGTCATGTCCACATTATACAGGTACAACAACAGAGATGGTCCAGAGCCCAGAAGAATGAATTTGTCCAAGTAATAAAACTGGGCGCTTCTAATGGGTTTTGAGAACATACTTTTGCCCTAAAGCAGAAAAGAGAGGAACAAAGTCAGACAATAATCTCACAGCTAAATACTGAAATCAATAAGCAACGTTAATACACCTACTTTTTGTTTGGCCCCCTACATGTTAAATAATAATCTGCTTAGAGAAAATTTCATGGTAGACCAAATTGCTCAGTTCGAATATCCCCCTCATACTGTTTGGCTCTCCTTGTATTGTCAGAATCTATTAAGGTCAAAGACAGCTCAACAAATCATTTCTTTGTCTATGTTAACACATTTAAAGGTACTGGCTTTCAATGACAGATATTTTAAGACTTGTGTGGTTTGAGTCTTTGAATGCCACTGTGTTAGATCTGTGCTAAATCTATTCTACTAGTAATTCTGACCAATCCAAGTATAGCTCTTGTCCTTGAAATGACTTCCATTTGTCGCCAAGTTGTTTCACAAGAACACCAAACAGTCAAAGACTGTAGACCCAGCCAAGCTCAAAACAATCTCACTAAGTGAAGTAAAGCAGGGATGGTTAGCATCAGCTATGGGAAGACTCCACGTTTTAAGGACAGACCTTTTGTTTTCACTTGGCGCAGGAATGCAGACACACTTCTGACTGTCCTGTTAAATGTGATGCCCAGTGAGGAAAGGAGGGTCTGCATACTATCAGAGTTTTGGATGATCTAGGTCAAGCAGATCCCTCAAATTAATGACAAAGAACTCACCACAGAGCCAAGGAATGTACTAGTTCATCAGAATTATTAACCTGGCTTTAAGTTTGATGAAGCAATTCTTATTAGAGAAGGAAACGGTAAATTAATCATGTTTTATATCAACTTGTCAAAGGTTTATTACAGAGTATTTTTTTCTGTGGAAAATCTGCTATAAAATGTGTTGTGAGTTGCTGGTTAAAAACAAAACTGAACTTTTTTTTTATTATTCTACCTCTTATTTTTAGTACTAATAACATGATGCACTGCATTACCCTCAATGGACAAAAACAAGCCTAACTTTGCTCACAAAAAAACAACGATTTTCCAACAATCACAGCTTTCTTTGAAACTCAAAAGGACCTTGGAAAATGTGTATGGCGTGCTTCTGTAGTTATATTGTTTTACTTTCTTTACATACTACTACTTACTTCAGTTTGAGTTTTTAGACATTCAGAATGAAGACATTTTTGCAAGATGAGGTCACTTTTGCTGGTCCTTATTTAACTGTTTTTTATGGTTCAAATTTGGATTTGGAATAATGTGTGAGTGAAAGTTTCATGAATGCCTAAGGAAGGCAGGGCACTAGTGGTGATGGTTGGGATTGAGGTGACAAGAACAGCAAGTAATAAACAAAATAAAACAAAAGCACAAGTGTGTGTTATTAGACGGGGCAGTTACCACAACAATGGCGGGCTCTGGGTTGCAGTGGGTCCAGATTCGTAGTGACTGGTCCTCTGACGCACTTAACCACCACTGTCGGTTGAGGCTCCAGCTCACACTGCCCACTGGCTTGTCATGGCCTACATACAAAGACAGAAAATTGGAATTAAACTGGTAATTCCATGTGTGGCTATGACATTTACTTTTATGGTGCTGTTCAGAGAGCCTGGCAGACTGAAGACAAGAGGGTCATGGTGACCTACATGTCACCTCAAACTCTGTCCTGCTCTTTGCTGCTCCCTTGTGGACACTTGGATCCAGCTGCACCAAGTGCGACACAGATGCTTGACATACATTCATTTTATGCCTGTTAATGTTTACAACAGGGCCAATTCTCTGTGTAATATTTATATCTTTACCAAGTGTAGTGAGAGAAATCTGGGCCCAAATCTACAATAGTGGATCAATTACAAAATAAACAATAACAACCTGAAGAGGTAGAGCTAAATCCAAGCTGAGGGGACATCTCTAGAAAATATAAAGGTGCAACTTTATAAATTAATTGAATAATTCTCAGGAAGGGGTAAATATAAAGGTGATGTTAACAAGTTATGGATACACACATGTTCGTGTCACTCACCTATGCAGGCAGTTGGTTTGCCAGTGAGGCTGGACTTGTACAGTAACACTGAGCTGTCGCCAAGACCACACAGGATTTGTTTTCCATCACCTGGGAGGGACAAAGACACAGAAGGGTTTTATTAAGATTGATTTATTACTACCAAGCAGTTAAGTGTTTGGTCTAAAGGAGGAGCGTTCATCCTAAAATATAATTAGGAATCAGCGACAATGGAACTTTTTATTGTACTGCCAATATTATTATTATTGTATAATATAATGTCTGTGGAGTTGTCAATCATTATGTTAAGGCATTGTCTATTTATGCTGAGCTGGGTTTCTCATACATTATATCCCTGCACTGAGGGATGTAATCTGAAACTTCACCCCTAGATGCTACTAAATGTTACACACTAGTCCTTTACATATCATGGAATTTATGCCGTATGTTGCTGGCTTTGGAACTTTGAAAGTTTTCTTATCAAAATGAACTCACCTGAGTACTGAAGGCATGAGACTTGTTTACTGGAGACCCTCAGATCAATGCACATATTGGTTGGTGCATTACTGTCTGCTGGGTAATCTCTGTGGATTAAGCCACTAAATGACAATTTATGAATCATATAAAAATATAATTTCTCAACACGGTTTTTAGTGAGTGAAAGTGAGACTGCTTACATGCTTTTGTTTGCCTTTTTCTTAGAAGACGAAACCTTCTGTACATTTGTTTTAGGTGAGAACATGATCTTTCTGAAAAGTAAAAACACAAGAAAAAAACATTATTATTTATAAAATTATTTATTTCAAAAATTTTAAGATTGTTTCCTTTATTAGGGAACTGCATAAAAGTCTAGCACCATAAAAGGGCAACTTAGGGACATATTAGAGTTCTAGTCTACAATTAAAAATGTAGAAGAAGTAGAAAATCTAAAACATATTCTATCCTTTGAATTAGAACATTACATTTGGACAAATACCAGAAACATACTTCACTGACATACCTTGGGGCACTGGTGTATCCAGATGACTTCACCTTTGAGTGGAAAACCAGAGGCTGTTCCTTTACACCTCCTGTGTAAGAGGTGAGATGGTAAGACAGGTCTGATCTACAGTATGTAGGTCTAAAACAAGGATTAGTTATACTAAGGATTACAGAATGGATTAAGGGTCTCCGGTTTGTTACTTCTATAGGTTTTATACAACTGATCATTATAACAAACTGGGTTTCTAGGCTGATTCAAAGAGGAGGAATCAGGACTATTGGGTGACCACGCTGTGCGGGAAGCATTAAGTGCATCAGCCACAAACTGTGGGATGGTTCATTCTGCTCCCTGTTCGCTGTCAGTGCCTTTACTATATTACAATGAGCTCACTTTTTCCACAGCCATTAAAATGTGTAAGGCTTTCCAAAAACTGTTCTCCTGTCAAACACAGGCAAAGTAAAGTAAAAGTCACATAATCTCTGAGCAGCAATTTAGGACTAAGGTTCAGAAAAAAGGCTGACTTGATTTATAGCAGTGACTGCAGAGGGGGACACCAGTCTAATGAATAAATTAACCTGAAAAAGTGTCATTTTCTACAACTGGTTTCATACTCTTGTTTCATCCACACACTCACTGAACTAACATAACTATATGGATGCATGTCTCAGTCATCCAGGTCATTTTCATTCAGAAGGTTGAAGCAAGGCAGCTGGACTCCAAGCAGCTTTATCAGATCCAATTGATACTGAATAACTATATGGTCATTTTGGATATTTAATACGGTCGTAAAGATATATTTAAGTAACTTTATGTTTATTTAAATTGTTTGACCTTTGACCTTTTGTATAATATCATTTTATATGTCAAATTTGAACATGTTTGTGTTAAAATCTGACATAATTTCCACACGAAAGCTTCAACGTTCAGCAAAATGGTGTTACAGAATTTACAGATACTTCTGCTCAAAGTGACCTCTGACTGTCAGACCGCCAGACAGCCTAAAAACACAATGCCTCTAGACATGGTTTACAAAGGCATAAAAACAACTGCGATTTTACAGTGAAGATATCAGCAGAAGGACCACAATTCACTACTGTTGGCATAATTTTTAAAATATATCTTAAAATTGAAGTATGAGTTCACCCAACTGTGTAACAGGCCTTCAAAGCTCTTGTACAAAAAAATGTTGGCATATTCCCAAAACAATAATAGTACAGACTTATATGCCAGTGAAACAAAAGATAAACATCTGGCTCTCTTTTATAGCTTTCTCTTATCTGATAGATGGGTTCGTCTTTGTTCAGCAGTGCCTATATATTCTCTACATTACTCATTTTCTTTTTGCTGGATTCTAAATAGAAGTTTCTCCAGGTACATGTTGTTTTTCTATCTGTAAAGGCCCAGAGAAAAGTAGCTGTTTGTATCATCTTTCTTCCATCAGCGTGAACAAAAACCTAATAAACCTGCATGTTTTTAACCAACAACGACACAGAAAGCTTGCAAATGAAAGGTTTTGTGACATTGGTCAATATGTCAATCTGTTTGTGGCATCATTGCACATACTGTACTGTACTATGTTGTGTGTGAGGTGGTATACTGGAAGTAGCTTTTGATCCAGAACCAGATTATGTAGAAAAACTGAGCCAAATATCCAATTATGTGGCGACGCAATCCTTTGGCCTTGCTTAACGGCTCTATTGACCCCCTGCTGATATATAATGGTCATTTAGTTTTATAGGGCAGTAAAAATCACATAATTTACGCTGACTTTACACTAGACACTATTTGAAGCAAAGTGAGAGTTTCAGACAAATTTCCAAGTCGAGTCATATCTGCGTAAAATCACAGCAGTTTGCTGTGTGCGGCTTTTATAGCTCTAATTATGTAGGATTTTGCCTAGAGACAAAAAAAAATCATTCTAAATTGTTGCTTATTATCATAACTATTCAGTCTACTTTAAAATGTCAGGATGTTTACCATCTAATGCAACAGCTAAAACAGCAGAAGCTGTTAGAATAAAAGGTTTCTTAGCTGTCTGCTGTAATTAAGTCTGCACCTGTAGGACCAAAGATCCCAGTTGTTGTTACGTTGTTACAGATGTAGATTACTGAGATGTTAAGGACTGAGGGTTTTAGAAAATAAGATAATTCTTATTCTAAGTAAGAGAACAGTAGTTGGCACAACACAGACCTCCCTCTTAGGTCGCTCGAGCCACTTGAATCTATCATTTTAAACACGTCCTGTGGAAAAATACGATTTAAAATGAGCCTAGAGCATGTAGGTTTACTGGTCCTCACACTAAAACGACATAATCCAGGCAACAAAGCGCAAGACAAGGACTTGACAGCACAACACAAAAAGTACTGGTATCTAAATATCATCATCTCAATAAGCCAGTAGTCCTGGCTTACCTCAATTTTATGTTACATGGCGTCGTGACATGAGAACAGATGTCTAATCTGCACTCAACTCTTTCAGACTTGTGCCAGATTAAGAGTGAAGGAACATTTTTCTTTCCAGGAGGTTTATGGTGTGATTTGTATAGAATTCAGGAGATATCTTTAAGAATACAGCGATGCATGGTGGGTTAGTCTGTAAATGTTTGTGGTTTTTTGGTCTGACGATGCACCTCTAGACTCCCCAGAAGATCTCCTACATAGTTTGGCACTGGCAAATCCCGTCTCTCCAGCTGTGGGGAGTCCAGCTAATACTGGCTTTCTCAGCACTAACTCTCCGTAAGAGCAACATGTAAACCTCAGTATAATGTAGGTCTCCAGCAAAATAGTTTCAAGCTGCCAAGTTTTAATGATACACCACAGAATCACAAATAGGCTCACTTTACCTATGAATTCAGGAGTGCAAGAAGCAACCACGTAACTGGGCTGTGTTGAGGGGATTTATGTCTAAATGCTCTGTACTCTCACTGATGCAAATGTAAAGTACAAATTTATGGGGCAAATGGAAACTAAAGGCATTGCAATAATGAATGCCACAATGCAAATGATGGAATCTCTTCTATCCAATTTTTAAAAATAATAAGGATGTTCTCTGTTTCTCTTGTAATAGCCAAAGAGGCATTCTCTTCTGGCTAACCATTTAAGAGCACAGTCTGCAGCCAAGCAAAACAGACAACGTGCCAGTCATGGAGTGAACTATAAAAAGAGCCATACTTTTAAAACCTAGAGTCATCAAACAGCAGTCGCTTCTGTTTTTTTTTTATTATTTTATGTGCATGGGTATAAGTGAGTGGTGAGTGACTGTTGAGGCAACAACAGGGATTCTGACCTTTCTTTTTAGGATGGTTGGGTTCCTTCTTCTTTAACTCGGCATTCAGAGGAGATTCAAGCAGTGGAGGAGAACTGAAAACAAGGGAGGGGTTGAAATGGTGGGGAAAGGACTTACTGGAAATGAAGGAGCACAGAATTTTCCACTGTTACAGATTCTTAGCCCTTCTTATTCTCAGTACTAAGATATTGTTGACTCATGAAAAAACAGATGGCATTAATGGTTATAATAGAGCATGTTAATATGGAAATGTCAGAGTCAGAAGGAGTTACAGGCAGCTGGAAAAAAAACATGACTGGTGGTGAGGTCAGATGACCAGTATCTGAGAGAAAGTAGCACAAATGTATAACTGCATTGTTTTTGCATGTTGTTACAAGCTAACATGATTATGCTTTGGCTCATAAATTGCAAATTTGTTAAAGGAGAAAAACACATTAAGTTGATGAAATTAGAGCTTATTGGTGCTGCTGGGCTTTGCTAAATAATCATTTATGGAGGTACAGCTAATACCTAAATGAATTCCTTCCCCAAAGGACAATTTAAATTTTTGGCATTTATAAAACCATATTATTGTGAGGGTAATAAGCATGAGGATTACTCTAAGGATTAAGACTGGAATTACTGTTTTCACATCACTGTAGCCTGTTATCTAACACTGATTTGTTGCATAACAATTATAACATGTCGTAATTATAACTGAGGAAATGCTGGAGAAGTTAGCTTTGAAGGTTTTGTGAATATCCAGTTTAACACAAAGCAATGTCGTTCCCTAAACCGAACCAAGTAGTTTTGTTTTAATGCCAAAATCTAATGAACAACGCTGTGAAGAAAACTACACAGTGACTGAAAGCTGCAGTCTCCTGCGTGACAGGCCTTGGTTTTGTGTATTACCGACATGGTAGAATGAACCATCTGTGTTGCATTTGGAGCTAAAAGAGACATTCTGGGGAAAAGGTTATTTAACTGCAGGTTTACCTTGGGAAGACTGAAAAGCCTTCAGAGCAAGTCCTCCTCCTCACAAGGTCACACAGAGGCAACTCCAAAAGGACCACACATGGAGTAAACACCGAGCTCACTAAGGCCACCATCTTTGTGACAAAGAATATATAATGAATATTATTAAAACATGCTTTTACACTGTACTATAAATGTTTCCTTGACATTAGTTGGAGCAAAGAGAAAAGCCAGACAAGCATCCCTAATCTCATTGATCAAGACTATAATGGAACTACTCACAGTGGAAGCACATCCAGGAGGGACAGACCATGACCCAGCCGTGAAGATGTTAAGGTTTGGGTGATCTAAGAGAAAAAACATCATGGATTCGGTTGCATCAAATGTACAGGATAATATCACTATATACAGTACAACCAATGCCAAATGCTGTCCATAAAACCATGAAGTCATATTGTTTGCAATGTTAAGTGGCATTTAAAGGGTTAATTTTAATTGCTATATGCTACTAGGACATCAGAACATTGCATGATGATAACAGTGTAGCATGCAAATAAGTTTGTTACAGTGTCTCCCTATTAGAATCGCACAAGAGAAATCCTGTGTTTTACAGAAGAAAGGTGTTTACTGCATTAAGCCAAAGACCATTAAAACAGTGCCACACAAAAGTGAAATATTTCCTGGTAGCAAAATAGGAAAGCAAGATTTGTTCTCTCCTGGACTGGCAAATCCTTCAATACCTGAGGAAACGTTTACCTTGTGAAATGGTGTGTGACATTTTACTGCTGTATGCAGGAAGTCATGTCATTCTGCTACAGCTCGATATCAATCACTGTGCTTCTTTAAAAAAAAAAAAGAGCAGAAATCATACATCCAGCAGCTTACCTCTGAAATACAGTACTGTTAGGAGTTCTGAGGTAGCCACATCCACCACATACAGGCCATCAGAGCTTCCAATACAAAACCAGCTGTTGTCCCTGCAGGGGCCACACAGAAACATATGGAAAAAGTGTGTTAAGGCATTTCTCCTAAAAGCATTTTTTCAAAACGTTTAGGGAAAGACAACGAAACCACATACTAAAGAAAAACATACTGATGTGGTGGTAAAGCATGCACACTATCAGACTATACCTTTTTTTTCTTTGTCTCCATTGGCTGCCTACAGTCTAAACTTATGTAAACTGTACAGTATATAACTACTGCTACATCGAATAGAAAGAAGCTTTGCTTTTTTATTCACTTGTTTCTCAGGACTGCACCCTGAGGCTATGATATAATGAACAATTTATGTTCAAGTGTAAAAAGTACCAAGTTTCATGTTTTAGTGCATCATAATTTTCATGCTGTGCATGTGCTTCTGTACAGGATGAAGACAATAAAGTCATAATGTGTGGAATTTTAATGTGATTACTGCATCGTTGAGGTTCTTCTGTAGGAAAACCCTTAAGGATTGTGAGAAAGGAGGAATATATATTCTATCTTGTATGAAACAGGGCCCTTTTTGAATATTAAACCAGGATTTCAGTTTGTTCTCCAAAGTCTTTTATGGTCAGTAGCAACAGGAGGAAGCTGAGGCAGGCAGGTGACTCCGGCTACTTCCTGCAGCTCCTCTTGACAATCCCCACATACTCCCTGGCCTGCTGGTAGACATAATTCCTCTACTGAGACCTGCATGATACCTTAAGGCAGCTGCCTATGACTTGAAAAACCTCTCAAAAGCAGGCCAGGAGGGAACCACCAGGTACCTGATTCACCAAACTCCTGACCTGAGGTTGAAAAGTAAAAGCAAGCCTGTCTTGCCTGCTGAAAAACCAATTTCAGCCAGTTGTATTCACATCCTCGTCCTTTCCGGCAGTTGTACAGCAACTCCATCACTGCTCAAGCTGCACCCAACATACGGTCCATGCTACAGTCCCTTTTCTGCAGTCCTTGTCATGGCAGACTTGTATTTATTAATTCTCAGGGCTACGTTGTCTTAAGAAATGCTGCTGGAAGGGTCACTAAGTGCTTGAAACTAGGGTAGTGTTAGAGCACCCTCTAGATCCAGTCATGCTTATCACTGTATGGGCAATACAGAGGGAACATGTGGGCCATCTAGCTACATTTCAAATTTTTCAAGACCTTTGGATAAACAGCAGTTAAACGGTGGTTGCAGACAGAAGACGTTTCTCAGAAGATGAAGTGAATTTGACTATACATTTCTGTTTGAGTACGGAGTGTAGGTGTAGACACTGCACTGAGATCACATACTTTCCTAAACTAAGACTAAGGGAATCAAGTCCATTTCATTCGTGCGGTCCAAAAACTACAAAGAGTGTTACATCTGTGGTTTTCAAGTGCCTGCTTCCTGCCATAGCATCAAATGTTCAAACAGTCTGAAGCAGTTTATGCCATGAGACCTCAGTTTCCTGTGATGTGTGAAGTTTCCTGTGATGTTTTCTGTGAATGTGTGGACACGTGCAGGAATTAGTCCATAAAGAGTGGCATTTAATTCAGGATCTTTTTCCACGCTCACGTGACAGAATGACATCTAGAGTATAAAGCATTAATGACAGAAGTTATTTCTCGTTTTTTTGTGTGTTGAGACAAATCAGTTGCTTTTGTAATATATTTCTGGATCGCATACAATTTGTATGATATATAATGTATAATGATGTAAAATAATAAGCCTCATTAATCCTTGAGAGTGAATGAATCTGGTCCACTATGCTGACACCATGAAGTCCAACTCAGACTTTGTGATTTTGACCACTGATTAACGTAATAATTAATGTGATAAATATAATGTCACCTACCCCCATCTATCCATCTTCTCCAACAGTTTACCTATCAAAAAGCTCCCCTATTGAAATTTAGTTATCACTTCTGCAACTACTCCTCCTCCTACAACTGTGTTAACTTACTTTTGTCGGTCAGAATTCGTTTGTGAAAATGAGCCACAAAAAGCCATATTGAGGACAGGCTTGGAAGTCTCTCCTTCTGCATGTGATTGATCAGCAGCATCTGGAAGAAAATACCCAAAATGATCTGCAAAGACAATATATGAAAGTAAAAGTTCACAACAGAAAATAAATATTGATGAGTCGTTGCTTTAGCCTTCCTCTGTAAAAAGTATTAGGTGTAAGTTTCTATCCTAACCTGGAAAAGTGCTGGGTAGTTGGATGACAACACGCAGCTGCAAGTCTTAAAGGTAGGGTAGAGGATTTCATTCTGATGCACTTTTTGTTAAATTAGTGTAACTTCTCTTTACAATCTGATAGCAACCAATTAGTTTGGCAGTTTTGCTTTAAAACAAAGAATATTAATCTTCTGTGGAAGCTATAAAACGCTAAAATCATCAGCCAATCCTACGAGGCACACCTGCGCGTATAGTTGGCTGGTTGGCTGCTCTCTTCCTGCTATGTGCGCACCAGAGAGGTACGTGCATGATGGCCGAAGTCACAGACTGGTTGGGAGGCGTGGCTTCGGGGTGAGCTCCGAGAGAAAGGGGCGTGTGTTTACTTTTGGCTGACTCTCACTGAGTTTTCAAAATCTCCTACCCTACCTTTAAAATGATTACAGAGTAATTATTACCTGACTTTATGGTGGCTTAAATTCTTGGACAGTCAAAATAACTGAGGTCACGTCTGCAGGTCAATACCATGATTATTTTGACACGCTGACTGCTGAGTTGTGACATTACCTGCAGACTTTTGGCGCAGGTGATGTGTTTTTTCCATTGCCTGAAGGTCCATTTTGGTCACCAGTTGACACTTGTGGTCATCTTTCAAAGAAAAGCACCACACCTAAAACAAATCAGTCATTTTACCGTTTGTGGACATTCAGTCTCATACTGATTATAAATGTGTGACAGTCACTGACCTGTCCATCCTTTGAGCCTGTGATAAGGTGATTGTCCTTCTCTGAGAAGCACACACTGAGCAACGGAGAGGCTGAAACATTGAAGAATTAGTATTCATTTTTAGGGCCTTGACTCTACAGCACTAACTATTTAAAACATGATATTTGAATAGCAAATTTAAAAGACTAATACCTGAGAGCACAAATGACTGGTAGACAACTACTTCAGCTTTTAAATCCCAAACCTAAAAAAAAGGAAACAAAATACAAAATCTTCACCATGGTACTTCAAAAGGAAGGATATCAAGCCGGTACCTTAAAGGTGCGGTCCTCCGATGTGGTGACCAGAAGGTCTTTATTCCAGGAGCAGAACTCTGCTGATGTTAAAGGTCCGAGGTGGCCAGTCAGGGTAGAGATCACTTCCTGCCTCTGATGAGGAAAGTGACAGTTAATTACACATTACACAACAATATTACACATATTCATGTACACATGTTTTGGCAGGGAATAAATAAAAACACAATACATATGTTTCTTCACATCATCTTGTACCTTTGAGCTGAGGACATAAATCGTTGCTCCTGAACATGCAGCCACTCGCTCATCAGAGTAACAGAAGGTAAGATGGACGACTTCACCCAGTAAGGTCCCGATAACCTTCCCAGCAGCAACTTTACCTGAAAAGAAATGAATGTCTCTGATTCTACTTAAAGCAAAATACAAGCATGAAACTTGTAACCCATCTTGGAAATAGCTGACTCTCCTCACACTGAACAGTTTCTTTTACCTTCTTGTGTTCTCTTCTGGCATAGTTCAACATCCCACACGATGATATAATCAGGAGACGCTGAGCAGAGTGTAACAGGTCTGCTTCTCTTTCCAAATGTCATAGCACTAATTTCACGATGGTGACCGGTCAGCACCAGGGGCTGTGAACAAACAAGTACAAAAATACACAATACACACTGTCCTCACCTCGTATATAATTTTCAACATAATATCAAAGCTCTAAGCTCAAGGCCATAAGGATTCTATTACTATTTTAATAAACTGTACTGAATAGTCTATAACATGATGTACACACAATTCATGTTCATATCATCTATAGTGGCACCTGTGTCTTACTGAAACATGGAGACAGCATAGCCTGCTAAACACACACACACACAAATAGCACATGAACAAACCTCTTGCTGTACGTCGTCATTATTGTAAATGAGGATTTTGCTGCCATGTATAGGTAAACCACAATGAGACCGACAACATGCGAGCTGCTTGTTTGACAGAACTCTGTCGGGAGTAACCGTGAGTTTTTCAATCATCGTGTCTCTTCTTCTAGTCCACCAGCGATAGTTAATAGCTCCACTCGAACATAGGTGAGAAGCCACTTTAACACACTTTCAGATCAAATAAGTTGCGCTCCTAACAGAGAGGCCTGGGGGAAGCTTGTTGCTAGGACACCACACAAACTTCCGGTGTTGTGCCCGAGTTCCGAGGGGTGTGGTTGGGGCGGGATTGGCAGGTCTGTCCTCGAATCCCTGACGGGCTGTATATGGCTGAAGCTGAGACGCACCCATTGACAGTAAAAACTATGGACAGAGCCTCCGTGACGTCACCCGTTTGTTTCTGAAGAGCCGTTTTGAGTCTCAGTGGGAGGTTCCGGGACGTGATGACCGCCGCCATGTTGGCAGCGTCACGTCAACTAAAACTCCGAATATGGACAAAGAGGGGGGGCACGAGCGGGGTTTAGGGGGGCGGGCGATCGTGGAAGCAGGAAACTCACGCTGTGATACGTCAACTGTCTGTCACTCAAGCGGCAACGCCCATAATTAGGCGTAATTTTAAGTCCGAATACAATTGAAACGAGTGAGTTGTAAAAAAATTCACCGCCCCTACAATTGACACTAGAAGAGAACCTATCATCTGAGACCACAGCGATTTTTTGTACCAGGCCGTAAACATGTTCTTTTCTGCTGTGAAATCGGCCATTTTAACATGGGAGTCTATGGGAAATTACTCGCTTTTGGAGCCAACCCCCAGCTGTTGCAGCGTGAATTACAAGTGTTGACACTTCCGCATGGGCTTCCACTTTGAGGCCCGAAGGTTGCCGCTTGGACGCACCGCTGCGCTGGAGATGCATGAATGTTGTTTTGAAGTTATAAATAAGTTATTTCCTCGTTGTTTGTTTCCCTTCAGTGATGTTTTACTCATGGCGAAACATCTTCAGAAAGAAATCCATGAGTCCAGTTGCCTTGATGTAAACTCTTGGACATAACATAACCTGGATGAATGAGACCATCCACAGACATACTCATATGTAATTAAGTTTTGCTTGCCTGCCCCCTTGTGGCTATATTGAAGAGCAGCTGGGATTCAACTAAATTCAAAAATGTACTATCATCATAACAACGTGAGACCATTGGGGGTGTTTTTTGGTATTCATGGCCTTCATTACAGTGTGCCATTCTTAACTACATATGTCATCAGTGTTACTAATGTGCTCCTGATCATACACACAAATTCTTTTTTTTTTGTTCTCCAGGTATTTATACTTTTTTCACACCATGTCCACAGCATGTATTCCCATAACAAGCTTTGATCATTTCTGTGTATAGGCTAGATGTAGAACTTCTGTATTTTAATTGTTCTTTCTCACTTTTTGTGTTATTTTCACCCCAACAAAAACATGTTGGGATTTTGCAAGAGTAGCGTACACTACTGTAAATATTATTATCATTACATCATCATTACATTCTGTTAGTCTACATAGAATATTGATGTGAATGCAGTCAGCTGTAACACTCTTGACATTGTTTTATTGAATGTTTTATACCGTCCTTTGTAGTAAGCAGGGGGTGATTGGTGATTGCTGCATTCAATCACTGAACTCATACTCATACTCATAAAAAATCCTAAGCATAGTCCGACAGATGTCTGAGGAGGCTCCGGTCCTTTAACATCTGTCGGACCATGCTTAGGATTTTTTTATGAGTATGAGTATGGTGGTTGCCAGTGCCATTTTGTTTGCTGTTGTGTGCTGGGGCAGCAGACCGAAAGCACTGGACACAAACAAACTGATCAGAAGGGCTGGTGATGTTGTGGGGGTGGAGCTGGACTCCCTGACAGCAGTGTCAGACAGAAGGATGCTGTCTAAGCTGCAGGGGATCCTGGAGAACAGCTTCCATCCTCTCCACCACATGCTGCTGAGGTGCAGGAGTACTTTCAGTGCCAGACTGATCCCTCCTAAAAGCACCACTGAGCGCCACAGGAGGTCATTCCTTCCTGTGGCCATCAAACTGTACAACTCCTCCCTCTGAGATCAGACAATCTGATCTAACACACTGTCTTGTTAATTATATCCATATTGGATTTATTGTGGACAATATAAGATTTTACTGCACACAGTATTAGTTGTATTATATGACTACCAGTTTTCACTTGCCTGGATTTAACTTGAATGTTTATTAATATTTAGAATTTTACTATTTTACCTTATTTTATATTTCTAACCTGTTTTTTGAGTATACATAGAGCACCTGGAATCCCCCTGGGATCAATAAAGTATTTCTGATTCTAATTCTGAAATTGCAATTCAATGTGTAAGTAATCCAATTATTCAGAATACGTTACTCAGATTGATTAATGTAATGGAATACATTACAAATGACATTTTAGGACATGCAATCTGTATTCTGTAACTGAATACGTTTTAAAAAAATATCCTTTCCAACACTGCCAGTGAGATGCCGCTGGATCTGAAGTGAATGTCTGCCTATTAACCAGCATAAAGCTTTGTGAGTAAACCTCGGCATTGTAAACATTATTGAGCCACAGTTGCGCTTCCCGGTTCAACCACAAGAGGGCGGTCACTGTTCACTTGTGTGCAGTCCTCATTAGGAACATGTTACTAGTCATTAGTTTTCACTTATTAGCCATACAAAACCATAGACGTGTGCAGTCATGTTAACGGCAAATTACACTGACTACACATAATATATTAATTAATTCATTCATGTCCAGTTATTGTAGCTTATTTTTAACAAATTATTATTGGTTTTGATTAGTTACCAGCAACTAACTATATTTGCCAAAAATACTTATGAAACGCCTTACGAAAGGGATAATTAAGGAATGTTTTGTAAAAAAAAAAAATCAACAATGAATGCATATTTATTATAATTTTTTGCCATTTTGTCTGAAATGAAGAGCCTGTTTCTGCCGGAGAGCAGACTTTAGAGAACAAGCGGTCTAAAGCGGATTTGGAGTCATCCTTCTTGGTAAAGGTTTATAAAAAGCATGAATGGCATCAACAGAGAAAGGGGTTCTGGGATGTGTAGTCCTCTCAGTAGCCGGCGGATGTGACGTATGCACTGTGTAGCTAGGTGTCGTCTGCAGTCTGCTTTGCCGTAGTTGGATGAATCAGTCGACGTTGACAGTCCTTGGGATATGACAGTGCTTTTGTAGTACAGAGCTAACTTTAGCTAGATCATTAGCCGGTTGTCAGTTTTTAGGATTCGCCGAAAGAGAGGAATTCGAGTGCCAAGGTGTTTTTTGGACAGAGTCGTGTTTTCGTCAGCCTTAATTTCTTCATAATATGACGTTCATAACGTTAATGTTTTCTGGTAAATGAAGCTAGTTTAACTTAAGCTAGATGGCTAGCTAGCGTGTCATCAACTTGTGAATCTCTTTAACTTAGTCTCTGTGTGGGCCATAACAACCTCTCTGTTCATCAGGGAGGGAGCTAATAGCTGGGGAATTGCTAGCCGTTTTTTAGCCAGGTAGCATAACAACGTGCTCTGGGACCGAACGAACTTACAGCATTGCTAGCATACTGAAGCTAGCCGGTTGGAATTTGTAATATGAAAAAGGCACAGTCGGACACACTGGGTTTTGTTCCTCAAAAAGACATTGTATACAACAAACTTCTGCCGTACGCGGATAGGCTAGATGAGGAATCCAAAGATATTTTGAGTAAAATAAAAGGAAACTTGTGTCGAGCTGTTCAGCTTAGAGAGATATGGCCCGGTGTCCTGTTCTGGACAAGGAAACTTTCCACGTAAGTATCACTAATCTTTTAAGTTTCATAACAGTTGTTGCTTAGTCATTTTATAATCTCAACGTCGCGCTTCATGGAGTAATGTCAAAGAACGCTATGTGTAACTTTTGGTCTGTACGCAATGCATTTGGCTGGAGATCACTGTTGGTCTGACGAATAGTTTGTTTTTGTTGCATATGGGTTTCATAATCGGAGCTGTCAAACACACCACCTGGCCCAGGCAGTGCAGCACGGTAGTCGGACATTGTCATTACTGAAGTACCTGTGTTCCGCAATTGCCGTTTTCCTCTTTGAAACAACCAATCAGCTGACAACTCATAAAATAAAACATTTTACTTAATGCAGTTTATGCGTTTACTGCAAGCGGTCGCTGTTTTCTTCTTGAGTTTATAATCAACATAATGCTTACTGAGAACATTACTCCACAGTTCCAACAGTTTCGGTGGTTAAGTATGTTGTTATATTTTTCATTATACAGTAATAGGTCAGCTCTTTAACGTTCCTATGCTCAGTGAAATTGATCCCCCTCTGCATTTATTTTTAAGTTATTTCATAATTTCACTGTGAATTACATACAGTGTGTTTTCATTTGGTTGTATTTTGTTGCTGGGCTGTCTTTAATCCGTTTCAGTCCTCAATGCTGGCGCTATGCTCTGTCCAAGAATGACTCACTGCCGGCTCAGAGAGATGGAAAGTTTACTGAAGGGTTGACCCAGATTCTGTTTACTGGTGTTTTGGCATTTAACAGCAATAAACATAAACATTCTGGACCCTTTTTTATTAAGGTACATGAGACTGTATGGACGGAAATTCAGCAAAGAAGACCATGTGCTGTTCATCAAGTTGCTCTACGAGCTAGTGACGATCTCCAAACTGGAGATCAGCATGATGCAGGGCCTTGCTCGGCTTCTTATCAACCTCCTCAAGTAAGCATGGGCCCCAATTTCATAATACCAATGCTGGAATCTTTGTGCTAATGAGCTTTTATCTGTGTGTTTATTCTCATTATTGGCATGTCTTATACATCTAACAGGAAAAGAGAACTGCTAACAAGACAAGACCTTGAGTTGCCTTGGAGACCACTGTATGAGCTGTATGACAGGATTCTTTTCTCCAAGACCGAGCATCTAGGCCTCAACTGGTTTCCCAAGTATGCCTGTGTTCTTTTGTGATGTTATTTTTTTAAGCATGCTTTATATCAGAAATAAGATATTCCTATTGACACATTCAACACACTATTCATTAATTTGAAATTGTGCTCATGTTTGATGCAGAATAACTTTAGATAAAGCACACCAGGCAATATTTAAGAATTTTATAGTACGTCCCCTCTGCTCTTCAGATTGTTGAATTGAACGGACAGGCTGCTCCCAGTCAGATAGTGGTTTCTGTGCATCATCTTGTATTTCTCAGTCTACCGATTTTTCCTTTGTTGTTATTTTTTATGTGCACAACCAAATGCAACACCAGCTGATACCCCGGAAGGCATGTTATTTCCATACCTAATTGGCATCTGGTTGTATAAAATGACAATATTATATTCAACTTTTTAGAGTAGAATCCATTACCCAGCACTACCCAGCAAAGAAGGCACCCAGAAGCCTTCTTTAGAAAACCGTTACTACTGCAGCCTTCCAGATGCCATCACACTCGCTTGCTATTATTCACATCTAATATTATTTTTACAGCAAGTCGTACACCTCAGATTGGTGTACAGTAAAATACGTTTATGTTTGCGACATTTTTTTTAATTACTAAACAAGGCTGTGCATGGTTTACTTAATTTTCAGCTTAGGTATACAAATTTTCTGATTTGTATACACAGTCATCTAGTCATTGTAGATAGACATAATTACATAGAAAGGTAAATAGGTTCATCAACCAGCTTGCTAGATGTTTTGGTAGTCTCAATAAAGTGTTAGCTTTATTTGTGATAGAACGAGTGGAACTTGTTGTACACCTCATATCCTTCATAACGATAGTTTTCACAAGTGACAGTGTCCACTATGATCTTTGCATTTAGCATGATTTTGGAGGGAAGGCCAAATGTTGGTTTATTCCATGCAAGACCCTTTGAAATTCCCTCTGAAGATCTTAGCAAGCAGTGCGAGGTGCTCTTTTATGGTGCTATGGGAACATTGTATGTTTATCACAATCTGCCTTGCTAGCCAATCACGATAACACTGAAGTGGATAAAAGCAAACAGCTTTGGCTGATTGCTAGGCAACTTATTTAAAAAATACAAAACTAAGCTTCACAAAATATCATATTTATATTACATAAACTATTGTAATAAGCTGATGCATAGCATGTTCAATATTTGGAGTGATTGGCACTTGTCATGTGCTGAATGTGTTCTTTATGCCTTTGTCTCCCTTTACATTCAGTGCTCCACGGCCTCGTTCATCCTCTAAACTCATAATGCTAAAATTGGTTCAGAGGTGGTAAGGAATTCTTTTTGTGTTTTTACTCTGAATTCATCCTTTGGGGCACTTACTTGTTTTTTAAGTACATTGCATGTGAAAACAAAACTGACAAAACACCCCATGTGCAGCTTCACACAGAAAAAGGATCAAGACTCAATCAATGTTAACATTTCACTCATACTGGAGACTGTCGCACTGCAGCTAATAGAGTTTTTTATCATTTCACTGTTCCCCATATCAACCATGAAAAGAAAAACAGTTCAGGCTTCTTTAATATTTTTTTTTCCAAATTTCTCATCTTTCCTGTTTCCTGTTTCCCAGTTTTGTAATAAAATGTATATATTTAAATAAAAAAATATTATAACGTTATATTACTAATACAGGTATCATAGATTTTCAACAGTTATCCAGGTTTTTGTTGTTACATATCTGCCCTGACTTTGTAAACAGCATTTTAGTTAGGGGACCAGGTTCTTGTCACGTTTCCTTCCCTCCCTGGAATGTGTTGGGATGAACGTGAGGGATCACTTTAACTCGGCTACAAAGGTCAACTAGTATATTCTAGGGGTTCCTTCGTCTGCAGAGTCTGAGCAGTTTGTAACAAGACACTCAGTTTGACTCATTTGTGTTGTTGGATCTGCATGTCTTTGACCCTGGTGTTTGGCCTGTGTGTTTGTGGGCTTGTAGTGTTAAAGAGAGATGCAGTTTGGCTTGCAGATTGTCAACCATATTTCAGCTATTGTCTGAGTAATAATCATGGAGTGTGCTGGCTACATGAAGACTTCAAGTGGTGTGGAGATACATAACCAATTGTTGAGTGAGATTGGCAGAGCATTTCCAACCAGGCATGGCTTATGCTTGCATGTGATCAGATAGGTGGGATTGTGGGAAGGGAGCGCCAAAGCTGTGGATATATCGGTCCCAGGCTTTCAGCACTGTTATGTGACCCAGGTACTATATGTGAAGGTAATCATGTCAGGAGTTTGCAATGCATAGTACACTTTATAATCAGGAGCAAATCCAAAACCACCTCATACAAACATCATACTGTAACAGTGAAATTGTTGACAGGATTATACTATAAATAAATACAATCAATAAATCTGTGTCTTAGCCTGAAACCATTAATGAAGGTTAACCAATATGGGCAATAGCTTAGTGTTTAGTGTTTCATTTTCATACACGTCAGTAAGTACACTAATCAAAGAAAGTTACTGTGTGCATCCAACTGATGTCAAATTACATTGGTATTTGAAAGGTTCTGTGACCAAAATAAACATCATTGTTTTACTGACTGGTTAATAATATTATGTCTTTCTTCCTTTTTTTGTAGCTCAGTGGAAAACGTGTTGAAAACACTTGTGAAAAGCTGCAGACCGTAAGTATACATAATATCTATGATGAGTCTCATTTTTGTTCTTTGTTGCTGGTGCAAGATTTTAATACAGTTTTAGTAGTTATTCATTTTTGTGAGTTGATAGGTGATGGTGTGTTAGGTAAAGACTACAGATACATCAGAAATGACACTTATGTAAAGCAGAGGTAATAAATCTCACCTTTACATTACTGTCAGCTGTAGAGCTGTAAAAAAAACTGTTTAATTGTTGCACATGGGTAATGAAGTCCTGTGTTTGGCCTCAGTAAAATGCTATATCATCAAACTGATTGCATTTAACGTAGTTGTGTTCATGCAGGCACTAGGACTTGTCCCTCAGTTTGCAGTTAGATAGATAATCCTATTATCTCATCTAATTCTGTCTTGTGTGAGAGTTTCCTGTTACGGTGAGAAGGGAAAGTGATTTGTGGTCAGCTGTTGAGTGTAGTTCAGAGGTGAAGCAGAGAGAAGCAACTTCGGTTGGAAGTCAAATAACAGTTTTTTTTTCAAGGTCTCCAGCGGGAATCCCTTAGGATTCTAGGTGACCTAAAATAACCTGCAGTGTTTACACAAGCACATAATGGACCATGATCCCTTGTGGGCCTATGATCCCAGTGGAACCACAGGATTTACCCAGCTAAAAATGTGCTAGGTGTATGACTTGTAATCTCCCATCTGTGGGACTTTAACTACAACATTGACATTTCAGTACCTGCTGCTTCATGTGTATGTTTGGATGTGGGCAAAAGCATAGAACAGACAGTCATTAATCAACTCACACTTAGGGTTAGGGTTAGGGTTAGTAAGTTATGGTTATCAGCCTCTGGCAGGTTTGGCCAGGTGTGTGAGGAAGTGATCTGTAAGTGACCTAAGAGGCTTGTCCATCTTTCTTAAAATCTCTAAGCTGCTTGGCTGTATGCTCCAGTGTCCTTCTGTAGTCATTCATAAGCATGTAAATGAAAACATTGTCAAAACCTGCCATTTGTTTGCTTTTACAAAAAAACATGATTTTCTTTCTGTCCATGCAGATACTTTTCAGAGTCTTCTACTCAGGAGATGCTGGATGAGTGGAGGCCTCTCCTTTGTCCCTTTGATGTCACCATGCAAAGAGCAATCAGCTACTTTGAGCTCTTTCTGCCCACAACGCTGCCTCCAGAGCTCCATCACAAGGGGTTTAAGTAAGAAATATCTCATCCTCTCTCCTACGTATGAATGATATCACTGTTGTGTAAAGACAGTTTATCAATACTTACCCTTGAGAAACAATAAAGTGTAGCTGTACCTCTGGAGTAAAGAATAGCATTGTATGGCATGCTATCTATGGAGGTAGAGGGTTCTGATACAGACATCATGGCTGGCAGGCATAATGGAATAAGTGCTTGTGTAAATATGTGGGGTGAGGGGGTGGGTCTCTTTTTTTAATGTCTCCCACAGTGAGACATTGAAACAAGTGCTATAAAAGAGAATGAGTGGCTGTTTGAGACATGAAATAAAATTGTTTAGTTTTAAAAAAAAATGTTCATTTTCTGCAGTGATTTAGAGGATTTTACTGCTTACGGCCAGTTTTTCCCCAGCCATAACTTTCACTGAAGCTTTCCTGTAGCCTTCTATAGTTTCCCTGGTGCCTGTTGGTTGAATCTCATGTGTGTTACATTCTTGGTAAGGTTGTCTTTTGCGTCTTAACCATGTTGTTTGTCTTACAGATTGTGGTTTGATGAGCTGATGAGCTTGTGGGCATCTGTACAGAACCTTCCGAGTTGGGAAGTTGTGAGTATATACATATGTTAAAAATACTCAAAATTTATAGCAGTCAGTATTTCTGTCTTCCCTGTGTAACATGTTTTCTTTGTCTTTGCAGAACCTGGTCAATCTTTTTGCTCGCTTGGCCAATGACAACATTGGCTACATCGACTGGGACCCTTATATTCCTCAGGTCTGTTTCCCTACAGTTTGGTGCTAGTTCGTTTTGAAGATTAGGGCACATGCTGTTCAGGGTTCATCTTTCATGACCATTGCTGCTTGACAGAGAAACAAACTATCAAGTATCATAGTTGAGTTTGTTGTCTATCACAGAGGGAAAGTGACATGTTTTTGAACCATGTTAGTTTCCACTGAGTGACACCTATATGTTTCACTGATAAACATGCATTCATCATAAGCTTTTCATAATTTCTGCAACCATGCAAACATGTCCACTACAAAATAATCAGCTAAAGAAAATCAGATCCTAATTGTTTTGCTTTTTCACAGATTTTCACAAGAATTTTGAGGAGTTTGAATCTCCCTGTGGGGACCAGTCAGATGATTGTACCGCGAAACATCACCAACGCCTATGACATCAGCCATGTGGTGCTTTGGGTGTCATCACTCTTGGTTAGTTTTATAATCACAAAGAGTATTTTTATGTACACTTAGAATTGATTGCCTAATTGACCTTGACACTGTTCTGATTACAGGGAGGACCTAGCAAGCAAGCTCAAGCACAGCTCAGTGGCCTTTTTAACAGTATTACATCCTTTTTCCACCCATCAAACCACGGTCGCTGGCTGGTGAGTCACCTTTGACATCCGTGGAGGATTTCCTTAAAACCCTTCTTAGAGCACCTAGTTTCATATCATTATCATTTTCCCATGACAAGTCATGATGATTTGATTTTTCCTTTCCACCAAGTTTAAACACAACACAACTTGTTCCAAGTATAATTCCAGTGTGATGTTAGCCCAGCATATGCTGGCATATAGCATCAATATTTACAATGACAGAGGGCATAGTCACTCAACGTCATATTCTAGGAAGCTTTCTGAATCTTGTTGGCCTGTCTAGGTTTACATTAGTATCTAGTTCAGAAATAACAGCAAGCCATGTGAGTGAGATAGTTGCAATGCTATTAAAGGTTACTGGCACCAGGACTACATACCTTTCTGTTTTGAGGATCTCTTACTCTACTAACTTTGAAGCAGCACAGACGGCAAGATTTCCTCATACCTTTATTTTTGGTAGAGGGGTTGTGTGTATATGAGTGTGTTGCTCTGTTAGGGTTGTGTTAGGTTCAGTTTTCTTACATGTAAACAGTGTTTTGCAATCAGGGCCTGTTACGATCTAGCATTCGTATGAGTCTTGGGTAGTAGATAGACTAAAGTAGATATCACTTAACTTGGCCTAATTATGAACCACATATGCCTCAATTTACCACTTGTGGTTGGACTTCACTTATTCACTCTATGAAATAAGCATAATTAGCACTTTTTTTTCATATCGTCCAGACAAAAAGCACATGAGTATTATATTATAGTATTTTATATATATATATATATATATATATATATATATATAAATATACACTGTGTTAAAATAATTAATTGTGACTGTGAGACAGCTCACCTGTGTGAACTGAAAAATTAGCTGTCTCACAGTCACAATTAATTATTTTAACACAGTGTATGTCAGCCAACTATAAACTCTATAACAGCTGTTGGGATATTTTTATTTTAATAAAAAAAAAACAGGCTCAAGAGAAACGTGCTGAATAAATGTACTGACCTCCTATTGTGTGTAACCATCAGTGAGCTTCTGCCCACCCATTCACCCAGGTGTAACAAGTGTAACAAAACAAGTGTTAATTCATAAATTCAACTGTTTTTGCTAAAGTGACCTAATTTACAAAGACACAAAACCAGTAGGCAAAAACTGTGTTCACAGTGTAGATGTGTGTCTGAATCTCCCTCATGTCTTTAGATGCTCCATCATTACAACAGCCTCTCCTCACCTCTCCATTTGTACATTGAGGCAAACTGTCCATTTCTGTGTCACCACTTTGTTATAAATCTGCCTTTGTGTCCCTTTGTCCTCGTGTCCAGATGAAGCTCATGAAGCTGCTCCAGCGTCTTCCAGCCAGTGTGGTTCGGCGACTGCACCGAGAACGTTACAGAAAGCCCACATGGCTAACACCCATCCCAGACAGTCACAAGCTGACAGAGGAGGATATCACAGACTTTGTGGAGAGTATGATGCAGCCGGTTCTACTGGCAATGTTCAGCAAGACGGGCAGTCTGGATGCAGCCCAAGCCCTGCAGAACCTAGCTCTGATGAGGCCTGAGTTTGTCATTCCCCCTGTGTTGGAAAAGTAAGTTTAAACTTAAATAGAGTTTAGAATCTTAGGGTTGTCACAGTATTTGCGCAGGTTTTGCTTATTAATCTGGATCATGGAGTTTTCTGCTTTAGAAGAAAGAAAGAGTCTCATTTTGAAATGACAACAAAGGGCTTATTGTTCTCATTCTCTGCCGTAGAACCTACCCTGCTCTGGAGACTCTAACAGAGCCCCACCAGCTAACAGCCACTCTGAGCTGCATGATTGGTGTGGCACGGAGCCTAGTGTCAGGTGGGCACCGCTTCCCTGAGGGGCCTACTCACATGCTACCCCTGCTTATGAGAGCTCTGCCAGGTGTTGACCCGAATGACTTCAGCAAGTGCATGGTGAGTGCCACTGTCATTCATGGTTATCTTCTGGCTGGACTACTGTAGTTAGCCTACTGTGGCTTTTTCAGGTCTTACTTAAGAGTTGTTCCTGTTCCTACAGATCACATTCCAATTTATTGCTACGTTTGTGACTCTTGTGCCTTTGGTGGACTGTTCGTCTGCCCTACATGAAAGAAATGACTTGACAGAGGTAAATTCCTCTTATCGCTCCCTCATCGTTGACCAAATTTTTTGCATGGAGCAATGCATAGAAAATTTTCATATCTTTTGTACCACTTTCAGGTGGAGAGAGAGCTGTGCTCAGCCTCAGCTGAGTTTGAAGACTTTGTGCTTCAATTCATGGACAGGTGTGTTGACTTTTGATTCTAGGGTCAAGTTAATTACCTAGAGCAGTAACAGTAATGACATGATAGGAATGCTGCTTAAATCTACTCACAGTGTATTAAGATACTGTGTAAATGTTAATCACTGTTGTCAGTGTTCTTGATTTTTATTTATGTCTGAAGACCTTGACATTAGTGCGAACACATTTTAACTTTTTATTTTTTATTTTTTTTCTCTTTCTTTTGCACAGATGCTTCGCACTGATAGACAGCAGCACTCTGGAACAAACCCGAGAGGAAACAGAAACAGAGAAAATGACTCATTTGGAGAGTCTGGTAGAGCTTGGACTGTCTTCCACCTTTAGCACCATTCTCATGCAGTGCTCATTGGACATTTTCAAGGTAATGGTGTGATTTTGTCTGTTACTTTAATAGACAATACTTAAAAAAGTAGATATTGGATAGTTATGTACTTGTTTGTTTTCTGTCACATAATACCACACTGACGTCATGATATTGGGACCACTGCTCAGTGTATATGCAATGTATATACTGCCTCCATTATGTGTATCTATGTTTCTCTTTGTTTTTAAAGGTGGCTCTGGAAAAGGTTTTCAACTTTGCGACCACAAACATCTTTGAAACGCGCGTAGCTGGGAGAATGGTGGCTGACATGTGCAGAGCTGCTGCCAAGGTTTTACACATTCAGACTTTCCATATAAGTCCGAAGCTTCAATATCTTGCAGTTTTTCCAGTTAACTATCATCTTCATCATCCTCGCTGTTCTTATGTTTTTAGTGTCATCCTGCAGAGTCACTCAAGATATTTGTACCACACTGCTGCAATGCTATTAACCAAATTGCTGTCAGTAAGTGATCATCACACAGAAATAACAATCTAAGAGGTTTCCAAATGTATGACTCCTGTTTTCCTCCAGGAGTTGTTGTCATTTGTGTGACACACTATTTTTTTTTATAAACAGATGAGGAAGTGTTGAATGAGGAGGAGCTTGATAAGGAGTTGTTGTGGAATCTCCAGCTGCTTTCTGAGGTAAATTACCACATTTAACTCACCCAGTTAGTAATTCCCAACCTCATTTTCCATTTTCCTTTGTAGTAACCACATTATTTGTCTTTGTGCTATGTGCAACTCAGGTGAGCCGGGTGGATGGAGACAAGATTCTGCCCTATCGTTCTGACCTAGTCCAAATTTTGCAGCTGACACTCCACCTCAAGTGTAAGCAGGGCTACACTCTCGCTTGCAACCTGCTACACCACATTCTTCGTTCGACAGCCCTCATCTATCCCACAGAGTACTGCAGTGTGCCAGGAGGTTTTCACCAGCCACTCAGTGACTACCTAGCTATCAAGGTACTTCAGTAAAAATGTTCCTCACTTATGCAGTAGACATGTTTACATTCATTTATTTTGGACATCCCGCTTCTAGCTTCTAAAAAGTATACTTCTTCCATCACTCAGTGAGGCACTGTGCCAGAAACATAGAAACACTCGAAAAAACAGACCTAAACCTGATAAGTCAGACAACTCCTAGTGACACTCACTGTGACCTGGTTTGATTATTGTCTGCTTCCCTCTTCAGACAGTTAGTCAGTGAAGGAAGCCTGTCCTTTGATCCCCTTAAGTCTCTTCTTCAGTAGGTGCATGGATAGTAATTCACTTGGTTGGATTAGGGTGTCCTGCACCACAGGGGAAATTAGCTGTCTTAGTTGCACTCTCTAAGTTGCCAGCAGTTGTGTAAACATGAGGAAATGTGTTAGGTTAGTTATAAATGTAGTGACATACTGTTAATGCTTAGTCAAAGCGTTATGTGATCTCACTCTCTCATCTTTAAGTATGTGACACCCAGTCAGTTTTTGGAGATTCAGTGTTCTGAAGACTAAATTAATTAACTATTAACTGAAGTAGAAAAATAGGTTTAGGAGATAGATGAAAATTCATATGATCCTAGTACCTTTTCTTGGAAATGCCTGTGTTCCTTTCTTTTACCAGAGAAAGAAATAGGGTGCTTATGCTTTAAATGTATTTAGTCATCTGAGTTGAGTTGCCATAGCCAAAGGTAAAGTCCTTTTATTTATTTTTTCACCTATGGCTGTGAGAAGAACCGTGGTACAAAATATCAAATTAATTTAAAATGGTTTGCCTGGTGTGTTTCTTTTTTTTTTCCATTCAGGACTGGGGTCGGCCCGGAGATTTGTGGAATTTGGATATCCGATGGCACATGCCAAGTGTTGAGGAGACCTCTTTTGCTTTCTATTTACTGGATCTAATCCTCCAGCCTGAACTTCAGCGCCTTCAGAGATTTGCACAGGGGGAACAGGACATGAGCAGGTAAGGAACTCCATTGTTTTCTATATGCTGTCCACATTTTAGGTTCTGTAATTCCTGCATATGTATCTATAAGAAATACACAAGTAATGAGATGTTAAATTATTATTATTATTATTATTATATAGAGATGATGTACTGCAGAGCCTCACCATTGTTCAGCATTGCCTCCTCGGAGCTGGGAGTCTGATGCCCCCATTGAAAGGAGAGCCCATCCCTGCACTGTGAGTATTTGTATACTGAAACAGAAAAAACATACATAGTACTACAGTTTTCTGACTTTATTTGAATGTAAAGAGACTAAGGTGTCTTTGAACTGCGTTTTCTTTCAGGGTTCATAGCATGGTGAATCTTGACGAGACCACCCTCTACACAGGAATGGTGTATGGTATGCTAAATATAACATTTTTATTTACAGAGAACATTAGAGGGGTTTGTTGGAGTAAAAACTTACACTGTGTTATTATCTCTACCTGCAGATGTGTCCAGAGAGAACTACAGAGATGCTATCTGTAGTGTCATGAGGCAGCTGCTGCGTACGTGTTCCCTCAGCTATACTGTCTTAATTCAGCAACATCCATTACCAGTTAGATAGGAAGCTCTATAGATAATTAGGTTTAGTGTCATAAGAGGTCTTTTTTCTCTTCTTATAGATTACATCCTGGAGCACTCTGAAGATGACACAAAATCCCTTTTCTCTGTCATCAAGGTGAGGCACACAGTAAAATAATCTCCCGTGTCTTTTAGAAAGCTTTAAGAGAGCATGTGCATGATATTTTATCCACTGTGGAAAAATGTGTGAGCATAGGCCATCTCTGACCTTAAAGTGAATCATGTTTGATGTCTTGAATCACAACAGACAAAAGTTGATATGATAACACTAACAAATCAATATTGTTGTCTGTGAAACTTTTCAGATTATCAGCGACCTTTTACACTTCAAAGGCTCTCACAAGCATGAGTTTGACTCCCGCTGGAAGAGCTTCAACCTTGTAAAGAAATCAATGGAGAACAGAGTGAGTCTTCTCTTACTGTTGTACTGTTATCCTGAAAAAAAATACTAACAATACACGCAGGTATCATGTGTTCAATGCCTTGCTGGTTTATTTTGCAGCTTCATGGCAGAAAGCAGCACATCAGAGCTCTTCTAATAGACAGGGTCATGCTCCAGCATGAGGTAAGTTGCAAATAAAGTCTATTTATCATTGTGTTTTACCCATTGACTGTATATACAGATAGACAATGCTGGTCTGCCTTCATTCATTGAATACAAACGTTGAGGTCAAAGGAGGTGGGATATATGATTTACACTGCAGTCAGCCACTGGGGGAAGTCAAGATGATTTGGCCTTACTTTTGGGGAGCTGTCTTTCTGTCCATTTTTTTAACAGTACCTATTATGGCTGTGAATCTTTGTCATTTATTCAGCTGCGAAAGCTGACAGTAGAAGGATGTCAGTACAGAAGCATTCACCAGGAGCTGATGAGAGATCTGTTGAGGCTTTCCACAAGCACCTACAGTCAGGTGAGTTCCACAGCACACTTCAACAAAGATTTATTGCTACCTTATAAAAGCATTCTCACTCTTTCTAACCTATTAGTTTATCTGCTCTCTGTTGTTTTTTTAGCATATAACTGTGTACTAGCTATTGTATGTAACCAGAAAGACATTTGATTTGCTTTTTTAATACACTTAAAGAAAGAAACATTTTGGTGACCTTGCAGGTACGCAGCAGAGCTCAAAATGTGTTGTTCACTGCACTGGGAACCTACAATTTCTGCTGCAGAGATGTGATCCCCCATGTCCTCGAGTTTCTCAACCCAAACAACAGCAGTGTCACTCAGCAGCAGTTCAAAGTATGAGATTCCTCTTCACTTTTTTGATGCTGTCAAAAAAAAGTATTTATACTCTCACTTGCATAAATGTATATTCTGTGGATTTCCAGGGTGCCTTGTACTGTCTTTTGGGAAATCACAGTGGAGTGTGTCTGGCCAATCTGCATGACTGGGAATGCATTGCTCTGACATGGCCAGCCATTGTACGCTCTGGCCTCAGTTCTGCCATGTCTCTGGAGAAGCCCTCCATTGTGCGACTCTTTGATGACCTTGCGGACAAAGTCCACCGTCAGTATGAGACCATTGGGATCGACTTCTCTGTGAGTTTATGACCAAGTACATAACAGAATCAAAAACATCTGGAATATCTGTTTTTGGATGATCCCTTCAAATTTCTGATGACATACATTATCTTTTTTTCTGTCTCTCTAGATCCCTGAGGAGTCCTGTGCTGTGGCCAAACAGCTTATGACTAGTGGAAATCCTATTCCTGAGGACCCTGTCCCCTCTGACGAAGAAGCACAGGAGGGTCTAAAGAGGCAGGAGCTCAAGAACCTTGATTCTGTTGAGTAAGTTTTACACAAAAGCACTATAACCTTCCCAGCATCCTTCAGCTCATAGCTCCTCCTTTTGGGACCACAGATCTTAAGATATTGACACATAATTCTTCTTTTGCAATGCTGTGTTTAATGTAAGTTTACTAAAATTGCACTGTATTTTTTTGTAGGAAATACAAACAGCTCATTGGTGATCTACTTGACAGCATCAGTAACAGGAACATGTAAGTTATTTCTGTGTTTTATATAATCTTGTTTCTATTTATTTATGACTTCCTGTGATGCCTGAATTATTTAACATTCCAGGCCTTGGAAGTTTGAACACATTGCAATCGGCTTCCTGTCTTTGCTCCTGAGAGATGACCACCAACTCCCACCAGCTGCTATTACGTTCTTTGTGAAAAGCCTCAACCATGACTCCCTCTATGTCAGAAAGGTGTTGCATATACAGTGAATTAAATTTGTCAGACTATCGGTTTGTGCACATACTCCAGCCTTTGCTGTGGTCATTTAGGTTGAAATATCTATCTTTCTCCATTAGGTGGCGATATCAGCTGTGGCAGGGATCATGAAGCAAATAAAGAGACCGCATCAGAAAGTCCCTGTCAGCCCCTCTGAACTTTGTAAGCATATGGTTTAGATTTTTTAATGCATGTCTATTTAAGTGTTGTATTTTTTGGCATCTCATTGTAATTATAATTCCTCTGACCATAGCTGGAATGAAGGAGGAGAGTGGGATTGTGGCAGGGGACCGTCCAGACAACCAGTGGCTCCAGTATAGCAGCAACAAACTGCCACGCACACAAAAGGATTGGGACCTATGTGTGTTTGTGGAAAAGACTCACTGGGGATACTACTGCTGGCCAAGGTTTCTATGTCATTACACTTGGTTTTCCCTTTTTTTAAGTCTTTCTGACTGTTTTCTGTGTCCATTTAGTTCAATCAAAGAACTTTATTTATTTTGATTTTGTTACTGCTTATTTGTTGTTTAGAAACCTGATGATCTATGCACCACCGGGGGAGCAACCTAAAGAGAACCTGTTAAGAGAGGAAATGACAGAGGTTTGTGAACAGCACATGCTCAAACCTAAAAACATCATCATTTAAAAGTGTGAAATCATGTAAATATAAACTTTATTTTTATGCTCTTTTTGACAGCGGGAGCAGATCATCTTTGATCATTTTTCAGACCCTGTGTTCATTAATCAGTTCATCGAGTTTCTCTCTCTTGAGGACCGTAAGGGCAAGGACAAGTTCAGCCCTCGCAGGTTCTGTTTGTTCAAGGTGAGTTTTCTAGACAGTGGTTTCAACCAGAGGTAGGAAAAACAAAAACTAATCCACCTTCTCCTACTCATCCAGGGATTGTTCCGTAACTTCAGTGATGCCTTTCTGCCTCTGTTGCGGCCACACATGGAGCGTCTCGTGGTAGATACCCACGAAAGTAAGCAGCGCTGTGTTGCAGAGATTATCTCTGGTCTGATCAGAGGCTGCAAGCACTGGAGCTATTTAAAGGTACAGATTTGTTCCATGGGGCTATCTCTAGGAAACTAAATTTATGTAAATTTAAACTGTAAATTTAAGATTTGTTCTCTACTCAATTGACGAATGCCATTCTCTGCCAGATCACTAAATTTGTCATGTAGGTTATAGACTCATATAGTATATTAACTTTGCCTTGAAAGATAGTTTTGAAATGCTTACAATTTCTTTTTGATTTGACAGGTTGAGAGCCTTTGTGAGCTGCTGTGTCCACTGCTCCGCACGGCCCTGTCAAACATCACAATAGAGACATATGCAGACTGGGGCACCTGCATCGCCACCGCCTGTGTAAGCCCATTGTCAATCCATACCCACCACTATCCCTCAATTTGTTAAAGTGGTATCACTCATCCTTACTTCTGAATGATTTCCAAATAATGTTTTTGTCTTCAATAGGAGAGTAGAGACCCACGCAAGCTTCATTGGCTGTTTGAGATGCTAATGGAGTCTCCAGTCAATGGAGAAGGAGGTTCTTTTGTCGATGCCTGGTAAGTACAAAGGTTGCTGATTAAGGTTATATCCACATGCCCAGATGAGTGCTTTAACACAATTTTAGTAATTTCCATGCAGGCCATCTTGGTTGTTGTTGTTGAGACTGGCAAATTGTGATGCAACATTTTCCTTCACAGTCGTCTCTATGTGCTGCAAGGAGGGTTAGCTCAGCAGGAGTGGCGAGTCCCAGAGCTTCTCCACAGGTTGCTAAAATACCTAGAGCCCAAACTCACACAGGTCTACAAGAATGTACGGGAACGAATCGGGAGGTGAGCTTGTAACGTATTGTCTTTTAACTTTTTTTTTTGTCTTTTTTTTTTTAACTTTTTAAAGTGCTTTGTGTGTTGTTTTGTCTCACCCTTTCCTCTGATTTGGTGTCCTTGCAGCGTGCTCACTTACATCTTCATGATTGATGTCAACTTGCCCTACACTCACCCAACCACCTCCCCACGCATCTCAGACTTCACAGAGCGAATTCTGTTGCAGCTGAAGCCCCTAACTGAGGGTGATGAGGAAATCCAGAACCATGTCATTGAGGAGAATGAGGTGGGAGAGCAGGATGAGAGGACACAAGCCATCAAGTTGCTCAAAACGGGTGAGTTCAGGGTTTATGTATGGTGGTGTATGGCAATGGTGGCAAAAAATATAGGTTTAAACAACAAATTTCTCAAAACAGTAAGAGAATTAAAACATTTCAATAAATTAAACATTTATGTCTTCACATGTGTGCAGTGTTAAAGTGGCTGATTGCAAGTGCTGGCCGCTCCTTCACCACTGCTGTCCCAGAACAACTACGGTTGCTTCCCCTGCTCTTCAAGGTGAACTACTCACTCATTCATTCGTAGCCTTGATCCACAAGCGTCATCACAACCAGCTTTTAATTATGTCTTATAATGTAACCACAATAAAAGGCCATGTCTGCCTGTTAATCTACCATGTCCTCTATTCCAGATCGCTCCAGTTGAGAATGACGACAGTTACGATGAACTGAAGAGGGATGCAAAGACCTGTCTGTCTCTGATGTCTCAGGGACTCCTCTACACAGGACAAATCCCCATGGTCCTCAGTGCCCTGCAGGAGGTGAGTCATCTGGCAGCTCTGGCTCCAATTCTCGCCTGCATCACGCATGACTTGGTTTTTTACAGACCCTCACCGTGTCATAGCCTCTCAGCTCAATAGGTAAAAAGAGACAAGAGGAATCATTGTGGCTATTCATTCTTGGGGGGTTTCTTTGACATAATGTCTATTACATAATTATAAATATCTTGTACATTCTGTTAGCGCCCTGAAAAATTAATTAAAAACTGTGACAGCATTTTGAGAGGGTAATATGGCTTTAGCATGCAGTTTTAGGACATTGTACCAAATAAGCAGATTTAACTTTCTTTGAAAATTAAGATGTGAGATTAAGCAGTGACTGGTGATGATTACAAAATTGTGTTCATCCACGCACTGTTCCACTTGTGAAACAAAAGAAAATATTATTGATATAAGGTGGGTCTGTTGTTGTGTGTTACAGATTGCCCAGAGCAGCTCCTGGCACGCTCGCTACACGGTGCTCACATACCTTCAGATTATGGTGTTTTACAACCTGTTCACATTCATGAATGACCAGAAATCTGTGAATGAGGTGCGGGCGCTGGTGATAAAACTGCTGGAGGATGAACAGCTGGAGGTAAAAACAGCAAATTCATTCAGCACTGCTCAACATTAAACTCCTTCAAAATGTAAAGCCCAAAGCTGGAACATGTAGCCTGTCTGCTATGAACAGTAACCAGAAGACAGCTGGAAGGTGAACAAACATATGGCAGACTGATTATATAATAATCACCAAGCTATTGGCCAGTATGTGCTTGTTTATGCTAGCAGGCACTCAGTGTCTTTCAGCTTCACTGTAGTGATTCAGCACTCTCCTTCTGGCTCTCTTCCTCCCTCCAGTCCTCTAGTTGTTGCTGTGGCAACCACAGGCTGCAGTAATCTGTTGCTATGGAGATAACGTTCAGATTTAAGGAGGAGGAGAGGGATGGAGTAAAGACAAAGAAGTGGGGGATGGATGTAGCCATTTTTTATTTGGCCTTTTAAAGTAACCTAAGCCTGATTTACAGGCCATAGCTATGTGACATGTGTGGCCATTCCAATGAAGAATTCTGACCAAGAATCTGCATGGTACCCATTTAATGTTGAGAATTTATTTTAAGAACAGAATGATGAAATGTGCCACACCATTTAGCTCATAGACATTCACCCCCAGCTGGCTCCTATTTCCATTCCGTTTTCCAGTTGTAGACACTGGTGGAACATTCTGCCTCATAACATTGTTGCTATGGTATGTTAACGATAGTGCAGCCAAGGTGTCTGTAACATACAGTCTGTTCTTTTCAAGTCTGATTATGCTATCAAGGTCAAAAGAAAAGATCACTACCTGTATTTGGAATGTTTTTATTTTTAATTTAGAAAAATGCTACAATCAAAACTGTATTCATATTTGGCTTGTTGTGTTGAGTATATTACAGATTGATTTTAATAAATATATGAAGTGTGCTTTAATGGATCATTATCATGTGTAATTTAGTAACTCTGGTCAAACAGATTGACAACAACTTTCTTTAATCCCTGTTTTGTAGGTTAGAGAAATGGCAGCCACTACACTTAGCGGCTTCCTTCAGTGCAATTTCCTGTCCATGGATGCCCCCATGCAGGCACATTTTGAGGCTCTCTGCAAGACTCGCTTGCCTAAGAAAAGAAAGAGGGAGCTCGGCTCTGTAGTGGACACCATACCCTCTGCTGGTAAGGAACTTCACTACCGTAACTTAACTTTCAGTTAAGAAATGCTCTCTAAAGTGTGATAATATGGTCACAGTGACGTTCATTTAAATGAATCCCTCCTGTTGTGTGTGTTTGCAGACCTGGTGCGCCGCCACGCTGGTGTTCTGGGATTAAGTGCTTGCATTCTCTCCAGCCCATATGATGTGCCCACATGGATGCCCCAGCTGTTGATGGACCTGAGCGCTCACCTCAATGACACACAACCCATTGAAGTATGTGCAATCACAGATGAATCCCAGTTAATTGCAGGGTTTTGTAACTTGTCAAAAGATTTACATAATTTCTTTACTGCGCCCTTTCAGATGACTGTAAAGAAAACTCTATCAAACTTCAGACGGACTCACCATGACAACTGGCAGCAACATAAGCAGCAGTTCACCGATGACCAGCTGCTAGTCCTCACGGACCTACTGGTGTCCCCCTGCTACTACGCCTAAAGCCTGGTAAAGCATTTTAACTTTACACAGTTGTTGAACCACATCCAGAAGACATTCAGCTTAATGTCATGTTTCCCTTATCCCTTATCAGTCTGGGCTTGCCCCAAACCGACACCAGCGAAGACCCCAATTTTTGACTGATTGAAAACACAGCATCCCTGCAGCACCTGGAAGAAGAGTGGGCCCACAAAGGAACTGCATTGTGGCTTACTGAAGGATTAAAAAGTTGTGTATTTATGTATTTAGCTCATTTACATTTCTACTATACTTAATATTTAAGGATCAACCATAGCAGGGATGGATGACCTGCAGTTTGTAACATTACTGTACAGTTTTTTTTTCTTCTTCTTTTATGTTTTTTTTTTTTGGGTGTGTGCATGTACACAGGTATGTGAGTGTGTGTGTGTGTGTGTGTGTGTGTGTGTGCGCGTGTTAATGGGATGCTGGAAGACACCTGCCGGTGTCCCACACATTTCTCAGGATTTTATCCCTAGTAACAGCTCTGAGCCAACACAATGTCCACTGTAGGACGGCCTCTTTACTCTCTTCCAATAGCGAAGCATTTGTTACGAGTCACAGAAAACTGACTATTGAATAATGGTCTCTAGATTAGACACACAATGTTTGTGTGACTGTTTGATCCATAAATGACTATATGCATTATGTATGTATATATCAAATATGCACAAACATCTATTTATTTACATTTGAAGTGCTACATTTTAATTTTAATTTTTCTTAGAAAGAGCTTAAGTAGATGGTTGAGCTGTTAGCAATGGATCCTACTTTCATCTAAAGCAGAGGGAGCGCCCCGGTTTCCTTGCTACTTTGCTGTGGACCTGAAAACACTTAGATCATCATGTCCTGTGTCTCAGTGCAAGAAAAAAAGGAAAAAAAAACAGTCTGCCTGTCCGTAATGGTGACCTCTCACCTTTGGTATCATTAACCTCCTCTGAAAAACCTAGTGACATGAAATTTAATTATTTTGGTTTGCATATGTTTTCCCCTGATGACTTGAAATTAGTCTAAGCATTGAAGCATTTAGTACCTCACTTTTAGTGTAGTGCCAAAACTGCAGTGATTTTTTTTTAGATCTAATGTTTGCTTCTTCACAAATATTGACAATAAATTGTTTGTACCAAAATTTGCATTTGATGTTTTCATCTTAATTCATAGTAATGCAACTTGTCAAGTTTAATCTGTCTATGTAGTGAATAACCACTCAACTAAAAATGTTACACTGTTTATTTAAACTTGGCTGTCCCCACTGAAAAAAACTCACGTGATATTTATAAAACATTGTTTCAGTTAGCTACATCATGGTGAAAGTATAATATCCTTCCTGCACCTTCTATCTGGCTGAGATCATTTTCACACCATCCACAAGGAAAATGGGTTTGGGTTCTGATGGTGTGACTCTTAAAACTGAAAACCAAATCGTTTTGCCTTTAAAGCCATCTGTTCGGGGCAAGTGCCAGCCTTTTCCTCATTAACAGCCCATATAAACGGTGAAGCGAGAGGACCAGAGCAAACCTTTTCTCTAACTCGCCGCCACCTCCACATCTTCTACAGGATTAATATAAAATCATACACATTTGTAGAATGTTGCTGGTGCTCACTGTTTTTAATTTGTTTGTCTTGTGCTTCGGTTTGGACACAAGAAGCATTTGTTCAGAGGGTGCAACATGCATAAAAAATGTGGGATCTGCCCTGAGAGGAGTAAAAGGAGTTTCACCAGAGCTGTTACCGTGGTGACAGGCTGACACACAAGAAGCATACAAAGCAGCCATATTTGTAGTCTTTATCAGACTTTAAGCATTATATTTGTCATTTTGATCATCATTCAACTTTATACTACTTTTCCACATAAAAATTAAAAATTTCACTTTTCCTGAAATTGTGTGAATGATCCGGTTGTGAACACTACACCACTAACTGTGCATTCATCCACAGCACTACACTTCCCCCCTGTGCTCCTGTTTTGGTTCTGTTTGCATTTTTAAAGGCTTTTTAAAGCATTAATGAATGAATTTCGTCATCAAGATTTTTCAAAACATGGTCAAAAACAAAATCATAGTTTTGTTTGCCACTGGGAAGCAGTATATTATAGTGTATTATTTTCAATATTATATTATTTTATTTTTTGTTTATAATGTTCTCATCTTACATTCATTTTAAATTAAATGTAATTTAATTATATTAAATTAATAATATATTAGGTTTTCATTTTACCTGATTAAATGTTATTTTATGATTTTGTTTGCATTTAAAATTTTCTGCCCAGTCCACCTGTAGGTGGGATCAATAACTAATGATTTATTTATCATTTTATTTTATTTCCCCATACTTCATTTCAGTCCTAGAAGTTGCAGAGTCCATGCAACTGTGGGTAGTCACATGCTCTCTGCCTCGCACCTCTCGTCGCAGTTCCTCCCCCGCCGGAGACCTATACATGCGTCGCAATATATCACGTCTGTGTGCCCTTGCGTTGATTATGAAACGCCGCTAAAAACGAGGCTGACGTCATCCCGTTGGGTACGTTGGTGCAGGTCAGACGCTAATAAGTAATTAGCAGTAGCTGCTCCTCCCTCACAGGAGATGTTTTGTCGGTGTGGACAGACGTGCTCACAGTACGTTAGCGGCTTTCCAAATGTTTGCTGTAAGTCTCTCTGACGTTTGACATTTAAGTAGGACGAAGACGTTTGGTTTCCAGGAGCTTCACACATCTCTGCGGGGTTTCTCTGCCACAGGTGGTGGTTTGAGACCCGTTTGGACACGGCATTAATGACTCGGTCCAAACTCTGGAAGCTGGAACTCACTTAAAGGTTAGTGGCGTCACTTTTAGCTCAGCACGGCTCAATTCTTATATTCTGCAGTATTTTAATTAAGTTGGCAAACTACAGTTGAACAAACGGGGGTGAAGGTATATAGCAGCGTTAAAACGGCAGCAAGATGTGTATTATCCTGGTCCTCAGTTGATGCCTTGATTTTTTTAGCTACGTTAGCCGCTAATGCTAATTAGCGCAGCTTAATTGTTGACAGGTGTGTTAGCTTGTTAGGCTAATTTTAACCGCGTGCCATGGATCTTGGCCTGTTCCTGGCTCTCCCACCTCATTCTCCTCAATGACATGGTTCTGGATTTTATACCGTGATATAAAGCCATGCTTTAAATAAGTTGGCAAGTTTAACGTGCATTAAATGGGGTGAAGCTGCACAGGTTCAAGAAGCCCACAGGGCCCAATTATTAGTCCCATAATTTAGTGTTTGTCTATAAATAAAGTATTTAAAGAAATTAGGATTTGGCCACAACACCAAAACTCTGATCCAAGGGGTAATGTAAATGTAATGTAATGTGTTTTTTTTTTTATTTTGAGAATTAAAAATTGATAAAACCTAGAATATTTATGGGATTAAAATGGCACTGTTTGCATTTTAGTGGCTTTTCAAAGTGGAGCTTTACAGCATGGGGGCATTAACTGACGTGGCCCGAGAAATTAAAAAATGCAACTGAGGTTGAGTCTGTTTCATTTTTCGCCAGTCTGTGTAATGCATGATGGTACATATCCCTAAAAGTAGTTACCAATGGATGGACACTTTTTCCAAGATGCGTTGTGGGATACATTGAGGGCCCTATATGGGGTCTATAATTTCTCACTAAGAATTTAGACAGCAGTATAAAATGGCGGAGGCTCTATATAGGGCCATATGTAGTGATTGAGAGTGATTTCAAACACAGCCTAAGACTCTGTGATTTTTTTTTTCCATGTCGTTCTTTGACAGGTTTTTTTGGGGCTGTGAAATCTTTTCAGTCACTGTTAGTGCAGAGGGGCGGGGCTTCAGGGAGCCTTACTTATAATACAACGACCTACCTTGTAGTGTCTCTCCTGTCCCAAGTGCCACGAAAAGTCATAATGTAAAATAGATTTTAAGATAATGGTTTTTTTTTTTTAATGTAAGTGTCTTATTTTTGAATTACTTTTCAGTGCTAATGCTTGATTCAATGCCAGTCTGTTTCCAATACAGCTGTTTCAATGCTATGTTTATTGATTTCCTCTTCACTTAGCCCCATAAAAGTGTGCTTTCCCTGGAATATTTGAAGTTTAATGTTAAAGAGTAAGGCAAAATTAACCTGTCGCACCCAAGTGTGATGGGACCTGCATTTAGTTAAAATGACAAAAAATATTTGTGCAACATGATCTTAACAAATGATAAATACAAGTGAAAACACCAGTTTACTTTAATATGTGTAAATATTGCAGAAGTTGTACAAATGAAGGAGTTTTTAACACTAATTTTATAATTGCACCTATAGAAATGTCAGAATTTGATTAAATCCTGCTTTATAATATAAAAGCCTAGTGTTCAGTCAGTTCAAACGGCACACACACTGATTTTGGGGCTACTTGTTCTGATTTGTATTAACTTAAACCAGATTTTCTGTGGTGCTTCATGTTTCTGTAGATATTAAAACCTTTTTCTTTTGTTTGTTGTTTTTAGGCTGATCTACAAGCAAGCAAATCAACAACCAGTAAGACAGATGTTCTATATTATTATCCAACTCTTGGTTTTTCCTGGCTGCCATGGCCTAATCTTTTCTTTTCAACAACTTTTCTCTAATTTTCTCATTTATGATCTTTAATGTCTTAAATGTAAATAAAATCAGTCAATTCTTTGAATGTTAGCTAATAGTAGAAATTTAAATATTAGATTATTAATCCTTTGCGTTCAACTGGAAGATTATATTGGTGACCTACAGAAGATGAGCACCATTTTGAGATCCGTCCTGCCTTCATCCCATCAGTTGCACCAATTGCATACGTTATTGCGTCGACTAGGTCAAGTGTAGGTGTACATATATCTGCCTGAAGATCTTCAACAAGTAAGTAATGTGTAGCTTTCGGCCCGTGTGCCGCTCCCAAGCTTTCGGCCCGTGTGCCGCTCCCAAGCTTTCGGCCCGTGTGCCGCTCCCAAGCTTTCGGCCCGTGTGCCGCTCCCAAGCCTTCGGCCCGTGTGCCGCTCCCAAGCTTTCGGCCCGTGTGCCGCTCCCAAGCTTTCGGCCCGTGTGCCGCTCCCAAGCTTTCGGCCCGTGTGCCGCTCCCAAGCTTTCGGCCCTGATCTCTTGCTGTCCTATCTCTCCTTCATGGCCTCTGTGCCTGTTTCTAACAGTTTTCCACTTTTCCTGCTCACATACTCACAGAAACCTTGTAAAGTTATCTTTGAGAGCACCATGTTGTGTAGTTTAAATCTCTATGAAAACTAAACTACCCAAATTGGAAGTCATTGATAGCTGCGCAAGAAGCCCCTCTCTTCTACCAAAACTGCACACACACTCTCACATCCACATTGTCTAACATAATGACATGTATTCCTCGTAGGGAAATCTCCGAAAGGTAAGACCAAGTATTTTTTCTGTTTTTTTTTTTTTTTTTTTTTTTGCTGTTTTTTTTTTTACTGTTTTTTTTTTTGTTTTCAATGGCTGCTTTGTCAGTCCCTCCCTTGAAGTGATGCAACTGAGCTGTTTTAAAGAATAACTCTTACATTTAGTCTTTGAAAAATTTGACTGGACAAATTTGAAGAAGAATTTCATTTTAAACATTTAATGACGAATTTTACTGGCAGCGAATGCGTGAAGAAGAGAAGATGGCTTTCAAGATCCAAAAACAACTGACTGGACAAATTTGAAGCGGCATTTCATTTTTAAGCATTTAACGAATTTTACTGGTGACGAAGGTGTGAAGAAGAGAAGATGGCTTTCAAGATCCAAAAACAACTGACTGGACAAATTTGAAGCAGCATTTCATTTTAAGCATTTAACTAATTTCACTGGCGACGAAGACGTCAAGAAGAGAAGATGGCTTTCAGGATCCAAAAATGTTTGTAAATTATATGAAACTTGTATGTATTAGTATTGAAAGTAGTGAAATTGTATTAGTACCTTGTAACATGTGCATCTTTTGTCTGAGATGAGGCCATGATGTCTGGATCTCTTGGAGTCATTTCTTCATTCAGAGGGGGGGTAAAGAACTGGTGAGTAGGCTAAGATTGGCTGACTTACTCCATGTACAAGCTGAACAGTTAAACCTGATGTTTGTATGTTCTTGTCCCTGTTCTTTGTTTTTCAGTCCCGTTCAGCTCAGACTGCTGCAGTGACTTAGAGTACCGGTAAGTTTAATGCGGTTTTCAACAGTTGTTTCAAATGTTCAATTCAAGTGCTTTTTCCCAGTGGAAACTGTGGAATGACCTGCCTTTGCACATTAAACAGGCCTCCTGTACATGTTTTTAAATCCTTTTTTAAAATAACTTTGGCCTTTTTGACTGTTAGTTTTACATTTGTTTTAAATTTTGGGTTGTAGTGGTGGTTTGTAGGTGCATTACACTATAGTTGCAGTTGCACTGTTATATTTACAGTTGGTTGCAGTGTCCCTGACATATTTGTCACAGACCTATGAAGGCACTGACTGTATGTACTTTATGGGAAGTCTGGAAAAACATGGTGTACAGAATAATTTATTCATACAAAACTGAACAATGAGCTTAACAGTATGGTTTACTGTTGAATGTAGCAAAAAGTTCTGAGAGTTGACCTTTAACAGAGCTGGCAGTTTGGGTTTGTCTGTGCTTTCACTAAAGAGCTTCTTGGTCATTCCGTTACAGATGAGCTGGTTCTCCAAAAAACAACATGGATGCTGACTGTGGAAGAGTCATCTACTTCAAAGTTACTGCTAGATTTGTAAGAAGAGGTTAAAATGTTTAAACTACATTTAAATGTATGTAATGTTGTCATCAAGAGTTTGTTAAAGGTAATTGAGTGACTGAAAACATTAGGATGAGCTGAAATGTTCATTTTCATGTTTCTGTTAACATGCAACAACATGAATATAAATAGACATGCAGTAGTGTTATACAAGGTAATGACTAAAACACACAGTCTGAGTCTAACTGCTGCAGGAAGAAATGCAACAGGTAGGCTTTATTGTAAAAGGAGGTGACAGAGTTAACAAGACCCAAATGAAAACACAATGATGAAGAGAGAATGGGGAGGAGGAGCTTCTTACTGTGGCTGTCGGACCATGATCATGGTCATTCTGTGGAGGTGAGTAGAGCGACCAGCTTCAGATGACCATCGAGGTTTGTATGCACACATTATGACACAATAACAATGCCTTGATCAACTGTAGTGTTTGAAAGGATTGATTTCAGACCGACCATCATGGAAGAGACGAACAAGGATGCTGTGACTGGTGTGGCAGCTGCTGATGTCAGACAGTGAGTAACGGTGACACTCAAAAGGCTTGATGGCTGCATGCTTCTGTGTGTTCATCTGTAACCGTCTCATGGTCACTCTGTGTTGTTTCTTCGGTTTGAACATGCATGTTTTTATCCTGTTTGATTTCATGTCTACAGTATCATCACACCTCTTAAAGTTTTTTGATATCTGGTCTGTGGGGTTTCTGCTTCTGTCTGTGACTCCTGGTGTGTTCTATTTAAAAACTCACTGAGAAAGTTCCCAAAAAATTTAAACATAAGCTTGTATTTTAATAGATTTACAAAATAAAAAAAAAAGTAGGAGGTGCTTCTTGCTGTTGTCGGACAGCAGTGATCATTCTGCCCCTGTGGAGGTGAGTAGAGCTACCAGCTTCAGATGGCCATGCACACACGATGGTAACAATCCATTGATTGATGTAGTGTTTGAATAAATTTATTGCAGACCGACGGTCTTGGAAGAGATGAACGAGGATGCTGTGACTGGTGTGAGTGACGGCTGCTGACAGAGGGTGAGTAAACAGTAACACTCAAACGTAGTGAAACTGCTTGTTGAAACTTTGAACAGGTTCCAGACTGGTTGAAGTGTGAATTCAAGAAAACCTCTACATGGTCAGAGGTACAAGGTGTGGATGGGTTCACTGAATTGTGTAATGAAATCGGGTGATTCTCTGTTAGGTTTGTTGCCACAGAGAAGCATGAAACATGGTTCAAAGCAAAAATGTTTAATGGTGAATTTTAAATACAAATAAGTGGTTATTGAAAATCAAAGGGTGTGTATAAAAGTGATGGCGGAACATCATTAAGGTGACACAAATGGAACTGAACAGGTTGCAGACTGTTGAAAGATGAAACTAAAAAGGCTGGTAATTCAAGAAACATTTACACACCATGTAATACAAGATGGTAAAGGTTCACTGAAGTGTGTATTGGTATGATACCAAAGGGAAATGCAATAAAGTGGTTATAACAAATGAAAGTGTCTGAAATCAGGGTGTTAAAAAGAAAGGATGGTTTTTGGTACAGGAGTTGTACACATCTAATGTGAGTGTTTTAATCTCTGGCAGTGATGGAAGAGCTGTTTTAAAGACTGTTCATTCAAGGAAAAGTAACAAGGTTTAATGTGAATGTTTAGAGGTACAAACGGGTCGTGATGGGTTCACTGAGTGTAATGAAATCAGGTGTTTACATGACTGTGTGTTGGGTTTTTTTGGCATAATATCATGAAATATTATGTGAATAATGAAAGAGTTTATACCAAATGAAAGTGTGTCTGAAAATCATGGTGTTGGTGAAATATGGTTCAAAGCAAAATAATGGTTAATGGTGAACTGAATGAAAATACTACGAGGTGGTTATTGACAATGAAAGGGTGTGTCTGAAAATAAGGGTGCAGCATTTTCAGTGCGTTAAAACATCCATTGTCCCTCACATGTGGACACAGAGAGGTACAGGCCTTTATTTCTGAGTGTCGAATGAAGGACATGCAGTGATATGGACACTCGGCTTCGTTCTGCTCAAAGCCTCATTGGATGTAACAGGAAAAAAATGTTTTCTTTGGGAAAACAATGAGGCAGGATGGCCTTTAACACATTCCATGTTGGAGTGTGAAGTGGCCAGTTGGAAATGAGCTCGTTTTGCATGTTGAACAATCACTAACTTATTTCTGAGGAACAGCTGCAGTGTGCAAATGGAAAGCTCTGGTACATGCCACACTATGGCGTCTACCATCTCAGGAAGGACTCACTGCAAGTGCCGTTTGTCTCGCTACAATTCAAGGTGCATATTTGATCCAAACCTCACCAGTCGTTGTTCAGTTCAGAGAGCAGCCTGCTGCTTTTGTGGGTGAAATACAGGCTGTTTCACCACATGAAGGAGGACAGAAGTTTCCATTCTCTGGTGGCCAACACATTGGCACATATTTGGAGCTGTATCATGTCCCTCTTAACATGTGCTGAAGAAGAAATCCAAATTGAAATGGAATTTTCAGCTGAAACATTCTAGCTGTTGGAAGAAGTTTTACATGGATGACTGAGTGTAGGCTCAGAGGAGGCCACTCGTATGTTCCTAGCTCCATGGGCTCTTTATGAATATGTGATACGGAAGTTGTGCTGTGCTAGATCCAATAAAGACTTCCTCTCGAGCGTGGTTTAGGCCTGCTCTGATGTGTGGAATCTTGATTTATTCAATTTCAAGATGAAGCTGAAACATCAGTCTCTAACCGGATTTGGAATGTTGTCTTAGCTCCCAGTGGATGTAAAGCTGACGGAAGGGCTACAGCTTGTGTGACGGTTTCGTGTTTTGGACACCCAGGACATCTGTTCTGAAATATGTTGACAACAAGGATGAGTATCTTCAAAAATTTGTTGCCAGCAGGAAGGATCTCCCTTATCATAGATGCATCAAGCCACTCAGTGGCAACACATTGGTTCCAAAGATAATCCAGAGGACTGACAGTCTTGGAGTTTTTTTTTTAAAGAAACAAAGTTGGTCTCAAAGTCCTGGATTGCTTTTGATGGCTTGGAAGGATTGGCCAGAAAATGTTCTTGGTGAGGATGGAAAGGACCTGGAGGTAAAAAGGGATGTTTCTCTGAAGTCATTGATTTCTTTTAGGTTTGAGGTGTCTGCTGCTGGTTTTCTAAGCCTGGAAACATTTTTGATGGAGTTAAGTCATCAGATGTTGAAGACTTTCTGCCATCACAATCTCAACTATCTCTTTATTGGAAGCACAGTTGGCTCTCATTTACGGGTCAGCAACAAGGACATGGACAGATGGTACATCTGTTCTGAAATACATTAACAAGGATGAGCGTCTATTGCCGCGATCTCTGCCATCAAAGACCTCAAGCTCTTAATGGCAACACATTGGCTGCAAAGATAATCCAGCTAATGTATTCAGATGTTTAAAGAACCAAATTTGGATTTCAAGGTCCTGGATTTCTTGGATGCAGTGCATACAAATGTTTTGTGAGTCCTTATTCGAAGCAGCAGCCTTTGTGGATGAAATACAGGCTGTTTCACCAAGTAAAGGTGGAGGAAGAGGACAGAAGTTCCCTTTGCTTTCTGCATTTGCCAATGGGAGATTGGCCTGAGAGGTGCACAGACGTTCTGTTCTCCTATTTGGAGCCGTTTCATCCCCCAGTTGTGCTAAGGAGAACCACAGTTGACAGCAGCTTGGAGCTGTCTGCTGGAAAACGTTCAAGCTGTCAGGAAATTTTTGTGGCCATTTGGATGTTACAAGAATCTGCGGTCTGTGAAAGGGGTGCTGCATTGGAAAATGGAAATGTAATACACATGCTGCGGTGCATTTTCAGAAGATCAACAAGCCACGGTGCTAGATCTGGAAGGCCTGCTCTGTGTGGATTCTGATTTATTAAAGTACAAGATTGCCGTTACGGCCCATGGCAGTTGGGGTCCGTTTTTATCCCCTGTTGCTCTTCTCTTTTGTCTCTTTCCCTTACAGGCCCAGTGCGTGGTGTGCAGCGATTGGCTCGGCTCTGCCAATTGCCGGACCAATCCATGGGAGGCCCGGGATTCTTAATCTTGATGCCAGCGGACCTTCCCTTGTCATGCTGTGGCTAATGGCTTGTTCTTATGTGTGTGATCATTAAAGGCTTTGTAAAGTTGTTAGTTCTGCCAAATTGTCTTTTCTTCTGCCTGCTCTGTCCCTGTGGGCAGTCGGAGTCCTGTTGAGGGCTTTATTAAGTGTGCTCTGATTGTTTTCCTAATATTAAATCTTTATCTCTTTATCAGGTCTGCCTCCTTAACTTGTGTCTTGGAGTGGGTGGTGATTAGCATGTCAAGCTAATCGCCTTGTGTGAAAGGTTTTAAACCGAGATTCGGATGTGTATTGCCTTCAGAGTCCAGGAATGTCAGTGTAACGCTGAAAACCAAGCTGGTGAAACTATGCTCAAGAACTGGAATGAATTGGGTGGATGTTGACCTTTGACTTGTGACTGATGTCTTGTAACATTCAAGTTTTATTTTATATGTTCATTATTCAAATGCACTATTAAAGAGGGAATTGTGAACTAACACAGCCTGAAGTGCTTGAGACCTGCCTGCAGCTGGTTCTCAGGCTGATTCAAAGGGACCTGACCTGTTGACTGAAGTGTTAACAGCTGTGTATCATCCATAAGAGTCTCTGACTGAAAAGAGGCTAGTTCAGAAATTCTGGACAAAGTGATCTGATGTGTGTTGAACACAAGTCCCCCCCCCCCCCCCCCCCCCCCACAGTTGTTGCCTGTTAGGAAGCAGATATTACCTCCTGTACTATAAGTGTGAAGGAAGCTTTTGACTAACCTTTTTACTTCTCCAGGTGTGTTGCTAACAGCTTTTTTTGATGCAGGTCCTTAAAGGTGGAGTCATTGTGCCTGTTGATGTGATTATTCTGGGATCTTTGCTGGCTGTTTGTTTTCTGTCCTCAGGTCCATGATGACCTCCAGGATGGCTGCTCCAGAGTGTCGGGCCTGACGGGGTCAACACTGACTGCTGGCTGACCAGAATAAGAGGAATCGCCTGGGGTGTACGCCGAACGCTGCCCCTGTTTGTAAAAGAAGCTAAGAGGAGGGTTGGAGTTTTTGAAGGAGCATCTGGGATCCAGTGACGTGACGTGCAAGCTGAAGGCTTGTGTCACCACCGTCAGATCATCGTTGGAGCGACACCTAGGTGTAGATTAGACGTAGTCGTTTCCCCACATGTTACTTCTCTTTAACTTCACGATGATAGTGTTTTGGTTTAGTTTTTCCTTTTATTTTATTGCTTTTTTTTTGTTCGCTGCAAGCGAAGTGATCGACCATGTAAAGGGGTCGTGAGGGAATTTTTTCCTAAAAATTATGCTGGGTTTTTTGCCCTCACTTGCATGTGTTTGTGCTGCTACAGTTTATACCAATGAGATTATTTCTTTTTCATTTAGTCTATAAAATATTTTCAGTTTGTATCCATCTATTCCACATATGCTTCATGTATTAATTAGCCATGTTAATACTTTCACATTGGTGGCAGGTTTTAGAATTTTAGGTTTGTAAATTTTTAGCTGTATGGTTTTCCAAACATGAATGCAAGTCTGCGATATGTGGAGTACATGATAAAATCATTAAACTGATCTCTAAATGAAGACATGTATTTGTTGTAGTAGCAGGTGTTATGTTAATGATACTGCTCTGTAATGTTTGGGGGAAACCTTTTGTAATAGTACAAATAGGATTTAGAGAGAACACAGGGGACACTGCAATTAGGATGGGGAAAAAATGGACCATAATAGGCATGTGAAGTGTTAAAACAGTGAGGGGAGTTGAGCGGACATCTGTTTTTTTGCCCTCACTTGCATGTTTGTCTGTCCTGCTGCAGCTGACGTCACAGATTACATTCATTTAGTCTATTTTACATTCCATGTTTTTTTTTCCCACTATATTTTGATTGATTTCATATTATTACTGTAGATAACTCCATTTATTAGTTATGCTTACACTTTCACAGTGGTGACTCTTTATCATTTTAATCATATTTTGTGAATGTGTAACTTCATGGTTAATAGTGTCAGTTCCTTGTTTAGTCTTGATTTTGAAACATGAAGATGACTGATCAGAAGTTTATAATCATTGACCTTTGAATTCTACACAGACATTTGTTATGTTAATGATCGATACTGGTGATGTTTGGGGAAACCTTTTGTAATGGCACAGCTTGATTTGGAACCACATAGAACAGTCTCTGCTGGCACTGGATGAACAGCTTGTGCATGTTAAGTGTCTCTGTAGGACTTCATGTGTTTACTAAATTTTGCAGAAATGAACATTCTCTCTCCTGTGGTTATTAGTTGTCGTTTGCTCAATCATATCTTCAAACTGCATGAGTCCTGGAGTGGGAAGATGTTTTAACGCTAATATCCTATAAAGATTGATCCAGGGGCAGTACACATCTGTCTGTAACTGGGTTCTGAGCTTTCTGACGGACAGACTCCAAGTGGTCAAGATGGGCAGATGACTGCCTCCATCACCACCTGGTACAGCAGGTGATCTGCTGTGGAGCACAAGCTGCTCTCCTCCCTGCAAACCATCTTTAACACACACTGCCTCAGGAGAGCTCCGAAAATCATCAGACCCCACTCTACAGGAGCATCCGCCCTCACACCACCAGACTCAAAAACAATTTTACCTTTCAGCCATTAGACCACTGAAGCAGTAGTTCAATTAAACGGCACCATTTGCACATATTTGTATATATTCTGTCACTTCTGTTGGACACAGTATTCTTATAGTGGAATATTTTGATAATTTTAGGCTCTTTGTTTTCTTGTTTCTTTAGTACTTAAGTTTACTTGCAGGTGCCTGCCTGTTTTAAGCTTGCTGAAATGACCCTGCTGTCAATACTGTGCATATGACAGATAAACCTCTTTGAATCTCTGATATTTACTTTATTAGTGTGCCAAACATGCTAGGTAATTGACGGTAATTCTGATATGTTTGAGCACACAGCTCTAGTTTCAAAGGAGTTTGCGGAGTCTGTGGCTGCTAATCAACAAATAGTGACCCTGGTCCCTAACCCCTAAAACTAATGCAGAACTAGGTTTAGCATCTTGGCTGTCGTGAAGCGTGGAGCCTTAATTGAGATATTCCCATAATGGTCTCAACACTGGAGGCATCACACAGGGGGCAGGTCCTGCTTGCTGAGAAGGTGCTGTACAGAAGCTGTGTGAGGAGAGGAGGGGGTGCGGGGGACAGTTCACCTCTGGGTCTCCCAAATGGAACAGACAGGGAGTGAAGGAGGGAGGTCTCACTCTGTCCTGATCCTGATGTCCTGAGCGTGCGTCACTGCGTGTTTGTGTATGGTAGCGTGAATGATCGAAGGAGTGAGACTTACTGTTAATACAAGAGCATTATTAAACAACTCCGAAGTTTTTGGACCAAACATAACAAACCGGACAGACAGCTGAGAGCAGCAGGCCGAGAGACGGAGGACTGTAGCCTGAACCACAACTCTGCGATCTTCCTGAAACCCTAGCTGTAACCCTAGCCCATAAAACTGCAGTGAAGTTGGTTTGAGGTTGGATATTCTATAGATATTTATCTTTTTACTAAGAGTTGGTCTCTCACAGCACATTTTGGTATGGGGCAGTCACGTGATGTGGGAGAAATATTCAAACATTTATTTCCTTAGTATAAAATCATTTAAAAAAAAAAAAAAGAGTGGGCATCCCTGCTTTATTTAATTAATGTTACAATAGGAAGAAATGAAAATTAAATAACTACTTGATGCCCAGAAAAGAATTAATAAATAAAGGCTGGCAATTGTTTTAAATGCATGTTAACCTTTTAAAACCTCCTCCTAAAAAAAAAAAAAAAAAAAAAAAAAAAAAAAAAAAAAAACCCTGTGTGTAAATCTGTTTAATATCAAGTATAACCATATTTGGTAACTGGTGCCATGATGATCATATCCAGCTCAAATACAATGGGGAGAACCATTTTTCGCATAAACTACAGTATGTTGCCATGGTGAAAAAAAACCTCTGCTGCGGTAATAAATCTGACGCGTCAGAACGCGCTGCAGCGGTCTTTCACATCACACTTTTCCAGCTAATGCTGCAAAAACTGACCTTTGTTACTGTGAATTACTCCGAGTATCGGAGTGAGGCGAGTCTTTACAGATGGACCGCTTGAATGCAGTGGTTATGCTCATGCTCGGATACGTAGACAGTGACTTCATACTCATTTTTCAGCGCACGTCCAGTGGCCGTCGCTCCTCTATTACAATGGATACATCGCCAAGAAAAAAAACCCCAATATGCTGCCGTGTGTTCGCGTTAGGATTTAGAGACATGTAAGAAGAGGTATTATTTTAAGACATATGTGTATTTTGAAGCTGCTGGAATACGTTTTTTTCCCTTCAACGCTGCGGTGCGTTCACTTCCTATTAATGAAGATGGACTGTATTAAATGATGAAGATGATGAAGATGATGGACGCGCCGTCGATTACAGGTGGTGTATTATATTTTCTTCTATTGTATAATATTTTGAGGAAACCACTGACGTGTACATTTCATCAGGATTTCAACAGACGCTTTGTGTGTGTGTGTGTGTGTGTGTGTGTGTGTGTGTGTGTGTGTTTGGGGAGACGGGGGGAGTAAGGTATAATTGGCCAATGCAGTGGTGCATAGCCTATTGTAGCTTATGCCTAACACTTGTAGCGTTTTGATGTGATCAATTGTCACCGTGCATCACTCCTTTTTATCAGCTGTAATGTTGATAATAATCTGTTAGATTTAATCTGATTTTGTGTTCTTTGTAGCTCTACCACGGTGGCAGCCATGGCAGAGGCAGCTGGTACTGTGATCCTTCCATGTGGAGGAAAAATGCTGAAAAGTGATGCCTGTGGGACAAATTGTCAGTAATACAATGAACACCACTGTAACACCATCAGACCTGGTGGATGTGCCAAGACAGCAGACCTTCAATGGCACACAGAGCGCCTCAGGTTGGGCCGTGATCCACGCAGCTACCTTGACCTTTTGCTCTCTCCTCCTCATCTTCATCTTCTTCCTGGGCTCTTATGGCAACCTCGTTGTGTTCTTGTCGTTCTTCGACCCGGCGTTCCGCAAATTCCGCACCAACTTTGACTTCATGATCCTCAACCTGTCCTTCTGTGACTTGTTCATTTGCTGTGTGACTGCTCCCATGTTTGCACTGGTGCTCTTCCTGGATGCGGGCGGAGGGGATGGTGTGTCTAAGAGCTTCTGCTTCGCCTTCCACCTGACCAGCTCGGGCTTCATCATTATGTCCCTGGAGACAGTGGCCGTCATCGCTCTGCACAGACTGCGCATGGTGTTGGGGCAGCAGCCCAACCGCACTGCCTCCTTCCCCTGCACGCTGGTCCTCACTGCATTGTTGTGGACGTCCAGCTTCACCATGGCGGCTCTCCTCACCATGCGGGCGTACCCACGTCGAGATGGACCCTGTTTGCCTCACTTCGGCCTAGGAGGTGGACAGGCCAGGGTTGTGTTGTATGTCTACTTGGCAGACTTTGCCTTTTGTGTAGCTGTGGTGTCTGTGTCCTATCTAATGATTGCTCAGACTCTGAGGAAGAATGCACAAGTGAGGAAATGTCCCATCATCACTGTAGATGCTACCTGCCCTCCACCACCTCCACCTCTCATTGCAGCAGGCTTTGAGAGCATGCAATGTGCTGTTCAAGGCCCCTCTCTGTACCGTAACCAGACTTACAACAAACTGCAGAATGTACAGACACTCTCATGTGCCAACAGGACAACTCAGCCTGCAGTTCCAGGCGCTGCCCAAGGAGCCACCTGCTGTCAGCTGGTCTCCACAGTCAACTTGGCCACAGCCAAAGACTCCAAAGCAGTCATCACCTGTGTAGTTATTGTGTTCTCTGTGCTGCTTTGTTGCTTGCCGATGGGAGTTTCACTGGCACAAGATGTCTTGTCACCAGAAAGTAGCTTTGCACATTACCAGTTTGAGCTGTGTGGTTTTGTTCTCATTTTCCTCAAATCGGGTATTAACCCTTTTGTGTACTCTCGCAACAGCGCAGGCCTCCGCCGCCGTGTGCTCTGCTGCATTCAGTGGGCTGCACTGGGCTTTCTCTGTTGCAAGCAAAAGACTCGGCTGCATGCGATGGGGAAAGGTAGCCTGGAAGTGAACCGCAATAAATCTTCGCACCATGAGACCAACTCGGCCTACGTCCTGTCCCCTAAGCCACAGAGGAGGCTGGTGGACCAGGCCTGTGGGCCCAGTCACTCCAGGGAATGTGGTGGCAGTCCAAGGGCTACAGGTGGGCGTAAACCTCGCCTTCCAAGTACCTCTACACCTATCAACACACGCATTGAGCCCTACTACAGTATATACAACAGCAGTCCCTCTGCAGGACCCAGCTCCCCCACCAGCCTGCAGCCTGTCAGCTCTCAGACATTTGCCTTTGCCAAGTCTTATGTAGCCATGCATTACCACACTCACCAAGATGCTCTGCAAGACTTTGAAAGCACCTCAGTGCACCAGATTCCCATTCCCTCAGTCTAAACAAAGAGATTTGGACATTTCGCACCATGGCTTTAGATCAAATGTTAGTCAAAAGAGGGATACAGCAAACCCTTTTATGTATTTGGAATCAGTAGTAACCTTTTGTTCTGCAGTGTAAAGAACCAGAATTATAAACTTTGCCGTGGAAACAAAGAAAAGTGAGTTTCATAAAGAAAACTGTCTGTATCCTCAAAGTTATTTACTTTTTTTCTGTTCTTACAAATACACAACTTCACATAAGTCTGCCCCTATGTTGTGCACGCCGTGCCATTTTACCATTGTAGGTTTTCTTTGAAGCCAAATACAGCAGCTGTTGATTTTACTGAGCAGTGATGGCAGCCTCTGCAGCACCGGGCTACCATGAAACCCTGCACATGCCCACACATGGCTGTCATGGCATGACATGAGGTTGATGGCTTTTGGACTTTTGCTTCTTAAGAAAAAAAAAAATGTGTTTGTGAGCCTCATACACTTTTTAAACACAATAAATGTTTGGCAAATTCAGACAATCCACGCTTTTACTTTTTTAACCAGAGATAAAATAATTAATCATAACGTGATTCTGTATTTATTTAGTATTTAGTCATTTGTTTTTCAGCAGAAAGTCACATTTTTTTGAACATGTCATGTGTTTCTTTGTAATCTTTGGGTCTTACAGTTGATCAGACCAAAGTGGGAGGAGGTCACCTTTAGAAAAATGAAACTATTTGTAAAAATTGAATAGGCAATAAATTCACAGAAAGAATTAAGACAATACTGTGCACTAATAATTAAGATAAATACTACTTAGCTTCCTCCCCAATTTAGACATTAATTTGCAGGTCAGTGGTTCGCGGAGTGGCAGTAAAAATGGTTGCTTAGCAACATTTGAAGCCTGTTGTTTGATTGTGCTGATATTACAAATATGAAGACAAACTTTAAAAAATAATATTTACAAATGTAGATTACAAGACATGCATAGCATCAGCACCCTCTTGTGTCCTTTTTAGTTACCATAGCAACTGCAGGAGGGACTATTCTGCATGTGTTTCTATGGATTCAGCTGTTTTTTTTAAAGAGTAATACTGTATGGAAGCAAATCTGTCTCATCAGATTCTAATGAGCCTTTGAATTTCAAGCACTTGAATACTAAAATTATTATTATAAGGTATTTGTTTTCTTTTGCAAAATTTGAACACACGAATTATATTTGTATATTTTTAAAATATTTTTTATATATAAACTTCCACTAATTTTAGCATCTTTTTTTCAGTTATTTTTTTTATTTTCAATGTTCAAAAATTCAGAATAAATAGGTCACAAGGGACACGTCCGGAACCCCCATTGGTGCTATGGCGGCCAACACAAACGTCAGCAGTTCGGTACGTGAATCTAACCAACAAAAACCAACAAACAATGTAAAATTAAACTGATGAAACAATGTTTCGTTGTTTTTATTTGTAGTTTACAGTTAATGTATTTTTTTTTCTGTCTCATAGGAGCTGCTGGATCATGTGTCTGCACATGCCTCTGGACCTGATGGACTTCCAGATCCATGCAGGAGTACAGAGACGCACGGCGGAGTGTGATAATCTCTCGGCACAGCACCGTTACTGATGAAGAGTTGGACCAGTGTGTGAGGCAGATCTCGTCTAGTCAGCCTCACTCTAGATACAGAATGAAGGCACTGCTGTAATGTGAAGACCTAAATTCAGAGTCAATTAATTCAAATACTTAATTTTGGTGTTAAACAATTGAGTGCTTGAAATTCAAAGAATCTGATGAGACAGATTTGCTTCCATTCACATACTACACTATAAACGTAAGGTTTCAAGTTTTTTTTTTTTTATTCTTCATTGCATTGGTTTGATCCCGGTGATACAGCAGTGATCAGGACCCCAGTGTTCATCTTCATAAAACCACAGAATATGCCTCTTTACTGAACCCACAGACGTTCTGTACAGCCTACAAACACATCAATCAGCTTTGTTACTCCACAGCGCCCCCTAATGCATAAGTTAAACTCACTCATCCTGGAAATTCACACAACACTCACTCTCCCTGCTGCCAAACATTTTCAGACTCTACCCCCTTTATATCTACAAGTCAAAGTGCCACAGTCAAGCAGCTAACCATTCACACACACCACACACACACACAATAATATAGACATTAAAGACAACAAAGCCACCATTGCTGTTACCCCTGATGATAACAAATCCCCTGATTCGTCACTCCTTTGCTTGTAATTAATCAACACAAAGAGAAGCATAGATATAAAGTCCAGGCACCTGCTGCCTTTTATGGAGTGAGGCATCTGCTCCATTTCACTGTTTGCACTAGCTAGCCAGTGGTAACGTCGCCCGCTGCACAGATCGGGGCTTTGGGCTGGAGCTGTGCTCCGAGGCTACATGAAGTCCAGCCTCAGGTTTGGCTTTTAGCGCAGTGTTATGGGCATCTTTGTTCCTCTGCCAGACAGGTTTCTGTTCTGTAAGTGTCCTCTCCATGTTCTCTGTGCTCCATTGCTGTTTAGCTGGAGACTGACAGAAGTCCATGTTCATCGGCTGTGTCGAGAATCCTGCATATGACCGGAGATTCAACCTATGGAGGACAAAATAAAATCAGTCATCTACTTTGACATCCAGTCAGCACTTAGCCAGTACAGTTAGAACTGTAAATTCAAGATGTTAAAAACAGGCATTGATATATGTGGCTTAACCTGACATCACTGAGCCATTTGTTTTCTCTTCTGCTCAAAGGAAACCTCTAGCAATGACTAATTTACAGCAAATTTGCAATGCAATGAAAAAATAATATATTTCTTTGATGTAAACCTTTATTGGTTCTTTTTTTGTCAGACAAAAATAGGAAAGTAGTAATATGGTTCAGGTTCAGTGTTTCCCCCCCCCACTGTGACTCAGACTCAGTGGCCAGAAGTAAACTTACCCCAAGGATATACTGACAAGTCTGAGGTTCCAACATATACACAGTGACAGCATGGGGAGACTCAGACTCCTTACATCTGACAGGGAGAAGAGAAATGATACGAATGAACCAAATGGAAAACAGTGAGGATTTGTCTTATTCATGTGTTGACTCAGGGTTAGTGAGACGGCACCACAGGGTGCCATGGTTCCCTTCCAACCACCCTTTACTTGTTCACTCACTTGAGCTTGACAATAACCTGTCTGGGCTTTCCTGTCAGATCACACAAATCCCCGTGGCCGTAGAAGTGGGACACCAACCTACCATGAAGCAGAGAGACATTAATACAGAGAGAAATGACAAGAACGTCAGTTCACTTTGCATCCAGATAAAAAGAAGAAAATCTTAACGCCTACTTGACTTTCTGCACTCCATCATCTTTAAGCTGATAGGATCGGGCGACGTTCTTCTTGGCCCAGTTAATGTGCTCCTCTGCATTCCAGTTTCCCACCACTACAATGTTCTTTCCTTGTTCTTTATCCTGTGATACCAAGAAACATTTGTTTACACTTTTAATTATAATGAGTTAGTTCACACTCACACACATTACTGATGAGGAACACCTACCTCATGGTACTGATGGACATGCTTTCCGTAACAGAACTCATATTTCCACCATCCAACTCCCTGAAACACACACATTAAATCATTAGACATCACTTAATAGTTTATAAAACACCACTCAGGTGCTTCAGATGAACGCGCCTCACCCCGTGCAAACAGTACGAGCCACTGAGAAACTCCTTGATCAGCTGGTCATCTGTCAAGCGAGAGATGTGAGTGGTGCCAACCGTCACCTGGGACTGCCCTCCCACAGTCATGGGCTTGTGAGTGGAGGTAAAGGCTTCCTCCCTCACTGGAGGAGACTCCTCCTGTGATATGTCAGAGACATAATTGAGCCATGTGTTGGTTGGAGCAGCCCCTTTTTTCTCCTCTGCCCTCTTTATGTGTGTGAGTCTCACCTCTCTTGTTTCAGTGGCGGCACTGAAAGGTGGTTTAAGCTGCTCCTCCTGCTCCTTGTCTAACTGGGTGAGCCGCTGAGGCCGTAAAGGGGAGCCCGCCAGAGCCTGGCAGAAGATGGTGTTCACTGGGGAAGATTTGAACCTGCAAGAATACGTCACATATAGAAGCAGTGAAACAATCAGACTCATTACTTCCAACATATTTCTTGTTTAGTTGTAGTCATTTTGACATATCTACCTGTATTTTGGGTGCTCACAAAGCAGAGGCGTCAGCACCACCACCTCATATTCACAGGTGGTGACCTCAGCCACAGACAAGATCTCATTCTTGGCTTCTGGGTGACAGATGTACAGCACAGACGTGGCGCGAGGCTGGTTCCTCTTCAGCTCACAAGGAGTCCCATTTCCCATGTCCAATGAATAGTAAGGCGTCAGCTGACCTTCAATATTCTTAGTCTGCACCTGGACAAATGGGAAACACATGTGAGAACTGACAACTTCTCTGACAGATAGATAGACAGACAGACAGACGGACAGATAGATAGATTAACTTTATTAATCCCTGTGGGGAAATTAAGTTGTAGCAGCAGCATATCAAAAAACAATAAATACAATAAACACAAGCAAAAACTCTATACACATACACATACACGCACATGGCAGCAACAAAAAAAAAAGAAAATGTACATACACACACATAAAGCAGATCAAAGAAGATAAGAAGCATAAAAACACAGTTAATGTAACTGAGCAGTTTGAAATGCACCTGTGATGATGCTTTAGTCTGAGTTAGTGAGCACAGCTCTGACAGTCACAAAGGAGGTATACAGTCTGATGGCGGACGGCAGGAATGACCTCCTGTACTGTTCCCTAGAGAAGCAGGGCAGCAGGAGTCTGTTGCTGAAGCTGCTTCTCAGTCTGTCCACAGTGTTGTGGAGAGGGTGTGAGGGATTTTTCATAATTGACAGCAGTTTAGCCGGCACTCTTTCCCTCGCCACCTCCTCCAGGTTGGCGAGCTTAAAGCCAACAACAGACCCCGCCTTAGATCCCTGTGATTATTTAAAGCTACAGACTTGAACTTCTATCTTCCCCTTCTAGCAGTGAGAATATTTACACATGCTTAAAAGTGAAGTTGCTGTGGTTTGGTCACTGAAAGTGTTGTGACCCTAGGACTGTCTGGGGCTCCGCTCATGCCACAAGAATGTACCAGAAAGTATCAGAGAAGGGCGCACCGTGTGGTAGGTTGATTATGCTAACTGTATTAGTGTACTTACTTCTGTATCTGCTGATGCTTTGGTATTTTCTGCCTCTTCACCTTGATCTTAGAGATAGATATAATAGATAGAACAGAATAATATGAATAAAATATATTAGAAAACATATCAGAACACTACTCAGAAACTCACCTGTTTCTGTCGCCTGGCTCTTCTGTGCCATATTCCCCAGGTAGTACTCTTGAACACTTATCTTCTGTGGAGATACACATAATTACCTTCAGCTCACAGTGGAGCAGTTATCATTCATTTGACCTGAAGTTTAAACCCAGACCTGGCCAGTCTCCTTCTCTTCATGATACTGTCTCACATGCTTCCCATGGCATACTTCATATGTCCAGTATGACTCAATCTGTAAAGTTATTAGAGACTCAGAGTAAACAAAACAGCCTCAGCGCGTCATCAGAAAGCCGTCTGTCATGGTCCGATAACAGAGCGTGAAATGTAACTCAACAGTTTCAGTCTCACCCTGTAGGAGCAGCTGCTTCGTTTGAATAGTGTCTCCAGCAGTTCACGAGGACTGTGTCCACTGTAGTCCTTCTCATCATCCTGAGAGGCATAAACAAGATGCAATAATCAGATCACAGATCACAGAGAGATTATAAATTTCAGCTCTGTTGACACTGCTACACACACTCATCAAGTTATAAAAAGCATCCAGAATGCTTTCAGTCGATCCATTGCACACTCTCAATCTCAGACAACTGAGCAAAGCTTCCAAACCAATAACATGGGTTGTGCCTTATTTGTCTCTTGCAGTACTACAATACAGCTCAGGTTTGGCATGATATGGCCACATGACACGGAAGCTATTGAACACAACAGCTGCCAGCAGCCAGTCTAACTGGGAACTGTTGCATATCCTAATGTTGTTGTTGTCATGTTTGTTCTCTGTAATGTTGTTCCTCTCTCTCTCCTTCATCCTCTCTGTCTTGTCTACCTCTTCTTCTTCTCCTCCTCTACCCAGCCGGCTGATGTATATGGTTCTTAAGGTGGTTCAGGCTCTGGGTTTCGGTGAAGCACCTTAAGACAATTCTGATTGTAAAAAGTACTATATAAATAAAACTGAACTGAATAACGTTGTCAGCTCATAGCTAATGTGGTTTCTACACTCCCTTAAAGGCAAAGCAGCTTTGGAGTTCAGGTTTTTCTGTCACAAAACACGTTTCTATATTTTTACTATGCCAACTAGTGTGTCAGCACTGCTCACCTCATCTCCAGCCGTTAATGAGGGTAGAAGGCACTTGTACTTCTCCTGCTCTGTTGTTGTCATGATGACGAAGTCATCTTCCTTGTAAAGTGCCCCTGACGTTGGCTGTAAACCAGAAATAAAAAAAGAGGAACAAACTCTGAAAAGTGTCACGCAAGCTAGCTTCACAACCACACTGTTTATGTTCATAAATCAAAACTAAATGACGACATACCAGCGAGAATTCAACACCCGGCCAGGTGATTTTGAACGGGACCTCGTCCGTAAAGGAGGGATATCCTCCTCTGTTTGCCGAGACGCCGCTGCAGACCTCCAGCAGCCCCCCGAGGAACACTAACAGCAGCACGGCTTCCATCTCTCCTGTCCGGCTGCTGAGCTCCTTCAGCCCGCTCCTGGCGTAGGATAACAGCCTCCTCTCTTCACACTGTCGCCGACTGGAGATGTGCAAGAAACAGCTGATAAAAAGTCCGGAGAAGTCTGTTTTGATAGACGTTAAGGGAGACGGATGTCAATACGACGCAAAACACCGGAAGTGATCCGCTTTCTTGCCACGTCGTGTTCCGGCAGCGCGATTGACTAAAAGTAACGAGAGCGCCCTCTGGCGGACATGAGAGGTATTGAAAGACATTCCTGTGAATTTTAACAGGTTGTTAAACACCTATTTTACCTACAGAAGTAAACACTTAACTCAATTACTATTTCAGAGACAGATTCAACAAAAACTAATTTATTTTAAAAATGGTGACATACAGAAACTAATTCCAAGTGAAACAACAGTTTTGTCAACCGTACTGGTGCTACTACACTAACAGATTATACAAAACCTCCAAAATCTCCCTCATGTCCGCCTGATTGAGTTACCCCCGTCATCACTCACCTCAGCAATAGAACTTCCTCCACTGGCCCTACATGATGGTCCTGCCTCTGACTCACTCTCAGTATGGACCTCAAATATCAAGAGATGGGGATGGATTGCACATTACTTTTCAATTAACAAAGTTGTTGGACCATGAACCAAACTCTGCTTAATGCAGATAATACTGAAACAAAAAAATCAAAAAAATGCATGTCTTTACTTTTATTTGCTTATAAAACTGCTAAATTCACAAAAAACCTTGTGGATGTGTTTATAATGATGCACTGTCTTATCTGCTACATCAGTGTTTCCCTGTTCATATAATGCACCACTGTGTCCTGACGGTCCATCACATTTATTTTATCCTTGCTGATAAGAATATGAGCAGGTGACTATGTGCACTGGCGAGGCGAGGCTGATGCTAGCAGGCTAACAGGAGCTAACCTGGCCTCATTACAATATGGGTTAATTCTGAAAACAACTCTAACTCTCCGTGTCTTTGTTGGGAATCTCCTCATGTCCACTGTGTGTGGGGAGGCAGCAGAAAAGGCAAACAACATGTCGCCAGACAAATAAAACCGTCTACTGTAACTGAAAGTAAACAGTAGCTTCCTCCCAACTTTTCTAAGTTGACTTAATGTCACCTGGGGCCATGTACCAAAAGAGTAAGGCTTTAGCATGAGTTGAACTTGGACTGGGATGACACTGACGTTACCTCCTCCAGCTTCGACCAGCACAGAAGGTTCTCTTTGCAGTGTTTTAGGCTCGCTCAAAGAAAGCCACACCAAACGGGCCATTTTAAAATGTGGGGGGGGGCATGTCCCCCTCTGATATAATAGTACCTACGCCTCTGCTGTGTACAGTATGATTCGTTCAAAGAACAATAAAATGAAAAAAATAAAATAAAAACTACTTTATTGTCATGTTCTATCTTCATATGCAATGTCTCCTTTTCCACATCAGCTGTTCTTGAATTATAATCACCAATTGTCTCCCTTTAAAATGATCAATAAATGTATCAGGGCAAATTGCCTCATCTCTGCCTCCCTGTGGATGTATTTGGAAATGTGAGTGCTGAATGCACAGAGATAATGTTTTTGAATATCTCAATTATTTTTAAGACTGATGTTAAAAGTCATAGATCCTGCTGAGAGGCTGATTAACTGAACACCTCATGGATGTTATATGGAAGCAACGAGTGGAGCAGCTCTGTCCTGCTGTGCAGTGTCCTTCCTTACTCTCATCATCCGGCGTCTCTGTTGATTCAGCATTACTGTGTGCTGAAAATACAATAAATAATACCCCCTCCATCTGAAGAGCGCTCATGGAAACAGTCCACAGTTAGCAGGAAATTTAAAACATAGTCCCTGAAAATATGTGGTGTTGCATTTCACTGTCGGAGGGAGGAAATGTAGAGACTGCCTGGGACTGATGAAAACATGGACGGTTTTTTTTTTCACCTGTTGGTGGAGCTGTTGTGATGTGGGAATGTAATGCATGAGAGAGGAGAAGGAATGAGATTATAACAGAGATTTTGAAACAAAGAGGGAGAGGATTAGGGGGGAGAAAAAGATACGGAGGAACAGGGAAGGATACAAGCAGGAGAACATGCCACTGGATCAACCACTCTCCTCTGCTTACATACCCACAGAACCACACCTGTTTCCACCTTGTATGTCAGCCTACATATGGGAAGATTTAGCCTGCTCCAATCCACATGGATGTGTGAATATGATGTGGGTACAGATCAGATGGATGTCTCTTCCTGGACTTTTCTGGAACCTGACTGGTTGAGAACTTAGAACTTATCTCCCCTTTGAAATGAGCATTTTTCATTTATTTCACTGTCATCCGTGAGGTGAACTTGATTTGCATAGATGCCTTCCATATACTCTCATCTTATGCATAATTGATACAACTGTCATCTCCCCAACCATAATAACATCATTCCAAAGGGAGCAGAGAGAAATGAATCCTGGCATTTGAAGGTCTTGAAGCAAAGATTAAGATATCTCCTGAGCTGTCGCCTAAAAATATACATAGAATATGTCAGACATCCAATCAATACTGCCACTTTTGCTGAGTTTCCCTAATGACATTCAATATTGATTTGTGTAAAGCATTCCTACATGTTGCATCTCTCATATATGGCTTTCCTTTGTTGGGTTTTCTCTACATGCCTCCTCAGACTTGGGAGTTTTTAAACGCTTGTCGAGTGAATAAACCGTTCATTAATGCTACACACAAATCTATTAACACGCTTTTCTTCTCAGTGTGTTTACTGAGGCAAGATGTTTTAAAGAATTAGGTATAGGCAATGCACTTTAAAGTGTGTTTGTGCAAAAATCTCTCTCAATCCTGTCTGTTCTGCATGGGCACAGTTGTCAGTCATACGACTAAAGAGCTGTCAAAGGATAAACAAATCTTTGAAGAGGGCTACAACGTAAATAAGTAGCTACTGCAAAAAAAAAAAAAAAAGCAAAAAAGCACGAATTGGGTGAAAGAAATGGATTTCAGGATGCCGGTGAATCAGAGTGCTGCTCTGATCGTCCCTGCAGAGCAGGTAATGAGAGAGTATTTTTGTTTGGATGGGTTTGGATAGGAGCCAGACGTTCACAGAGCTGCCCCTTGCTATATTTGTCTGTGACTTGATGCTTACAGTTGACAATATCATAGGAGGGGGGGGTCAGTAGAGTAGAGACTGAACATGCGTCATAACCGCACAGAGCCTCTAATTAAAACTTTATAAACCTCTGATGTTTTATATCAGTCAGATTCTGAGGTTACAGTACATCTACGACTGCATTTGCCCTCCAGTTAAAAACGTATGCTTCACACGCCTTTTTTTTAAATCTTAATGTTAACACTAAGATTAGGAAACCGCCTTTTAAATAATGTACTTCACATGAGTGGAACAATCTGCAGGAGCTTGTTAAATTAGATAAGCTAATCCCTTTTAATCAATTTAAGACTCTTCTGACTGACTTAGAGCAGTGAGCATGTCTCTGCTTAGGATGGGTTGACCTGTTTGTCACATAATGCTGATGTTTTTATTGTTTTGTACAGTATCACACAACAAAACTGGTGGATTGTGCTTCCCAGGATAGATAGATAGATAGATTTGTCTTCTTTGGATGCCATGTTACAGTCTTTTCTTCTATTTACATCTTAATCAAAACTACAGCAGCCCATCCCACCACCATTCTCAAAGGTGACCATGGATTTTCATGGAAATACCATTTGCATTGTCTGAGACTTTAAGCTGTTTGAGAGAGAGAGAGAGAGAGAGAGAGTCTTGAGACGCCACGCTTGAATACAAAAGTCAGTGAAACCCCAGACGTGTCTTTTTGTCTATAAGCAAAGAACAGAAAGTGGGTTAACTGCTTGAAAATGCATCCTAAGCAGTGTGTATAAGCTAGGAGGGCTTAGTGAAGCTGGGAAGGCTCTGAGAGTGAAAGTCATTTAGCGTCTCTTCACAGTTTGACAGTGAATGGCACAAATACTGCAAGGCGTGACACGGAGCTCCTGACCGACCAGGCACAGCTTCTGTTTATGTGTTTGTACAATGGATGCAGGAGCAGTGTAATTGTAATTATATATATATATATATAAAACATTCAACTGTACTACATACACAGTCATTTATATTCGACTCTGCTCTTGAGTAATTGCTGCAAAGGAACCCCACACAATCCATCATCATTTGAACGCAGTCACAAGAATTCATTGGCACCAATTTATATTGCAGATGGGTTTAATTGGCTGAGATATGTGAGGGATGATGGCTTCTTCCAGTTTCAATAAGAGTCCACTGTCTACTACTTAGCTGCTGCTTACAGCATCACACAGCTGATACAAAGCAAGCACAGGTTTAAAATGTAACCTTCAGCCTGAGTGTGCTGTTTGTTCTTACACAGAGGACAACAAAGAAAAACAAGCCGTAACATCATAGATTTTCATTTTAATACAGTACATTAGCATCATTTTTTGTGTGAACCTTACCACAACTACATGTTTATTTGCATAAAGTAAAAAAACTGCATCACACACTTTGGAATATTTTAACAAATAACATTTAAAAGCATGTACCGTATTTTCCAGACTATAGGTCGCACCGGAGTATTAGTCGCACCAGCGTTCCAGTGTAAAAACTACGTTTTTAGCGTAACTTTGCCTCTTGCGTTAGGTGGTGCGGCTGCAGGGCATTGAGAGTGAGACACATGCATTTCAACAAGTCCTCACTTTTTCAATTATTAGCTTCACCGCACAGAAATTCCTATAAATATCCTGTAAATGAGTAAAAGGCAGACTACTGTGCGCTATAGCAGTCTGAAATTAGCGACATATCGACCACACGCGTCACCTATGCTCGAAATGCAAAGTGTGGACAAGCTGGAGGTGGAACAGTACTGTCAGGAGAGGGACAGAACAGCTACCTTTATATTTGTAATGGGACGTCAGGACACAAGGCTAACAAATTGTATATTTTTTTATATATAAGTCGCACCTGAGTATAAATCGCATACTCCATTATAGTCCAAAAAATACAGTAATCTGAAATTGATTCAGAGCACTGCTGTAACCTCTTGATGACTTTGAATTGACTTTAATTTACTCTCTTTACACTTTGTGTTAAAGGTAGGGTAGGAGATTTCATTCTGATGCACTTTTTGTTAAATTAGTGTAACTTCTCTTTACAATCCGATAGCAACCAATTACTTCGGCAGTTTCGGATTAAAACAAAGAATATGAATCGTCTGTGGAAGCTATAAAACGCTAAAAACATCAGCCAATCCTACGAGGCGCACCTGCACGTTTAGTTGGCTTGTTGTCACTCTCTTCCTGCTCTGTGCGCACCAGGCAGGTACGTGCATGATGGCCGAAGTCACAGACAGGTTGGGAGGCGTGGCTTTGGGGTGAGCTCCGAGAGAAAGGGGCGTGTGTTTACTTTCAAAATCTGGCTGACTCTCACTGAGTTTTCAAAATCTCCTACCCTACCTTTAATGCTCTTTATATTCACTGCCTTTACAGATTAAGAGCGACTCTAACAGACTTTAAACTGACACTTCCATCCTGCCAAATAATAACACAGTGTCAACAATTTCCATACTGCTCCTCATTCTAATTAATTCAGGTGTATAAACACCAGTCCCCTCATGTATTGTATCCATGTTTGCTATTGAAGGTCTCCCCCAAGAAGCCACAAATCCCTTCCCTTCATTTTTATTGTCTGTTCTATGTCTATGTATGTCTCTGTGTCTTTTATTTCTGCTTAGTGTGCACAAATGTCGCCACCAGTCTGTTACTTTCAGTTCATTCTTTATTCAAACTCTCAAACTTTTTTCCCTCAACTGAACCTGAAGTAAGCCAAAAGTCATACCCCCCCGGTAAACAGTGCAGTAAACAATGTATGGTGTGAACACTCAGATGAAAAAGACGTGGTGAAATTATATTGGCAGGTCGGTATCACACTGCCTCTTTTCCAAATGGCACAGCAAATCTGACCTTTTCATGATCTCAGCGCTGTCAAAAGATGACCTTTGTGCACAGCATCATGCAGTCAATGTGTATGAGTCTTCAGACAAAGCAAAAAAAATAAAAAATCACTCATCAGAAGCAACACTGTGACCAAAATGAGCAAAATAAGAGCAAATGTATTTTGCATTACGTTAGACGCTGACTATCTTCCTGCTAACAGCTGTTATTCGACTCCCACAAGGCCCCTTTATCTGACAATGACTCGGTGTCTGTACGGAACTCTGGCTTGAATCACAGAAAAAAAGAAGACTGTTTCTGAGACAAATTTACTCACACTCCAGACACAGACTGAATCCCCAGAGAATAAAAGAAAATTCAATTCAAACACCCACATAAAATCTGTTAATCTTTTTTTTCCAGAACATCCTCACACCTTTTTTTGTGTGTGGGGGGGAGGTGGGTTTGAAAAACTTATTAAATCAATAAACTTCTGTTACTTCTCAGGTTGTGGGTGTAACCGGAGGGAGTTGCAGGTGGAGAACGGGCAGCTTGGCTTCCCCGGTGGGTCAAGGTGAGTCTGTTAGCCTGATGGCTTGTTCACTCTGCAGATGTCACCTGGTCATTATCCTGAGGCAGCCATCTGCCAGTTGGTCCTGCAGGGTCTGGCCACTCCGTCTTCTGGGCCCTGTGTGACTGGCAGGATCCATGCTGCTTTCTCTTCCACTCTGACCTGCTACTCCACCTGCCTCCAGCGTCCAAAAAGGCCAGGCCGGTCAGGACCACAGGGAAGACAAGAGGACACACACAGAGAAACAAAAAAGGAGGCTTTGAACCCTCTGCCACAATGTAAACTGGGATAAATTAATGATGCAACCGCAGTTTTTACCTGGGCTCCCCTCACAGCTGACTGCTTGGCTTCTCACCCTCAGCGCTGCTGGGATGCAGCGATATGCTGCCAAAATAAACTCCAGCCTCCCTGACCGGCTCACTGACTTCACTTGCAGGTGGGCTTATCAAGAAAGAGCTTTTACATGATTATTCTATTTCCTTAAATTATCTATTGAGAGAATCCTCAGGTACTAAACCTAATGAATGGTGTCGTTACATCACAAAGTTAATTGTCAGACCTTAAATCTTCCACAGCAGGTAATTTTGTGGGAGAATTAGAGCCTTACTTTTGGACACACTTAATCATGCCCTCCTTTAAGGTGATGGATTTGGCTGTGACTTTTAAGATGTAATTTCTGACTTGATAGGGTTTTAGGATGACTGGCTCATTACAGTGAGCTGGGGAAAGGAATCTTTTCTCATATTTCAACAAATGCAATACTCCTCAATGTGCTGTATGTTCATTTGTCTGCAAATAAACACAAACAGAATTGACTGTAATACACCATGGAGAAGACTGAATGACTTTGGATTAATATAAAAGTATGGTCATCCTTCTTCAATAACAGGGCAGGATAAAGTCATGCGTTCTTTCTTCTTCTGTGTCACACATGCTCCTTCATGGCTGGGACTATTTGAGGACATATCCATAGATACCCAATCACACAAAGACCCATAAACACAATCATCTTCTGCCTGAGAGTAATGTCCAGGAGGCTTTCCATTTTTTATCATCCCACCACACTTTCATAATTTTTACTGACCACAAAATAACATTACTGGCTAATGCACACACACACACACACAACATACACACCTTTGATCTTGTATCCTCTGCGGTTCTGATATTTCATCCTTGACCCAGTTTGAACTGGGGACCTGCTATAATGTTCTGGACATGATTGACCGCATGAGCAATCTGCTCCTCCTTTCCTTCTGCCATTTTTATTTTATTTTTTTTTGTTTTGGATACATTTATGATGCTCTGGAGGAAGGCACACCACAACTTCAGGCTTGGCTGTGTTTCCCTGAAATAGAAAGGAGAACCGTGATTGTGGGAGGCCCACCCTCTAACCTGCCTTCGCCCCTGGCAGCCCGAACGGGCCAGCTGGTACTGTCAGCAACCCTGACAGATGACCTGCTGAGTGGATACTTTTAGCTCATGATTCACCCATCATTATTCAAACATACTGTATAATGTATAATGCACTGAAACAAAGCCTTTATGTGTGCTGTAGCATCCAGAAAGCACATAGCATGACCTGAATTATGATATTATCAATTACAATGAGAGTCACTTTTAGTTTTTCATATGCTCTACACAGACTGAATGTTACAGTGAATAATATTTGACAAAATGTTTAGCAATCACTGAAGCAGGAAGAGGCAGTTACTAAATTCAGACATTACAAACAATAAACCATAACACAGTGTTTTATTGCAGAGCACAGACGCACCTCTTCCACTGCAGTCTTGCTCTCTTACAGTATGTTTTTGCCATCTTTGTTACAGCCGCCACCCACGCAGATAACCTATGGCTGCATGCCATGGAGTCTGCGCCTATATGGGAAGCGTTATGGGGAACATCTCGAGCAGTGTGACTTGTGAATTAACTGCAGCCGTGTAAATTTATCCAGAAGGAGTTTTCAGTTATGTTAACATTCTTTGTCACAGCCCAGAACAGGCTTTCATTTCCATTCACCTCTTATGCTTTTTTTTTTACCTAGTGAACAGAAAGTCATTATTTAATTGACTTTCTGCAGAATTTAGAATTAAAACTGAATATTTTGGATAACTCAGTCAAATCTTAAAATCTTAAAAGTTTAGAAAAAAAAATCACACATCTGTCTGTGGAAATAAAATGCTGTCTGTTGTTATAAAAGGATGTGATTTGACACTTTAAAGTACACAAAGATCAGTGTGAGATGAACTGCATAAATATGAATTTTTCAGACTTTGACTGAGCCGCTGAATTCACAATTTTCTGAATACAGCAATTTGAAGTTGAAAGCAAACACTCGAACCTGAATGTGACGATTATTGAAACGAACCAATTCCCAATTCATATTCAAATGTCTTTAATTCAGACTGAACTCTAAGCGCCCGAACATCTGGAAAGAACTTTTGTTCCCTGAGTGACTGGAAGGCAGCTGCCTCCTCCAAGGCTGCCAACAGTGGTCTGACACTCTTCACTTAGCCAGCTGCAAGGCATGTGGCACTGTGCCTTTCTCATCTCCTCAGCCACTGAACAAGCCTTCTTTACACTTAGTGAAAGGAAAGCAAATTGCATCTTATAACTGCAAAGACTGTGGTGAGTGGAGCACCCTTTTAAACATTGCATACAAAACGGCCTCACATGCACATGCACAGTTTAACTTGTCATGTTTGGACAGCAAGTACACACACACACAAATGCCGCTATAGTATAAATAACAAAAAGCAGCATCAGAAAGAAAGCTACTTTCCATCAAAAGCCGAAAAGGTGATGAACAGAGCTGCTCAGCCCATTGGCTTGTTGCTGTGACTGAGGAGGGTAATCTCTCTATAACAGTGCACCACTTTTGGAGATGTAATACAAGGCAAAATGGTGACATAAACCCTAACTGTCACTTAAGAAAATCCTCATTACAATCATAACAGACAAATAAATACAAAGAAATGTGTAATGGAGGCTCTGTGACCTGGTTGTCAGAGATGAATCACTGCATGTTGATCATTGTGAACGCTCTTTTGAAGATCAGAAAATAGCCAGATATCATTATTTGTGATTTTTTTAGACCATAAAATAACTGCAAAATAGTCTCTAGGTTAAAACAACAGATTCAAAATATAAATCTATTCTTTTGTGTGAATAGAATTCATATTGGGATACTGGTAACAGGAAATAGGTGGGAGTGTCACTACAGTTTGCTTGATTTAGAAAATGGCTCCCTTAAAACCTGGATCTATAACAGAGTTGTTAAATACACTCAAGAAAATTGTATTGAGCTTTCCAAGACCCCCAGGGAGGGGTCTGATATGCTAATGTGATCACAGTTATATATATACGTGACATGAAAGAAACCACCAGGAGAATTCTGCACATGGAAGCAGCTCACAGCTAGGCGCTGTGTCTCCCAATTTATTAGAGACACATAAAGATAAAGGATCTCTGTAAGCATGCCAATCATAATGTGCTCAAAACGCTGGCTCTGCAGGTACAATAATGTAATAAGCATCTATGTAAAGTGCATGATCCCTGGTGCAGAATAAAATATCAAATAATTTACATATAAGTGGACCAACAACATTTAGAGGTACACATATAGTTCACATAGATAATAAGCATTAAATAAAAAAACATTAATTGCATGTATTGTCACATAAAACACATGTAGGAACACTTTTTTTAGGTGTGCATGATGTGAAAGCACATACTGTAATTCCCTTCAGCACTCTACATTAAAAATAATTTTTATGAATGAGCGACCCGACTCACCTACCAGGAGAGACAAAACAAGAAGACCTTCAATGAATAAGATATGCCAGTGAAGTCACGCCGGTCAGACATGTGCTTTTTTTATATTGAGTTGGGCTTTGATATTAGAAGAACAATAAATAATAAATCTTATTTGAACAGGAGAGTAAACCCTACCAGCGTCACCAGCACTCCCTCTCACTGGAAAATCCCACTTCCTGTTTGCTTGGAATTTTCAAATGTTCCATTTTGTGGCTTGTTTTTCCAAAAATGTAGCAGGAATAAGACCTCAAAAACCACTCCAACTTTGAGAGCCTGGCATGCGGAATTAGAAAACTCTGAATACAAAGTAAAAGTTTGATAGAGCAGCATCTAATGAGCGTTTTAAGACTAAAATGGAGTCTGTAGCGTGAAATGTTAAATGTTAAAAATGATGCAGAAATTGCTTAATATTTGAACAATTATAATTTTTTGAAAAAAAAAGAAGAAAAAGAGGGTGACGAACTATAGGTTGACATCTAACACTTCCAGTTCGCTATAAAACACAACAATCTGAACAGTATTAGTTCTTGACTATTCTTAACATAATACAGTGGTCTCACCACTATGTTAGGAGTCAACACCTGCATCATAAAGCTTGGAGTGGAATGATCATTTTGACAAATGTCTTTCTAAGTAAGCACAGTTAAAGGCATAAAAATGTCTCACTTAATATGTTCCTTCGGGGTAATCAGGCAGTTAATTTCAGGTTAAGCAAAAGGAAACTGACTCGTGTAGTGTTTTAGTATCTCACTGAGATGTCCTCCAATCTTCTGTATGCTGCTTGAATCCAAGATTAAATATTTTCCTTCACATTTGAACTAGACAAATTACACATGCAGCATGGCTATGTGCACATCTTAAAGCAGCACCGAGTGGACCATGTTTAATCAAAACGGCTATTTAGAGGCATGAAAGAAACAGCAGAGGCAAACTATTTATACTGAATATATTTCATATATTATGCAATAGCATAATTAAGTCAATATGTTTTAAATCGAGAAACCTCTCTGTTATAATATGATTCAGGTTTGATGATGTAGTGTTTTATGTTTTTTTTATCTTTTGCCTTTTCTTTGTGTATTATTTCACATATTTGTTGGATGTTTCCTTGTTAAGGAAATAATTTCAACTCAGATGTCCTCATATGTCTATCATGAAAACTATGACAGTGTAGGAAAATGTCAGATATAATACAGTAGCAGTAATAACAGAAACTTGAGCAGCTAACATTTCAGAGCATTCAGCATTAAAATGATGACGCAACTTCAGTGCACATTGTGAAGTCTGTAATTTAAATATTACAAAATGCAGGCAGACGTGTGCATGACATGTAAATGTGACCGAGTGTTAACCCGCATGATCATGAAAACATGTAGATTTACTATGCACCACAAATAGTATCATGGTTTAAGCCTGAGGTCATGAAAAGACTGCAAAGGTCAAAGCTCTGTCACAGAGCCTTTTTCATGTAAACACAAAGATTACATCTACAATAAAAGTGACTAAAAATGCCCAAAGTAGAGCCAAACACTGTGTCACTGCCCGTGTCGTAAGAATACACAATGAAGCTACAGCTATCTGAACAAGTTCATTTGAGGACTGAAGCTTACTTTGGAAAGTTCTACTTATGTCAAAAACCAATTTTCACATGTAGCGACTTTTCATATCCTCCAAGGTACGAGTCACCCACAGAAAAACCAGAGCTGGATTGGTGGAGAGAGAGAGAGAGAGGGGAAATGTATCAGGAAGGGAAAAACCCATAAGCTCCACAAAGCTGTCTGTTGTGATTGGCCCCATTAAAGTGTAGCTGCAGTATATACACAACAGACTCATGAATTATTCATTGTTGATTTTTTTTTCTGTCAATTGTGCTTTATGTTAATCTACATGCATGTGTGACGTTGGGCTTTTGAAATATGTTCAGAGGGAGAAAACAAGCTCTTATGGTCCCTTAAAAGAATCTCCCAGAACTTTCCTTCCTGTCTTTGATAACAAATCTATCTGTTTGATATGAAGTGAACTACACAGGCTGCCATTTCCTGTCATTCTTTCATTTAATCTCATCAAAGCACGCAAAAAAAGCAGATCACTGTCCAGAATCAGGGGACCATCACGAGGCACTGTGTGGTACAAAACAGTCTTATCACAAGACACAGGGCTACTCTCAGTGCTATTAGGACATCATATTGAATAAAGAAGATATAGTTCAGATCATTAGGGACGTCAGAACACCGGGAAAAAATACGTTCAAATGGCCAGTTTTCTGATGTATTCTATTATACCCTATAAAAAAATGAATGACTTTGTTTGTTTGTTTGTAAAGTTATAAAGGTCATAAAAATATAGAAACATGTTTTCTAAAGAAAATGATTAAAGTGTAAGTAAGACGAACGTAAGTGCAATTCCATGTCCATGTGAATTAGCTGAGAACTTTAAATAACTGCATTCACACTGAGGATTTGTGCTAAATACTATATGTACATGTAAGTATGTAACAGGGGCAAAAAAAAGGATTTGAATGGGAAAAAAAGTGTTGCCGTAGGGCTGCCAGGGTGCAAAAGCTGCAGAATGACAATTGGCATTTCCCAAGACAGGCGTCATCAGTCAATCTGCTTGGACAGGCTGAGGAATGATACTAGAGGAAATGTTACAATTTTCATACTTAACAGCGTAAGTGGCAGGGAAAGCTGTCTGCTCCACCAAAAAAAAAAAAAAAAAAAAAAGTAAAAGAACTTGAGTTCGAGCGACTGGGAAGAACACTCACACATGTGCTTAAAACCTGCCAGGATCAAACACCGACAACCGTTGTCACTCTCTGGCATCACCATGTTGCAGAGTTAGAAAGTAGCATCCATGCATTAAACTTTCATGAAGCATCTACTCTAGAATCTGCTCCCACACTCTGACTCTGCAACAACAGAAAGCATCAGGCTTTAAGAATATCACACACTGAAGTCAGACACGGCTCTCAGGTGTCACACTTAGCAGCAGCGTCAAAGAATGAAATAAACATACATTATAAATTACATATCCAGGAGGTAAAATCAGCAGCAGCGAGCCACAGTTTCACACCAACTGATATTAATAAAGTGTATTCAAACTAAAAAAGTAAAAAAACAAACAAACAAAAGAAACACCTCAAACTGCAGCAATTCAGTTTTAAAGATATTGCTGCACTTTCTGTCAAACTAATTTGATGGTGGACGTCTGGATTTGGTGTTCTCCTTGCCTTCGATGACATCAGACCTGCCGTCTAATGTCTATCATGCTTTATATTGTGGGAACAATATTACTTTTTGCACTTTCTGATAAAAAAATACACTGAACTAAAATGAAAATGAAACAAAACCAGTGTTCAACTGGAGAAGGTGCATGAATCCATATGTGGGAATCACTCAGGAGAGCTGCTGCTTTGTGTGTTCAGCGTTGGAGAACGATTGGAGAAGGAGCAGGCTCTGTTCCACCGAGATCTGAGATCAGCCGACCCGATCGATGACTCTTTGATGGCCTTGCATGAGCTCTCTTCTCTCCTGCCTCAGCTCACCAGGGGGGGAAACAAGCTTCTTCATGTGAATCGTAACCGCCAGAAATGGCTTTGGTGAGATGTTGGTAAGCGGCTGGTTTAGCCTCTTGCCTGACTCGTTTTGGGCACATTACCACTTTCTGCACTCTCGCACTCGCTCTTAGAACGACAGGGATCACTCCGAATATGTGGCTGTGGTCTGCCGCTGGCAGGGGAATGCATGCATGTGTCATCTACAGTTGCTGCGATTCAGAATGACATTTCTTCCAAAAGATTGCCCCTGAGCAAACATGCCATGTTTGTTTACACACGAATAACCCATCATTCCTCATGTCTGTTCACCACGTCAAGTGACGGTAGTCCCAACTGTTGAACCATATACAGGCTATGCAGAACTGAAAGGACTGTTTACCAATACAGAGTTACTATCTAGAGAAGCATTAAAAAGGCCAAATGGGTCAAATTACAATTCACTACTCAAATCAGACTGCTGCTCACAGATATTTACATCATATCACAATTGTCCTAATCAGTTAATCAATGTTACAACTCATTTATGGTTCATTAAGAAAAGAATAAGTGTCAAAAATCCAATGGATTTTACCTTACATCTGCCCTGATAGTACAATATACAGCAAGATCTACTAGGTAATAATTAGCAAGTCATTTAGCAAACACTGCATACAGTAGTAAAAATAACTCCTGTTACATTGTATCTGTTGGTTTTACCACAATGTAGTGTAAGTAACCCTCAGTTAACACAACCCAAACATAGCCTTTTTATTTGGCAGTTGATTTTAACAATCACCCGCTGCGAAACACATGGAGTGAGAGCAAGTCGGCATTAAAGAGAAGCAAACATGATCTGTACATTCCCTTTGATCTCAAATGAGGTGGAGTCTGTGAACTGAATACCGACTTGTCGTACCTCCAGGCAGCTCAGTTCATTTGAAAAAATAGCTGTCAGCAATTTAAATAATAATTCACACTGTTTGCGAGTGTATGGAAGCAGCTCATTTGTCTTCTGATTTACTTGGTGGGATAAAAATGCTCCTGCCCCGTGGTTACTATGTGCTCATAACCAGTGATGTGTCACCTTGCATTGCTGTGAAGGAGTTTCTCAGGTTGGGAGTGACCCTCCCGTTTTTCTGGATAGCTGCAGCGCTAGGTTCACTGGAGTTGAAAGTCTATCAGATTTAATTGATGGAGACCCTGCAGAATCAATGAGGCTAGGAAAGCAGGACAACCCCTCTCTTTGGCAAGCCAGGAGGCCATCAGTAGGGGGGGTAGGCAGGAGGGCTGTGTGTGATGTTCATGCGTGAACCTGGGGCTTTGGAGTAATGGTGTGTGTCTACCCTGGTGCCACGCCACATAAACTTAGGACCTCCCTGTCAGATCCAGACACAGGGCCTACAGCAACGCACAGGAGGAGTCTGCAGAGAACAGTCGACATCCCAAATGCTTATATGTTAACACATGGGTGTCACAATTGGGGCACATTTTGTGTCAGGAAAAAAACTTCATAATTTCTCTTATTCAAGCACTAACTGTGCTTTACTTTTTAGAGGTTATTTATTTCTAATTAAATAACCAGTGTATTTTATTTGAAGCTATAAATAAAATGCAGAATAACATGTAAAATCACCTGCAAACCTCTATCTAGCCACAGCTGGCTGTCTGCATTGATGTGGAGAACCCTCTGACAGTCTCCAAATCGAGCAAATTACAGGGTGGGAACAGTCATCTGCTGGAGGGCCAGCGAGCAGCACTGGCTGCATCCTCCGAACTCCTCACTGCAACATCAGCAGTGTCAGTGGACTGTACCCAGTCCTAACAACGAGCATCTGGACAACCAGTCACGCCACATCAGAATGATCAACGAGCTGCCTCGACAAACCAGTTTCACACAAAATGATAAACCAAGATATTTCTCTCTCTAAAAAATAACGACTTGTCCTTCAACAACACAAATACTGATTGGACATTTTATGCTGTAGTCCACAAGTGTACACAGCCCGTCATCACCAGGAAAATGTAACATGAGGTTAATATTTCATCTTGAAAACGAAACAACTTCCTGTTTTTAATACTTAACCTTTACCAGTAGTTTTTTTGTACCATATCCAAAAACAAACCATCTCACACAGCTAAAAAAAAAATAAGAGTGGGTGAAAACAAAACAGCTCGCGGTGTTAGTTGGATTGAACGCCAGACTTGTAATGCTCCTAATAATACTGAAAGTCCGCTGCATTGGATATCCATTCACCATCTCCCACTCACTTCCTTACTCAGTAGAGTTTTGGGAGTGTTTCAGTCCCATGTTTAGGTGACATTAGCTAGTACAATCACATGTTTGGTTAGCAGAGCTGTATCCACATGTTGTACCTGGCAGGTTGTATTATCGAGACAATAGAACACTGTAGTAGGCCGCAGGTTGTAAGCGGAACATGCTCTAATCTTGTTTTTCATTAGTAGATCCTTTGTGACCACTTGAAGATCATTCTGACCCCACAGATCCTTAATGAGATGTTTCTGTGTGTTTACAGTTTCAGTGTGGGATTATACCAAGTTTCTGACTAACATCAGATTTTATTAGCCTCATTTCTGTTACTGACCGGTTAAACGCCTTGACATTTTACATCAAATAACAAAGACTGAATTGATGGCTCAGGAAGCTTAGCTTGGTCCAGTCAAAGGCTCATGTGAACTCAAAGAGCAATCAGAAATAAATCAGCCTTATTTCTTACCCTCTCCATGAGGCCCAGAGCCTTCATACTTGATCAGCACCAATCGAGTGGCACAGCAATCAGCAGCAGAATCCACCCAGCTATTTGGGAACATCTCCTAAAGGGAACTAAATCTTTCTGATAGATGTTCTAATATTTCACATCTAGATAAGCAGATTTACGTGTGTGTTTAAATAGCGTCTGCTGTTATTTTAAGACAACCTCAAATGAATGTTTTTGCATGTCATGAATTACATTTACATAAAACTGAAATCTCTGAAAACCTTCTCCGACCTCGCCGTCGACTCTCTGAGTGGGTAGACAAATACTCCCAACCTCTGCATTGCCAGAGGTGCTCCTGAGGTTGAGCTTAATGTATAAAGATGGGGGATGTGGAGAGCATGTAGGATGAGACGTTCCTGTGTTGCACTGGGCACATAAATAAGGGAGCAGCACAAAGCTATCCCCCAGGACTGCTGTCAGTTGGCATCTTAACACGCTGGATACTAATAAGAAACAATGCTGCATCACGCACCTTATGCAACATGCAACACCCAGATGGATTAGGTCTCATGGGTTTACAGTGAGATGGAGGTCTGTAGCTAGATGTTTACAATGAACATATTTGAAGCATATTACCAATTCACTACTAACACAATTTCAAATTTTTCCTCAGAGTAATATCTGCAATGAAACACACTTTAAATTCTGCATGGGTTAGTAGTGCCCCCTTTTTAATTTAAAAATGTCCATAAGGGCAGGTGTAACTGCTCTATACAAATTGTACAAAATGAAGTTTAAAATTAAGTCATATAAATGAAAAGTTATGTTATCAAGTCAGAAACGGTCCAATTATTGCTATTTCTCTCTCTCTTTTTCATTTCAGGAAACAAATCATCATACTCCAGGGCAGTCAAGTCCTCAGTAACAGATAATTTTACTTTAGAGGAAACTTACATCTAATTAAAACCACAATTAAGACACCAGTTTTGCAGTTCTAAAGTGTTGAAGGAATATTAAATATAGATAAGCAATTAAAAAGCTCCATTTGTAAAGTTGCTATACAATAAAAAATAGTGCTTAGTTGGATGTTCATGCTAAAAATAGAGTAATAACAAATATAGTGTTCAGTGTCTTGCACAGCAATGCTCAGTTATCATATTTTAGGATTTTTACTAAATGCAAAAGGATATAATTTTAGCAATTATGTCAATCTTATCAAGCTGGCTGTTAGCTTAGCATTGTGTCTGGATTTATTAGCTGTGATATAAACAGAAAACAAACATTAAAATAAAATGGAATAGAATTTTTGGAACTTTTCACACCCCTCAGCTGCGTACATCAATCAACTCATAAGGTTGTTACACTAATGAAAGTGCACAGATGAGAATGCCATTAAGGAGACAGACCTCAACCAGTATTTTTTCTGAACTTACTTCACATGTGCACAGTAGATACACGTTTAAAGTTTTACAGTAAAATATTTTGAAAATTTCGTTTGGGGGGAAATGATAGAAAACAGTAACAAGCTAAACAAGTGACATGAACTGCCTGTGGACCAAACATTTTGTTGTGCAGTTCATCCATACTGCTAAGGAATTCTCTTCAGTGATATTTCTAGATCATTTCTTTTGCGTTATCTCCACAACCTTTAGTGTTCAGGTTTGGGATAAAGGCTTTAACAGGAATAAGAGAAATGCTGTCTGCAGGCATCTGTGTGTAATGCAGCTACTTCAGCATGGCACCTCTGTTTGGATCAAGGTTTCAGAAGCAGACAGGGGTGGCAGTAGTCTCCTAGTTAACATGACAGTGTGAGGCCAGTGCCCTGGAAAACAGCCTTGCACTACTTACAGAAGGAAATACAATAGCAAATGTAAACAGACAATATTCAGCACTTTATAAAACCTGCATTGAACACACTATTAAAATCTTCTTTGGAAGCTAACAAAACAATAAAATAAATATTAATATATGATATATAATATAATGGTGCTGAAAGCAATAACAACAACAACAACAGAGAGTCCACAGCAGATCAAGATAAATTCATTTTGAATGAAAGGCTTGACTTAATCCAATTAGCATAACTTTAATGCTCTCTGTGGATGGACTCTCCAAGGGCCTGGATCTGTTCTTGCATTTTGTTATTTGAGACTTGGAAATTCCCCCGCGATGAACAGGCAATGGAAGAGCAATAACTGCTTCACAGCTTTAGATCAGTGAAGCTGATGTGTGTGAGATGACTGGTTGTGGGGGGGGGGGGGGGGGGGGGGTCTGTTTGGGAACCAGAGCACCAGACAGCAGACATCTCTATATTTGGACTATTTGAATGAAGGTATCAAATTTAAATAATGTTAATATGTAAATCATCTCATTAGAATCATTAGCATCATGTAATATGATTTCTTTGTATAGAAAGAAAGGCAATCATCACATACAGTTACTTGTGCTGGTTTTAGTACAAACATGCAGGCACTGAGAGCAGCTGCAGATCTCTGAATTTGTCTTTCTGGATGCAAACTTGCGCACTGCTAACCTTTATGTCTATAAAGTGTAGTGACACAGAGAGATGGAGCCACTGGCAAAGACCAGCTTTTGCAAGGAGAGTTGCTGCAGTGTGGGCTGCAGAGAGCAAACACCAAGGCTAAATGTGTGCTGATGCGTAATAAAGACATGTCAGAAAAAATAAACGTTACATGTGATCACCAGATTCTGACACTGATGCTCGTTTGCTAATTAAATACAAAAGGATTTTGCTCCCTGCAGATTAAAGGGATAACAGGGAACACTGGGAAGGCAATCAAATGACAAATCTATATAAAGATAATCTGTGCCAATAATGCTTTGAAACAAATGTGTCTGAGTAGTCAAAAATAAAAGTAGTTGAATTGCATTTGTTTAACAAATGTTTACTGCTTGTAACATTCCCCTCTGAAACTATAAACATGACATATTGTTTGATGTCTGAAAAGAGTCGCATATCTCATTCAGTTTTAGATAATGTCTGTCAGTGCAGGCTATATGATGGAATAACAACTTTCAAGTTGTTACTCAAGACCTAGCATACATCTTCTATAAACTCTTCCCTACATGTGTAGCTTGTGCCATTCTGTGTGATTCATGTATTAAAAAGCAACATCTGATCATTAAATCTTAATAATTAAAGTTTCATTACTTAAGGCAGCCCTGCTTCTCTCTCACTGCCCCATCTCGCCTACAGTCAACTAAAAATATAATGCACTTTACAGCACAGAAAAATAACTTGCCTTTAAAAAGTGCCTGTGAATATTTTTAATTATCCTGTTTCAGTTCATTAAACATTCATTTATTCATGTTTTCACTGTCTTTACCTGGTAATTACTTTACTTGTTATTAAGGGTCATGCAGGAATGGAGTCAATCCCAGACAGGGGTGCCAGTCCTCTGCAGCATCACTGCTAATGACAAAAACTGCTGCAGTCCATTTGTAACATCCTCTGACTGGAAGAAAAGAAATAAATGTCAGTATGGTCACATATTCACATGTTAGCGTTTTATTGATATATTACATTCTGAAAGTCTACAGTCAGTAAAAGATACTGGTGCTCACAAGTTGTCAGTAGCAAAGACGCCCACTCTACTCAGCTGACAGCTTTAGTCTGCTTTCTCTGTACAGTGATGTAACATTGTTACCTAGTGTTTTGTCTCTAATAATGAGTCAGTTGTTCCTCAAAGAAAGATGATGGCGTTTGACCAACCTTATAGTTGTTTGCAGACATCATTAACAGGCTCCCTGCATTTAGGAGGGGCCAGCATTTAGTCACACAGTGGTTTGGAATGAACTGCCCAGAGAACCAGATACAGAGATGGCTGAAGAAAGAAGTGCCAGTACTGCACACCGGCCTCCTTTAAACACTTGAAGAATTTTAATAAGTTAAAAAACCCTTATGCTGTTTAGGTAACAACAAACATGTCAATTGAGTTCAGAAAACTATGTCTAGCTGCCAATGATTTAGATCTTTTTCATTCTTGAATTGTTGCATGTATGCAAATTGTGAGATAAATCATTTATACCTCCATCTCAGAACTTCAACACTTGTATCTGACACCAAGGGCATTTTAGATCAAATAACAATGAGCCTCCCTGATCAGTAGGCAGAATGCACCACCCAGGAAGCTAAGATGTGACACCTGTCAGTGTCAATGTATAAGCAGTGTCAGTAGCTGACTGGTTATATGCTGTGGTCTGTGAGAACCAGGGCTGCTGAACCACCATGTTCTGGAGGCCTTTGATCAGCCTGCCTCTCTGGCCAGTCAGATGAACAGGCACTGAGGCAGAACAGGGCCTTTGAAGATCTCAATCATCTGTTACTGATAAGGTTATTATGTTGTTGCTCTTTGCCTTCAAGGCTGTAATCAAATGTGACAGAGACTGCCCTGCTGCTGCTCCCACAGGGAGGCAATGAGGTGTACAGCAGCAGAACTTTGACAAGGGAGGCCGAAGGGTGGGGACACCCAAAGAATTATTAGGTGTTTTCATTTTTTGGGTAGCAAAAAATCTGCCAACCAGCTGCAGCGCTACATGTGTTACATTATGTTAGTGTGTATATAGGCAAAACTAGCTAGATATCAGTGGGATACAGTGGAGTCTCACAGACACATTTGACATCAGAATGTCTACATTCCCAGAGGTGGCAGGAAGAAAATTAACATTTTTCTATGTTTAATATCACATGATATTCTGTGTCTGTTGTGCTTCAGGCTGTTTTGAAGAAAACAACTCATACACACCTTTGAGCTCATACACCCACACGTCATGACACTAAACTGCTCATTAAACAGGTCCCTGTATTTTTTAGCCGAGTTAGCCTTCACACCATCAAAACTAAGGCCGCCAACCCTGAAAAAATACCTTTCCTTCAGAAGAATCAAAGCCTCCTAAGGAGGGCTTTTATTTTGACAGCTTGAATAAATCATGAACCTCTCTTAATGAATATGCTATACATGTGTTGGGGGAACTTATGCTGAGCTGCCTTTAGTTGTCTCTCATACTATGCATAATTCTCTTTGAGTAAGAATGAGTCAGAATCAAACTAAATCAGTCAGATTTCAACTAATTAGTGTCTATGTCTTCCTGGCTGTGAAGCCTAGAATTACCAAACACTATAAGACTAGCACCACAAGTCATGTCATGTGTTATTACTAGGGATGTCCCGATCCGATCACGTGATTGGAAATAGGGCCCGATTACATGATTTCAGACTCGATCGGAATCTGACATTACCTTCCGATCAGGACTCGGATATATTTTTTATCAGGGCTGTCAAAGTTAACGCCTTCTGTGCAGGGTGGCTCTGTGTCTTGTAGTGTAGGGGTATGACAGTTGCCTTTGGTGCGAGAGGTCCGGGGTTTAAGACCTTGATGAGCCACTGTGTGTGTGTGAAATGTCCTAGCCTGGGAAGGCTGAAGCATTTAAAGTTGGCGGCAATGTGTTGTGGGCAGTTTGTGGAAATCCACAGTCAATGCGACAGTGATGAACTGTCACACACACGAGTTTTGCTTGCAATAACAGGCAAAGTCATTGCAGTATCATTTATAGGGCAAAAAACCCCGATCGGGACATCCCTAGTTATTACTACACATTTTGGGCATGTTATTTCTATACTATGAAGTACTAATAAACAACCTACATCTACCCTAATCCCACCAAACCATCTAGTATTTTATTTAATGCACAAACATGAATGAAATAGTGTAGATTTCAATATGGGATTGTGTAGTTCTTTGTATTGTATAAAAGCTGATGAAAATGTATCAATATATTACAAATGCACAGGGCAGGGTGTCTTTGACTGACATTGTCTTCCGAAACATCACCATCCATCCATCACACAGAGAGCCATTACAGCCTAAAGACATCTAGGAGTGTTGCCATGAAGTATCCATCTTCATATGACCAATCTATGGTTATTTGTTCAATAATCAATGTAAACAAATTACCTCAAAGACCAGATCATTGAAGATTGATCTTAAAGTTGTACATTATTCTTCCATTAGCCTAAGTCAATTTGGTAGCCATCTTTCATGGATATATAGAATCAGAGCAGTCTTTCTGGCATCACAATGAGCACAAGTAAAAACAAGAGAAGAATAATAACACAGGGAAAAGACTTAAGAAAGAAAAAAGAACCAGTTTTCCCTCTAATCTTCTCCATCACACGCCTAAAATCCAATGGATTAGGCCCTGTACCCCTGAGCTCACTATCACTATGGAGACTACTGGTGCATGAAACATCTCTTATCACCTTCATTTCATTTCTGCTATTCATCCCAAGTTTTCTTTCTCTGGCTTTTTTAAACAGATACAGCTGGGCATTTTATGAACAAGGTGGCAATACTGAATCAATGTTTACTATGGACACATATGGACAGAAGGTTTGTGCAACATACTGTATATTCTTCAACATTCAACAACAGTCCAATCATGAAAGTGTATACACCCACTTTGAAAAATCCTGCACAGGACATAGAAGGGTGTGAAGGCCTGCAATTTAGAGAGATATGTGAGGGGAAAGGACAAATCAGCTCCAAACAGGACAGTGGTGAGTAAACAACACTTACTCAGGGCATACAAACATGAGTTTGGAAAATGGGAGCACAGCCAGACAGGGCAGATCTGAAGGTCACCAATCCATCATCTGCTTGTTAAGTAAGTAAAATGGAAATCACAGAACAATAAAACTGGGAATCAATAGCGACTGAAGCTCGGGGATCAAACCCACTCCTTTGACAGGGATTATCAGCCAAGCTCACTGGCTTTTAAATGGCAAGCAAGGCAGAGAGCTGTGCCAGCAAGGCAACTAGCCACAGCTATTTCACGCACATTTCTCCCCCCTCTGTCTTGCTGTTCCTTCAGGCAATGACCTTTGCAGTAATATTTCCATAGACATGCTGTTAATGGACAGGGCTGACATATAAGAAAGCTTTACGAAGTTTGACATCAAGAATTATATAACAACCACAGTCATTGACAGTGTGTTCAGGGGGGAAAGTGTCAGATTGTAAGATTACAGATTTTGGTCTCAGGGTAGTTTTGCTCACTTGATTAGCTGATTAGCAATAATTAGATAATGGCATTCTAATTACAGTATAAAAACCCAGCACACACACACACACACACAAACAACATAATTCAGTAACAATGCTTCTGCAGAAAATAGATGGGCTGATTATTCTTTATTTTCTGTTAAATTGCTGTGTTTATTTTTAATTTCCTTCGTTTTCTGTTGACATTTCATTTTCATAAGAACAACTGTAATACTTCATACCAGATATTATCCTCTCTTTGTTTGTTATTTATTGTTTTTATGCCAGTATTTTATTAGAGATAAAGCCCAAAAAGTGATAGGCAGGCTTAGGCATGTATGCATGCTAATGTTCAGGAATGCACATTACAAGATAAGACAAAGATAAACTGGCCTGTAAAGGGCAACCATTTCACAAAGATATTTGTTTTAAGAGGCATTTAAATATCAAGTCAGTTCAAATATAACTGTCAAATCAATTATCATCATTGGGAATTTGCAGAATGAGTAATGCCTACTATTAAGTTTGAATTTTCAACATTTTATATCAATCTCCACCTAAATGCAAGTAATTCAAGTAATTTTTCATTTTCTCCTCCTCTGCAGCATAAGTTTACCCTTCACGGCCATTATATAATTCATCCAATTTATCAAGACCTGCACTCCACACCTATAAATAAAGGCTAATCAATAGCAGTAATGATCATTAATAGTCTGCATTAGCTATAATTTTAGGTTGGTTTGCTCGAATGAGCAGCCTAAAAGGAAGCCATGGAATGCTGTGCAAAAACCCTGCCTGGCCTTTTATAACATATAACCATGCTCACATGTTATTATGCTAAAAACAAAAATACTGTAAACTCAGGCACCTTTTGCTTATTAGGATCATTTGTTTGTATTAAAATTAAATCAAAATCATTAATTATACAAGTATACACACAAATACTACAGTTACAAATGATAAGTCCATAGTGAGAATGTCCACTGGCTCCTTACTTAATGCTGATGCTCCAGTCAACAGGTTTTCAATATTCAAGTGAGAATGCAAGACTTTCACTATATATTTGGTTTGATTACCACAAACATGGGAACTTAATTGCACTCATTGTTATGCGTTGTCACTTCACTGGTCAACATGCTGCTGAATATCAATGAGCTCCTGATAAATCATGTCTTTGCCTCAACACTCAGAGGAAGAGCGAGAGGCAATTGCCCAATGTTGCTCCAAGGACACAGAAATCTAAATTAGACTCTAACACGTGCTAAATGAGAATAACACTGAGGAGAGTTGGAAGTCGGTGGGGTTGCAAATTGTTTTGTAACAATTTGGTCTTGACAAATAAAGTTGTATTGAATCCAAAGGGTTCAGGTTATGGTCTCTTCTTGTTTTTCCTGATGCACGTGTTGATGATTTTACTGTTGCTTCTGGTTTAAAAATAACATCAAAAATGCACCTAAATTATAGACGAAAAGCTGTAAACCTGGCATAATGCGTGAAAAAAGTGTCACACATATGATCAGGCTGCACAGTCTCAGACGTCTAAACAAAAATGTGTCCTACATCTAAAATTTAATTTCATTAGTGGACAAAGGAGGCTGTGATAAGACTGTTTTTACATTCATATCTACAAAACCACACAAGCAGGAGACTGCAATACAATTGTGCTCACTAAAAACATTTTTTTCTCTTATTAACATTGCTATTGGATTTACGTTAAATTATCACACATTATCTATGAATGCAATTATATTTAAAAGTTTATGAGTTTTCAGTTGTATTCCAGCCCTATGTTGTGTCTGCAGGTTTTCTGAGGTTGCCTCCATCTGTCAGGTTAGAACAACCTGTGAGCATAAATAAAAACCCTGACCACAAAGTAGACTTCTTCTCAAAGAAATTGAGAGTGAACAAAATTAGCATACTGACCTCTTTCTTCATGGTGGTTTGGACTGTGGCATTTGGTGCCTGGACTGTGAATGTAAAAAGACAGTTTTACCATATTGTGAAGCTCTAAAGGTGACCTGTTGACCTTTTTTACTTTTACAAAATTGACTCACAAGGAAAATAGTATTGTTGTCACCCATTTCCTCAAAATGAGCAGGCATAGTAGCCGGCAATTTGCGGGAATATATCAGAGATAATGCAGAGCGTCAGAGAAGGAGCCAGGTCTTTGGGCCAATGGTCCATGAGCTGGTTAATGAGGACTAGGGGATGCTTCCTCCACAGCTCTGAGGGCCATATGGCTTACAGCAGCTGCTCGCTATGACTGCTGATCACATGTGGTGCTCACAGCTCAGGGCAATCGTGACTATAGTACCACTCTATACAATTAAGCGTTTAGAAATACTCAAAGCACTCACATTTAAAAGTCTCAGCATCATCAAAGTCAAAAGTTTTTCAGCTTCTTTCTTTGTGCAGTTGTTTATTGCATGTCTGATAGAATGTCATTCTACTTGGACCACAACAATGACATGCCCCTGACATCTGCAACATCAATAACTGAGTTTTTTTTTTGCCATGAGTCTCAGTGACATAACAGAAACTAAAAAAAACTAAAATCTGAGGCATGTAAGCAATCATCTTCTCTCTCTTTTTCTACAATGATACAAAGGTAGTTCAGCACTGTTGTAGCACTGACCAGGGTTCCAGAGCTGCTCTTATTTAACAGTGTAGGAATTAAAGCAGCAATGCTGCACAGTAAACAAAAGTTGTCAAAGTGTCTCCAACAACACTTCAATTAAAATATTCTTAAGAACTCACACCTCAGGGTTTTTAATGCTTAACAATTAAACATCATTTCCCCAAATTCACAAGGTATAAATAATTAATAGAACATATGATGTTCGAGTCTGAATGAGCAGTTTTGGGATTTCCGCTGTGTGTCTTCCACCCACTTTTTTGCACACAGCACAATTTAGAGTGCTGTCATTTTAAAACTTTATTTGATCTTTCCTGTTGGGGGATCAGTTGGTAACATTGTAACTGTACTCTAAGACTGTAAAGACTGATTTATTTCTGTGTTTTTTTCTTCTGAGGAAGCCTTTCTAATAGCTCCATTTCTATCAGTGGTGAAAATAGAAAGCCACACGCAGTACCTAATCAAGAATGCTATCATGCATCTTCACTACACGGTGCTAAATTCAGCCTTTGTCACACATACACAAAAGGCAGGCCAGGCTGTTCTTCAGAATGAGAATGTCATGGCTCACAAAGAGCAGAGTGCCCCATTTTCGTCAGCCAACTGTGGAATTGTAAGATATGAAATGAACCCCTACTACCCACCCCCACCCCTCCTCACTCTAGCATCAATATACTGCAATTATGGGCTACAGAGAAATTGCTCATGCAACCAGGCAATCCATACTTCTGTCACTTGCCACTTCTCAAATGCAATCAGAGACCCAATAGGGCAAAGCTAGATAGCAGCTAACACATTGTTAAAGCAGAATCTAACATTTGCACTTTCTGTTAGCACCATGAAGGACCTGATGTCATTGTGCTGTGTATATGACAGAAGCTTTAAATCCAAATATATGAAAATATTACATTTTTGTTGCAGAAAGAATAAAAAGAAAAGTGATAGGAGTGTGCATTAATGCTGTACCGGAAGCTTTACTTTTAATGGATCCTCAAAGATCATACACCAGAGTGTAATGAAGTCAAGGCCTGATCACAAACGTAGAGAGGTGAAATGGAGCAGAACCAAGCATCTGGAAACAGCAGAGAATAGTTTCCTCAAGGTGCTCAGAAACCACTGGAGAGCAGGGCCAGTTTGCATGATCTCTCTCTGGGAAAGTAGTAACTGTGATTAATGTCTTCTATTTAAGTACGTTTCTGTTTGTTTTGTCAAGAGGACACCAATGTGACTATGCAGGGCTTTTACAGCACCTGGCATTTATTTATTTATTTTGTTTTTTTCATCTAGTATTTGGTGACTCAAGCCTCACTGTAACTTCACATGCTGCGGATATATTTCAACATTTACATCCACTTCCACACTGCTGATGGATAATTCATCAATTCTAATTTACTGGGTTAATTCATTCAAAAGGTTCATTAACTAAATTAACTGGAGAAAAAAAAAAGCATTGATGAGTGACCTGTTGTCATCAACATGAATCACAGTGGTTTAGAGTTACTGACAGCTTTGATTTTTGTCATGACCTGGACATGGGGTCACTCATTAAACCAATCTTCTCTGTCAAACAGAGTGGTTATGGCACATACCACATGGGTGCATGCACGCAGAAGTGGATCCCTTGTTCGATTCCCTGTGCTGCATGTCATTCCCTGATTCTGTGCTGCATTTCCTGCTCCAAAACAGACTGGAAGCTGTCAACAAAATGTCCCTGCTGTACTCCTGATTCCTGTATTTCCTATTTCCATCACACCTACTATAAATCTTATCACTCTTTGTTGTTTTTATAAGAAACAAATTATTTTACTGAGTTTCCCAAAAAATAGGCAGGAGGCTGCAGTGGTTAGCACTGCTGCCCTGCAGCAAGAAAGCCTAAATTTGGCTGTGGCTATTCTGTTTGGAGATTAAATGGTCTCCCTGTGCCCACATGGGTTTTTTTCTGGGAACTCCAGCTTCCTCAATTGGGCCTCTAAATTGGCCATAGGTGTGAGTGTGTTTGGTTGTTTGTCTCTGTCTATGTTCGCCCTGCGATAGAGTGACAACCTGTCCAGGGAGAGGCGTCTCACCCATTGACAGCTGGAATAGGCTCCAGCCCCCTTGTGGCCCTGTACTACAGGAGTTACAAAAAATGGAATGGATGGTCCTTAAGAAAACAAAATGATGTTTTGCAAGTAACGGAATTGTGTTCGTGGTTAGTTAACATCACTCCTGATGACCTGCTTGTTTCAACCTTATTATCACACAAAGAAAAAAGTTCTTTGTTTTCAAAGAAAGAACAATGTTGAACTCTAAATTATATTTCAAGGTACCGGTAACTGGCACCTACTAAAAAAATACTGGGTTTGTTGCCCCTGCATAACCTTCAAGAGTCACTGAAGCCAAAGAAAGTGACAAGAATGTGGGTAATAGTTTTCAACACATCCATATATTATTTGCACTATGTGTGTAGATATAAGGCAACACACCTTTAATATTTATTGAGCCCTGATTCTTTTGGGGATAGTGATAATAGACTGAGGTGAAGAGAGAAAAATTGATGAGTGTAAGAGCTACACAAAATGTCATTTCCTATCAGGCTGTAATCTTTCTCTATAGATTTCTGTGAAAGTAGTTTGGCTGCACTGTCAACCCAGGACTGCGTGCCTGACCAGCAGTACACACTCTTTATGGAAATCCACCAAAGTCAGGTCCAAATGCAGCATTTAAATAAAGAGTGGAAGTCAAAATAACCACTGGCAGCACAATATGTTAAGTAAACACAAAGGTTCCAAAGGTTTTCTTCCAACTAATTTTAGGATGATAACTTCAACTAACATTGGACAAATTGTATTGATCATACCCATCTTTTACAGTAGTAAAAGCTACTGTGGAACTGTGAAATCACAAATGAAGGGTTGTGCACTCATTGTAAATCCACAAACTAGAATCCTGGGATATGTTAAAAGTCTGATTTAAACACTGAAACTACTATTGGAAAGCCATCAAATCAGCTTTTATAATCTCTGGAATATTGACAGAGTGGAACCATTTCTCACACAGGAACACTGTATGCTTTTATCACTAATGCAATCTTTTTTCCCTAGCTTAGAAAGGCATTTCAGCCACATATCAGACTCTTATGTACTGACAGAAAAATCTTAAAGACTGTCTAACAATCAGTCAGTCGATATTTAGATACAGGCCATTTCTCTGCAGCGTCAGCTCTGGGTGCACTGGCTTCTTTTTCAGCCACATAGACTGCATTATCAGAAAACCAGGAAGCTGGTTGATGACTACAAAATCAAAATCAAAATGCACATCATCCTGATAAAAAAAATGTACATATTTAGACTTTCAAATAACCAGCTGCTTCAATATGGTGAATAGTGTTGGTATTTATTCTATGGTATTGCTACTATATTTTTACTGCTTTAGAATGAAATGAAAAATGAAAAACATTATCAATCCTAAGACAAAAGAAGTAATGTCCCTCCTCTTTGCTGTGACTACTGCAGTGTAATTCTATCAAACCAGCACACACAGAGAGAGAGAAGTGAAAAACTGAAGTTGATGGATGTTACTCTCAGAAGTATTATCTGGCAAAGTTGTAGGCTGCTGCAGCATTTGTCACATGGTAATTTTCCTCTCTGATAAGTAAAAGGTAAGTGACTTTTCCACACTCTGCCCTGATTTCTCCACAGAAGTCAGATTTTTCTCTTAAGAAACTAAAAGCATAAGGCAGGGACGGAATCTTGATGTAATAAAAATGCTGTCAATACAAGAGAAAGTGCTTTGTAAACTAGATTGCGTTGACAACTGACTTGCGTGACCAATTCTTCCACCATATACTGCCTCTGCTCACAAAGAGGGCAGCAGTGAATGAGATGCTGTGAAAGGTTTTGATTTTTATGATTCTCTTTCCTTCTTGCTGTCATTGGTGGTTCTGCTTTCCTACAGTGTCTGGTCCTTCAAGCCTTCCAACATGCTCTTACTGTACTGTACATCTCCTGACTCTTGAGGATCCTTTGAGGTAGGTCATTTTACACATTATAGTATTTAACCATGGGTCACTGAATCCAAAACTCTCCTTGTTTCTTCCCTTCATGTCACACTACATCTGTACACTGTCAGATGATGTGTGTTTGAGGATACATATAATTTTCTCTTAATTTAAATCAGAAGACATAAATCAAGAGCAATACTGCCCTCCCATAAAAACCCATAGCTGTCTTTAACTGTGGAGCAACCTCCATCCGTCATGTGAGACAGCATCAGTTGTTTCAGTAAACACCCTAAAACAACATACGTTTAGATTAAAGTGGCCATAGGGAGGGGATGTAGTTGATGGATATGTCAAAAACTTTTAATGATAAAAATCCATCCAGCCTCATGCCATCCCTTAGTCCAAGCCTAGAGGAGGGTAGTGGCAGGGTAATGTCTTTATTGACAGAGATGAGAGTGCTGTCACTTAACTTCATCTCTATTTTAAAGTATTAATTAGAATGTCTGGCTGGTCTAATTTGTAGAAAGGTTAGGATTGCTTCATTAGTAGAGAAAACTAACCACACTGCTCACATATTTTTTTCTCCTCTTCTGTCTGCCGTTTGCTTCTCTTAATTATGATCCTGACGGACATGAGGGAATTTCAGTCTGGGTTTCCCTGCAGCGAGCTGTTTTTCAGAGGCAACCCAATGACTCGACTTGTTTTGAACTGCCGACTTTGAAGATAGCTGAAGTGTCACATCAACAGCATTCAACAGAACACTGATCTCATCTCTGATCTCCAATCATCACTGAGCTGGCTTAATGCTGTCCCTCCTGGCAAACACATAGTTATTTAATGGGCTGTGTTTACAACTACAAGCACAAGTGTGACTGCCAAGCTCAACAAAGCTGAGCATGACTTGGAAAAGGTGGAGGAGATATGAGGTGCCTCTGCTGTCGCTTCCATTGAAAGAGGGTATGAAAGACAAGACCTGGCACTGTATCACTCTGTGTGCTTGTTGGCTTGGCTGTTGAAGCAGGTTTTCCCTTTCTCTTGCTCATCGGCCTAGGATCCGGTCCAGGGTGAATATACAGTGCACTTCAGGGACAGGCAGGCTTTTTTGGTCACTGGGTATGAACTTTTACCTCTCTTTTGTCTGTTTTAAACATTGTAAAATAGGAGCTGCTTTGGTTTGTGTGACATGTGGCTTTAGTATTTGTTACTGTAATTGCTGTGCAATTATCTTGATTTAGCAGAGCTACTGTAGAGGCTGTAAATGGAAGCCATTGCTTCATCCAAATTACAGTTAAAAATAATGAAGGTCACAAGGATCCAACATTCCAGGGTCTAGGTCCCCAGGTTCCTATGTTCTAAGTGTCCTAGGTTCCTAAGGTCCAAGTTTCTATAGCATCCTATACCCATGCCATTGTGTCACTGTTAACTGTTAATTTGTGTAGGTGTCAAATCTGACCTGTATCCATTATCTAACCCTATAAAAATATTCAAATATTTCTTATACTGTCATAAATATTATTCAGCTATAATGTCCTCTGTTATGTTGTCTGTCTCAAATCAGTGGCATATTCTGACAGCCAGCCAAGATGTTTCACGATTTCTGGGTGTTATAACTGTAGATCTTCTTATTATCACTCCTCTGAGTAAGAGCAGAAAGAGCAGAGCAGAGAGGCTGAACTAGTGAACAGTTTAAATTTGACTTGAAGTACCGTAGGTCTGGTGTGACATCAGTGTCTGGCAGCAAAGAACCGAAATGCCTTCATAAATCTGGGGGAAATGCCAGCAGAAGAGCGGAATATGAGGCCATAACACAAGCCCGTCAGTGCATTTAAGTGTTAATTATTCATTTTGCCTCCCTCATAAATTTTAACTGCAAGCTTTTGTGATTAAAACAAAATATCTCCATGAGAATATCCTTTGGGAACTGGCATCCTTTAAGCCCTTTAAAGAATTGTGAATAATGATGGTGCTCTCATAAAAACGATCCCTGGAGGATCCTGTCTATTTTTTACTCTTCGCTACCCATCCTCTATGAGCTGTTGTGCTTAAGTGAACTCCATTTGTGCCCAGGAAGAGTGAACAAACAATCACTGAGCAAGTGGAACACAAAACAACTAAGCTGTATGTGGTCATCAAATATTCTATAGCCTCAGGGAGCTCTAATTGCCTAATGATCAAGTTAGTGTACATTATATGGACTCTATCAGGTGGAGGTGTATAGACAGCAATTTCCTCTTAATTCATTTAGAGCATGGTTCATTTGATGGCTATGCAAAGACAGTAATAATCCACTTATCCTTCACACAGCTAATCTCCAACAAATAACCCCCCTCCATTTTCTTTTTAACACACACACACACAAACACACACACTGCTTCACAAGGCCCAAAAGACAATTTTCTACCACTTAATTAGCAGTCCACATATGTGTGTGTCCTTAAACAATTCTCGAATTGTTTACATGCTACACAAGCTAAGTGGTCACTTCTCTTTGTCCATCAACAGCTGCCACTAGATGTCACAATATTAACACTAGGCAATACAAACTCACACACCATCAAACTGCCCGCTTCTGCAACATTTCTACAGTATTGCAAATTAAGGAAATACACTATGGATATTTCCTCAGGGCAGACCTCCTACCACTTTTTTTCTCTCTATCTCTTCCTCTTAAGCCAAAAAAATATTCTTCTCTTAGCAGTGAACACAAGCTTTAACAAAAGACATATGGGGCGGAAAACCAATTTCTCAAGATATGGAAATCCACAGGAATTGTGTGAAGATGTATCTTAAGAAGAAAAGCACATGAAATTATGTCCCTGTCCCTGATGTCCCTAACCTAAAGATTTGAAGAATGTGCCTTTCATGAATGAGCCCTGACAGTTAAAATGTCTTGAAATCAAAAAGATCCCATTCTCTATTGAAGCAGCTAATTAAATCTGTGATTGAAGGATGGAATGTGGATTTAGCTTGCATGTGATATTCCTGTTCGAGCATATACATCAGGAAAAAGACAATCCCTTTAGTCCATATGGATTTCAGTGGAGTCAACCCTGCACTGAATTCCATGTGGACATTACAACTCTTCCTCAGCACTTGGCCACATTTCCATAACTTTTATTTTCTCTGTGCCTGTGCCTGGGTTTGTTCTGACCCCGTGCGTCCTTCGGGATCTTTGATTATTCGTACACTGAGACCTGAATACAAAAACAGCTTCTTTTGATTGAGGAGGCTACATGGAATTCTATGGGAGACAACATGAACAGTTTCAAGGTCCCTCTTTTGCAGGATGATGTGGGTGCAGCCCCCTCTTGAATCTCCACGAGATAATACCAAAGGTGAGAGCTATGCAGACGGGGATCAATGGTGGATAGAAATCTCAGATACAGTATTTCATACCCTTGCAGACACAGTAGCGTAGTGTTTGAAAGGTTTTAATGTTTCATAATTCAAATATGGAACATGTGCGCCCCAGTTTGAAGGTGGATGCTCACCGTCTTCAGACAATTTGTAGCAGCCAAAAATGCCGGTGGCCTAATTATTCATTTTGATATTCACACTTGATGTGATGTTACTGTGTGCTTGAGGGTCGTATCTAACTAATTTAATCAGCCCGTCCTCACCGGGAAACTGTAACATGAGGTCAATATTTCAGTCTGTGAAAATCGAACGTGTAGTATGCATTTCTCTGGCTACATTTTTTTGTGTTGATGGGGGCGGGGCTAGTCCCAGTGGTAGCTGAAAATGGCAACCATGCAACAGTTCTCCTTGTAAAACGTCTATTGTTACGAGTGTGTTTTAGATGATCTACTGAACTAACCTCTTACCCCTTTTTTAGCCTTAGGAGAGGTAGGAGATTTCATTCTGATGCACTTTTTGTTAAATTAGTGTAACTTCTCTTTACAATCCGATAGCAACCAATTAGTTCAGCAGTTTCACTTTAAAACGAAGAATATTAATCATCTGTGGAAGCTGTAAAAGGCTAGAAACATCAGCCAATCCTACGAGGCGCACCTGCACGGAGTATTGGCTCATTGTCACTCTCTTCCTGCTCTGCGCGCACCAGAGAGGTGTAGGAGTAGGTGAGGTTAATGGTAACAGCACCCTCACAGTTTCAGTGTCAGATCATCACTGCAATAATTACTTTTGGTTGTTGTTTAGTAAGAAGAACAAAAACATTGTGGTTGGGTTTAAACTTTCACAAAGGGTTTTCCTAATTTTGTGCAGCTTAATTCTCTAAACAAATGTAAAATGCTACATTCATTTTGCTAACATTGAGCTTCTTTACTTTTGTAATATTTGTGTTTCTCAGTATTGCATAGTTAATTAAAGATGCATAATTTGTCTACATTTAAAGCAGTCATAATGCTCATTGTCTGGAAGAGACTGCACCATTGCTAATCAGATATGACACAGTATAAAATGCTTATAAATACTCTTATATAATTAATATACAACACAGATAATGACCATTACTTTAACGTCTTTTACAGTTCACTTAGCAGCACAGGTCACCTGAACTCATTCTAATTTTAATATCTGTATTACTAATGGAAAAGTATTCTCCATGATATAGCATTTTAAATGGACCTGACTGAATAGTAAATGAACCACATCCATCTTTGTGACACTGCGTTGCAGGGTACTTTCCTCCAGAATCATCTCCAGATGACCTTGCTATTTTAAGTTTTCTGTGGATGCACTCATACCAGGAGGAAGGTTCATTTAATCACCAGAAATCCTGCAAGAGCAACGAAAATGGCTTATGTTACATCTGTATGATGATGATACAGTAACGAACTGACTAAAAGCATTAAAAGGCCATTTATAGAACAGTTTGTCTGCATCTGTCTCAGGCTTATTGGATGTTTTTGTTTGTTCGTTTTACATTGCTAAGTCTTGTTGCTTGTTGACAATGTTAACAAGGTAACCAGAGTGGTGTTAACACACAACAGCCAAATATGATTTAACAAATAAGCCTTGGGTTGTATTTTTAATTGTTTTTAGATTTCATTAAAAAGACAAAATCCAGCAATTAATAGATCACATTAATAAACATTTTCACACACACAAATGCCATTGAGCTGCTGTTACACTGAATGCTATGTTTGAGCACTGTAGACTATTTTGAAATGTTTAAACTGTGGGGTCATTTAAATCAAGTTAAAAAGACCACAGCTATAAGTAATGTGGATATTGTTTACTGAGTTCTTCACTGGTAACTCCTGAAAATTGTTTTTAATGACAATGAGGCAGAAATATAACCCAAAATTAATAATAAAAAATAAATATTGACCACACTGTGCATTTTCTAATGGCACCATTATTTATCGTGTTTTTATAGGATCATGGAGAAGGGAGAAGTAATTCAGAAATACAAAAACTGTGCCAACGATTTGCAGCGTGTCAAGCAACACCTCCCTCATCTTTCTCTCTATGTGTGTCTCTCTTCTACTTATCTTAAGATGTTATATCAGTTAGTTGCTGCTATCTCAAAAGGACACATATGTCAAGAACAGAGGGAGTTGCTGAGGTTCATTACTGAATCCAATTATTTTCCAAAAGCCCAAAACAACCTGAATGTTGTTGATAGATACATATACTGTATACTGTATAAATATTCATGACTTTAATAAGCAATATCCCCCTTCAGCTAATAACAAATTATGAGATTTCCATTCAAATTCTAAAAAGGCCTCAAAATGTTTTTCTATCACTTACCCACAAAGTAACAGGTTTCCACAAGAGATACTTGTCCTGAAGGGACACAAACTGAGATATTTTTCCCCAGCCGTTATACTTTGAAAGACCTTGTTTTGGTTAGTTTGGTGTCAAATCCAAAGAGGCCTCAAAGATGCAGTTGTAAATTGTAGACACAGAACAGCAGTTTTTCACAAGCAGCGTTCAGCTCCTACAGACTTTGTAAAAGAAACATCACTATAAAGCTGCAGATATACTGTAGTTACATTGCAGTGGGATCATATGGGCAATATAATTTTAAATAATATACAAACAAGATTTAAATCATACCTTTTATACGCTATTAAAGCATTGTGATGTTGAAGAAAAGCCTGGATGCTTTGGTGAACATTTTTAATGTGTGTATTAGTTATGGCTTCACAGAAAATCAGTCTTCTACAGCTAATAAAGGCATAGAAACTAACTACACAGTATGCCACTTTCCCTCTTTTTGTCTCTCTTTGATCATTCATCTGCACTGCACATGGTGTGATTGAACCTGTCACAGAAAAGTGACCAATGTAAGTCTGACAATTTTACAAAGTGTTCTACCTCTGTGAATCCTGGGTAATGTGAATAAAATTCTGCATTAATGATATGATCAGATGTGTCGCAGTAGTGTATCTCTCTGCTGATGAACAGCAGTAATATGGGATGTATTTTATGAGGAAGTGAAGCTCTTATTCGTTTCTGTAGCACACAGAGGCCCACACCAGGACTTATACCTGTGCTGTTTATTATTCCACATAAAGTCTCACACACAGTGGAAGAAGCAGTGTTACCTGCTGCTGAATTTAATAGCACTTTTAAACAAATGTCTGATTTGACTTTGATGAGTAGAAACTCATTTACCTTCCACTGACTGCACAAATGATAATGCTCATCCTAAATTACATGCACATATCAGTCACATGTGGCAGTAAAATCAGTAAAATGCCAAGCTTTAACAGACTAATTTCCTTCCTTCTGTCACTATGCATTATGGTTTTGTCCTTCTGCAGTGATGAAACACAGACAGTAGGCAAAACAATCTTCACATGTGGATCTATTGGGCTTATTGCCAATCTATGAAATCTTTGTCAGCTATCAACAAGGCCTGACAATCAGCATTGTGATGTGATCTGCAAAGAAACATGAAAACCGGCCAATAATGACAAAAATTATTTGTGCAGGAAATGGCAGGTGTCAAAAACTGCTAAATTACTTTATATATCAAAGGTGTCAGGCAGGTTGAATAAACAAGGGCTGCATATAAAGCGCTGGGTGAATTACTTTTGTAAGTCTAGAAGGACACATAACTTACACATATAATAAATGTAACCTGCATATTCCACTTTATATACTTAACTCTTATCTTACATGATTATTGTTTGAATGTGAATGAATGTGGCATTCACTTAATAGAGCTAGTTAAATTAGATTGAACCCAGGAGCCTCTCTAATGAAAAGGAAGATTGCAATTTTCCTTGACATTTTACTTTCAACAGCATCAAATTAAAGTGAAAACCAGTACACATGATGTAAAAAAAAATAGGGTGACTAATACTTAACACATATTTGTTTTCTCTTTTGTAACTAATACTCAAAAAATGGTTCACTCGTGCATTTTTACACTGACTGTAACATATGGATGTTGTTTGTTATCCAGACCTGTAAGCACGCCAGCCACTTTGTGAGGTAGCAAACTGAAAGTTGCCCTGTGGGTAGCAATTTGACAGTCAAATGACCAACTTTAAACTTAAAGAAAGCAGATTTAAAAAAATTAAATAAAGGATGGGTCCAATTAGAGAATACTGTTTTGTATTGTTATCCAGTTCAAAAAATAGTTCGACCACATTTGAAAAAATAGCTAAATCATTCTATATTCCATGTATAATGTATTTTTTCTACCCCAGTATATTCTAATGGTCTCCATCACGTTGTCTACATAATTAAAAGAGATCATGGTTCACACAGACATTTTATACTGACCCTGTCGTGAACCCAGAATGAAGCATATGGTCCAAACCTCAATTATGCATGGACAGATCTTCCTTCTTTTAGAGGGAATGGGAACAGAGTGTTATTTTAGTGTAAGGTGACCTCTTTAGCAGTGACAACATTTGATGAGCATCAGGAATGCTTTGGCCCGTAAATGTGAGGCCCCCTAATTCAACATGACTCTCTCTGATGTTTTACGGTGACAGGGCACGCTAACTCAGATGTTTTGAAGCAAAGTGTCACTGTTTGGTATTTATTACCTGCTGTGAGAGAGGGTGGCTTAGATATGTCTTTTACAGATCTTCTTTTAAATTCTGGTATAATGTCAAGGGAGTCTGTACCAGACAGATTTAATTCAAGATTTGAATAGAATGCATTGAAAAGCTTCTGCAGTCCACCGGGCAATCACTTAAAGGCAGACTAGAGTGAGTGATGGTGCAGCAAAAGCTTTATAAAGAGACACACAACACTCAACGCAGAGGCCACATAAACACATTAACAAGTCAAGAATCAAGAGAAACCTGCTGGTGTCAGTTGACAAGCCATACTAACAGGGCAGATATTTTGGGATCATTAGGTCATAAAAAAGCAGAAGGTTAAGTCACTTTGACCCAGACAAACTTCCAGCCTGGTTCAAGATTCTTTGTGTGGTTTGTCTGGAACTGTATCAAAAACAGTACAATAGGCTCCACAGGCCCACTTCAGCCAAAGCAGTCTAAAAGGAGACTCTCAAAACCTGTTAGAAAACTCCAGACAGATGTGCAGTCAGCAGACAGGCAGCTTGCTGAGGAAGGAGGTGGATAAAAAGCTGTCACAAAACATAAAGTAACACAACACTAAAGATATCACGCAATAAGAGAATCGTGAAAATGTGTATCTTTATATTCTTTCTCCCCAATTACAGTTGGTGAAGCAATCTTAAGCTATGTTGTTTCACAGTATCGCTCATATGCTGCGGTACATTCTATCAGCTTCTCCCAGCTTTTTTTTTTTATTGAAGTTATTTAATGTTACACTGAATTAAATATTAAAACCCAAGGCTTGATGTTTTCATGGCTACACAGTTCCATCAAACAGGAATACTCTTGATGTTTTGTGGACCACTTTTAACACATTTATGAAAAATTCAGACAAGCATGCTTGGTATATTTTGGGTATATTTTGACCATGTCCACAAAATTTAAAAATGGAATTACACTGTATTTTTGTGGATTTTTTTAACACTTGAAAATCCTTTTTTCCCTGTTCCAGTACTACATAATGTGAATTATTTTATATATGGAGGACATCTTTGATCATCCTCTCTGAATCCAAAACATGAAGGATCTCCCATTGAATTCCCACTGCATCTAAACATGTCTGGTTGCCAGCTGTTTACATATTCAACAATGCACAATAATTTAAACTCAACCAGTCTGTGCAGAACATCAGTCAGCCATGAATTAATTAAGGCTTTCTGCTCTGATAAGTACCAGCCGAGAAAAGAGGGTGCTGTGTTGTGAGTCTAACAAGAGTGTGTGATCTTTAACTGTGCGCTGAAGGGAATTTCACTCATCATGTCGGCCCCTCACGAGAATGCTTGAACTACTGGCAAAATGTATGTGTATGTCATGTCTGATCAGAAGGCACTGAAGTGTGAATATTTCGTGGGATTGCAAATATTAACAATGTAAGAACAGATTTCATGTGTCGCTCAGATTCATTTGTACAAAACTTCAATGATTTCGAGGAATCCAGACCTGTAATTGAGAGCTGTTGACAATGTTAACGATGTCATAACAAGTTTTCTTGCTTGGGTTACAGAGTAATCAGACTGAATAATTTCTAATAAAACTGAACTTGATAAGCTTCCACATTAACCTTGTACTCTGACTAATGATGCTATTACATGTATAACCTATTTCACTGGAGGTTCGGCTATTTAAGGAAGACTTCACATTCCCATACAAGTGTTCTTCTTCACTGCAATATAATTAAGTAATGGTAACATGCCGAGGTTCATTATTTGCAGGTCACTGAATGGGTTTCTTAAGGAATACAAGGTGTTACAGAAGAAGATCACAGAATGTACCTGGCTATTCAGTTGGAAACAGTGAAGAGTCTGTCAGTGAATTAATTGGAAATAAAGGCAGATAACTTGGACAGAATCTTCACATTTACATTTATTGATAATTTATTTCGCATCCCTACTGTGAAAAATGTATAAAAAGAAACTTTTTGTGCTTAGCATAGGGATAAACAATAGCTGACGCCACTCAGCAGCCATCTTGGTAATACCTCAGAGTGGATATTTGAAATCAGACCAGGCTACTATCTAAATTAAACCAAAACTACAACACAAAGCAGATACCCGGCCAGTTAAAAGATATGACAAAAGAGAATGAGATCAGGTCTTTGTAATTGATTACTTAAATACAAGGCATTTTCAGCTTATATTATCTGTATGTTTTGTGTGTGGGTGTGTGTGTGTGCGCTGGGGAGTTGCAACTCCAACAGAAAACACTTTAATCTCTGTCCTTGAGAGTAATCTTGCCTGTGTGCAAAATGGCTCACTTTATCAACTTGGTGGCAGCCTGCCCTGCTTGGAGTCTGGAGGCAGCAGCAGTGATGCTTTCCTCATGACAGCTCAGAAAGAGCAACCAGACGATCACCTTCTCCAGAGGCTCACTGTGTGTGTGTGTGTGGAGAAAGGACAAGGAAAAGACTATTTACGCTTTTTTTTACTACTGCTGATCCAGCTCTGATCCACACACATAATGACGTGTTTCATTAGAAATTAGTTTAAAAGCAGCCAAGGTTACCTGTTGTGATCTGATGATTGATGAAGTTTTAAGGTAAGTTGTAAGTTAGAATCTTAGAGGCATTGCATTGATCCTGATTGTGATCTTCACATGCATTACAAAAGCACTATACTATAGGTATACTACATTAAAGGATGACAAATGTGACTGTGAATGTAGCTTTCTGAAATAGGACAAGATTTTGTGAAATGTTTGGTCATAAAATTAAACCCCTTACACATTCAAAAACACTAATATTTATGGCCTGATTGATTATCCTCGCATCATGTCATTGAGGTTGAGGGTGAGGTTACCCCTTGAGATTGCTCAGCAACTAATCCCAGTATTGATCACGACGTTACAGCAGCTCACGCACCTTAAACGCCGGGAGACGGGATGTATTATTGCAGACAGTCATCCACACGTTCACAGAATTAAACTCACACAGACCAGAGGTCTGCTACAGTCAGCTACACTAATCTTCTATCTATTGTTATGCTGTGCGCCCTCTTCCCTGAACATTATCAGCTCGTTAAGCCAGGTAACCACGACTGTGCTCACAATTTACAATACAATTGCATTGTCAACCTTTTGTGTGTGACGTGCGCTGCGTAGGAGGGCCGTATGAGGAGTTCTGCACACACACGTCTTGCGGAGTATGGTACCTCCGTGCCGAAAAGACATTTTTTTTTATCTCTTACCACCCATGGAGCGAGTTCTCTGTTCTCTGTTCTCGTGGAGTATGTAATAGCCTTTAGCTTCATGCAGACATGTGAGTGGTATCAGTCTTCCCATCTGAATCTTGGCAAACTGGTGAGTTATGACAACAGAGTTTGCACAGATTTCTCTGCATTTTTATTTGTTTTATTTTTAAATTTTTGAAAGTATGTTATATAATACATTACATTTTATACTGAATCAATATCATAGTAAGAATAACACAGCTGCATGCCACCAACCCACGAAAACACAGCTGCAGTGAGGTGTTTTCATCATCTTTAACCAGCTATTTAAAAAATACCTAAATGACTATATAAATAAATAATGCTTTTATTTTTTTTATTTTATTTTTTTAATTTTTGAACCGATAAGAATTCTTACTGTTGTGTGTTTTGTGCTGTTTACTCTTACGTGAAAAGCCATTTAAAATCCAAATAATGGCATGTTTGTGCCTGTAAAAGTAATGACTGCATTAATGTGGTCCCCTTTGCCTGCAGCTTAGGCTAGTCATTAGCCTCTCTGTGTCTTACACAGTGAGGCCAAATTGGGTTAAGGAAAACACACACATACACACACACACAACCAGGTTGAAAAACAGTGGAGGACAGCCTTTAAATCAGGTCATCACCAAGGCAGAGCGTGTGTGTGTGTGTGTGTGTGTGATGTGCCTTTGGTGCAGATTGCTCTTCGCTGGCCTGTATCCCATAACTACCACCTTCTAAAGGCAGCGGTCAAGAGCTCAGCACGGACACCCCTGTGGTCACCTTTCATAACTCCTTTTTGAGGTTAAAAGAGGGTTTGATCAAGGGATCTGCCACCACCCACCCAACCTCCGGTCAAACGCACACTGCGTTTCTTCTTGTCTGGAGCTCCCAGTGGGTTTTTTTGAAGACTGTTCTCAATTACACTGCATTGAAGCTACAGAGATGGTACGTGGCTCCATATGATATCTAAGGATTTTTTCATTTTTGTCTGTTATGAAGACTGCTGTGATTACATCATTATTTAAATGAATGAGGCCATTTTTTTAAAAGGCAATACCAACCCCATGATTTATCCATGAAGACATCTAAAAGAGACATGTGAAAGAGAAGGAACAAATTTAAGATTTTAATCTTGTGCAAGATATCTTTTCTCCTCTAAAACTACTACGACATACTATTAGGACAACATTAATTACACACTACAAGTAAACGTCACAGTGTATCCCTCTTCCATGTAAAGAACAAACAGGTTTTAGAGACAATCAGGTTGACATTCATCTGGTGTTTATTTAGCTGAAGCTATTTGTGGGGTTTCGGGCTGTGTATCATAGCCTCAGGGAAATGGTGGTGGAAAAATCAAGGGACCATTCGAGACTTGAACATCTGTTGTGAACAAATCAGTCACCACCGCTGCACACTATTTACAATAGCTTTACTTCTTTTGCAGTGTAGAAAAGGTGAGACACATGAGGTGATTCCTTTTATTGGCTAAAGGCGTCATACATTCTATTATTAATAATTTGTTCCTTTATCATATTACTGCACTTTGTTGCCCCTGGCTATTGCTTTTTTTGTCTTTGACAGTCCAAAAAGAAATAAGTGCTAATCATGAATCTTTGTGGATTTTCCAGGCATATTGAGCTTAAGCACCAAGTCTAAAAAGCATTACTAGCTTAATGACTGACTCATATCCACCACCTCAGCAAGCCAAGCAGCAAGAAGCTGCATTCTGCCCTTTTCAATTTATGTTGCACATGAATCCTCCACTACTGGTGTATGTCTAAGCTGATTGTCCCATTCAGCTAAAAAAAAAAATAAAAAAATAAAATCACCCCACCTAATCAGTGATGCATTTCCCATTTACAACATGGCGACTGTGGAGTGATAATAACACTTCTTGCCTGCTCAACCTCTTCACACTGAGCATATAAGTGAAATTTAAGCCTACTGAAGCAAAGACAAATTTCAGAAAGAAAATCTTTAAGTTTAAGGTGATTTGTACAGAATAGAAGCCATGGAGACATTACATTGTCCTGTGGACTGACATATTTATCATGATTTAAAATTATATATACATGTTTATATATGCATAAAGATGGATTTGTAATAGCACCATGCCTGTGTTGCTTACTCAGACATATAGTCTTATCTATAACAAAGAATAAAACCTCTAACAGATGATTTATCCATAAAGCTATACATTTTTTTATCTGTTACAGTCATGGTCATTAAATTGATTTAAACTGCTCAATCTATGTTATGGCTGCAGCAGGGCTGGCACTTTGAGTTCACAGCTACAACCACTAAGCTACAGCCCAAGTGCAGATAACAACTAAACCAACTTAGACAACCAGCACCGCTGCCAGCTCCGAGGTTTGCCTCACACCTCAACACAGACAGGACATCACGCAGGAACCAAGCACGTCACATTGACTTATCACCAAAGGAGGGTAGGATTCACAAAGGAAGAGCAAAAAAAAGAGAGTCACCGAACGAGAATGAGACACACAAATCAATAGAATGACAAAGTGCCAAACAAAAAGGTTGTCACTGACGTCTGTGCAGTTGTGCAGTGAACCATAGAGGAAGTCGATGTAGGCAGTAAAAGGGACCTACAACAACCCAAGGATTGTTTGAGGAATGCTTTTCTGTGTTTATTGTGGTCTCACCTTTAAATTTATGTTCTTTAGGTGAGAAATATGTACTTTTATCAGTTTCTATCTTTTTGAAAACATTCTAACTTAGCACTATGTACACATAATGAAGAACAGGTCAAGTCAAATAGTGAGAAGAAAAGCACACATCCATATCCCTCTGTGGTGAGTTAGTTGCTTCAGGGGAGGTGATCATTAGGAAAATGGGAAAGTGGGTGCAGGATGCTGGCTAAGAGATGGATAACTCCGTTAGACATGGCAGACAGAGGCGCAGTGATGGTAGTAAACAGGTCAGACCCTTATGGGCATCTCAAACAGAGAGAGCTGCAGTTATTGGTCCCCCCTCCCCCGTAATCATGATTAATGGAAACTGGAAACAAGCAAGCTGTCAGGGTTTATGTCAAGGTTTCATATTACATCATTTATGTTTTTTGTTTTGTTTGTTAGAGCAAAGCAGCAGCTGTGGAGAACTGCTTGTATCCAAATACTGTTGCAATCAGTGCAGACAGGCCTTAGGTAGTGTCAATGCATAAATAAAATGTGCTAACAAGCCATGACAATTTTTCTTCTTGTATGTGTTACTCCTTAGAATCAAGGGACTGCTGCTCCTTGGATCATTTGAGATCACACTGGAGCAAGGTTTTCTTTGGAAAAACACTGGCACAATGTAGCCTTGGTATCCTCTCTAAACCTAATACAATAATGCGTGCTGTGCATACAAATACAATATAACTGCTAGAGTAGAATTGTAATGTCTTTTCGAATTAAATAAATGCATGTGTCAGGCACTATAAGAACATTTTTTACATGTATTCATACTGTATAATGTGATTATTCAGTTGTGCCTAATATCCAGAGTGATATGAGAGACTGCTGAAAGGCTTTTGAATGTTCATATGCATTTGATTCACAAGGGTTAAGGTCTGTCAGACCGTCCTTGATATGGGAGATCACGGCTGTGTGAAAGTAGGCTAGCTGATGGCCCCTAAAGCCGCCGGTATATTATAATTGAAACAGAAAAAAAGACACTATAGGAGCTTTGTGACCAGAAAGAGACCGCTGATTTGATCCCTGCAAGGCACAGACCTCCAGCCACATGTTTTGAGTGTTTCCTATTTAGCCGTTGTTTTATATACTTTGCAAAGACAAACTGTTTGTGACACCTGGATGAATCACTTCTAGGTTACACAGAGAGAAATGTATCCTCTGAGTCAGCCCCTGAATGCACAACAATCCACTAATGTGGTTGGTTTTCTAATATTCCACTAACAGTACAGCCTATGATCCCTTTAAACATAGGATTATATGTTTAGATTATAGGATTACCATGTTGTCGTTCTTTAGGAAAAGCCTGCAGCAGTGAAAATGGCCAGGGAAACTCGGTTAAAAATGACAAGGTCCAGTTTATTACGGACCGGGGCTCCAACCCCATGGAGAAGCATTATGGAGTTATTGCTTTCACCATATCTGCACATCTCAAGGCCCTGAGAGCAGACTGGAAGAAACATAGACACGGATGTCTTCATACCTTGTCCATCTGTCTCTCATATTGTGCTACAGGCCCAGTATCCACTGTGTAAGTTCAATGGTGATATCCAGGAGAGCGCCGCCACAGAGTTGTGGGAGAAGAATCTTTTTGATCGTTTTGTCGGGGGTCTAAATTCGACACAGAACTGCCAGTCAAAAGAGTCAGTCTATTTTAGGGTTTCTGCCAAAACTCTCTTTCTTGTCTGACACTATAGTAGCTTGGGTGGAGGACAGAGACGAACTGATGACATGTTTTACATCAGAAACATCCATTCAGGAAGTAAATCAAACACATTTCTGTCCCCAGTGTCACAAATGTCTCTTCCACCCTTCAGACAATAACTACTGGGATTTCACTGTGGGGTAGAAAATGTTTGTCCCCTAGAATCCTGCATACACTGTGCAAAACAGCATGCTCCCTCAATAGTAACAGAAGGGTTACAGCAGACTCCTATCTAGAGTCAAGGCTACATCACAAATCACCCCAGATGACTACTTCTCACTGCTGGTTGGTGTCCTGCTCCTGCAGTGTAGTAGCTTCTGTAACTCCTAAACCTCAGGGGACTTACTGGTGTGAGACAATTATAACCTTGGTGGTCTATTGCTAATTCTCTCAACTTCAATTCAATGCAAAGCAGTCTAGTTGCTAAGCATATCCAAAAACATCTTTCAAACTATCACAGCTTGGCAACAGCAGGCTTAACAAGCATCACCTGTAGGGCAGTCTGTTGGTTGGCTTGCTCCTCAGTGGAATGGTAATCAGCTTAGACTAACAGTTTAAATTATACATAACAATCTTCCCAGTTAACTCTGAAGTATCTTTCCCATAAAAATGTGGCTCAGCCCTCATTCAACCAGACTAGCTAGTCTTGTTTTGTGCTACATTTCCATCAGCTCAGTCATGCTTTCCACTTTGTTTGATGATAGAAAATTTCAAGTGTTGTTATCACATCATGGTGAAAGTGGCCTCAGTCTTTTAGGGTTATTTAACAGAAACAAAAGCAACCACACTCTTGGGACAGGTACTACAACTTTTTTATGAATTGTTCTTTTGAGAGCCACAGACAATGCACAATCAGGTGAACCATTCCTGTCACAGTTTACTGACATGCCAGCTGCAAGTGTGGCTTTAAAAGGGCAGTTTATTATGTATATAAGGATGATGTGTCTGTGACGTCACCTGCAGGTTTTCTGAACAGCTGTTTTGAGTCTCTGCGGGAGGCTCTGACCATAGATATTTTGGCAGGGTATGTAAATTTGGTCCATTTAACATTGGAGTCTATGGGGGTTGACTCACTGTTGGAGCCAGCCCCTAGAGGCTGTAGGGAACTGCAGTTTTTACCACTTTTGCATGGATTTCAATTCTCAGCCCCGGCAGTTGCCACATGACTCAAACATTAAGGAGCAATAACCTTCTGTTGATTTTAGTTGGTTTATCACAATATTGACGTGATAATTTATGTGTAATTTGTATAGATTTTGGAGACATTTAGTAGTAGAGAAATTCTACACTACACCCACCTGCTCAAAAACAGCTTTCATCCTATTAAAAAAATGTACAGATATGTACAATGGCTCTACTGTGTTTTATTCTGTGTATTGTATTGTATGCATCTGTTTCTCAAATGTGGTCTTGTTTTCTGAGCTGTATCTTTTGGCATCAGCTTTGAATGAGGAATTTATCTCTGGAGAAATTTTTTCCGACTTCCACACTCCTCCTTCTGGCGTAGAAGCACACAACTCCAGGCGCAGTGAGAGTTCTTACATTCACCCAGCACTATCTTCACTACACTTTGAGGACATGCCAAATTTTATTTTGAATTTAAGTATAGAAAAGTCTAAGGGGCCTTTGGAAAACTGTGCCCTCTCACTCCTGAGATAAGAGGTAATCAGCAACTCCCACTGTATTCAATCTCTCACCTCTCTTTGCTTCTTGATACACTTTATTGTTTACCAAGAGGAGTGATCCATCAAAGCCTTGGGAAGATGACACATGGGAGAAAACAATGCCAGCTTACTAAGGCTATGGGAATGACTCCAACCTTGTATGAAATATAATAAAAATGGTTTTGTTTTTACCAAATAAAAGAAGGGCATAAAATAATGCTGAAATCTACCCACTATGTATCCCATAATCTATTATAATTACTCCATGCTATGTGCACTAGAGGCACACAGCCAGAATTCCTAATAAAAAGAACATGATGGCTTCACTTTCAATGCACTTATATTTGTCTTTATGCCAAGATCCTTTAAAAATATATGTAAAAAAGACATACAGACCGCTGTTTTAAATACAAACAGTAAAATTTTACAGTAGGTTCATGCCTCTTGATGTTCTTTCAGCACACCTTCTACACTGCACTCTCATTAGCACAGATGATCTGTAATTGACTGTAATTGACGTCTGGAACGGTACCAAAACATTAGTTAATATTCTAGATCTAGAGCTCTGTAGCAGAACCAACAAATGCAGGAGAGCAACCAAATATTTCTCCTCTGATGTTTTGGAAGTCTTGAAGGTATCGCTGAGCAACAAGCTGATATGGAGTGACAGTCTATGCAAGGGGTTGTTTACAACATTAGTGAAAGTTTGAAAATCACACCTCTACTTCAGGCTAGCAAATAGTACAGTAGGTCACACATCATGATCATGATTGTCAGTGGAGGCATGTTATTTTCTTAAAAATATTTGTTAGTCTCAAACTCTATCAAGCACTTGTCACTGTCTCACCCACCCACGGTGCACAACACTCACTCTATTTGAATGTACGTCACAATCATTCACACTTTTTATGACTTGCTAGTCACATTTGCTATCTAAGGTTGTCGAAACACATTTACCAGTTGCTGAGAGCAGTTGTTACTGACGCAATCTAAATTTTAAAGCAGCCAAAATCAGCTAACATTGAAATAGCTGGTGGATCTGCAGAAGTGTGTGTGTGAGATATGCAGGGTTACCAAGGGGTTAGCAGTTCCCTCTAAAGCTGTTATAAATTCTTTCAAACAGGGATGTGTATGTTGTTAAACCCTTTAATAAAATATGTCATAGTCCTCTCTGTATTTTGTGATAGTGGTATCACTTCCCGGAGTGTATATTCTGTCCCCTTGTCAGACATATTGTGAGATGAATAGTCAAAGAAAACTGTGAATGCAACAGTGGCTGATCTCTCAACACTCATTCTCGCCATAACCTTAAATCCTCGCAAAAAGCCATATGGCTGAAGAAAAATGTGATGAAAATAAAAGGTAAACAGGAGTAAATATTTATGTAGCTGCAGATGTTTGATGCTCTGTGAAAGAATAACCCTTATATAAAATACCCAGCTTAACAGCAGAGGGACACACATTCACAGCCAGGTACAAAATATAGTATATAATAATAATGGGCTTGATCTGTTTTAGAAGGTTTGTCCACGTTTAGAAATTCAAAGGAAAGGCTGGGGATATATTAGCAATCTTTACAAAATAAACTTTGCAGTCTCTGTGCTCTACCTGCACACATCACTGCAACACATCAATTATCACACTTTCCAACAGGTCTCTTCTAAAGTGATATATTTTTACTGAAACATGGGCTAAAACAGAACCGGAGTTTAACGAAGGATACAGAAAAGGAAGTGGTAGACATTAGAATGTGTGTGATATTTGCAAGCCTCTGACAGTGCAGGGGGGCCATCAGAACAGAGCTGAGGGCATAGCCTGGGGCTGACTGCAGGTATCTCTGACCGACTCCTCTGTCCTCTTTCATTTCCTTCCCTCTTTACCCTGGCCTTCGCCACAGACATTGCTGCCCTCTTTACCAGCTGGGCGAGGCTCTGATAAGAACATCTCCATGGAGAGGTGCCAACGGAAACTATTGTAATAGCTTTATTAATGGCTAAAAGGCTCCCACTCCTTTGTAATGAAGTAATTTAAAAATTTTAATGTTTTATATTTTGGTCTTGTGCTCAAATCTGGACTCATTAGAGTAATTAATGCTTTAATGAGCACACCGCACTGAGAGATAATGCTCTTTATAATTATAAATGCCCAATATTACAACTCTGCTAACAAAGCAAGTAAAGCACAGCTGCAAGATCATGCCGATGCAATTTTGGAAATTTGAACAAAGACCACTTTATGTCTGGATAAAGTTCTGTCCTACTTAAATGACCAATATATCTTTAAATAGAGCTCAAATCATGTTAATGTAATTAAAAGTTAATGGTAGTCAATTAGATTTAAGCAAAGTGGAGAGTTGTGAGCAAAAAAGACACAAGACGGTGCTTAACTTAGAATAGGAGCATATAGCTAAAACCAGACTTTTCAGCTGTCAATTTGACTCTGCCAATGTTAGACTATAAAATGGTTTACTCTAGTTGCCGTCATGTCTGTGACGGCACTGGTTCCACTTCTCTTGATGCCTTTGGAATTGGTAGAGCAGATGGAGACGGAGGGACTATTTGTTCTCAGCATTGATGCTGTTTTTCTGTTTCTTAGTTGTGTGTGGACCAAGAGAACAAACAGTATCCTCGGTTTATCTTTTAATATTTATGATACAACAAACATATTGTGAGAAATACGTTTGAGCCATTTGTTGACATGGAGCTTAATATAGTTTATGTTGTCAACAGACACAGACTGCAGCACTGAAATCTGTTTTCTTCCAGGTATTAAGGGAATAAAGTTGTTAAAGTACAAGAAGAGAAAAAAACTCTTGATTGTTTGATTGATACAATAGTTTTCATTTTCAACAAATAAACCTACAATTAACTATTTCATCACTCTGTGCTTTCTGACACACACTTTAAAAGTGGTATGCATATTTTAGTGCCTGTATGACAAAATCTACAGATGCACTTCTTTACAGTCTCTCTTGAAAGTCAAAAGTTGTTACTTTTGTAGCTAGCACGTCTAACACAACGTTGAAACTATGTCACATGGACCCCTTCTGTACTTATGAACGCGTGACCTGTTTTTCATATATTATCAACTGCATTTTAGACTTTTAGAATCAAGAGTTAAGGTGGCAGTTGGCATTTATTAGTGGGTCAAATGAGAAGTCACATGACTGATAGAAGTCCTATGAGGTACCAATTATTAGATTTTTAACCCCTCTTCTAGCACAATGTTGTGATTTTTGTGTGAAATTTAACCGAAAGGCCAACTCATCCACTGGCAGTAGGAAGAAGTCAGCTGCCATTCTTAACAGGTTTAACCCACGCTGCACGAATCATAACATCAATAAACAAAAGGTATTAGAGAGGCATCTGAATCCCCATTCATTATTAACACAGTTTGAGGTATAAAACCATAATAATATTTATCCGTTCCCCTTCCTTATCGAGGAAACTTTTATTTGCTACTTGCAGTTCGGATTGTCTGGGTCTGCTCACATGGATTTGGGTGAATGATCATACAGACAAGGCTGCCAAGGACTTGATTAAGATTGCAAACTGTGGAATGTTCATGTTTGGCAGAGCATGTGTTCCACTTGCTGAAGACCAGACTGAAGACAAAATCCCATAAAACAAACAAAAACTAAAGATGGCATTGTGTACAAGTCATTGGCAGGTTTTGAGACCCGATATGAAATGTGTCGACTTCAGTAATATCTATTACTCTTTATTTCCACTTTATGTCTTTACTGCCCACTGTGTTAATCTAAGGAAAATGTAATCACCACCAAATTAAGGATTTCATATTCTTTTCTCTTGATGTTATTAAGTCAGAGTCATAACAACATGCTGAGACAGCTATGATAATACCGGCTGGATATTGATCTGAATAGCTATCACTGGTACTTATTAATTGCTTTTTTAGCAAGATTCGCAGTGTGTATCAGATCACTAGAGCAAACCATGTGTGAATATATGGCATTCTCCCTTGTGCAGCAGCAGTAAAAGCAAAAGCAAGATCTTCTGTGGCATAAAAATAACAGACGTGTCTGGTTTTGTGTATGAAAGGTTACATGCTGACAGTTTAGGAGAAATATGTGTGAGCCAGGTGTGCATTTCTTAAAGCTGTGGCACTTTTAGCCTTCAGAAAGAATAAAGATATCATACGTACTGCTTATCAAATAACAGAAATCAATTGTCAGGAACAGGAGGAATATTGAAGATTTGATTCATTTTTAACGTGTATGACATTATATTAGTAGAGATGTTGAGATTGCATACAGGACTCTTTAGCCTTATCTATTCATTCACTGATCAGAGATAAGACTTTCTTTTCAACGTGTCCATTATATACTGTGCAAAGCACAGCTTGTTCACGTGATATTACCTTGCTGCTGTTCTTTCATGCTGTGAGATGAACAGACAGGCTGACCTTTCAGTCACTCTGCTGTTGGGAGCCAACGGAGCTCTGCCAGGGTGCATGGCAAACCTTTTGTGTAGATGACAGCCGAATAACAATGCAACAGCAACATTCTGCTCACTCCTCAGACCCACAATAACAGAGACCGGAGGTTTTTATGCTATTAAAATCATATGCAAAGTCAAACAGAGATAATAACCGTTCTTGCCATTTTCATTACATTTAACAAAATTTGTATGTCTGAATTTTCAAAGTGGACTAATAATGAAGCGACCCATTCTCATCCCTCCTGCAGAGGCCATTCCACAAAATTACATTAAAAAACGCAATATCACTTCTCGTGTGTCATTCAACAGTAGGTGTGTAGACCTAGCTAGACAGGCATCATGAGGTGAACTCACTTACAAAACAGTATTTGACTGTTGGATTGTCACAAATCGCAAAAAATGACATCTTGCTATTTTATGGGGGGATTCTGCAGCAAACTATTTTGTAGCAGTCATTTTCTGAAGTTATAACTCGTTGCCTAGCAACATAGAATGTACACATACTTTAAGAAGAGGAAACAGAACAACAAAGTCAGGTGATTGTTGGGATTGGTTTTTCTTTTGTTGTTTTATTATTAACCTAAATTCTTTACAACACTGAACAATAAGGTTTTCTGGCGTAAGGTAATGATGGGGAGATACCATTCAATTAAAGAAGTAATAAATGGGATTCTTTCTTATTTGTGTATTGAGTTCATGTACAAAAGTTACACAAAGTACATCTGTAGTGTTATTCCTCGACGGGTAGCTTTCGAGGCTGTAGTTGTGAATTTGACCAGCGACTGGAGCTGTGCCAAATGAGAGGGAGCTGAGCTAATAGCAGCCTCGTGTCCATTTTCCATGTACAGTGCTCTCTCAAGGTCACGTAGAAATGCTTTGGAACAGCGATAGGCTGCTTATCTCCTCCTCGGGCTAGACTGGGTACCTCCATTAATCAACCAGTGTTAGTTACAGAGGCAAAAGCTCCAAGTGAATGGGTAAGTCAAGGTTTGTTTTTGCATGTAAACATATGCACATACATTTTAGCTTGTTATGATTTCAAGGTCTGGATGTGGTGTCTAGTGATTCTCAGAAAAAATGGCTGGCAAAAACCTTTCATCATAACAGTCCTCCATGTGTTTCATGACATGGTAAAGGTCCACCACAATAAAGTCGGCCAAAAGTACACATGTCTGATGTATAGATGTAATTCTTCACCACTGGCTGTTATCAAGAGAAAGAAGTACAGTATATACTGCAGGTGGATGCCTCTCCGGTTGCTGCTGCAGGCTGCAGGAGTCTGTGTACACCATTTGGAACAAGATAAATGATGAAGTACGGAAGTTGGGTACATTCATCGACAACACAATTGCCTAACTCTACCCTATCTCCCCTGCTCTCTCTGTCACTGTCTCAAGGTGTAATGTACTGTAAAATGGAGCTTGCTTCACTAAGCCCCCTTTATTAGTTTTTCTTTTTATAGAGTGTGATTTGCACAAATAATTTCCTGCTTGCCATATGTTTGCTATGGGCCAGCACTCAGGTTTTTCTGCTCAAATTAGTGCCTGTGCATTAAGGCAGGGATTTGTTATTGTGAGTTGGATATCGGTTGGGTACTTGCACATCAGCAGTTCTGTTTAGAATGGTGTAATCCACATCTAAAAAAAGAATAAACCAAGAAAAACCTGTTTCATTTCTGAATGGATTTGTCATAAAATCTTGTGCTGATGTTCATCTGCCTCAAAAGTAGACACAATGTGGATGAGATAATAAAGCACAAATAATGATCAGGTCTTTAAACTGAATCCTAAATCTTATAAGTGAGATTTTAGCTGTAATCTCAAACAACATGTAACTGTTACAACGTAGCTCTATTCTCAGGGTGTCTGGTGTGAACAGCTCTCCAGAGGTCATTTCACAGTATCTCTATCAGGTTAAGGTCTGGGTTCTGAGTGGGCCACTCCAAAAGACTGATTCGCTTTTTCTCGTTTGAAGCCTTTCTGTACATTCTGTTCCTCTGATGTTAAGGGTCACCTTCCTGCTGCTCTGCTGAGCTTCAGCTGGCCAATAGCCAACCTGACATTATCCTGTAATATAATTCAATATAGTTTGGAAAATTATAGACCCAGTTTGTGTGTCTGTGCACTAATACTTCACAATTTTACAAATTGATTTTTTATATTCTAAACATGAGCTTTTAAAAAAATCTAACATTCTAAGACATGCATGATATTCCACTTTTATTCAGGAACCCAAAAGAACAGGAGAAGCACCGGCTTTTTAAACTTTGATATCAAGAGATTTTTGGATATGTGCACATTGGTTGACCTTTTGAAGCGGGTGGCTGAGGGATACATTAATAGCTGGAGCATGCATGGTTGCATCTAAACAGAATAACATGATTATGCATAAACAAGAGAATAGGTCCATTGTCAGTGAATCTGTAATGACATACAGTGTATTGGTGTCTGGGAAAGGTAGGCAGGCAAAGTCTGCAAAAACAGAAGAATGTCTGATGCCGTTTGGCTGGGTTTAAGCATTACTTGGTTAAGTTTAAGGAAATATCTTGATTTTTGTTTCCACAGACCCACAATGTTAAACAAAGGGCAACATATGCCATCAGCCACTTTGGCTATGGTGATGAGTTCCATCTAGGTGGCGTTTACACACACTGTATTCTCATGGCCACAAGAGGGCACTGCACTCACCACATAAACATGGGTCAATTGCCTTTAAATCCAATTGTTCTGGTGAAGAGTGGCTAAAATGGAAATACTGGTTGAATATATATTTTCCTTAGCCACATAAACAGCTTAGCCAGAATATTCTCTTTTTCAGAACATTTTGTAAGCTTTACTAACATTTCTTCAAGCTCAAAATGTTGGAATAAGTTTTATAAGTCAAAGTTCCTCCAAGCCTCACTTCTACTTTGTTATCGATCTGACTTCAGTTGTGCTAATGGCCTAAGGGCTCACATACTTTCTTCTACACTGGGAGTTTTTTAAATGATGTATTTATTATGGACAAGAACAATAATTAATGTTTTATCATCAAAAACAAAGTGTGTTTATTCAAACTTAGATAGAGATGTGACCCACTTTATTTTTCTTGCCAGTTTAACTGATCATATTTCCAGCATAGAATCGCATCCCAGAGGATCAGCAGCCTGATGGCATCTGTCGAAAGGCTATCCACTGTATTATGAATGAGTAGGATTTGGCATTCCCCTGCTGTTCTGAGGTCCTTCACTGTAAAGTTACACTGAAGGTATGCTTTTGGCATGGTTCATCTGGGCCCAGTGCAAGCTGCTTTGATCACATCTTCACAATGACAGTGCTGTATGATCCTACTTAAAGCTGACATTGCAAAGCTTAGGCTTGTGTGTGGCAAGAGGGAAAAGACCATGGGAGAAGATGAGGTTTGAACGAGGGCGGATTAGAGCAATGGATAGTAGAACTGAGGGACATTCAGATGGAAAGCGAATGTGATTCTTGAATTATGTATGTAAGATGCTTGCATGCATTGTAAGTGCTGCAGCTCCCTTTGCACTGATACTGATGAGATGCAGAGTGACATCAACACAGGGAGCATTCATGTTTTTTAATTGTTTCAGCTTCATAAAAGCTAAACAAAGGAGATGTTTATTTTTCAGTATTCAGGACGCAAACACGTCCTTCAGAGCATCTAACAATGCAGAACAGAAAACAAAGGCAGATAACTACACAGATGTACTGTTTGTGTTTGTATAGAAAGGCAAGAGGGTAGAGGCTAAACGAGTTGAAAGAACTTGACTGTCCTTGGATGTCCTTCAGGGATGTCATGGTCATGCCTTAATGGAGTGGATATGTCCCTGTAAAAGCTTTCACTCCACAGAGGCAGAGGGAGATTCATAAACAGTTCATGTAGTGCTGCCAGTGTTCTGTCGGTGGTGCTGAAGAAAATCCTCACTTTTACTTTTGAGGAAAGTTTTTATAGGTAGCAAGTCATCCCATATGCTGTACATGTATCTGTAAATTACATGTGCTGAAATTTCAGTGAATGACTTCATTCCAATTTGCATGATCCTAAAATAACACTGTAATTGTCAATGACCTTGTTTTCTTTAAAGCTTTTTGTCCTTGTCAAATGATGTGTTGCCTCTCAGCTCCCTCTGTGAGAACAAGAAGCTCTGCATCTGGGCCGATCTTCTGCAGCAAGGCAGGGACCGGCTAATCTAGTCCAGCAGACACACGGAGCCCACAAGATGAGCTTAATGTCCTTTTGTTTACTAAGCTCATCTACCATCCAGAGGATAGAGTGTATATGAAGTAGGTTTAAACTCTTTCATCTTGAACAAGACACTTCAGCAGTTAGGAATGCTTATGGTATTGAGGATAACCCCAATCATCTTCAATTAATGCCCATAGTCAGGAGACTTCATCATGCTTTTGTTTGCCTAAACAAAAATCAAGATTCTCGTCCATCCACTTAAAGCCACCCATCATAATAAAACAGCATCTACAGAACCCGTATAACTGTGGATTGTTTTGATCTCTCGCCTGCAGATGAGAGCTTTGAGGGAACCGTGAGAGTCTGAAATGCACCACAGCTAAGGGCAACAAAGCAGCTGGCGGTATTGGACGGGGAGCTTGTTGTCATGAGAACACAGTGCAGGGCGGAGAGGAAATGAGAAAGCTGCCTAGCTTCATTAGATGAAATAGCAGGAGGGTTTTATGTGGATATAACAAAGATTAATTGGATTCTAGTGATCTGCTCAAAATGTGACACTGTCATGCAGAGTTATGAGCCTGGCTCAGCTACTTGCTTGACAGTCTTATGCAACTATCAGGTATGAGTTGAAATAACAGCGCAGCTCAAGCATTGTCAGCTAGATGTAAGCATCTTTTATCAGAATAGCAGAGTTTTGACACATTTACCAGCACGCCTGGTTGCAACTTATTTATTAAGACACAGCATTGAAACATTTTAAATGAAAAACAGATTTTACAAACACATACACAAAGGCCCTATACAGAATGTAAATGCACATGTCTTATGTCTCTTTTATACAAGTGATTTCCTAACACAGCATTCCCATTGGGTTATAGATCATCTTCCTCCATCAATAGTGTTATAAGCTGGGCATTTTAGGCAAGCAAAACCCACATGCTCAACAAACTGTCAACTGTCACGCACGTCAAATCATAGCTCTGAGCCTTGGGGTCTATACCCAGTCAAAATCTCTTTGCCAAAAAGTGAAAGCATCACACTCTTTCCATGTCACATTTGCCAATGCCTGCGGTGTCTTAAAGTATCACTGCGCCTCTAATAGCATCCATCCCTTTATATTTGAAGATATTGCAATATGCTCAGCCCGCACATAGACGGGCTCTTAAAGGCCCCGGCTACCGAATTTTCAACCCCTCCTGATAACAATAATCTAAACAGACCATGGCCACTGAAGCAAATAAACAATTAACCTCCACAGTCAACCACAAGCCAATCTGTTCCCAGACTGTTATCATACCCTCATCCTCTCTCACTTCTTGACCTTCTGCTGTCATTTTGATTGTATAGTCCAGTAAAGTCCAGTAAAATAAGCAAGTTACAGCATCTGAGATTAATATTCCAGATGGACATAGTAAATAATAATTCAATTTCTTCACCTCACTCATGTTACTATAAAACAAAACAAGACTGTTGTTGACTGTAATGTCACACCTCCACAGGTTCTGTGTACTACAGTGTTTTAGCCAGGCTAATACAGTGGCTCTGTGACATCATACATGAATTATGTAGTGATTGTGAATTTGTCCCCACTCAAAAACTACTGTGGAATGATTTTTCTTGAGTTGTGATTTGTAGGAGATGTAGAGACAAATGTTGGATAGGTTGTCATGCAATCTGGTGCAGATAGAGAAATAACCAAGACATGAATCCCAAATGTTTTCTTACATCTATGTAACACAAAGCTGTATATCTAGGTAACCATATATAGAGTAAGAGAATATATAACTATGCTTGAGTTAATGTAAGAAACATTTGGGTAAAAATACGCAAAGGAAGTGCAGACAAACTTTAGTGAGTCACTTCTCACTATATTCATTTTCCCATAATAAATCACAATATGTCTAGATAGGAAATAACTTCTGTGACTTCTAATGACTTATATGCTCTCCATTTGATTTTGGCTTACCAACTGACAGAGTTATTAATGCAAAATTCACAGAGGGCTGTGCGGCAGTGCACTCTCTTCAGGGGGTGGAGCGCTGATGAAGGATCTTGAGGCAATACTGTTTTGAAATATATGAACTATCATTTTATTATTTATTTTAGTTATCTATAAAGCTCAAATCAAAAAGTGCAATGCATTCAAACCCCTCAGCCTATCCTGAATGCTCTTTACCACATTATACATTAACTTAATGGTGCAATAAGAATCGATGTATGTCACATTTTCTCTGTGGAGACACATGGGTAATCCATACATATATTCTATGAACCGTTGAAACTGAGATCAGTATAGACACAAACATTATTTACCAATTATGCTTTTTAAATGTCATTTATTGTAAATTTATTAGTTCTAACAAGCTTTTTGTAAAGAAAATCTGTTTTGTCAGTTCTCACTGTGTCTTGAACTAACTAGGAAATCTGAATGTTAAACAAAAAAATGCTGCATTTTTACAGAGGTAGAGAAGTGTTTCTAAACAGTTGCCTGGAGCATGACTGATGCATATCCAAATGAGCTGCCTGATTATAAAGACTGTGAACCTTGCAGTTATAACTGTAGTGGCATTAGCTGCAGGGTCTTCCAACAAGAGGGTGTTTTGCAGTTTGGAACTTTAAAATCCTTCTCCCATATTCTGTCCTCCGAGACAGCAAAAATTATAAATACAACTATTAACATGAATTGCAAACTTCTTTCTGTGACTGCAGTGTGTTTTAAAGAAAACAGCAGCTGCAATCTCCTCTTTTTCTTTCAGCTTGTTTGCTTGTCACTCAAGGGAGTAGATGAGGTGTAATCACTACTAATATAATGTTCCTGAGTGATCACCATCACGGTGAATTTCTTCACTGCTATGAGTGTCAGTATGTTCTTCAAGTGGCATCGCAGCTGTTTGATCTACACAGCAAGATAAAACAGATGCATTCCCAATTAAGCTTTTATGGAAATTCTGAAGCGACACACTTTAAAGCCCGATCTTCAACAGGTAATTCTCTATATTTGTTGTGATTTGCAATTCAAACCGTCCTCTTTAAGCATGACACGATCAGGCAACAAGCAAACTAAGACCTGGTAGTGAGCAGCGACAACAGCGTATCATTTATTTTGATCACACTTTGTAGATGGAGACAGGCATGAATATTTGATTCATCTCTGTCTAACATGAAGATCCCTGGCTCATCACACTGTTCATCCAAATAATACTGAAAGCAGCTCAATTTTACTTTAATTCAAAGGGCGGATAGTTAGCAGGGATGTAGTTTACTTTGCAGTGTGTGGTGCTGTGCCCGGCAGCAGGAAACTCTGTGTTGACAAAGTGCGAGGAGCTGCTGCAACAGTAGGGCAGGGAGGAAATTTCTTTGTGCCAGCTGCCAGGGTAATTAGTTCCTCGCTGAATTATGCATCAGCAGAAGTGTCAAGCAGTGTTAGAATCAGGCAGGTACAGAAAGTGGATAGGAGAGCCGTCACACAAAGCTTTTAAAACCATGAATACACACAGCAAAATACATTGTATACATTGTATTGGAAGGCTTGGACTCAAATTATCAGTCCAGCAGTAGAGCAACTAACAGGCATTTTCATATTAAAATATGTTTCTTTTTTTGGATTTTTGAAGTTACAGCACAGGGAAGTCTGAAGGAAATTATATCATGTTTTAAAGAAATATTCCTCCATATGTGGGGCGTGTCACTGTCTTGTTCGATTGATAGCAGCTGGCAGGCTGCCTGAGTGCTGGTGTTACACCGTAGGGAACGACAGACAAAGTAAACAAAGTGGCGCGGCAGCCTACATGTCACGGGCTGACAGAGTGTTGTTAGTGGTTTTGAACCACAGCAGCAGCAACGGACCAAATGACACTGGTGTGTGCAGCAGCTTATTGGCTAAAGTCTGGTTGATGTTTATTCAATCAAGAATCTAATATGATTGTGAAGATATGTAAGTAGGTTGATGAAAAGGTGAAGACCAATAATATAATATCAAAATAAAGGAGATAAAGCAACCAGTTTTTCTAGTCAGTCCTCACCAGAGAAGCAACTGCTGTGGTTGATTTTTTTTACAGCAGGTTAATTGATTGGTATTTATTGGTTTCTGTTTAACAGCCCTGAAATACTGAAGCAACTGTCATCACAATGGCCACTTGGCCATTGCTGCAATCAATGTTTATTCTTCATGTAAGTCAGAGCCAGAAAAAGTCTTCTCAAATAAATGCGTAGAACCAAATGGAATCAAGTGCTTTCACGTCAGTCTCCAAAACACCAGAAAGTCTCCAAGAACCCCAGAAAAGTCAGTAGTCACTTTTTTCACACTTGGGAACCCCTGGTCTTCATGAGGTGGAACTGATCTATGACTCCACTGCATTGACCTGCATCTTTGTCAGCACAAAAGGATACTGTCATCTTTAAAAAAAACATCATATTCTTCATCATATTTCTTCAAGTGCTGTTAATAATTCTAATTGATTGTGTGAGTGTTTCACAAAATGTGTAATTAACAATATTACAAATATTACACCTTTCAATTTTTTTTTAAGGTAATCAGAGGTTGTCGTTTCACCCCCAAAGCCATTGATTTCACAAACATAAATTAAAATGAATCTTTTTAGTCTGGCAGTGTTTAATGGATATTTTGATTTATTTATTAATTTAGGCTCTTTAAAGAAAAAATATTACAGTATAAAAATAAAACTTCCATGACAAAGCCTGGAGTTATATTCTCAGTGGGGTCATGTCCTGTCAAAGCCTCTGTGCCTACTGTCAGAAACTAAGCTATGGCTCTCTGAACATGCTGCACTGCCACTGTGTAAGTGTCAGTCACCTTGGGCTGGGAAGTATCGGAAATCACAGAAGTGTGAATAGGAGGAGTCTCCCTTTAGCACAGAGCACAGATGGCACAACATTAGAGCCAGCTTTGCGTAGCCTTCTTACGCCACTCTTTATTTTTAGAATTCTATTTTATTTATATGACACCAAATTATACGTCAATAAAGTCAATACAGATGTGAGTGTTGAGCCTTAAAACATAATAATAAGAAATCATATCAAATTAAAAATAATTTGTCTGAAGGTTTTAGTGTAACGCAAACAAGATGCTCAGCACAATATATTCAACTATCAGATCCTATTGCTGCCACGCCATAGAACCAGGGTCTCTCTGCAGCCCAGTAATGTGCCCGCTGGAGTGGAAAGGAGTGATTGAATGGGATAACCTCAAAACTCAAGGACTGGGACTGCTATTAGCTACTATATTCTCAGAGGAGAGCCATTTCAGTCACTGTCTGCTGAGTCTTTTCCTCAGAGCCAATACACAGACACCAACACCAGAAAGCACATATCACACAAGCAACAGACAACAAATAGTGAACCGTGCATTCTGCACAGAGAGAAATAAACATGTCTTGGAAGAAAACGAAAGCAACCCCCATCTTTGTTTGCTCCCAGTGGGTCATGCATGTTCATCTGAGGCTAACCGGATTTACAGTTTAGAATATATCATGAATAAGTATATTCATGATCCATTTCCATGCATGCTTCCAATTTGAAAACATTAAATATTTAAAATATCCATCCAGTATCTGAAAATGTTGTTTGTCAGTATTATTGAACATTTGAACTCTAGTCTGGGTTTGCTCAATAGTCAATAGTCAATACTGAAACATGCCCTTACTAATAGAAAGTGCAGGGATCTCCAGATAACACACAGAACTGGCATGTTAAATCATATATTAGCTTATGATTGCACAGACCCCAACCACTGGTTTGTGAGGAATCTAAAATAATCCTCCCTATAGGACGAAAAGCTACACCATCAGAATAACAAATGCTTCTCATAGAAATGTCTTTAAAATGCTCTTCAATGCTGCTTCACACTTGCAAAGACGTGACAGAGCAGAACACTGGAGTTATGGATGTCGCAGTGCTTTTCCTGGTACAGTAGTTGGGTTGGATCACATTCCAACTACAAGCATAGTCCCCCAGAGTAAGTGGTGCTATTGTGCTCACACCAGCCCAAACAAACCAAACCAAGGGGTCAGATGTACTATTATTCAATTCAACCACACTAAAGCTGCAGGTATGAATGCACCATTAAGCACCTTTCATTCAAACAGGACAACAACTACACAAGCAGCTACCTTTTTCCCCTACAGTAGGAAGGGGTACATTCCCAGGCAGCACTAGGATCATAACACCTTTACTAACTTTACTCTTTACTAATCCTGGTTGCATGCATTGCTGTGATCAAAAACAACCTGACATATACATATTAAATGTTGTGTTATAAAGGTTATTTGGTAGTCTGACACTGGGGACATATTAACAAACACACAGTCTCGAATGTGCTCACCTTAACATCCATGTATCACTTCTGTACTATTTTGCGATGTCATACATTTTGTTGGCCAAACTTTGCTAGTGAATGTAATGAAAGAAGATTTTTTCCACACACAAAAAATGTTATTACTTGGTATTCGTTATCTCTGTCGGTGGCCTGCTGCCTAGATTTTGTGCATCCGTTTGTAACCTTTTCAGGTGCTTAAGTGAATACATTCGGTGTGTAACACTGTTACTCTAACATAATGTGATATACCCCCACAGTAGGAATGAAGTGTGTATTCCCACTAAACTTAAGCGCTATGACTTGGTCACTTGAATTGGATCCTGTTTGAGCTGTGAACCATGTGAGACAGTGCATATTTAACTTTAATGGTTGTAGGGTCCTGGTGAGTGCAGAGTTTGCAGAATGTGGAGTGCCTGCCAACAAGCACTGCCATCAGTTACGACCGTACCATTACTTAGGTAATGTGTTTCAGGTCAGCTCTTCAGCTTGGGGTTGCTGTGCTGTATGGAGTGAGTTCAGAGGGGTGAGTGTAATGTAGTTGATACCACTACAGTTGGGCAGTGATAACTCACCCCGAGGTTGAGATATTCCCTGACATTTGAAATGGATCATTTTCCTAAGGCAGATTTAACACACACACACACAACATAATGTGGGTTCAGTTTTGTGGTCAGATCTAAGATGGAAAATGTATGATACATTTAACATAATGTAATGTAAGTGACATCATCTGTCTCTTCTGTTTCATCTCCCGTTCGTTACACGTCAGTAAGCTCTTTACCTGTCAGGGCTGATTCATTTTTACTCCTGTTTTAACAAATGTCTTTCCTCTGTGGCTTTTGTCTCTTGCAGTAGTTTCTGTGGTATTTCAAAATGTGTGATGACCCACTACTGCAAAAAAGGGCTTATTTCCATAAATTATGCATGATTTTAGGCAATGTTTCATTGAGTGTTTTGAGTGTGTGTTTAATAAGCCTTGACTTTTGACTTCCCCTTTAGAAATACAAGGCTTCAGCAGTTTCTTCATGTGGGAAATTGCTGCCATGAGTGTGTGTTAGCATTAAGTGAATCAAGAAAGACTAATTTTCCAAAAGCAATCTGAAAAGGAGCAAAAAGTCACTGCTGCTGGTTTATATCTCATCAACACAAAGTCAAATATCATCCCTACAGTATTATATTTTGTATTCTGCTTTGTGTATTTGAGCTTAACTGATTCATTTTATCTCCACAGTTCCATATTATAACAGGGCACAGCAGGGGTAACCTTTGGCAGCTATCAACCACAATGGAGCTCTTTGCCATTTAGCGGCCGTGTAAACCAGATTACCTGATCATTTAGTCTTCATTGGACAGGCGGTCTGGCGTCTACTGTGTGCTCCTGTAGAGATCTCATTCTGTAAGTGTTAGCACTGGGACGAGGTCCCAGAAAGACCTGAACGCCTGTGTTAATCTCTGCCCGGGCCTGCAGCCCATCACTGGGGCCTGTAATCTAGCTGTTGTTATCTTTAGTGGAGAGTACTCAGCCATGGCTCTTGGCTCCTGCCTGCCTAGCCACAATAGGTCTCCACATGCAGCTTTCTCCTTTGTTTTCTAGTTTCTAGGTCAGATTCTGCTTATGCTGCAAATTCATTTTTGTCCAACACTCTCTTCTTATATGTTTAAGGTTCCTGGACGCAATCAGAATGTTTACTAATATGTAAAGACAACCAAATAAAATGTTTTTTACCTAATATAACCTTTAATAGAAATCCAGAACCATCTCATATTTTTGAAACTTCAGTTGACAGTTCAGGGATTTGAGAGTGATGATGCCAATCCAACTCAACCAGCCATCTCTGTGACTGAATATAGACCCAAAGGTCAAAGTGATGTTACATTTTTAGTCTTTTTCACCTTTCTCATCAGACAAGGGATTCTCCATCATCAGCAGAGAGCCATTAAGGTGTCTCTTGCTTAATGGACTTGTCGGGAATCCATAGACAGACCGAAGATAAATGGTAAATACTAAAAATGAAGATGGTTAGGTGTGGGAAGATGGTGCAGGAGGTGGAGTAGGGTTGTCCTGAGTCCACATTGATTCACCTGTCAAATAGAGGAGTCTAATCTCCTCTCCAACAACAAATTACTTCCACATCATCACTTCCATCAAAACAACACAGAGCACACAAGAATGGCATATGCTGCATACCTGTTAATAAGTATTGTAAAATATGTAATGTCAAAGTGACATAGTGCAAAGCTGAGACTCAAGGCTATTAAACTGATTCTCAGCAGGTTTACAAATGAGTAGGACATAACAGTGATAGCAGCGATAGTACTTGATTAACATGGGCTGTTACTTTTCTCTATCCCATTAAAATAGATGCAGTTATCTGCAAAAACAGGAATTAACGATTTATTCTTGGTCTATGCTGAGGTGTTGTGAAAAATTTTTAATACTTGTTTTTCTTTATTTATAGTGCCATATAACAACCACTACAAGACATGAGGTATTGAGAGAAGCTGCTTTCTAACATCTGTGGTGATCCATGCTGTCAGTTCAAGCATAGAAATCGACATAGCATGCAGGAAATTACATTGTTGTTGCAGAGGGGGTTTTAAATTTGCCCCATCTTTCCACCCGCTGCTCTTGTTTGGGGAACTCAGTGCTATTAGTATACATAGCTGCACAACTCTAGTCTGCTCTGTCTGCACAAGGCACACTACTGTGCATTTCAACGGGTCTTGCAGTCTCATTTCTATTCATCTCTATTGAGACAAGGCCCCTGCATTTGATCATCTATAGACATTCACTACACCGTTCTGCAATACTTCAAATATATCAGATATTAATATATAAGCATATACTGTAAGACACTAAATACTGTCCAAAAGCAAGACATCAAAGATGTGCTCCTGCCAAAAATCAAACATGACTTAAATATTTTAATGTGGCTCACTACAAAACAGCACACACTGCTGCCTCGCATGGCAACATTACAAAGCAGTTACAGTGTTTAATGTGCTTTGACACATTTCTTTTAAGGACGGTTATATTGTTATACACCTGTCAACCACAACATTAAAAAAACTGACAGGTGACGTGAATAACACTGATTATCTTGTCAAGTGGTAGGCAGCAAGTGAACAGTCAGTTCTTGAAGTTGATGCGTTTGAAGCAAAAAGATTGGTGCAAAGCTCTGAGTGACTTTGACAAGCAGCATTTCTCACGCCTTACTCGTCACATGCGGATGCTTGGTCAGGTACCCACACGTTAAACACAGCGGGTAGTGTCGTTTTTCAACTTGCAGCATAGTGCAACATTCTGCCAAGTGAGGTCGTAAAAAGAGAGCAACAGGGGCACACAGAAAGCTCACCCGGCTAGGTTTAATTCCAGCCTGCCCCTTTTACTATATGTAATCCTCTGTCTCTTCATCCCAATTACTTCCTGTCTGTCGCCACTGACCTCTGTCCAATAAAAACAAAAAGTCCTGAAACAAAGAGAGCAACAAAGCTGTCATTTGGAGGCTGCAGGGCTTTCCACCAGAAGGGGATATGAGTCCCTTTGAGGAACCTTGAAGTTCTGCATGCATATTTCTATATTGAACCACACGGTGTTGTTCTATAGCATAGCAGCATTCATTTAGCAGGTGGTTGTACTGTGATTGGTGTGTGTTGTCTGGAATCGGCTTGTGAATAGCTTTCTTATGTCATCTGAATAACCTTGCTTGTTTAATTTGTATAAACGTTTCAAGTGTAGTTTAATTTTCTATCTGTGCAATACAAGTAAGGTGCTTGGTAATTTGTGTCTGGTGAATTAATCATGGCATCTTCTTTTTCTCAGAGTTGTTAGTTAGCAGAGTGTGACTCTTATGGCTACAATCAAACATAAATGGACCCAGTAGAGACATAACACTCAGAGCTGAATAACACAGTTCAGCTGGAAGACAGATTTTAGTGAACAGAAAGGGGAATGGCTGAACTTACAACCACGGCTCAGCAGCTCAGTTTCCACCCATCAGATAGCTAAAGCCAGAGTCCTGCCACCACACCCCCATAACCTGCAGCTACTCATACTTCAAAGTCCAAAGTCATTGCATTCATGCCACTCTTTCAAGTTGAAGTTCCAAACTCATAATAATAGTGATGGAGATTCTTGTTCGAGGTAAGCTTTGCCATCTCCTTTCTGTCTGTGGAAGCCCTGACATGAGCCACAGCCATATGGAGATGTCAGGTCCCACTTTGTCTGACAATGCAACAGGAAGGTTTTTGACAACTTGAGAGGCTGATGGATGACTTAATCCTTTACGACAGAAAAAAGAGAAATCCAGAACTACACACAATTCAAATTCTTCATTGGCAGCACAGAGAAGTCAGGATTTAAAAACCTGCATGGGGCCTACCACTAAGATTTGAGTAAAGTCAGCAAGAAAATGTAAAACGGATCACAGAACTCTCAAATGTGACTGCAGTGACACTGCTATACACGTCAAGGTATATTTGTTAATTTCCGTCTTTGCTGTATATGCCTCTTTAGCAAGTGAGAAACAAATGCAAATGTAAATTGGGGTTATGTATCTCAGGATATAAGGGCAATTGGAAGAAATATGAGATGGTTTGCTGTAGGTACATTTTCAGCTGACTGGACTGAATGGCCAAATGCCAAGACTAATCAATAAGTTATTTTTTAGACGGCCTCCTGTATGCCTGGTAAAAGACTCCTATGCAGAGTGTCACAGGGCTTTACATACAGTATGTGTGTGCTGTAAATTTGAATGTACGTAGATGATAATTGCGTAGGATGACAATGTTCCTGCAAACTAATTCTATCTGCTTAAACTTTGACCTGCTAGCAGATGAGAAGAAGCCAAGTTAGTTTTGGACCCAGTAGTAATAGATAACTCACATGGTCTGGCTTTCAGGGACCTTCCTCTGTTTCTGATTCTGAATCTGTGAGATGGGAGGATCATATATTGATATTAGGGCATTTTAGGCCCAAGATCATGGCAGTAATAAAAAAAAAAAAAAAAAAATAAATAAAATAAAAAAAAAAAATAAAAAAATAAAAAAAAAAAAATAAAAATAAAAAAAAAAAAAAATAAAAACAACAACTGAACGTGGGACCTAGTTCTGCTTAACACATCTCGATTTTTCGGGGCAACAGTGGCGCAGTGGGAAAGCAGGGTTGTCCAATAACCGGAAGGTTGGTGGTTCGATCCCAACTCCTCCCTAGTCACTGTTGTGTGTTCTTGGGCAAGACACTTCACCCTAGCCTGTGGCGCGCCTTGCTAGTCATTGTATGACACTGCTTGTGCAGCAGCCGTAACGAATTTCCCTCTGGTATCTAAAATATAAATAAAAAATAATGGGCTGCGGCTATACTCTCTAAATATCAAGTAAAGGACAAACATGCACAATGTTTAATGCACATACACCACAGAGTTTGTGCTTTCACACAGACTGACAGCCTCAATTTTGCACTAGTGACTCAGAAAAAAACTGCTGCTGCTCACATTATTTGTGATATGAACATGACAGGTGTAGGGGTTTAGGAGTGAAAGCACGACCCTACTGTAAATTACAATGACTTGTCCTTACTCAGGATAAAAGGACAATTTTCTAGGCATGCCTCCTTTGAATTGTTTGTGGATTTAGGCAAACTGTGCGAGAATACAGTCAGGGGACAGAAGCTAAGCAACAATCACCTAAATTAAACTCACTGTTGCACTAAAAAAATTAGCTACCCACCTAGCAAACTGCTTTCATTTAATCTAAAATGTTTGTGGGCACAAAAACTATGCTAGTTTCTCAATCACAACTTAAACAACATATTGGCATTTTAGCAGATTTGTTTGCACCCAACTTCCAGAGAGGGGCCTTTCCAAATTCTGATCCAAAAAAAGGAAAGGGGATGATCATGAGGTGAAGGCTGACAAAGCTTTGGGGAAAATAGGGTTTAGGGGTTAAAATAAAATAAACCAGCATTTTTAGCTGATATGGGGTGAATGAAATGCAAATGTAAAATGGGCCATATCTGTTCTAAGTTCCCCAGTGGCTCTGTTCCTGATTGTGACAAATGAAACTAGAAGATGTTCACGCAAATTGTGCAGATGGATGCAGAGTGAAACGTGCATCTTGTGAAATGGAATATTCTTGTAATTGAAAACATAAGTTATAGCCTCACTTGCCCCCGTCTGGATCCCAAGAAGCTGTTTCATTGAAGGAATCACACAGTGGAAGATGGGGACATGGCTTTTGAATGTTCTGACTGTTCCAATCTAACAGATTAATGAGTCGCACAAGCCTATGCCAACTCTGCCCCCAGGAAAAGGGAACACATGATGCTCCGTATCAATAAAAATGGCCATCCTCCATCATTTCACAGATAAAGTGAGATGGCCCATGAATGGCTGTTTGGGAAAGGGCAAATTTATATTAAGGCTAGGAATCTTTAAACATAGCTTACAGTGGTTTTCCATATGTCACTGACTGATTCACCACCTCTATTTAAGCAGGCAATTTAGGTTGTAACACAATAAATCTTGAGCAAATATCTTTGAGATATCACAGAATCAGGAAAGTAATGAAAGCAGGATCAGACAGAGTGTAACCTAACCACAAAATCAATGATTTTCTATTGCTACTTTCAAAACAATTATTGGGAATTTTACCATTAAAAAGAATTGTGCGTGGTGTCATATTGAAATGACTCTGCAGACTAAGAAGTAACAGCATATGACATACCAATGTTTAAAGTCAGGTATATTGATAATCCAGGGTCACAACTGGCCATGCTTGGACATTTTATGAGCTAATGTCATGGCAAGATTCAGATATGCTACATCTGCCCTAAAAGAGTATAGCGTTTTAAAAAAGAGACAAACTTACTGGAATGGAAAACTAAAAACAGCTTTAAAAAAAGTACCCCTACACTCATCTCTTTAAAATAACACAGCATTCTCTGCCTCTAAGCTTAGACCAAAGGCAACACTTTTTAATGACCTTAGTTTGAGCTTGGGAGTTTGAGAACTTCCCTTTTAACTGTCACAGAGAGGCCCGTAGGGATACAGAAAACCATTTCTCAAAAGAACTTCAGGTTACCATTTACTTTTTCCTACGCATGCCACCATGCAGAGTGTTGACAAGAATATTTTAATCCTCTGGCTCACACATCCAAAAATTAATGGATTTAAACAGATGCAAAAGAAACGACAGTAACCATCATGGTGAAAATTCATATCTAGGTTTAAAAGCAGAAAGAAAAGCCTTCTAAATTTAATCAGATAAGAATAAATGGAACATCACTACCACTACTATATCAATACTTACAGCATTTGCCAAACAGTGAACAAGACAGGGATATTAATAATGAAATAACATATATAAAATATGAAAACGTTACTTTAGCTCTAGAAATCGCCCACTGAATCAGCCACTATATATACACACACACACACATCATAACGTTATGCTTTCTTTTAAATTACTGAGGCAATGCACATCATAAAAAAGCTGCACAAACATGTAAAATGTTCAGCAATAAACTTCAAACGTTTTTCAAAATGCAATATTGCTCTGACAATTTGATTTGATATTTTACAATTATGTCCAAAACTCCTAACTCCTACTCTGCTGCACTAATTATACATTTTTTTTACTACACCTTTAACTCTGAGTACAAAAACCTATATAAATTACAAATAGACCATTTTGTCAGTGTAGTTTGCATCCAGTGTTTCTCTCCTGCTTATACTGATTAGTGCTGCATGCTGTGTTGGCAGTTCAGATAACTAATAATATAAAACCATCTGAGACCAACATACCTCTATCCAAATGTGAGTTCATGTGTGCCACTAAAAGTTTGCCCAGTGTGGACAAGACGGCTCCATCAACAGAACATCCTGCTTGCACTGTTCACTGCACTGCTGCTGGCAATTTTATGTCTCCTACTGAGAAGAGAGAGTTCAGACTCTAAGCCAACAGTCTTTCAAAGTATCATGAAGACTGCTTCAAGAACTGGGAACCATTCTCCTTTCTGCAGGCCCTATGTTAAGTATTGGGTCTCCTGCTGTTTTCATCTGGCTCAGATAGCCACTTCCCCTGGGGAAAATCACACGTAAAAAAACAAGGAAAGCTCGTGATGAACAGAGACCAGTCCAGTTCCTGATTCTTTACCTCATAATCTGGACTGAACTGGCCTTAAGGAGATTTAAACACCTCTGACAATGTTTGTATCATAAACACACACATTCAATAGTAAACTCATGCTTGTGTGTTGTAACCATTAACAACTAATAGACTATGCCGGCTCAGCACTTGGTCTTAAAACATTGTGGCTGTTTGTTAACATGTTTATGATGAGAGGAATCCAATTCCATAGGTGTCATGTAACATAATGCAATCTTTATGTTACTTTTCCCTGAGTCTCAAAACAATGAAAAAGCTTGGGAGTGTATCTAATATAAATTTCTTAAACAACTGTCAGCCTCATCTTAACAAGAATGGACCTATTTTACCGAGCAAGCAGAAAAGTGATTATGACTTACTGAAATTGGCAGTGAATAACAGTAAAGGGAGGGGAAAGGAGTCACCATGATAAGAAGTGCGTGTTATTGTACTTAAATCTGAGCTGCAATTAAACTCATACTTCCTAGTTTTGCCTTTGGAAACACCAGTATTTAGGGGCTTTGACTCACATGAGAAAACATCTGCACATAGAGATAATGCTGTTGTAAAAGAGTATATTGTTGGTTAATTCACACTGAACAGTCAGCCTCCAACTTAATGTGTGTATTAAAATTGTCGTTCTAGCAGGAATACAGCAGCTGGTGAGCGTGATCGATACGTCTTTGGCAGTAATAGTACTGAGGTTTAGAAAGAGAATCTCAGTAAATAATAGCAGAAAGGAAGGATATAAATAATGGACAGGAGATTGAAAAGGTATGTGCAAAGGCTGAGAAAACAGACATTAATATCAGTTCAGTAAAATAGACTAAAAGTGAGAGAAACCTAACTGAGGAAAAAAATACATCCTGGTGATATATGATATTTTAAGTGCAGTATAACAACAATAATGGAAAAGCTAATGGAACATATAATCACAAACATGATGTTATATGGTCATGGGACCAATACACCCACAAAAGTCTGTGTTAGGAGGTAGGTTGGGGATAGTCAGGCTTAATGCAACGCTGCAGACTTTCCCACAAAGGGAACAGTACCCCTGTCACCGTGAGCTGTTTTGTATTCACCTTCTGCTAAGCTTCATTTTCACCAGTGGTTAGGTTTAGTTACAAATTCTGATTGGAGTTAGGTATAAAAAAGTAGCAGTCTAAGCTCATGTCTGTTAAGGCGGCCACCTGAAATGCTTCAGCTCTTTGTCTTTATTCGGATTAGGGAGTTAAGAGGCAACAGCTGATGAGCTTCAACACCACCGAAGAAAACCTATGAGTGATGGAAGATTTGTCCATCTTTGTTTGTACAGTGACTGATTACCAGGCATAATTCTCTGCTTGAAGTCCCATCCCAACCAGTAGAATTTACATGGACAAATACAGGACGACGCATAACTATGAAAACAAAACCTGATCCAGTCACCTTATGAGCTCAGCTACTAGCTACTACTTTTGGTTCCTTCTGTACTACAACACAAACATTCTCCTTTAAACCAACCAGAGTGAATGTAAGGCAATGTCCCATGCTGGGTTTTTGCAGTGATACATAAAACAACAAGAAACATGGAAAAAGCAGGGATAAAAGTGATGACTTTGACTGCTTACTCTGTGTAGTCTTCGGAGGGACATCCACTGTCTGGTTGTCACTTGGGGAACAATGACATCTCTGATGTGTTATCAGTTCATGCTCTATTGTGCCATGAGAGTGACAGCTCTGAAGTGTCCACTGACAGACAACACAGCTTAACGGTTTTGAAAAGCAGGGAGTCCCCTTCTCTTAAATCGCTGAAGACCTCCAACTTCCACGGGGATCTGATCAGACTGCAGAGTCAACAGACAAGTCACAGTAAATAAACATGCAAATACAAACTCTCAATAGATTTAAAAAGGTGTTAAATTTGACCTTGTAGACACTGTTTTTTTGCAGCAAGCTAAAGTTGCCTCAACACAACAAAAGTATGTTTAACTACTGCCATGTGCACATGAGATTAGTTTTACCTGGGGACCGATGGTAATTTTGTAAGAACTGCAGACCTCAGACTTGTGAGAACCTGTGGAGTAAAAATTCCTTCGTAAATTACCAACCAATTTCACAAAATGCTGCAGTCCTGTGATAATACCAAGTAGCAACCTTCAGGGTTCAGACATGAAGCCAACATAGAAGTGTTAAAAATTGCAGTTCACGCTGCCAGCGCTAGGGGCTGGCTCCAAAAGCGAGTCAATAGAGTCAATCCTAGACGATAGGTTGCCTCAATCTTAAACTCTTGGATACAACATGACCTGGATGAATTACAGTCTTCACAGACATACAGTACCTGAAGACAAGTTTTCCACCACTCACACACACTCACTCACTCCAGATGTGCACACACTGCTTAGGCATGCAATACCAGGCATGTTATTATCTTGCAGAAGGCTCAACAGTTATTACATGGCGGTCCATCATGTAATTACCATCAGTAAATTCAAGTAAAACACAGACTTTGCTCATTGTGTGTGAATATGTCAATCAAAACACAGATGTGGCAAGTAATTTAAATTACTGGAGGTCCCCATGTAAAACTAATCCCATACAAACAGTAAATTGCACAAATTAGACTAATTTTTTTTTAGTGTATTTTCTGATTCTTTGGATGTAAGCAGTTACTGTTTTGGAGTTTTCTGCAGTATTTTGAATCAATCACTCCACACCACTTCTGTCATGGTACTTCATGTCACATCGGCGATGGCAGCTTGCACATGCCAAAACAAATGAAGATTGTGGTTGTCAAAGGGAGGCAGTTGAGGAAACTTCAGACAGCTGCACTCTGCAACCTGACGTTTGACATTTTTATCTTTACATCTCAAAAAAATGAGGAGAATCCACCTCAAAATCAGAACATCTTACCGGATACAATATGAGCACCTGACCTCAACTCACTTTAGTTTTTGTATTGTGTGCATTTTTGATAGAAGCGATCTTTTTTATTTTGTGTGTTACATTCAACTGTCATAAGGTGAATTTAAGAAGCACTAGTAGCTCTCATGACTTACCTTAAAAAAACAAAAAAACTCTTGTTGTGACACTGATCTTCCGAATCCATTAAGAAGCTCCACAGTTGCTCAGGAGAAAACCTTGACTGGGCCGGGACAAATTTCACTAATCTTTCATACGCCACTGCGAAGCTGTTGGAAATAATACACAGGGAAAAAAAAGTTAATTTTAAAAGCTTTTATCTTTGAGATAAGAAAGGTCAGGGCTATGTGCTGGATCGTATTACTTTGTAAATACGTGCTGAAGTGTTGAATCTGAGACTGGGATCTGTTTGCATGTCTGGATTGAGCTTTTGGAACATCTGAGCTACAGGATAAGAATTCTGAGTAGTCATTAGCCCAGCAGCTCTTATAAATACACATGCTGCCTTCTCTTTCAACTTAGAGGGAGAAACCAGCAATTTTATCTGTGTTGATTTAAAGGATTTTGTAACTGTGATTTGTAGTTTACTGTTATATATATATATATATATAGTCTTTACTTGGTTTTAGTGGTGTTAATAATATTTGCTAAGGTTGCCGAGGCCATCAGTATACTAGAAAAAAGATGCATATTTATTGAGTACTGTTTTTGTACATAACTAAAAGGTACTTAAGACACTCAAGCAACTTAGGGTTAAGTGTCTTTCCCACGGCCATGCAGTGGGGACAGAACATTGAACTGCAAACCTTATGGTTTGGTACACAACCACTCTACTACCTGAACCACAGCCCCTTTCTACAGGTCATCAGCAGACTAAATCCACAATCATACAGTCAGAAGAGCACTGCACCCCAGTGAGACTGTGCCTTAGCCTACAGAGAAGAAGTGAGGAGCACTGCCATCTAATGATTTGGACACAGGAGTTACCATCAGTTATGTTTACATAAGGGAGCCACTGGAGAGAGGCTGCTGTAATGTATTGTTGTTTGCATGAAAAACGCTACCTTGAAACATTGTTTGTTGTTTCTGGAAGAAACAAAACTACAGATTCATCTTTCTAGGACAGTAAATGAAAAATATCTTTTCCTCAAGATATTTTGGTATAAAAAAGTTGGACAAAAAAAATAAAAGAGGAGCACAAAAAGAGGACTGGTCTATGGACCCAAACTTTCTGTTTCTAAAGAATGTGACACTTATTTTCACTTTTACAAAACACTTCAGTACCAGCTTCATTTGTGACTCTTGCTATTTTAATGAAAGGCCAATAGATTTGTCACACATGAGCACAACTAATGGCCATAATGGTCAAATTAATTATTTTCATTATTGGTTGGTGTTCTTTTTATTTTTTCCCCACCGCCATTCATTAAAGTTGACACAGAAACAGATAGGGCAACAATTTCAGCCTAAAAACTCATTATTTGACAGCTAACTACTCAGCAGGTGTGATGACCATTCCCATACTTACTCATATGAAATGCATAATGATATGATACTGTCAGAAACGCAATGAGCTCGGTTCATTTATATGTCAATATAAATAAATAAATAAAAGACACAAATGCATAAACGCCCCCACGTTGATAGCGAAGGTAGTGCTGGTCAACACACACACACACACACACAGACACACACACACCTGTCATTTGCCGCTAGCTCGTAACATTTATAATAACGCGCAAATCATATTTTACATGTAACGTAAAGTTAGCATTTAATACATCACTAGAGATTTGACCACACATACCTTGTAGGCTGCTTAATCTTGGTTTCTTCTTTCTTTTCCCTTTCTTATTTTAACTTCCTTAACTTTTAGTTTGGCTCAGGAAGCTCACACAACACAGGTCTGTAGCAGGGATATCCAGCAAGTGTCTGGTTATGAACAGCCTGCTCACGCTGACTAACAGATACTTTTCTCTTACTTTTGTCTCTTTGGCGCGATGCAGGTAAGGTGCGTGCATAATTATTAACACTACGGAACACCAGGCCAGCGCTCATTGGTTCCGCTTGTGGCCGACTGAACAACTAACCACAGCAAAACAGATGAAACCATAAATTAACTGGCAAGGCAGTTGCTGTCATTTGTATGACTGCATTTTATATACAGGCACAAACGTTATTTATATATTTTTTTATTTATAAATCTATCATTAAATTATGATTGCAGCGCAATCCAATTAGATCAAACAATTGCAAAACTGATACATAATTAGTCAATATTTATTGTTAAAGACTCCCAAACCGTTCCTGTTAACAGGAACCTTGGAAATGATGCATAAAATGAGAGACAACACACACACAGGGTTTTTTTTTCCACCTCAAGCTTTTATGTGAAAAGCTGTAAATTCTACTGCAGACTCACAATTATTTTTAAACAGCTCCTTTTTGGATCAATGAATTGCTATGCCATTAGTCATCTGAGAGCCTTTATAACACAGTAAAAATACAAAAGTAAACAATGCAAACAATGAAAAAGAATGTCCCAAGAGTGCTTCGCTTGATGTTCACTTTTGTTGTTGAATTTGCACCCACTCATTTTCTCTGTGGTGGATAGACAATCAAGTCAAGTGTGTCGCTTGCCACTGCATATCAATAATGCAAGATGCTTCAGAGCAGGTAGTCGATAATACGCAATCACCGTTCCAACTATTGAAAATGCAATTAAATAACGTTTACATTAAACTTTTTCTCTCAAAGTCAGTGAATCTTTCGTCTTCGGTGTATGATATTAAAATTAGATCCTTAAATTTGCTCATTTTAAGTGTGAAATTATGTAATAATGACCTCAATAGGTCATGAATGGAGCTAGTGAGGCCCAAACGGCTCTGTGCAAATGGATTAGCAGAAGCGTCCTAGGATTTATATTGCACAGCAAATATCCAGGACACATTTCTTTTTCTTTTTTTCTTTTGGTTGATAGTTCATGCTGAGAAGATTAGTAAGAACTGATATCTGACATGGCTTGTAATACATTTAGCTGCACATTATTCAGCAAAATTGTGCAGAGACATCCATTTCTTTTATAAGAACTTGAATGGTGCCAAGTTTGAGTTCTTTTCCATTTTATATCATAGCTGGTACAACAGATCGTGCATATTTTCTCAGTGGAATGTAGTTGACTCATGTAATGCACAAAGACGCCATCAAAGCCTGTTTGGTTGGGATTCAAAGGGATAGACAGACCCCCCCTGGGAAGCTAAGTCATATGGGAGAAAAGTTAGTCAGTGCCTTTGAAGCATGAGGAGCTTCTGCTCATCTGGGGAGTGGAGGAGCGAATGAGCGAAGGGGTGCCTGTGATGCAGACAGACATACCTGCAGAGGAATCATTTTACAGCAAGGACAAGTGCCACATCACTTCAACAGCCTCTATCCAACAGCTCTTGTAGACGCTGAGGTGCAGCACTGGTTTGACTGAACAGTGACATATTTTTATGTTTTGTTTTTGACTGATTCAAGAACAAAAATGAAACTTTTAATGCGGAGTTGTATGGTGAGATCCAATCAGAAGATTTGCAATTACATTAACAGTGTTGCTTCTGTTTTAATCCACTCATGTATAATTGGAAGGAAGATGCAGAGATTGTGATCTATCATTATGGCACTCCAGACACAATTCATCTTTGGAGCTGTCTATGGTTGTTTGTAAATTGGCAATTTGAACACCAGGGTGCACCATGATGGCAAACGGCAATTGCACTCAGACATCACTACAACAATAAAAAATGTGTTTGTCAGGCAGCTGCCTGCTTTTGTGTTTATACAGTGAGCTCCTGTGAGAGGATTTATCCTCCTAATTGACTGACATTTACTTTTTCTCTTGTCACTTTGTTGAATTAAACCACCGTTGTTTGTCATCTCATTACAGTTTCACACAAACTGCATCATTTGGCACCTTGTGCATTATGCACTTAGCAACTCAAATCTAATGTCACCATGAACAGTTCATAAATATTTACAGATTCATAAAAATAAGTTTGCTACACTTGATCTTTAAATGTTCTGCACTGAAATGAAAGTTTTGTTTGTGACAGAACGGTTTCTTTGGGTCAGTCTGATGTAGATTTCCCTTGCAGAGTGTAGGCCTGAGGCTCTGAGGATCTAGCTGTTGGATTTGATCATTTTAACTTTTATCTGACTTTTTTCAAATCATCAGGGTTCTAAATCATCGGGATCTGCTTAGCGAGGGGTCTGTGTAGTTACAAAATTACCAGCCATGCATGCAGTGTTAAACTAGGACACCCTCTTCAGATGTTTATAAATGTACAGCCCAATGTGTAAAGAAAATGACACATCAACATCAGAGCAGAATGTGCAACTTCGTAGATGGCCTGCTGCATGTGAACACTTGTCTGTGTCCACATTAGCAAACTAGCTGCAGTCCTGGTCATATAGTCTGAGGGAACCTGACTATAGTGATCAATCAAACTAAAGATTTAAAATATGATTTATTAAACTATATGGCTCCTCTAACAGATTTTTAGACTTTTCATCTCTAGATGACAGTGAAGCAAAAGTGAAAAAAAAAATTTCTTTACTGCATAACCTAAAATAATTCAATGACATCATTAAGAAAAAAACATCATCTAATATCAATGTACAGATCCTTAAGAAATGTCCCCTATTTCTGCTACTCATGTAACTGCATAGTTAAAATAACAGTACAACACAGTACTCACCTCATTTGACGGATCTTTTCCTGTGGGACTAATTATTAAGATTTTTTTTTTCGTTTTTCAGTGAGATGAGTTGTCTTTTTTTCCAATCTTCAGCTATGTGACATTTGGTGTAATTAATTCCAGTTGAGCCTTCTATTTCTGGCCAGGCTGTCTAACAAAAGCAGGATGGTGCAGCTTTATCACCTCTTGTTAACACCTCCTGTTTGGAAAGCAGGAGCCTGGTAGAGAACAACCAGACACTTGTGATGAACTGGTCTGAGGCCACATTTACATCCACACTGGTAATAAGCCTGGGCTTCCTTGTCCACAGTATCCCAGTATATATTTGGTTCGGTCATGCACACTGATGCACACTAAACATGCAAAAATGAACCAGAAACCTTAAAACAACAGGTCACAAACATCACCTCTGCTGACTATGAGCACATTTAACCTTTTCTAGTTATTGAGTAATTCTAACACCATTATTTAACCCATCATGGAATAAAACCGAGGAGGTTTATGGAGCGAGATGCAGGGCAGAGAGAGGGGGACATTAAAATATATGTGTTTGATTGGCTGTAGAATTAGCACAGGATGAGCAATCTGCAATTTACAGGAACATGATATCATTAGGAACACCTATTAAATGTTTTATTAGGCCTGTTTCCAGCATGATAGTGATGCACAGTACAGTGCAAGTGCACTTAATTTGACTCTACATAAATGCTAAGCCAAGACAGAGAGTCTGGGAATGATGGAATATATCTAAGTTGCACCACCCTTTCAAGTCTTCTGTTAGTCCAGTAGCTATTCATTTAAAATTTATAGAATGAGCAATCTCTGAAGTAAATGAGAAAACTGGACCAAGTGGAACAGAAGGCAAAACACACAAACAGTCTACATTTGAATGATAATAACCAAGTTCAGTTTACACAGATGCACTTTAACTATCTGCGGATTGCACAAAATAATAAAGCAAAGACAGAAATGAAGGACGTAGGAGAAAGAGAGATGGAGGGCAGAGGAAGAGCATCAAGCTATCTGGAACTGCTGAGCTGTAATTTACTTGAGAGACGACAGGAAAGATACAAGCAGAAGTCCCAGACTGATAGCTTCTGGTTATGAGAGGAGTGGAACATCAGTTATCTGGTGGCTAAGTGACAGAGTGCGTTGATTGTACACAACACAGCCACAACTCTTCAAAGAGGAACGCCGGGTCCTAAATCAAAGAAAATTCCTGTCGTTTTTCTTTTGCCCTCCTTGGCAATCTATTCCTCCTTAATATTTCTTCACACGAACCCCAACACTGTATGCTGGCTTGTTTCACACTTTACAAATGATCACACAAAAACTTTGGCCAGCTCTACTGCTCAATGCAATTTCAAACTCAGTGTGAAATATGTATGATATGGCTCTGCAAACAGCTCATTCCAGCATCAAGCTGAGGGATGACGATAACTGTGTCAGCCACACAGAGCAAATAAACACTGTGCACTTAGCATGGACTAGTTTCACATATAGTATATTACATGTGTAAACTTTCAGTCTTTTGGATAATGCTAAGACTTTTCAGGGTAAGCACTTCACACAAGCAACTGAGCTATGATATCAAACAAAGGCAAGTGTTACCCCAACAGCTACATAGCAGCAGGCAGCAGCTCCCATGGCTAAAAGCTTGAATTGGGCTGTCAGTGCAGACTTGAAGGAGTAGCACTGGGCCTCAAGCTGCAATTATCAGACTGGCAGCTGCTGATAACTGCCACCAGACAAAACAGGACCGTGAAATATTACCCCTCTCCGCTCAACTTCTTTCATTTTCACATCCTCTGCTCCATAACACCTTCCTGCAGCAAGCTGAGTACTCACCCAGGCTGCACACACAGATGACATCACTGGGTCAAGGCTCTTCCTTAACCCAAAATGTTGACAATAAAGTCAAGGAGTTTTTTGGAAAATTCAATTAACATGACCTAGAATAGAATATTCTTTATTAAAAACCCCTTTTCTACCAGGAGTGGGGTTTGAACCCACGAGGACTATTGTCCATTGGATCTTAAGTCCAACGCCTTAACCACTCGGCCATCCTGGTTTTGACCTGAACTGTCATCGCAGAGCATTATGATGTTACAATATAGATATTTGACCTTTTAACTATCAAATGTTAACAAAAATCCTCATATTTGGATTATGTTTCTCATCAGTATGTCAGACCTTCAGTGTTTTAGACTACACTTGTCTCTGTAAGCTAACTCATGAATCAGTTGCTGTATCTCTTCCACCTACGCATACTTTAAATTTACATTTTCCTTTGTTTCTGTTTGCATCCAGCATTTCTCTACAGTTCGTGTCTCAGGATAGTTTAATATATTCCATTAAAAATACATTTATATGGTTTTAATTATAGTACAGCTTAAGCCAGTTTATGTTGCTTATAACTATTTCCACTGTGCTTACGTCTTTCCACTGAACTCTGATTGATTCTGTGCTCCACTGAAAGCCTCTTCTTGACTGTTTATTGTCTGCCTGAGGGCGTGTTTGTTCCACACATCGTGAGTGGGAGGTGCAATGATAGTCTGTCTGTTACCGGCATACAATGGTGCTGACATGGGCAGCCAAATTAAAGTTGCAAGGTAAATTGAAAGAACACAGCAGCAGCTGAAAGGCACAGCTATAGCACACCTATTTGTATCTCATTAGCAGTCAAATACTCTACCAGAAAAAACATGTAGATCTTAAACCTAATCCAACAATGATGCTCTGACTCCATCATCCATTATCCACAGATTTGAAGTTAATTATGCAAAACTTTTCCTTATCTTTAATTTAAAATGAATTAAATTTGGGATAGATGAACTAAAGCATCCGACAAGCTCTGAAGGTGACCCTGTTCTCTTTCTATTTCCCCAAGCACCCTTCCATTCTGCACACTGTGTGACTTTTGAAGAGTAATTGAGGAAACACAAGCATGATAGTAGAGGTCCAAAGAATCTATTTAAAGTTAATGTTGGGATTGAGCATTGTGTTCTGCATTAAATAAATAAGGCCAAATCTCACTCTCTAGTCATGATTAGAGCAGCGTTACCATTATTTGAGCTCTGTATCAAAGTGTGTCTCACAGTTGTTCTCCCCTCCACCACATGCCTACGTCTCTCAAATACCTGTCTGTATGATGATGTGTTCCACAAACATCTCTGTGATTTAAAGGTAGGGTAGATTTCTTTCCGATGCACGTTTTGTCTCTTTACAATCAGATAGCAACCAATTAGTTTGGTAGTTTCGCTTTAAAACGAAGAATATTAATCATCTGTGGAAGCTATAAAACGCTAAAAACATCAGCCAATCCTCCGGGTGGACCCTGTGCGGAGTATTGGCTGCTTGTCACTCTCTTCCTGCTCTGTGCACACCAGAGAGGTACGTGCATGATGGCAAAGTCACAGACCGCAGCTCGTCTTCAGGTAATGCGCGTCCATTTGATTGGGGGCCGTGGCTTCGGGGTGAGCTCTGAAAGAAAGGGGCGTGTGTTTACTTTCAAAATCTGGCTGACTCTCACTGGGTTTTCAAAATCTCTTACCCTACCTTTAAAGGTATACAAATCTCCCTCTGACACAGAAAACGAGTTCTCACCAAACTTTATGACATCCTTCATCCATGCCAATTTAAAGTATATAGCTGTATAAAACAATAGCTATTTCTCATTTTCATAATCATTGAGTTACTTACATTTACATTATTTGTTGTATTATTTGTTAAGTGTTGTAAGGAGCCACTGATTTTTCACCATAATGTTCTGTGCTATAATTGCACATATCTGTGTTTACTGACTCAAAGGGTAATTAAACTGTGTGGAAGCAGAATGAGGAACAATTATCTAAAAATATAGCAATTATAAATCCATTGTAGAGATGAACAGCAGTCAATTTCCTTCTCCAACTATGAGAAATGACTAAAAACTAACACCGAGTTCTTACACTGTGTTGATGTAAACACACCAGCCACCACCACAAACTGTACCATGGAAGGTTGCATGTGTTACCTTGTAAAAAATAAAAGGTCCAGATGAAAGCTGGTGTTCTCAGCCGTGTCTCTGTAAAAACAATGATGCAACACTTACTAAGCTCTCACGCTCAGTCTCCAGGAGGTTGTGGCAGTATTTGGTTTAAGGAACAAGGAGCAAACTTTTGAAAATGAGAAAGGACAGGAGAGCCAGTCTGCTTGACACCCTGGTTGCGCTTTCTCTTCCTCAAACAACACTTGGAACTTTCTCCTTTCTGGCCAACCACAAAAGACGACACTTACGACTTGAGGCTTGTTTCCCCCAGAAATTGTGTGTCTACCAGATGAACATGATTGAGTCTTGTTATTGTTTTGCAGATTTAGTTTAGAGCAACTGATTATTCTAACAATAAGAGATGAGATATCTCTACTATACAAAAAGAACTAGGATTACAAAAGAGGCCTGTGCCTGAGTGTGTTATTTCTGTCAATGGAGACAGAAGCTCACAGAAGTTGATATTGTTCAAATAATTGTCACTGGATAGAAATGTTATCATCAAAAACAACGATTGTTTGGGGAAATAATTGAAGGTAGAGTTATTAAACGAGTATCCGGGGAGAAACATCATATGATCAGCTTAGAGAGGGACAGCCAGCATGGAGGCACTTAAACAGTAATTACTATCAGCAGTACTCCTCTGGTGATGCTGCTGAGGATTTGTAACTCCGTTTCTGATGAGGTCAGGTCGTCATTATAATTACTTGTTTCACTTAAGTATACACAACTGGAGCGCAATAACAGGAATAATAATTAGTATACTTGAAATTATCAGGGGTGAACTTCAAAATCAGCAGGGACTGAATCACACTTTCATTAAATCTGTGAACAAGTCAAACAAATAATGAGAATAAAATTAACGCGGGTTATGAAGGTGCAATTTTTTCCACTTTGTTTTACAAATCTTTTGAATGTGAATGTGTCTTTATAAATAAAGCTAATTGTAGAGTTGCTACGCAGTTTATTATGTTTATTTGCATTAAGTCAAACCTAATTTATTTATACAAATGTTCACAGAACTACACTTGTCAGTCTCTGCTATGAATGGTCTTGATAGATGCCAGTCCACAGTGTTGGCTTGTTTTCCTTGGTCATAAAAACACATTATATTTTTTTTTTTGATTCAAAGAGCTTTTAATTAGTGTTACAAAATTGCCTCAGTTGTACAGACAGCCCAGTCTGGTAGCTGCTCTGGCAGCTACAGTCTTTATTCTATGGCACTTAATTAAGAGGTTTAAAAGGCACCTTGACAATAACCGTGGAGAGGAAAGAGGGATGTTCTCATCCCCATCCCCTGCTCAATATTCCTAGCCAGTGGCTATCTGCAAATCTACAACCACCAGGTCAATGTAACAGTACTGTGTCATGTATCATGAGGTTATTCAGCTACATCGGGTCATTATTCTGAGACTAAACAACACTTAACAATAGCCACTCCTCTTTCACTCAGGAGTCCGGGGTCCAAATGACGTTCATTATCATTTTTTAATTTCGCTTTTATGCAGTTAACTGCAGTTAGTAAACAGACAAAGTCATAACATTACACATATTTAAAAGGAAAACCGCTCACATGTGGTTGCCATTTTCAACTGCAATCAGGACAATCCCCTCCTCCATGAACACATACACTCTGCCTTTCTGGGCAGCAAAATCAACCTCACAAAGTGTTTTTCATAACCATAAAATCTCATTTTATTAATTTTCTAAAGAACTGCATCACTGAGGATTTTTTTGGCAGACTAACTTACCCAATATCAATGACAATTTCATTTATTTAACATGATAAGCATTAACTATAAATACTGTTGCTCTGCAAGGTGTCGGGACTTGCCCTTCACAATTCAGATTGCTTCATGAAATTCTAATAACTCAGATCTTTTTCTTTTTTTTTGCCTCTGTTACACTGGACTTCACTAAAATATATCCTTACTAGACCAACCTGTTTTCTAAATATGTGGTCTCTGGCCATCTGCACATTCTCAAAGGATGATTATATCAATTTCTGTAAGGTCTCAGTCAAAAGCGTCTCTTCATGAAAGGACGAGGACATCACGGCTCCATACTGGCACAGTGCTGTGTGTAATTGATCCCTTGGGTCCACGATATACCGTAAGTTTGAGTACGTACATGCATTATTAACAAGAGGAACCACTTTCAATTGTACACAACATGTATACTGGGAAGATGAATTATGCTCCGAGGCTGGTGGTGTTTTATAATTATCAGTATAGGAAATTCCAAGCTTATTAATACTTTATATCACAACCGGTGAACATTTTCTGCCAACAATGATTATGCTCTGTGTACATTGATTGCAGAAATAATGCCTTTTTTTCCTCAACACCCACTTGTGTGTCTGCAATAAACTGAGATGCATTCCAGCTTTTTATTAGTAGGCTTATAGCAGGTGCACTTGTCTTATATCCCAGCCTACATGTTGTTAATTTCAAAAGCAATTGTTCAGAAATACCATAACATATTCTTGGATATACCTTCTACCAAAAAATAAGTTGAATAATTAAATGGCCAAATTATTAAAATATCTTCTGTTTTAGAGATCTAAAATGTATAACATGGATGCTAACAGGCTAAGCTAACATACAGGAATGAATGCTCAGATTCATGGTGTTTGGAGCAGAACATGCAAATACGTTATTTTTATGCACGACTTTATGCCCCGTGGCTTGTGAATTGGTTGCTAATGGATTCCCCAGAGAGCTCCTGTAAACATCAAATAAAGTTTGTTGTGATTTGACTGTTTTTGAGAAAACACTTCAGTCACAAAAACGCCTCAGTGCACTGTTTTGCAAACATCTATACAACGTTCTAATAAATTGTTACAATACTCCTGTGTAGTGTATGTAACCATTTTTCCCCTAGAATAATGAACCACCTGAGTTTTTTTTATAGTGGATTCCCCATGCACTGCCACACATCGTATACTGTGGATGCAGACACTGTTTAAAAAGTGAGAAATGAAATGACAGGACTACAAAGACCAAACAAATGTTGCACATGTGTACTGAGGGACCTAGGCTGCATTAGGTGAAATATCAGGGTAATGTCAATTTACACATATCTCTAGTGGAATATCACAGGTTTGCATTTCTTCAAAAGCAACGCTATTTCGCACATAGTACTTTAATCTGATTATTAGATCAGCAAACATGCAGCACTTCTCTAGTATTATACAAATATACAGGAATTAATCAGTGACATGATTTGATTTGGAGTGCTCATCAGTCATTGATTTGTGTTGTAACAAGCATCAAGCCAGGTGAAATCAATTTAGGACTGTCATAATGATTGGTAATACTGCTGCGGCATGATGACTCATGAGTGAAAAGCAGCTAATCCTCATTTTCTTTTGCTGGAAGCTGAATGAAGCTCCACTCTAATTCTATTCTGACGGCGGCTGACTCATTTCCACATGTGTCTCATACTCTGCTCCTTTCAGAGTCTTTTTGTCTCCATTACCTCATTCAGGCATTAGAGATGTGTTGGTTGTATTTCCATTATTTTTTTCATTTGTTGAAATAAAATGGGCAGTGCACCATAACATCAATAAGTGTGTTACGGTTGTTGATGTTTTTTCTTATTCACTGAAGCCTAGTAGACAGATGTTATTCATACCAGTGGATTATTATTATCTGTGTCAGACATATAATGCTGGCATAAATAATGAGCAATTATTTTCAATATCTAGCAGCTAATTAAAGAGCTAACTGATAGCAAAAACTGCACTACCAAATCAGTTATTGTCCCTATGTTACATTAGACAGACAGCCAATCACGGTGTCATTCAAAGGGTAAGAAAATAATACCAAAAATAACTCCTGTTCCTGACTGAGTGCTGTCTGTGTTATTGTTTCAGTGTGGTTACTCTCCCGTTTTGTGAAAAAGCATGCGTTTTCCTCAGGCACATTCCTTTCATCCTCGCGTGGCATCATTAGCTCAATAGATATCCCTCGTGTAAAGTAGAGAGTGGAAGACTGAGTTCAAGTGAGAAAGAGAAAGACCTCACTGTCACTGTCCCATAGCTGCTTACAGAAGGAAGGCTTCAGAGTTAGTAGCACAAGTTTTATCAATATGGTTATTTCATGCAGCACATTCTGCAGGACATTCTGCAGGGCTGTTTTCTTGAGATTCAGTTTTTTTTTTAGGAATACACTTTTGCATTTATCTGAGCTGAAACATTCAATACCAGCCAAGAGCCAAGTTTTCAAAGTTTTCAAAGTTGATAACAATCACTTTTTGTAGTAGTAAGTCTTAGTATGTGGAATATACCAATGTTGCAAGTTTTTTACCCTTGCATGAATTGTCTAGGTTCCAAAGAGCGCTTTGTGGTGCCCTATAAATGCCCCCTGTGGTTGGGGGTCATGTGATAAAAGTTAGCAGCAGACACCACTTCTTAGTCTGCCTTAATATTTAGGTCGTTCTTGGTAAGAGTTGACTTAAAAAACACATGAACTTGGCCTGAGATCTTTTTAAAGTTGACAAAAAGAAAGGCAGGGTTTGAATCTCTGAAGAGTGTATGTACAAAAGTAAAAGGAGCTTAACTCCATACAAAACATCTGCTGTTCTGGCTTAAATACATGTTGGTCTCAGTGGGCAGAAATGGTCATGGTCAGTAAATCCAGAATAAGGGCCAAAACTTCAATATGCAACCTTATTTGCATAAACATCTCTCTAAGCTATGTCACTCCCTCCACTTTATACAAGTAAAGTTGTGTGGAGCCACACAGCTACAGAGAAAATAAATGTATAATATGCCAAATAACGCATTATACTCAGGCAATGAAATGTTATTTGAATTATTAAATCAAATTTCAGTCAAATGTAAGTTTGTCAGCACAGGCAATAGCCATTGCAGATACTATATTTACATTTTCTACCCAATTAGGTGTAAATTTAACCTTCCATAACTGCAAGAGTGTCATGATAAGTGCAGTACAGCTTGTACACATGTCCAGGGATCTTTTTTTTTCTTGCAGTGCAGCTCTCTGTATTTTCCTGCATTTGCTTTTCCTCTAAGTCTCAGGAGCTCTCATACCTCCTTAGTGGTTTGATTTTCTGTTAATTAGCCTTGATCAATTTCTCTTCTGAACTTTTTTTGTGCAATCATGTACCGTACATAACAACATAACAAGCAGGAGTTTTGCTTTAATGTGGTCTCTTTGGGCCACTGTACTTTGTTTACTTTCTTTTTGCCCGTCAAACACGTCACTGATTCTGACAATAATTTCTTTAAAAATCTTGTATGTGTGATTATTGATTATATTATGGCAAGAGACTATTAGTGCTCTGTAATTTTATATTTAGCTTATGTTACAATGAAATAGAAGAGATATAAAAAAAACTACATAAATCATAATAAGTTGCTGTAATAGCCTTTAATGTGCACTTTGCGGTTATATAATAAAAATACTTTTAAAAAGCTCCACAAAGAACACATTACAGTCTAATAGTCACTTAAGGCATACATACACTTTCATACATTTGTTTTTTTGTAACAGAATCAGCATAAGTATTTTTGTGTCTTGCTTACCAAGAGTGGCTTATTTTTTCTAGGTTTATAAAAACCCTTTTAGTTACTGTATAGATGACATTGCCCACACAGGAGAGTAGGCGATGAATGCAACAGGTGGTGAGTGGAATTATAATATCATACAACCTCATTGTTGTATTGGAAGCTACCTCCTGAGCTGTCTTTACACTCTTAAAGACACATAAAATAACATTACATTTTACACATAATTATCAACTCTTGTTGGCAAGAACAAAGAATTTGTTGTAAATGTTTTCTACAGTTATTATTTGAAGGTAGGGTAGGAGATTTTGAAAACTCAGTGAGAGTCAGCCAGATTTAGAAAGTAAACCCACGCCCCTTTCTCTCAGAGCTCACCCCGAAGCCACGCCTATCAATCACATGGACGCGCATTACCTGAAGATGTTCTGCGGTCTGTGACCTCGGCCATCGTGCACGTACCTCTCTGGTGCGCGGAGAGCAGGAAGAGAGTGACAACCAGCCAATACTCCGTGCAGGGTCCACCCGGAGGATTGGCTGATGTTTTTTAGCATTTTATAGCTTCCACAGATGATTAATATTCTTCGTTTTAAAGCGAAACTGCCGAACTAATTGGTTGCTATCAGATTGTAAAGAGAAGTTACACTAATTTAACAAAAAGTGCATCAGAATGAAATCTCCTACCCTACCTTTAAGACATGAATATAGGATGTTAAACTATGTCAAATCAAATGGAATTTAAAGAAAATGAAGAACATAGTCACTGTGTTTAAATGACAGCTCATTTTACCCACACGCACATCTGACCTCTGTCACATCCAAAAGATGTTGCTGTTGACTGGCATCCTGTAATGATGCATTGACATTTTTTTACAGCTGCAGAGAGAATGAATGAAACATGAGAGGTGAATCAGTGCAGTATGTTATGAAGGTTTTCACAAATCTGTAGAGTTAGAGCATGATTTAAACAACTGTGTATGACGCATTCACTGTCCCCCATACAACATGAAACTCTTTGATGTTGATTACATTACAAACAAAAAAAAAGTTTTCACATTTCATGGTTCAGATGCCGGCAATAATTACTGTAAGCACCCCTCAATGAATACAGACTCTGAGTGAATGAATAGAGAAGCTGCCATGATTAAAGAGGTGTTTAATTTTCATTGTTAAAGCCGCCACTGGTATCGGACCACACCTCAGTGCTTGTTATGTAAATGGACACTTTTATTACATCTAATTTGGTAATTATTAGCTGCCACTGTATAATTGTGTTTTGATAAGTGAATTCTCTGAAGATTTAAATGTGTGATATCCTTGGCTGTGTTTTGTTCAGCTTGTTTGTTTGTGGCTTTGGGCTCTACCAGCTTTGTGGCTTTTACAACAACTAAAGAAAAGTTTATGCCGTAATAAATAATGCAACAGAGCAGACCATGCAATAATATGTAATATTCCCCATCACGTTTAAGACTTTTATATATCACATGTAAAGATGGACGAACTTTCAAGTTTCCTGAAGAGCCTTAAAGAATCTGTGGTGGCAGTGCTACATCTGATGTGATGTCAATCACCTGTCCATTAAAGGTAGGGTAGGAGATTTTGAAAACTCAGTGAGAGTCAGCCAGATTCTGAAAGTAAACACATGTCCCTTTCTTTCGGAGCTCACCCGAAGCCACGCCTCCCAATCACATGGACGTGCATTACCTGAAGACGAGCTGCGGTCTGTGACTTCGGCCATCATGCACGTACCTTTCTGGTGCGCACAGAGCAGGAAGAGAGTGACAACCAGACAATACTCAGTGGGGCGCCTCGCAGGATTGGCTAATGTTTTTAGCGTTTTATAGCTTCCACAGATGATGATAAAGCGAAACTGCTGAACTGATTGGTTGCTATTGGATTGTAAAGAGAAGTTACACTAATTTAACAAAAAGTGCATCAGAATGAAATCTACCCTACCTTAAAAGTGTGGGTGGTTAAAAAAGTTGGAAGAAATGGGGCTTGTAAAGTATTATGTATGGCCACAGGTGGCCATTAGAGGAACTGCAGTTTTTTGTACAACAATGTTGGCTCCATTTTTGGACATGGCAACAGCCAACAGTCAAAAATCACATTTATATTCCTTTATTAAAAGAGATATTACTTCTTAAAATATATAATGAAACCATTGTACAATAAATATTACAAGTGTGACCCTTTAGAAATATTATTTAAAACAACATCCATGAGAAATGGCTGAGTAAAATGTCATAGTGACACCTGCAGTAGAGTAATTCTTCCATTTATCTCTTCAGACAGTGTCATCCCTTGTCCTTCTCTAAACTATTACAGCGGTGTAAAAAAAAACACATCTACTAACCTCAAGGAATTCACTAAGTGGTATCAGCACTGAGGGGATGTATTTGCAGCAATTGTACAGTGTACAGTAGTGGAGTGTGTCAGGGGAGACAGCAAAGCTTTTTACACATAAAATATCCTGCACCAAAGGGACTCTCGGAGGGGGGGTGGTGGGTGGGGGTAGCCTTGAGAAATGTGAACTCTTGTTGTTCACATGATATGGAATCATAGGAAGGTCAAACAACATAAAACTACTGGGCAGAAAAATGAAAGGGTAACCAGTCCATTGTGATACTAAATCGTTATGCTTATTGTAATATTTGCTTATTCCATGGGCCCACGTCCATCTGTTTATCTCCATGTTCATCACAGGAAAACAGGAAGACGAAGAGATGGACGCTGACACAGGGAAATTTATCAATGGTTCCCACTGACAGCTTTACCCCTCCACCATTTACACAGCAAAAACAATAGGCCACAGATGACCAGACTGACTAATCAATCAACAGCTCAAAGTGACATTTTGGTTTTTCGGTCCTCTTACTGCCCTATTCACCTATTTCATCTGCCCGCTCGCTTTCTCCCCCACATGACTACAGATGGCTGAGACGCCACAGAATATTGAGGTTTTGTGTCAGATCTGTCAGTATCTCATCTACCCTTGTTTTTCTTTCTTCCTTTATTGACACAACATACAAAAATGGCCTTTCTCTGCCTGACTTCCCACCCTCCTCCCTCTTTCTATTTCTCTCCCACTTGCTTTCACCAAGGCCTAATTACATGGTGGAAAGAGTAATCAATACAGGAGAGACTGAAAGTCCCCAGCAGGCAGCAGGAGGACCCTCTTTACTTTCCACACTCGACCCTTCTCATACTCACACTTAAACACTAGTAGGTGAGTCATCTTGACTTTTTACAGACATTCAGCCGAGGCTTGACTATTCCCATAGTGGACTCAATACTGCATATACAGAGGAAGTGCATTACATTTCACCCCTGGGCATTGAAAACGAACACCCCATGGAAAAAGCAGGAAAGGCTGTGTTATCTCTATGTTGTTGCAAATGGTTGAACATACAAATTATGATGCACTATGTATTTCTTGACACTATTTAAACAGCTTGTTGTGATGGTCATACTGTGTCAAAAGCCATCCAGGGTATACTTTATACTGCTTAATGACGACACGCATGAAAGACTGCAGTTCACCTGACATGTTGACTGTTTTAATGAGAGATCTGTCTTCTGTGTTTGTTTGTTCCCACAATATTAACTTTTGTTTTGAGTTGATACATTTCCAAGCAAACTGTATCATTGTCAGTCTTGCAGGCTTAACTTGAATAAGCAAATAAATCATTTGAGAGTTTCTTTATCCAGTTCTTTTGACACAGTCAGACTCTCTTTTCAAATTGATTGAAAGCAGATCTCTTAAAAAAGTATCCCCAGCATGTAAATTATTCTATTTTTCATTTTTTGAAAGTTTTCTGTTTTCCCTTATGAATACACAAAATATGAGACTGGGGAAATTTCCATTTTGTAAGTATTTTCCAAAGGCAAAAGTATAAAAGTAAAAAAAAACTTCTCTATTGTGTTTTATAAAACCAAAGAATGGAATTTACACAAATCAGACATTGGATCTTGTAAGTACTCTAATTACCTCAGAATGACCTTTATTGTAAGACAGAATTTCAATAACAGCCATTTCAGACATGCACCTTTACAAACTGTGAATAGGCCACGCACACAAAATGTGGTGTATCCTGCTGAATTTTCATAGCAACAGGACCAGGTAGCCATGAGTAATTTCAATATGGAATGAGTTCATCATTGTTATTTTTGTATATGTAATTGTAACTGTGTGGGTAAGAGCTTCTGCATGTGGAGCTTAGCAACGAGTATGTTTCAAATTTCTAGTCATGTAATTATCACAGATTAAATATTGTGTTGTCACAATGGAAGCCAAAAATGGTGACCACGGATTAAAAACATTTTTTAACCCCAAATGAAAACAAAACTTAACAGTGGGTGAAAATCAAAGAGCCTTCCGGAATCAGGCGGAGTCGAATCCCAGACTCCATTTTACATTAACTCCTGCCACCCCCAACCTGCCTTCTAATATAGACTTGTGCAGGTGCTATTGGCTCCACCATCAAAAGACATTGTGCAATACGTCCATTAGTATAAATGTAACCATGAATTGAATCTGGCGGATGTATTTTCAAGCAATTGTCTCTTTTTTCGTGTTGGACATGCCATCTACTACAATAATTGTAACACTTAGAATTATTTGACAATGGTGCCATCTCAGATAATATTTTGTTATTAACAAAGTACAGTAGCAGCTGTAGAGCATCTGTTGATGCCAGACTTGTAAAAAAAATAGACAGTAATGAGATTTAGTTTACCACCTGTAAACTAGAGAAAAAGACCAAGAAGAGCTGGACTGAAGTGAAAACTATAGAAAAGCAGTCCCAGAGGTTTACAACCAACTAACATGCATGGCTGAATATGCTTGATGACATAATGCAGATGAGGTCAGGCAGCAGGTTGACCCTGCTGGATATCCTTACTGCAGTAAGCAAAATGGGCTTTTTGGAGTTTGCTCTTTTAGGATTTTTGCTTTAACACTATGAAACCAACACCCATTAAAAGACTGTGACAAATATCTGACCTTTTCTCAGTGGCTCCTGCTCATACTACTGGCAGCCTCAGAAAGAAGTAAGAATGACTGTCCAGTGAAGCACTCCTACTGGGGAACAGGGAGGATGAGAAATTCTTTAGTACAAAATAAAAATAAAATAACCTGCTTGAAAACATGTAGCAAATGTTTTAAAGCAATCACACATCAACTACTGCAATGATAAAAATAATCCAGTTTTAACAGGTTTCCTCCCTGATCATACAAATCACTGCGATTCATCAGTAACCTTTATGTCTAATTTTAGCCAGAGTGATTCAAGCTTCTCATCTCTGTGAATCACCACTGATAGTGAACCTCTCCCTTCTCATTTGGCTCCCTCTCTGCCTTTTTTTTTTGTTCTGGCCACGTTCTTGAAGGCTGAACATGGGTGTACTGACACTACAGGATGAGAAGAGAGCACAAAGCCAGAGCTAATTAAAGTAGGCAAACTTTAGCAGCCTTGTCTCGCTCTCATTGACCTTTATCAAAACACTGGCATTCATGTCGGGCAAATGCTGGCACATTCCACTGAATGCACTGTAGGGGAAGAGGTAAACAAACACAGCCTCATTAGAGTGCACTAGAGACCATCCTATCACCCTGGTAATCTTGTGATACTTAACACACACAAACAAACACACACACACATACACACGCACACTAGGGATTTTAAGATGTGGATGGGTTAATAGAGGTATCACTGATGCCAATAAATTACATGTCACATTTCATATCACTTGATACAAACAACTAAAAGTAATCAAACTACAAGTATTATCATATGTCATTCACGGATGAGCTGCTTTCTGTTTGCGACAACTTTGTTCCAAATGGATTTAGCAGTAAGCTCCTATAATACATATATAATATAATATAATATATAATAACTTACCATTTCTACCTCTCACTTAAACCTTAAGAATAAAAAAAAGGTAAGTTGACTTCTGGGTTTCATGGCCAGCTGTGATGTAGTATTGTTATTTAGTGATATATCCTGTTCTGAGCAACTGCAGCACAAGCAGAATTTTCACCCTGGTTGTAGTTGCTCTTTAATGGCAAGTCAGCTTGAAAAATAGAGATAAAGTGAGCAAAGCGGCGTTTTGTCTTAATAGCTCTGGGGCAATCCCTGCAGACAGAATATTCTTGATGCACATTTAAAGCATTTTAGACACCCTCAGATATACCTACAGCATTCATAATATATGCAAATTACAACACTACATAGCCTATATTTCTGTTTAAAAATAAAACTTGGAGCAATGGAATGTTGAATATTGCATGTGCTACTAATGTAATTATCCGTTCATTTTTTTTTTTTATTCCTAATTCCTTTATGAGATCACTGGGGGTGAGTTGATGCATCCTGCAGAGCAACGCATAAATAAACATAGTCCTATGGGCAATTTAGAACATCCGATTCACCTGACCTGCACAATTGAACTGCAGGAGGATATGAGAGCACTCAGGGGAAAGGCACGTAAACACCAAGAACATGCAAATTTCACAGTGAAAAGTCCCAGTCAACACTGGTTGTGCTCAAACCACAGAGCTTTCTTGCTGTTAGGCTAACCACAGAGGAAACATGCCATCTAGAAGTGATTAATGCTATGGAAATATAAATTATGCCGGATTACCCACATTGAATATTAAACTAATGAAAACAGCAACTGTTCCAGGCTTGTCAGATCTAATTACTTTACTTTCTAGTGTAATTATAATGTCACCAGTCAGATCCCAAAAAATGGATCAAGTAACACAGGGCCAAAAACTGAGCAGAGAAGCACTTCATAAACAATCTTAAAATAAACAGTCCAGTAGATGTGGGTTTCAACTACAGTCAAATAAATAAATAAACACACATCCATATAATGACTCGTCCAGGGTTTGATAATTCAGTTAAATTACTTGAGGAAAAGGTCCTTTGACCTCAGAATCTGAGCGCAGGCAACAGAGTGTGCTTGTTCCTTCCTGTGGAGTCTGGGACGCTAAGGGAATGAATTACTAGCTAGCCTTTCACCTGCACTGTTCCCTCAGCACCTCAGCCTAGACATTGGTCTGACCTCCGCCAGCCACCACTGAAGATCAGCCATGGGGAAGAGATAACTCACTTTTGTCAAAACTCTGTGTCAGTTTGAGTCACTACCTACAAACTAAAGAAGTGATATTTCCAAGAAATATAAACATTTGAAAACCAGCTTCATAGCTTCATGTTTGCTCCCCACCGGTGTCCTTGCCTAAAGTCTTTGTCAGCTTTTTTTTTCGTTCCCAGTGACCAAAAGATTGTCAGTTTAGGACAAACCTTATTCCAACCAAGGGTGTCCTCAATTTTCCAGCAACATTTTTTACCAGACTATTTGGAGTAACATTTACACCTAAGTGCAATGATTTAAAGCTCCTGTGGGAATTTAAAAAAGCTGATAGATCAAGTTATTGAGTAATTAAAGGTGTGATCAGTTGAAATATCCAGTCTAAATTAATTTTTTGATGCCTTTTGTTGTTTAATTCTGTCACTGTTCCTTTGCAGCCTGAGCTTTGAGCCCAAAATCATGAATGATTCATTTTGGATTAGTTTCAGCTTTACTATTGAGTTTCATTGATTTATATTTTACAGCTGTAAACACAGCCTGCCATTGTTCTTGTGTAACTGTCACTGCTTATCCGCCTTTTATTTAAATGCTGAACCTTTTTCAGCATTAAGTTGCATTGAGCCAGTCATTGATATCTTCATCTCAAGAGCCAATGCTACCTGTTCACATTACATCCGTACAGTAAAAGCTGGGATTGAGGAAGCTTTTAAGTGAGCTTTTAGACAGAGCCAGCATGTCTCTTTGTGTCTCACATCGAGTCGACAGGAATTCAATAATTCCGAGGTCTCATTAAGTGGGGCCCTGCTAATTTACCTGCTGTAACATGTCTGAAGCATACCTGCAGTGAGAACCCCTGAGCACACCAAGTCCGGAGTGCAGCACAATCTGCAGCAGCAACAGTTATTGTTCATGCAGCACCTCACTCGGGTGCCCAATGCTCCACAATTCTTATTCAGAGAGAGACCTTCTCACAGCTACTGTGCCTCCCATCCTTTTGCTTTGCCACTAACAAAAAAAGAGAGGAAATCAATGAAACCAAGGATCAATAGGACTCATCCATTGCCAAGGCCATCTGTTCCTCTTTTTTTTTTAACATTATGTAAAGTTCAATAGAGAAAATAGCTTCAGACTGACATTAATGCTTCCCATCAATTGTCCGCTGAAAGTATACAAAGCCAAAGATTATACTAAACACCCATCGGTGTTGTTTTCAGGCCATTTTTGCTTAATACTATAATCTATTCAACAGTAAGCGATTTGTGAACTTTTGTCCTGTTTTTTTTTTAAAGCGAAGTTACTTTTATAGTCCTTCAGTGAAGCAGCCACACAAGTGCTGTGACATTTTGTCATGGCAGCTTCATGGCCTGTGATAAAACCCACTGCAGAATAAACTGGTGGACTAAGAGAAGGCTCTTTATACACAGTGTACATATTTTTGGCCATAAGTTTTGTTTTCTGTTCCCTTTTTTATTACAAATATATCACAATACAGTATTTAAAATAATGCACAATATCGAGCTGCTGTGATTCAACCTTCACAGGTCAAAATTCCCACTGTTTCCTTAATGTTATCTCACCCTCCCTTTTATCACCATTGTAACCAGGCATAGCATTTGTAACTGTTATCTCAGTTATGCAATGAAAGATGATGTTGTGTCAAAGCTGACTTTATTTAGAATGAGAAAGAGAGAAAAGGAGAAAGATTGCAGAGATACTGCTAAAGAATAAATCACATCACTAAGATGGTAAACCGGAAATAACAAGTACAGGTCCTATAACCCTGCATAATGAAGCAAAGATTGATGAAGCAAATGAGAAACAAAGACTAAAATGTCTTCATTTGGTTCATTCATCCATCAACAAGTCCTCTGTTGGCTGCAGTGTTGTGATCCCTTTAATTTATTCAGCAGCTTTTTCTATGTAGTAGTGGAGACATAAATGACTTTATAGGCTATATTTACATAAAAATGTATAAGTCTTCATCCTGACAAGCATTTCAGCGCTGCTACAGAAATAATATATGTCCATGCTGGACACCAGAATATGAATGGCACTACATGTAGTGATAATAATACCGCATATTACTTGTTCTTGATACAAGAACTGTTGTATCAAGATGAAGTGGTATCTTGGCTCTTCTGTAGTACTTGCATAGCCCCTGAAAACAAGGTCTGCAACATCCACAGTTATTCAAATTCATTGTTGAATTGACCACAGACAAGGGTCACATGATGTTTAAACAGGAAAGGATGTACAGTTACCCAAATGTAAAATGTAAATGTGGGTGGCCTGTGTGCTCTTTTCCAAATGTTTCAGCCTGTCCACACCACAAAGTCCAGATTATTTTCAAGCTAAAGCGGGGTTAGAAGCATTTTTTTGGACTCAAGTTAGGCAGATTAAGCAATAGACTGAAAAAATAGTTTAGCATTTTGTAAAACAAACTTAATTACTGAAAGAACACTGTAAAATATAAGACAATCACATTAGCTTAGCTTAGCATGAGGACTGGAAACAGGGACGCAAGCCAGAGGCAACAAAAATACCAGCTCATCTAAAGCTCACTGAGCTCCTCTGCTTCTGTACACATGTGGCATTTTCTCATCCAGGCAAGAAATCATGAATCATTTATTTTAAATGTTTCTACTTTTGATTTTCTTCTTCCATATTGTCAATCTGCAGGTCAGCAGATTTAGTGAGGGTAGTTTTGTTAACATTTTAGTCCCAGATAGGAGTGGTTTCTTTGGCTTGGATGCCAACAGGACTAATATCTGTTTTTCCCTGATGTACTCTTAGTGTGCTTTTAGGAGTCATCAATCATGTATATCATCAAGTTGCCTTCTTTCTTTCACCACTTTGAATAAAGTAGATCTAATGTGTAAAATTAAAATTTAATTTTAACACAAATTAATGTTTAATACTTAATTTGGAATATCATTATCTAACTAGAAAAATCATTTTCAGAAGAAAAGGAGTTTTGAGTGCAGCATACTGAAGGATTTGCTGTGAATTTCTTAAAAATCTGAAATTTGAGCTAATTTTTAAATAAAAGCTTGAAGAAATTGTCAAAACTGAAATTTAATAGAAGGCTGGAATTTTATATGGCGCTAGAAAGAACAAAAGGTTGAACAAGCAACAAGCACATCAGAGGCACAGCTCAGGTTGGCTGTTATGGGGACAAAGTCAGAGAGGACAGATTGAGATGGTTTGGACATGTGCAGACGAGGGAGAGTGGTTGTATTGGTAGGAAAATAGTGGCAATGGAGCTGCCAGGCAAGAGATCAGGAGGAAGGCCAAAGAGGGGATATATATTGATGTGCATAGCGAGGACATGAAGTTGGTGTGAGACAAGAGGAAGCAGAGGACAGAGTTTGGTGGAAACAGATGATTCCTTGTGGGGACCCCCAAAGACAACATCCTAAAGGAGAAGAAGACACAACATGTTGACAGCACAGGCCTCCTGCCTGACCTTCCACTGCATGAACTGTCTGAGGCTGTAATAATACCTGGAGCATAAAAGAAGAAGGATGTTAATGTGGAAAAGAAGTAAACAGCTGAGTAGTGATGAATATGGCATATATAATGTTTAAAGTCTGGTGTAGGTAAAGCTGTTTATGTGTGCGCTTGTGTCTCTGTGACAACACACGTTTGTGCAAGCAATTCACAGCAATCCTTCAAATAACAATTCACAGCAATGGTGGAGCTTCAGCAATCAAACACTCATTTCCTTCATTCCCAGTGTAATATAAATGTCCTTATCCTGAATCAGCAAATTGGCATGCACATAGTCACAGTCAGCTGTAATTGCATTCTCTTACACAATGCTTTCAGGGCAGGCACTTTGAACTGGAGAGACCCCGTAATTTTTTTTCTTCTTTTATCCCTTGAGGAGCTGACTTCTTCCTGTGTCTCCTCAGACACGCCGTATAAAGATATGGCTACAGGTGATTGATTGAATAATCCGCTTCAGCCCTTATCACAGCCTACTTCATCACTCCATCCAGCCTCTAGAGCAAATCTCCATATCTCTTCATACTAAAAGATGGGTTACAGGTGAAAACAGCACTTCCAAGTCAATCTCCAAGCCTCTCTCTGGCTCACATCGTTTCTCTTTCATCCCTCCACTTTGTTTTAAGTGTCTCCTCACACAGTTCAATGAATTCATACTGCGTGCCATTTTATTACATTGTCAGGTGGCCTGTATCAATTATTATCAGCTTTTCTGAAATGCAACCAATTCCATAAATCATGGCAGGATTTTTTTTTTTTTGCTGTTGGCCTTGTGGCCTTGTGTACAGACCTGTTCTCTCAGTCTCATTATGGACATTGAGGGCAGACAGTACAAATCAATGTTTGACTCTTCACTTTAACCTTGGGATGTCATTAGTGTCTGCACATTAAAGCCAAGCTTGACTTGAGCTAATTTAGCTAAATGAGGATATCTCCCAGCTGAGATGAAAAGATGAAGGGGAACCTTGGCAGCATGACATTTCTACCTACAGGAATGACCAAGGATTCATTGCAACTCTTGAGGCTATAACACAGACACGGCATCCACGGTGTGAATTAGCCCAAATATAATGTTCATATCTTTAAGATAAAATACTTTTCTTCAGCTACATAAATCTCAAAGTCACAATGAAATCAAATGTAGGCCACATGTCTTTATACGTTTTGTCAGCCATACACCATTTCTGGCCTGATGACTTAGAGCAATATTGCCACAATTTGCTGACACAACACTGAGAACCAGTAATGGAAAGTAACTAAGTATTTGTACTTTGTTACTTTATGTATTTATACTTTACTTAAGTAAAAATAATAGTGCATACTTTATACTTTTACTCCATTACATTTTGCAGCTATATCTGTACTTTCTACTCCACTACATTTCTACAATGTTTGTAGGTACTTGTTACATTTTATGAACACAGTGCTGGACTGATGTGAGGTCAGACTCTGCATGGAGGTGGTGTCACGCTGCCAGCTGTGTTTCTATAATGAGTCTCAATCATGATGCCGGTTAGCTAACTAGTTAGCTACTGTCTGCTAACACAAATCTATCCATTAATGTCTGATTAACATTAATCATATCATTAATCTACAGTAGGGATACCTGTTTTTTGCCAGTTTTTTATTACCAGTATCTCTGTTCACTTGATGCCCACAGCCTGCCTCATGACACACAGACCTGTCCATAGCTGCTTCTGGGCACATTTTAAAGATTTCTGTACTGAAAATGTAAATTAACTACACATTTCTTTGATTATTTTAACCTGTTCAGATATCCTTTGAAATGGAAATCAATAATATATATTTGGTGAGTGAGTACTTTTAATACTTTAAGTACATTTAGTACATAAGGACTTTTACTTAAGTAGGATTGCTGATGTAGCACTTCTACTTTTACTCGAGTATATATTTTGCTGGGTAATTGTACTTTTACTTAAGTACCAAGCTTCAGTACCTTCTCCACCACTGGTGAGAACTAACTAATCCTCCTGACACCACTTACTCAATTCACAATCACAGTAGTTATTGAAATAAAATGATGATAATGGTGACATTAATGTGTTGCATGTTGCATAATGTGAGCTGTTTTGTAGCCTGTGTCAGCAACTCTTTATTATATGTCCAGTCAAATGTGCATTACATGAAAAAAAGAAGACTTATCTATTATGTCTATTCAGGAATGCAAAACGTACTTCATAATACAAACAGCCTGACCAGGAGATCCTCACACTCCCACACTCCCCTGCTCTCTCATGCATCTTACCACCCCACATAATGAGATGCCTCACCTCATTTAAATGGCTTGTATGTTTACATGAGAGGTTTTTTTTTGTTGCCCATATCCATCACTGATCCATCTATTTGGTTCATGCTTCTGGGTAATCTTGAATTCAGCTGGGGTGCCAATTGTTCTTATTGTTATTCTGTGTAGTGGTATTCTTTATACCACTACTAGATCTGTTCATCACATGGGTGAGCTCCTCCAGCCTGCTGCTTGGCAGACACTCATTACTGCCAGAGCAAGTCCCGATCAGAATAATGGGAAGTTAAATATTTTAAGAGGAAGGATACCCGCTCTTTAAAGTCTTAATCAATTTCATAGATATTGTCCAGGAATTAAATGAGCAAGATAAAATTAGCATTTTCCAACTCTATCACTAAAAGCCCTCCTTTCCCACAGCTGCACTCTAAATACAGAATTACAAATAGAGAAGTAATGAGTATTGCCCATGTTAATGATTCCATTAAATGACTAGATTTTGCTGTGAAGCTGGAGTTTAATACAGGTTTTGAGTCATTGTGTAAAGCATGAACAAGCAGAGAATGTCCTTCACAGACGTGAAATCTTTAAAAACACAGCAAGCGGGGTCAGAAGGCATATCTTCTCTGAAGAAAACGTATCACTCGTCAGACTCGTGAGTAGGTTTCCTGAAACACTGAGCTGGTGTCTATTTTTATGGTGTCATTGTCAAGAGTAGTATACTTGAAAATGACCTGTCGGAGAATGATAGAGTGTGGATTACCCCTTATTTTCAGAGGAAAATGAAAAATAGGAAACAAACATTAGGCTGTGACTCACTCTGAAAGGATTTGTTGAAAGTGCAGGGCTGAAACAAAAAAAAAGAATAAATGTGCACACTTGGCATGAATGAATGAAGAGGAGCTATGGAATGTGTACCCTGATTAATTTAAACGCTTTCTTGTGCAACTGAGGTGACTCTGCTAAGTGTTTCTGAGTGCATAACTCACGGCTGTGCTTTTATTGCACTTGTTCTAGACTAGAATTAGCCGCATTACATGCATTTCAAAGACATTCGTGCCATTTAGGCCATGCTGAGAGAAAAAATTACCAGTCACTGTGCTGAATGTTTACATCAAACATTAATGTCGTGAGATGGAATGTATGGAGCAACAATGCTTACGCTGCATGTTTGCTTACAGTCAGATACGTGTTTTCAAAGACTCAAACAGTCTTTTCAGAAATCATTAGCATCCCACCAGCCTCTCCCTCACCTCCTCCGGCAAAGCCAGATAGGGTGGCAATAATGAGCAGCCAGTGAATAACTGAAAATAAACGAATGAATAATCATTTAATTGAGGACACTGTAGAGGATCGTTGAAATTACTGTGAATAATGACAAAGCAAATGAGACGCTGCACCTGATTGGTTCGCACAAGTTGGGGAGCATAATGTTGTTATCATTCACATGTTCAGCTCCAATCTTTGCAGATAACAATGTGAAACTCGTGCACTGTTAGCACTTGGGAATCAATGGGCCCCACAGAAGAAGATTAAAAAGAATCTTCTTTTTACCAATTTGTTTAAATTCTAAAAGCTTAGTCAGGGCCGAAACAACATACACCAACCTTAGCATTTACACACATTTCACTGCAGGCTTTCACAGCTGATACACTGAATACTGAAGTCCTCCACAAGAAAGGCCACAGCTGCATCTGTGCTTTAGTTCCTTCAGCATCCACCAAGAATACTGTTCATGTGTGTAATGCTCACAGTTTGTACTGTATGCTGAGGCAGAGAGATTTGAGGTTACAGGACACCAACGACTCATCAAACCCTTTCACATGGCAAAGGTATATTCATTGTGGTAGAGCCTGTGGTGGCAGGTTCAGAGAGGAGGATTCTGTCTTGAACTGTCTCCCATGATGTGCTGGCCAAACACAAAAGCATATACGGTGCAAGACTCATTCCACAAGATCTACCATAGAATGCTAGAGGAAGTCATCCATCAGACTTCAGAGTGTCAGACACTCTTAGTTAATAGCCTGTCAGACTTCACCCCTTCTTCAGCTTCATAACCTTGTATTTTGTATCTATAACCTACATTTCTTATGATCCGGTCTAATAATTTACCTGTGCAAGATGTGCTGCATATTTAGCTCGACTATTAAAAGGACTGTACAGATTGTGTTTGATCTGACCAGATCCATCTTTCCATCATCAGGGTCCTCATGGATTAAGGGTAGAATAGCTGATTTAGGCTAGTTTACCCTCCTTTTATTTTACAGCCCTTCATTTAATCATTAGTATAATCAATGCACACACATTGCTATAAAGCAGTGTTCAAACAGACATAAGCTTTAAAAATATAGCATTCCTATTGTTTGATTGGGTTCATTTCCCTCCTTATAATACAAATGATTTTTACACTTCTATAAACATTAGAGCTGTATAACACCCTTGCCCTTGCTTTCAATAATAATTCTGTACATGCCTGTGGTTCTCTGGCTGAATGTGCCTACATGAACAACATATTTTACCTTCCACTGTTACTATGCCTCTTAAATGTGGCTGTGATTGAGGTTCCAAGGCTAAATATGTTTTCTTACTCATCTAGCCTTCCTATAGTGTGTGACATGTGGAGTGGTGGTGATGAAACAACCGCCGTGGATAAACTGATAAATAATAGCCAGGGTTTCTCAGCTCATTTCCTTTGATTGACTCAAGCTCACACTTAAAAGGAAATGAACCTGGGCAGGACTGACAAGCCTATTCAGTGTAATGCATTGTGGTCTTCTTAAGACTTCAGATTTGTGCTTGCTGTCTGGAAAAGCCACCGTCCTCTGCCATAGGAGTGGTTAATGAAGTGTGTTCCTGGGCCCTAGTTGGCAGTTTGACGAAAGCGCAAAATGGGGCGATCCTCCTCCCTTCCTCGAAGAAAGGACAGGGAAGGTAGATGCTTGTGAATCGGCTAATTTTTCTTCCTGTCAGGAACAGACAACCAGCCTTTACCTTACAGCTGTTTAACACCTCTAACTGTGGCTTCTTTTGGCTATTTATATGTGTGTCTCTTTAATAGTCTATACATATTATTGGTAATTTTCAAGGGTTTGAGATGTGTTTTAGCCCAAAGATCAGTGTTAGAATACATTAAACAGCTTTAGCTGGGCCCTCTATTCAATGTTTATTTCCAAATGATTGCACTTTAAGTGTCCCCTCTCTTGAAATACACTTAACAGGCATTAATACTTAGAAGAGCGCCATAGATTCTACATACTTCACCATTAGATGGTGTTTTACTGCATATCTTCAACAGCAGGAATTAGTAACAACACACAACAAGAATTTGTGGCTGAAAAGAAGCAACCCTACAGCTCCGTGGGTAACCAAGTCTCTGTTTGCCTTAGAATAGCTGTGAAAAGACAACTCGGCTGACCTTAGTTAACAATACTGGAACATTTATGTCTTATGTTAGTGGCGTTGTATGACACACTCTGCTGTTAAGATGTGTCGTCCTTAGTGAGGTACGATAATGCTGAGGTACACAATATAATGAGGACAGTGCATAGCAACACGTCTGCTAGAAATGCATGTGTGATCACAGATCTTCAACATGTATCTTTGGTGTTCAGAGCATCATGAAATCCACAACCAAAACCAAACGATTACAAAATGGTATTTTTACAATATTCATTCTTAATTCTTATTCATAATCTTTTTTTTCCAACAATGGAAAAAAACTGAACAAATGTATTGTATACAGTATGAAGTCAACACATTTTAGGTGCCCATTTCTGTGCTGCCAGGTAGCCATCAACCTGCCTCGGTGTCCTACTTATTCTGAACTAAGACAGTTCAGGATACTAACACTATGCTGCCCTGCAGTCTAACTCGATCACACACACACCCTTACTGCACTGAGTAATTACTGCAACTCCTAATGTAGAGAGCTGTCAGTTACAGCACAGCCTGGGACAAGCACACAACATAAAGATACTGTGCTTCTTGAACAGAGAACAAGTACGTATTATTACCAGAACGGTTAATGCAAAAACACACATGCAAGCTGCTAGCTGTGACTACTAAACACTATTATGGGACGCAGCAACAGGTGAAGTGCCACTGAGATAATAGCAGGACTTAATAAGGATAGTTCCACGGTCGTGATAAGACAATTTCATAATCCTATTTGCAGTGAAGAATCTAACGACTAGACAAAATGTCATCTGGGTTATGCAGGGTGTAGTGCCCTGAAAAGATTCACGATCATCACATGGCTCACTTGAGTGAATCTTTCGCTAATGCTTCAAATAGAGAAAAAAACACAGCTGTCCAAGAAATGCTGAGGCCCAATGAGTCTGTGTCCTCCTACTTTTACAATTGTTAACAGAGACCAATGTGACATAAGCAATTCAAAGGTTAATCTATCTATTTTCAGATTATTTCACCCGAGTAAGATGGGTGAATTTAACTTCTATTGACCTTGAGAAATTACTGGGACGAATACATCCTCATGGTTGAAATGATTTTTTCAACACATAAGAACTCAGTTTATAGCACAGATGCTGATGCTGGATATTCACAAATAATCCTTGACGCATATATATGTATATACACACAGTGTTTGTACTTTGCCACTTTATTAGCGCACTAAATTATGTTTTGTCAGTTATATATTCTTATCTTTCTTCCTCAAACATGGTGTCATAGACACTAAGACAGCAGGCGATGCTGAAACACGGTGCATTCCTGCGACTCCCTGTTGAAAAACTACTTAATCTAACTGTTTAATGAAGTGAACGACAAGAAATCTTTAAGCACAAGAACAATAGAGCTCAGAGGCCATTAATCACTTATTCTGAGTGTGTCTGCCTGGTTGTCCCTTTATCACTGCACTCCAGTCACACAACTACCACAGAAACATATTTGAATCACACACTGACACCACTTTTACCTCAGTTGTTTTGACAGTTGGAGGTGTGATATATGATGTTATTTGTAACATTTCACCATACTCTCACATCCTGGTCCTAGAATCATCACAGTTCTTTAGTAATTAAAAAAAAAGTAGAGAGGCAATTGACAACACTTTATTATTAAACTTTTTTTTGCCTCACTCAACGCTGATTAAACAATGTGTGAGCACTGTGTTAATTGAGACACGTGGAATTTGGCAGAGTTGCTGAATTTACTGATTTAGGTGCAGCAGGAAAACATCACCAGGAGTGACATCAGTGGGCCTCAGCTGGGTTTTCTTTTTTTGTGCAATATAAAAAGGGGCTCAATGTTATGTTTTGCAGTAATGTGTAAAAAGAGAGAGAGAGAGAGAAGGAAAAATACAATATATAATACAATATGCAATAGCACTTGTCCATGTTAAATATATTCATCACTTTATGTTATTTCCATTTTGATACTTTCCAGTTTATTCACAACTGGAAATTGTGTGAAAATTGTGTCAGTTGACAATATTTCTGTGGAAGATTCATATACAGTACACAATGAGACATCCACACTGCATATATTACATGGAAAAAGACAAGTGCTGGTGGGCTTGTCTGGCAGGTAAAGTGGCTTGTATATTATTTTCTTAAATTGGATCTGGAACACACACCCTGCACTAGCAGGTGACCATCTGATGTGGGTATTCGCCATCTGTACCCTCATTATTATTTTTATTCAAATATATTGCATGATGAAAACTTATTGACATTATTAAGGTCTCAATTAATATTAGCAGCACATGCAATGTACAATAATGCTATTAGCTAACAATAAATCACACAAATGTGACTACTGTCAGTCAAGCTGTATGTTTGTCATATATACTGTATAAGAAAAGGACAGTGTGCTGTGAGGTTGTCATTATAGTAAATGTAACCCAGATAAGGTGATGCAAGACTACATTAAGTTTCTTTGCTTACATAATAAAAAATAAAAATAGAAAGTGCTGTCAAATACGATAGAAGCATTATCCAATATGTGTTTGCACATGCATGCATAAAATGTAGGTAGTTCTTTGCACACCATGCATTCCAATGAGGTTTGTATTTTAAAATCTACATGTATTGTTTGTTTTTGTTCCACACTGCGTGCTGTTCTGCTATTTCAGTCCACCCTGTATCCTGTATTCAGTAAGGAGCCTATTTTTATGGCAATAGCATTGACAGTCCCTAATGATAAGGCAAAGAAGTTGCATAAAATGCTGGGATTACTATTTGTGATCAGCAGGTGTGTCAACACTCACATCTTATCAGGCCATTTCACACCAGCTTGCACTCCAATGAATATTATTCCACATTATCATATGCTTTACAGATATTGGCCAATGATATGCCTTCTCTTTTATAACTCGTCTTTTCAGCACACAAACACACACGCACACCCAAGTTTAGCTGTTGTAAAAGATTCTCAGTTCAGTAATGACTGAAATCTAGACTGAATCATGTCCACAGAGATGCTTGTCTTGTATGAAGGGATTCTGATAAGACCTTGCAAAGGTCAGGGAAACATGAAATGACACCCACTGAGAAAAAAATGTAGCAATAATGCATTTTGCCCAAAGGCAAGCAAGTCCAGTTTTAGACTAAATAAAGCATCAGCTGTGTGATTTGTGAGATACTTCAGCTCTTGGAATTCCACATAGAGCAGTGTGTAATTAATTCTGCAAAGGTTGCAGTTGATGAAACAAGATATAGAAAATAAGAAATGATGCTGCATGCTTCAGTGAGGATTAATGCCTATTTGCTGATATGACCAAGGTCAAAGTTTGCCTTAGTACCTTTGAGGATTCATGTTCAGATCCATTAGTCATTAGGAATAAGCAGGAATTACACACATGCACGCACACAACACACACACGCAGAATTACTGTATGCAGTGTAATTAAACAGTTACTAGTTTGTTACAGACAGTTATGGCAGTCCTCAAGACAATAAAGGACAATAAAGATTAAACGTGTCATAAATAGTTGTAATAAAAGTGGATGGAGAGAATGAGGGGAATGAAAAGTACAGGAGCATTGTACTGTACTGTCTCTGATCTCCTGTGATCTACTGACCCAGGCTTTGAGGGAGGTTTTCACAAGCTGTTTGGGGCTGCTGGATCCAGTGGCCTCACATGGAGATATTACCTCTTGAATTTAGCAGCAGCAGGGGTGAATGATGCACCCTAACAAACCCCAGTGTAGAACAAGAAAGACTTTGGAAGCCATTGCAGCTGATAAAAAAATCCATAAAATATTCTGTTACTAGTAGAAATCAGGCACTTATATTAATAAAATATGGGTATAGAAACCTTATCACCACATTTTTTCTTTATTTTTGTGACAAAACTAATCCAAGAGGGTTGTTAAATAGTTTATATAGGCTTAAGTTGTTGTTGTTGTTATTTTTAAACACAATTTAAAATGTTAACAGTTTTCAAAGACAAATGCATGAAAATCTCCTTCATCATTGCTTTATACATTTTAAATATCCTCATCATATCCACCGGGTCAAGCGGGCATATTTCAAAGCAACTAGTGGTGTCAATACGGACATGCTATGAATGCTCTGCAAGCTTAGATTCTGATTAGATTAAATTCAGCCATTGTTCAGAGTACAGAGTTTTTGTGCACGCTGGTTTTTTTGCTGCCTTGAAAAATGATAGTGACCCTGAACCATTTTCTGTTTATTTGTTCCTCTATTTTCCAATAGAAGGCCAATGACAACTTTACAAAAGAAGCACTGTTATTGGCTATACAAATTGACAATATTTACTGATATATAATTTTACAAGAAGCATACCCTATTATTATTGTTGTTGACATATGACACATTGTGTTCAAGGATAAAAAAATGTAACATGTATATTTTATGCCACATGCATGCAGGGACCTAACCCTTCTTTGTTTTGTTTTTCCATTTGTGTATGCAAAATAAGATAAAATACCATTAAAACTGGTAGATATGAAGTGGATAGTAAGTCTGCTGGGAAACACAGGAAGCAGCGAGTAATACATCAGAGAGCACAGAATAACAGCATTACTTGTAGCTCTTCGGAATTAAATGAGACCTGAAGTGCACTTCTCTTTTGCATGTTTATCTTTGCTGAATGATGGACACAAACTATATTCCGTTCTTTACATCCAGGCACATTGTAAGTGGAAGTACGATTTTCTAAGGATAAGCCATTATATATATTGGATGAGCACTATGTGGGTGTTTAATCGAAGACTAAAGCTTGAATGGAGGAAGAGGGCAAAATCCAAATATTGGATTATTAAAACATTTTTTTATTTTTTGGAAACCTCAAACAATAATATTGTAAACTATGAAAATGTACAATGCAAACAATGTGAAAACAATAGTGTAGAGATCAAAAATCATTTGATCAGTAATCCCTGGGTTTAATGTCAATAAGAAGTGAGGCGATTAGTTCCTGGCTGATTAGTCCGGCTTTGAAATCTAGGTTTTAATCAGATTTTTGGCATGTTAATGCTGTTCTCATGTATCTTCAGTAGGGTCATTATGTAAGAGTCAATACAATCATTAAGCTCATTCAAGCTGGACATGTGACCAGCTCTTTGCAGTCCACACTCCTACGTTTCATTAATTCCTCTGAAATGAAATTCAGAGTTGCAGTGTCCCTTTCGCTCTCTCCTAATCTAATAACTGTAATGATACAGATTTCTAAATTCAATCAGCTTTAATCTGGGGGATACAGATGCTCTCAATAGGGAGGAGAAAATGGTCCCTGCTGGTGAGTGGTGAAGCTCTTATGAAAAAATGTGGCTACTTTAGAGAGAATAAGGACTCATGTCATCATTTCCTAAAATCACAATTTGTTTTAAATCTCTCCCTGCCATTCAAACTACAACAAGAACCACTAATTATTCTGATTCTGGTCTACATATTGTACTTTAATTTCAAGACTGATTAACTGATTAAACCTCTCAAGAGCAAATGGGAATGTACGGAGTGTGTTCTCATCTCCATCTGTCTGTCCCACCAGCGTGTGCTGAACTCATCTGTTTGTGTTTCTGCAGTTTTTTAAGTTGTTGTATTATTTTGTTGTATGTGCATTTTTCATAAGGGCATTCTTAGAGAGCAAACCATGAGATTCATGCAGCTGTGCCTTCTGCCTGACTGAACCACCTAATCCACCTGCATTTGTAACAGACAGATGTTGTTTCAGTGTAGCAGCATTTAAGATATCAATTCAATTGATCAAATTGATAATTATATCATAAGCCAAAATATGTAGATAGATAGATCTTTTCTGTGTAACAGCAGAATGCCTCTCTTTCCATTGTGGTAGTTCATTCCATGAAGGATGAAGTGCTTCATCTTCTAAGAAAGCTTCACCCAGGAGGTAGCAGGTTCAGAAGAGCCACGAGTATATACACAGTTTCTTAAATTAGTCTGGGGAAAGATAAATTAGCTTTGGAAAATATTGCTCACCCTGTCCCTGTGGTCCTGTAGGGGATGCACTGCTCAGTCTAAGAAACAGTTCAATACTATCAAGGTCCATTCTCATATACTATGTGTTGACCCCATTACTTTCTGCTTTCCTTTAGCTAGATCTGTTTAACTTCACAGCAAGAGAAGAAAATCTACCACTCATCAGGTCCATGTGGACAGTCATGTGCTTGTCTAAATACATAACCAATAATTATGTTAAACTAGAAACAAGATTGTTAAACTATTCAGTTAATCAGATTTTAGAGATTAGATTGAAATAAATGCCAAAAATTGGCTTACATGTCTAAGACTTGAATAAACCATTTATATATTTATCAATAGGCGTGCCTGTGGTATGAATATAAATATATATTTTTCAGTATGAATCCTGCTTGACTTGTATTTTTAGATGTTTAGTGATGGCCTACTCCAACAGTCAAGGAAATGTATTTGATTTCTCACCTGGAGTTAAATGAGAGGATCAATATCAATTTCACGACTGTGCATTCAGCAGAGAGACCGGAGCTGGGCACAAAGGACAAGAGGAGGGCCAACTGTTTAGCAAACTGCAAAAGTTCACAAATGTCATACCCGATTTGGCTAGATATATGCTGGATCCTTTACCGCCCGAGTTCAAACCATTCGCTCAGTGTGTGAACCCTCACTTTTATTTCATACAGAAAGATTTTGTGTAACTTGTTTTTGTTAATGAGAACTTTTTTTTAAAACTTTGGACTTGGAATTCTTTGAAGAAGTGAGAGTTTATTAATATATGAACAAAAAGCGGCCTTATCTTTGCCCAGGATGAACTCAGAAAGCTTAGACCTCTATTAATCTTGAATACACTATCTCTCTGTTCTCCTCAATCTGTCATTACAGTGACACAGCCGAAGCTGTACCATAAAAAGTTTTAAAGAAGTTTTTTTGTACACCTTGGGCACTGTAGTATCTAACCCTTCCAAAACACATAGCCCTATCTGTATTTTCCCATAAGGTTGATGAGGAAAAATAAGCCTTGGGCACTAAACAATTCTTGAAATGTGTTAAGGTAGTTAGTCTAGAAAAAACAACTTTCCTAGCATCTTCTCAGGTATTCAGCATGCCCCAGATTTGGTTCATGGGAGCTGAGTTGATTGTTCTTTCATCTCACTATGGGAATGGTGGAATCAACATCCAACCGTGGTTAAAACTGCTGTAAAAAATGGAAGATTGTCTCTTGGCATGTGTTAAAAACTGTTACTCCTTAAGACCCACCCAGTGGGCTGATAACTGCATGGACATCCTCACTACAGATACCTCCTCACTGGAAACAACAGTGTTGATCCTCGACCTTTAAACATCAGGTCATGGATCTTGTCAATGGTCTGGCTTTCCTGGATCATCGCCCATTCTGTACGGTGTTGTCACCATGTCCTCACAGACCTCCTCATGTGATAAGCTCTAATGTAGGGATGAGTTCACAAATGTCAGTTTGCACAGGATGTGCATATAACATGAGCTGTATGACTCATTTACTTCTATAGTTGGCTGCTCCTTTGTAACCCTCTATACATTACCACCTTTTTATATACAGTATGTTCACACTGCTAGAAATATCAGTTTATTTAATGTTAAAGACTTTTTTTACGCTATAAATATATGAGTCTGAATGATTTCATTACTATTCCAGTGTCAGTAGTAAAATTATATAACAAAAATGTGCACTAAAATATATGAAGTGACAGGCTTCACTGCTGCTACTTTAAAGCAGATACAAACTTTGTAATATTACACTGTAATATTGTACAATGCGTAGGTATTCACTCCATCGCCCCTGAGTCTTATCAGTATTCATTAAAGCCATGTCTATATTTAACATTTAGGCATGTGTCTCAGTTTCTGGGCTTATAGTTAAAGAGCCAAAAAGTAGAATAAAAAGAAGAAAAAAAACTAAATATTTGGATAAAAAAATATATATTTTGGATATTTTCAGATGAAATGTGCCGTGGGAACAATGCAATCTTCTCACCTTCTTTGCTTTTGTGCAAGGTTGCTGCTTCTTACCACTGAATTGAAAGACTGATTGCACCACAATTGCACCAGACATGAGCCAAGGAATTCTTATATGCAGCCTTCCCTGTGCGGATGAAACATGCACCAGGCATGCTTAGCTGTGGGTTAAACCTAAATTTATTCATAATTTGAAATGCACATGAAATTTGCATCACAAGGCTTAATATAATCCAATCTGTTTATAACAGTTGATGAATTTGGTCTTATTTATTTTCTTGTTGTATACACTATAAAACAAGATAGCTCATGATGTGCCATAATTTATCTTACATACATAATTAGGTTGAGTTTTTTTATTTCATTATTTTTCCCTTTCAAAGTGTTTTTATAGCAGCCAGTGATAGATGTGAACATTTGAGCGGTTCTGATAAGTGGAATAAAATGCAGAATGCATTTGCATTGTTTGACACTATTTAGGATAATGGGTTGAATATTGGCCAGTCCAAAATTCACTGAATAGAAAAAGGGAAACAAACTGCTAGAACAGAACAATCGCAGCACAATGAGAGGAACTAGCTTTATCAAAGCCTGTAGGTTGCTGTGAAATTTATTTCAAAAGACTACAATGCCTGGAAGTGGAACCCCTATTGATTTATATATCACAACACCTCTCTGAGCCTTAAGCATAAATATGAAAACTTTAGCACGTTATTCACACTAATAACTAAGGCGTCGTCTGAGAATATGTCTCAGTATATGACCTTCTCCTTACAGTCCACACAGAATGACAGTGCTACATCAAGACCTTCTCTTTTGCCTTTGTGCGTTCTGCCACTGAGCAGCTGTTTCATTCTTCATGCTTTAAGTGCCGTGTTCAAGGACACCCTGTTGATGTACTGATCTGCTGGTCCCTTTAATCATTCACATGCCCAGTTACTGGCCCACATATTACCACTATACTACTATATAGCATTGTATGTTCAGATGATAAGCCAACACCTTCAACTATTTGTGGTATTCACATTAGAGAGGTGGAGAAATCAAACATTTATAGAATAAATAATCAACCAGACATGGGAATATATAGCTTCCAGAAAATTCTGTTTACTTGACTAAAGACTAATGCTTGATAAACTCAGACTAGGTTGTGCATTAGCAGTATTGAGATGAATTTATGAGTTTATGATTAGCTACAACTCCTGGGCAGGCTCGGTACTACACCTTTGTGGTCACACAGACAAAACACTTTTGTGGTGATGACATTTACAGGACCCTTGCACATAATCACATAGATTAGCAAATGTTCAGTTAAACTACAACCACTTTTCTAATACTGTTAAAAAATAGGGTCACATCTACTTTTTGCATCTGTTTTGTGTTTTAAATGTAGTAAGTCACTTTCTTACATGTGTTCCATTATTCTAAACACACTGCCCATATGCTGTAAGGTTATTCCCATTATACCTCATGAAGTATGAAATACAAAGATCATCCTCGAGGACACTGTAGGATGTAATAAATGTACGATGAACTTTAAATATGCCATAAAAAATATAGCACTACTTGAAATGTGGGCATTAAACACTCCTTGGCACTCAGTCGGCTGGATCATAATAACTCTTAGTTATCCTCTTTCATGTTCTTTCTTTAGGCAGCATTTTTTAGGATCATACTGTTCACATGTTTGAATAAAAAACAGTTTGCCCCAATTACAGTGACATAAACTATTTCCGAGTATGTTCTTTAGGGCATTGAATTCATCAATCACATCAGTTTTCATAAGCCTGATCTCTAAAGTTGCCCTCGCCGTGGATGTCCGTGGATGGATGCTTGTGTATAGGCAGAGGCGCTGTCCAAGGTACTGCATTCAGCCCCTCCCCGGTAGACATCACGGAGAGACACGTGATACGCTCTGTCTGTGGCTCCTGACAGTCGCTGGATAAGCTCAACAGGGAAACCAGATTGCACCTTCTCTTCCACAAAGATAACTGGATTTTCGCCGTGCGCTTGGCACTATAACTCCATCCGGCGGCTTCATTTTCTATTGAGTTGTTTTGATTTTGTTTTTGTTTTTAATCTGAAAATCCATTTGGAGGAGAGAATATGTAAGGTAATTATTTTTGTCACTAAGGTTTTTTTTAGTGGAGTTAGAGTCAAAGTAGACCCGTCTCCCTCTCTGTCTCTCTCTGTCTCCCCCTCTCTCTCCCTCTCCCTCTCTCTCTCTCTCTCTCGCTGCTGTGATTCACTTGAAAGCAGATCTTGATGTGAAGGTTTCGTCAAAGAGGATTTGAGGCACAGGGCTCTCAAACAAACCGAAAATACATAAGGACAGTGTGGTTGTTAACAGGATATCAGTTCGCGGTGCTTTGCATGAAATCGCATTTTTTTTTTCTTCCACTCTTGTTCCAACTATTTAGGGTCCCGTAGAAGTAAACGTGTACGCGCAAAGGTAAAGAAAAAATCATCTTATTTTTACGGTATTTAATAGTTGTTAAGGTCTGATAAGATGTCGCAGATGTGGGCATAAAATAACACTCTAATTATAGTGCGCCCCTTCCAGCTGTCATCCAGGGTAAGATGTTAAGGTATGGGGCATTTTATTGATGAGATGATGGCGAGAACAGGGATGCTGAGAGGTTTGGGGTAAAACGAGTGAAACGCTAAATTCTAGTCCTCTGTTTCATTATTTCAGTGATTTGCTGTAAACTGAGAAGATGTTTCGCGCTGTGGAAAGTGCAGCGCTTTCAAGTAAACCGATCTACATTCCGTGCAGCTATACGCGTTTTTCTTCTTTGAAATGCAAACTAATTGCGGAGCTTTTAAGGCGACTTCGTCTTTTTCTTGAAATATTGAACACGATTTGTTATAACTGGAAGAACATGCAGATGATTAAATAGCTAAAAGTGTTTAAAAAAGATGTGTTGACGAGGCAAACATGGTGATGAGGAGCAGATTTTGGGTTCTGACTGAGATCCAGTGGCAGCAGTCCGACTGGTTTGTCTTACACAAACCGACCATTGTGAATCAAATGACGCACTTTTTCTCATGTTAGGGCTTCAGTTGAGGGCAGATCATTGATGCCCTGTAGGACTGAATGCTGCTGATAATGCAGAAGTTGTAATAAGTGAAAAAAAATATTAAAAAATTACAAATGTAAATCAGCTCTTACTTTGGTGTGACTGGGAGATGTGCAGATCACAAATCAAACCTAATTCACTGATCTCTTTTTATGATGCACGTTCATGCTGTTTCCATCTGGAAGGAGATGCATGTTAAGATGTTACAGAAACAGCAGCACAGAGTTGGAATCTGTGATTGTCTTCCTGGAAAGCCCTGCGTGATCTTAATCTAATGATATGGCTTGTGTTTGTTGTAACAAAGGCCTCTCTGGCTTTTATTGCCTGTCTGCTTGTGCGTGTGCCTTAAACACAGCATTAATTCTGACTTTTGATTAAAGCTCTGGTCGGCGTGGATTTGGAAATGGATACGGTGAAAATGCTGATGCTGTATTAAATTTGCTTTTCTTTTGCAGAGAGCTTTGAGACTGTGGGACTGCCTTGACAGACAGACAGACAGACATACAGACTGCTTCTTTTGCTGAGCTTATCAGCCAACGTGGGTCCATATGGCATTTTTTCTCTTTGCAACCGAGGATGCGGTGTGAAAAGCCCTGAGCAAGGCTTCCAGTTACCCGCCAAAGAATGCTGGCATGAACATGAAGATTAAAGCTGCCATTTCAACTCAAGTGAAACCGTGCACACACTAACTGGCACCAGAAGGGACTGTTCCATAATTACATAAATTAGACCGAGTGTGCCCAGTGGATATTTGAATCTCTGTCACTTTGCTCTAAATAGCCATGGCAGAGAGGACCTTTACACAGTTCAAACTATTTTGGCGGGAACAGTGAGAGGTTTGGCCAGTGGCCTGGACAGTGTGAGGTAATGGTGTTTGCTGCGGGCCATAAATGTTTGCCAAGCCTATATTATAATATATATATAAATGCATACATCATAGCATGTAATCTTTTCTCTTACAATGAATCAGTTCACACTTGTATGTCTACGTAGACAGTTCTATGCCAATCTCTCACAGTCAACCCAACTCACTTTTTGCTGCAGCAAAGGTTATTATAAGTACATTTAACCCTTTACGTCACACCTACAATTTGTGATCGCACAATGGTTTTACAAAAGCCGCACACTGCCCATATCTTATGGGTTGGGCTGCTCATTTGCTGCTTTGTAGAAATAGGCACGTGTCTAGAATTTACAGGTGCTGAGGGACAATGGGCTAGATTTCCAGTGTGGAATGCTTGTTGTGAAAGTGAAATGAGCTTCAACATGAAAACAAAGAGTTCCCAGGGGCTGCTAGTTTACTTCGACGATGAGGGATTCTGTGACTTTTTAGAACTTTTCATACTGAATGGAAAACTCAGCCTTCGTTTCTCAATCTTCTGTGCTGAGCCTGCAACCGTTGTGTCCGACACAGCGGTCAACGACAGCCAGTGGCACACAGTCACGATAAGGAGAAACTTTAAGATCACAACCCTAATGGTGGACGGTGAGATAAAGTGGGTGGAGGTGAAGTCGAAAAGACGGGATATGACTGTTTTCAGCCCTTTGTTTGTTGGTGGAATACCACCGGAATTACGATCTGTGGCGTTGCGACTGACGTCGGCAGTAGTCAAGGATCAGCTGCCTTTCACTGGATGGATAACAGACGTAAAGGTCAACAACACGGAGTCCATAATGATTAACAGTGAAGGGGTCTTAACGGACCTTTGTGGTACGGCCAACACATGCTTAAATGGAGGAGTCTGCAGTTTGATTAACAACGAACCAACGTGTGACTGCTCACAGACTGGCTTCCAGGGAAAGGACTGCAGTGAAGGTAAGACATGGATTCATGCATTAAGTAAACATCGCCTCAGTAGCCAATTCAGTAAAATCAGTCTAAAAGTAAGGCATTCCCTTCCTCTATTTGGCTGAAGCCAAATATTTGTTTTATGCCGTGTGCCACTGATGTGCCATATAGTCTGTTGTTTGTAATGAATGACTCTCCTGCAAGGCCTCATTAGCAAAACATGCAGGTGTTCTGCATACCCAGAGGTGTCTCTCATTCTTATCAAATGGGTCTGTGGGGATTGGTTGACCTATGAAACATCTCCAATGGTTTACCTGAGAAGGAAGAGCAGGAGTAATCATCTACGAGTCAGATGGAGTAAACATGAGTGACTTCATACAGTATAAAAAACTTCACTGCACTTTAGTGCAGTGCTGGCAACGGAAGAGAACACAAATACTATCTGGTTACGTTTGATGCCAGTTGCCAGTGACGAAAGTTCATTATTTCATTGATACTTTAGTCTTGCTGTTAAGCAGAACTCAAGTGAAAGTAAACAGATTTATGTTCTGTTATTATCATACTTACAGGAAAAAAAAGCAAAAACTCAAACAGAACGCGACTAAGCTGCGTTGATTTAATTATTCTAGTAGCTGTAAATTCTGCAGTGCAATGAAGTAGAATAAAAGAACCAGAGAGCCAGTAAATCAATACACAAAGAGAACATAGGCTTCTTTGAGGTAGTAAGAATATTGTCGCTCTGTTACAGCCTAACATTGCAACCATAATATCAGCATGTCTTGTGAAGATGTATCAGTATTCACGGTATTCAGTGCAGTGCAGCTTACCACAGGTTGGCAGCTTACTACTGTGGTGGTGAGGATGTGTTGGTCAGGCGATGTGGGAAGGGTGTGAGAGTGTATGTGTTATTTATTTATTTTCATGCTTATTCAAATTCTGATGGACTTTAAGTATCATTTTAATGGTGGCCATATCTAATTTACATTTTATATATCTTTATTCACGCACATAAATCTTTTATTAACAATAAGCTCATTAAGAAAAGCACTGGATAACTTACTACCGGAGCATTAGATATTCCTATCTAATTGCCATTTGTTATTGAGGCAAATATGAAACAGCACTAATTATAATGTCCTCTGCATACAGCAGTGGGTTCTGTAGGCTGTGTGTTATTTTCTGCTTCATGCATGGTTTTGTTAGTGGTGTTAGCACAATGGGAAGGAGTGCAGGCTCTTTTTACCAACCTCAGGCACTGACGCAATGAATGATGTTTGCTGTAGTTCACTAACAGGCTCTCAGTGTTGGGCAGCTATAAGTATTTGTTTATTTAAACGACTCCCCATCAGTGAGAATGAAAAGACTGTGCTGCAATACTGCATCAAAGTGCTGTGAATAAATCTGGATCAAAAATTAACCGTGGCAGTAAATATACTTGGACACATCATGCAACACAGTTTTCTTTTGCTACTTTCAAGAGCAGACTGTCTCGTACTGTACTGCATTTAGCTTTGTTTACTGCAGCAAAAATAAACTTCAGGATATTAATATGAAGGTGATGTCAGCACAAACGATGGGAAAGGTCTTTCTGTTTAATCTCTTTAATCCTTGTTACACAATTTGTATTTGATAAATAGAAGATTTAGTGCATTTATCAATTAATAGCCAAGTAGCTGCTGGGCGACTCTTCTCACTGAGGTGCAAAAGGACACATGATTTTATGTCACCTTTTCTTGGAACATGTAGCCCTGTGAGAGGTCTTCTTCAGGATAATCCCCCTGTACTAAATGCATAAGTAATGACTTCTTCTTCAACAACAACAACATTCAACTGCTTTGAATTATGTAGAATGACCATCTTCTTATTGCTGTACTCCTTAATGTTAGTCAGGTTATAGTCTTCTAAAAATATCAGCTTACAAGGATCTAATTAAGGACAAAGCAAAGCAGCTTTATGAATAAATATTTCGGAGTGACTGTAAAATAAATTCACTAAACAACTTATTTGAATTAATTGTAACACAATTAATCAACTTCTTTAGTAGGAACAATTAACCTGATGTTTTAGGTTAATTTAAAGGTAAATATCTCACTGTCCGGGGTCATGTTCAAGGGTACATTGACTCGAAACGCCTTGAAAAGTATGGTTGTTGCAATTGCACTGTGAATCTACATATTTCCTGTGAGTGTGTCTCATTAGTCAAGAAATCAGAAGAGATTATCACACCAGGGTGGCTACTAATGTTAATAGAATAATACCCATGAAATAACTAATTAGTTGTATCATTTCAGTCTGAGGACGAGCGAAGCAAAATCTAATGTTCTAAGGCTGCGTGATGGCATTGTTACATGGGTTTACTTCCTTCATGGTAATAGAAGCTGGTGCTGTAGTGATGATAATAAGCGAAACCTTATGGTCTTTTTTTGACACATACAAGAACCTTAAATCTAAATTTTCATGGGGTGAATGTGGTCTGGTACTAAATAGTAGTCCCTAATTGGGATAAAACCCCAAACCTACATTGAAACCTGTTCACCCTAATTTTATCTTTGCAACAGGCACAGTGCCAAATGACTCACTTTTTCCACATTTAGGAGTTGTCCAGAATCATTTCAAGATGGTGGCTGACAAAAAGAGACAAACAGGCAATTTGTCACCAGAGATGTTTGCTGTCGTCACCCCAGACAGCTGCAGAGTATAGTGCAGGACTAAAGCACTCATCTCAGCTGCCGTGCTTCTGAACTGCCTGATGAAATTATGCTAAAGACACGAGCAGAGATTGGGTTAGAGTTACATTATACTCTCACACAGATGTCAGCACCTCATACTCTCACACAGTTGACCAGCCACTCCCTCTTTCATCACTATAACAAGTAGCTTTTCGAAGAGGAACATGACATGTATTATGTCATTATGTAAATGTGTCCTTTAGTCAATTGTTTGGTGCTTTTTATAGTGTATATATAGTGTATATATATATATATATATATATATATATATATATATATATATATATATATATATATATATATATATATATTCATATTATATATATATATATATATATTCATATTCAGTTAACAACTAATCTTTTATTGTATAAAGCTGTTGTTAGGAACCCCTGAACCAACATTCATATTGAGTTATAATGCTGCTTCCTTCTGGTTGTACAGTGTCTTTTAGTGTATGCTGGTTGAAATGTAAGAAGTGAGACTGAACTGTGACATTATAGTTGCTAAAAAATCCAAAACAATGTGCAACAATTGGAGCTGGAATGATAATCCTCATTGAGTTTGTCTTGCTTTGTTACTATAAAAATAGCCTAATGCAGCCGTGAGTCTGAGCAGAACTAATAACTGAAATGGAGAAAAGAGGTGCAACGGGGCTCCTAGAATTGTCAAAATATGCAGAAAAAGTCGTAATAATAATATTATGCCTCCCAAGAAAAGAATTACAATAGAGAACTGTTTAGTCCGCGCTCTGTCAGTAATTGTATTTTTAATAACTGTGCATTTGTAACCAGGCTATGGAAACTAAGTAATACTAACTCTGCAGTGAAAAAAAAACATGCATGGTAACTGTTGAGGTTTACCTCCTACTGCAGTCATCAGTGCTAAATCTGTATAATCATACACATATATATAATCATATAATCATCGTATATCATCTGAATGAAAGAATCCAACAAAGTGTACCTTTGCCAGATGTTCTAGCAACTAGAGAGTGTGTTTTTACCTCAGGGTAATGTGCTATTCTTTAGACTATAAATTTAAAATGCCGTTTAGATGCTAGTGTGCTAGCACCTCCAAAATAAACTGTGTCAATGCAAGCATCCAGGCTAAATTTAATTGTAATTTAAAACAAAAAATAATGCACTATAGATGTGTCCTCTGATGTTCTACAAGTTCTGATTTCTATACAGTGCATGGAAGCCCATGGCAGTTTAAAATGTATACCTTCCATTAAATAACTTAAAAGCTGTTGTATTACTTTGATCAGATGAAAGGATTATAGGATTTGCCACCAGACCTGTCAACTCTCCCCTGTCCAACCACAAGCTTGCACATTACATGACCTCTCTCTCTCTCTCACACACACACACACACTCGCGTACAAATCCCTCTGATCGGTTAAAACAATTATTTAAATGCACTTGGTCAGTAAGTTCTCAGAATCTGTCCCTTTGTTTCTCATTAGAGAAATAACATAGATGCTTTGCATAGCTCCATATTTTATCCTGATAAAATGAAATGATGTTGGTTTTTATTTTATCATACATAAAAACAATCAGGTAAAAAAAAAAAAGATAAAAAAGTAGGGCAGGCTCCAGCTAAGGCTGCACAGCATTACATTTGTCATTTTGTGCTGACAGTAAATAACTGTAATGCACTTTAATTTCATGATTTTAGCCAAAAGCATAGCTCGTAGACACAGTTAGATGTCCCTTAAACTAACATCACATACAGGACACAGTTCCTTAACTCGAGCACCTTGATGAAGCTGCTAATGCATGATGACACAGCACTAAAATGACTGTAGCCTACAGTAAGGGGAAATTACGTCACACCTATCTTCGCATTTGAATCATCATCAGCTGTGATAAATGTTAAGAACACGTCACAACTAATCTGTACTTTATGCTGCTTCAGGAACAAACACATAGCTGTATACTGTATCTAGTATCATTTGAACCTGCTTTGGTCCTGGGTGTGTATGTTTCTACAGCAAGGACTCTTCTTTGAAACTTTAATGTTTCCTCTTGCTTCAAACCTATTTGTACAGCACAGCAAATGTAGAGACAATGAAAAATAGCTCAAGGTTGCTTGTTTTTATTCCACTAATCATATGAGCTGGAAAGATTAATTTTAGCCACAGCCTGTCTAATTAGATTTTTTTGTAGTTAAGGCTTTGAATCATAGGCTGCTGCTTGTTACATGTTATATTTGTTATGGCGCTGGTTTGTTGACTCTGACATTGCCACAATTACAACTTTTATTATTGTATATGACAATCTTGTCTCATTGTGTTACCATTCTCACAGAAAATAGAATGATAGAAAAATGAAAAGGCTACAAACGAAGGTTCACAAGAAAGGTTCAATAAAACACAATAAAACTCAACCAAAAACATGATGATGACTGCGTAAAGTTGACATTTTGCTGTTTAAAGCAAATTAGGAAGCAACTAAAGGAGTTTTTATTGTTGGGAAATGAATGCCTTTATGGACTGATGTTGCCATTTTATATTTTGGTGTATAATGCTTTGCACCCAGTGCCCACTAAAGCGTTCCATTCCACCTTTCATGATTAGACAGTGGCTTGTGCCATGTCTTTATGCAAGAATGGGGAACAAGTCACAACCCTCCATCATCCAGGTATGACGGTTTATAGTAGCTCTTATTTCCAGTAATGATTTTAGACTGCATGATAATATTGACTGTGGTAGCTTCAAATTAGATTCCCTGTGATTCTTAGCAGCCAGTTAGGCTAATAATGGTCTTATTAGTAAACATATGGCCCCTGGACAAATGCTCCTAGCAACGACTTGCAAATTAGAAAGTTTGCTTATGTCTAACAAGAGACACTTTCAGTGCTTTGGAACAATTTGTGGCTGTTACTGCAGCCTTAATGTAATTACTTTTTTCACTTCTTTGTCTAGCCTGATTGAACTGGTGAATTAGAGGTCGATAAAGGGTAGTTGCTTTCATGGAGTTGCATATTTACTCTTTCAGCAGACCTTAAACAGGCGTTGTGTTCACTTTTGGGGTGTGTTATGGTATCAACAGGTAAATCAGCTGTGCTCCTATGGTAACTACTTCTGCAGGTTGGTGATGAACAGCTAGCACAGGGTTGTTGTAGAAGAATACAACAGGTGACAGTGCTTTATGGGTATTTACAGTACCACTGAAACACAGATATGGTTCTACTGCTGCACAATATTTTGATTGACAATTTGGCTGTCCTGTCTACTGCGGGACCACTGTGACTTCAAGTGTCACAACAGCTGTGCAGGGCAGCTTCTGAACACTGTCTGTTTCTGCATGAAGGAGCAACCAATCCATTCAAAGTGAAATTTCTCTTTGGTTTAGCTGGCTTTGTGCCTCAAGCCAATGCTGCACATTTTGAGCCAAGTTGTATCCCTTAGGAAAACTTCATACACTGAAAGTAACAATAGAGTGGAAAACCAATTCACAGTGACTTTACAGGCCAAGATGCTTGAGAGTATTTTAATTTCACTTTCTATTCTACTAAACTACATGACTATACTTAAAACTACTGTCAGCTACAAGATGTACATGCATGTAACACATCAGTGATTACATGCAGAGTCCCTTTTTTAGCTTTAGCCGCTTTTGAGAAGTCATTCTTCCAATCAGAATACAGTGAGGAGGCTACATATGCCTTTATTTATTTATATATAACTAGGCAAGAAGAATAAGTAAGCACATACAATAAAATACTGGTAATGAGCCAAAATATTAAAACAGACAATTGTATAATAAAGCCATTAAGTGTAGCTGGAGCAATATTAAAGGAAATGGATCAAAACATCAGAAAGTGAGCGAAGATAAAATCTAAAAAGCTAATATTGTGTTAAATGTTCTCCATGTTGCTCCAAGTTCTCAGTGAGTTCTGTAAAAGAAGGAAATGCAGGTTCGTTCACTCATTTATGAGTCAAGTTAGAAAAATATTCACCTTGACACCTTGACAATGTACATTATAATAAAGTCAATAAAGTTTGTGATGAAGAAGCCGCCCTGTTTGACTTTTGAAAAGTGGCACTACCATTTTTTAGCTGCTCCTTTGACTCCACTTGAACATGCATCTGAATGGTAGTGCTTTGAGACAGCACACGGGAAGATGAATGATCGCTCCCTTTCAGGCATGTCTGTCATTGTATGAGCACAAACCATGTGACCGCACTGTATCTCTTAAAGTGTCATTCTGTCTCCAGGCCTCCTGCAGCTTCACTCAGACAAAAGCAGATTAATAGTATACTGCTGTCTCTGAGTCCAAAGACAGATATTGGGATCAAAAGATTAGAGGGATTTTCCCGGAGGATTTCTGCCTTGTTTAAATACATTTGCTCCTGACTGTCAAAGGGTGTTTGTGAAATTCTTTGACACCAAACTCCTCCTTTAACGGGATTCGTCCCAGAGCACAAATAAACACATTTGAATATCCATGTCACACACACACACACACACTCATATTAAACCGAGCTGTTTCTTATCAGAGCATGTTAAGCTGGCATATGGAGCTTATAGTTTATCTACAGACTGAATACCTTCACCCACTGATTGTGATATATGACTATAAGATCTCAGTCCTGACTTAGTTTGTCCATCACAGATATTTATACTCAGAATATGTTAAAATAAAATAATATTTCAATTAGTTTAATTACTAGGTGGTTTCTGTGCAATCTGGAGGGTTTGATTACCCCTTAATCAGATTCATAATCTAACCTGTTTAGAGGCAACTCTCTTTAAATTCCAGCCGGTAGATGAAAATCTCACTTTGAACATCAGTTGCCTTTGATGCTGCTCGTTGGCTGTTGTCATTCACGAGAGTCGGCAGACGCACTAAGAACGAGTCGAAAGTGCACTGCCATAATTTGAAAGCTGTCACGCTAATGATGGAGTGAAGATGAAGCAGTTTTTCAGGAACACTTTTTTATCATGACATTCTAAGAAATCATCGCACAAACAAACCTGACTTGACTGCAGTTCATTCAAGGAAAACACCTTCTCTTGTGTGGAGAGGATTTACTCTCCATATAAACTGTGAATTCAATAAATAGATGATTAAAACAGTACTTCAGTCAAAGCAGATTATTGGTTGGACTTTTTTACAGTTCTGTCTTTTTTTTTACAGTGGGAGTGAGATGTAGCTTCATGTTAACAGTACCTGGCTGTATTTAATGCTCAGTGTGCTTTATTAATGTTTCTTACTTTAGCTGAAGAGCTACTCCTCACATAGGGATTTGTCATACATCAACAGTGGGAGCTGTGGTTACTAGGTTCCTTAAGGTGCTGTGTGAATGCTTATAAACTCACAGTTTACATTGATTTCCTAATTCCACTTCCATCACTTCATCACAAAAAAAGAAAGATTGACTGCACATCTGTAATGCTTTCCTAGATATTGTCAGTCAATCCTGGGATTAAGGTTATTAGAACTTCCGTATTAAGCTGCTCTGATTATCCTGTTGGATCATACCAACCCACAAGATGTAAAAGAATGGAAAGGTCCTCAGCACATCTGCTCCCACAATCCTCTCTGTTTTGTTCTGTCTCTTTGGAAATATCTGGATTGGTACTTTTTTAGTACTGTCTGTCCTGAGAACCTCAGAGTAGCTACATAATGACATTAATTAAGATAAATGTTAGATTTCATCACTAAAATTAAAAACATATTTCTTCTAAAATGTGTCACGTACATCATCAAAAACATGTGCAATAGAAGTAAATATTAGGGCCATACAAGTCATCCCTGTGCATTGATGGCTTGCTAATACCATAGCTAAGACATATTTATAATAAACATGCAATCCAGTTCTGAAATCCAGAATATGTTTATAATAAGAAACCCATCAATGTATAACTCAACTAGAGACACTGGATACTGTCTCATTCCCAAAAACATGAAATGAAGATTGCACTGCCTTGAAAGTGTGCAGCATTGACAGACGCAGCTAGCGAGAGCCAAAAATTAGCCAGAGTTGAAATATCCACAGCAGTGGGAGCGATCAGTTTCCATCAGAGTGGACAGTCACTCGGCCCATTCCCCTCTGTCTCCCCTCTTACTGTTCCTCGAGGAGGATAATGGAGGAGATGGTGAGTTGTGCAATGCCGCTAACACTCCTCTGGTAGAAAGATGCATTAGGTTTAAGCGCTGTGATACTAAGAGATGAGTCCTCTCTTACACTCATTACTCTTGATTTGGTCCAAATTGTAATTTAACAACAAATCGATCGTCTGACCTTTGCTGCAAGGCTTTTACATTTTCCCTTAAAGCGCCTGTGCGACGAGGGATTTCAGAACAGCCTCCCTGCTACAATTTTTCAAATCTGCAGCTTGTGCAGTGAGCTCACTGTGGACTGTGGTGGTGTAGTGATGACATGACTGGTTACAATTAGAGAGATACCTTAGTGTATTAAAAACGTCACCTGCTGTTCATCTGTTCAGAAATGACAGTTTCGTCTCCCCAGTTTTGTTCACATTATGCTAATGTTTACATGTACCAGCATATTCTAATGCCCTGTCACCAGGGACAGAACTCTGTGATATATGATTGGAAGTCTGCACAAGAGGTTTTAATTTAAAAACTGACCGGTTACTGTGCCTTTGTCTGACATCCAGTCCCCTCTATCTGCTTTGTGGTGTCTGACGTGGCTTCTGTCAAAAATAGACTCGGTGTGTATTTTTAGTGAGGCTGAACAGAGAGCTGCTTCTGGGACACTTCTGAAATGTGCTGCGGCATGTCTGGTGGAAACATGCATCAGCCAGAGTGGCCATGTCGCAGCCGGAACATGACTTCAGGAGGTCAAAGGTCAGTGTAAAAAAAAGGTACTGTAGAAGTAAAGTATTCTAGTGGGGGCATGAAGTAGGTATAAAGGTATAAAACGGTCAAACTTTAGCATGTGTAGTCAAAACTATGGAGCCAATGGAAGGCATTATGTCAGCGAATGAGGCACCTCAGAAGATGAGGTGGGCGTGTGGTCGTGTTGCTCCAGGCCAGCTATTGTCCCACACTGGTAAAGAAAATAAGACTTTCACATAACATCATTTTACCAATGCAGTGCAAAGCTACTTCTTATGGAAATCACACATTCAGAGCTCCACGTGTGAAAGATTCAGTCAAAGCAAAAACTAAAATCTATTTTGTGTTCTATCAGCTAATGTGAGTCAATGCCTGAATAGGGCATCTGAAAGATCTGAAATACTCCCAATAAAACAAAATGAATGCAAATTATCATTACCATTCCTCCTCCTCATGCTGCTCTCCTGATAGGTGAGTGTGTCTGGCACGTTGTGAGATGAATTTGTGCACGATGCCCGACCCTGATTTTGTGAATTTCGTCTTAAGTTAATGAGTAAAAACAGCTATAACCCAACAGTCACACACACTGCATTACCTGGCAGGGTTAATTTAATATTTACAAGCAGTTATCTCTTACTGCCATTCAAATCTGCTATGGTTAAATATTAATATTCACATAGAATTTTCAGCAATCAAACTTTGGGTTTCTGTTTTTTTCACCATTAAACTTTACAGCTGACCTACTTATTCCGAAGCAACCATGGCACGATAAACCACTTCAGTTTGCGGCTATTTAAAATGGAATTGAACTGCTTTCATTGGGAAGTGTTAGCTGCTTAGTAATTCATTATATTATTTAACACATTTCTTCATTGAATGATAATACAGGTTAAATACTTTACCACACTGCCTTTTTTTAATGATTCTGTCTCGTCTTTAATGACCAGGATACCAGACTTACATAATGCTCTGACACAAAATAATGATCCATACATAAGGAGTGCATCAAATATGGATGCAGTGTCAAAGTCTGAAGTCTAAAACCTGTAGATGATGCTTGCAGGAGGCTGCTTCACATGGCTGTTACTGCACATTTTACTAAGAATCCTGAGGAAAAACAGGTATATTTCTTTTCTTTGTGTAGGTAACAAGCAGCAACCTGAATGCAGGCCAGGAGGTGGGTGGGGGTTGTTAGCTTATTTGTGATGAATCCTTGCACATCCGTGACAAATCATGTGAAAAAGCCCAGAGCTCCATAATTCTACAAGATTACAGTAACACTACAGCAATGGTGGATTTTGTGTCTAACATTAATTTTAACATAGTTATTTTTTTTAAGCAGTGTTACATTAAGTTACAGAAAGGCATCGGTGCACACACTTTGAATAAAATAAAATAAATAAATAAATGCACTGCAGTGCTGTAGTACGTGACAAAAGGTTGATTCAAGCAGACATTTTCTAAAATTGTGAAATGGCAGAGAAAAACGAATTGTATCCATGAGTGGATGCCGAGTCTGGTGAATGTGACACATGTTCTTTTAAGTGAAATGTAACATCCCCCCCCACCCCCCCAACACACACACACACACACCACCCCCTCCCCAAACCCTGCTCTTGCCACATCTTTTCAGGCGAACACTTCGGTCACACTGCAGGACAGCCGTGTGTCTCAGTGACATTTTTTTTGTCCGGCTGGCTGATGGTAGCCTGTGTGTTGTATAATAGTGGTCTGAGCGCTGCTAGCTCTTTCCCTTCTACGCTCTGTCACTTTGGCTGCAGTCAGTTGTCACAGTTTTGAGCTCACAGTCACAGGGTCAAGCTTGTGTTGAAGTGTCACCATGTTTGTAGGAGGCACAAAAACGAAAAAGAAAATCACTGGATGAATTTAATTGTCGTTCCTGACTTATTTATTTTTTTACTTCTTACACACCAGATGTTTCATTTAGTGAAGCATCGACTTGAATAGTAATGTAATTATTTTCCCATACAGTATGTGCATGATCAACAGCGTAAGACCATCAGAGATGCAGATCGTCTGATAGACAGTTGAGTGCATTTTGGTGTAGTGTTACCAGCACAATAGCACTGGGATCACTTTGTCAGGGGGATTAAATGGATTTACGTCTGTGGATTAGAATGTAACCAGCTGGGTACATTTGTGAAAGAAAGTGTGTGTGCTTGTGTGTGTGTGTGCATGTGTTTGTGCGAGTGATAGAGGGCTTGTTTTAATGGTTCCTGTCAGGTGATACTGCTGCTAAAGGAAAGCCTCTTTTCCTCTGTACACTACCAACTGAAACCTCATTGCTTAAATATCGATTCACCAGATTTGCTTACACTACTGGACACAATTTGCATAAATGGTCGTAGTATAATCCTTCATCAAATTAAACTCAGGCAGCAGCTATATGTGTATCAGAATTACAAACATTGTTATTTATATCTATGAATTTCAGGGGTTTCAAATGACATAAGGAAAATGGCTTCAGGCTTAATAAGAATACTAAAGAGGGCATGTGCCTAAACCTTAAATAACAGGAATAATTTGTAATTATACTTTAAAATTGAACTTTAATTTGGAGTTTATGACCAATGATTAGAGGAAGGGAATCAGTATAATGCAGTTTTAATTGCACGACAACAACCTAAGTCATCAAAACGGGTCACTCAGTAAATATAGATTTAAATGAAGAATTTAGAATTTCTGTCTTGGGGGGGGGGGGTCTTTTCTTGACATCAGCAAATGTTTCTTTCATGTTTCTCACTTTGCTAACTGCCAGCTTCATGCTTGCCTTGTCAGAATGCTTTTTCAGCAGCGTGCTTCTCATCATCAAGCAATTTTTTTGTGAACAAAGTGCATGTTTGTATATTTTTTAACAACAGAATCTCATTTATCTAAACGTCCTGTTGTTATTTTAAATGAGAGGGAATATGATTCATGTGCAAACATGTTGCAGTCTAAATTCATCAAAATTTAACAGAATATGTATTCAAGGGCTTGGATAAATGAGGTAATTTATACAAAAAACAACAACAAAACATTTTAAAGTAAATAAAATGGAACCTGAGTAAATTGGGCACACCAGGTTTTGTTATGTAAACTAAAAAAAACCTGCTGAGCTGTCTTGTTCACAAAGTGATTATTTGGATTGATTTTGTGCATGGTGTCTGATTTGGAAGGGGAACCAGTGGTGATGGTAAGTTTTGGGTCCAAAAAATCCCTTAAATGTGGCCAAGAAACCATTTTAAAGAGGTAGGAGTTTATTTTATAGTGGAGCTGGGGTTCTGTGCCTCTTTGGTCGCATGGTGATAACTGAATTAATTTTGGGATTATTTTGTGTGTGTGTGCGTGTATTAATGCGTATTAATTAGCCATTGCATGCTTTTCTGATTTTGGTTGATACTGAAAGTTAAAATAAAGAAATCTTAACATTTTGTTTGCTTTCTTTTCATATTTTATTTCATTTTTTTGTATAAACGCTGTGAGAGTTTGAATAATAATCTGCTGTTTTCTTTTTATAAGCAGTGTATGGGCCTTCACTCATTCCCATTGGATTATTTTTTGCATGTTTCTACTCACATCGTTTTATCAAACCTATTACTTTCCCCACTGGTGGCATGTTTACCTCACCTGTCTGCCATGACTTTACCAACATGTGATCTTTCCAGCTGTCTGCTTTATTAGCGTGACAGATTTCACGTGTCCTCACCTCCACAAAACTCACTCTGACTGCTAAAAAAAATAAAATAATGAATGTTAGGTGCCAGATTGTTTTTTGGTAGGCATTCTCCTTTCTGCATTGCCAATTTGTCCTCACTGGTCATCACCTTCAGTACTGTTAACCAAATCACCTGAATAGATACCCAGTGACACATGACCCTGCTGATCATTATGAAACATATACGAGGCATTGCTTTATCACTACTTGCTATTTGTTTTAGGCTTTTTCTTGCAAAGCATTTCATCACACGTAGACAGTAAACAGAACATAAACCATCAAGTCTGTTGATGTAAACAGTTGTTGATATCAAAAGACAGTCAATTGTATTAAAAAGTAAGTTAAAATAAATAAAAGATATTCTGTGCCTAACAGAGCAGGATGAGGCATCATGCCTCTATGTGTTGTTTACACCCCCCCCCTCCACCCCCCACCCCACTATCTACAACGTCATGATCAATGCTGGTTCTTAAATCATTTACTGTGATACCAGTTTTCTCTGCCGCCAACAAACACAGGCTTGTATCCAATATTCAGAGGCGCTCATCTACTGTAGTTACAGTTCTGCCCTGTGCTTTAGTTTAGTGTATGAACCAAAGAGGGCGAGCTTGTGCATAAATCCTCTGCAGGGGTTACAATAGTTCACTTGCATGTGATGTTTATTGCCTTGCATGGTGACGACATGCAACGGCCAGTACTAGTCTGCATGCTGCTTAATGAATATCTTCCTCTCTTTCTCTTTGCCTGTCTGTGCTTCCAGAAGACAACTATACTGAAGGTGGGTATTTTAATCATTGGTTCCATAACCTGCTAAATGTTGTGTGCCTACATTATCATGGCTAATGCTTCTAAAACTAATTACTGGAGTGGTAAGTTTAATAAATACAGTTTTTCATTTTTATTAATTTATTTATTTTAAGCCTGGGCCTTCAGTTTCTCTTGGGTGTGAAGGCATCGCACACCTCATCTCAAAAAATGAGATCGTACCTATCGGGGTCGTACCTATTCTAACTCTTCTAACATAGTAGAATTAAGCAGCCTTGGATTATCACAGGTATTCTAAGCTAGACTGCCTACTGCGTGTCCCTTCACCCAGCAGTTATCTGTCGACCAAAGATGACAGATGTATCTAACACAAATTCACTCAGCTGACTGGGGACTTCACACAGGTAGCACCGTTTGGATCTTTCATTAACACACCTGTTACAGCTTACTGCTACAGGTGCTGCCAAGCAGAACAATAAGGATCATAAGATTGCAAAGATAAAGATAGTAAAATAACTGACTGAAGCAAGTCAACTTCAACAAACAAATGAAAATTAATAACACTTAACTTGAGCTATTTTCTTGTTTGCTGATCATAGCAATCATTCTCATATGCTAGCAGCTTGTTTTTCAATCACTTTGGAAAGTGCATGCTGTTTTCTTTTATTGCAGAGAAATGTTGGTAAGTATGATTGTCATGAAATGTTGTATCCATCATTTCCACACAGACACACAATGCTAGCTCAATTTTATTTGCAAGATTGGCCTCTTTGCAAAATATTACTTCAGATTTGCCTGATTCTAACTGTATTCTGAAACAGCAGGCAGCAACGTAATTGACTCCTGATAACTAGTTCATGCTAAGCTAAAGCATCATCCCTTCATAAGCACATCTAGCGAACAGATTTAATGATGGCAAACAAGCATTTTCAGCTTTCAGGTTTTGAAAGTGTTCAAATAAAAACATTAAAAACTTAAATATTAAAGAGACCAACTGTTGGTGCTGTGCCTATAGCACACTGTGTAACTGTGATAATCAATAATATTATGACTAATTTAAGTGAAAAATCAGTATATGAAATCATCTCCTTGTTCCATGTGAGTCAGTTTTATTATGTGGACCCATATTTATGTAGGGTAAGCTGGTTAATGGTGGTAGGAAAAATGGTCATAAAAAACGGTCAACCTGAATTTTGATGTCTGAATGATGCTTAGTAAGTGCCTGATGACGCATTGCAACCTGCTGTGGTTGACTAAATGCTCATCTTGCTAACCCTGTCTGTGCATCCTCCTCTTTTCTCCGTCCCACTTTTCCCTTTACCCCAACCCTCCTCAAGTAACACAGACATCTGCTCTGAAAGAGATGCCTGCGTGCGTGTCAGTGTCACACTGCTTCCCATGATCCCTTGTTCTCTGCTGACTGTGCTCTTGTTTTCCTTTAAGGTCTGGCACACCTGATGATGGGCGACCAAGGTATGAGCTCTGTTCCTTTTTCCCGTCATACCTCCATTGTCCCTCCTGCTCCCATTGTGCTCAGAAATATATGTGTGTGCGTCTCTAACTCCTGTGCCACGCTCAGGCTTGAAGCTTCAGATATGGGCTGTCAATTCATTTATTTTGAATGACCTGGTTGGTTTTCACTCTCCCAGTACCCAGTTTTTTTCTTTTTTTCATATGACCACTCATCTGGCTTTCTACTTCTTTCTCTGCCGGGTAGCCATGTCATGTTTTTGTTCTTTCTTCTAAATTATTTACATTATCTGTCCTTTCTTTTGTTTAATGGTGATGCGATTCAAGTACTTGCATTAACATAATTTGGTTATAATGCATGGTGGTGGCAAATAGCTTACTGAATTTTTAAGCTAATCCTCATCTGTCCTGGCTTCTGTAATGCCTGGTGCCTGCACAGACGGTCTATCCATTGTATCTTCATCTTTCCATTGCATATCCTTATCAGACAGCAGAGCAGGGATGTGAGGCATTGTTATTTTTTTTCCCCCTCTTACCCATTATTATTCCCTTCGCACTTATACATTTATACATCTCCTCTCATATATGTGCATGTATTTGTAACCATCAAGCCTCTCTCTTCTGTCCTTTCTCCCCTCCCGACTTGACCATGACTCTTATCAGTGTCTCCTCTCCTTTTGTTCTCCCTTTTTGTCTGGAATCTGCTTTCTTCATGGAACATTTCATCAAATCTCATAGGTAAAAGTAAAGGTACTACCCTTTTTATTCTCTGGATTCATTAAACTATGACAGCAGTGTTTGTGGCATTATATACTCATGCTGAATGAACTATATGAAGTCATTAGCACTTTTAAAAAAATTGCTTTTCTGACTATTAATGAACATATTCCAAGGTAGGTGCCACTTCCATTATGCATTCACATCTTGAAGCTGTTCTTTTCTGCTTGATGCATGGAAGTCATAACTCAGACTCACATGGGCATATGAACACAATAGTTGCTGTCCTAGTTCCAGTTCACCAACACTACCACCACCACCACCACAACCACTACTACTACTACCACCACTACTACTACCACCACTACCTAGGGGGTAACTGCGCTCTTTTCGTTCACATCATGGGATTTTGGGTTGTGAGTGAGGCTTGATCATAGTGTTGTGGGCCTCCCATCCCTGGCTGTGATCCTCACCTCTTCTCCCTGTGGGGTAAGTGGACTTCTGATCTTTCCCATTTGACTCTCCTCCTCAGGGCAGAGAGGAGAAGCTTGGCTTCTAAGGTCCCTACTGAGCATTCAAGGTAAAACTTTGATTCTTTCAAGTTGATTTCTGAAGTAAAGCTAAACTAAGCCAGCCCTTAGTGTGGTATATACAAATGTCAATGTGTGCTTATCTAAGTGGAGTAATCTAATTAAGTAAAGATGAACACTATAACTTAAGGATTCTATTTGCATTTCACCTAGTTCTTAGTTTTGATAAAAACTTACAATCAAGTTGGATTCTTTTCATCTAAAATATGAGCTGTTACACTGTTTGTTAAATGCTATTACTTGTGAAACACCAACTGAGCAGGTAAGTCTGTGGATGTAAACTGTGAGGAATTACTCTGTACTGCTATTTGATTTGTAATATCAGATAAGCTGCATCGTCAACAGACTCAACCACACACACACACATACATCTCAGTCATATTGCCATTTCACAGGTTATTGACCTAAAACCGTAACCACTATTCCTGAATTAAGACTTTATACTAAAAATATTAATAGTTTATAGTATCGTTGTCATGACTACTCAGACACATACATACAAACGAAATCCATGCTAAAATGCAGGCACTGATGCATCTTCTAAGGTAAGTGTCTTTTTCATAGTCCTCCCGTATGTCTATGGTTCTGAAAATAAATGCACACAGCTCTGCTTTGTATTTCATACAAAGACAATCTGACATACAAACAACGACAAAATTCCACTTTGATTTTTAGAAAATGTTCATTTCTGCCTACTATTTACACTGCTGGATCCCTTTTAGTCACACTTGATGCTTACTGGTGTTTACAGTGTACACAATAAGGCTTCATGTGAAACTCATACACTACACCAAACCCACAGCTTGGACGCGGCAGAAGGAAAGCCACAGGGAGAGATTGAGATAATGCTGATGAGGCACAAATCTGCCATACGTGGTGCTCTGCTTCTAATTTAGGCCATGGTTAGATGTCCCCTGCGACGTACAGTGTGAAACAGTCAATCCAGTTATGTCCTGTGTGTGGTCACAAAACACATAACCCCACATGGGTATTAAATCTAGGAGCGAGGACAGTGCCTGTATTCATTGTCTACCTTAAGCTTGAGAATATTGTGTTATGTTTATCCCCCTCTGAGGTCCTCCAGTGTCACGTTAACCACTATGGTTTATCCTCTGTTTCATGGCCAACCCTTTGAGGATGGGCTTGTGTTATGTGCGCTGCTTTCAGCTGGCGCACTGACATTGCATTCCAAAAGCCTTGTTTCCAAGCAGCTCTAGAGTAGAGAGCAGGGCGTACAGTAGGATAAGTCATAATACTAATGGCACACAAATCACTAGGGTATTTAATTGCTGTCATCACAATAAACTGCCATGTGCAGCTTAGGAGGAGCTACAGGCTGTGCAGACAGGCTTACAGGTACAACTGGGCTATTTCTAAATGAGTATACTTCCTAATGTAATTGCTTTCACTTGCTAAAGATGGAAATTGTCCCTTTTCATCACACCGTGCACATTCGCAGGGATTTTTGTGAAGTAGGGATGTGAATCCCTTTTGCTAGTCTGTTTGTACATGATGAGCTACATTTTACATGTCGTATTAAGGGGAAGTGTAAAATGCTACTCCCTTTCTCTTTTATACTGCAGAAAGCTGACACACCAGGGCCTTTTAACTGGCTGTCAGAAACTTGTAAAGATGACAGATGCCCACATAGTAACTCTGGAGTTATAGTATATTTTTCATGCTAGATATGCATGAGCTGACATGCAAATTGAATATCAAATAATCAAACGTGACAATTTCACAGCTGTCCCTGTACAACATGGGTGTGAATGCTGGTCATTCTCTAACGCATGCCAATCATCTGGGATCTGTGGGTGTTGACTGTAAAGATCTATACAGCTGATACAAAGATGTGGTGATTGTGATAAATCAGGTTTTATGAATGAAACCCAAGACACACAAGGGAAACATGACTCCCTCACCAACTTAGCCATAGCCTAGCATGCAGCATAACATGCATGTTATCCGCTCATGGTCGCTCAGTGTGCACAACATATACCTCTGGTATATTTTTGTTACTATAGGCATGTTATACATTGCTAGAAAGCTTAGTTTATCTAGAATTCAACTATTAAGCTCATTTTGTGCACACAATGAGCACTAAAATATTATTTAGTAATATTCATATACATTAATATTAATAATAATATTGTATTCCTACCTTTAGAGAGGTCCTGAAGTCTTATTATAAATCTAATCCACAACTATTTTAAAAAAAGCATGTTTCCATAGAAGTATTTCTATAGAAAATATTGTTGTAATATGATATTTTTGCAGCATAAAAATTTCGATCGTCCAAACATCACTGAGCTATTAGCATATAGCTGCTATTTTCCAGCGTATGTTTAGGTCTGTGTTGGGTGCGTTCGTTTTTCTAGCTTTGTTTTGTTCTGTTTAGGTTTGACTTCAGGACAGCCCCTGAAACATAACAAGCGCTCCCAATTCGAACTACGAAATAGCTAACGAACATATTTCCTTTTAAGATGTTTATATGTTACCATTTGTTACAGAATGGTGCTTAAGATGGGATTGAATACACCTCAGTGTTGAAATGCTGGGCTTGTGTTCAAAATAAATGAAAAAAATTAAACATTTAATGTACAACATGTGGGATTTTATCACTCAGGACTGCCCACGCTGTTACTTGTAAATGAACAGATCAGATTTGTGTATCTGGACATCACCAGCCGATCTGCAGGGGTTGTTGTGGTAACAATGTAGGCATCTATAATTGCATACATGGTGAAGTGGCCCAAAATGTGTCAGCAGACAATTACAGTCAGCTGTCCACAAACTTCATTTTGAATTTGTTTTACTGAGATACAAAAAACACATTCTAATATCATAGATATAATAGATATGTTAGTTTTTACAATATTCCAGATGCACCCATGTAAACACAGAAACATGAATCTGAATAAGACCTTATCCTTGGTTTGAAAAACATGAATCTACAAGGACAGAACATTTCTTATAAAACACCGCAACCTCTCTTAGTCAGACGGAACATCACAGCAGATGTTCCGTCTCAAATTATACTGGCGACACTGATGTCACCTGAAACCATCAAAAGAAAATGTAAAACTGTTGAAAGAAAGTACTCTTTGTGTTTCTATTTTTCTAACCATAGAGTGCTTTCTTGCCTCTGCCTCTGCAGCACAGGCAGCATTACAGCATTCTGAATGTTTATACTTTTTTTTTTTTTACAGTATAAAGTATGTGACCTCACAGTGGTTATGTAGCATAGCTGAAAGCAGCAGAGCAACGTGTCAAAGCAGCATGTGAAGACAATGCAGCAGAGCAGAGCCTGTTTGCTCCACATGGGATTGCATATGGGTAGACTGAAATGCTCCTGGGTTCACCCGTGGTTCAGGGTTTTTTCTTTGCAGCAAGCCTGACAGGTTTGTGAGATGACAGCTCTCACAGTCTTCATATCTGGGAACATACATTTACAAAATGGCTGAATGTTGGTCAGAATAATTATTAGGACAAGCACCTGATATATTTGTTTGCGTGTGTCAGCATGTGTGCTTTATCAGGGACATTTGTGTGAATGGCTACAGAGAGAATACAGTCCATGTAACACCTTTGCAATAAGAAAGATACAAGTGCTTTTAAATAATGTGTAATGGCATGTCAGAGAGCAACTCGTCAGGACTTCTTTGCCTCTGTTATCTGACAGCTAACATGATACCATGCGCTGTGCGTAGAATCAACAGCAGATGTTGTCTTTGTAGCTTCACGTGAAACCTGGAAGTCTGTCAGTGAAATTCTTTCAGCTCGGCTCACTCCCCCAGGATTACAGGTTCTCAGCTTTAACCCCAGACATTAAACATATCGGCTTTAGCAGCCTTCACTTGTTGAATAGCTACCCTCTATATGGCAGGTGTTAGGGCAACAATTAAGAAGAGCAAGGCACACTTCAGTGAAGGTGACACTGAGTGCTCGTTTGCCTTGATTCATATTTTTCCTGGAGGCCACACTTAGAGTTAATAACACCTCACAGTAAGTGGTCATCTGCACTCTCATTATGTAAAATGTCAGAGGAAGTGCAATTTGAGAAGCTGACTCAAAATTTTCAACCAAAACTCAGCTAGGTTGGAATAAACATAACATCATTGACCATCTGGTCTGAAAGGATTAATCTAAGAACCAGCCTGAAGCCTTTGCTGCATATAAATCAGCAACCCTGTGACTGACAACATGAAAGTGATACAAAACACAAAGGTGGTCCCCACCCCTTTATCTCTGTGTCACACTGCAGTTACTGTCATCTTAAAAAAAAAAAAAACTTAAATTAAAAAGTTTCCATGGCATTATATCACAGTTCTCCTCGGATTTCAAGCCTCAGCAACAATTCTTTTCACGTCTCTTTTAGCATAACCTTCATTTTTGTAAGCTTAAGCAAGTATTCCTGTTGACTGACCTAAATTTTGAAGCCCATCCCTGCACTCAGCAGTCAGGGAACAGGAAAAGGGAGCAGGTTCCTCCTTAAATATGTCTAAAACCCTTTTATCGATGACAGTTTTATCACCCTCATTAGCTGCAGACAGCTGACCCGTCAGGGATGCTAACATTTATAACTGTTGCTCCTAAAATAGAATAGAAATACTTTATTCACCCCAAGCTGGGAAACACTATTAACAAGTTGCAGTTGCAGTTACTGAGTAAAGTGAACAGCAGTAAAATCTTCATGTCACACAATCATTGCTAATATTTCCTCACAATAATATATGTTCTGTACAATGGGCTATGTAAATAATAATAATAATAATAATCTTGTATTCATTAATCAGGTCTTGGCAGGTTGGATGGAGGAGCTCCGTGTTCATCCCTGAGGTCTTTCACATTGTAGTTTATCTGAAGCAGTAGAAGTGCTGTTTTATCAGATGCTGCTAAAGATTCTAAAGGTTCTTCGAAGGTGAAGAAGGTTCTCACACCTGCTCATATAGACTGCAGTGCAGTGCATTCTGTCCTTGATTTCAAGGAGGGGGGAAAAATGTCTATATTTCCATGAAAAATCTGTTAAAATTTTCTGGGTTACCATGGTAACGAATGTCATAAAAATTTTATATACCTTGAAAATTCAGCCACCACTTACACTTTCCTGGTAGGGATGGGCTAAAAAAAAGCTACATCAATGTTTTAACAGCACCGTAAACAAAACTATAAAAAAAATACAAAAAACTTGCTTTTTGGCTGTTCTAAACTTCTTAAAACCACCATGTAAGAAGGTTTACTACACATAAAAATAATAATAAATAAAATTTCTAGCTTAAATTGTTTATTTCGCTCAATGTTCAATATCTCATGTTATATCACGGCTCATTTTAATAATGAGATTGTATTTTTTTGTTAGGAACCAACAAACCCTCAGTTGAGATGTGACTATTATGTCTTCATGTGATCAGATTTGCTCTTGAATCAGAAACTCAGACATACAGAATACAGAAAGTGTTAAGACAGAGAGTCAGAAAGAACAATGTCCTCTAAGTGTTAAAACTGACTGTGTGGCATCAGTTCTGTGACATTACAATTATAACTCTTCCCTGTTAGAGCCCCTACTAATACACCTCTTTCATGCCTGCACTGCCTATAGCCTACCTGTTCCTTATACCACCCAGGGCCATCAGTGTTTGTTACAACCACAGTAATTGTTCTTGATGGGTCACAGAGGCAGTTTTCACAGCAACTGAGATGTGGAAACAGACTCCAGTGCAGTACAGAGAAAAAAGGCCTGTAATTGCCTGGAGTGAGATTTGTGTATCTTGACATGGCAGATTGGCAAGACTGCACTAAAGCTCCACAGATTAGTACATTACCACAGATTCTGCTCCTGAGGGGGAGGCAGGAAGACACAGAGAGAGAGAGAGAGAGAGAGAGAGAGAGAGAGAGAGAGAGAGAGAGAGTGAAGGACTTAAAGCAGACAGAGAGGCATTTAAAGAATGAGCACAAGGAAATGGGCAGAGAAAGGGAGAAGGTACTGAGAAGAAGCGTGATAAAGTGGGATTATCAAACAGAGGCGTGTGATTGTAATAGACACAGATAGAAAATATTGCAATGGAGGAAGGAATAAAAACACTCACACTGTTGCCTGAAGTTAAATGAGGGTGTTTTCTGTTTTGGAAGAAAATTAGCTTTCTTATTTTCATACATCAGACCTGCTTGCCTGGTTTCCTGATAGACATGTTTTGCCCCTGTCTCCGTTTCATGGTCAGCATTCTCAATGAAATAAGCAGGACCATGTCCACAAATCAGTGAACTGTCATAAACAGACAGGTTTTCTGAGGATGGGGGAAGGTTTCAGCAACACTTCTGTCTTTTCATGTCGATCATAAGCCATAACAAACTCGAACGGCAGACTATGGATTGTCACTTATCAACGCCTTTCCCAAAGAATATTTAAGATAAAGGAATCACAAGCGTATGATTTTTTTTTTCCGACCTAAAGAAAGGGCGAAGGAGAATGTAGAATAAAAAGGCTGGATCAATATGAACAAGGCTCATCTGGCTCCCCAGGTAGAGTGGAAGGAGATCTGCTCCCGATCAATATTGCTGGTCGATGCCAGCGAGAGACTGCAGTGATGAAAAACTCTATTTCTTGGCCTGCAGAAGGAAGTGGATGAATCGTAGCAGAAAATAGATTAAAGGTAGATACCTATACTTCAGCTGTAGACTGTGAAATGCATCCTTTGCATGTCGGTTTGTTTAGTTATAGTTCAGCTCTCTGACCATGGATCGAGGTCCTTTAACCGGCCTCCACTTATGGGCCACTGCCAAGTCCTGTTATGATGTACTGTATGTGGTTTGAAATCACATTTATCCTTGCAGTATTATGAAATGAGATAGAAAATATGTTCACAAAGCGTGTTTATAGGCGACTTATGTGTGGTGTAGTGCTGCTTTGTGTAGGTTATTTATGAGAGCAAGCCAGTGGCTTAGCTACCTTCAAAGAGATTGTTATTCCCCCCCATCTTTAACGGTTCATTCATCTTCTCTCATTACACCGCAAGTCTGCAACGTGCTGCTGCAGAAAAGAAGATACAGAGCGGCTAATTTACATGGAATCACTCTTACAAGTGTTACATATTCATTTGTGCTTTCTATGACTTTAAATTGTAGTTAAATATGTGACTTATAGAGAGGACTACAGCTGTGACATGATACACAGGGGGCACGCAAATAACACATTAGAGCCCCCAATCTTCATATACACTCTATATGCTATAAATCTTACTATACTAGTAATACTAGTATACTACTACCTGATTAGCCCCTTCAGTGTACATGTGCATTAAACAGAATGTTGCCTTTCTGTAACACAGCTGTACCTGTGTACCCGGTCAATGCAAGTATTAAAAAGACCTTTAGTCATTATTAAACATGGAGAACTGACTGAAATCAATTTAGGCTGGGTATCAGTTTGTAAAGTTGAAAAAAGAGCGAGTTCTATGGTATATTATAATTATTTTTTATGTCATATTAGATTTTGTCCAAATTACCTTATTATGAATCAGCAATCTGTCAATAGTATTGGCACTACATCCATACATTTGTTCACAAAAGTACTAATCTCAGAGCTGAACTGCAGTTAGGACTTTGGATTTCTTGGGACGATTGTCACAACATTCTGTGAATATTTCGACCCAAACCCAAAAGTGGATGCCATTTCAGTGATGCATAGCGAGGAAATGGCAAGGCTCCCTGTGGGAAATTGAATAGTCCATTTCCAATCGAGTGTGCCCTGGAAAATCCATGGGGGTCAGTGGCAATTTGTCTCAGGAGGTCTACACTGAGAGTCATTATGCTCAAGACCAACATGTCCCGAGGGACTAAACTATTCTTTAGAGGGAGACTTGTATTCCATTCTAAAATATAAATATATATTTTAACTTCTCTGTTTGTGCTTTATTTTACAAATAGGTAAAAATACTTCTCTCCCCGTTGAGAGAAGCAACAACTGAAAGTTTCATAACAGCATAATAACGAGCACCATTCATTTTTCACTATCATGGTAAAGCAGCTTCTCATTAACCTCCATTTTTGAGTACCCTATTTTTGCTGAACAAATTGCTCGTGTCCCTTGTTTAATTATACGCAAAGTGTCATATCTACTCCACTGTACTGCAGCTCAGATTACAAGTGTCATGAATTTTAATGGTCAAAATGTGCCGCTATTAATCATTAATCCACTTGTGGCTTAGAATTATGACTTGATAGACAAACCTAAGCTAATTGTCTTAGCTATTTACATGTGATAGCTAACCACATTGAATTCTTGCTGTAATTGTAAATCTTGGCAATAGTGTCCTCTATGGTCTCCATTATACTTTCTGGACAGCATTATACAACCTTTTTAGTCCACCTGGATGTTACATTGCAGCAAATTGGAAGGTATACAACAAAAAAAAGTCTTCATTTTTAAATGAGAACCGTAGGGGTTCATAATTAGAACCACCTTTTCAACCTGTGAGAGCTCCTTAAAAGTGCAGCTTTGAATGAGACATTTACATTTAAAGCCACTCTGCTTTATTAGTGTGTCTATTTCTGAATCTCATAAGACTGTTTTCACCTTGCAGCGAAGAAGAAAATTCATCTGCCTCCGAGTAATTCATTTGCCCTGCTCTCTCATTTCCTGCCTTGCCTTTTTTTTCTCTCACTCTCTATGTTTCTAGGATCCAAATCACCTGTGCTTTTTCCACACATCCTTATAGAGAGAGAGAGAGAGAGAGAGAGTGAGAGACACTGGGAGATTGCATGACTGCACTTGATCCATAGCAGCTGTATCAATATGTTTCTGGTTATCAGTGCATTTTCTTGTTTGGCTTCTGGATGAGTTCCACCTCAGAGCAACATCAAAATGGCAGCTACTATTCTGGTTTTTCATTTCATTGCTGTTAGAAGTTCAGAGGCACCTGATGGCACCTTGCAAACAAGGCTTTCGGTGAATCTTGCTCATAAACTGGATTCTGCAAAATACTGGTTACCAGGAAAACAAAAAAAAAAGTTTTCAACAGATTCTGTTTTTCGTTCAGAGTTCAGACAAGCCTTCCTTCTCGGTACATAACATTACAAAAGCATGAATCCTATAAAAACATGGGGAATTTGGGCATTGACAAGTTTTAATTGCAGAGGATCTGGGAAAAATTCAATACAGCCACACACACACACAAAGAATGATTTGACATCACTACACAAACGTTTTATACAGCTTAATGGTAAAACCTGTTTTGAATGTAAAAGCCCTTGGGCTAAATAACTTTCTTTATTACTAAAGGTCCTTGGCTTCTGATCTTTGTCTCACTATTCAGATTAAAAATGATGGAATTTCTTATTAGAGCCTGCCGTCAGGGGAACAACAGTACAGCTCAGGTTTTGAAGGCAGTGTTTATATTTCCTAGCTCAGGTGGAAGTATTATTATACCTGCGATAGTGAAGGGAGAAGCTGGTAGTATGTAGACATTTACCTTGTTAAATGCATTTAATGTGAAAGGATTCGTTTGGACCAGAAACACACGTGTGAAGCAAAGTGATGGTTCCCTGATGGGTCATGAAGCACAGCGGAGATGAATCTCAGCCACTCGGGTAAAAGTTATATCCACCATTTAGCCTCTACACCCTCAATCGTGAACTTCTGTCTACCTTTATAGCCCAGCGTGTCAGCCCCAGCGTGAGATTTGTTGTTTTCGGGATTCCGAGATAATACGACCTAAAGAGAGCATGTACTAGGGGAGGAGTCTGTGACCATATATAGGCATATATCTATTGTGGCATTCATATGTGAGCGTGTGTTGGGATGATTGGATGCAGTAAAAATTCTCATACCAAACCTTCGTTTATGATTTCTACGATTTGTATGAATAGACAGCTTAAGGTGTGTTGCAGAGACATATCTTCATGAGTGGGGATCTATGAACTATAGCTTATGTCTCTAGTGGCAGTCACACCAAACATTAACTTTAGATTAAAGCAATTATTGTATTTGTGGTTATTCCCTTTAGTGCTTCAATAATCTATATTTTTTTCCCAATCTTTCCAAGCTTATTGTAAAACGTGTGTTTGCACAACCCCCTGTGAAACCTCCCATAACAATTAATATCTACAGTCTATGTGTATCTAATATCTCACAATCTATGATTGTAATCCCACAATGAGATGCCATTATGGAGCCATGCTGTGAAGGAATGGTGAGATCGAAATTATTCACACTTAGATTCATATTGTCTTTGACTTGTACTTGCTTTAAAGACACAACTCTCCCACTAATTAATACAGAATAGAGAATTTCAATTCAATATATGAGCATAAGCACATAATCTTTTAAAAGAAGAAGCTGCTTTAAAAGCAAACAGAGCGCCGCTTGATATCCTCTGCAGCTTGTGCAGGGATGACATTACAAAGTGTAAATATATTTCTTTTTGATGTCCCTGCTGAGGCAATAATTCCCCGTCTCTGAGCCCAGGTGAAGGTCACCAGAGAGAGCTGTCAAAATGTCCATGTTTCCATGAACGTGCTACTACAGCGAGGCTCCCAAGAATTAAAGTGGCTGTCTGAATGAAGCCAACCTGGATCATTAATTTTCATTTTCGTTCACAGTCAGCTGTTATTTATCCTTGGCCTTTATAATTTTGAGCTTGTGGGACTCGGCCAGATTTTTCTATGAGTCACTCCTTAATTTGGACTGAACAGAGCAACACAGTTAGCCTTTACATTAGGAGTAAAAAGCATGTTGTGGATTACATCAACCTCTACTGCTGAGATTAACCAGGCAAGCAAGGCTGAACATTTAAATTCTATTATTCCAGGTAACACAGTTCAATCTCCGACTGATTCTGTGTGACAAAAACTTAATTTGATGTGAGTGCAGCAGATTGTACACTGATGTTTATCATATTTGTTCTATTAGGGGGGAAATCATTATCCCTTAGCTTGACTAGAAAGGTTTTTTTGGCATTGTTGGGAAGTGCATAGTGCTTGGCAGGAGCTCCAGCCTTTTGGGTTTTATGCAGTTTTTAATTAAAGCTACAGTAGGCAAGACTACATAAAAATAGATGATATCAGGCAGCATCACAAATTGAGGGTAATGTCAAAGGAGCATCCTCTCCAACCGTAATTGAGATCACTCACACATTTTTTTTTCCTGTGTGCTAAAATTAAATTCTGGCTTCCAGAATGGTCACTTTACCCACAGGAAATTAAAAATCAAAGCTTAATACAAAGTTGTCTCCTGAACAACAGCAAGGTAGTGCTTTGTTCAGACACATCTCTCTCTCATATTCTGTCTGTCTCCGTTATCTGGGTGTTTGCAACTCTGCCTGCTGCATAGTAACATCCTAATTATTAGCTCAATATTAGTTTAGGTACAAGTTAATGTTTTAGTAAAAATAATTTAATAATAAACAAAGCATAGATATGTATAAGGGTATGGCATTGAATAAATAACATATAGAGAAAAAACATTTGATCAATAAATGATCAAGATGAAGTCAGAAACAAGCACAGAGGGAAATGATGTACTTTTAATTATGTATGAATACTGTTTGCCCCAGTTTTTGTCCAATGGAGAACCATGACATTAAACATACACTTTTTAATATATGACGATCAAACATGCTACAACCCATAAAGCCAGCAGTATGGAATTAATACTGAGCTGTATGAGTGTGAATCTGTTCATTCATTAAACAAATAGGTATAACATAATTTTCAATATTATACACAGTAAGCCTGTACTACAGGACAAAGCGGGCTCAGAACATGGATGGACAATCTCAGATATAGGCGGGTGTCTATTAGCTGCCAATATTTTTTGCAACAACTTACACAGTGCATATTTATTTTGCTTGTCTTACCCCAGTTAGACTGTGCCACAAAGTAGATGAGGCACGCCACATTATGTTGATGCAATGCTGAAATTTCTGTTACCTCTGCCCCAAATGTACTATGTGATGTAACAGCACAGATCAAATTAATCCTTCAACATGTCTTCCTGGAAAAAAAATGACACGTTTACAATATGTTCCACAGATACAACACTAAGTTACGTTTAAGCTAATGAAGCATATGATTGTATTACCCAACGTCATTCAATCATGAGATCAATACAACTGCAATTGTTGCAGTTACAGGCAGCAGAGTGTCCCCCTCACACCACAAGCTGTTTTGTTTTCACCTGTGGTTGGATTTAAGCAAAAAAAAAAAACCTACTCGTTCAGGTTAGATGAAGGTCTATGTTTACCTTAATACACACAATGTGGAACATTAAACACATTTTACATGAAAAATTATTCCCTTCCATAGCTGCCATCGCAACAAGCCACCACCCCAAGACATAAAGATACAGCCAGAAAAATCTGCACGTTCCGTTTTCGAGGTCTGAATTATCAACATGTTTTTTTTACATTTTCCTGATAAGGACAGGCTGGAATTCTTTATGGTTAGAAGATTATCTTAACAGAAACCCTAAACCTGTAGTATGCAAGTGGTCATAATATGAAAAACCAATAGAAGGCTTCACTGGCTGTTGCTTAAAAATACATGTGTTTGATATTGATTGTCGGAATTATGGTTCTCAGAAAACAATGTACCACTTAACAGTGCAGGACCGGCATTTGCTGTTAAGGTGTAATTTAGAGGCTGTGTCAGTGACTAAAATAGGCCCGCAGATAAGAGCTGAGGATGCCTTGCACATCATTAAGTGTGAAATATAACAACACGCCCCTGAGCTGCCTACTGTTCCCCTGGAGAGACGACAGCTAGATAGGGCTCTGCACAATTATGGCTGAGAGAGCCAGAAACCTGCCTTGCTCACACTGCTTCATTTTAAAGCTGCTCTGATGTGGAGTATTGCAGTACACCACTACATGAAGCATCTGATAACAAAGGTAGAAGAACGCTGTTTTTTCTCTGGTCCGGTAAAGCACCGATAAAGCTCTTCTGATTGGCTTTCTGTTGTCTTATGGTGGTTTCAGACACTTTTGTCATCCACCTGATGGAACAGACACACTCCTGTTTTAATCCATTTGGCATTTTACTCACACACAAGTCCATTTTCCTACATTTTACATGTATACATACAATGATCGTGCGTAACATGGGCAACTTGCTGTGAAATTCTGTTTTGTGAAAGCATTGCACTGAAGCGGCTGCTGCTGCTGATAGCTGCTCACACTATGCCTTCAGTATAGATGCAGTATAAACGGCTCCTCATACAGTACAGCAGTGTGTGAACCTGTGAGTGTTCCTTGAGGCAGATTATCAGTAAAATTATTTCCAAGTACTCCCTGGAAAGTGAGAAGGAAAATATTGCATTATCTATGAAGATAGCACTGTAGAAAATTGAAAACTGATGCAGGCTAATGTTTTGCTACTCAGTCTCATCTTCTCTTTTTTATTATGTGCCTTACTACTTTGTTCTGAAACTGCATGCTTATTTTAGAGCTACAGTGGGTTTGGCCGGGGATGCTGGCAAGGCAGCATCATTGTCATTTTGTCATCTTATAATCAAATTCTACGTCAGTGACTCACTTCATTACGCATTTTGGAACAGCGCAGTAATTAGCAGCAATATAACACTATAGCAACCACAGCAGATTCAAAGAGCAGCCTTGATTTATTGTGTTGTCAGTCACGATGCATGTAACATGATTTACACACAAATCATTCCAACATGCAGCCTCACAGAATCACATGCATTACATACAAAAGAAAAAAAAAAAGCTGTGCATGGTGACATTGGTATTTTCCAATCTTTCCGATAAACCCTCCCACTGCAGAACCCTGGGGATCCAGAGAGAAGTAAAAAAAAAAGTCTCCTAACACTGTGGTTTTTCAGACTGCTGACAAGCTGTTCTCTGGCTATTAAATCCATTTCTCACTGTCAGTGGAGCTGGAGTAGCTTAGATTTGAATGAGGAGATGCTGGTGCTCCTGCTGCTGTGGGACCTATATATACAGCACACTGAGGGACCTCTAAGTCCATACTGTGGATCATGTCATGGCTGATGTACAGAAGGATTGTTGTGGAACTGAGGTTGATAAAAACATGCTGACATTTGGTGTCATTAACATTGAATTTCAGGGTTTATATGAGAAAATCTTCATTTTAGTAAAGAGCCCATGCCCTGCTTTTCTCTAAACATATTTGATTGGTTGCTTCATAAACAAATCACAGGTGTAACCTTGAATAAGACATTGCCATGGTTCTGCCTACTTTAGGATACTTAGACAGAATGCGAGCAGCATCAGTGAACGCAGTGGGGTGTAGTGGACTGACATGAGCAGTTTTTGGCTGACATATTCCTGCAGGTTTTACTGTAAAAAGGTGCACTGACAGATTCTGCGTGTTTAGTTGAAGTCGGTTTGCATGAGTCACAATGCTCAGATTTGCTGCAGAACAACTATGGTTGAAAATGTGATTATTTCTAACTTTGCATGTGTGCCCATGGTGACTGCCTGATGTTGCCTACATTTGTGAGGAGGATTACCGTTGCACTTTATCTGAAATTGTGTCTACACAATGCAAAACACATCTGAACTGTGTTTTGACGTTTTTCACACTATTTCAATATACAAGTTCCTTTCACGGTACAGTCTTAGATAAACATAAAGTTCTACAAACGTCCTGCTTATGTTGAACGTCCTTTTTTCATATTTGGCCCTATGCTAAATGTGAGCACATACAAGTGTAGCATGTTTAGGCCTAGTCTATAGATATTTTTTACTTTAATGGATGGATTTTATTTCCATGGAGATGTTCCTGTTCCTTTAATGTCTTTAAAATCGCTGGTAGACGAAACAACCATAAGTGAAGGTTTACATAAAACTTGATTTCTGCAGATTTCCTCCTTATCACACAGTCTGAAAGCCGTATCTCGATGTAAACCTCAAATACTGTCAACCACAGCACATCAAGCACCAGGAACAAATAAACACATCAAGCGTATGCATACTAGTGGCACACAGACATAATTATATTAACATGAAAAACCCCACACAAACTCCTCAGTGAGAGATCGATAAGAGAGGAGAGCTGACAAAGGATTTCTAGTATCAAAGTGATTGTTATGAACTTTATCTTGAGTCTTATTTGAGAAACAAATGGCCCTGTCATCAAGAACACACCATCTATAATTCTCTGTCCTTTTTTTCCATAAACAGTTATTCTGCCTATGCCGGCCTTGGTGCCAGAAGATAAATAAGGGGAATTAATTTGTGTCAGGATGACAGGAAAGCAGTGCTCTGTTTGGCAGGAAAAACAGAGCAGAGAGTGTTATTAATGACTCGACGTGTGGACTGCAAGGACCACAGTCGCTCAAAAGGAGGTCAGGAGAGAGAGAGAGAGACGAGCCAGGGGGACGAGGAGGACGGAAACAGGGTGCTAAGACAAGAATAAAGGGAATATTCAGTAAAGTGGCAGATGAACAGAGGGAACTATAGGGTTTTAGAACACCCAGCTCTCCTCAGAACTCCTTACTTGTCCTAGTTTTTAATGTCACTGGCCTCGCGCAAATCCTTGCCGCGTGATGGTGTAATGTAAATAATGGTCCCCTTACTGCTGACTGGGGAGGTGTGTGTAGGAGACGGTCCTGACCTGACCACCTAGAGAGGACACAACTGCTTTCTATAGCCTTGGACAGACCAGAACGGTGGAATAGGAAGCATCTCTTACTGTGTGTGAGATTGTCTGTGAAATATATTTCTCATTAAATGTCTGCCTATGATTATCATCTCCTCTGAAACATTAATTGGCAATTAGATTCCATCGCTGCTCTGAGTATTCCATCATACAGTAGATCATTATGAACAGTTCATGATTTAGCCTTCGCTTCTTTCAAAACTTATTATAGCACTATATTTGCATGGAGACAAGTATGTAGCATGAACCATACATACCCGCGCACTTGTAGCATAAGTAATCTGCTACATTAATGCCTTCATAACATATAACAGGGTCACACATTCACAACTGGATTCTATATGTATGCTGGTATGAAATCATATTGAAAGCACATGAATGGTTATATAATCACCAGCTTCCTACAGATTATCACTTACATAAAGAATGCCCTAAAAAAAAAAAAAATAATAAAAATGAGGTGAAGCTCAAGTCCATGTTTCTGTTAAGTTCTTCATCATTAGGGCACAGTTTTATCACTAATATGTGTGGTAAAAAACGCACACTGTTCAGAGAGTTAAATAAAATGATCTGATCTCAACATGTTTTAACAGTCTCCACCATTTTGTGCAAATCTACCTATTCCTGGTGAGACTCTAAGTTAGTCAAACATTGTCTTTCAACCTGATGCATGTTATTCTCAAACTAAATACTGTATAAAGATCTATTTAGAGATATAAGTCATTTGAACAATTTACATGCGTAGTTTAACACCACAGTGTCACTGCTGGGTCGACTGATGCAAGCAGGCATGAGTCACTCTGTACAAAGCACTGAAACATCGATGGTGCTGAATTAAAGCTGTAAAATTAGTGAGTGTCTTCCTAACAATACACGCCTTGCGGGCAGCTGAGACGTCGGCATTGACCCAGGCAAGGGACTGAATGTGAGTCAAGAAAAACGATGATGCAAATGTTTAACTTCTCCTCGTGGTTCTTTTGAAAAACATTCAACAGGAAGTTCACAGTTCAAAAGTTCAGTATTAAAAAAACAAAAGATAACTTTCAAAGGGATCCTTGCATTGCTGCACTTATCTTACAGCTCTTTGTTTTCTTTCTAATCTAATCTAACATCTTTTGATATTAATAGAAATAATATACTGCACACACGTTTACATAAAGTGAGGTGGTTAGTAGCTCTACAGCGTGTGTGTGAGCAAGCATAAGCAGTCATACAAGTCTTATATGCACACACCTCTAGGTTGCATATTAAGTCTGTTGTATCATTTTCTGTGTTAGATTTTAACCCATTTGTACACATTACTATGCTGGTATCCAAACAATTACTGGTAAGAGACACTGAAATTAATTTTGTCGCACTTACATTAAGTACTATGATTGCTAATTGGGCATGGTAGTGTGTGATATGCTTTTTATAATACAAAGGTCAAGCAGGCTCTTCACATTTGTCTGCATGTGTAGGTGGGCCACTTGATGATAGCATCTCCATAGCATCTTCAGCCATTACACCCACATGGAGAACACGAAGTGGCCCACAGAAGCTGTGCTGACCTCACACACACACATATCAGGCGCATATGCTTCTAATGGAGCCTTAATGTGCTTTTTGTTCAGCCCTTTTAAGAGAATACATGATTTTGTATTAACATAAACTTGAACATAAAATAACATGGTTTGTCGACACTAACAACCTTTAACAGTTATTTGCAAAAGGTGACCGATTTCCTTTCTGGATGGGAGTATCTTTAAATTAAGAATGTCAAGGAGATGGGCTATTTGCACGCTTGTGTGTGTGTGTTTCTGTTTGTGTGTGCTAGACGATCTGACAAGAGATGCACAGTTTACATACCCGAGATTGCAGGGGTCTTGACAAACATGTGATTATTCCTCAGTAATTAGCTTGTTGGCATCCCTGTGGTAAAAACAAGGGTGGTAATTATGAGGAGAAGGTCTAGGGACTGCTGCCTGCTTCTCTTCGGAAAGACACGGCTCACCAGGGGATAAGACAATGAGACGGGTGCAGAAGGGCACACTGGGAGGAGGGGTGGCATGTGTTGAATGTGTCCACGCTGTCATAGAAAACAAAACAACCTCATAATTGCGATGCAAGGAGACTAAACATGGGATATTAATACAGTGATGTGGAATTAGGTGAATAATAGAGTGTAGATCAGGAAGTGCCTTTTAGTGTTCATTAGAAAAAGCTTGTATTTAGGCTAAAGTGTTGTATACACAAAATAAAAGCTCATCTAAATGTTGGAGTTTAATACAGTCAGATCAGTTGTCTTTGGTAAATTGTCAGGTTGTGTGTGTGTGTTGCATAAGTCAGATTCATGGCTCATGATGTCCAGCAGGCTTTGTGGAGCATGGATGTTCTGTCAGAGTCAGAGGAGCCCGGGGGTCACTGGGGGCAGATGAAGATCCATCACAGGCTTGACTAGAGCTGGTTGGACCACTAGGCCACCCTTGGACCCACAAGGCCTTATTTGCTGCAGTTGCTTGGCAACCCTTGCTGTAATTAGTCCTGAGATGTAGCGCCTCAAGTCAGATACCCAAGTCTTCACTGCTAGGTCAGACTGCAGTAAGAACAGAGCCACACCTACACAGGCTCCAGCTGCTCAAGTGAGTTCATATTAAAGCACTAAGCACATTGTCAGCATATGAGCACAGGAAACAACTTCCCTTAATGGCTCTGGAACTAATTTCCTTGGACTAGCTCACAGAGAAAACAATCAGCCACTTCAGCACACTTGTATTTTTGTCATAGTTTTTAGATTGCAGCATTACTTACATAAGGAATTGCAACATCAAACGTTAACTATACTACTTGTACTAAATAGAATGTCACCATTACAACATATAATTATATTATGGTTGTTGCATCTGCTGATGTTAGAAATCTGTGTTTTCTTATATTAAGTGAATAAAATGTGTTTTAGTGAAATATTACCTTAACCATGAAATGTGACAAACAAGGTACCAAAGAAGCTAAAGGCTACTTTTGTCAGACTGCAAGAGAATGACCCACAGAACAGTAGCTGAGAAGGCAAATGGAGACTTAAATAAAGACAAATTGCCATTTCCATATTGTGGTGAGATTGCATTTACTGATGGAGGAAGAGAGGAACAGTCCAGTCCCTGGAGAGTGTGAATAAATCATGCTGGGTGTACATGGGAGTGATGGAACTTCTGTCTGCAGGATGTAGGGATTGTAGAGGGGAATGAAAGAGAGAGAGAGAGATAATAGAGAATGGAGGAGTGAAATGCAAACAACTAGATTGTCACGTAAAAGTGTGGTTTAAGGGCTACGGCACTCATCCTCTGTTGCAACTTCCAATTTTGTTTGCCTCAGTGTCTGGCACTCTTCTTGACCTTGATAAGTAGGAAACAGTGACAGTTAAGGCTTGCCAACAGTGTGAATTAATAAAGCTGTGTGAGAATTCTCATTAGAAATGCATTTAAAAAAAAACGCATTCAAAAAACTCAAGCTTGCTTACTACAGGCTGTTACTGTTCAAGATGTAGAGCAATGCACACCACTACTACATGTACATAAGTGCAATTGTGTAACTGGTATAGACACTGGCATGAAGAGTCTTAATGCCACTCAAAAAAGCAACAAAGCCAGTTTGCAAATGTGAAGTGGATACAGTGAATGGGGCCATGAGTAGCCGGCTGTAAATGGTGAGCACGCCATAGAAATACCTGCTTTGTGTGGCAGGTTTAGAGCAGACTGTTTCATGGGTTTTATGCATTGTATAATTGAGGACACTGATACATTCTGGAACCTTTTATTAATCGTACCTAATCCTATTGCAATACAGAGCACTGGGTCCATCACTATTTTCAAGCTAGCTTCTGTTCCACTAGCTTCAGTATATTCAGGTTTTTCATTACATTTCTTTTTAAAAAAGGAAACATGATACAGGTCTGTGAGACTCTTGGTCACCTATTAGTCAGAGTGTATGCATCTAAACTGATGAAACCACTTTAAGAAGAAGTACAATATCTTTAAGCAGCTAACACTAGTCTAGGTTTCAATTGTTTGCAGCTTTATAAGAAATCATTTTTAATGTATATTTTAATATAAATGTAGTTTTAGTTGCTTTAAATTTGAATAAAGATATAACAATGGTTTATGATCCCAGCCTTTGTTTGGTGCTGGGCAGGTAGAAACTGATTTTTTACAGTGATAGTGTTAATTGTTAAGTAGAACTAAGCCAAGCACTGTGTACCTGATTTTAAAATACAGTTGATCATGTATTTCCTGAAAACAGCCCTTAGGCCACTAAAGGCATTGAGGTGTCTTATTTTTTTTTTGCTCTGTCCCTAGATAGATAACAAGTCATTGACATGGGCTTGTTTGGTAGTAATTCATGACCTGCGACCCATACTGGTGACCCATAAAACCTCAGCAAAGTATCAGGAGGTCAATCCAGGCTCAATAAATTCCAAGTCTAACCATCAGCATCCTCAGATAGAGCCGCAATAAAAAAGACACAGCTCATAAACCAGGCCCTGTGGGACGGTAATATTCTTTCCCCACTGATGTTTAGGCTATCATTTTTAGATGTGACTCTTGTTGTCCTGTGGCATTAAAATATTGAATTAGCCTGCTTCCTTTATCTTTGCTATTATCTGAATTTAGCGTGCATTTGCTGCACAAGCTTTGTTTAATTTGGAGTACTTGCTTATTTTGTGTGTCCTTGTTGCTGTGCACAATTATGCTCTCATTATGTTGTAAAAAAGTGTGACATGAACTAACAATTCCCTTAGTTTACAAGAGGTCATCTGACTTAACTGCGGCGTGTTGTCATTTTTACGGAACATTAGGCTGTGTTGTGGCCTCGTGGCTTCGCAGTGTGGCATTGATATCACAATCTCTATTTTTATCTGTTTAAAGAGACATTAAAGAGATTTCCCACAATGTCCATAAGTGTAAGGCTGTATGTGACATGAACGTTGTGACCCACATCTCTTCGGAAGTGTTGCCGGATCCCACTGGGGAGTTTTGACATTTCCCGATGTGTTCTTTTTTGCTTCATTTTTTTCCCTCTAAGCCACACTCCTGACAGTTCTGCCTCCTCGTTATTTTAGTACTTTGCGGGACTCCTGCTTGTGTCTCTTTTCTTTTCAAAGGCCCACTTTCCGACATCCCACATCCACAGACGTCCTACTGAATTGCTGGTCCACCAGCACACAGGGACAATGAGCGCTCCGTATGGAATAGATTTATGAAGGCCAAACCTTAATAAAGGGTGACCCTGGGAGCCACCACTACCATTAAGCGCCATGTCTTCATAACTCATGGCTCAGACTATCTGGGCATGCTCTCAATACTCTTTAATTTAGCGCTTTGCATTTCCATTTATATACAGTGTCTGTTCAGTTTGATTGATTGCCCATTAAAAATGTAAGGGTCAGAAATGGCTTTAATATATTATTTTTGACAAAGGTTGTGAGGTGCAGCCTGTTGATTGATATGCAAGTTAAATCAGTATGCGGAAGTAATAAGAAATATGTAAAAAAGAAAATACATATATTTCATTTAATTCTAGTACTGATGTGAAAATATATGAGTGGTTTTAAATGTTTAAATCGGCATTGTCTCAACGACCATGTGGCACTCTTTGTGGGAGCTTTCTCTTGTTGTTTTGTCCTCTGTATCCTCTTCTAACCCCCTTTGATTTTCCCACTAATGACATACATTAAGAGAAACAGAAAAACATGTTTCTGCCATGTCAGTTGAAAAGGGGAAGATGTAGTGTCATTTAGAGAGCGTGTTTGTCTCCTGTGGTCCCCATTGCCTTCACCTCCCTGGTGGCTTGCCTGCAGTAACAAAGGCACCAGTGTGGCTCCCATCCCATGTGGGTCCCATGAGAAACATCATCTAATGAGCTACATACAGTATCCACTGTGAAGTCAGTGCTTTCACCTTCACATGGGATGCTTCCTCTGCACATAAAGCATGAGCCTGAGAGCAACTCAGAATATAGAAATCAATGTTACTGCTACATAATATCATAATTACAACTCTGGTTTAACATCATCAAGAATCCTCCTGGAGGTACAGATATGGATGCACCAACTGAAATTAATTGCTTGATGTAAGCAATTTTTTTATCACACTGTTGTGTAAAGGTGTTTCAGAGATGAGCATCAGTTACAATTAAGTGCAAAAGGAGCTGCCAGATGCTTACCGCAGTAGACTGTGGCATATAAATTACATCTTGGGTTTATGTTGAGGAAAAAAAAAATCATGGTCACAGGAATAAACAGAATACCCCTGTCTTGTCATATTTTGTAAAGCAATAAAGTACATAGTATTTTATATGTACTTGTATATTTCAATACTTTATGTAACTATAGATATATACTTTATATTATAATAATAAATTATGATCTGTTGCGGAGGTTGCAGAAACTGCAGTTACCAAAGTCTTGTGCCAAATTTGACAAAAAGACATTTTGATGAAAAGGAAAATTGGTAGTTCTGCACAATGTTGCACCATTGATCGCCAAAATCTCAATAATTCTCTTTGTCTCCAAGTTGACATGTGTGCAAAATTTGAAGAAATCTGCTCTAAATCTGTTGAAGGCATTTTTGACATTCAGTCAAAACAGACATTCACGTAAAAGGACGCAACAACAGCAAGGTGGTTGACTTCGACATAATCCTTCTACCTCATACAATGCAGTTATTTCATCAATTCTTGTGAAGTTTCACTGCAAGTCACATGTGCCTAACAATGGTCTGTCCACCTGTCCCACCACCAGAGTCCTGTGGTCTCACATTGGTTAGCCAGTCATTAGACACACCTGACATGGTCAGTCAGACCAACACAGGTAAGTATGGAGACTTTTAGAGCTATTGTTGTTGAGACCCACCCACTGAGGTCCTCCACCACATATAAACCATGTTTCCCCAGCAAACAGTAGGAACTGATGAAGCTGCTTAAAGGAATGTCTTCAAGAATACTCTACATGTCCAGTTGCCTCGCTTCAACCCTTTGAATTTAGTGTCTTAATTGCATGTTTGTGATGGAACACCACTTTTCTACCACCGTGGCATTGCACAATACCGGAATTAACCGCAGTAGTAAGTGATGCAAACACTAGCCATCGCACTTGCAGAAGATATATATTTCACTAATAGAATTCTTCCTGTGTTTTGTCCGCATCTTTGAGGGTTGGTTTGTCTCTTTCCTGTGTGCTCCTGTGGTGAGCGCCTCTTATCTGAACTAAACCATAAGCTTTTCCCATGTGTGGTCACGAACTAATATCCTCACTTGGGTTTTCTCCGGGATAAAGACCTCCACTCTGCGCCTCTCTTGGTGACCACAGGTACACAAAAACAGAGCACTATCGCTCTGCCAGCTCAGCCAATAAATGGGGAAGACCATTGTAGTGAAGCTTTTAGCCAGCATCCTGGGGAGTCCCGTAGCCAATGACATTTCTAAATGGACAAACAGAGCAGTCAGGAAGAAAGGGGCACTTACTCCACAGAGACACTTCGATCCCTTTTTGTTACCTTTGGATTTGCTTGCTAACTGTTTTTAGCAGAAAGAATATTTATTGTGCTTTTGTACATGCACATGTAGCCGTTTATATGTTACAAAACTGAATTTGCAAAAGCTTATTTTCTTAAATGGAGCATCATATTATGTGGGACTGACTAGCAGTAAGTTCAGGTGCCGTCTTTACTGTAGATCTATTTTTATAAACTGTGGCATACAGATAAATGTGATAAGAGGAAAGGCACAGGCATTTCAACACACAATAACCTGCCTTTAACAATGGCTCTAAGAAGAAACAAATGTATTTTTACTAGATGATTGACAGACACATCTTATTAGCGCCAATTGATGCTATAGTCACATATTGTGAAGTGACATAATATATTTTTTTTAGGATAGCCAAAGAACAATTTCCGATATCATGTCACAAAACAGGCACAGCAAGGCTATTTCTAGCATTTGAAATCATCTACCTTGGTCTAATACTGTAAGGTTTAAATAAAAATACTATACATGACTACAAATTCTTAACAAGTACAAAAACAACGCTATTTTTCCTGTACTCCACAACTTCACTACTTTCTGGGGGCCTGGGTTTCGGTGCTTCCAGCGTAGCCACCAGATCAGGGCCAAAACATTGTTTACAGTCTGACAGTTTGCGCTCAAACCACCACAACAGTTTTGCTTATGGTATTTACTTGATAAATGTAACATGTCAGATGGCTTACCCACAGGGTATGACACTGCATTTTACCTCTTTTGCTCTCCACATGGACTTACATGAACCAGCGGGCTACTCATACCGAGACCCCTTTTGCACTATTTTTCTGGGTAGTCAGTATGAAATTCCAAGTGTGACACACTGATCGATGAAATTGGTGTAATTCTCTTTAAATGTCATATTTTTTGGATCTGATAGCATGTTTTCTGCTTTCTAAGTGACCTGTTTGTCTAGTCAGGTTACCAAAAAGGTCACGTTGATGACTAAATTGTTGTTGTTTTTTTCCAGGACTTTGATCAGTAAAATAGAAAGAAATCAGTACAGTCATCTGACTGTTAGTATAACAACTTACTATTTCAACGTCTCAATTATATCTGTGATTGGTCTTTGGATTAATTCCCTGTATTCATTCACACTCCTTAGACAAACAGCTGGTGTGTGTGTGTGTGTGCGTGTTTGTGGTTATTGCACTCAGTGTGTGTCTTTTAATGTGTGGCCAAGTGTCTTTGGTCTGCCATGGGACATCTTTGTATTCTGATCCATGTTTGCATTGATAGCATCCTTTTGATTATTTATGATGTTTATCCTCCCTCTTGTGCACTTCCTGTACCAGTGGATCACAGGAAAAAAAATATCAGAACAATTATGGGAAGTGAACCAACAAAGTCATAATCTCCTTATGAATAATGAATATTTAATGGTTTGAAGTATCTCTGTATGTACACTGGTTGACTGGAAATGTATGTGATGGAAATAGATGAAGATACATTTTACCTGGAACACTTTACATTTGCATCATATTGTGATGCCGATAGGAGGAGCAGGCCTTATATGTATGTTTTGTGTTTTTAAGGGTTTATTTCAGGGTCACATCAGCTGTCTCTTTGGCTGCAGACTCTCAGTGCTGGCCTCTTTCATGCTGATTGAAAATGCTGACTTTTTAAATGAAGTAATCATTACCTTCTAATAGCCAGAGCTCATGCTGTTTAATTACAGGACTGCAGTTTTACTTTATATATTAAAGAGGGTGGACTGATGCCGGGGAAAAAAGGTGAAGCTGACATGTTTGACTGCCTGGCTGTTTGCCATGTGGATTCCTGAATAATGCACAGCTATAGCCTGGCTGTGTGTTAGTGAGGCTCCAGACAGAAGCTTCACGAACACACAGTTCTGAATAAAATATTTACCTGCTCCCTTCTGTACTGTGTGTACGAGTGGATCCTTATAAGAAAAAAAACAAATATTAATGGAAATCACATTTGGGACATTATATGTGCTTCTGACCAGCAGAGGGGAACACAGATTTTTTTATTTATTGTTTTTTAAAAGCTGGAATTCAGCGCCACATCTTAAATTTAAGGTGATTGGCTTGAGTAGCCAAGCATATAAGACTGCCCCCACAGACTTTTACTTCCTGATTGATCTGAGATGTTGACAGACAGTGGTGTCAGTGTTTGATTCTACTCCTGTTATCTGTAATGTAGCTTAGGCTCTCAATGGACTGACAAGATTAGAATGCATTACTGTCAGAAAGCAGGGTGCCCTGGGGCTGCACCGTGCTTGTTGAGTGTTAATGAGTCAGACTATGCCTCACCAGTGCAGGGCATGTGCTGACAATCCACCTATTCACTTGCATCCCAATAAGGTCCGGTCTGTCGTCACAAACACAAAGACCTACTACTTATTTTACTAACTGAAAGATACACAAAACATATTGCCGATAGTGGCTACATGATTCATTTAGCTTATAGGCCAACTGGAAGACCGCTGTTGATTTGGTAAATAAATTAGATCCTATGAAGAAGGTTGAGATCATCCTCAAGCATCTGGCTGCCACTAAACTATCACTAAAATTATTAATGATTTTGCATAAATATAAAACACAATTTCATGTTTTATATCTTAAATGTTTAAATACACATTTTCCCCACAAATTAATATCTTGCATGAACACCCTTTATGACTCATTGTCACTGAGGCGTCAAAGGAAACAATTGAACGGGTCACTACAGCACATCTTCATTTTTTTTTTTTTTATTACTGTTCTTACTGCTGCCTAGTATCGAGTTGAGAATGCAGCCAGAAAGCAGCTGAAGGTCCTTGAGGATCATGAGATGGGGAATTGGATCATTAACACTTGGGCCTTAATAAGTGCACTGGGGAAAATTAATAACCACTTAATACCCTGTGGCAGGGATTGCTCATTTCATAGGGTGAGCAGTAAAATGAGAGGTGAGCAGGGAAGAGGAATAATCAAAACAAAGCGCACATAGTGTCTGTCTCAGAAATGTCAGCCCTTTCACTCGAAGTGATTGGCAGTTTGTTCAGCACCTTTCTTTTTTTCTATGCCACATGCAGACATTGGCCATTGTGTTTTAAAAGCTCCTCTAAGTGTATGAGAAATCCAATACTGTGAATTTTGCTTAGTGCTTTTTATTGACCCTCACTACATGAAACTTTTCGCTGGCTTTAGACTATATGGTTTAGATGTACTTGCCCTTATGAGTAATAACACCTGCATATGTGGTGACTGTAACACTGGAGATGTTGCTCAGTTGGTATGTGGTTCTCTGTAAATGGTCACCTCATTAAGAGATCTGTGGCTTTGACTCATAACAGATATGTCTACTGTTGCCATAGAGACAGAGCTTCTTCTATGGGTGACCCAAATTAAGTTACCAATTATGGTGTGTGGAACACAACGCCACCACATCTCCATAGCTAGAAAGAAGAGTTGAAAGAAAAAGGAAGATGCTGTTATTTAACAACAGTTTTCAGATTTATCAAAGAAATTGTTACATATATTTGAAGGACTGTGTAAGACATAGATATAGATTTAATTTACTACAAGGCTGGAGTATAAACACAGGAGTAACGCAATGAAAGGTTGTGTAATAGATCATCAACAAAACATATTTAAGGCAGGCAAATCAAAGCCCTGCTCTGACTTATCAAATCTGCTGCTAAGCTTTTCTTTGTTTACCATGGTTACAGTAAGGATGTCTCTTTGGCTGAAAAGGATACTGAAGGATGCAGCTGTGATTAAAAGACAGACACAAGTGAAACAGGAAATGAAGAACCTAAGAATGTTTGGTAGACTCTATTACTATTACCACTACAGAGCGCTTTAATACTTGAATGTGCACCCCGAAATAATTGATTTCAACTATTAAACCAAAGTAAAAATATTTAAAGCTCATGACAGACCTAATATTTATTCACGACTTACTGAAAAAAGAACACTAATTAGGTAATTTGCAGAGTCCTTGGCAGTATTATTTCGGACATTTTCATGCCACATCAAATGGTATAGTAAACACGCTGTAGACGTTAATTACCAACATAACCCTGTGTATTCAAACACGATTTGTGTTTTGACATGTTCAATCTGTTGCATGCAAACATCCTTTCACATTTTATCAGCTGTAATTATGCCACATGATATCTTGATAAGATAATGGATATTTTCTATCAATAGAAAATTGGCATCCTTTATATGAGCCATGCTAGGTTGGTTGGTACTATAAAGTCCATAAAGTCTGACTTCTATATTCATATGTAACTAAGAGGAGACATTAGAAGCAGATGATATCCAGCTGTTTTTTGGCTGTCTTCCAGTATTGTGCAGATGAACATCCTAGAATAGTTTGGACTATGGTGATTTTCTGTGATTCTCAGTTATTTGTGCTTCTTTACTTAAGTGTGTGTTCATGTTTCTTACCAGCCTTCACTGCATCCTTAGCATAGGCGGATGTAAATATGTTAATGCTGTGGTAATTCAGAAACTATACATTTTAAACTAAACATTCAACACATTGCACCTGTAAATTCATAAACTTTTACAGTTTTATGCAACAAAATCTTTGGTACACACTGTGCAATGCTCAACATTAAATTGGCATAGCATCGGTGTGAAATATTTCATGGCCTCCCACAGTGTAAGCTTCCACAGTCAGAATCATCTTATAAGTACAGTGAGGCTGAGGTAGGAGTAGATAATAGTAAATACTGTATGGAGCCAGGAAAACCCCTGTTGCTTTTTAGGGCCTACAAACTCACCTTGAAGCAGGAGGAAATGTACTCATCACTGAACTCTGGTAGAGAGCACAGCAATGGGGCTGCAAATGATACAAGGCTCAGAGAGAGAGAGAGAGAGAGAGAGAGAGAGAGAGAGAGAGAGAGAGAGAGAGAGAGAGAGAGCTGCTGTGGAGTGGCAGAGAGAAGAGTGTGTGGGATCGGCCAGGAATGATAAATGCGTGGTAAAAAAACAGATTATCTCTAAGGTTTAGGGACAATGTCATGCAAAGGCTGCAGAAAAACAAGATCATTGAAGCAACGTTGTTTACAGCCACTGTTATAACCCCAGCAACTTTTGCCCCTAGGGCAGTGTCCATGAAAAGATGCACTGTACAGTACATTATCATTCAAATGTATTTCGTCAATAGGCAGTGAAAACGTGTTTTGCTTGTCTATTTGGGCAACAGTGTTTCTGTAGATATTTTTTAATGTTTAAGATCCGAGATCAAGGTTTGTTGTCCACTCCATTTTTTTTATTATCTATCGTTTGATTGGAAAAAAGGGCACGAATGTCCAAACACGCTGAATAGAAATTGTAAAGGCATTTCTCTGTTATGTCCATATAGTTGAAGGAATGTGCTTTTAGCCTGCATTGGCCCTAAACCGTGTTATTTCACTATTTTATTAATCTATGAGGTGTGTTTCCTGTGATAGTACTTAAGATAATACTTATGTTGTGTAAAATGTGAATCTTATTTAATAATACACAGCAGCAGAATGTTGTGAGTGATGTCAATATGAACAGTATTATCATTTTAAAATGACTGAAGCCTCCCACAAAGTTTGTAGTTCGTTATTGGTCAATACAAATGTTTCATGTAGAGTTCATGTGGATGGTAGCAGGACAGGACAGAGCCGGAAGGGTTATAAAAACCAAAGGGGAATATGTATGCATGCATGCATGCGCTCATGTGACAAAAGATGTCCGTCACTGTGAGAGGACAGCTGCTAAAACAAACACTGCTATGTATACGAAGGTGACTTGAGCCCTGCAGGACAGCAGAAGGTGTCTATGAAAAGGATATGAGAAAATTTCTTAATCCCCTGGAGACAGCTGTGAGGTCAAGTACAAGGGCTCTATCTCTGTGTTTATATATATATTTATATATACAGTATGAACATAAATATACCAGGAATCAGGAAAATGGAAGGTATTCTAGAAGAAGGTGAAGCACATAATTGCGTTGCTCCTTTGTCTGGGTTAACATTTATTTTTACCACAATGGTAGTCTACCTTTAGTGCATTTAAATTGCCACTTGTCATCTTGATAGACAGCAGCAACATCTGATGTGCTCATGAACGGTTCACTGTAAACTCTTTTTGGTACTCTCTGAAAACAGTGACGCCTCTCACTGAGTAAAACAGCTACAGCAGCTTTTGTAGGTGCGGCAGCAGAGGCCAGTGTGATGAAGCCGTTTGGACAGAAGGGAACATTATGGTTTCCTAACTGATGATGCCACTCAGAGAGTTTTGAGGATAGAATAAAAAAAATAAAAATAGAATAAATTAGATTTTTGTTGTGCGCTCTTGCAACAACAGTGTTGAGGCTGAGAGACTCGTATCACATATGCGAATGCTGCTGTGGTCTGAGGGAGTTTTAGATGTATTCATCCTGAAACATCCTTCAAATGGCGACAAAAGCACATTTGAAGTAAACTGTAACAAATTACATTGAATTGCATTGTTGTGTATTGCAGAGCCTACAGAGAGCCTGAATTGAATCATATCAAGCTAGCTGCCTCAAATATATTATAGGTGCTCTGAATTATTGAGTGTATATGGAGGCGCATATTGAATCTGTCAGAACAGGAGAGATACGCAGCCCTGGAAGGGAATTAGCTTGTGGTCCAGAATCTTATCCTGACATGTGAATGGTGCTGATGAAGATGAAAATGTTTCCAGTGGCTCCTTTACTACTGAAGAGCTGCTACAAGGGAAAAAAAAGGAAACTATCTCCCCCACAAGAATTCAGCTCATTTGGCAGCAGCAAAGGAAGTCAAATTATTGATGGATGTATTCACGTCCCCGGAAAAGAATTATGAAAAAATAACAATTACCAGAATTTTCTGTTACATTGTCACAGATGAGCTGTGAGGTGACCATCTGTCTTATATAGAGTGACTTTTAAAGGCATAATAATTTAATAATAATAAAGCAGCCTCAAAGTATTCATACACAAACATGGTGTCCTGCAAAATGTTTTTTGTTAATATATTCTAAGCTAATATTTGCCCCTTATGAAGCTTGAAAATAGCCATTCTTTAAGGTCTACAGTCTCTAATGTCTACATAAATGAACATGATTGTCATGACAACATAATTTATGTTTGATTGCAGTGATGGCTTTGTATTGCATGGATATATTTACTAGACCGAAGTGTAGGTTCTGTGCTAGTGTATACAGTGTTGGTTGCTGCTATTACAGTACGACTGTATGACAATATGAGGGGTGGGTGTGAGTAAAACTGCCCTTGACATATAATCTGGTGTGTGGAGAAGGACAATCACAGCATCGATCTTTTAGTTACAAGTTCCACCACAGAGAGATAACCACAGGATTCTTCTAATTCCAGCTACGTTTTGTTAATTTTGTACGTTTCCCCGCTCTCCGTGCCTGCCTTCTCCTTTAACCTCCTCTTCAGGTGTCAGTTTAACCATGCAGTGAGGTTCTTTCTCTTGCCCACCGGCATAATGAATCACATGGCATTGCACTAGTTGGTAGGGTCTTGTCTCCTCTCGGCTGCCTGAGGAGCCATGTCAGATTGATGTACCAGTCACCTAGAGACTCCCTTGCATTGTGATTAGAGCAGCCAACCGTCCACCCCATCCACAGAGGGCTTCACCACAGGACAGATACACATTCTTTCTCACACACGAGCGGACGTGGACTTAAATAGCAAAGGTGATGCAGCAGTCACACAAGCTTTGTCACAGGGCTTCAGTATGTTTGTGCCCCCAGCCATGTTTCCTGATGTTAAGCCCCTCATTAAGCTCCAACCCATTCCCCTTGAACACAGCATGCTTCCAGCCATATTCTTTAATTAGTTTATTTAGCCTTCCTTGTGACTCAAGGATGAAACTGCCCTCTTCTAGCACTTGGCTATTCTTTTACTTAACTCTGCAGGGGCTGGAAGTCTGGCAGGATTTCAAATGACAAGTGTAAAGACAAAGGTGACTCATAGAATCAGACCTACAGTAGTGAAATCTAACTAATATGGAAGAAGAGATCAAAATAGATTTCAAATATAAAGACAAAGTTAATGTTGAGTAACAAATAGCAACATTTTATCATTTAATCTTATTTGCAAAAGATAAATGAGGCTTGTGTGTCTGCCAACCCCTTGAGCTTAATTATAGTATGTGCAGTATTTCCTCCCTGATATTTAATTGTGTATGCCTTCTTGTGCCATTCCTCTTCAGTGTCACGGCACAATTATTTACATGCTTTTGACTGTTTTTCATTAACTTTCCTTGATAGAACTTTAGATTTATTAATAGGGTTAAGTGTTTTGACTGCTCATTTGTGAAGGTCATGTTTGCATGTTTGTATAATAATGTGGCAACATGTGTTTCTAAATAGGCCAACTTGATTAAAGATACTTTGAGCTTTTAGATTCAGTGTTTCTCTAACCAAAATGCTCTCTGTATGGCCTGAATGCTTTTTAATTCCTAATTCCAAATAGAATTTTAATGTTTTTTTTTTAAAACTCACGCTGCTTACAGTGTGTGTTTGCTGACGGTCTATCCTCACCTTTTGTGTTTCTTGGTAAAAGCGCAGAGAAGCAATAAGAAAACGTTTGTCCTTGTGTCGTAACTCGTAATTCTACCTGCTGCTCCACAGTGAACCCTCAATCACAAGTTCTCACATTTTCATTTAGGTTCCTAAGACCTAGAATGGGACAACAAGAGCTTCTACTACGCACAAGTCACAACCCTTTTTTTGGAATAACACATTCAAACAGTTGGTAAAGGGGAAACACAAGCAGCTGACACACACCTTTAATAAAAAGGTATAACATTAATGAAAGTGGAGACATGAGAGAGGAATATCCTCTTGCTGCCTGGCTCCGATAACACTAATCCTTATTAGCAACAGCCACAGATTCAAGAGTTGCTGTAATCACAGCGAAGCAACACCTGTACATAAAATTAGCATGTAGCAATCACGCTAAGTATAAAGACAGAATTTATACTTGGTGCCACTTTACTGCAAACTGCAATAAAGTGAGCTTCAGTTCCTCTTTGCAGCTCTCGTTAATATACAATGATGATGCCAATCATACCATATATACACACACACATATCTATTTATGTCTATAATAAGAAGGACTGGATTAGTGTTTGAGGTTCAGGTATCAGAATCTGCATCAGTGAGGAACAATATTTGAACATCCATAACTGTCACCATGTAATGTGCTTGTAGTAGATTCTTTCAACTCGGCTGCAAGTGACAGCTACATGTAACATAGCCAGAAGCGACATATTCAAGCAGGAGAATGTCAGAAGAAAAAAAAAAGTTTAATATATTGATATATTATTATACACACATGTTGTGTATAATAATATACACAAAATGTTCTACAACTGCAACTTTCATTGTTGCCTAGTAACATGCAAGTATCTGAACTTTTCTCCTCACCCAACCACTCCCAGAGGCAAATTTGTGATCAAAGTTATGACTATGAGCATTTATCAACACGCGTGTTTATTATTTATATTATACTGTAGTATAAGGACAGGCTATTTAAGTGATACACCAAGAAAATCTGCAAAACTCAAAAGTTGATTGTTTAGCAGAGGTGCTGCTTGTTGCATTAACGTGGTGCTTGTGACAGACAGAAGGGACAGACCAGTCGGGAGGGTGCTGTGGGTGAGTAGGCATGTATGCTAGCCCCCACCTACCTCCCACTCCTGCCTCCTCCTGTCAGCAACACGCTGAGATGGCACTTTCCCCCCGCAGACTGAGGGATTGAAGGTATACAAAGTGCAAATCAGCTCCCTGTCTCAGCTGGCAAGGGTTCATCTATCTGTCCATCATTCTAGTCTACAAGCGTGCCTCTATTTATTCATAAATCCAACTCACTCTTTATTCATTGCAGCCATTTTGTTTCACAAGGTCTTTGCTGAGGCTCAGATCTGCCAGCACACACACACATGCACACACACACTTTTAAGCTTCAGTATAGGATTGCATCTCAGCCGTGGCATTTGCTGAAATTACTGAACGTGCTAAAGAAGGGATGTGATGCAGACTGATGATACGAGGGGGAATTGGGAAATAAATACCAAAAGGGAATCTCCCTGAGTCTTTCCGGTGTTAAAGTGCTCCCTATCATTATTCAGCAGAGAGGAAAAACAGCATGCCAATTTAAAAGCCCTGTTTATGGACTTCCATCAAATTTATGGCTTCATTTACTATGTGCAATTGAGGTCTGTGACAAGCTGTAAGGGAGCATGACCAGATGCAGGGCTGTGAGGAAGCTGTCCTCTCTGTGGATCAGCAAAGGGACTGTAAAAATAAACATACCCTCCCAAGGAAATGTATTCGATGATTGTGCACATGTATTCTCCTATATGTTGTTTAATATGTTTGCCACAATGAATAGTGAAGCTTTTTTGCAGTTTTCAGTTACTGTATAAACACAGTGGCTGTATTTCACTCTGATGAAGTGTCACAGAGTATGATGTACTAGTATTAGATAGCCACTGCTTGCATGGCATGGTGCATTGTTTTACAGTTCAATTTCACCCCGTCAGCAGCCCTTCGATATCACAGCTGTTTGTTTTAGCCATGAGAATGATCCTCGGCCTTGTATGACACCATTCTATATATTCTCAGCCCATCATCTGGAAAACCCTGGCCCTGGCTGATGATGTCAGCACACAGTTTGGTAAAGGGATGCTCTCTGAACTATGACACTCAACCAGTATGGTGGCTGACCTCTTTTGCCAGGATGCATGCTAAGTGTGTTGGGATCTGAGGCCAAGGATAATGCAGGTGACCTTGGGAGCGAACGCGCATGCAGCATTCACATGGACGCGGTGAGACCAGAACTATACAGACATCCATCACATTTTTATTAGCCGCTTAGAGTATTAGCATTTACATTACACTAAGCGATAAGCACTGACTTTTAAACACTTTTGTCATGAGGCAGAGCTGCACCTTTTTTTCACCATTCGTCGTTTTTTTTTTTCTCACCTCCCTTGTTCTCTTTGCTTTCACACTTTTGGCCAAGTCTCGCTGTGAGTAATGACGCCCTCCCACCCCCACCCCACAGCATCACAACATGCATCTCTTTTCCAGGGCCCGAAGAAAATCTCAGGCACCCACTACCTTGTATGAATAAATTCTCTGTCAACAACATTAATCTACAGTGTAATTGGCCACCACTGCCCCGTCAGTCTGTGTTTTATGAGGAGGTGCACAATGGAAAGATTGACTTGCTAAAGCTTCACAGTGGTAATGACATGGTTGTGTAAATAAGCTATGGAATAGACTTACAGATAGCGTCACACAGAAAAGACCACCTGACACTCAGCAGGGAATAATTCACAGCCTTGTGTAAAGAAGGTGTATCATATGGCAGTAATCTAATATAATGGTACAAAGTTACTATTAGAGTACAACCCATTCCCCCCCCTAGGAATAGCATGCTATGTCAGACCAGCAACTGTAGGATGGAAGGCTATATCAGGTAGTTGGTTGGTCCAAGTAGTTTGCCTTTAAAACATGTGTAGTTCATTTGGATATTAAATGTATCAGATATTTGGCATTAAAATATAAGGGGAAGGTTTCTTTGCAGTTGGGTAAATGTGCTTTAAATTTGTACACAAATCTTTTTTTATTGGAAAAAACTTCCCTGATTATGTTGTCACAAACACAAGATGATGGATTGTAAGAGATTGGTGTTGTAATGGTAAAACTACACACAATCAGCATTAAGGTGGAGAAACACTAAAATATTTATCTCACTTTGCATCTTTGATGTTGCTGAGAGGCATAAGCATCCTTCCGGTAGACTAGCAGCAGAACTGGCCGCATCTTTCCCTATGTTTCAATTCATGTCCTCCAGGAATATGTGTCCACAAGGCCAGCTCAAAGAAAGCAAGACAATTAAATTTACAGTAACAGACGCATCATAAATCTTTCATAAGTGCTGAAATGCACTTTAAATTATCTGGGTCTCTTATAAAAGCTTTTTTTTTTATTCAATATCCATCTGAGAGCCCCTCTTGGCCCTCTGTCATCACAACGTGTTACAGCAGACCTGTATATGTTAATTTAGAGGAATGGGTTTTCAGTCAGTTTGAAATTCACCGGGGCATGTCTGTGGACTTGTACAAATCTCTTAAGTTGGCCAAAATACATTGCAGAGTCACTCTTTTTGTGGTGGGATGAATCAAGATAATGGGAGACCACAGATCCAGGCTGTCAACTCTGGGGTCGTATTTATGGCTTAAGAGCCATTAGACATTGGTTTGGTGTCATTCCTGCCTGACAGACTGCCACCCTGAGGTCATGGGAGAAGGACAGTCCTTGCCCCCAAAAAAGGATCAGCAAAGAGACAACAGCAAAGAATTTCCACAAATGACTTACTGCCTCTAGCTTTGTATCCCCTGGCTCACTAAATTTGTTGAAGCTGCTTGGCTATTTTAATCTCTGTAAGCATTGTAGTAAATGAGGGCAGACGTCAGTGTGGATTGCCTCTCTAACAGTGCAGAGCTGATAGCTGCTTGTGTGGGTCATTTGGATGTGAAGTCATGCCCTTCATCATGCCTGAGTGCCAACCCATCATGCCCTTCTGTGATTACTGCTGCTGCAGTTTGCCTGAGGTTCCTGGAGGGAGACAGTTGTCAACACTTTCTCTGCTTGTCATTGTCTGTAAAACATAGAACCACAGTATTTCTGTGCACATAGCCACATTGTTGGCTGGGTTCAATTCCACTGGAGAAGATTTACTGTTAAAAAAACATGCTAGTATTTGCTGTTATCAGGTTTGAGCGTTGACTGTGAACAGATGAATGTGGTCTGTCTCTGTTTACTAAGCAAAACTAAAAGTTGTGTTGAAGGAAAGGGCATTTGTAGTAAATTATCATGAGGTTACAGCACATATTGCTAATTGCTACTTCTGATCTTGCTAGAAATGGACAATTTTTACTGCCTGCAAGTGCCCAAAAACTATGGGAAATTGGAAATACATCATTGTCTCTCTTCCTTTCTGTTATGCTATGTGCATTGTGATTTTTTGTGGTGTCACACTTGGACCACTTCTGTTGCAGTTTATTGCGCTGTGTTGGCCATTTTAACTTAAACACAGCACATTTTTTTGTGCCAATACACATTTGTGCCACCCTGTAGCAATAGCCTTTATTCTGTATTTAGAGTTTTAAATATATGCTGGCTTCTAATGCGGTGCGAGTATTTGTGAGCCTGCAGTGGTTTCCAGTTAATGACCGTGGCTATGTCACATTGAAGCAGCTTCTAATCCATCAGGAACCTCAGTTAAAAGCACACAACCAGAAATCAGATGATTCAGAAGTTGAATGTAAAATATTTAATCGCAACCACACAGCTGAGAAGTGAGTTTTGTGTTTTATACCTTTTGCACTCTTGCCTCAGTATTTTGGTGAGAATGCACCACAGCTAATGCACGTTAGACGCACAGGCTTATTGACAACTTAAGCTAGTAAATAAGTACCTGCATTGACTGATCATGATTATATCTCATCCATCTCTGCCAAGGGTCTATTGAAAAGAGATCGATACAGTTTTCAACATGCATCAGTCATAGGGAAAAACAACAGATCTATCACTGCAGAGCAATGCTTCTTCATATTTTTACTCTTTACTTTTTTACTTATACTTATGACATTTTTTATTATTATTAATCTTCTTAGCATTTGTTGACCCCGGTTCCCTTCCCCTCAGTCAGCTTGAAGTCAGCAAGCAGTGCCACGCAGAGTCCAGGGGTTACAGCACTGCAATGGCTTTGGGTGCATGGCATAAGCATGGCTGAGTGAACATCACGTTAAAGCACAGCGATGCTAAAACTCTGTCTCTGCAAAGGCATAGGCCACAGATTGGCCTTCTTGCATGAGAACACAGTGTAGGAACACAACAAGTAAACAATACAAAAGACAGGCAGAGAGATACGCTATTTACAATATCGTGGCCAAGATTTACCTCTAAGCCCTACCCCTGTAACACCTGAGCAAAAGTGAACTCATTCCTTCTTCCAGGGTAGTAAAGAGATAGAGAGTGCAGTTCGTCAGAGGGTGGTGGGTGTTAGCTGGCAGGAAACCTCCAGCAACAGAACTCTCCGTTTGATCCCTGTGGCTCAGCTCCATCTGGCTATACGCTGACCATGTCAGTGGACAACTGCCACTGCCTCATGGCAAAACAACACTGGCTCATGTATGATAGCAGAGGAAGTCTTATCCTTTCAGTGAATCAGCTCTGTCTTATTAAACACATTGTGCACTAGCAAAAAACTAGAATAGTCTGCCAGGAGAGGTATTAGCTGTTTAGCTCCACACACTTCACAGCACGCTGGGATTATTACAAAGCCAAAACAGCATGTGTACTTACTTCTCTGTGTTACACATCTAATCAATGCATTATGTGCACATCCGATTGGTAAACAATTGAATAAATTTGCTTGAATAGATTTGCTGTTTCAGGAAAAGTGCCTTGTATTAGAGCACCCCTTGCACTGGAAACCAAGACACAATATGTCAAGGTGACTTTCTGGATTCTTACCAGAAATCTAAAATTACAAAGCCAGCCAGTACATCAGGCCATGTCACTGACTGCATACTTTTTTTTTAATCTAATGTCCCACATGTGCAGTACACCACATGATCAGTATAAATATCCATAAAGTCAGGTCCAGACAAGCTAAAGTAGTATACAACTCCTGAGTTTGCTGAATTGAGCAAGGGGTACTTTTTATTGGATGTGTGTTTAAACTTGAATGTATTGAATCTTCCTTTAAAAGTGACAAAGTCTCACTTTAATCTATTTTGTGCAAAGGTTTAGAACACTGGTTAAACTTTAGATTGGATCTTTGTTTAAGGTGTCCTGTGATATGATTTTAATGGATATTTTCCAGCCATTTTCTGTGCCCATGGCATGCTCTAAATTCACTTATTTCCTTCTGTAACCATATTCTCACAGCTTCTTTATCATATTATTCAAATGCAGCAAAATCCTCACCTGAATTTTGTGTGTTTTCAAAGACCATATGTTACCGCACACTCAGACCTGAACAAAAGTTAGACAGTTGCTAAAGCTGTCAAGCCATCTTCTTTGCTGGGGGTATGCAACCTCCTGCATCCGTCCTGTTACAAACGGTGACGTGCCACGCTGATAGTCTTAATGAGCAGCGCCGTGTGCTCCCAGCCATCCCATAATGAAATTTGCTCAAGGCGGAACAGACCGGAGAGGCTTGGCAGAACATTGAGGCATATGGCGGAAACAGCCGTGATTTCCATGGCAGGTGGCTGAATACTGCAGATAGGTAAAAGGCTCAGTCACCCAAAGCTATGGCCCTGACTGAAGAAGAATCTCCAGAAAGCAGCACACAACATGATCTTTTTCTCTGCTGTTTCTGACACAAAGCTGACTTACTTTGTATATTTTTACCGAGCAATTATGTGATGATACAGCAGGGCAGGTTGAATTAAATGTAGCCATCTCCTTTTTCATTTATGAGAAAAGCAGAATACATTTACTGATTTTGAAAGTTGATACACGTGGACCACAGTGTTTCACACTGAGCGGGGGAGTAACACAGTTTAAAGAGGGGGACTAAAATGATTAAGAGCCTGTCCCTGGTCTCTCTTTGTCTCATATGTATTTCTTAAAGAAGCATAAAGAAGTGCATGCAAGCAAGCCGGGGCCCTTGTTAGGGCTGTTTCAGCAGTCTCTGGAGCACACTTCAGAGGAAGACAAAAAAGCTACCCTGTATTTTTAATTAATTTGTAAATTTCCAGGCTTTTGTGAGTAGTGCTGTAGAAATGGAGTCCTTTCCTCATGAGAAGCATCAGCAGAAGCATTGGGATCACACGTGCATGTTTTTGTGCAGTTTGTACAACGTGTATTTTTGCATAGTGTATGCATGTCAGTGTTTGAATATTTATGTTACAGCAGAAGGAATAAAGTGGAATTAGACTATGTATGTACAGAATCCTTCTTTTGTCTTTAAACTGCTGAAACAAGAAAATCCCATTAAGTCCTGAGTGTGAGTACAAAGCAGACAAGTAAACAGAAAAATACACATGCACAGACTGGAAGTAAAGCATCTCTGTGACTTTGAGCAAATAGTTTTTGGCTTGGATCATGCACATATTTCAAAATGCCTTTCCATCTTTAGCACAGGCACACGTTTTTTGTAAAGGTTAAAATAAAAATTTTGATAAGATTTGTTTTATGTGTGTTAAGAAAAGCAGAAGATAACTGTGACCTTAAGACAAATGAGTTTCTCTGATACAGAGTGGATTACAAAGACAGACCAGAGCACAGCAGCATGGTCTTAAAATGAAACTTTAGCATCTCAGCTCAGGCTGATTTTGTTTTAAATGGTTGTAGTTCATGGACACATAGCTGCCATAAGTGAAAATAGGAAACAAACAGATAAAACTGCAAAGTCCTATCTACTTCAGCCCAGGGGATAGGACAAATTGAACTCTGAAACATCATATCTGTGTTGGATGAGTCACTTTGATGGATGTGAACCCCCTGCTGATCAATTCATAGGACTGACAGGATTGACAGCGACCGTACAAAAGAGCTGTAACACAGTCAATACTTCTCAGAGAAGTGCGGCGGTGTGATGACTGCTCTTGCCGATCACATGCATTTATTCCTATATGGCACGGCTGCTGCAGCTCCCGACAAAATGCAAAGCAGAGCGGCTATGCGGACGCAAGCTAGCCACCACATCTATTTGTCACCACTCTGAAGGCTCAGAGGGCAAAATGCAGGATCATCTTTTTTTTTTTTCTATCCCCCTTTCTTTGCTGTTTTCAGTCCTGAAGAGGCTGATCTTTATCAAGCTCCTGTAGCCTTGACTCCTGTCTTCGTAACTGGCCATGTTCTCCTTCATCACTCAGGCCTGTTGACAGCAGAGTGGCAGCTGGACAACCCATTATGAAATGACCTTGGTCTTATGTCAGTTGGGCCATAGCACTGCTGAAACAGTAACACTCTAAAATGAGTAATTTTCTCTCTATAGGTCAGCAACTTTGACAGCAGACAATCTCCCTCAGTAGATAAAGGTGGCGAGGGGGGGCACTGCCACTAGCAGCCGCTAAGGTGATGGAAAGGGGAGGAAGGTGTGGCCATATAAAACAGCCCTTAGTGAGCAAAGCTAAGCAAGGACAGCAGCGTCGATGTAATTAGAGCAATGGACTGATCTGATTAAGCAGACTCCAAAACGGAGGAATAGATTAACAATAGTACATTTTGCATTGCAATCCCTTGCAGGGCTGTTTAATTAGTCAATATATTTATTTATCCTCTTACCAGATAGGATTTCATTAAAGCCTCGAGAGTGCTATTTGTCTGCAATAAAGACAGACCATGATTTCCCTTCACCTGTTCAGTCAAAACAATGTGCTGCAGTCCTTATTTTTAGTGCAACTTTTAGCCTTTGAAGTGATGTGGTGACAGAATGAATACTTCTCTTCTGGTATCTGCTTTTCACCTGTGTTTTATCTCCACTGCCATGAAGTGTTTTGGCTCTGTACAAACACTGGTGCCTGTGGTTCTCCACCGCTAAGAATACACCTGAGTGTGATCTTACTCATAGCTGGGAGGCTCTATGTGGGACACAAAGAGGAATGTATTGTCTTTCCTTGCTCAAATAGCCCTGAGTACTGTGCTGCAGTGCACTGCAACAGGCAACTTGGGAGAGGATGTGCTGTTGTTAAATGCAAACAGGTCCTGGGGAAATTCCTCAGTGTATGCCTGAGTGCAGCATCACATAGGCAGCAGAGCCTATGAAGTATCTGTGGGGACAGCTGTTACCCAGAACTGCAAAAAAAACAAGTAAATAATTGGGATGTGCATGTGCCTACATTAAAATAAATAAAATGCTATAAATAAAGCAGTTGAAATTGAATATTCCCATACTTTAAGCAATAAGAATAAAAATCCACGCTGGTGTTGGTGACCTTGCCCAGCAGCTCGACGAGGTGATGCTGTGATTCTGTCAAGCTTCACTGTCCTGCAGCGATTTGTTCACTGAAGCACATTTTTAAACAGGCAACGATGCTGCTCAGTGTGCTGTGCTGTGTTCTTTCACCACAGGAGAGTTAGCACACATAGGCCACTGGCAAACCTCAGAGGAGTAACCACTAAAAATGGGACCAGAAAACACAATTAGAAAAAAAAAAAGCCGGCAACAACCAACTGCAGGGCCCTTTGTTCTCTTTTCTTGTCTTGAGTTAAAAAAAAAAACAAACAAAAAAAAAAACAAAGTGAAGGTGATGTGCCGAGAAGATTTGGTTTAGATTCAGGATACATTTATCTCAAGTTCACCTCACTGCACCTGAAAGAGCTGGTCGTGACAGACAGGCCACTTCACCAGTGTCAGACTCTGAAAGGCATGAATGAACAATCTGATCTTATTGTGTTGACTTTGGAAGTGAAAGAACAAAAGTATATAGTGTGTGCAGCTGAAAGACATGATGCTGGGAAGTTTCTATTGCAGAAAGTTCTAAAGAAAATTCTTTAAACTCTGGCTTCTATTAACAGACACAAACACCTCACAGCAGATTTCATGGCAAAGTGAACACAAACTGTGTTTCAGTATTAGGCTATATGTTTCAAGACATACATTTGTCATTTATTTTTGTCAAAAAAAAACTTAATAATAATTAAACTCAATGTTTTTTTTTTAACCAAATGTGTCAAATATCACACATTTCTGTTTCTATACTAGTAAGAGTTAATAATTACTGGAAAAGATGACTGGAGCTGTATTTGGACCACTCCAGTCATGCACTCTTGCAATCTTCTAGGAAATGAAGGTTATATCAGTGACCCACAGATGATGACTTTCCAAATTATATGGTTTAATTATTTTTGGCAGCTCATGAAATACAGCTGTAAGTGTTTCCGCCAAGGCTGATTAATAAGGTTTTACTGTTATTGAGGTCTAAGTGCAACTGACATATGATGCAGCAGTAAATCTTCACTCAATTCTGCCTTTCCAACAGTGAACAGAAGAAAAACTGACAACATAATCTTTCTGTAATATGCAACAGATACCATATTACAGATGATAATAATAGAGACATGAGAGTGAACTGAAGTTATCAAAAAGAGTATCAAAATGGCAGATGCTTACATCATTAATTACTGGCTTGTGCAATAAACAGTCCATCCAAGGACACACCGGATCTTTATGTAATACTTAGGTTGGTGTGTGCATTGTGTGGGTAAAGAGGGATGAGCACTGAGGACAGGGATAAGAAAGTGTCTTTGCTGATGTGTCTGGGTGTCTGCTCGCTATCAAGGATTCATGGTGTGTCAGGCAGAGAGTGGATCTCAGTGGTGAGAGCTGGGAAGACAAGAGCAGCTCTGTACAGAAATCATCCTGAGATACACTGGCGATGTAATTAGCACATGAATTATTTCTGTGCAATGACATGCTTCAGTGCCTCTTGACTTTGCTCTTGTCTGAGGAGTGTCTCTATGTATATGGCCCAAATTAGACATCTGCCAAATGCCAGTCCTTTACAGTCAGACACTTCTTCCCTCCGCTCCAGTAATCAAAAGTGGACAGTAACCTCTGCTGCGCTCTCACAGCGTGCGCTTTTGGTCTGTGCTGGCAACCTTGACAAGGTTACATCCAAATTCAGCAGCTTGTTAAGGTGCGTATGGCAAAGATTTATAGCCACTAGCACGTTTCAAATATGGCCCATTCCAACAGCAAGCTGCTATTAAAATGTTACTACACACCTGTCTAGACAGTTCATTGGTTTTGTGGGTAAATAATTATTCAAATATAATCATCAGACTTGACAAATTATAGCCAGCGGGTTCACTACACCTCTCATATTCCTGCAGTCTCCCTGTCTTTATTTACACGTATAGTTAAATGAAGGGCTCACTATACATTAATATCAAAATGCTTGTCTTTTGATGAGGATATTGATCCCCCCTCCTTCTCTCTGAGGCTTACATTATCATCCTCTGGATTTACACTGTAGAAATGGATTGGGTTTTGCAGATTAGTATTCAGCACACTGCGCTCCTTCTTCACTGTAATGCTGTTGTGATTCTGTAATGGGCCGGGAGCAAATGAGAGCCTTGCAGCTGGAAGTGTGCTGTTTAATATGTGCACTCACCGAGTGTTTGCCTGAATGCATGGAGATTCTCGTTGCATTTTCAATGTCTTCATGTTTTGGGTTTCCTGCTTTTCTCACATTTTATGCGCTGTTAGAGAAGTGAGAAATACTTTTACTCCTTTTTTGCTCTGTGGTTCAGGGGCAGGAGATTGACCTCTGTGGCTGTCTGCACTCTTAAATCTCATTGCTGCTTTTGGCTATTTTTTATCCTGTATTTGGTGTATATTTAGATTTGATGATATCCTCTGTCTTTAACAAGACAAGAAGACCTTTTTTTTGCTTTTACACCACTCTTTCAGAAAGTCCAAAGTATAATTTTGCATGTTGTTACAGAATGGTCAGTTTTAAATGAAATGAAATCTTTTTTGCTTTTGCAGGTTGTACGTGGGAGTTGCTGGATTGTGTTATTAGACTGTAATCCAGTTTATGTGTCACGGATATTGAGGTGTAGACATTCTTTGCTTGTATTGGTCCCTTTATCTATTGTATATTTGTTTTCATGCCTGCGTGTGTGCACAGGTGTGCGCACCATCAAAGTTGCGGTGCCAGGCTGCCGATGAGGTGACTTTCAGTCCTCCAGGGAGCTGATCCCAGAGGAGGGTTGCCTATGCACCTGACTGAGACACTGCCAATTAGAGCTGAACACACACGAACTGTGTGTGATCTGGCTGACACACTCTAAAAATCACAGCTTGAGTCTTTGCTAGTGCTAAATTTTATTAGATTTTACTGGCTGGATTCCACCACTCTTACATCCAACACTTTCTCTTTTTAGAAAATGATGGTATATCAGCATGAAGTCTTATTACATTTTCTGTGCTATATACCTCATATTATCATGTTTTAATAAAGAGGCATGATAAAAAATATTTTGCTATAATTCACATGATGTGGCTTTGGTTCTTATTCTAGCTTTACACCAGTAGTTGCTGTAAACACTGCTCTGTTTTCTGACCTGAACAGTGTACCAACCCAGTAATCAACTTTGAGCTCCTTTTTTTGGCAACATGGCAGAAGCCAATTATGTAACATCTTTGTGAATGCAGGTATCTTCTACAGAAGTAATATATAACCTACACCAGGACACATCTTACAAAAGTCTCAGACATTTAAAAAAATGAAAGAATAAAACTATAAAACTTGCATGTTTTTCAGCATCCGCATTTTTACACAAAACCTTGACGCATCTCTCAGCTTGCACAATATAAGCCACATGTTCTAATAAGCTCCTAATTGACACCTGCTTCCATCTTTAATGACAAGCTGGGTGGCAAAGCCAATTATGAGTAAATATACTATGGACGATGTGTTTCTGCAAAACTGACACCAGGGGAGGGGACTCACTCTGAGCACAGCAAGGCATCGCTCATACTGCGAATCCAAATGACACTATACGCACAGTGTGTTGTCTGACAGAACTTAGTATGTGTAAGCTCACACATCCACACATGCCGACTGCATCAGTTAAATGCCTGAATAGATTTAACTGAGCTAATTAAGGCTTTCTCTCCCATTACTGCTGCTCTGTCAACACCATCACCAACAAAAACAATCAGCTTTCACAGAAATGTAATTTTCATTGTCAACAATGAAATAGCAAATCAAAAATGGTGGGAGAGCTATGAGTGATTTGCGAAGCCTTACCTTTCAGGCAGACAGCAGTTAGAAATATCTTATTAGGTCTTTTGAATGGTGTGATAATCATGTAATAAAATATGTTCTTAAAGAATGCAGCACTTCTGAAACTCCTCTCTCTGTCACAACGTAAGAGGCTTAGGCCAGCTTCATGACGCTAACTTCCTACCAGTTTAATAGGCTGCCAGACACTAACTTCTGTATCATTTTAATAGGCTGCCAATCAAACAAGGAAGCAGCGAGTGAATGGGAACAGACTGAAATCCAGTGTCAGTCACTGAGCTTTGCCACAGACGATTAAAACAGCTTTGGTTGTCACAGAGCGCAGCTTTGGCGTCCAATTTTATTTATGGCACAGCTAGACCTTAAAACTCCACAGGTGCGTCTCTGGATGTGCATCTTACTTTCTCTTTCCTTCAAAACCGCGAACTTCGTTTGAACTATGGGAAACTGAGAAGGCTCTTTTGAGTTCACCTTGTTACTGAGTTCTGCAGAAGGGTATTTCGAGTGGTGCGAGTAAGGTGGGTGTTGGTGAAATGTCTGACAGGGAAACAGTGATGTAGAGTTTCATGCAAGTCACACTTAATGCTGGGAACTGTCATGAGGATGGCACCATCTGAGAAGGGCAACATAGTTATTGTGTCTGTCTGAGCATGCCTTTCTCAGCCCCTTAACACTGCCATATTTACCATCTCTCCTTCTGCATCTGGCACTGAAGGACAATCGTATATTTATTGATATCAATAGTAGCAGTATGTCTGGTCTCTGCTTAAAAGAACAAAACAATATGATTGTTCTACTACATTCTCACAGATTTATTCTGTACAAAGGTGGGTCTAAAGTCACAGATTAGAATAATGGCACTTAAAATCAAGGCGTTTGCTGACGTTAATTTCGTAGGTACTTTTCTTCATATTCTGCCAAGTCTGTTTCAGACTGTTCTGTCATGATTGGTTGTTGACAGGCACTATGCTCCCCTGGGTGTAAGCTAATTTAAAAACCAGCCATAGAGTAGCAGATGCCAGATTAGTGTCAAAGCAAAGTGACTGATGAGGAGCCTCCTGGTCGTACGGTCACATGCTGGCACTGTTGTACATATGACGTACTCCAGCTTGTAGCCCCTTGGTGCTTAGTAATAAATGAATGAGTAGGTTTTACAGTCTCAGCTTCAATTAGGGTTAAATGATACTTTAGAGGCCTTTATGCTGCCTCTGCTGGTTTTTTTGGCAGTAAGGTTCCTCTCTGTGGCAGCTTCATGCAGCACCATACTTCTTTGACTCTTTGTGACACTAATTTAATTTGAGTGGCGAATAATTGTATTACTGCCATCAATATGAGTAGTTAGTTCTGCACCACAACCACAAATCTGATGTGACCATAGAGAATGAGATTTCTCAGTGGCACTAACAGTTAGATGCAGTTGATTAACTATTATTCATAGGGAAAAGGACTGCTATAAACGTGGAAGAGATTATGGTGAAAATCAGTTTTGAAGCAGTTATGTTTGTCAGACCCAATGCACTTTTCCCTCTAACTTTGGCTTTTGTTCAGCAGTGATAAAACTATGAGATATCGGTGTAAATATATTCTGTCACTCCTATTTCATTGTGCTTACGTTACCAATGCTCCATTTTTGAGGTTGCGAGGGTCAAGCCCCAAAAATGCCTACCAGATGTGCTATAATTGTGCTGTGGCCCAAAGTAGCTATTTAGCTATTGGTGATCGATCTGGCCACCTTAAAATACGATCTGCAAATGGTAGACATTACACTGTGTGAATGCTATAGTACAAACCAGGTGTCACTGAAGGCACTGACACTCTGTTGTCATTGTTCAAACAGGGATTGAATGACGCACAACAAAAGAAGATGACAAGTTTTTACCTGTGTGTCTATTTATGGTCTTTCCCTGGGAGCACCACTTTCACTCTATTTGTGTCTTTTTCTGTCCTCAGTTCTCTGAAAAAAAGAAAAAAAAAGAACCCAGTAAAAGAGTCGTCTTTCATCCACGCTCTCATTCAGTGTCGTGACTCAAGGGCGTTGAGATGCCGACAGCCTGCTGTAGTTTGATTGACTGTAGACCGTAGGACAGCCCGGAGAGACAACTAGGACACACCCAAATACCCAGGAGGACAACATATTACGCTTCCAGATCAAGAAGCCTTTTTTGTCTGAAGGAAAATGACATGTCTGAGTGACACATCGGCTGCTAAATATTAACACCGTGCAAGTTGCTTTGCTGTGATCCTGTGTCTGAAAGGGATAAACACACAGACATATACAGCTCACTAGTTGCATTGCTTTGGTCTTCCTTTCATGGCTCCTGAAATTAAACACAAAATTCTTCAGGACATGCTCTCTGTGTACTCGTCTGTTGAGGTAAATTCAGTTGCATGTCATCATCCTCTTTGAGCGTACGTGAAGGGGATATTTGTCAGAAATGTCAAATTATACTTCAGATTGGCTTACTCCTCAAAACAGGTGGGGTATGTTTGATTTGTTAATCAGTTGTTTTGCATGATCTTGCTTTAAAGTATGTCATGTGTGCATTGAGCTATATGGTATGAAACGGAGCAGCCTAGCGTCTACAGCTTGTAGTGTCTGGTTCTTGACAGGAGGAGGGGACCACCACTCACTGTCACATGTAATGTGAGTCGAACAAATATGTTTTCCTTTGTAGATGACATTAATGCGGCTGTCTTGAAGTTTGAGCAGTGTTTATTAGCCCTGTGTAAAATAGCCCACTCATCACAAGCGGGAGAAGATTCTAAACTCTTACTCTAAGACTAACCATCTCAGAGACAAAAGAACATATTTGTCAGTGTTGCTTACAGTCTGGTTTAGATGTGGAAGAAAAGTAAAGGTAAATGCAGATCATTGTATAATTAGTCGTGTTGTGTAATAGAAACGTGACTCATTGTCCACATAGAGAAAGACAGCCAGCACTCTAATGCTTCCAAAAATCGAAAACTCAAAAACTATGAAGACATCTCTTTACTATAATTTACTTCTTCTTCATTTAGATGTATTTTACATGAGAGCCAGACAGATGTCAGTCTAGTGTGGGGCATGTGTCACCCTCGACCATCCCTCCCTCTGGCCATGGCCTCAAATGTTGTAAATTCCTAACAATGCCTCTGCTGTACACACACAATTCATTCTCCATTGGTTAGGGGAATTAACTGTGACTCGCCAACAAGGGAATGTGTAGAGGGAGAGAGATGAGAATGACCCTAAACTATTGGCTCTATTTGTTATGTGGTCACTGAGCTTGTGGAGCAGAGATGGGTGGGTTTAGTGAAGAGGGTAGAGTTCCCTCATTTTCACTGATAGGGGTCTCAGACATATAGGGATTGACCAAAGAGTGGTGAGATCCCGTCAGCTTCAATTACAGCCCCTTGTAGTTTTCCCAGAGGTGCACTATAGTGCCTTTAAGGGGAAATCAATGAGGTGACAAATTGTTGTGGACAGCCACCTCTTTTATTTCTTGTGTTGTTGTACCCATGCCTGGATGGTAGACTAAGCATGTACGCGTGCCTTTATTTGTGTTTGTGCCTGTGTTTGTTTGGCAAGCATACATAAACATGCAGCCCCATTTATGATAATTGAATGCTCTGGTCCATTTGTGTTTTGGTGGTTTATTTTCTGCCTGTGGTTTTAATGGCTTGTTATCCGTCTAAACCTGTTTTTAAACGCTCTCTAATGAGTGTTCACATGCATCACCCACTGACACTCAGTTCTGCTTTGTTCTGTTTTCGTCTCATAATGCTGTTAAGGTTTTTCTCAAGGTTGTCAAGTCCCTGTCATATACTGGGATGTGAGATGGCTGATAAGTGCTGACTTGCTCAAGTGTATTAAGAAACATATGGAGTTGAATTATAATGGTGGGATGGGGGGTCTATACGAGGCTGCTGCAGGAATGCTCTCTGCTTGAATGGATGGAATCTGGGAGATTATTGGTCAGGAAGCTGGATAAATACTGGCATAGGAAAACAAAAGAGCCATGGAGCCTTGGAGATATAAGGTTAATATGTGTGTGCTCTGAATTTGATCAAGCTTATCTATGAGTTATTTATTCCTGTCTGTAGATGTTTCAAATCAGATATCATTGCACAGCATCAAAACAAAGGCAGTAAAGGATGTGGATGTGGAGAAGTGCACCCTTTCATTACTACGAAGACCAACATTATGTGATAACTTTACACATGAACATGCATGCACACAAACAGATACATATATATCAGTCAACATGGTGTAGCCTCATGTTTGTTGGTGGATAGATATTACACTCTCCACAGGCATTTTTTGGCATGTTTACTTGGATATAAGGATTACCTGATCAGAAATATATAGTCAAATCTGAAGGCGACCTCACATCTGTTCCATCTTCATGAATGCAATGTACTGTAGTGGTATAACCTGATAACATTACTTATTCATACACTAATTCTCACAAAAACAACACACACATGTCTAATAGCAGTAAGTAGTATTTATATAAACCACATAAAGGCATGTTAGTCATGGACATACGTATACTCCAACTTGACTAGTCAATAAGGTAAAGCACTCACATCATATTGTTTCATGCATGTGTGCCTATCAGTAGCTCTGTAAGCAGTGAGTATGCAGAGTGTGCAAACAGTATGAGTGTGTGTAAAGTGTAACAAGGTAAGATATAATGCACTGCCTGTGCCTAAGTACCTGTTTTTCACAGGAAAATGTATTTAGCAGATGGTTGTTGGAATTTCGCACACACCTTTCCGTTTCAGGTCTCCAATTTCGCTGTCTTTGTTACTAATCCAACATTTTGAGTCATTCTTTCTCATTTTCTGACAGCTTCCCAACAGGTACCCAAGAGGCCCAAGAGGTATTAATGCAACACATTTCTCTTTCTCTTGTCTCTGCAGGAAAAGAAGAGTATGTCGCAACCTTCAAAGGATCCGAGTTCTTCTGCTACGACTTGTCCTTGAACCCGATTCAAAGCAGCAGTGATGAAATCACATTGTCATTCAAAACCCTGCAGAGGAACGGACTGATGCTGCACACGGGCAAATCAGCTGATTACGTCAACCTGGCGCTGAAAAATGGGGCTGTCTCACTCGTCATTAATTTGGGGTCTGGAGCCTTTGAAGCTCTTGTGGAGCCAGTCAATGGGAAATTTAATGACAATGATTGGCATGATGTCAAAGTAACAAGGAATCTACGTCAGGTAACAGTACAGAGGGTGATGCGAAGACTCCGTAAACCAATTAAAACAAATGCACTTAAATCATTACCATCATACAATACATAATTTTTTTCCAGACATTGTAATTAAATTGCTAAATTGGATCATGGTGGTTTATGGTGGAGACTAAAACAGAACCACTAAGGAGCAGGGACATCTAGATCTGAATCAAGACCTCTATTAGGTTACAGTTTAAAGGGGAAAAGAAAGATGTTGTTTAACATTTAGACCTATTAAGGCTTTTAAAAAAAGATAATATGCTTTTAAAGCTAACGTACAGTGTGTTACTAGGATGTGCATACTTTCTCCAGTGTTTGAATGAAGGATGATGTCACTATTTAGAGGGTATTTTATTAGTTTCTATTGCATTTAGAAGCTTTTAAATCAACTAGAACACCTGACATACACTTGAGAGGTCTACTTCTTAGAAATACTAAGAAAAGACATATCTGCAAAGCATAACTAAATCCAGGGTTACACTTTGATGCTGTTAAATTAAAGTTCTGGCAAAGGGAGATCCCTCTAACAGGCTGTATACACTTTAATAGACTCTCATATATATCCTTGAAGACTCACCTCTATGTTAATAACTCCCAGGAGATAATTGGGACGGCACATAAATTTTAGGAATTGTAATCCCATAGTGCCGCTACACCATTTCTTAACACCATTTGAGACAGATAACCAATTATTATATTACAACTGATTTTTGCTAGGGGAGTATAATAAAATGTAGGCTGGGGTGTGGTTGCACACAGTTTTATTAGCAGACCATTTCTGTACATGTGAGAGGTTCAAGTCTGTTGGACCTACTATAAATTGACACTTACTCAGTGATTTTTAATGGTAACAACTAGCTCCCTGATGTCATTTGATGAAAGCTGCTACAGAAAATGTTGTAGGTTGAAATTTCACTTTGGTGTTAGCTAAAAGTTACCACAACAATGGCAGCATTTCAGCCTAAGCTTTGATGCACAGTATTCTGTATGCTGAGGTCATGATGGAACATGGAGAGTTTCTTCAGTACTCCAAGGTATTTTACAGGTATAGTTTCGAATTTAGGAACAGACGGAACACAATCACTGGACTAGATATCTGCATAATAGGTATGCTCCTGACCTGTGGCACTGATTCCTAGCTTTACATCTGAGTTCAATGACTGTGGACACCCTGTCCAGATTCCCTTCCAGGTACAGCACTTGTTTAACAGGACAGCAGGAACTCCTGACTGAAGATTGTAATCTGATAAAGTGCTGACTCAACTGGATGATGAGAAAACATTATCCACTTTGAGGTAAAACATTACCCACTCTGGGGATTAACCCCTGAATGTAGGTGGAAGAAATTGCTATTTGCAGACTACTCCAAACAAACAAAACTGAAGGATCTGCCTCTGTCAAGGAGGTGATGACATCTTGGATGAGAGTGGTGCCACATTCAGGGTCAGCATGTTTACATGTTGAACATACAGTAGGTCTTTCTGAGGCAACAATTCTACTTTACATAGCAAGAATATGGGTCTTGTTAGACAGTTTTGGTTTACTATGTTATATAGAATACCATATATTTTAAAAATCTATGTGATTTTAGAATCTATGATTTTAGATTGTGTTTAACCTCTTCATATGTTTACAATACTTTACAAGCACATCATTTAAACAGAAACTCTAGATTTGTTCCTGCTCATTTGGTGGGAAATGTTTATCTTCACCTCAGCACCAAAGCTGCTTCTTTTGCATAATCGGCAAATTGATTATTGGCAAACCTAATGATCTAGCCAGCTTGAACATCCACTGCATTCAAAGTGTGAAAGAAAACCAAGCATACTGAGTGCATGCTCTGCGGGGGAATCAAAGTTACCATCCTCCTCATTTTATGTCAGGGTCTTCTTTGCTTTGTCTCATTGCAGTAAAGTGATCCTAAAGTTCATCAATAAGACCAAACGGAGGTAAAGTATTGTATGAGCGCTGCAAAGTCAGATACACTGGATTGGTCTGGAGACTAAAACCAAGTACAAAATAAGGCAAACGCAAATACCAATAAACTAATAAAACTTTAACGCGGTCTTTCACTTGGGATTTTGCTAAAGAGGGTCAACTGATGTGCTTTAGGCATTCTTTCTTAAACCATTTGATGTCTGTCAGTCATAAACCTTTGTCAGGACTGGGGTAAGAAGGCTTTTTTTAATGCAACTCAGAGGTCTGGTCACATACAGAAAATGGTGCAAAAGCACCATGAAGAACTCAGGGAGTCACTGGTTGAGCTCTGGCACCTCTTATGGAGCATTCCTGTTATTTCCTCGGTCTGCTTTTTTCTTGTTAAACTTATTTTGCCCTTTTTTCTCTATGTTACTAACATGCTTCGGAAACTAACTAACATCATTCATGGAATGTGTCATTCTACTAACCAGTATGGTTTTTGCCGTTTAGCAATGTACTAACAGTATTGACCATCATATATTATTTGAGTAACAGTCGTTATTCTGTTCACAGTTTTTAATTTCCTTTCTCCCCCCTTTTCCACAAAGCACTCAGGCATTGGACACGCTATGGTAAACAAACTACATTGTTCGGTAGATATCATTCTAATTGTTTCTTAGTTTGGGTTTGCCGTGTGTTTCTTTTCTTTCTTTTTTTACTGTAGACGTCATTTACAAAAAAAGGGAAATTGCGGTTGGTACTCTTCTGCTTACTTTTCGAATCCGTTTTAATTTCTTAGTTCATTTATTGGTTTCACCCTCTTTATTTCACTTGTCTCCTGTCCAATTCTGTTTGATTCACCTTTTTAGGAGCATCATTTCGAGCCTTTTGCATCAAGCTGTGGTTAATATTGAGGACCCTCTCCTGTCTGGCTGGCCTGATGCTCTTTGGCTCAGCCAGTTGAATTCCCATTCACTTTGCATGGCATGAGCTTATGTGTCACAAATGTCACACTGCCCATTTGTCAAGATGGACGTGACAGTTGAGCTGTGTCATTTCTTTTCTGGTGCTTTCTTATTTCTCTTTGTGAAGTGTTCATAACTTTGCATGCATCTGATCTGACACTGTGGCGAGTGTCAAAAAACTGATAAACAAATTGGAAAACATTTTCTTTTTGTATGCTCATAAACAAAAAGAAAAGCCTAGTGCATGCATGCTGTTGTTTTCTCTAATACCCTCTGTCTTTGTCCTGTGCTGAAAGGTGATTGTGTTTTCATAGCATGTGCTCCCTCTCTAACCTAGTGGCACGTTCTGATTTCTTTTATAGAACTGCTGGACGTACTAATATGGAATAATAGTTAAACTAACCTAGATAACATTTTACTAACACCATTTTTGTGTCTGCTAAAGTACTTTTAAGTTGCACTAGGGGCAATACTAACACTGTAGTATGGGCAGTTTACTAACTCGAATACTAACTACCTAGAATAGCCATCCTTTGAAGGCTTAAGGTCTTGCTACTAATCAAACTGGACAAAATAATAATAAAAAACAAGAAAAAAGACAATAAAAAACAGACATGAAAATGGGTTTTGGAATAAGTAAATACAGGAAGTCATAGACAGCAGCAAAGAAAGACAATAACTTTGCAGTCTATAGGCTGTCTGAGTAGAGCATGTCCTTTCCCTGTGCTTTGTTGTCTAGGTAACAATATCCGTGGATGGGATTCTGACCACCACAGGTTATACACAAGAAGACTACACCATGCTAGGTTCTGACGACTTTTTCTATGTTGGAGGGAGTCCTAGCACAGCTGACCTGCCTGGATCTCCAGTCAGCAACAACTTCATGGGCTGCCTCAAGGAGGTAAACACCACTTCTGTGAGAACTCTGTGGCTGGTGGGTGTACAGATTATGACTGGCTTCACCCTCAAGTCTCCAAAACAGGCCGATCCACCCACACACTGACCTGTCTTATCCTTAGCACTATGCTTTAGTTTGTTTCTCCTCTTTTCCCTCACATAGCCTGACACAAACTTTTTCTGACACAAATTTTGCCCTCTCAGTATACATATAATGTTACACAAACACAAACACACACACACACATAACTGGTGCATCAGACTTCATACAATTCTGTCAGGTGCACTTCAAAGAGAAGCACTGATCCTGAGATCAGGGAGTTGAATTTTCATGAGCAGGCAGGCAACTGACACAGTTAACACCTCACTAGTGTTGGGAAATACGCTGTACCAGCCTGATATTATCTTAGAGCACCTATCTAATGACTAATCTTATTGCTGTTTGATGTCAGTAGTAAGTGTGTTTACACAAATGCAACTTCAAAGTGCTAGAAATGTGCAGTATGAGGCTTCTGGCAGACCCAGGTGCAGAGAGGTACATCAGGTTGACATATATGCTTTCAGATGATGTATTGACTAAAACATTGTGTATCCTAGAAGCTCATGGTGTAATGAGCCATCTGAATCTGGCTTATGACTTACAATGAATTATGTCATTTGTCACTCGCCCCTCTGGTCATGTATTAGTACTCAAGAAGCATGTTGTGTGTGATCCCTAGAGAGAGAGAGAGAGAGAGAAAGGCAAGCAATTTCTCCACCAGAAGGTCCATAAGTTATACCTTTCATTGTTTTTTTGTTTTTGCTGGTTAATGGGGATACTGACCCAAAGCGTTTGCTTCAGAAGCCACTGGGGATATACAAAGACATCTACCAGGTGGATCTCCAAAGTACTGCAAAATGATTCATTCATTTATCTTGTAATTTCAAAAGCTGTTTCCCCTTTTCCTCAGTGGCCTCCCTTCGTTTTTTTCTTTCTCTTTTTTGCAACTCGTCTTTCTTCTTTGGTGTCCCACATATTGTGTCTTACCTCAAGTGCAGGCGGTCAGCCTGAGTGGAACCTCTGAGAGAGGTCTGAGGCAGCTCAGTTTAATGAGCAGACAGGGTGTGGACCACATGTCTACACATCATGTACAGCTCATTAGAAGCCTGGATGTTAAGGGGACTGTTTCAGTTAACTACGTGTCTTTGGGGTGCTGCAGACGGGATGGAACACGGATGGAAGCAGTGCAGCCCGAGCATCATCATCCACACCACTGAGCTGCTGGCCTGCCCTAACTGTGGAGGCTGATCTCACTGTCCAAAGATCAATATATTGAACTGCTCAGAAACTTTTAAATATGGTGCAGAGCTGTGATAGTTCCCCAGAGATATGAGACAGACTGAATGTTCCCTCTTTTATTTGCTCATGGGATCATTTAATATTCCTTATATTGTCTTACCAGACAAATAGAGACGTCAATAACAACTAAAAAAGACTAAGCCCATATACTTCAAAATCCATAGTTGCTCTGTTTTAGTAGACTTTTAATTTATTTACTACACTGACAAGTGCAATGCATCATCTCCTCCAGCCTGTTGAATTAAACAGAGGTCAGCCTCTGAGAATATTGTGATAGCATATGAGCGGTGGTTTAACAGCATGTGTTGTGGGATCTGATTGATGGCATGTCCCCAAGTGGTTTGTTGCAGTATTTGTGTGCAGATTCTAGTCTGAGTTGCCACGCCTGCCTGATGGTTCTGATGGCAAAACAAACGGTGGTGCAGTAATAGCTCAGTTGTCACAGGCCTAGTTTGATGACAAATTAGTGCAGTGCTACCAACACAGCGCCAGTCGTAGCTCAGACCAAAAGCTTCTTTGACTCAGAAAGGTGCCCTTTGTCTTGACTATAAAGAATTGATTTAGGTTTATTGGCTGTATCTGTCGCACCTTTGTCTGCATGACTCAAGTCCAGCAGGCAGAGATATTATCATTTATTCTTTTTACTCCTTTTTTACATTCTTTGCAGATAGATGTGCAGATAAAGATGTGGAAATAAAAGCTTGGCATTATCTGTTTCCTGATTTCTTTCCAGCTAAATGCAGCCTGATACAGTCAGTCACAAAGCATTTACAAGAAGCTAAACCTGCGCTTACCTAATTCCGATGCACCGCTATGAACTCCATCTACCTGAACAGTTAGACGCAGCAGATCTGACTCAGTGATAAACATAATGCTCCATGCAAATGCAATCCCATCGGAGGTGTCCCCATTTTCAGGTGAATGCTCAGGATGACAGCAAATAAAAAACATGGCTAGTGTTTTCCACAGCTGTAACTCATTTCATTTGGCCCAATGGAAGCAATATAGATCCACCATTACACTCCTTTGTTATGCAAATACACATGCTGTAGCCATAATGGGGCTATCCATCACTTGATAACCTTATCTACCAATTACTACTACTAGAACAGTGTTGAAGGAATTATCGACTGTGCCTTTGGCCCTGGGGGGGTTGCTGTTTAATATTGGTTGCTCCTTTATCCTTCTGCTTGCTGCACCTTTGACATATTTGTTTTTTTTCCCATAAAGCTAGCGTGGCAGGCAGATTGGCACATCATACTTACCCGCATGCATTGTGTTTTTCTGGTAAAAATACAATGACCGGGCTGAATGAAAAACTTTAATTAACTTCTCATATGGAAATTAGAAGTAAATAAGACAGAGGATTACTTGCTATTACAGCTGCACTACAACAGAAGATACTCACACTTCATTATGGAGATTGGATAATGACAAGGTTATGGCTGTTGCCAATTACAGTAGCATTCCTGTTTGATTTTAACAGTGTGCCATTTAGTGCCACAAATTGTAGCTACTTTAGTCAGTCTGTGCAAAGTAATATGCAGATTGTAATTTGAACAGTTTTCTAAATCGTGTACTGCAGAGTGAAAGTTACAACATGTATATCTGAGCTCACAAACTCCTTTTTACCTTCGTCTAGATGGACACATCCATCATCTGCCCACTTTTATTCTAATCACAGACTCCAACTGGGACATCAATCAGCATTTTACACAACACCTGCAATCAAGGCACTAGTTTAGATTTAACACTCTAACACTCTAATCCCAACAGATATGATTTGTTTCTAATATTTATAACAATTGTTTTTGTACTCCAGGCTGTCTCTTACTGCAGTTGACAAATAACACAGCACACTAAGCACTTGTTGTGAAGGCTTCAGATGGAGAGCAATGAAAGCAGGGTGATGTGAGTGACATTTGGTGCCACGCAGACACAGCTTCTCACGCATAGGTGCAATGTGATGAGATGACCAATGGTTGAGGCATGAAAACCCAGATTATGACAGGGGGTGAAATGTCACACAGGCAGCTGTTGTGTAGTTCTAAGATTTACTGTTATTTTTACATTCTGCAAAGTATTCAATATGCTACAGTTGTGAGAATAATTTTCCTTCTCTAATCCCAATTCAGGTTGTGTACAAAAACAACGATGTGAGACTTGAGTTGTCAAGGCTGGCCAAGCAGGGTGACCCCAAGATGAAGATCCACGGAACTGTGGCCTTCAAATGTGAGAATGTGGCCACTTTAGACCCCATCACATTTGAGACACCCGAGTCTTTTATCGTCCTCAACAAGTGGAATGCAAAGAAGACGGGTTCCATTTCCTTTGATTTCCGCACCACAGAGCCAAATGGCCTCCTCCTTTTCAGCCATGGCAAGCCCAAGCAGCAGCCAAAGGACTCCAAGAATCCCCAGACTCTTAAGGTGGATTTCTTTGCTATTGAGATGCTGGATGGCCACCTGTACTTGTTGCTGGACATGGGCTCAGGAACCACAAAGACCAGGGCGGTCAATAAGAAAGTCAATGATGGCGAGTGGTACCACGTAGACTTCCAGCGAGATGGAAGATCAGGTAACAATATATAAGTGTGGATTTCTGTTGCTGCAGCTATGGTGGCCTTCAAACACAAATATAATTGACTAAATAGAAGCTAATCAGGAAAATATCTTCACCAGCTTGACAAAGCACATGTTTGGCTTCAGCATGCTAGCTTCCCAAGGCCACTGTAGACTTAAATGGCTCTGCTTTGCACCATCTGGGTAAATTATTAAACTGCAACAAAAGCACTACTGCAGGGTCAAGGGTATGTTTTTATGAAAGTAAATATCCATCCTAATGCAGGACAGACTGCACCACCTCTTCAACCTATTTTTCTCCATCATGCTGTAAACATTTCTTCAAATTTAATGTGAGAATGTTTCAATAGCGGTAACCCTTATGCAGATAGCGGTGATGATGTCATGCTTCCAGACACAAAATAACTTTTGCCCCCTTTCACAATGTGTCCTCAAACCCTGGGTTGAACTGCTCTGGTCCCTGTTGATTTGCTTATCTAAGCAGCAATTTGTTAGTGTGAGCTTAGAGCCAAGGCCCTGCAATGTCACACTGCAAATTAGATATACCCCTTGACCATGTTTTCCACTCCATCTCAAGAGGTGGAAATTAGATTAACTGTTTCATTACCCCCAAAGCAATCCTGGGTTGCAGTTCTAAATTGAGATACAGTGTTTAAAATGACAAAAAAAAATCACATGCTTTTCTCTACAATTCCACATTTAACTGAATTAATCATGTTTTATGTAAAATTAGACATATTCCGCTTCAGTGTTCTCGCTTGATGAGCCGCTGCTGAGTGGCTTTGATTAATCTAAAGAAAAAGAAGACTGTAGGTGACTTCTCAAATAACACAAATCTACAACATTTAGTTATGGTACACCTAACTATAAGAAATGCTGTCTTTCGAAATTAGATTGTGTTCATTATCTGTCTAGTAACCTCCTACTATCCACCCCCACACACTTACATACAGTGCACACACGCACACATCAACACATGCTCACAGAACCTCGAGCGCGCTCATCAAGCTCTTTCTACTCACTGTTCTCTCTGTCTACCCTGCCTAAGTTTCCATGGAAACAGGAGGTGGTCTCTCCCAGGACTGAGACAGTTACTGCACAGTGCTGTGCTGAGCTGTGCACTAATGACATTTCAGAATAACTTTTCTTCCTCTCCTCAAGTGTGAGGCATCAACACTCATGTACTGGAGTGTAAATGGGACATAAAAAGGTCTCTGCAATATGATGACTTCCCATTTGGGAAAAGTAACACAGAGGCAAGTTTTAAAATTACTGAGCAATTTTCAAATTTGCCAGTTCCAATTTTAGTTTAGCTAATCTTTAATTTAAGCCAATTATGCCATTCTCTGAAATCTAAAATCTTTTTAGATTTTATAAACTGAACAATGCACCATTGTTTACAGTGTGTAATGATGTGTACCCTGCACCTCAAATGGAAGCGTTGGAATTTTTGCATCTTCTTTGTACTGAATAGGCCTCATGTGATTTCCATTCCCCTAGGATACATGTAACGTTAATGGTGCATTAAATAGCACATTTGGCAAACAGGGCGATATAAAAACGTTCACAATAGCTTTTCTAAATGGAGACTTTTATATTTATTTCTACCATGAATAACTGACACTGTGATATTTGGATAAAATGTCAGCTGGGAGCTGAATGAACATAACACATTATGCAGGTTTAAAAGTCATGTGATGCTAAACTAAAAGATGTACCGCTAGCCACTCTCAGGCAGGCTGATAAACACTCTAGTGCCATTTCCTTACACCTTTTTAATATTTGATAGAATTAAGGTAAATTTAAAAACATAAAAAAAGAATGTACCAGTCCCCCGAGAGCATGAGTCACAACCATATGGTACTCTACACTTTTCATCTGTGTGTCAGATGTTTTATTAATACACACCACCAAGCACATCACTCATAACGAAAGTGCAACACAACAGCCAGACATAATTATCTGCCGCCCGGTCCTCCATGTGTAACAATTCCTGCAGCCGTGACAATGGCGGATAATCATCCTTGCCCTATTTAGTTTGCCCGTCTCTTCCTGCAGGAAGCAAGTCTGCAAATGGACCCTTGCTCTCAGAGAGCATCTTCTAACCTCAATGCATTAGAGACGCTAAGAGACACTCTGCTTTTAAGTGAGGGCTTCTGGGCTGGGAGTGCTGTGGGTCACTCATCAGAGACATTACACGGACATGGCTGTGTTGCAGCCTCACTTCCTGTTGGTGCACACACAAGCATGCACACGCATACAGTACACAAACAGAGGCATGCACACATACACACACACACATGTAGACACCCATCCTCATAGCCCACTCACAAGCTTCTCTCTCTACAGAGAATCCAATCACATAGAGAGATTTGGCCGTATCGCTCTAACTGGATTGTAGTAATCCCCTGTCTAACATGTTTTGGGGATGTGTGAGTGGGGTTAGGGGACATCATGCCAAGTTGAGCCTGGCTGCTGATGCAGAAAGTATGAGAGAGATCTGAGCTGTCATTTGGACCCCTGCCTTCAGGTTTGATGATGGAGTACCACTTACAGGTCAGACTATAGAGGAAAAAGGGAGACTCAGGAATGTGGTCTGAGTGTTGTAAAGTTAGCAGAAGTGCTGATCTTCACCATCTTTGTGATTGTGATCAACCCTTCTACATTTTGTACATTATTTCCTGCTGTGTTCCTTCATCTACTGTTTTGTTATCTGTCATCGTACCCCTCCCTCATTGTCGTTTCAGACATCTTTATCTCCATGTTCTCATCTTGTTCGGTATCTCCTCCTCTTTTATGCTTCACAGAGACACAGCCACGTCCCCTTTTGGCTATGAATAATGTTCCAAACATAGGCAGTCCTGCAGTGTGTGTGTGTGTGTGTGTGTTGTTTCCCATGCTGCAAGCATGGTGATGGTACATGTCCCCATGGGATTGTATATTTCCTTCTGACTTAACATAGCTTGACTGTGTTTACACACTTCCTTACAGGACTTTGACAAGTGAGTGGAGCACTCTTAGCTGATGCCTGAGAGATGCTGACATCTTCTCTTGTGTCCCACTTGCATCAATTTAGACAGACGTGCTTACTGTAGACTTACGGTTTACTGTTTTATGACTGTAATAATATTTAAGTATAGATACTGCAGGATTTAAAGAGGCCATTAGCTTGATGATGACTCCAGTATTTACTTTGTGAATGTATTATTCACAGAATAATGCCACAAACACTTCCTACTACTGCCTGTCATAGGGTGGGACCTGTGAAAAAATTGGATGCTTCTCTCACGCTGACCACACTGATGTTCATTCTTCAGCTGGACACCTGCTCTACTCTGAGAAAAGTTTTCTCGCTAATGAGTTTGATGTAGTGAGCTCGTTAGCTATAACCTGAAGGGAGCTGTTCTGGCTGCGTGACGGGTGGCCCATGCCAAGTGTGCAAAGCTTGGAAGTCTCAACAGCTGTGGCTGGAGAGAGCAGGGGCAGTGGGTGGCGGCAAGAAAGTACCGGAACAGATGCCTAGGGCCAGGACCCAGAGAAAAGAGCTGGAACATGTTAGTGGGACCAGGTTAATCATTGTGCACTAGGTCCTTAGCTGTCTCTCTCAAGCACGTTTGCAAGAACGCCGACTCACCTTGGCTGTAAAGAACATATAGCAGAGATTATTATTCGCATATGGAGGAAATTCTGCATTTGTTTTTCCTTCCGTGGCAAAATTTCTTTGATTTTAAAAGATCACAATGCAGATATTTATTATATGTATAATTAATTGTGATATGTACATTCATGCATACTAATGGAAGCTGCAATGCCCCATTTGATGTTTAATGTGTCTCTAAAACGTGTCAGGCAGCCCTGTTGGAAATCCATGTGTGGCTTAGGGCTTGTTTTTCCAACATAAACACTTTCACTTGAAAAGTAACTTAAAAGCTACACTCCTCTCCCACATACAAGCAGTTAGGACTCTGCCATTTAGCCCGGGGCAATCAGCTAATAGCTCCTTCATATCTGTCATGGCATGCATCTGCCACTCAAAATGTAAATTATGACTTTATGGCAATTTTATTTTTGAGCATCCTCACCCTGCTATTTTGCTGCCACTCTCCCCAGGCAGCGGCCTGTGCGACTCCTCCGCAGCACAGTGTATAGATTACTGGACGAGGATGCGGGCAGTGAAGGCAGCCGCCATTAATTAAAGTCCACAATGGCTCCTGCACTGAGAGTAACAGATCCATATACAAATTAATTACCCAGTCTGAGTTCAACAGTAAGGCCTTCCTTTTCCACAACTTTACAGTCCAGTCATGTCCGCTGTTGTTTACCGTGCTCAAGATCGAGAATTAAACCTGAATGAGAGTGATAAATCATGGTGGGGGAAACACACAAACTCTCACTGCAGGTTTATGTGTCGCAGAGGCAAACGGAAGGAAAGACAGGGTGGTAGAAAAAACAGAGCAGTTCTTTAATCAAGTTCAAATAGAACATAGATATAGATGGCTACTGTGTTTATTTATTTATCATTATTTTATTTTTTGTGGTGGCTAAAATGATAGGATAAGGGGGCAATACTTTCGTTTTTATGATCACTGCTTTAGAGATAAAAGAGATTTATTATGGGAAATCCAAGGAAAATGGAGAGGATACTCTTAGGGATCCTAGATTAGGCTACTAATAGACTAGCTGCCCTGTGATTAATGTGTCTTATCAACACTCATCAGTCATTCTAAATGAAGAAAATCCTGACCCTGTCCAGATGGATAACACTAATTAGGGTAATTTCTTCATCAAACCCTTTAAAATCACATGTTTGTGTTTCTGCAAGCAATACACAGCTGTCAATATGTCCATAAACCCAAAGTAGGTCAGAAAAAAAAGCGCTAACATTTTTTTTCCAACTGTGTCTCATTTTTCAGGCACCATATCTATCAATACCCTCCGTACTGCCTACACAGCCCCTGGAGAAAGTGAGATCCTGGACTTGGATGACAATCTCTACCTCGGGGGTCTGCCAGAGAACAAAATGGGACTGGTGTTCCCTACTGAGGTGTGGACAGCACTGCTCAACTATGGCTACGTGGGTTGCATTCGAGATTTATTTATTGATGGTCAGAGTAAGGATGTCCGACGGCTGGCTGAGGTCCAGAAGGCTGCAGGGGTCAAGCCCTCCTGCTCTAAAGAACCTCCCAAACAGTGCTTAAGCAACCCCTGCCAAAACAACGGGATCTGTAGAGAGGGCTGGAACCGCTACGTGTGTGACTGCTCTGGGACCGGATACCTGGGACGCTCCTGTGAAAGAGGTAGAGCTTGTTTTTCTCTTACTTTGTTGGGAAGCTCACATTAGTCTGGTAGACACAGTCTGTGTCAGTGTGTGAAATGTTGACGGTGTTGTACAGTGACACTCTGATTTCTCACTATGCATGGTATCATTAAAGTGTGAATATACCTGACATCAAAGAAAAGCCGAAAAAGGATAGTTTTAATTACATCCACTACAGTAGAGTATTCTTTGTCTGAAAGGGACTGCTTTAAAGTTCAGGTTGAACAGCATCATCAGAAAGAAAGCCTGCAGGTGGTCTTTTTATCTTGGCTGATGGTTGAACATCAACAGCTCTCAAACAGCACGTTGAAAGTAATATAAGGGGGAAAAAAAAGTCTGCATGTGAAGCCACAGCAGAATGAGCCTGGATACGAAGGGCTGATGTTCGACTACGTTGAGTGGCAGGTGACTGATGCACCACTGAGACGCTGCTGGTCACGTCCACCATGCACACTAGCCTGTAAATTGGCTGTCTTCTGCTAACCATTTGCCTCATCAAACCACTCGCTCATGACCAGACCTGGTGCAGAATACTTATCCGTCTCTCCTCCAGAGAAGAGAAATAGAAGAAGTGAGTGTCACACTGAGAAATGTTAGAGCTATATGGCTAAGCTGGAGCACATGTACCGCTGACTCCGAAGGAACTCATTATGTAGAAAGAAGAGATTTTTATTGATGCTCATGTTAAGACACCAGCCACACGGAGAGAGTTATGCAGCTAATTATTACATCCTATTTTTGTTCCTTTTCCCTGCTTTCATTGCCTGAAATGCAAAAAAAATCACATTATTGTTGCATGGCATTGATTCACACTCAGCATGCTAACATTGACCTACAATGCTGTGTAAAGCCTCAGCTGCACTCACACAACTGTGTATCTGTTTGAAGGCGAAGTTAGCTAGCATGATGACTAAAAACAAGCGAGAAAAAAATGTCGAATGTCACCATGTCTTTTTTTTTTTGGTATGGCACACACCTAATTTGTAGACACTATGTGTTATATAAATATATGATGCAAAGGGCTGAGGACCAGCTAAAGGGGGCATTATCAATCCACTTGACAAGAGCTGATTTAAACACAGCAGCTTTCCTCATTAGTTTTCTGTCTCCATCTATGAGAGCTGTGGCTGCTTTTTGTCTGAGTACACGACACAAGGGAGCCAGTGAAACACAAGCACTGTGTCATTGCTGCATCTTATTGGTTCGTTTGTTGTGACCTTTGTGATGCACCAGCCTCGGGTTAGACTGATTATTTAAACAGCATTTTTATGATGTCTCAAGTATCATCGAGAGTCAAATCCACATACTTGCTGTTACTGTGATCACCATGTATTTCTTCACAGACCTTAGATAAGCTGACCTACAAAATCCATGGCAAATCCTTCAGTATTTTGTTGTTACCATGTGAGTAATCTCACTAAGTGGAAGGAGTGAAAATGAATTTTCTATGCTGATTTAATAAGGGAGATTTATATGTATGTGTTTGAGTGACGGCGGAGCTCAGCATGATCCTGCCTGTCTGCATGTTCAGCTTGAGCTTGCTGGCCTTTTAGACTAGAGGATTGCCCTTTGACTTCTTTGATTGAAAGCTAGCTCGATTAAGACAACAACCAGCTGTGTGTGGAATCCAAATCCTCCACTTGCTAATATGGTCAGCTCTCAGGCAATTATTCTAAATATTTGAATTTCATGGTCATTTACATAATCAGATAAAGTTAATAAATCTGTCGGATGTATAGTTCTTATGCTAAAAAGAACTGAAATATTACCTTTGTATTAGACGTCCATTAAATGGTGAATTTAGTCATACATGAGTGGCATCATAAAATGTTTTTAAATGTGTTTACATCAGCCAACAAAGGTATTTTTATCCTTACATACATTATATAACTACAGGCTGTCGTCTTCCTGCAATATGTAAAGTCTTCATCGTGAAAATCTTAACAGCGCAAAAGCAGCAAATGAGTGAAAACACTTAACATATGCATAATCAAGGCAAATGTCAAAAAGAGCCCGAGCATGTGACACTGTTATCACAGCGTGATACATCTGCGCAGGGACAACAGCAGGAACAGGTTCTCTCATCTGAAAAAAATCAACTCCAGTTGAGATGTATCACATCCCACGCAGCTACATGTGTCATCTCTACGTGTGCCTCTGCTGTTCTGCAATGCTTTCACCTCAAGAAAAAGGGAAACATGCTAAACATCCCGATCCTAAACATCCTGTGTAACCGAGATGTTCACAAAATGACTGAATGAAGATAGAAACCTGCTGAGTCAAATGGCAACAAAACGATCCAGGGCACATGCTCTGTGTTTTTTTTATCGTAACAGTTTGGCTGTGTTAATTGTTATGACAGGTGACAGCCACCGGGAGAAAATGAATGTTTAGCTTGAAAGGAAAAATAAATAATGCAAAAAAAAAGACAGTAAATTTCCATCTCTGATGATCAGTTGGGCTGGTCTCTGTGCTGCTCTGATTTTCCACATGTGCAGTTCCATTCTAGCTAATGAGTTGACAGGAATTAGGGCATAGTACATGAGGGAGGTGGAGTGGGCAAGGGATACAGATCATTCCTCTTCAGGAAGATAATTACTTATCCAGAGAGTGTTCTTTGATTCTAAAATCCACTCTAAAAACAAAAGCAGAAAACATGCAGCTGCGTCTGAAACTGCTTCACATTGAGCAGAGATTTCCGCCACTATGACCCCCGCTGCGACTCTAGTGTCTTCTTGTGTCTCGACTCGTCTGTCCGACTCTTGTTTTCTGGCTGCTTCTGCTCTTGTGTATAAGACTGGCATTAGCGAGAGTGTGAGTGGGAGCAGTGGTACGGAGGATGGGCTCTGGCGTGCTGCCAGCTGTTTTGATGGCTCCAGATTGCTTCTGCACTGGTAGGATGAAGCAGGCACCAGCAGGCCGAGGAGCTGTCAAAAGAATTACCCCAGCTCTCACTTATCCATGCATGGTGTACCACCCGGTGGCAAAATACAGCTACTGCATATGGCAGAGGAGGAGGACAACAAGGAGGGGAAGGAACAGGAGGTGGAGCTTCGGAGGAGAACCATGGAGCTATTCGCCCTATTTTGAGGCATTTTAATTAAGCAGACAAAGCAATTTCCCCCCTTGCATCCCAAATGTCTTCCCCTTCATTGTTCCTCCAGTTGCTAATTAGCCCAAATATTAGTCCTGCAGTGTGAGGCTAAAGCAGCCTCCCAGATGGTGCAGTAGGTGCTTTGGAGCACATGCACACATTCTCTAATGAGACATGACAAGCTGGATTCCAACGCTGACAGCATCTGCGTTACATCAGACGGACAAGATCTGTGCATGGACATTTACATACACGTACCTGCGATGCAGATGATCAATACACAGATCGATACACAAGTATGCTTAACCAGTCAGAGATATATACAACATGCTGATGTGCACGTGTAAGCTGAAGCTGTACAGTGCTTTTACCTGCTTGGGAGTCATTTGAGTAGTTTGGAATGACATTGCTAGTATCTAGTGCACAATAGAATACATAAAATCAAAGTGTAAATTAGGTTCTATGAGCACATTTGTTGCCTTTTAGAGCATAAAGCCATTCGCCATTGGTCCGAAGCAAAAGCCAAGAGGTGCAGAATGTTATTGCATAATTGTGAAATGCCCTAAAAGGGGAATGTGGAAGAGTTTTAGCATTAAAACACGTTTTAGCCATGCCTTTTGACAGCACACTGTGTTAGTCACCATTCACCACACTTGAACATAGTCACAAATTAGAGAGAACTGGTTGTCCCATGCCCTGAAGCCATGCACACAGATGCATAGAAAATTGGTTGAAAAACATGGAAAATGACTGTAAGTGTGCTGGAGGGGGTTGATTTTCTGGGGATATGTAGTAGTAAACACATGCTGTGGAACAACGGTCGGGCTCTGGAATGAAATAAATAAACACATTTGTTTAAGCATGCAAGATAATGTTCGATTAATCTAACAATCTCTGTCAAGGTCTGTAGGGCTTTTTGATGTGCCTGATAATAGCAGCAAAACCCAAAGTCTGAAGATCAACCATTAAACTAAATGGTAATTGTCATGTAATATCTTCAATGGGCTGAAACATCTAATGCATGCATACTAAATCTTTACTATCTTGGCTGTTGCGTGCATTTGCTGATAGTACGAGCTGAAGTTGCACATTCCGCCACTCTGAACTGATCTATTTCTATCTTTGCTCTCATTTCGTAGCTCCAATAAAGTTGCCGTATGGTCACAGAGCAGCAGATGTGAAGTTGGCCCATGATGCAGCCACCTCTTTTCTGTATAGAGAGAAAGTAGTTTTCCCTGTCTCTAGAAATCCACTCAGCCAGCTTGGCAGGCTGTTGTCACACTTTTAATAGCCAGCGAGTCCATCTCTTGGATTGTGTACACTAAGATTCTCAAAGAAGGCTGCAGTGAAGAAGACATGAGCTGCCTTGAATTATTTATGATATCTCTAAGCCATTTCTTCCTGTTTATTATGGATGTTGAACATACATTTTCCACAAGTCTTTGGCAGTTGTTTTCCAGCAAGTTCTGAACTGGGCTGAGCCTGCTGCCCTGATACTGTGGGACATCGCAATCCTATATGACATGCGGCTGACAGCTCTCCCTTCCTGCAGAGCCTGTTCTCCTTGAGGGAGATTTCAGGGAGGACTGTGTGCCTGTCCGCCATTACCTACCCTCCCTTCTTGTTAGTAGCACAGCTTTATTTGTCTGTGAAAGTGCCCCCACCCTCCTCAAATCATGCCTTATTTTCTTGTGAAAGTCAGAAAACAATGTTGCATTGTGGTTTACAAGACAGAAAATGAATGTGTGGTTTAGTTTGTTATGCTCCATCTCCCCTCTGACAGCCTCCTGTTGGGCTGGCACAGACAGAAGCACCAGCTTCAGTCCTCTCAATTTATTTTAATATTAAACATGGGAATGGCATTAAAAATGACTGGGCGTCCGGGATTGGATTTTTGACAGGTACTCACTTTGCATTAGGTAATGATTCTCTCACGTCATTCTCCATATTTTCATATATTCTGATGCATTCTTATTTATTTACACCACCCCTTATATGACTCTTAGCAAAGATGCAATATTTTCTCAGTAGTTTCTCTATGTGACAAGAAAGGTTTTAAGAGTATGATGTAAAAGTACATCATATATTACCGGATATAGACCTTTATAAAAGTGTACTATTGACTGAACTATAATCATATACAGTTGGCAATTAACAAAGCAGTGCTGGTATAATTTTATAAAAACAGATAAACAAATACTCATTATAAGTGCATGTGTTTGATGTTTTCCTCTTTTTGTGTTTCCATTTTTAGCCTGACCATCATTGCAAGTATAAAAGATCTTATTTCAGACTGAGGCACTTTAAAGGGTGTTAATGCTGTGGCAGAAATCAGCACTCAGATCTGTCACTCATACACCATTCTCATGTCTCACTTTATGAGCAAAAACATACACCTGCGCAACAGAATGCTATTGTTTGTATTAGCATACACAGAATGAAGCATAGTCACATATCTTCTAGAGTAGACGTCAGATGCTCGCTGTTGCAGCTATTTGCTCTAGCTGGGTTTACTCTTGGTTCTAGCTCATATAACAGCGACCAACATTTTTCAGGCATTAGGAGCTTGAACAGTTGCTCCATTTTTCCTGCCGTCTGCTAACAGTTTCCAAATGCAGCTCTTTGCTTCGGCTGCCTGGCAGGAAGCAGACAGTTTAGCAGTGAGACCTCGTTTGTCACACACCCCTGTCATCTGCAGCGTACCCCAGGAGGGCGTGGAGAAATTGGATTTGGGTGAGGAATGTGACGGAGTCATCCCAGGGGATGGATGTGACATTGGGTCTGTGTTACGCGGAAGTGGTGATGAGGTGATGTGTGTACACTGGTACCCTATCACCCCCACCACTCTCCCATCTCCCGTCCCTCCAACTAGCTTTCTATCTGTCTCAGCACTGGAGCTGCAGTAATGGCTTTGTTATTAGGTTATGGTTTAGTTACACTAGCGGAAATGTTGTTACAACCTCCTGCCAGTGTTAAACAATCTCCCCAGCATTTCTCCACACGGGTGCTTAATGCTTTGAGTAAATGCAGTCACCCTGAGCAGAAGCTCAATATTCAAGGTCCAGAGACTATTACAATCCTGTCACATTTTTTTTCCTCAGTCAATACCAATTTGTCCTTTTGTAGTTTGCCACTGTTATATTGCACATATCAAAATTGTAGGTGCAATGTTGGCACGTGCTCTGTAGAACATTAACTCTATTAGTTTTCTATTTTTCTTTTCTATCATGATGCATTTAATGCCTTTTCATCCTTAATGCCATAGATACAGGACGGGGTCCTGTTTTCACTGATGAAGTCCACCACACACAAATAAGACAAGACTCAGACTATTGGTATCTAAAAAGACTCACTGTCTCAGTAGCAGTAGCCCTCTCTGAAGCTTCTGTCTTAGAAAAACTTACATCCAGTCACAAGTGTGCTTTTTTCATCAAGATCGAAAGTCTCAACACTAAATTTTACCCACAAACTGGACATCATTTTAAGTTGAGCTGACAGCTCCGGTCATTGGTTTACCATAAAACTGCTGCAATTCATTCCACCCAATCAACTCATCTTATTTTTTCTCTCTGCAGAGGCGACTATTCTCAGCTACGATGGCAGCAAGTTTATGAAGGTGCAGCTACCAGTAGTGATGCACACAGAGGCCGAGGACGTGTCCCTGCGCTTCCGATCCCAGCGAGCCTATGGCATCCTAATAGCCACCACGTCTCGAGACTCCACTGACAATCTGCGTCTCGAGTTGGAAAGCAGCCGTGTCCGCCTGACTGTCAATTTAGGTAACACCTCAGATGTACATAGACTACAGCGGAAAAGTCAGATAACACTTTCAAATGCACATATACACCCTCTCTCTCTCTCACTCTCTCTCGCTCTCTCCCACTCTCCTACACACACACAGGCACCAATTACTCATTACATATATTGAATAGACAGAGATGGTGTAAAGACTTTCAATGAGAAGAGTCTGCGGCTCTCTGCTCACTGCCAGTTGAGCACACAGCTACCATTGCCCAGCAGGGAATGCTTGCTGCCCACTCCATCAACTAACTCCGATCAACAGCTATAGATCTGCAATGCTCTGAAAGGACACACACTCCTCTCCTACTGCTGCTTCACTTACAGGAAGCTAATAATTCATATGAAGTTAGAGCATGTTTATAATACAGAAATCCATCTGCTGCTACCTATTAATGATACAATGCAGCACTCAGTTGTAAGTTATGGACAATCAGTGCCCTGTACATATGATAATTTAATGCAATTCCTATGCACTTTAATCATAGTAGGAGGAATGCATGATTGCACATAAGCCAGCAACAGTGTCTTAAATGAGCACAGGGAAAGACATATCCCTCTCGCCTACAGCAAAAAAAGCAGGAAATTGAGGACAAAATGAAAGACACACAGGCGTTCTGTTGTGTGTGTGTCTGTGCTTATTTGCTCAGGAAAGGATCCAATGATGTCTGTGAAAAGTTTGATATCTCTCAAACAGAGCAATGCTGCGCAAATGATAGCCGTCTATTTCTCCTTTCCACTGGCTAAACAGAAATGGGCTCCCTAAGCGGAGCCGTTTAGCCGTGCATGCAAAGTAGACAGTCTGTCAACGACCATAGAAGACCACAGCGCCACACACTGACAGGGCTGACAAGTCACATCACTGCGACTACAAAAAGATCGAAAGAAAAGGCCACCATTTTGTGTTTACTTTTGAAATTATCTTTGACACATTTTAGAGTTTTTGTTTGTCCCAGGCCATCAGTCTCTGAAGCCTGTCTTACTTATGCCTGATTCAAAACAAAAAGCAAAAAAACAAAAAAGCAGAGCATTCCCTGTACGGGTAGGCTAGTGTTGGTCTCTGGCTGTTTGCGACCACTTTTCTGCTGTGGTTGACAACACATGACAAGCAGGGCCAAATGGGAAGGAGGGGAGGGAGTTCAATCTGGGTCACCTTTCTCAGAGCCAGAGACAAGCTCAGCCTCAGGAAACAGAGAGGTAAAGGGACATACAGAACGCTGAAAGAGCTTAAGGTTGATATTTAGTACAATAAAGCAGATAAAGTTGTTGGAGTGGAGTCAAGATGATCTTTGGTGCTTACAAAGAAAGAACTGCTTCATGTAAAATTAGTAACATCACTGGTAGCGACACATTTTTACCTACTTCTACAGTGGAGTGGAGAATATGAGATTTTTTACTGATGCAATAAGGTTAAACAAATATGACCGCCTGCTCATATTGTAGCAGTAAGTATAATATAAAAATGTCTAAGCTGTTATGTTTTTTTTATTTATAGTAGAGTAAGAAACAGAATAACTAGCAGCGTATGTAAACAGAAGCATAATATAAAATAATACATTCTACTCCATAAGCACATTTTTATCACTGTAGGAGGAATACTACTACATTTGTCAGTGCACATCACTTTGTGGTTCGTTGTAAAGCTATTACATTATTAAATGTAACAAAGGTGGCAGAGCACCATGTTAAACTAATCTTTTATGGCCACATAGTAGATGTATTTGGAGAAATGGAGGGGTGGGGGAGGAGTTGGGATTCTTTCCATTTGGCCCTGTCTGACCCTGACCAAAATCTGATGCTCTCATTATGAACATCTTCAATACAGGAATCCTCCAGCACTGTGTAAAAATAATAGCCCCTTTAAAAAAAACAAAGCAGTGTGAATAATGACATATAACAAAACCTGAGCTTATCTGATTCTACTTTTCTGTACCATGTATTACACTGTGCTCCTCTGGCATGTCTACACTGCAGAGCTTTTACCAGCTCGCTAGCCTGCAGCTCGGGGGCCATTGGGTGAGAGCATCAGAGGACGGACAGTGTCCGTGTGTGTGTCCCCAGAGGGGTGGACTGTATGCTTTAATGATGTCTGCAGCTGTAACGTTGAAAGATGAATTTATCTCTCATCTATTCTTCCCCATCTAGATTGTATCAGGATTAACTGTACCTCCAGTAAGTCACTGTTCACCTTTCTTCTTCTCTGAAACTCTTTTTTTTTCAGTACCTAGAAATGTTTCATAGCGATGTTGCTCATTATTTTTGTCTCATTATGATGTTATATGACCCTCAAAGTACAAAAAAACAGGAATTTAATTAGTGTTTAATTAGTATCTGACTTGCCCCTTGCAATGACATTGATACTGTGTGTCATCAAACCAAAAATTCGAAGAGCTATGAGGGCATATAAGGAATTCTTGGCAGTGTCCAGGAGAGTAATGACAAGAGTGGCAGGAATGGAGGGAAGCATAAATTAATGACAAACCCCAAATATGGCAGTGAGCTGTGATTCTGAGTTGTTTTTAATTAATGAAGCTTTTCTGCTCGTGGACGTGCAGGTATTTTAGACATGCATGATTTCTCCGTCTACCCCCTTTTTCTCTCTTTTTTTTTTGTTTCCTTTCTTCTTCAGTATTTCACGCCAGTTGTAAATTGATGAGGCCATTCAAAGCACAGAGGAAATACAGAGTGTGATTTTATTATTCTCATTAACCTGCCTCACAGAGCAGAAAGAATGGGATGAAAAGGGAGCGACAGAAAATAGATCTTGTTGTGGAATTGGCGGTGGATATATGTGTGTGTTTGTGTATGTGTGTGAACAAAGAGGTTACATTGCAATATTTTGGGAGGTAAATATCCTTGACATTTATTATTCAGGAACAGTGATGAATTAATAATTACTTCTCTGGAGTCATAATACATGAGCCCCCTTTTTCCCCCCTGTTTAATGATTCTGAAGTGACAGTCCTGGGATCAGTAAATACCAACAGAAATTAGACAGTTTAAGCTCTGTCATAATGAGCCAGACTGGGTCACATGCTGTATATGAGGACAAAGTGTTCCCTGAAAAGTGTTAGATCTCTTTTTGTGTAAAATGTTACAGTTAGCTGAAGGTCATCGCCTGATGAGAAGTGTAGACTTACACAACAAAACGCCCCCACACAGAATCACATGACGTGACCTCTAGACATGCTTCTGTGAGCCAGCCTTTCTTTACACCTTTCTAAATGCTAAATAGCATTGTTCATGCATCTTGGATAGCATCCCTTGTTTGTGTATGCAAATAAAAAGCTCTAAGCTCTAATTCCTCCATTTCACTGCTTTAAAAGGTCATCCTTGGTTTATGAGGAGAGTGTGAATAGCGAATAATCGGTGCATACACACAGCTGTAATACTAATATTTGCTCTGTAAACAGTCTCCAAATTTGTTAGTTATATGAACATTTCTTGAGTCACTAAATCAAATGGTGTATAACAGGCTGAATAGTCTGATGTCAGCTGTTAGAATAATGTATTACATTAGTCTGAATTCTGGATGTAGCTCTTTCCTTCTCCATATAAAACAGTTTTACATGGCTATATGTCTTATTTATATAATGCATTTTATTAATGCTAACATACAGCTGTAGAACTTCATAAACATTTTGATTCTGTCAATATGTGTAAAAAGAAAGCTTATGTTTAAGTACAAAGAGCAGGAGGCAGTAAACAGCAGGTCTGCCTTTAATAGATCCAGACCTAATTGTGTCAAAGGAAAATGTTTAATTGAAGTTCTTGGAAAGAACAGTGTTAAGCCAGTTCATTTCCATTTATGAAGACTTAGCGTTTAATTCCTTTTTTTTTTGTAGGTTGTTATTTTGGTCTTCATTTTTTTCAGTGTTAATTAATGTATCTTGTCAGGCGCTGCAGCTCCGGTCAGCTCGATGGATGAAGAATTTCAGCACCGACTCAAAGAACACATCACTGTCAATTAGGGACCTTGGCTCCCTGGGGCTGCTCAGAGCTGTCTGAAGAAAACACTGCCACTTCAACTTAAACACTGTTAACAGGCGCTGAGTGACAACAAACTGAAAATATGAACTAAAAATATCTTGTGACAGATTGGCTCACATTCTCTGTCCTCTATTATTTGCTAGATAATCAAAATGTAGCCAAATTGCAATTATTGGGGGAACTCGGTGTATTTATCCTCTCAGTGACCTTTTTGAGCTGTATCACTTTTTTCTTATCTTCGCCATAATTTCTTTTTTCCCTTTATAGTGTGAAAGAGCTGCAGGCAACAGTTTTACATGGACATTACACCTGTATGCACTGTACAAATTCAAAGACATTTTTTACCATGTGGCGCATACCTAAATACAGCATACACCATCATGTAGATCACTGAACAGTCTCTAACTGATTAGGTGCAATGCCATGATAAAGCTTTCGTAACTGGCTACAAAAATAACCAACATTCATGAGTCTCATAGTAGCAGATTAGTATTAATTGCCATCATGTTTTTAACACTATGTAATCTCCGCTTGCTCAGACAATAGCCTTTAAGTGAGCAGGGCACTCGTTGGACTAGCCTGCTAATAAAGCTTTCTGTGCCATGTTTGTCTGGCTTTGATGTCTGTTTTGACAGTAATCCAACGCAGTGGGCTGCTGCTCGGTCAGTGAGTTCCTCTTCCCTCCACCTGTGTGAGTCACAGTGTCGAGGCGGGCAGCACCAGTATCTGACCTGTCATCCCTCTAGCCAGAGCTGATTGACTGGATAATCACATCTTCTCATGCTGCCCTGTGCCACACTTCTCCACTGTTCCCTTGGGCCTGAAGTCACTGAGGCGTGGAGAGATCACTGTAGATCCATCACAGCAGATAGATCACCATCAGTGAGGGCTGGACACAGCAGACATTGGACTAAAGGCCTTGTAATGTCAGGCCAGCAGTTGGTGGTACGGACCACAGACTGCACTATAGGCATAAAAATCAGTGGTGAATGTTGTCCAGGAATGTGCTTCTTGATGTGATTGACCTCTTTCCCCCTATTCCCTTTCTTTCTTCCTTGGAGAGCAACAAGGACAGAATGATGGAAGGCAAAGATCAAGCATGCTTTCAAGTCCAACTCCATCCCATTATTTTATATCTCTCCTCCTTAATCCCTCGCCAGCCGTCTGGTTTCAATCCTGCCCCGGTGTTTAGTGCTTACAAAGCAGAACTGTGCCTCTGAGATTGAGTGTGTCCCGGTACTTTGGCACCCTCAGATTTGCATACACATTGCACCAGAGCTTTGAAGATTGCAGAAAAGCAGGAAATAAATAGTCATAAATGGGTTCAGGCGAATGAACCTGGCACCCATCTGAAACGCTCCCCACAGTGGGCAAGGTATCTGGAGCCTGGGGATTTTAATACTGTCACAGTGGCATGTCCTCATTGGCTTGTTTGGTTATGTGTGCCCAGCAGGGAACATCAGAGCTATATAGCAATTCAAAGATGCTCTAAGACGGAGGCTGTATGAAAAAATAATGTGCTGCCCCAGTTGGACCACAGCCTTCTAATGGAGGAACGCATCTCTTGGCGAGATCACAGAGATTTGGCGTATTTTCTCTGATTTATCAGTAATTCCAAATCTCTCCTTGAGGTTTTTGGCACAGTGGTTCTGTGTGTCACGTCCATGTTGGCCTGCTAGCAATGGCACACCACATGAAATATGAATATGGTAGTTTCAGGACGTATTGAATATTTTAATAAAAATGCATGAGATTTATAAGAAAAAAAATGATAGTTTAGTTATTTAGGTTGCTGATATGCACACTCTGTATTTCCTTTTTTTCTCTATAACCAGATTGGCTTGTTTGTTTTTCCTTTCAGTATGTTTTTTTTATTGCACACTGTTTGCATTATGGGAGTATTTCTTTCTGCATCGCTATTGTATTTGATGTGGTGGACATGAGAGAAATCAAATACTGGCTCGCACTGTCGTAGGTAAACAAGATGGAGAGTGATGCTCTGTTGTTAAGTGCCTCCCTCAGTCGTGGCCTTTTGGTGGTTATTTGCTGCCACCAAGTGGCATTATGGGAATGGAGAGCCTCACAAGGAAGAAGAGATCAGCCATACTCATTTGTTTCTTTTAACTAAAGCGCAAACATTACCCACTCACAGAAATAAACAGTTAGTGTAAATATTGTCGGTAATAACAATGTGACATCCTGATTACTGCCTCCCCCCTCTTTGTTCAATGAAAATGGTGTTCAGTGAGAATTTCGAAATTTGATGCCCTGGCTAATGGTGCGATCAGTGCTGCAAATGCAAGTCAGAATGATGTGTTCTTATGCATCATTAACTGTGTTTACCTTAATGTTTTCTGCCTCTGTCCAACTGCTTCACTCATTCACTCTGTTCTTCTTTCGATTCTCTGATTTTGTTTCTATCTACTATATTTCTGCCTCTCTGTTTTGTGTGTGTGTGCATGTATGCATGTGTGTTAACCGCTGTTTGGACTGTCCTGCAGGCAAAGGTCCAGAGACTATTTTTGCGGGTCAGAATCTGAACGATAATGAGTGGCACACAGTGCGTGTGTTCAGAAGGGGAAAGAGTTTGAAACTGACCGTAGACGATCTCCCGCCTGTAGAAGGTACTTCTCATCCTCTCATCGATACATAACGATTCTAAGATATGCAATCTCTATGACAGAATGAAGGGCATCTTCAAGTCAACTATTTTGTATTAATCATTGTGGTGGCAGGCACAGCTGTTAAAAAAAGTCATTATCCCTTTTTTTAGCATGACTTAAAGCACCAATATCCATTTGAACAAAAGATCATTTAAAACATCCATCCTTGAACAATGTTAGATAAATTTATAGATACTACACCGCCAATCTAAGTAAATGTTACTATGGAATCTACACCCCAGTACTAGCAGATTACAAAAAACATAGACAAGACTAGAACAGATGTAAGGACCAGTGTGTAGGATTCATTGGCATCTAGTGGTGATGTTGCGCATTGCAAGTGAATGCTGCATCCTCATCCTTCATTTTCTACCAGAGTAGAGTCTATGATGGTGGTCAGGTGCTGCTAACCTGGAAGAATTTAATTAATATGACTACAACTACATTAAGAGCTAAAATATAGCTAAAATCTAGTTCATACATGTATTCATTAGCTGTATTGAGTTATTTAGTCTATAAACCTGCAGCTTTCTCAATGGATTGAGCTATGAAAACACTACAATTCATCGATAGAAACATAAATATAAATTCTATACTTAGTATTTGCTCCCAGAGCCTGCAAATCCTGGCCTAGTCATTTAACTGTTGCCTGCCCAAATAAGAGAAAATCAACTTCCATTTCAGTTGATATTTATATATTTTAATGTGGTAGTTTTTTTCTGTCAGTAGCGAGGATCTCCAGGGGATCCTTCAATTGTAAAGCAGCTTACTGTTATCAACCACCAATAACTTCCTCTCTCCCTCCCCCTCCTCTACTAATCAAAGGTCAAATGGCGGGTGACCACACCCAACTGGAGTTCCATAACATTGAGACGGGCATTGTGACAGAGAAGCGCTACATGTCTGTGGTGCCCTCCAACTTCATTGGCCACCTCCAGAGCCTCTCCTTCAATGGCATGGCCTACATAGACCTGTGTAAAAATGGTGACATTGATTACTGTGAGCTCAATGCCATGATTGGCTACAAGAACATCATTGCCGACCCCGTCACCTTCAAGTCGCGCTCCAGCTATATGATTCTCACTACACTGCAGGCCTACTACTCCATGCACCTTTTCTTTCAGTTCAAAACCACCTCCTCTGATGGCCTCATCCTGTATAACGGTGGGGATGGGAATGACTTCATTGTGGTGGAGCTAGTCAAAGGGTAAGAGGATACTTCTCTGTCATGCCTACACTGCTGTGGTGTTTTTGTATTGTTTTGGCTGGAGTTTGTCAAGGACCCAGTGCATGTCCTGCAGTTTGATTTGGTGTGGGTGGTCCTCTGGCTTGTGTTTTGCTGTCACTGTTTACATACAGTACACACTGCATTCATAGGACACAGCTACCTTCAAACATGAGAAGCTTTTACTTGAGCTGAACTATTACCAAAGTAGGTGGTTTTAATTTATGTAAAACCTCCATTTAAATGTATTATGCCTTTAATATTAAAATAACTCTTCATATATATATGACAGTTTTCAAACAGAATATTATTCTTGACAGTTTTATGACATTACTGTGGGACTGCACATTCTTCTCTTATCACCTCAGTGCCAGAATATTTAGTGAAAAAGCTATCGGCTATTACTGTTCCTTTTAATCTTCATGAAGGCACGGCAAATGCCCAACATAAAAGGGAATCAACTACACAGGGGTGCATTTCTTATTGCTCAAACACAGCTCTATAGAATAACCTTCTTTTAAGTACAGCCTGCAGTTAGGGTGTTCAGCATGCTAAATATTGAAGTCATATATTTTAATTAAAATAGGCATGCAAATCATAAATTGCCTGTAAACCAATGAATTTAGGGCAGATTTGTTCAGCCTACAGGCCTTTGTTAATTCTGTGACCTGCCAATTAGCTGTCTTTTCAGACAGCTGCACTTCCTGATACTCACACATTTGCACATTTTAACATTCAGGCACATCCGTAGTTTTGAAATATTTCTAATGCTTTTCTAATTATTCCTGACACTTCCACATAAAACTTAGGATGCTACAGTAACTTAAAGAGAGAAAGAACATAAACAACCATGTCAGAGAGCCTCACAGTGCAGAAAGCCTTTCTCCTCACTGGGCTCATTTATGATGCTAATGCAAGGTGGAAGACTGTCCTGTGGGGTGACTGATCCGAATTTGAAATTTGTTTTGGAAATCAAGTACACACTTGTCCTTCTACTGTCTAGTAATCTAGTGTCATGTAGGTCAGATGGTTGGTTGAGAAAATCAAAGAACACACACAGTCTTGTAAATATACCTAAAACTAAGACTATTTTTGATGCACTCACACTACCTGAGATCCTTTTTCAGTCCTCCTGATGAGTTTTGACTGCTGAGTCCACTCATATTGTTCAATATCTACTTCCAGTTACCTGCACTATGTGTCTGATCTGGGGAACGGAGCCCATTTAATTAAAGGAAACTCAAACAAACCCCTGAATGACAACCACTGGCATAACGTCATAATCTCCAGAGACACCAACAACCTTCATACGGTCAAGATTGACACCAAGATCACAACGCAGACGACCACAGGAGCCAAAAACCTCGACCTGAAAGGTGTGTATACATTACTTATGTTGTTATTTATTTTGCATATTTTAATTTTTTTTTCAACTATGCCTGGTTTCTACTTCTTTGTAAAGTCATTGAGCAAGAATTCTAATGCTCCACTGTGAACACAGTGAATGTTTAACAACCTTTTTCTAAAAGTATTTTAAAGATTTATCAGTTACTAACAGTATTACAATAAATATCAGCAAAATGTTCTACCTTGAAGACTGTTGTAAATGTTCTTATCAAAAGCTGATAATGTAGTTAATTAAAACATGTTTCTTAAGCAGGACTGACAATAATTAACCTCCTGTCGTCCTTCACTGGCGAATAATTCAAAAGGCTGCAATGCATGTCTAGAATATTCCACGTGGAATTCTTGGTACTTATTACAACAAGCTTAATAAAGGTAGGCTTAGTACAACACAAGACCAAGACAGACTCACCCGCACATTTATTTTTAGCAGATTAGATTATTGTATGGTCTGCTCACTGGGCTCTCAAAACAAGCTTCAGTACATTCAGAATGGTGCTGCTTGGGTCCTGACTAAAGACAGGAAGTATGATGACATTACTCCAATCCTGAAATCTCTTCATCAGCTCCCCATCTCAAAGAATTGACTTTAATACATCACTACTTGTGTATAAATCCATTTATATTTCATATGCTATATAAACCTTCCCTGACCCTGAGGACATCTAACATGGGCCTGGTGGTCGTCAGTTAAACACGATGAAGCAGCGTTTCAGTTCCATGCAGCAAAAAAAAAAATTAAACCCATATGACCCCAACCCTGACCAAATCCAAGTTAAACACTATTTTCTTTTTCACAACTTCTACACTGCTCTCTAATGTTCTCCTCTAACCCCTATTTTTTAATTGTGTAAATTCTGTGAATAGCAGCTATAAATGAAGCAGCTTTGCCTTGCCTTGACATACCATGCCTCACTTCCACTAGGGGTCAGTGTTGTCACATTTTTCTTGTCTTCACAGGTAACCTTTACATTGGTGGAGTTGCTAAGGAGATGTACAAGGAGCTGCCCAAGCTGGTGCATGCCAAGGAGGGTTTTCAAGGTTGTCTGGCATCAATGGATCTGAACGGGCGGCTCCCAGACCTGATGTCTGATGCTGTGGACTGTGTGGGGCAGATAGAGAGAGGATGTGAAGGTGAGTAGTCAATCAGTCCAAAACTAGTGCTGTTTTTTTCCGATTTTGTTTTTTGAGTTTAAAACATGCACAACTGAAGCCGGGATTAGAAGTGTTTTAGTTTTTTTTTGGATTTTTGATACACTTGACAAACAGCCTACACAATTTTAATATTCATTTACTTCTCGGTTTAAAGTCCATTTGCCAAAAAAATTCAAATAAGGGGTCATAGCAGGACTATGGAACAAGCTTGTCCACACATTGAAGCACACCCACTGAGACACCCCTGCTGGCAACCTGTGGCTCATAATTTAACATCCATAAAGTGTGTTAGCATTGTGTTAGAATGCATCAAGCACTGACACTTCTCCACAGGCAATCATTTCTGTTTCACTTGGCCATAATCTGATTATTCTCTCTGCCATATTTGTACTGCCAGTGTTATTTCCCATTTTATCCCCATTCTGTTTTGCTCTATGCATGCTTGCTGGATCTGAGAGTTTGCCAGGAGCAATCCTTTTGAATTATGTATGAAGCCTTTGTTGCATGCATGAATATCATTTGCCCAGTCTAATGTGCACACCGCATCCAGAGACAATATTTGATTTATTTTTCTGCATCAGTCACTTAGTTTAATTTCACAATTCATCCACTCTTTTTCTATCAAGTACGCAACTTGTGATCTCTTCATGTTGCAGCATTACAAAGGTAATCAAATCCAGTGCCACGTGCAGGTCTGTTGAACCTGCTGTCTCCATCGTTTGCCACACAGAATTAGGGATTATGATGATGGAGACACATACTTGTTATTACTATAGAAATAAAGCTGAGGAAAGAAGCAGTTTTTCCTCTTTTTTCCAAAGTGTATTAGGCCTGATGAACAAAAACCACCTCTCACCAATTGCTTTGCTTTATTTTTCAGTATATTGCTGATGTTATTTTTTAAGAGTTACAGTTTGATTTAACTCAGCCTTCATTATACAATATCATTTTCTCCCTCTGGCTCCTACTGAGGACGAGCATCCCTCCCTCTGTCTCTCCTTCTTCAACAGTCTGTGCTTCTGTTTCTCCATCTCTTGGTGCTTTTACTAACAGCTGGTATACTTTGCCTTTTCCTTTCCTATTATTTTGCTGACAAAAGTTGCATTGATGAAAGCTGACTTGCAAGGTAGATAGCTTTGTCTGTTTGATACAGAGTCTGATATCCCTCCCCACGCTCCACTCCCTCGTTTGCATCTACACTACCTCTCTGCCCTCCACTTTTTTTTTTCCACAGTCTTTACCTCCACAATGTCCCTGAACAAGATGACTGCGTAATTTCACATTCACCCACCTGCCATATGGAATCGGCAACAGTCCCATAGGAATACAAGTATTACCATCTTGTATCTGCGGCTATGGGCTCATGTTTTGATTTTTTATGTACATATCTTGTGTTGTTTTAATTGGTGCTTTTATTTTTTTACATTTAGTTGACTTTACATGTGGAAAACCATCATGCATGCCTCTCAAGTTTTATCCTGCTTGGATTATGTATTTTTTTTTTCATCCTTATGTTTTACATGAAATTAATCATTGTATTAGCTCAGTGTTTAGCAATGCTATATTCATCTAATCTTTTCTGCCTCACTATCAGCATATTTTGAACAGTACTTATCAGCCTATGAGTTTGCAGTAAAGTTTGCTGAAAAATCAATAACACTGCTGGCCTATTATGGTTCTGATGCATTTAAATAAACAGTTTAATTATTCATTGAATACTTTCCTATAGCTCACAAACATAAATGAGTTGCTGGAATAAAAAAACTCTGAACACTGTAGACTGATAGCTAAAAAAAGTCATGGAATTTGGTAATTTATAATTAAAATATTTTTATAAACTGTATGTCACTACAAATCTGTTGTCTAATCTACTATATCTAAGGCACATCACATGCATTTTTCAAGTAGTAGTTATAAACAAACACATCGCAGAGTGTACACTGTGTGCAGCATTTTTCATTGTTCAGCAACGAGTGGACCAGAGATTTCGCAATTACTCGATCAAACAAACAACAGAAGGACTGAAAATGGTTGTGACTGAAATTACAGAATACAAAGGTAGCATTTTTTTTTCCATGTGGGCTATTACAGTAAAGCAGTTTGTGAATTGACATCCACACAGTAATATTTTAGTTATTGTTAAAATGTTATGTCATGTCTCAAAAATAATTCAGATGTTGAAACTGATAATTTTGGCCAGATTCAAAATTCAACAAAAACATCTCATAAAGTGAGAATAAACAGAAAGTATATAAATTAACATTCATCCATACTAATGCCTCCCATTTCACTAACATCGCTTCATTAACCAATTAACTGAACCTACATCTTATACTCCATAGCTTATAATGGGCAGACTGACTGACTGACTGACTGACTGACTGACTACATTTAAACTCCACCAGGCCCTTTCTGTTCAGAGTTTAGTTGTCTCACCCACACTCACAGCTTGTCCTGCATTTTGGGTGATCTGATTTTACAAGAACAGGGTTCTACATAGGTGTGCACTACAATTACTGAAGATGGATCAGGATGCAGTTTACAGTTTTAATCCCAATCTAATCAAAGATTTAAACGACACTTTAATCAACAAATTAAATCTCTTTGGATTAATTTAAAACAGTTTTTTTAATGTTGTTTTTCCTGTGTCTCTGAGTTTTTGGTTGTGTCTGTTTACTGAACATATTTACATATATTGAAGGTTCACGGAAACGCTTGGTTACAATGTAAATTTGAAATGGCATGTGTAGGAGGACCACAAGACATGACAGCTAGCACTGTATGTTTGTTCTGTGTATGCAGAAGCCTATTGTCTGGATGCTAAACGTAGCATTTAATGTCAGTGTCAGTATGTTGGTTGTGTTGTCTTCTATTATGGAAGTCTGCTCACTAAGTTGATATTTGTCTCTTTATTCAGGCCCCAGCACTACGTGCCAAGAGGATTCATGTGCCAACCAGGGTGTGTGTCTTCAGCAGTGGGAGGGCTTCAGCTGCGACTGCAGCATGACGACATTTGGAGGACCACTGTGTAACGACGGTAGGATTTCCCTTTTCTGGCTGTCAGTGTTGCACTATTCTTTGTTTGCTTCTCGAGACTGATAATGTTAGCATAAATTCAGTCCAAATAACAAGCATTACAGGCAAAGCCTGTTGCGATGACAGCAACAGCAAAGAAACAAGAGAACAGAACACACATACATGAATCAGCGACAATGGATATGACATTGATGAAATGAGACGTAGCATACAAAAGACCTGAGGTTGAGGTGGGCTGCAAAACAGTTCTCAGAGGAGGAAGGGTAAGCAGGCTAAAGCAGATTAAATAGGGCAGCCTCTGTGAGAAGCTTCCAATTAGATGCACAGAAGGAGATCAGCTGATGTGGACTGGCGGTGAGATCAGCTGTTCTCAGTTGATAAATTGGGATTTTAGTAAAAAGCTTTTCTTTGTTGCTTGTTTCAGATCATGCTTTTGTGGGTGTTTTTTCCCTCGTTCTACTGGTAAATCACACAACATACGTTCACAACTGATACACATATCAGAGTCTTAGATGCATTATTCATTACATTTATGTGTTAATGTCAACAAAGCCAGGAAAAACTTCAGACCTTCAAAGGTGGGTGTTGCGGCGGGGTCATTTTTAGCCTGGGCTTTCACGCATCATTCATACTCATCATTATTTCCTGCCTGTGTGCTGTATTTGTGTCCTCATGAACCACACAGCTCGCTAGAATCTCCCCAACCGCTCAGAGTAAAAGCCTATACTGTGCCGTGCACTGTAGCTGCTGCTTGAATGTGTTGTAAATTGGGCAATTAAAATAATTCTTGATGCTTTTGCATTGAATATGTTATCTTCTCTGAGGGAGGTGAGAGCTGCTCTGTAGTGTGGAAAACTGTTCCCACATACAGTGTGTGTGACGCTTCATTAAAATTTAAGAGTTGTACCACTAGAGGGAGCAACATACATTGTCTTCTTCTGAATAAAACATCAAGTCAAATTAGCCAACAAATAAATCATATTAACTATAAAAAATGCACTTATTTATAGCGATTTTGCCAGAATGCATTCATGTATCTGAATTGCCTTGACTGATATGTTTAATACACACACACCAAGACACACACACGCTTTTAAAACTTTAATTTAAAAGTTTTGTGATATTAATCTCTTTAAAAAAACATTTAAATGGGACTTGTGTTTGATGGACGGTGTGCTCATTAATGTTAAGCTTTTGAGAGAACTGGGGTAATGTCTGCTCCACCTTTAGAAAATGGGCTACTTCCTTATGCAAAACATGCATAGGGGATTTTGTTTGGTCATTATTTTCTTCTGCAGCAGTTCACACAGTAAGGGGTGAATGGGCAAAGTGCTGAACTGCATTAAGGAGAAAGGAACCGAGTGGGCACTTTGGAGATGACACAAAAGCAGGGAAGCGAGGACCATAAATGTTAATGCATTCAGTGTCACTTGTACCAGCTTGATAGGACCCCCATCTTTTGTTATCAACAGAAAGTGTTAATAGATTCTTGTGCAGCCTCACACCCTGAACATATCTGCGGCCACTGATAACACTAAAAGGATTCTTCTGTCCGTGATATGTGAGCTAGAGTGCGGCTCGTCCTGATCTGGGCACTCCCCTGCTTGTTGGGCCCTACCTTTTATTCCTCAGTCCATGTTTGGATCAGCAGAGATGGTACACGGCTGTGCTAGTGGGATATTTTTGTTGGCGAACTCCCCATGAACCTTCCTTGTGTATTAAAGGGGGAGGTAATGCAGTTTGGAACTTTGCTTCTGTGTTACATATTCATCCCATTCAGGCCCATAGAGCTCATTGACAGCATTGGGAGCAGAAAGGCTCAGAGGGCATGTCTGCATGTATTATATCTGAGCAAAGGAGCGCTACCTGCCGTGTCTAGTTCATACAGCTGGTGTTATTATTCCTGCTGACCTGACAAAACAATAGGGTCGATCAATGTGCAGACCCAAGTGATGCTGTATGTTACAGAAAAATCATGCAAGAAATCACTTTCACCACAGATGAATTGAACGAGTCCTCAGAATAGTGATGCAAGACAGAAAATCTGCGAGTAGGAAAAATGGAGCTGAAGACGGTTGGGTTTTATCTGTGTTGATGGATTGTCATGGGGATAGTCGAAGGGAAGGAAGGAAAAGGAGGAGGGGGAAGGGCGAGAAAAGAATCTCACAAGAAAATATCACTTTTTACCAGATATATTTGCATAAGCTGAAATGCACTCAATTTACAACAGAGCAATGGGTCCCTCAGAAAGCAAGTTTCATGGGGAACTCAGTGCATTTCTAGATATTTCTCCAGTGGGTAGTCTTGGCACCCTGCCTTATCACGAGAAGAAGAAATCCATTTCACAGCCCCTGGCCCCATAACATTTAGCCGGGATGAATCGTACAGCTGTCAGTCACAAATCATGCAAGAGCTAATATTACAAAGCCATCTCAGTATTCAGCTTCAGTGTGGGTTCTTCTGTGTATTAGGGACCATTGCGGTAAATGTTTTACTGCCTACATTTAGTTTATGATTGCAACTTTCACCTCAGCAGAGTAAATGGTAGATGGAGAGAGAGTTTAATTGAAAATTCTTTTGTTTTAGTAGAATTATGATTAGAAGAATTACTGAAATTGATTGGCACTAACACAATAAGAACAAATTATGATTACAAACAAAATATAAGGTGCTTCCTGCGTATGGCTCCGTGTCACAACTTCTAATTCACTGCGCTGTCAGAGAAGTGCCTCTTCTTCATGGCTGGCTTTTTGAAAAATCACTCTCTGTCTGTACAAAGAGAATAGAGTATCAGTGAGTATCACTAACTTCAGCAGCACATTTCTAATGAAACGGCACTCACTTCAAGCTGCCATCTGAAGGGTATCTTCAGTAAAATTTTAATTTGTGTGAAGGATAAGAATCTTAACCACCTATAAAGTGTTTAAACCTTTGGCACAAATTGTGTATGTGTTGCTTGAATCCACATGGACTGAACACTGCATTTCATTTTTTAAAAAGCATCACGCTGTCTTATTTCGAGTGTGTTATAATCAACTCTTTTCTTCCCATTGAGTGGCGAGATGAAGATCTTCTCTTTATCTTCCCAGTGATGTGCTGGTTCTTTATTTATTTATGTATTTACTCTGACTGAACTGTATTCATGGTGTGTCAGTATTTATAGAATCAATTATGGATACCTACAGTCAGAAAAAAAATATGTGCTGGGGCCAAGATGAATCAGATTTCTCGTGCATGTTAAGTGAATTATGATGGCTGTGAATAGTGTTAAGCATGTATTTGGTCTTATCACTGCGAGCTGTTTTTGAAATTAGAAATGGAATGGAACACATTTTGTTCATCACTGTGGCAGGAGACAGTGTGTGCCTTTGTGGGTAGGTGAAGTTATCAATGCTGTTTTTAAGTGTCTTACTGTCTTATTGTATTTTCTTTTAAGTACAGTTTTAATGCAGAACCTGGCTCTATATGCATGTGGGACTTAAACCTTAGTCTAGACCTTCTGAATGGGTTTGCCTACAGTGGTCAAGCATTTGACGGTAATGCACAGAGACAAACAGAATGGTGTTTGTTGTTAAGCTAAAGTGGGTCGAGGAGAAGCTAGAGCAAAGGGGTATGTCTGGCCTTCACGCAATTTTTGTCTTGGTTGGTTGCTCCTCCGCCCAGTCTTATAGCCAGAGCTAATAGTGCCATGTCAATATTGTCACAACAATGGAGGTTGTGTGTGGCCATAGCCTCCATTGTCACTGCCCAAGGGGCAAAAACCAGTCCCCACTTACTTGTTTTCTAATGAGTGTAAGTCAAGTGCTGTCTTGTGACTTTATACCTTCAGAATAGCCTGTCTGGGCCCCAGGCTTGGAGCAGTATATGATCTACTACAGACACAAGTTTGATTTTGCACATGGAAAAGTAAAAAGGATGTTTTGTTGAATGCCTCCTCTTCATGTACTAGTCTAAAACGGCAACCCACGCACTGACACTGATATGTTGCATCATTCTAACCACGGGTTCAAATAAATATTTTAGAAGGACTAGAAGCTTAGAATGTAAGAAAAAGTTCATACATTGCAAACTTATTCATGGAGCAGTGGATTTATTGAAAGCAGTTGGTCCTTTTTCCTGAAATTCTCTGCTGTCTAGATTTTTTTGGTCAATTGAGTTAAGGAATTTGATATATTTTTATTATTATTAAATTTCTTTAAACACACACACACGTGCATACATACAGTCGGGAAGCACTCCAGACAGTGTCACCCCCCCCCCCCAATTCCTCTGTGGTGGCATGCAAGTATTAGACCACTTAGTTCGGTTTCGATCAATACAAGAGGACACCCAGTCCAGTAGTAAGGCCAGGGGGATATGAGGCACTGGAGTAAACAGCCTGCTGTCACATAGAAGTAATGTTATCATTGCCCTGGATGTGGCCCTATTTTAATGCAGCTCAGCGAAACAAATCTATGGGTCTGAAAATATTTGGGCTCTGTGTGTATTGAACGCTTGGCCTAGCTTTGAACAGCCATTGTGCCCCAAGATATGAGAGAAGCAGTCTTAAGTGCTTCTGTGTATCCACTTCAGTAGCCTTTCTTCAAACATGCATGCATGCTTGCAAGAATTACCCATTGTGGAGCCTAAGTGATCAGTTGTGTCGCAGCAGAAGGCTTTTTAAATATATACAATCAAATAGCATTTGATTTTATTATAATTATTTGATTGTTATTTCATAAAGCATCAATTTATGATAAAAAGTTTACTTTGTCTGCTGACCCAATACAGCTGTGCATACTTTGTGTATGTTAATGCATTGCATTATATGTCTCCTGGTACTCTTTTATTTTCCCTTAAAATGACCAAAACCAGCAATAATGCAAGCACCATCCACTGTGATACACAACATCATTAAAAGCTACGCTCAGCTTTATTGTTGTACTGGGTGACATTTCTCTATTACATCAACTCAGAATCTGTGGTTAATCTTACACAGACCATTCTCGCCTGACGTTAAATGCGCATTTATCCACAACTGACTTTGCTCTTTTACTCTGGCATTTTCACATCTGCTCGATATATATTTCTGTTCTTATAGATCTACATCTTCAGACCATAGAGAACAACTCAACTGGGCTGAATGCCAGTAAAGAAAGAAATGTGGCGCTATTGAAAGATCAGTTGATACGTGGCTTTATGTGAGGTTTTACAATAAGACACTTTATGCAAGAATAATAGATAAAAGCTGCCAACCTTATATTCAAACTTACCGTTATAGTGAAGTAGCACAAGCTTCAGTACAATTTCTCTCTATTGACATAACTGAGACTGTAATGTAACATATCCAGGCTTTAAACTTACTGCAATTTATTCTCTGCTGTGGTAAAATATGCAGGAATGGAGATGAAGGTGAGTGAACAGGTTGGTGGGTTAACACCCTTTCACAGTGTTGATCCGACTGGAGTGTTGGATTTTAAAGTCATCCTGCACCTCTACTGTGTCTTTCTCTTTTTTTTCCTACATGTTATTGCAGGTGATGACACCATGACAACACAACATAAAGAAATTGATTTGACAGGCACTGCATTTTTTTACACAGTAGTATGATACCAGCATAATGGTCAATACCAATGCCACTATAGTCTGGATCCAATTAACACTCATCACACCTATTACACAGTAAGTCTCAGTGCCTGCAGCTGTGTCCACACCCAAGCGGCAACCTTCGGGGCTCAAAGTGGAAGCCCATGCGGAAGTGTCAAAACTTGTAATTCACGCTGCAACAGCTGGGGGTTGGCTCCAAAAGCGAGTAATTTCCCATAGACTCCCATGTTAAAATGGCCGACTTCACAGCAGAAATTAACATGTTTACGGCCTGGTACAAAAAACCACTCTGGTCTCAGATGATAGGTTCTCTTCTAGTGTCAATTGTAGGGGGGGTGAATTTTTTTACAACCCACTCGTTTCAATTGTATTCGGATTTAAAATTACGCATAATTATTGGCGTTGCCGCTTGAGTGACAGACAGTTGCCGTATCAGAGCACGAGTTTCCTGCTTCCACGCTCGCCCGCCCCCCTAAACCCCGCTCGTGCTCCCCCTCTTTGTCCATATTTGAGAGTTTTGGCGGACGTGACGCTGTCAACATGGCGGCGGTCATCACATCCCGGAACCTCCCACCGAGCCTCAAAACGGCTCTTCAGAAACAAACGGGTGACGTCACGGAAGCTCTGTCCATAGTTTTTACTGTCAATGGTCCACACCTATTTCTGCACATATTCCAAAACGGCTTTTTGCACATTGACACTCAATGGGTCTGCCACTCAGGATTTCTATTACAGCAGAGCAATAAAATGAGGCTTTATAGGCTTTTGTCCTATTTTTGTTATTCTCCTCCACCTCTAACTGGTCACTATCTGCCCTGATTATTTTCAGTAATTTTCTGTACTGATTGAGTATCTCAATTTAAATAGGTTTCTGTGCCAGGAAGCAGTGGCCATATGTGGGTAAAGGCTGTTGGCATGGCAACGAGTACTTCTTTTCTCCCACCCTGGATGCTGTAACATGTCTGTAACTTTGCCTAAGCAATTGGATCTCTGCAGGAAGAGGTGGAGAATAAATAACATCCTTTAGCCAATTTGACTGTTACACACACACACACCTGCATGACCTAATGTCCTCTTGAGTTATGGTGAAACATAGAAAATAGCTGTGAGGATGCATGACACATACTTATTATATGATGTAGCTTCACACTGGCAGAGCAGTATTAGTATGGAGGAGCAGCAGTGTCTGACATATGTTGGATTGCTTCATAAACCCATGTTGCTGCTCATATGCTGTGAGAGAGCGCTGATGCGACGCCAGCACACAAAATCGGATACTCTTTTGCCTTTTTCTCTATTACAGGGGTGCCTTAACATTATTTTTGCACCAATAAACACATCAGAGTTGAGCACATTTAGTTTGTTCTGCGGTATAATATCTGCTCTAATCAAGATCTCCTCCAGAACCCACTGCAGTGTAGCAGTGAGAACCGAATGTTTGAGGTGTGTTTTATTAATTGGTAGCCCAGAGGGGCATGTTGACAGGAAATAAGAAGCCGTTGTTTCTCCACAACACAATACTAATTAAAGTGTTAATAGGGAGGATCAGCTAAACTATCCTGCCGGGTGATACACCAACACTGTGAATATTCCCTTCTCTCATAAACTCAGGCTATTGAACAAGACACCCAGGAGATCTATGGTGAAAGTTAAAACATCACCTGAAAAAAAAGGGGAAAAGTTTGCTTGTACATGACAAATTAAAAACTTTAAATGGCTTCTGTTGAGGTTCGGAAGGCATTTACTGCTCTCTTGTCCTGTAGATATATTTACACTATATCAAGTGTATAATATGGCTAATAATTGATGACATGGTAACTTCTGATATAAAAAAGCCAAAGTGCTCTACTGGCTCACTGTTGGTTTAATGACAAACCTATTATGTCCTCAGCGACTGGGTGTAAGTGGTTGTGGCAATAAAGGGCTCCAGCCATGACCACAGATCTCCAGTTCACGCTGCCCTCCTCTCTTTTGTCTGCTGAATAGGTAAAACAGAAAGAAATTTATGGAAAGAGAAGAGAGAGGTATTTATGAAAGCTTTACATCTGCTTTGGTGGTTACCATGCATTATAGCTTTTGCTTCCTATTTATTCTGAAAGAAATGACATCATCATGTCTGAACTGCATTGCTTTTAGTAGAGAGTAAAATGTTTTGAGCAACAGTGAAGCCACTTATGTTGCATTGCATTGTGTCCTTTTGTGCTATAGAGATGTCACATTCATGTGTAAACACAGCACATATACACGTGAGCAGCCTAAGAACAGCGTCACTCCAGCAGACTTCATTTTCAAAACAGTACAATCACACACACAGCTTTAATCAGCATCAACATGTTTTCCTGTTTTTCAGTTCTTTAATTTTAATCTAGCCACACACACTGATTCATATTAAGATAGAGAAGCATTGTTTTCTAGTAGTCAGCTATAAGTCCCCCAAGTTTCAGACTAATTACAGAACCAGAAAAACTAGGTAGATAAATCTTTCTTTAAACCAAATATTGTTATCATCAATATGAAGCATTATGGCCCATGTGCTGTGCCTGCATTAAATCCACAGCAGCATCTACAACTTGTAAAAATGCTGTCACAAAGCAAATGAACCAACTTGTCTCAAGAGGTGCTTCCTAGCCAGTCTCCATAGCAAACAAACAACTGCTTAGTATGTCTAAGCATAACTGTGTGCTCCAAGTAAGATCAACAACATGCGCAAAAGTCTTGAGACAATGCAAATTCTTCTCCCCTTCTCAGGAGGGAGGGAAATAGAATGTACCCATCTGAACTGTCCTTGAACTCAGCTAACTTTTAAAGGTTTAAGAACAGATTTTATATGTGGCACTAATCAAATCCTGTCTTATCTGTAGGACGGCAAGGGTTTGAGGCACACACACACACATCAGTCACTGCCTCACCAAAGTGAGTACCAGCGATAGAGCTGTCTTGACTGAATGTTTTAGAGAGAAAACCTGCTTAATGGGTTTAAAATATATTTTACTCAAGATATCTGTTGTCAGGAGCTGCCACCCAACCAGCCGCAGGACACTGTGGTAAAGTCAGGCCAGAAAAAGACTAATATCTTTTCTCTTTTTGATTGTAAACTAGCTGATTCATAGTATTAGTATTTCATGGAGGAAAGGGGATTTACATTTACAGTAGACACTGTATGTCCCACAATCTAAAAACCAATTAATAATATATGGTAGAAATCACGCAATGAAGCCTGCAGCATGCAGACAACTAAGTCAGACAGCCTCGCTCATTCTGTATGTGACACACTTATCACTAATGTACAGTCCACGGCGTGCCCTGCTTTCTGCTATTGGCCACCACACAGTAATGCCTCTGTGAACCATGCACTGCTATCACTTCTTAACGCACTAGCTGTGTGCAGTTAATGCGTCAAATTATGTCACAATGGAGAATGTCAGCATGTCTCTCAATAGTTCCGGTCCTGTGACACGCCTGTTCAGAGTGAACTTCAGTGCACTTTAAAATACAAAAGCTGGACTGGCAACTGTCAAGTTCACAAGTAAAAACTGCATCCAACAGCAGCATGCAGCACTGTCACTGACCCCTACACAAGCATGCACATCTTCTACACTCCCTTTGCGACTGTGACTACAGACAAGTCATGCAGCCTCTTCTTGAACCTGATGACCCTTACAACACAACGCAACAAATCTAACAAGCTATTCAGGGCAGACATGTTCAAGGCAAACTTTTTTTAGCACTACATGATGTGTATAATTGTGTGATTGCAAAGTGAGAAGCTTCTGTTGAGTAAGTATCTTACTGTCACCAATCTAGTCCTTAAAACACACCTAATGCTGACTTGGAAAAGGGCATCCAAGACAGGGATTTGTCCTGATGCATCATTCAAAGATTCATCTTTTGTACCTGGCTGACTGGACGCCATGTTTCTGTTGGCCACAGGAAAAAGCACAAGTTTGCTTAGATTAAAACTGCTGCATACTTTTAACAGAGCTCCACCAGGGTGTCCACACATTTTGTTTTAACATGGCTCCACAATTTTCTCTGACACTCTCCTTGGTGTGCTCTTACAATAGAACAGTTTGGAGTGTGAAGCTTGTGTATTGTGTGCTGTTATGGTGAGAGCCACAAGAGAGTGTGCAGCCCTCTTATTTGGCTCTAAGGATTCATCTTATCTATCAGATTCATTTTACTTACATGCCTCGCTGAAAATAGAGAGAACGGAAACTGAAAAATACACAATGAATGATACTCATGGTGTATGACCTTATGTGCCATGTTGTTCAAGTTTAATAGAGTTGTTAAGTGCACTTGGAATAAGGAATGGAAAAGGACATCAGTAGTAGCATATCTACCTGAATAAACTTGGTGGTGGAGGAGGTATTGAAGCTTGCTAAGTAAAAGTACAATTACCCAAAAATAAACACACGGGTGGCTCAGTTGAGTGGAGGCTGACTCTGGATCCATGTCCAATGGTAAACTGTAAAGGACAGAAGGACAATGCCAGTCTGGTCTGCTGCTGCCAAACATGAGCTCTGCTATCATTAGAGCTGATAGAGCCACCTGATTGGTTTAAACGAGTACTGACATTGTATAAATATAGTGGGGGGAGAAAGTATAGACAATACCTGCAAAATGTAATGGAGCACTATTATTTTTACTTAATTAAAGTTTAAACACGTAGAAATGTAATTAAGATGTACAAATACTTAGTTACATTCCACCACTGTCTACATCTTTAGCTTTAATTATGCAACAGTATTTACAGGGTCTCTCACCTGAACACCAGTAGTAAGTGGTTTATAAAAAAGAAAAGTAGGCTGTAGTATGCCTCACCAAAAGAGTCTTTTTACCGATGCTTTATTTGTAGTTTTACTCCAAAAGGGAAGAATATCATTCAAAAGAAGTAAAACAGTTTTCAAGAGCAGCAGAAGCTGTTTGTTTACAAATTACTTTCATATCCAGAAAAAGTCCACCTTTGTTGTCCCACTTAGCTGAAGAACAGCCGAGTGGTTCATTAACAAAGAAGCTGTGGAGTTGTGAAGGGAGAAGTAGTCTGTCCTTGACCTGTTCAGAATGAAGCTCTCTGAGAAGGGAACTGATCTACTTGGGACGGATTTCAGGAGAGACAGACAGACAGAGACAGACACAATGCCCCGGTGGCCCACTGCATCTTGGGAACTGTCAGAGGAGATAGAGAGAAAGCCTCCGGAAAGCTGCTGCCCTGTGACCCCTATCTCCCTCACTGACAGTTAGAATTTGGTTTATGCATTCTCAGACACATCATCATCATCACACACACACATACACATGCCCACTCACTGGCACACAACCTTTACTTGCACATACGTACAAGGATTTTTGAATGTTATTTCCTCTGTGCTTGATCTTAATGTCTATTTAAATGGATTTATGGAAATGAATAACACTGTTGTAGAATTGTTTATGCATTAGGAGAGGGGAAAAATGCCAGTTGGTCACATCAGGCGGATTCCAAAGCATCCCTTGCCAGCAGAATCCAATGACTGAAAGGAGGAAATGGAGCCTATTGGCTATACAAGCAGCTCAGTGTGCAATGAAAAGCAAAATTCCATCTGTTTATCTGCTATATATGTAGCTTGGGCCTGCTCCAGCCCTGGTAATGGAAAGGATGGTTTGTGCAGTGTGTGCATGTTGGTTATCTGTTGTGTGTGTGTTTGTGTGTTCTTAACACGAGGAGAAAAAAAAACGTATCATTATATGACTACAGCCATGCCACTGTGCATTTATGATGACAAATTGTGTGTGCGAAGCCATTTTTGCATTATGTTAAATATATACAAGTTGAGATAGTGCCGCTCCCTGAAAGCAACATTCCCAAACAAAATGCTGCAGCATGTAAATACAAGTAGTTCTATCAAATCAGTGTTTTCGAATGAGCTATTTTTAAACTTCATTTAGTAGCTCTATTGAAGCAATTATAATGTCTAAGTCAATTGAGACAGAATAAGAACGGGGATGGATGAGGATTGATATGCAGTTCTCTTTCTTTGTTTCGCTCTAAGTGAAAATGAAGTCATTCCATTACACCACAATGCACCGCCATTTGCCGATTTGATTTTGCAACACTAAATGTGCATTATTTCCTATTAGCGAGCAGTTTTATCAGCTTGAGTGCTGTTATTTATGTTGCCTTTACAGCTTGCATAATGAACTGTGTGTGCAGCACATATCTCTACACGGGCTGCTGCATTTTACATAAACTATGACATTTGATGATTTTTCTTACATGCACATATGCTCTATTTCTTTAACATAATAATCATCTGCTGTGCAAAAGCCACACATGCATGAGATGATGAAGAGGACTTAATGAAGAGGAGAGGTCCACATTTTATTCTATAGGACTTTGTAGCACAAGAGCAACTGCAGCAGACATGAACTGGAAGCCAGCCAGTTGATGCTTTCTCGACCTGCGGAGGTCAAAGTTTACTCCAGTCCACTCTGACTGACAGAAGAGTAATCTGACAGACAAGCACCCTGATGTAACATCATCAGCTAACACAAACAGTATTGACACGTCGGCCTCCCCTCTGTGTTGAAATACTGTACAGCCTGTGTGTTTATATTGAGTGTTGACTCCCTGTAACTGTCTATTCTTATCATGTCACATCTCGGGGATGACTAAGACGGCACTGTGTTTCTATTTCGGTACACTTGCACACATTAGCATCAGTGCATTGTGTGCTTCTCTGTCTTTCTCTGTAGCGTTTGTGATGTGTGCGTTTGAATGAGTAATGACACGTTTTATATACACAGAAAACCCAGGTTAAATATTGAATATCAGTGTTTGACAGGGAATATTAGTGTTGAATACCTATGTCTTTGTAAAGCTCTGACAATTCTTTACAACATTGGCTGTTTAATATATATATATATATATTTTGTCATTGCTATAAGAATTTTTACATTTCTTGGCTGATTAGATATATTTCCTGAAGCATAATAGGGCTATTCTCACTACATTACTCTCCCTACCAGAACACATTATACTCCAGAGACACAGGGCTCCTCTCATTTGTAGGGACACATATGTCGCTGAGGCTGACACAGATGTGTCATTCCAGCGCACAACTGGTATACCTGGCTCATGCATGAATTGGCCTACCTGCTTGATCTGTTCTGAGCCAACAAAAGCGTCTAATACACTAAACTGCCTCTGCTTAGAAGACAGTGTTGTGATATAGCATAGTCAGTTTTCCACTGACTCTGCTAATTAAAATAATAAATCATTAGATACATTTATGGGAACAGCAAGCGTAACAGTAGCTCTCGAGGAGGAGAATCATTGCTGTCAAAGTGGCACTGAGTGCCTGTCCCTCTCTAAAGGGTCTCTCCATGTGTGATAAAGTGTCGCCTGATGGCTCTTTAACTGATTTAAAGGCCTCACCGCAGTCGGGTCAGGTACTCATAGACCACCCATCTGCTGCTCTTCCTCCAGTTTTCCTCCAGTCCTCCAAAAATCATCTAATCAGCTCAGCCTGCTGTGGTTGCAATCTTAACTGAGTAACTTGTCCTTTTATAGTTTTTTTGCTCTCCAGGGCATTATTCTATAAAAGACAAATTTTCTCCTCCTCTTACTGAGGGCAAAGAGTCAACCACACTTTTCTAAAGATTGCTCCTTTAAACTTTTTATACCTTTCCATGCCTTAAAAAGAAACAATGGAAAACAGAGAGATGTAGATACAGAGGAGGGAATGTGCTCAAAACATCACAGGATCAGAGACACAGCCCTCTGAGTCATAAATGGAAACAAAGATGAGCAGTTTCACAAAAGACACATCGCTAGTAGGAGCTAGAGTTAGAACAGAATAAGAAATAAAAACATGCTTTTATGATGGAAGTATCTTGAGTGGAAGAGAATTTTCTCATTTTCTGGTCATCACTATACAATCTTCCAGCTCTTGGGCTGAAATCAGTTTATATTGCAGTAGCAGGTGTTTGTTTTCGTGCATGCAGAAGGAATGTTTTAGCTAAAGCTGTATGCATAGCTGCTGTAAGCGTGGCTTCTCGTACTTCAATCTGTAAGAGACAATGATCGAAAAAAAGAACAATCTTCTGAAGCTTAGACGGTATTCTAATCATGGAGATCCTATAGAAGAAGTGTACTCATTTACAAATCACTGTCTTGTGTTTGAATATCTGGGTTACTATGAATCATTGGTGAGGCTTTTAATAGCTACATTGTTTAGTCTTGTTGAATCTGAAGGCTCTTCTCTTGTCCTGGACAATAAATCAAACATAAGCTGCTGGCTTTCTGACAAACACTCACACCTTTTATGCACTTCAGAGTTTTGCCACTTGGGGGCACAAATGAACAAGTATGTAATGATGAACCTGATGAGAGTATCACCTCACTGCTGATGTCATTTGGTGTTGCAATACAAACCTAGCTTTTCCCATTGCAGACTTTTAAAGTATTATGACCATATGCACATATTTATATTGAGCTTAAGCAGAGTGCTACTTTGTTTCTCCACTAAAGTTTGTGGTTGAGGACATAGTAAGTCAGGGTGTTGTCCTTGTCAAGCAGACCTGATAGATTGCCTTATTAGGTGTAATTATGCAGATTGCTCTGCTGATAATTATAAAAGTGTAAACACATTCGGCAGGAACATTCCTTTTCACCATTGCAAATGAGAACAGAGCAGTGGTTCCATGCTGTTGACTTTTTAGCACCAGGTGGCTGCACCAAGTTATTGAGATTCCACAAGGTGAGGACAACACAGTTGTCTAATGCGTGCAGCATCTGTTTTTTGTACTTCATTTGCTTTTTACTACAATAAAGGAATACAATACCAGCAGGGAAATAAGAGGGATCCTCAGCTGTCCTCCTGCCAGATGGCACATTACAGTCATCTTACTGGTTATGTCCATCTTTTAACAATAAAGTGTCTTTTCTAAACTTTTTTTCTCCATCTGCATTTGTACTGAAAATGAATCATTAATAATGTTCATTACTAATGCTCATTTACTAAGCTCATGGCTTTCTTCATCGTCTTCAAGTGAAAAAGAAAATAGAGAAGGACGTATTATCCTCTCTGTCACGCTGGCTAAGTTGGCTTTCTTTGGGCATGAAATGCCTGTGTATTCCCTGTAAACCGTAAAGATCAGCTCAGCAGTGCTTACAGTTTTTTTTCCCCCTCCAGCTTAGAACACAACGTTTCGGAGGGGAGGATGTTGAATGGCCAGTGTGCAAACAGAAGCAGGCACACTGCAGCTGAGCCTTGTGCACTCTGGTCCTGAACTCTGAACACTGAGCACACTTCCCAGCTGAACCGGATTGTGTTTATCAGCAGGGCTTTTATGTCCACATGTTCTCAACATTCCTGTAACCCTGCTGCACACTGAGCCTGCGATCAGACCCTCCCTCTCTTGTGAGAAATGGTCTTTTATTAGCAGGCAAGTCAGACTTGCCCGGATTCAGCACCCTCTCTGTGGACAGTTCTCAACTGCCAGCTCTGGCACTGTGCGTGCTTTGTTTGTGTGTGTGTGTGTGTGTGTGTGTGTGTGTGTGTGTTTGTGTGTGTGTGTTTGTGTGTGTGTGTGTGTGTGTGTGTGTGTGTGTGTGTGTTTGTGTGTGTGTGTGTTCATATGTTTATGAGAGAGAGAGATGCTCACAGTATATGAACTGCAGTATCATCACTCTTTTAAAATCTTGCTAACGAAAGACTGCAGACTTCAGTAGGTGGAGAAGCTGTGGGAATGTCAGCGATGGGACAGCAAGGATTAGGGTGGACCGCATGGATCCAGTTTTCTATGTTCAAGAGACTATTATCACACAACTTTCCTGAGATTACAGTAAAAGAAAACCCAAAAGAAAGAGGGAGAGGAAGAAGAGATCTTGCAGAGAGATAAAAGTAGAGATGGGGAATGAATCCAGCCTGTCCAACATTCCCGTGTGCTTTTTTTCCCTTCTATTTACTGCCGGAGTCTGTCTACACAGGAGAGTGGATTGGAAAAGACTGAACAGGGAGAGTAGAGAGGGGCTGTGAAAGGAATCGGGGCTGGGGGACATAGCTTCAATTCCTGCTATTCTGTCTAAATAGGCTCTTCCTCTGCAATGCTCTCAGGCTCCAGTGATTCGCTATGTGAATGCTGCCCATTTGCATAGCCACTCTCCCTCCTGCTTCCTGGCTGGCTGTTGAGGCTCCCCCTCCCTCTGTCCTCCTCCTCCTCCTCCTCCTTCTCCTCTTCTCTCCCTTCTTCCTCATGCGCACATCTTCTGGAACTGCGCTGCTGATGCTGCCTGTGTGAGTGTGTGTTCCTGCCCAGGGCTGCTCTCTCAGGTACTGTCGTTGCTATCGCTTGGTCTCACTAAGAGCAGATATCGCTACATGGGGAACGGGTGCGCTACTTGGCACAACTTACAGGTGCAATCCCGCAGTCTACCACGCGCTGCTGCAGCTGTCCGACACATGCAAATGACACTCGGATTTAACTATGGTCCCATTCCTCTGGACATCCTTTGAGACCACTGGAGCAGGACAAGGAGGGAAACTCAGAATGTATCTTGATTTCCTGAAGAAATTCACTTTGCACAGGGGCTTTTAGTCTCTTCTTAAGTAGGCTTTCTTCTTTTTTCCTGGCAATTGAATTTTTGGAATATTAACATTTTCTTGTGGGAAGATGTTTCTAATTTTGTGAGGGCTTAACAGAAGGATAAACAGAGAAACACAGAGAACAAGGGAACTAGGGGAATTGGAGCAAGCTGGGATTTCTCCATTGCCGTCTGAGGTTGCCCTAATTTCTTGAGTGAATGTTTTTGATTGTGTTTGTGCAATGATTTATGATACTTCTATACCTTCCTGGGTGCTGCTACGGATTTCTTAACTAAGTGGAGAACAGAAAGAAGCTTTTTTTCCTCCACAACCGACATTTTGTGCGGTGTCCTTTTTGCTTTTTTCCCCCCTTCTTATTTTCCTGTGGATCTGTGTGCGTCTGACCATTGTGAGATTTGGCAAGGTGAGAAAAGTATGGGGCTTTGAGGCTCGCTAAAGTTCCACCTTGATCTGAAGCCTCATCTGGCCACTCAGGGAAGATGTTCAGAGGCTGGAGGACACAGTTTGCTCCCCTGAGGCCCTTGGCAGAGCCACTAAACAGGAATTCGCTCACCCATCTGGCTCTGTGGATCATTGCCCTGGGCTTTGTGGCAGGGTCAGAACCTGGTGCTGTGGAAAGTCTCCACCACATTCACCTCTCCCACGGAAACAAGCGTCACCATATTGTGCCTATTGCTATCCACAGATCACCTGCATCCCTAAGAGCAGGGCACAGTAAGTATCTTATATTCTGTACATACTTCTTGAGCAGCCTTTAATTGGTATTAACTTTTAGTAGTCTTTATTTCTTTGGTGGTGTATGTTTTTGCTGATTCAAACCTAAGTTATTCCTTGATATTGTTATTTATGTGTACTTAAGAATCTCTTAAGATGCACATGCGGCTTTGGGTGAGTCTAGCTCAGGCCCATCCCCTTTTTTTCTGCCTCAGCAAAGTGCCCTCCATGTCTGAGATTAGCCATATCCCTATCTCCAGATGCTCCACTGTGTCCAGATTAGACAGGATTAGAACGATGTGGTGCTCCATGTTGCCCCTGGGTGTTTAGAAAAGACAAAGATGTGTTGCCTCCAGCGCTACAGGGCGTTGAGCTGTTCCTGGCCCCTGCCCAGCGTGGAGTTTAGATGAGGCCCCTTTACCCTGTATGGCAGGAAGGTTCAAGACACAGGCATCAAAAGCACAGAAGAAAAGAAAAGACAGAGAATCTATAAGGAATTATATAACCTCACCCCAAGTATTTATGGTAGACTGCAGTATGCTCAGCCCGATAGAATATGTGTAAATATGTTTTTCTGGAAACACTGCAGCTTGTTTTTGTTTTGTTTTTTATTTTTTTCAACCTTTTCAGCAGGAGTCCAATTCACTGTGCAGATCTTTCACAGTCCTAATTGACGTTGATGTCAGATTTTTCTTAACTTACCATACTGCCTAAGCCTTTTTGAGTGACGTAATCACTGCTGGTGTAACACTGACGTAATGCTGAGGTACCCTGGATTTCACTGAGTAGACACCGGTTTTACAATGTACAACAAATCTCTACTGTAATGTTCTGGGTTCTCTAGTATTAAAGTTTTAACAGTTCAAAGCGTTAAATTGTGAGTGACAACTCCATTACAGACGCAGCACTGGCATTCTGAGGACATTTTTATCGAACATCTCTGAAGCAAAGCTGGAACCTGGATTACTGGGCATGAACATGGGAGTCAGTGCCCCTCAGTGATGATGAGGGAGATGGGAGGTTTGCTAGCCTACTGAGACAACAAGAGAGGCAATTAGGCCACTCTGCCGTGACCTGTCTGGAGCAGACAACACTCTGCTTGCCTCCTGCTCTCCCTGAGGACCTTTGGGGCATGTTGTACTCCCAAGCAGATTCTATGACTTAATATCAGAGTTGCTCCTTCGGAGTAACATGATTACATTTTTGGTTGATCAGCGCAGAGGGTGCATGAATGCAAACTGCGAGACACGCTGTTTAACATGGTACCTGGCTCCAGGACAAAGCCTGCTGCTGTAAAGCCCCTGTGTTGTTGTCATAACTGTGTTGCAATTGGTTTAATTTTCATGGGGCTTGTTCTTTACATAGTGTGTCTACTCGCTAAAGCAATTAGGCACATACAGCTCAGTATTTTTTAGACTAATTGTGAAAAGACCTTTCCGCCCCTTCAGGTTTTCATTTTGTATGATTTAGCTGCATCTTTTGTATAATTGAAATTAAGCATTAAAACAAGGAGTTGGGTAGAGTTACTTCCTGTTCTTCTCCCTCTTGCTGCCTCCACCCATTTGTCTCTCACATTGCTTTGGGTGTCACCGTCAATGTTAAAATCTAATCCTATTTGCAATACTTATGTAAGTGTACCTGCCTTTCACTATTATTGTCACAGTGCATTTAACATTGTCTCAAGTGTCTAGACCAAACAAAGCTAATCGAGTGCTGACAGTTAGTTCTATATGCAAATCTCATAAAAACGCACTTTTTTCACTTAGTGGGAAGCTAAATTTAGTAACTCTTGCCTGCCCTGTAGAGGGCCAGTCCATCCATCTCTCTGAAACATTTCCACATTGTGAGCACACACAATTCCTGTAAGTGATAGGGAAATAAACATCACTCACTTTACACCAGTCTACTATAAGAGAAAACATCCTTTTTTCTGCTATGAATCGAACTTGAATGTCTGTCATTGATTTATGTGGAAAGAAGAAGAAAATTACCATGGTCAGGATGTATGAAATTGAGTTGGAGTGTGATGCATTGTTTGTTTAGGGTTAGCAGTAATGAGGTTCAGACAGTATCAACTGTGAGTTGCAGACATGCCATTCATCATGAATAGACTCCCAGGGGTGTTAGTCTTCTTTTCCAGAGATAGATACGGTACTCGATACACAAGGTAACTGGGTTATCATATTTTCTTCTGTACCTGGTGTTCTTATTCAGTGGAAAGACAAGATGACCTGATCAATAGCAAGAAAATGTTAAACTAGAAACATGTTAAGTCCATATGTAGTCCACAGGAAAATGGACTTTCTCAATGTTTTATTAGATGTTCTTCTAACTTCTACCATTGAATGATGAAGTGGTCTGCAATGAGCCCACATGTTCTCACTTAGTCTGCCAGTGCCATGCATACATGTGATGATGATGCTGAAACATGCTCACCCTGTGTGAGGAAAGACCCCCTCCTAACACCTGCTAAATCAACTGATGCTGATGATTTTTGTTTTTCAAAACTTGGTTGTTTGATCAAAGTCAGTGAAGCAAATTAAGCGATTATAATCAATTTGAATGCTCTCCAGCTTCAGAGCTAACGGTTGAACGGATTAGAGGCAGTGCTCGTTGATGCTGGCACTGATGCAGAGGAAGACAGAGCAAGAGAGAGAGAGAGAGAGAGAGAGAGAGAGAATATAAAGGAGGAGAGAAAAGAAGAGGGAAGAAAGAAAGAAAAAGAGAGGGAGGAGAAAGAAAGTTGCTGGTCTCTGGTGTTGCGTTGCTGCCGGTGTGTTGTGGGCTTGTATAATATAATTACTCCCATGTCTCAGCTGATGTCATTCTGCGATAGTGTGGGGATGACGGTATCTTTGCTTCTGCGAGGCAGTGGAGATGATAGCTGCCCTGATAAGGATCTGAGTACATGTTCCTCTGCTCTAGAGGGAGCATAGGCAGTTATTGACCCACGAAGGCGAGAGTGAAGACTGCAGTCGTTTCATTCTCCTCTTTCTCTGATGTATGAGAACACAAACACCCTTTTTTTATTTGTGTGCTTTCAGTCTTTAACCCGCTTGCATCTCATGGTACTTAGCTTGCTGTCTTTCTCTAGTTTCCCTTCCTTACTTCCTCTGTGCACTTCATTTCTTCTTCACTCTGGCCAACCCGCCCCCAGCTCCCTCGTTGCTTTACAGGGCCCATCCAAGCAGACAGAGTGGGCAGCCTTTTGCGCCTGCAGTGGTCTGTGCGGTTTCGGTGGTGACCAGGCTATGGTTGGCATGAAGGGAAATGAGACATGACTGTGCGTGCGGTGGGCAGCGAGAGGTCGTCTGAGTAATGTGTCCGGTTTCGGATTAGAGACTTGGAAGACGGAGAGAAAAAGAGCCTCCTTACTTTGACTCAAGGGGATGTCGGCTCCCCTCACATGCTTAGGTCCTGGATGAGTTTGAGTCAGGGAGCTCTTTACCCATAAGGCACTTAATGATTCATCAACAACAGCATGTTCTTTCCTCACATCTTCCCATTTCAGTCTGTTTACACCTCTGGCTTAGGCTACTTACTTTTTTTTGATAAAGTAAGTCTAGAAATTAAAAAGAAAAAGAAAAGAAAACAAACTTTAGTTGAATAGATTGTGCAGTCTGTAGTGTCGATTTCAGTTGATTTCACTTCACAGAAGCACACAACAATAAAACCAGGGCTTCTCCAAGCAAGTGAATTTGGACTCCTTCCATACATATGAATACATTATTTATGTAGTCTTGACGATCATTTTATTAATCAATAAATCATTAGGGACACTAAAAAATGCAGTTGGCTAGATATTACTCACAGCTGTCTATTGTTGCCATGGCAACATTAACTGCTGGAAAGAGCATTAAGTTCAAGCAACTGATGGCAGAAAAAAAATGGAATCACTCCCACTAGCTTGTCTGTATTTGACTATATTGAACATGCATGTACCGGTACTATATGTTATTTAGTTTATGTTGGTCCACATTTTTGTTGCATTATATAAAAAAAAATATATATATATGATGGTGATTGATTTAATAATTAAAAATGAGAAGATCAAAGGTCATCATCATTAAAATGAATAACAGATTCAGGAACAAGAACAAAGAACAAGAAAGAACTTAGAAATGTAACTGTCATATAGTGGTGTGTGTTTTATAAACTGCATTAACAACAGGAGGTGTATAGCAGTGATGCACCTGTATAGGCCAAATGGTTAAAGATGCTAATGAAACAGCTTAAATAGTTCTCTGCAGTACATTCTGATTGACTCTATTAATGTCTATCCATTTCCCAGGGGAGTGACACAAGAAAAGAAAAAAAAACTGAAATAAGTAAGTGGAGATCAAGAATGCAAAAGCCTAAATTTTTTTCATCTCATCTGAATTGAGTTCAGTCACCTCGGAGAAGTCTCATTCTCTGTCATCATAATGAGGCAGCAAGCTATCACAGTGTCAGCTGAGCCTGTATAGACACTCACACGCACATTCACTTAGAAATGCACACAAGCTCACTGCACACACAAAGAGCAAAACTCTATACTAAATCATCTTTCATCTACTTGATCACTCCAAATTATTGTCACAACCAAGCAGGTGTGATTGTGAGTATATGCAAATATGCACATGGGAAAAAAATTCATGTAGTGTAACATATCGTTGGTTAGAATATAAAGAAGGGTCATAACGAAAAGCACTTGAAAGGTATAAAAATACAATGGCCCAGGCTGTACAGTAGTTTAACTGCACAGTGATAGCTTTCCTAATAAAAGGACTAATTGGTTCTGGGAAAGGTCAGCAGAGGAAAAAAACAGATGAAAAAGATGGTGAAATCTTTCAGCCTTTACAGCCTGATAACCCCAACCTCAAGGGAGCCCACAGAGGAAGGGCTTCTGTGGAAGCCAGCTTGCAGAAGACGAAAATGTATGATTGCCATTGATCATTCAATCGATAATGAGCCCCTACTTAAATTTCACAAGCCTGTTTTGGAAAGGGAGAAAAAAAAAACTCCATCTTCCGTCCTCTATGTGGGTGGTTTGATTGACAGTGGTATAATTATTCCTAGCTTACACATCATTACTTTAACTTTATCATGTATGTTGGCTTAACTATAGTTAAATAGAAGGTTTTAAAAACACTGAATAGGAGTCCTGTGTCACAATAGAAGGCCTGCATGAGAACCAGTCATGTCATTTTTTGGGAGGGGGGACATTTACAATTGCTCACCTGCAGCAGAGTGGTAACAGAAAGAAAGCTGCCCCCTAATCCACTCTAATAGGATTGTGTGGGATTTCACCTTCCTCATTGCTCCTTCCATCTCTTGGAGCCTCAGGCCTGCTGGCAAGGGCTGATAAAAACACGCCTGCCTAACACCTAAGTGCAAGCTAATATTAGCATATATTCTGCAACAGTGTGGAAATACAATGCGTACCCACGCACATTTCTTTTTTTTCTGTTTATATATTTATTTGTTGGTAGATGCGTGGCATCAGTGTGTGAGATAGAGGACGGTACAGCTCTCTTCTGCTCCTACGTTGCCTGTTGATAAGGGGGAGGCAGAGCTGTATATAAATCGCAAAAGGCAGCAGCTATGCTGCACGACAAAACTCCCTCTCACACACCTCGGCACATCAACACATGCAGTGTTTATTTCTGGTGATCTTTTTTTTTTCCTCTCTTGATCTTCTCTAGATTTGTTTCATTGTACACCATCATTTCCATAAGATACACAGCTAATTAAATAATATCTCACCACTTAGTAAGCTTACTTACAAAGTGAGGCTACTCAGCAATAAGCAAAGCAGATGTTTAATCCTGCAATTAAGGCCAAGGCGTTCTTGTTGTCTCCTGGGTACGGCTTACAAAAAGAGTAAACAGTAAAAAATGAAGCAGTGTCACATCAGGACAAGATAAAAATTAGACACATTAGCATCCAGTTTTTTTTTTTTTGGAAAACAAAAAATTCATAGAACACATATTTGAGAGTATTTCATTTTAACACTGTATCACACAAACTCAAAATGTGTTAAACAGTGTCTGCTGACTCTGTAAGTGTTGTTTATGTTCAAAGCATCTATACACTGTCTATTATATATTATTATATTTGCATAATATTTCCCCTCGAAGGCAGATGTAGAGCTGCAGATACATTAAAACATTAAAGTAAATTCCTCCTGCACGTCCATATTGTAATTATGCAGGCATGGTATAGATGGGTATATCATTTTCTTTCACGAATAGTGCTAACGGTGGATTATGCTAGTACAGTCTGTTCTTTTAAGTAACTTCTTTGTGAGAGTAGTATTTGTGCTGATACAGGTTGGGCTGCATATGGTGATGGGCAGCCAGAATTGTCTCTAGTCTCAGATCAGAGCTTTGGCCCTGAACTCTGTTTTCTGCCTCACTTCCACTGTGTAATTATCCCCCACACTTGTCTTTTTCAGTAATTAGAACTGCAGTCATACTCCACATCTGTTGGCTCCCTAATAGAGAAGACAACAGCTTCTAGAGACCATTTGGAGCCTATGATGTTTGGTACATGCTTGTGCACAGACACACTGAAACTAAATGTACTGATGTCTGATGGGCACACACTCAGTCAAATGGGCTTTTAAGCAGGAATGAAAAAGCTGAGAATCGACTGATGCCCGATTTTCTTTAAGTCTTAACTTTGATATGTGTGCTGCCTGGCACGCAAATTAAACACTGGATGCAGAAAAATCTAATCAACAAATTGCTGGCAAACAAAATGGCTGACCTGAACTGAGAGAAAGGGAGCATTGTGTCTGAGGAGCAAATGAGGCAAGTGATGATGAGAGAGTAAATTAGAAGCTGTCGATACTGTGAGACACTTCTATCAGAGCCAAGGCTGTTGGCGGGGGAGGCAGATATGCAGCTGGTCAGGGTAACAAAGGGCCCGTTTGGTGTATTGCCCCATTAAGACACTGGGTCTTGTCAGCTCTGCCTAGATGGCCCATTCTGCTCCACAAGGCAGAGGCTCATGTATCACTTAGGACGTAGGGGAAGTGAGCATGGCAAAGGAGGTGGGGGCAGGAGGGTGCGAGCGCCACTGGTCGACTGAGCATTCATGGCATAATGTTACCAGCCCAGGGGGGTAGAACTTTACCTCAACCATGAATTGATGGTCCCCTGCCATGAAGAGCGAGGGTGGTTGGTCTGACTACCCTGGGGCCCTGTCATGATGAGGTGAAGGCTTATCTCTTCAGAGCAGTGTGAGATTAATATATAGTGAAGTACTGCAGCAGTATGATGCAAGGGCAGATTTCAGTTATATCACAGTATAGACAGTTTAAGGCTGCTTCAAAGAGGTTCAGAGGCTTCATGCAGAACAAAGGTGTTGTATGTATGTCTAAAGAGTTCCTGGTACATGCAATCTTTTCTCTGGTCTATAATTAACACATTTTAAAACACAGAAGACAGAGTGATAGAACACAGAGGTACTGCACACGATATACTAAAAAAATCTTGTAACAAGATTCATGTGTTCTTCTGTATTACAGATTAACATAACCTTCCTGAGACCATTACGTGACATTATATATTGTTAGGCCTTGAGTGACACACTTGTGTCCAAACAACGGTAGTGGACCCATCATTGCACTATGAAGAATGTCAGCCATGTTTAGGCTTGGTGAGGACAGTCAGCCTGCAATGGATGTAACAGACAGGTGCTTCATTCAAGCACTGCCAAGTATTTCACAAGCCCCTGCCCCTTCCAAATCTGCTTTAATGATGACTTTCCAGATGGTTCTGTGTAACAAACCATCTGGTGCATCTGGTTACAATGTACACATCCAAACGGGTCACAGCCATCTATGGTGGAATACTTAAGTTAGCCAAGTGGATGCCTTCCAAATTTTCCTCAAAATGTTTTGTGCATAATCCTCTGCTTTCCATTAATTGGAGTATTGTATTAAGAAAGATTAAACAAGAAACTCTTTAAATCTTCTATAAGTCTTAAAACACCTCAAACATCTCAAATCTCCTTTCTCCCTGTCTCGTCACTTTCCACTGTACTTGCCTTAAGGTGTGACTTAACCCCGTGTTTATTAGGTTTTGTTGCTCTGCTAATTTTGGAGCCTGTATCTTATACCCTCTAATAAGGATGACCAATCATGGGGGCAAGCAGCAATGCCCCACTTTAGGTCTCCACTTAATTTAATTACATCAAATTAGCAAAGCAGGGAGAGAGAGTGGTGGTGCTGGGGTGAGGGGGGGTGGGGGGGATTAATCCTTTGCAGCTTATGAAGGCAGGTTGGACACTGTCAGCTGTCCTATGCAGAATTGATGCTTTGGGATTGTCTTCATTAGAAGGAGCTTAAGGATCATAGGTCACTGGATATTGTTAAAGCTATACTGTGGAAATGGCCTAATTACAATATCTGCCAAGTGTGGTCCTAAGACTAAGGCTGATTCTTCCTTATCATGTAGCTTTGTGTGGAAAGATACAGTCAGAATTATCGACAGAACATTGCATTTACTGTTATTACAACACAACAAAGCCTATAAAGATAATGCCATATTAGCTTTGGTGTATATTTTATCTCAGTCCAAAACAGTAACCATAACTGAATCCCCTACCGGCCATCGGTGAAGATTAGTCTCTGGGCAATGAACTGTAAAAGTTTGTATTGACTGTGCTGTATACATGCCAATATGCCCAGACTTATTAAGCCAACACAAAATAAGCAGGCGGTCTGCACCCTGGGTTGATTTAGCACCTCTGTCCACTTCGCTTTCTGCTGACTGCAAAGAGAATAGCTTAGCTCCAGCCTTCTGATAAAGACTGAAAGGAGGATTTATCACTTAAAAAAAGAAATAATGTGGAAAAAAGCAGAATGTGTGCACTCTGCAATATTTTATGTTATGAGTTTGTTTAATGATAGAGCTGTAGCAGCTATAGACTGGCTAGCAAAATTCGCTCAGTTTCCACTCCATGCTCACACAACACACTGCATTGTAGCAGAACTGAAATGTATAATAACAAATGTATAAAATGGATGTGATGTGCACACAATGCTGCGTCTTTTATCTTGTTGAGAGAATCCTAGCCCCTCATATTTAATTTAAATGGTTGCGTTAAATGTTAGCTGTGCTGTCATTTCAGCTGCGTGTTGTCATGTACGGGATTGTTCCAGCCTGGACCTGCGATGAAACCTTTTCCCGTGCCTGTTGGTTCTGTTCTGTCTATCCCATTATAAAGGAGGCAGTTGTTTGTGCTGAGAGAGGATTAAGACAAGTCAACAATCCATAGTCTTTTCAGCCTCCCAAAGGGCTGCTCACACACAACCGAATATAGAGAATGGCTTTTTCCAGGATCAGTGCTTGAGAGCGAGGTTTAAATTGTTGAAAGGACCTCGCTATATTGCAACGGAACAATGAACAGATATAGAAATAGAGATTGGGTTTGGGTGGTGGGGTGGCCACAGGGATCTAGCTGTATCCACTATACCTCTGTTTGCAGTTCTCATTGTCCAGTTGAATTTCCTTCATTTGGACAAAAAAACGACAGACACACAAGAGGTGGTGCTGTAAGCCCAGATTCCAAACAACTGCAGACCAGTAGTTCTTATATTTGCTGTTGTTCACTGTGCTTAATTATCCAAATGGGCAGAGGCTGCCAGTCAAAGCTGACAGGCAATTAATCATCTAACATGTCAAAGCATTTGGTCAAAAGATAAACAAATGTGACACCTGACAAGAAGGTCTGTTCTCTCTGCAGGTATTTGTTTTCGTCATTTAGAATTACATCAATGTTAAAAAAGGCTTTACAAATATTTATTATTATTATGACTCATTTTTGTTTTGATTTTTTTAATTATTATGACTCACTTCTAAAGACTTAGTCAAGGCAAAGTCATTCACTGAAAAACAGTTAACATTTACACATGCATGCTCATTCATTCTCTCACTTTATGTTTAAAATTTAAAAAAAAAAGAAGAAAGAAACTTGACTCTAAAATAAAGACGATAAGGGAAACTGGGACAATAACACAGAAAATGAGAGAGCTATAATATGCCAAGAATGTGGGAGGAAATTGTCATATTTTAAAATCTTAAAATATAGCTACATATAATAGTGGCACTTTGGGCAACAGCACTATGCTCCCTTGACTTGAAAGTAATAATTTGTGACATTTTCATTTATATAATTTCCATCTGGAGTTGCCCTCTTAAACCCAGTCATCTTACATCTGCTGTTCTAAACACTCAGGGCTCTATTTATTCAAAGAGACACACAGAGACTGGACACTGACTTTTTATAGTGACCAGATGTTCACAGCACACATGCGACACTCTTGGCAACAGAGAAGACTGTGTTACCAACACCGGTCAAAGCAGTGCGCTCTGAGCCACACAGCTCTGACAAATCTGATGTGCAGGACAAAAGGAATCTACCACAAAAAAAACTCTCTCAGGAGGAAACTCGTGTCCTTGTGCAAAAGGTGCAAAATTGCCACAAGCGAATATATGGCACTAAATTTAATTAGCTTGGGAGAAGGTAACATATTAGGGTACTGTGCTGCTCTGGTGCTAAGAGCTTTATTCTGAAATGAAAGGAATGATTCAGTGACATTAGGTGAAGAGCCAAATGGAACCTGCAGCCAGCTCCAGGGACAGCGTGGCTAAAGCAAACGTGCATCCACCAGGCTTTCCTTATTCATACTAAAGCCACATGTGGATATGCTTGGAGGGAAGAAATTAAGTTATTTTTTCCAACTTGAGGGAATTACATCAAAGTCAAATTGGCCTACATATCCACAAAAGGACTTGATAATTCTATGAGCATGATCCGTGCATGACTCGATAAAGTAGCACAGAAATGTGTCTGCAGTGCACCACACACTGTTGACGTAGACGTGCAAGGTGAGTGGGACAAGCAAAAATCCTTAATACCATGGCTCTTCTCCTCCTACTTTAGAGCAGTAAAGTTCACAGCATGTCTCCAGAACACCAAACAGGCACAGACAAGGAAAAAAAAATCCTTGACAGAAATGTCACCTCGCCAACACAGAGCCCCACCATGCATCGACAGGAAAGCATAGTGCTTAAAGTCTAGGACTTTTTTTCCCGGGAAGACATCTTTTGGCTTACAGAAGAGGTGTTTTGCTTTTACATGCTACAAACACACTGTGTTAGGTTGTAGCTGTTAATGTACTGCTGAAAAGACCAAGGGAAGATCAGCACAGACATGGTATGTTATATATGTAGTATATAGGACAAAGAATAGAAAGTATAGAAAATGTTATTACCATAAAATTCTAATATCCATGGGGCTTTAGTCTATAAAATCAAATTAAGCGGCAAAGTGACCATCTGACATGGGACACAAACCAGTCTCCTGGGTGGCATCTGGAGTCGCCTTATTGCTGTCATGCATTCTTCCACCTCTGTCTGCAGGCGCTGTCGGTCTTTATAGCCTTCACTCTTGCCCTGAAACTCATTTGCAGTGAATCTATTCTGTTGATCTGACGATTTGTTGATTGCTGGACATCATTCCAAATAAACACGCTCCATTGTTCTTAGTTGCAAAATGCACCATCCACATTCATAAAAAAAAAAAAAAATAGATTCTATAGTAGTCATAAACAAAACAGCCACACACAAGTAAAACAGAATTGTGAAAGGCCACTGGCGTCAGTGCTTACAGTGTCCTGCTGAAATGACTACATAATCGGCTAACAGGAAAAATATCAGACACATAATCCCTTGACATTTAAAAAATCAAATCAGGTTTGTTTGTTTTTTTTTTCTTTCTTCTGCTACTGCTGCTTCATGTCACAAGAGGTCTGAATAATAATTAATACACGTGGCCAGGCAAGAGGAGAATGATACAGTGGAATCACATGTTTATATACTGTAGACTGATAGATATTACTGTATTGGCATCATTATTTTGGATCATAGGGTGTGATGTAGCATTTAATTATACACTGAGGCTGTGTGAATGGTGTCCCTACTCTACTGTCTCTGTAATTCAGAGCTTTGTACTTGCTGCCAAGTTGGAGCATGCAGCTGAAAAGATATTTAATTAGCTATGTGTTTGAACAGTTTTGCTCATAACCCCACATTCTATTTACCAATTCATCTCCTCGACTGCTAGACCATTTAATTGACCCAAAAGGTAAAATACAGTGAGACAAAGGTAGAACAGTAGGAAGAAAAAAAAATTGATCATGTTGACTCACTACTTTCCCTCCTGGCACTAAATCTTCAGGAGCATTGATCGCAGATAGCTCTTTTACCAGATACCGATAGTGTTGGATTGGACAATAGTGTCCTCATAAATCGTGTTAATGATTTCTCTGAAAACTGAAATGGTAATCCAATAGACATCATTAAGCTTCTTTTAATTGTACTCCTCCCACGAGGCCAGGCAGACCCAAGATAAACCCAGGCGATGTTATCCTTAATATAGTTTTGTCCTTTTGCATGGTGTGGGGATGTAGCAAATCATTTGCCTGTTCACATGCTTAATCCTGTTAAAGTTAGAAACAAGTGAGAGTGCTTCACACATCTCACTGATGTTGTTCTTATTAAGCTCATTTCCACTGTAAAGCTATGAACCTGAAAAACAGTGTGAGATGTGGAGACCTACAAACAAAAGACATGGGGAAAGAGGTTGTCTAAGTTTGAAAATCAATTCAAAAATCTCATAGAAATGATCAAAAATTAATTTCAAAAAGCTATACTATATGCCACGTCCTAGGCGATCTATTTTTGCACACCAGTCATTACGGGAATCCATGGCAGCAAATAGATAGAAACTCAAGGTGCAAGGTGCTGACAGAAAGCAGATCTATAATGTCATCTCTCCTTTTCATATTTCCATCACAACTATGTAATTATGATTGGATTCCTACCCAGTTTCTCGGCAGAGGTGGTAATATGAGGCGTGTTGTGATGGCCGTGTTGGAGGTTAGAGGAAAGACAGTCTGCAGTCCTGACCTTAGCTGAGCAGTAGAGTCAACAACACGGCTGCATATCCTCCCACAACTGCTACACCGAGGCATGGAGCCAGCACGCGTTCCTTTTACTCACACCTGTCTCTTCATATGACACTGCATCGTTTACCAAACGTACTGTGCTTATAGTAGGTCACTTTGATATATTAATGCTAATTCGTTACAGCAGACTGAGAATTCAATGCCGAGAGGGCTCTAACACAAGGGCTATGTTTGCTATCCTACAGTGAACTATCCCACACACCTCTTTGGCCAAATGCAGTGGAACTCCTGGGATGGTGCTACATTTTTAATGAAAGCAGAGTGTTTGATCTGCCAATGTTTATCTTCTTTGATGTTCACTGACATAGCACAGAGCAGCCAGCTCTCAATGTAGTCCAACATGAGGACAGATTAATTCATTATCATGTAACAGCCGTGTGGTTGAGGAGTTCATCTTGAAGGTCTGATCCAGGATCCATAACTTTACTCAACAACCTTAAACAACCCAGTGGCTCACGGTACAAGATACAGAACATTGCAGGCAACATCATTCTGGTGATGTAAAAGTATTCTGTCATCCAGACATCAGACACTTTTATATTAATGTTCCTCACGGCTTCATTCATAAACACCCACGACAGTAATGGAGAGGGGAAACATGTGCTCCCTGCACTTCTTTCCACATTTCCATTTGCCTCTCATGCTTCCTGCCTGTCTCTCTGCAAGCCTTGTTCTCATATTCCCTCTACACCTACATGCAGTCCGTGCCATTCAGAAATTATCAGCCCAATGAATGGCCATTATCAGTAATCAGTTTCCAGCACCCGGTAGGGTCCATCACCTAACAAACAAAAAACAAGACCACAAAAACAATGAGACCTGTCATTGACTTCCACCCAAACCTAACTAGAACAGAAGGCAGCATTATAATGGTTCTTCTTTTTACTACTAATGAGTGCCATCTTATAAAGCTAATCGGACTGTATGTAGCCAATGTTTCTATATACATGTTAGTGCTGAGATATTGCCATGTATTATGCATCTTTTTGAATAATGTGAAGGATTAGATGTTTGCATGCACATAAAGTAACGAGGATACTGGGAAAACACCATCATAACGAGGTATTATTGTCTCCATGTCAGCCATTAACTGTAATCTCAGTTGATGCGACAGCATGTTGTTTAAATGTATGCCCTGTTAAAGTAAAAGCTACAATCCAGACGTAACGTCGACACATGCAGCTGCATTCAGCTTAATGGGGAGGAGCACATGTCTGAAAGGTGCCTTTGTTTGTGCACTATGACCTCTCTGGGGAAATACATATGAATGTAGAAGATGCATGAACAAATACATGTGGGATTATGTAAAGCAAGGAAAACCTTAATTACCTTCTGTTTCACAGGTATTGCATTGTGTAACACTGCACCTCTAAGCATTTGTTTCACAAACTACACCCCCACCCCCCAAAAGCCTGTACCTGTACCTCGTCCTTTCATTTGTTTTTTTATTACACAGTGGGTGAGTGGGGAATAAACTGAAACTCTTGTCAAATTAAAGAGACAACAAACAGGCAAGAATTTCCAGGACACTGTATCTAATGACTACAACAGATCCATATCAGGCCCCGAGTCCCTTGAGGAAACGCAAATAACAAATATGGAGCCAGTGCATAATTACTCCCCGGCACTGGAGTTACACAGGCACGTGTCGGCGGATTTCATGCCACTGCACCACTGTGTAGGTGTGCATTAGCCCTGTTTCTCCATGTATCTTAATCCTCAGCAGTCCCTCAAGGAGTTTTTACCAATAGTCTTACATGCTGGTATGGATTTCAAACTGCTTTGCAACACAAGAGCAACCTTATCATCTGCACTTTCTGTTTAGTAGTAGGTTTGGAGACCTTGCGCCTCGCTATTTATCTTTTTAGCTTAAGAATATTACTAGCATGATGAGCAATCTTTATATTATGGCATTATGGCATGCTTATATTAGGGTGTTTTTGGAGGTCTCCAAGAGTAAATAAACTGTCAGTGGGATGAAGCGGGTGTCAAATTGTATGAATAGACTGGGGGATGGGGGGGTGGGGGGGATGCTGTAGGGCCCAGTGAGTTCCAACAGTGACATGGTTTTAAACCACTTAATTATAATAATCTGGAGCATGGAGCAAGTGTTAGGTGGCCTGGGGGAAATTTAGAGACAGTGACAACAGTCCAGCACAAGAAACATGAATTGGAAATTGCTCTGTGACAGGGGGCCAACATCAGATATGCATTTGTGCAACAAGAAGAAGAGTTTCTCAGTGATAGCCGCCAGACTTCATGAAAAAGAAATGATGCCTGCCTCGCAAATATATTACACCATAATGTCTTTTCCTTTGTAGAAGTCATCAAGCTTCATAACGCTGTATCCATTAGGAGAACAGAAATATGCTTACAGTGTTCTATCATTTACAAATGCGGGTTATGCTTTATGAAAACAATAAATCCCACCATAGATCTGTGTGTCCTGGCCTCATTTGTTAATCACATTATTGTTAATTAATGATGCAATTCTTTTTAGCTAATGGTTGACAGTGTGTATTGACTCAAAAGAGGGAATGGAATTGGAAAAGGAACTGGAGAGTAGAGCAGAGTGACACACTTTAATCACTGCGCTGTGAGGAAAAGCCAGGGGGGGAAGAAAACAACAGAATTATATAAATAAATGCAAAATTTATCGATAGCTTTATATCCTTGTGAACTGGTTTACAAGAAAATATTGGAATTACAGTCAGAATGATTTATAATCTATTGTTCAGGCTAAGGCTGTTTAACTCCCTGCCCCTATGAATATTAACGCACTCTGTCTCCCTCACACTCTCTCTCGGCTTCTTCTTCTCGCTCACACTCACACATGTAAATGCAGAACACACTAGTGGAGCTTCTTGTCTAATTTTTCATGAAGATTGCTGTTTTTATGCTAATCTGACAGCTGCATTCATTTTCAGGCTTTCTCACAGGCATTTATTTCCCAATCACATGGTCCTTCCTTCAGAATTTTGATGGCGGTGTGGATTCAAACACTATATCTCAAAACATGAGACACAAGACTGACTTTGCACATGAACTGGATTCCGCATTTTAATAGACCACTTCCATTATTAGTGGAGACTTACTTTCAAGCATCAATTTGACTAGGTCACCGGCATCATGCTGCAAGGCTCTTTCTCACTGAATAGCTAGGTAATTAGAACCACTCTTCCATCCACCAGGTCATGTCCAAACCTTTCATACAGTGGCCAAAGACAATGAGGTAATGCAGCGAGACAGGAAATAGCTGGTTTGGAGGTCACAAGAAGGGCATAATTGGACCAGTCAGTCAATACCGCTGCTGGCTGTGTCTGCCTTTGAGGCTGCTAATGAAGTGTGTGAGATGAGGAGGTGCCCGTTTGGCATGCTGGTTACCTGGGCACCCGGGTGGGGGGAATTGCAAAATTCACTGTGGTCTGTTCTCTCTAGAGGTGAAGCAGGCTGTGGCAGTAAAACTGAGTAATTGTGCAGCATTATGAGGGAAGCGGCACCAGTACCTGCCTCCCTCATTTTCACAGAATTTTCTCCTACTCATGAATTGACATGAGTGTACTTAAACTCTCAGACGGGGATGAGAGCTGTTCAAGAGTGATATGTTGCTCAGTGCTCTGCAAAGTCATTACTCAGCACAATAAAACACTCCAGACTGACGGTGCTCAGTACACACGGCACTGATGCCGGCTTTGCTGTGTTAATAATGTTTTTCTGTTGACAGTCAGTGATTCACACCTGGTACACAGTTGTAAAAGGGAATACACCACTAACATCTCCTGTTTGCTCTTTTCTATCCCTTTTTCCTCTTTTTTTTATCTCTAGCGGGAACAACTTACATATTTGGAAGAGATGGTGGACTGATCACATACACGTGGCCGCCAAATGACCGTCCCAGCACGAGGGCAGACCGACTAGCCATTGGTTTCAGTACACACCTGAAGGATGCTGTCCTGGTGAGGGTGGATAGCTCCTCTGGTCTCGGAGACTTCTTGAAGCTACATATTGTAAGTCCAAATTAAATTACTTAACATGCTGCCAAGTGCTCCAGAAGAAATTACACACCACAAAATCCCCAAACATAATTCTTGCTATAATGTCAACACACTATTTCCTGCCAAAGTTAAAAAGGTTTTAGTCAATAAACAGTTGTTTATTGTCCAAACAGTTGGACGAGACGACATCACACTGCACCAGTCAGAATCCACACCGACACAAGTGAAATGATGCGAGTGTGTGTTTGACAGGCATTTTCATTGTTATTACAACCTCAGCATTTTACTCTTGCTAATTAAAAGCCCTCTAGCGTTTAAAATGATAAAAGGCCTCATTTCTTGGCAGGGCTTTTATCGTGAAATATTTGCAAGCATACCATATGCAACAGCCGGACAGGATTACAAAGCAACAAAGCAAAGGGGATCAAAATAAATAAATCAATTGTACCTGTGTCAGACTGAATCATCAACAAATTGGAAATATAAGTAAAATAACCATAGTGTGACAGTAAATCCAATCGCAAACTGCAAATGCTTGAAAATGTCACACCTTTTTTTTTTTTACTTACTGTATTAAATACATGAGAAGAGAGGTGGAGAGTATTAACATGGCAGCCAGAGGGATGAATTATATAATAACAAAAAGTTGTGATTTAATAGCAAGTACAGCCTGTAATGTGAATGATGGGATGCTGCCTGTGTTTGTTCACATCCCGCTGTCTACATGTTATATGGATGTTATGAGAGTGCAACAGGACCAGAGGGAAATGGTGTGGTAATAAGGGTTGGTTCCATACAGTGCATCTCTGACCTGAACATAATTCTGCTGGCGACCACATGACCTTCCACTCGCTAGCACCCACTTACTGACAACATCGCTGATGCTGGCCGGGAGCATACAGGAACATTGCACACATAGACACAGAGGAAATCTACAGACCAAAACACACGCAAACATGAAATCGGTCTTGAAGTTTGCCCCAACCGGAGCTGCCCACACATCGAGATTCACACATACAGTAAGCACACAGTGACATAAGCAGGCCTGTCCTGAGGACACAGAGTAGCTGTGATGTTGTTCTTATGAGACACCTCCGTACTCACTCTGCGTGGAAGTGCTTTTTTGCCACAATTTCTACTCCCCGAGCCTCTGGGCAGATGAGATTTAGCCTCTAGTTTTAATCCAGGAGTAGTTGGCCAATTTAAAGGCAGCCTATTTCATGCAGACCATACATCACTAAATGCCACACAGGGACACAACCAAGATGTTCAAAAGGACATAAACTGGAATATGATTGTATAAAGACAGATGTACTCACTCAGATGTGCAAATGCTCCACTCCAGTCCCTCTGCAGCTTTCTGGGCTCCGTTCCACCAGCATGAAACACCTGTACAGAGATAAAAAAAAAAAGAAAAATAGATATTTCTTCTCATGTGAGTGATGAAAGGTGTCTGGTCCAATGTGGTCACCATTTTATATTAAACAGCACAACATAGCTCATCCTAATACAACTGTGAATTACTAAGCTTGCTTATATATTACACTCTCTTGCCAACTTATTCCTGTAAAGTTCACACACTTCTGCAATTAACGTAAATATCACGTAGGTAATTACTGTTCAGACCCTTGTGTCTACAAGTAAAGGTGAACTCCTAGAATTATTGCAGCTAATGCACTAGATACCAGCAGCATGTGGGCACCATGAAACATGTGTGCAAGTGCCATCACAACATTCTTCTTCCTTTGCATTAGAGATAACACAAAGAAAGGTGTTTTCAGAGAAAAAGACAAAGGTCATATCTTAGTGGAAATAGACATGGACAGTCTCAGCCTGTAAGCCACGTGTACTGGTGATGAATGCTAGAGGTTACAGACCTCAGCCTCACACAGAAAGAGAGGTGAGTCTCACGTGATATAACAAGACAGAGAGATCACGCAGCTTACAGCAGAAGAACACAGAGCCTTGTTGATAAAATGTGAAGCACTCCATTGACGTTTTACAGGGAAAAATTGTTGATAAGGCATGTTCTTACAGCAGGGGCAGTGGGTTGTGAGAATCCCCTCTCCTCTCGCATCAGCAGTCACTCAGTGCCTACACTTATTTATTTATTTCTGCACATTAATCTGGGGGCTTTGTGAAATGTTGCATTTCATTAGAAAATGAGAGGAGCGTGAGAGAAAAAAAAAGAGTTTTATCGAGACGAAAGAGGCACAAGCAGGGGGCATGAAAGTCGTGCTTTTGATAAGCAAGAAAGCTATTAAATAGCATATATGACATGTACTGATACTGAGTATTTAAAGTCTGCAACACTGTTTTGTCAAATAGTCTATTGGATTCTATTATATAAAGTTTGTAAAAATATCAATTTAACATGCAAATTGGGCCATTAAATGAGTTTTTGAGATTTGAGGCATTTCAACTAATTGATGGTACGATTTATTAGCCATAGAGGGTATTGTGCTGCAGCCAAATGGAAGAATAGCAGAAAATTAAATCACAACATATTATGAAATCGGAATACTTATGATACAAACCCTCTAGATATGTGTTTCACGCTTGTGTCATCTCCTCATTAATTACACTGGAAAGGACGTGTTTTACAGCACTCCATTAAACACAATGAGCTGTGCAAAATTGGCACTTTGATGCGTTTCTTATGCAAGAATAGCAGCACTCAGCTAGTCACCTGCGTAAACCTTATCTAGTTGAACTGCACCCTTAGCGACTTATACTGTAATATGAAATAATAGCACAGTGCACTGGAACTGTGGCCTGGTGTGTGGGAACCGTGTGCTGGAAGCCTGTAGGATTTAGTCACCTTGACCAAATTCTGCTATTTTCTCAGGTAAATAATTTTGTTGATTTCCATCTCTGAATATGTATAAACCATTTCCTGGTGTAATTTAGAGATGCACACTTTCCAAACAATGTGTGGCTCCCAATGGTATTCCCCTCATTTCCTTCACTTACCTCAGCTGTGAACAGTCATGTCTTTGGAGGAGTGTATCTTCAGCTGTATGAGATGGGATTAGACCAGATTTCAGTATTTACCCCCCTCCCGCTCCATCCTCTACATTCCTCTCCCCCCCGCCTAATCTCCTGCTCCCATTTCATGATGACAGGAAACCCAGCGGGGCTTGAAGGACGCCATCTCAGCTCACACTCTCAAGAGGGAATTTTCTGAGTAATATGTGGAGACTATGATTTAAATGCACCTCAGAGGAGTTGTGATCCTTCCCCCGCCTCTCCTTTCCATCGCAGATAAAGACAATGACTGTGAAGTCAGCGAACCATCAAATGTACGACAATCACTTTCCTCAGGCTCATTACTGTAGCGCACATGGAAGAAGGACTAGATTCATAATAATGTTCCAACCGCTTCTCCAATTATGATGATTCTTCACAATCCCTTTTACCGTTTTCTAAGGTGAAGCATATTCATGAGGCTAGTAGAACAAGTATCCCACATGGATATAAGACTTGTCTGTACATGATAGTGTGCCGCGGCAAAGAATTCCACGTATATATAATTAATTGCACTAGCTGAAAGTCAAATCCAGAGAAATACTCACAATGACATTATGCAAAACAGGGAATTATGGATGTAATGATCCTTGGTGGGTCTTTGCAGCAGTGTAATCCATACAGAAGGAGAATTGGAACAAAGTTTATAAGATGTGGGTGTGCACTACCTTCTCTGTAAAACATTCTAATGCTGTACAATGTTGCAGAATATTAAGGTTAGGTGTTAAGGTATCTCAACCCCCACAAAGAAGGTATCATTTATTTTTCCGCACAAACAAGGCCGGATGTCTGTTATTGGAAATCCATCTGTACATTTTGAGGAAGCCATTTATTCTGTGAAATGGAAGCTTTGCAGTTGTTTTCTCCCTTTTTTTGTTGTCAATGAGCAGCACTGACACCTATCAGAGGCTCTCCTCAGTCTCATGTGGGGGCCCCAGGGGCCCCACTGAGCTTGTTTTGTGCTGGCACTCAATCTCTGTGTGGGTTGGGGACTATTCCAAGTGCTTTCTTCTCTCCCTTCTCTTAATTGCATGCATCCCTTTAAAAAAACAGGCAATGAAGGCACTCTGGCTAAGACTGTAACACTGTGAAGTTAATGTATTCCATAGAGCAGAGAGGATGGTAGAGAAATAATGACTTCTCCGGTGGAGCATTGCTCCCCTCGGTCCTTCTTTAGCTGACTACCAGAAAAGGGGCTCTTCCTTCTGATGGAAGACACCTTTAATTGCAGTTTCAACTCCTCTACTCTACACTATTAATCATGCAAAATGGCTTCTGAAGACAGAATGTCTGTGTATCTCAATTTTGAAGAAAGACTTTGTCACACTTTATGTTTGCTGCAGTTCACCTCACATAGAGCTTTGATATACACACCATCGCGTGATTCATTAAGTGAAAACTGCTCAGTCTGATTTGATGCTACAGGTGAGATTGTTACCTGGGAGCGGTGCTGCAGGTCTCAAGAGAAAACTGTTGTCACGCTATCCCCCATACTCCTATTAAAAACACCTGCCCAGGGAAAGGGATCTTATTCACATCCACTACTCCTGTTAAGGTCTCAGACCCAGTAATTACCTCTCATGCTCGCACTGCACAAAGCCATAGAACAGACCTGCATGCAATACTCACAGGATTACCCTGCATATAGCTTCCACCATTGCTTGCTTAGTCATGGCACATCAGTCAATTATTATAAGACCTCTTAAGCAACTGAAACACATTGTTATTATTCTAAAGTGTTAATATTATAACAACACAGTATGTTCATCAAGTAGAAAAAGAAAAGAAATGTAGCTAACACATGTTTATTTGTTTGTGGGCGCTCAATGAGTGTGTTTGATTACATCTCTAGGTGAAAATAAATTGTAATTATATTTTGTTTGTTATATGTGAACAGTTGTCACACTTAGAGTTTTAAAGTATATATTTCATTCGATACTTTAACTGTCGTTGCCATGGAAACAATAGCAGTAGAGCACTGGACTTAATACCATGGTAATGATATGCATTTTGAGCAGAATCAAAATGTTAGAAAATATATTACAGTATTATTCCCCATTTAAAAATTCACTCTAGAAACTATCCTGGTGTTAAACAAACAGTGTCCGAACACGGATTTGTTCCCTGTGACATTATTTATCATAGAACTGCCACGCTTTAATGAACAATGGGTAGGAGTAAACACATCCATCGCACAACTGATTTGACTTTCCACGGTTTGTGCTGACACAAGTCACTCTTACTTCTACTGTTTCCTGCTCCACTGGGACAAAATCTTCAGACTGCCAACCTTCTACACTTTCATCAAAATGGTCTAAAAGCAATAGAGCATGTAATTTGAGGATCATCAGTAGAATGACATGGATGGCAAAGGGCCAAAGTTATATTCTTTTTCTGTTTGAGGACTTTTTAGTCAGTCTTTTTCTTGTAAAGAATAGTAATGAAATCTGCTTTTCACTGCACTCCTTTTGTGCAATGGATTAAGGACTACTAGCGTTGTCATAGGTGTATTTGTTGTCACATGTTGATGAATATTAACAACCCCGCCTCAGTGTTCCAGCCAGATTGACCACATTTAAATTCACAACCAGATACTAGTTTGCTCTTTTCCCTGCTTTCCCCTCGTGTGAGTGAATGTCAGTGGAACCAGAAGTGCCATTTGCTAGTCAGTATGTTTGGCAGTTTGCAGTGCAAACTCTATGCTAATGACACTGTAATGGTGAGTTAATTGCTGACCATGATGAGGAGACAGCACTGAAAGGACAGGAGAGAAGAAAGAGCTTTATTGAGCTCATTTAGCCTTTGTTCAGACTGCGGGCAAATCCGATTTGTTTCTCAAATCAGATCTTTAAAGACAGAGTGTCTGCACTGTTCAGACATTATCAACGTATCTGCATGGGCTGCTGTGGTAAAAACAAACATGTCAGCTCTAATCAGACTCTTACATACATTCTCTTGCTATTTTGTTCACAATGACAAGTATGGCAACATGCAGCATGCTATGAAGCAAGGACATGACTTCTCATCAATCACTGCCACCCTGGCTATGTAGTAGATGAGGTGGCACAGCAGCTAAAACAGAAAGCCGAAGAACATGCAGCTGTTGCAGTGAAGATGATAAGCATTATACGGTAGGAGCCTATAATGATTTAATACCGTACAATGCAGCAGTTAGCATTACCTCAGCAGATCAGCTGATCAAATGTTACTATGCTATTTCTAATAAGCGCACAGATGTGCCCAGTTCAATTTGCAACAACACCACACTGCTACAGTATTCATGTTCAGCAGTTCATGTTGTGCCTCGCATTGTGAAATCCAATTTTGAAAACAAAAGAGTGGTTGGTGCCAAGAAATCTGATTGCAATCACATTTCAAACCATATTTAAGATTTAAAAATCAGATATCTGAAAATTGGATTTAGGCTGAGAGTCTAAACAAGGCTTTAGTTTCTCATCTCCCAAACATGCATGGGGAGTAGACAGTAACAAAACACAACAATGCTTATAAAGGATTGCCCTTTTTCATTTGTAGGGTCAACACACAGTTTGTGCTTTAATTGTTTAAGTGGTGATAAATAGTGGTAACAGCATGGTAATGGTCCTGGTAAGTATAGCATTGATTTTATGTCAGCCGCGACTGATCATAGGAAAAAAAAGAGTGTATGTGAGAGTGAATAGCCTCCTATCTCTTTTAGTCATAGACGGGACAGCCACTCGGCTCAGATGATGTACCTGACCTCAAAGAATCAAATCTCATCATCTCCATATTGAGAAGGGACAGCGCTATAGAATCACCATTACTCATCTTTCAATTCCAATCATTTCTCAATTTGTTCAAGCTCTTTGCCACTACAAAGCCAAGTGGTCCATGAAGAGGGGTGAGTGTGTGTGTGACAGAGAGAGAGAGAGAGAGAGAGAGAGAGAGAGAGAGAAAGAAATAGAAAGACAGTGAGAGAGGGAGGAAGATGTGTGTGTATGTGTATTTGAGAGGGCAGGACAATAATGTGTCTTCACTTTTATTAGTGTAACAAATCACAGTGAGTACAGCTTGTCATTCTCAAAGCTGCACATCAATAGTTTATGGGCTTGCCCTGTACGGAACAATATTGCCATGGCTAACATGGGGTAAATTTGATTTCATCGTCAATGTTACACCATCAGACATGTTTGCTTTGTGCTGGGTTACAAGGCTATGACCGTTGACATTCTATTTGTTGTCATCTAATATTTTGTTATTACAGACAGTTGCTGTAAAGGATGCAGCCCGCTGAGCTCGGCCATTCACATTTTAAGCACGTGTTTGAAATTATTTTCAGATAACTTAAAGTCAGGTCTCTGTGTGTCTATTCATTTGTGGTTATGTAAGCAGTACGGAGAGTTTGTGTGCATTTGGGACCGGAGTGCCGCAGCGTGGAGTCACCATAGTTGTTGACTTTTGACACAGCTGCCCCAGGCCTCGGGGTTGGATAAAAATAGCCGCACTCTTTCTCACTCCATTACAGTGAGCTGAAGTACAGCGTCTCCCAGCAATCACATATGGATCTCATTTTCTTTCGAATCAGTCTCTCTATCAGAATTTCCCTTCAGTTATAGCAAATAGCCACCATATACAGAATACGCTGAACAAATATGGAAGGATAAACACGTTACTTTGTAAAATAGGTCAATGATAAACTGCAAAATATGCATATGATACAACATGACTTCATTTCTATAAGATAATAATTTGCATATAAACATCATAACATTATAAGATTTTGGAACAAAAAATACCTCTCCCATATGATTATGAAAATTGTGACTGCATCTATCTCTGTTTATGAACAATAGCTGCTGGACAGAAAAAGCAGTGTTAACGACTATTTGGATACTCGCTTGCTACGTCAGAACATTGGCCATTGCCCAAATTATCTATGACTCAACGAGGACACAAAATGATTATTTCAGTCGTAACCTGATGTGCCATGATCTGATGATGTCTGTTAGGAGGGACTTCTAAAAACACAATCATATCTGGCAACAGCTTCTCACATGGCACAGGATCAAAAACTGCTGTGGCCACAAGCACAGAGTCTCTCCATGCCTTTTAAGAACTACCAATTTTTATTTGAGACTCCAACTGCCTTACAAGATAATTTCAGTCGTGTCTGTTGCTGCTCTTACTCTTCAACGTCCATATGTTAGAGAGCTTTAGACTTGGCCAGGACTAAAATTACTTGTACAGTTTCTACCATATAAATTATATATTCCTTCTAGGTTGCTTCTCAGCTAATTATTCAATAATTGTTGTTGGTACCCTGCTGTCGATGGCTTCATTGCTTTGTGTGGGGCTGTATGAAATATTTAAGAGACGGCTTGCCTTGTTCTTGGTCAACTTAATTACCTTTTTCACTGCTACACGCTCTCATCTCCAGCCCCTTGTGCTTTTCATACAAGTCCATTACCCACACATAAATGTAATACTATACAGAAGGCATGCTGTTTTTAATTATGTGCTGCTGTGGAAATATTTTGTTGCGTGCTACAGTGGGCGAACTGTTGTATTTCGTTGGTGGTGGTCTAGCTCGGATAACTTGAGGCCAGATCTATTGAATTTTTTTAGTCTTATTTTACCGAGGAGCATGTGTTGTTGTTGTATCTTCCGGGAAGAAGAAAAGGACGTTTCTTTGTTACAGTTTGCTTTCACCAATAAACCACACAGACTCATAAAACATTAAGAGTAAATGAGCAGCAGGAAGCCACTGTAGAGACTAAGAGGCAAGACATATCATATAGACATATGGCAATCAGCACGACTGAAACCAATCTTGACTGGAGCTGCTGAGGTGGGGAACTGTATCCGCTTTTAAAATGTCTAAGGCTTCTGAGAGAGCAACCACACTGTCAGCAGAAACACTCATCCCCCCTTTGTCCCCTCGTTTTCATTTATGAATAATGGATTTAGTGGCCCTCTCCATTGCTACCAGTCAATATTACTGAGGGCCAACTGAGAAACAAAGAGACTTTAACTCCAATTATATGGCAAGCAGCACTTGACATTCGAGTTAAATATTGCAAGACTGATGTGTATTTTCATCATTGTTATTGCTCTTAGGGCAGTGTCTGGCCAGTGTCTTCTGTTTTTGCTATAAGAGAGTTACATTGCAGCCAAGCACTAACTGAGCCTCTGGTCATAGAGAGTTTGTTCTACTGCCTCATCAAAGGAAAGGCTATGTGTGTGTTAGCGAGTGCACATGTGCATGAAAATCTTCCTCTGCCTCCCTGCTATAATAAGAGCTGCGCAGTGAAGTCCAGCAGTGCTGCCTTTGCAAGAGCAAACAATCCATGACGTGTCAGCAGCCTACATGTGCACTGCACGTCATACAGGGGAGATCAAACAGACAGGCACATGTTGTTCCTTTGTCCTCTTCCATCCCTCAGGTAAGCACATGAGGTGAGAATGGCACCTCTGGATCTGTGGCCTCATTCTGCTCAGTTTATCAACCATGCAGCAATCCTCAGCTCGGGAGAGGAAGGGGAGATGGAGAGGTCTTGTTTATGTTGCAGTAAATGTTGCTGCATAGTAAAGGTGTTAAACTTTATGGCTCATTCTGTGGGCCTTCTAAGTAGCTGGTATGAGTGATGATTTGGTTTGCTTTTCCCAGAAGGGCGAAGCAAACACCTTGACAACAGTAATTAAAACTGCATGTGAGGCCTAATTCATTTTCTTCTCGTCGTCTCCTCCCTTCACTTGGCCTAATAAATCTGTTATGCATCAAGTATCTTCTTTCTCTTTAACTCTTTAATACACCCGTGCATTGTGCAAAATAGCCTTGTGTCTGACAAGGAGCAGCTATAAAAGATGTAGAAAATTGTTGTGGGAATTGTATGTCTCTGCTCGATCCAGACTTAGCTTAACAACTGAAGTCAAAGTTTTAATCTGCCTTTAGCACTGAAGCATTATAATGTCTGATTAGCTATAAAGCCAAAACATCTACATTGAAACTGCGTGTTGTGAAGGTGTTTGCACTTCGTATGGCTTAACCTATGTGAGGAAAAAAAGAGAGAAACCTCGGAACCTAATGGGGGATGGAGTCAGATGGGCTGGAGATGTCACCTGAGTGTTGTCTTATTGTCCAAAGCTTGAAGCAGAGCACCTTCATAATCAATAAATGTCACTCTATGCCAACTCTTTCATCCATGTAGTCATTGTTGAGGCAATTACAGGCCAGAACGGTGCCGTTATTTATATGAAAATGTAACTGCTATTGAGTGCCAGTGTCGCCCACCACCCTTCTTCAGTCAATAGCTGCACAAATCGATGGCCAGTCCGTCAGCCAGTCTCTCTCTCTGTGTGTTTGTTTTTTAATCCATAAACATCCACTCAATAAACTCACAAACCTTGGTCGTCGCAGTCATTATTATGGTATTTCCATGCTGGAAGTAATTGTATAATCATTACCACTTCATGAAATCTTAATAGGTGCTGTAGATTAAAGACAAAGTAATGGCAAGAGCCAGGATCTTACAACTGCATCAGCATTAAACAGATGGCAGTGAAAAGTTTTTTGTTTTTTTTGCGTTGCTCCAAAACTCAGCAGCAGTTTTTTAGGCATCAGACACAGACATGACACTTACTCTAACACTGAAAAATTGCATATTACACGCTGGGCTAATTGGTATCAAAAGGCATACTTCTTGTCTCCCAAGTGGCTATCAACATCAACATCAAATTTGTAGGCACCTACATTATGTTTGCTTGCTGTATTTTTATTTCATTTTGCTCAAATTAAATATTTACCTAGCAAGTTATCATTATAAAAATTAATTAGCACAGATGCTTCACGGACATTAGTTGCCAGATTTGTACCGCTGACACCCAAGTAACAAGCCTCCACCACATCCTTTTTTGGCTTTTAATGATTTTTTTTTTTTTTTTTTGAATACTGCAGCCAAATAAATGCTAATCTTTTTTATTTTTATTTTTCAGTGACACTGTTGCTCTTGTGCACATGTAATTGCATATGTCAGAGATGGAGGGTTGACATTTTATCAAAGGTGGTACCTGACAGAAAGGTCTGGTATCTTTTAGCCCCACTGGGGACTTCTTAGCACACCCTGGGAGGAAGAAAAGGCAGTGACAGCAGTAGAGAAACAGCAGTGAACTAGTCACCCACAAGGCCTTATCAGGCTGCCGTATTATTTCACCACAAAGAACCGTGGAGGCCGTATCTGGCGCCCATCTTCCTGATAAGGTCTGCTGCCACAAACAAAAATAAAAGACAAAAAGGAGGGTGTTTGAGAACAAAATAACAAAGCAGGGCAACCTGCTTCAATGTGTTGTCCTTTTATTACCTTCTCCTGCAAGATGACTGATAACAACGCAAAGACAATGAAGGAAGGAAAGACAGAAGATAAGTTGGAGGAAAGAGAAAGGATAAAACGAAAAAGATAAAGAATAAGGAGCCAAACATTTCATTAAAGGAAAAGCCTGATGTTAGCACAGAGGGATGAAGAGGATAAGATGAAATGAGGAGGGTGGGAGTCTGAAAAGGACTCGAGTGTGCATATACAAGACATGAGTTCTTATCCAACTGACAAGATGTCAGGTCAGAACGTCTGCAACCATCCTCACTGAAAGCATTATATATATCACCTCTTCATAAAAAAAAAAAAAAAAAAAACAGACATGCAGGTAGGGTCTAAATCTGTGCAGACGCCCACACAGAAAGATGCAGCGGATTACTACTCCACAGACATGACTTCTTTATATAGTAGGTCTTTATTAAACGTGGTTATGTTATAGTCAGCATTAGTGACAAGAAGCATTCAGAAACAGCCTGTTATACCTGCTTCCCCTCCCCATCCTCAGTTCCGCTAGGCGGAGTCGCTGGCCAGCATGAACACAGAGATCCAGACAGTTCTAATGCACAACATTTATCACTGTGGCAGTAGTACTTGCCACCCTGGCCCGATCCCTCCCCCTGTTATAAACCACGGCTCCGGAAGAACGCTGAGTCAGGAATGGCCCGGGATAGGATCAGTAATCTAGCATATGGCAAAAGCTATGTTGGCCCAATTGTTATGACACATTGTTGGCCCATTTTGGTTTACACTGTGGAGTCGTAGACGCAAACAATATGAAGGGACTTTACTGCACTTAAGTGCAAACTGTCTTTTAGTACACCATAACATCTCACAAATTACAACATCTGTACCAAGGGGACTGAGGTTGTTTAAAAAATTATGAATTGAATGAATCAATTACAAAATGATGCCTGCATACTCAAGGTCATTTTTACATTAGTAGAATTTGATTCTTTTTTCACCAGCCATGGCCAACTGGCTCACCATAGGAATTTCTTTCAGTATTATGTTCTCTCAGGAAACTATTCACAGTGTACCTACACAATAAAAGTTGCCTGCTGACTTAAGCAGACTGTATTTTCCAATAGCTCTCCAGATTAAAGGTGCTGATTTGGAGCTGAAATTTTATCAATTAGATTTATTGTTGTCATGACATCAGCACAGTTTGGACTAGAAAATGCTGATCCCTGAAACTGACAGGATGGAACCAGCTTATGGACTCACTTTGAATTATTACTGTGCTTAAATATTCAGTATTTGATTGTACTTTAATGTTAAAGTAAGATGTAGTGTGCCTCGTAAATAATGTTTGACATGCAGACCTGTTTTAGAGGCCCAGGCACTACAAATTTAATGATTTGTTGTTGCCTACTGTTAACAGAATAAATGGTAGGCACTGACAGATAATGACAACTCTACTCTGTGTGTTATCTGAATGTTTGGTTGTCCCACACACACGATACATTTCTTACAGTAAAATATTGAATTGTGCACAGTAATTATTCCACAGCCATGTAGAAAAAAAAAGTGGTTGCATGTGCAGTTTCTGCCTGAAGGGTTGCAATTCAGTCCCCATGAAATTTTGATTTATTTGTGGTGTTTGGTTGGGAATGGTGGTCAGCTGCTCTTAAGATGGCCCGCCAGCTCTGGAGACCATGAATTTTCAGCACACACCTAGAAATTAGAGTTATAGTTGGCTGTGAAGGACGGATCTCCTCCAGCTGCGCTGTGCATGCATGTGTAGTGTGAACACATCTGTGTGTGTGTGCCCTTGTATGTCAGTGACTGTGAACAGTTCGATAAACTCATCACAGGCCTCATAAAGAAAGTTGACATTTACAGCAAAGCACAAAGGTCAAGGAGTTGGGCCTGATGAGATCATGATGGAGGAAAGGCTGTTTTCCACAGCCACCTCAGAAAATGAAAAGAAGGGCAGAAGAGGAAAAAAAATTAGAGAAATGAAAACAAACAAAACGGAGCGATTAACCTGCAGAAGAAATGACTCCTGAATGTTTGCAATAAATGTTAAGCTTATGTTAATAAAATGCTTCAGTCAAAATTCTGATAGTTTGTGACGACTTAAACCAATGATTTATGATTCATGTTAGCAGAATATGATGATGGTACCAATGTGGACAGGCAGTCTGATAATGTGGATCTAATTAAAACTCCCAGAGTGGGACCAGAGCGTATGTCTCTGCCGACCCACACACACCAGGTACAGCCATGTCCTCATTAGCAGCAACAATGTCACCGGGTCTGCAGCCTTAAAGTGTGGTAGAGAGCAAAAAGTGCACCTGCTCTCTGAGCATCCTCGTGCTCTAAAGCTATCCTCATTTCTAAAACATAGGACTGAGTGTTAACGTGAGCTGCGTCAAGAGATAAAGTTAATGAAGAGAGTAACATAGAAAGGAGGGAGCCATCAGGCTTCAGTCTTTGAAAGAACCTTTTCTGTGTTTGGGGACTAAAAGTGTGCCAGATTGGCAGCTGAACCTTATGGGCCTCTCATACCTTTGATGAAACACTGAAACTGGTGAGGAAGAGCTGACAGACACACTCCCTTTGGCCAAGTTCTGTCTTTTTTTTCTGTGTCTCTGTTGTCTGACTTTGTCAGATCTGTGAATTTTTGTGTTTGTCTGTGTAAGAATGAAAGAAAGAGAGTAAAAGAGCGCGAGGAAGATAGAGATAGGCAGTGTGTGTCTGTGTGCTTATTCCTGTGTGTGTTCTGGGTGAGCAGTCATCTGATGAACTGCCTTGCCACAGCTAAGGCTTGTGCTGGCTCCAGCCAGTGAGATCCTGTTGTTGTTGTTGTTGTTGTGTTGGTTAACAATGCTCTCCCCCAGCACCACAACTCACAGAGCAGCAGTAGGAAGTTGGCAGACCCTAATGGAAACGTCATCTTCCAGATAAAAGATGGTCCAGCTTTGATGAGAGGGGGAGTTATGGGAGGTGTATAATAAAAGAACCATTTCCAATCGGTTCCGAAGCCAATTTAAAAGCGCTGAATGAAGACAGACGCTGTCATAGACAAACTGAAAGACGACAGTCACTCATGGCTGTTCTCCCCTTTGTCAGATGGAGGGACCTTTCAATACGGTGCTCTATATCCCTGCCTTGAATGGGACAGGCAATAACTCAAACCCAAAGCTTGATTTGGGAATTAAAAGTCTAGTGTGCACTTTTATCTTATTTTTTTCCCCCTTCAAGTTTTCACTCAGGCTCAGCTGTGATGCTGCAGTCATGCTGTGAATGTTTTCTGACTGATGCCGTGCTTATAGAAAATAATGCACTCTCTCCGTGATGTTTTTCTAAGCCAGGTGGTACCACTTACTGTGAGAGTTAGCGATAATTGCTTGAAAAAGCGAGCAGTGCTCAGAATTACAAAATTTGATTTAAACAGAAAAATGATTTTACTGCATTGGCTATATCAGGTCCTGTGGCTGGGATCCAAACATGGTGTTCATTTGGTGGCCATTATGGCAGAAAAGCTGTAATATATGAGCATTTCTATCACTAAAACTCTGCCTCTCAAGGCACAAATGTGTCTGTTCTAGGAAGATACTGGCTGAGAGTGAAAAGAAAGAAGAAAAGCAGAGAAACTAAGTGGTGAGTGGTGCTGCAGGATGAAAAAAAAAAGCTGAGCTTTTGACTTCGAAGAATGAATGAAGCACATTTTGACCCGGTGGATGCAGTGTTTGGACAGGAGCTGCCATGTTTTAGTCGACATGTATGACACTTGAAGCCAGCACAACATGCATCCAGCCAGAGTTGTTGTTACGCTGTGTGCTTAGTGCTTGAAATTGCACACATCTGGTTATGTAATTGCTTGAACCTTGAGCTTGAAAAATGTGGGCGGTTTGTATAAAAAATCCCCATTTTACAGGAGCTACCGATCGACTGCTGTAGTCCTCCAGGGGGGAGGAAAGTGTAATATTATGTCAAAGTATTCTCTGTCAGATCTTCAGAGTATGATAATAGGTGACATCCAGCACAAGCCAGATAGATGATTATGGTAATGCGGGTTGTATAAACAAGAATAATGCCTATCTTCCATGTGTCCAATATAACCATATTTATTAATACAAGCGCTACCAAAGGGCGGATGATCAGTGTAATATGCAAGCATGTTTACGAAGCAGTTATTTTTCATAGTCTGCTGTTCATATACCATTTCTTTGCCCACGTTCACTCTATGATGTCGCGAAGGGGCTTATGCCCATGTATACATTTGCATATTTATTGCCTGAAGCCTTTGCATAAGTGATATTGCCTCGAGTGTGCAAGATGGACAGGAAGCGTTTGCAAGCACACCTTTTTTGATGGTTGTGGAACGAGCTTGGACGTTTTTTTACTTAAAGAGATTCATTGCATTGTTCATATCTGAAAGGATTAAAAACTGTTTACTAGGTGACCCACCGTCATATTGCTGTACTGTACATTTATGGGAAAATACACATATTTAATATACATGAATGTTTTTATTCACGTCAATGCATAAGATTGTATTGTGCTACAACAAGCTCGGCTGGTGGCTCATACTTTGAGTAATTTTTAAAATTGTCTGTCTTAGCATGCGCTCCATTTTCTAAATTCCCCCCTTCTACTTCTCAAATGTGATATGACATGTCCCCCTTTTAAAACCAGAATTGGCAATAATGTCCCTTTTATCTGTTATTCTGATCTTGATTTCACATATTTATGGAATCCTTTTGATAGTTGTCATCATCTTATCGAGCAGACTGAGTTTGTCACAGAGAGACGAGCAAGGTAGGAGGGCAGGAGAACTGTGCTGCAGCAAGGTAGCGCTCTCATAGTTTCAAAGGCTGAAATGTGTTAGAGTCACAGCAAAGACAAACGTAGCCATATTTTATCTGCTTTCTCTGTGGCCTGTCTTCTTTTCACTTTCTACAGTGGAACATTTGGAGATAACCAAGTCCCAACTTTGTTTCTCTTTCCTACAGTATCTGTCTTTATCTCTCTCTGGAACTATTAGAAGATTAATCAGGCTGTCTTGGCTCTTCTTAGACGCACACTGCTGATGGGGCTCTTCCACAGGAGAGGCTGGTGGGTGGGTGGGTGGCAGCCATTAGAACATGGTAGCACTTTGATCTGCTGGGCGGATTTACAAAATTGCACTTCTAGCTCCTTGTCGAAGGGTGAAGGAGTGGAAATGTGAAGGAGAGAGCTGTTAGGTGATGTTTTTTACAGCCGGTGTAAAACGAGGCCCTCTGAGCTTTTGTTTTTGTTGAAAAAATGTTTGGTGGAGCTACATTATTTTGAAGCTGGTAAGAAGTACGGGGTCCAGGTCTTTTTTTTCTTGTGCAGTTTAACACTAATGCTAGTCTCTTAATGAACCTTTTTGCTTTTTTGCGAGCACAGATAAAACTCCTGTAATGCCCTCCACACTGTCAGTGTAATGACTACAAAGCTCTACATCCTCTGTAACCGCATACACCTTTACCACATCAACTCGGCTTAATTAGCATCAACGATAACGACCTGTAGTGAATTATTGTTTTTAATTATACAATTTTACCGCTCCTACAAATAAGATCTGTGTTTATGGGCTGGATGAGGGGCAGTCAGCAAGGAATCATTTACCGTCAATTTTCCCCTTCAAGCTGAGGAGAGGGTGAATCAAGGAGCAGCCGCTGAAAAGAGAAAATTAAATCCAATTTCTATTACCATGAGAAAGTGATTACATCACATCAGAAAGTGCCCTATAGCAAAGTATGGAAATCTAAGAGCAAGCATGTGCCTTGAGCACCTACTGACAACGATGCATGTCTGTGTAAATCAAGTGCGCCACACACATACTTGCCCTCTTTCTCCCTTCCTCATATGCACACACAGACATAAAGAGTCTATTGAGCCATCACATGGATTAATGTTTGGTAGAGTGAGCTTGGATTTGCTCTAGCCATAACAAGGCTCCAGCGTTTCCCCTCTGCTTGGATATCCAGCCTTCATGGCCACGTTACACCTGGATGGCTCTGCTAATAGAAGCATTTTATTAGACTTGCATGCATGAGGCCTGGCACAGCCATCCCTTTTTATTATTCATATAGCCCTGTTTCCTGAATCCATGCTCATTTTAGCCCTGTGACCCTTCCATCAGTGCAGCGCCAACTCTGCTACACACACACACACACACACACCACTGCTAACTCTTGCTTGAAGATGTGCTCACTAGGACATTTATATGTGCACAAGATGGCTGTTCATGCTGCCTTTCCCACGGAAAATCAATATTGATATAGTGATGTCTATAGTAGGTGTTCAGCAGATTGTTACATGATGATGATCACGTCCTTTATTTGGGTTATAAAGATTTTAAATGTCAAATCAATTTAATCACATCAGTAATCCTTTGTTATGATAGTAGACCGACTGATTATTATAAAGTTATTACATTTGTATCTTTACGAGGGTTCTGATTTAAAAGAGGATGTCCAGGGGATGGATGTGCTGCTCCGAGCACTGAAAGGGCCCCAGCTGAAACACTTCTAATTTGCTCAACAATTTCCAGTGTCCAAAATGAATGAATGCAATTGTGTCTCATTCCCACAGAGGAGATGAGCCTTTTTGTCAGCACAATGCAGAGATTGGGAAACCTCTCATATGTACTTTGTGATTTGAATCAGCATCCTTGAAGCCCATGTTTGCACAGTAAAAACAGATCATTCCCTAATAGCTTCTGGCAAAACAGTCCATTGCTTTGAATAGCAGTGAGAGACAGTTCTTTGGCTGCATGGTAAATATTATGGGAGGCCAGTCAACCACATGCAATATCACAGAGGAGTACAACAATGCAGGTATTCATTTGAAGAACTGATACACTTCACTGATACACTATCAGAACAGAGCACTCCTGATTGTGTGTGTTTTCATGTGGACACATCAGAGCAAAGGTAAGTGGGAGGGGTTACATCAGTACCACCACAGATCATTACACATTAAAATGTAGCAGCTGTAAGCCAGTCTGCTTAGCCAATCAAAGGCTTCTGTAGTGACTACCCCGACCTACCCCTGCCTTCAATGTTTGTGTGTGTGTGTGTGTGTGTTTGGAACAGCTGGATGAAACGTCTGATGCTCCATTGCCAAATGTCACAAGTGGTCCATCCTTCTGGGGAAATAAATTGGCTCTCTCTTAAGCAGCAAGTAGTTGACAGGAGCTGCAGCATATGTTGAGAATTGGACAACTGAAGACGACAGTTTCTTTGGCTTTTTTCATTATGATCTGGACAGCGCCTTGATGATGAATGTGTCTTTGTGTAGAATACTGGTTGTGGATAAAAGAAAAGTGGGCAACTCATGAATCTTTAATGAGACAGAGCGTAATCTTTGACGTGATATAGCTCTCTTCAGGTGCTGCTTAATGTCATTTACCTGAGACCTGATAACTGGGGCATTTCATTTAGGAAAGATACTTAAAATTTGTCATGGTGACTCAGCGGGTCAGAGTAGCGGCACATTTGCTGAGCTAAACGCTAAGTGATATGCTTTCATGCCTAAAAGTGACAATCTAGCTGCCCAACATGGGACAAATCGCACATCGCTACACTTTCTCTCCCATTTTGCATCACCCAACATGAAATTCCACTGGTCCTACTATAGGTTTGCACTACTGAATATTTCAGTGCAACAGCTAAAAACAGGAAACATTCTCTGGCAAAAGCATATGCTCTGCTAGAGATCTCTTCATCTCATACATAGTATAGTCAACACTATACGCATGAACTGTGTCCATTTTCCCCTCTAAAAACTCCGTCCCCTCCGTTTGTCTCACTCACATCCCATCTTTTCATGATACAATATGGGCGAAGCTCCTCCATCAAAGCTTTTCACGCTGAGATGGCCCTTGTGCCTCCACCTTCCTCATGAGACTGCGATTGGATCCATTGCTACCACGTTTTCCCACTTCTGCTTTTTCTTAGTGCAAAGTGCAGCCACAGTTTGTAAGCTCTACTAATGTCAGTGAGTGGCTCCTATTCCTTTTTTCTTCATACCGGAAAAGACTGTGACCAGGGAAATTTGCCTTTCTTGCAGCGTCTAGGACAGTGCTTACACAGCCTAAGGAAAGAGCAAAAAAACGCACTAAAAATAGACTGGATTCCAAATCTTGTAACTGTGTGAAGTTGGACGCCTTGTGCTATGTAATGCCATGAAATAGCACTTTAGTAGTGTATATATGAGTGACCTCATCCATGAAAAGTACTGTGCTCCTCCATGACATTGCATGCATGTGAATGGATGCCTTTTTGTGTCCGTTTGCATGCATCCTTTCAGTGTATGTATTCTTATTACTATGCTTGGTCTCAACGGAATGTAATGCCACACTCTTGGACTTGTAAACTGCTAATATTCTTTTTGTACCGAACAATTCCAAATCCTAGAACGTGCATGATTGAGAAATGTATTTACATTTAAAAAGGCAGAAATAATAGTGTGTACTGGGTGCTGCTTTGTCCCAAATGTTTAAAATTCACAAAATTGTTAAGTACTTTCCCGTATGCATAAAATAAACTTTAGAAGCGTCCCTCTGTTTTACATGTTCAGCATATTTCCTGTAGGAGGCCAGCTGGGCCCGCGACAGTGTCGAGGAAAGGCACAGCTGGAGAACAAAAACTTTCCCCAACAGGAGGACAGATAAAGACCTGCTTGAGCTGAAAGAAATTTGTCCCTTTTCTATAAGTTTCCTCGTTGTTAAGTCTGTAAACATTTGAGCGAATGACACTGTACGCCGCTGTACGTGCTCATACGAGCATCAAGGGAAACTTGGTAGAGGGAGGTGCTGTATGGGTAGAAATAGAGAGGGAAAAAAGACTGATGGCACAGGGAAAGATGTATGCTTGGCTGGAGAAGTTAATAAAATTGAAGCTGTGTTATGATGAATAAGGAAAGGGCCATAAAAGAGAATGTATGTAGTGAATCTCCCTGGCGAGCAGTGCTGAACAGCCTGGTGAGCGCACCCAGGGGAAGGCTTTTTAATCTGCAGCCCTTCCCAACACTCTGAGCTGCACAGGGAAATGGGCCCACATTCTGTTTGAGCTTCAATAAGACAGAGATATGGAACCCATGAGCCGGACATAGAGAGAAGGAAAAGGCTAAAGCCGTGGTAAAATAGCAGGGAATAAGGAAGGTGAAATGAATGTGGTTGTTCTGAGGAAAAGAGAGCTGAATGAGCTGCCACATAAAATCAAAGTTTTTCAACAGAGGTGTTAAATAACCGCATGGGAATGCTAATTATTGTCTTACAAGGGAGGTCAATGGATGTACTAGTGCCACACATACAGCAGGTTTCCCTGTGGTATACACCAGGCTTCTGTTTACTAACACCTGATTGATTATGTGGACACACATTGACGAGGCTTTCACACTAAAGGTCCAAGAGTACTCTCTTAGCAGAAGACTCCATATGTGATATATACACAACACTGCACAAGAAGCTCTTATAAAGTAACACTCAGTCAGGGTTCAAGAGTGTACTGAAGCACAGAATCCTGAATAAGAGCATCACGATAAGAAAGATGAACTTGTATGTGATGATGAAACAACAACAAAAGGCTGAAACATCATTGAGTAAACGTAGGCGTGTTATACACTGTCTGTACACTTTCAAGTCTGTTAGTATGCATTACGCTTCCTACATATAGTCTCATGACACTGTAGACCCTCCATATCTTCAAACGCTTGACTGAATGTTACACTTTCTGCATCTTTTCCATACAGAACTGCTATTTCCTGGATGTTAATCTGAAAGAAAGTGCAGTATATTACTATAAAGTCACTTTTTTCCAGCCAGCTAACACGTCCTCACACACTAACATCAGAACAGGTTGGTTCTTACTACAGAACGTCAGGCATTCGTTCATATTCCTGCACTTTTCATTTGACTTTCTTGGCGTGACGGATACTACTTCGTCAGCTGCATATTAGGAGTATCAATTAACGTAGGCCCTGTATAGACATCTAATTATTCAGTTATGATTGTCTTACTTATTTTTGTTTGTCTCCTTAGATTATAAAAATAGAAAACATGTGCCAGACATTCATCCTTCAGTTTTAAATGTGTTTGTTTTGTTTGCTTCCTGTATACAGTATGGAGTTTAAAAGCCTACAATTCCAATGTGTCATTTCCAGCCAGACAAAAATGGCTGTTTGTGAGTAGTTTTATATTTGAATGACAATATGTCGGACTTGTTTCCTGTTGCTGGAAACTGAGGCCGGTGAAAGGCAGGAAGAATGGTGGGGTCTTTGTGAGAGCAGCCGTGGCAGCTGTTCATTTTTCGCCTGAGTTGCTTTCAGAGAAGCCAGTTACCTTGCTGATGATAAATGCCTGGGTACGCTGAGCTGTCTCAGAACTGCACGAGCCTTTAAACCCTGACAGCCAGCCCAGCCTCAGACCCACAACCTCAGTCTGTCCTTCAGCGCAGCAAATCAATGGCAGTCTTTACTCGCTCTGGCTGGTAGATACTTCGGACACAGCTGCCCACGCAAAAAGCCTACTTAGTGATATGGAAGGTAATGCTTGTGTGTGCTGACAGGTGAGACCTTCATGACAATGTGATGTCCCACGGAGCATCACCACGGCAACGTGTAGCATGTGGCTGAGAGTAATGGGCAGTGATGGGGGTGGTATTGGAATGACTGTGATTGCTATCAGTGTGTGGACAACCAGACACGTGGACAAGATGTAATCTCACATGGAGTGATGAGGCCGACCATATACCTTCAGTCCACCCGCCTCCCTTCAGACCCGCTCCTGCTGTTAGCTTTAATACCATCACTTCCGTCCCTTTTCAGTCCACCTTTCTCTTCTCTGTTATCACACTTTTCATCTTTCCAACCTCGCTTTGATGTGTCTCCCTCTTTTACTCTTTTATTCACTGCACTTATTCTCTCCAGCCTCTCCTTGCTGCTCTATCTTTTACTTCTCCTCCTCTCGATCACCAGTCACTCCCTAGAACTCAGGCGTCAGGAGAGGAAATTAATGATGGTCGAGAAACTTTGTGTCTGTGTCTGATTTTCTATTCTATTATCAAATTGGAACTTACTAGGCCAGGCTGTATTTTCTTTTTTGGTGTGGTATTGATAGTAGCTGGGATTGCTCTATTATCCTTATACAAATATATTGCACCCAAAAATGCAAGAATGCACCCAAGAACGCGGCAGGTTAGAAGACACTGTTTTTTTCTGATACTGATCAGTTCACTTATGTAAAAAAAAAAAAAGAAAGAAAAAAAGACATAGTGTTACCGACAGGGGAGATAGGTTGGATGATTTAAGCCCAGGCTGGATTTTTAAACCATATCAGGGACCAAATATCTGGATCTGCAGCTTTAATCTTTAACATTTCAAACAGAAAGTACTCAAGCTTTTCAGTTCTTTTTCCCTTGATGTGAACAAAAAGTACAACTTCAATCTGTCAAGGTAATGCAATCCACAGCAGTGGAAAAAGTAGAGTTTGAAGGTAGAAAAAAATGCTAGAGCCAGCTTATTTATGACCTTGTTTGTTTGCATGTTTATCAAACTACACCACCTTCCCACTTGCTGCAGAGTTGCACAGGTCATCTTTTTAAGCAGATGAATTATGGACTAGAACTCTAAACAGGTGATATCAATACAATGTCATGCTAAGTATTCATTGTAAACTTACAGCCTGCTCTATCACTGTGTGTGCATTCATGCACAGTAGCATGGTCGTCGTATTTTGTGTTCCAACTCTGGCATGATTACAGAGACTTTCTGTCCTTCAAGAGACAGCCATGGCTTGCAAAGTTTGTGTAGGTGGCATCTTTAACATAAGAAGTGTGCATCGCTCGTCTATCCCTCTGTTTATTTTATCCCCCAATACCTTCAAGGTAAAGTAGACTGACAAGGAAAGGATAAGAAACATGGAGAATGAGATTGAAAAAAAGAGAGAGGGGACTTGAGTAGGAGGCAAAATCAGGAAAAAGCAAAGCGAGGAGTGGAAGAAATAGGACACAGTGAAAATCGAAGCAAAGTAATACAGCAAAGCACAGGGAAAAGAGTAAGAGCCTCGGGCTGAGAGGCACCAGCCCAAGTATCATAGTCAATTAACATCCCAGCCCAGCACTAATTCTCAGTCTATTTCAGACCATTAATTATGTGCACCATCAGTTCCAGCTCACTTGGCCTGACACAAGTCTTCATCACATTGCCTTGGCCCCTACGGATCATGTTTTACTAGAGAAATAGCAGCAGCTTACATATTCATGATGAAATGGAGATGAAAATTGTGTGGATCAAAGCCTCTTTTATGATGCACAATTGAAGAGAAGTGGTAATTTTACAAGCAAATATTTTGGAACTAACCACTGTGTTATAGGAGATGTTAACACTACAGGATGCCAATACTGCTAATTTATACCCTATGTCCACATTTGAGGCACCGGGTGACTTAAAGGAAAATTTGCTTACGTCAGGCTACAGTAGTTATTACCTACAGAACATGTTTGGGTGGAACACTGAGGTTGGAGTTGTCAGTAAGCCCAGAGAGAACACAAAATAAGCCTGTTTCTCTGTCTGTTGGGCAGACAAATTACGTTTCCTGCCAGCACAGTTTGACAGAAAAAAACGATGATTCACAATAAAGACTCACAAAACGTGGCATACACATGACCTAACCTTAAAAATGGAAACTTTGGTGATATTGTGAAAGAGTCTAAATTAAGATAAATCATGATGCTTCCTAATTAGCTGCCATGGTCACTGTGTGGTTAGCAACAGATAGTTTGAACCTTTGTCAGTCTTTGTACCTTTACTTGTAGCACATTTTGAGGCAAGACTGTGCTGTTGCTTCCTTATCCTGTTTCCAACTTCTAGACAGGCACAATCAAAAAGTCCAGCCTTTCTGTCTGACAGGTTTTTTGGGTGAGCCGTTGCAACACCTGACTGCCCTGTTCTAATTTCACAACAGCAGGAGCGGCTCCTTTATGTGCTATAACCGACAGCCCAGAAAACAATTGACCACAGTCCAGAAAACAGGCCACCTGTAGTAATACTACACTTGTAAATGGAAAATCAAAAACTTATAACAAAACAATAAAACTCTGGGAACCTGGAAAACGGCCTTTTTGCTTAACCTAAATAGCCCAGATAGGAGTTGCAAATGGCTGACACAAAGCCAGCAGCAAGGGGACAGTGCCTCATTAGAATGTGCTAAATAATCTCAAAAATAAACTGCACCAGGAGAATCACATGCTTTTTCTCCATCAATTTCCTGTTGATGCAACCCATGAGCCTGCCCTAATCAATGTCCACTCATTTGAGCAAATGTAATTGGCTTCCTTATAGTGCAACAATTAAAATGTGTCAATACCTTATCTAGTTAACATTCAATTGCTACACTGTGCAGAGTGACAAAGCCCATTCCTTCTAATGATAATCAATTGATGAATATCAAATGACCAACTTGGACTATTTGAAGATGAATGAGGCAGAGGCCTGAGCAGCCAGAACCCAAGGGAACAGGTTCACCATTGTGTTGCCACTAGTAGCTACTGCTGTACACCGCTTCAATTGATCATAGCTACAGATAATTTCACACAGCCACAAGCTCACAGGAACGGTTTAAAAAGGTTGTAGATCATTTTAAAAACCTTGTGTGAGCTGCACTGTTCTGGCATCCAACCCTGTACTACCGTAGATGCTGTAGCATCTGAATAAAGAAAGGTAAGGAAACAGAGACAACATCAAAACATACTGGAAAAAAAGATGAAATGCCTGGTCAGCTCCACCGAGATGACAAACATCCAAATATCTGTCACTTGGTCTCCACTTGTCATCACCTTCTGGAGGGGCTGTCAGCAACACTGTCAGTGGCAGATTTTCACTCCACACCATTTATCCCTAAGCAGGTGCTCCTTATTGCACTCAACATAAATGACAAGTGAGAATAATTGTACACTTTTTTTTGCATCCTTCAATCTTTAGTTAAATTAATATACAGTTGCATCATCTCATTGTTGATTTAGATGATTGAAATCAATTTAAATCAGCACTGATTGCAATGGGAGAATGTGCTAATTGGGAGGAAAGGAAAGAAGGAAAAGCACTGTGAGGCCATTTTATGAAAATGCATTTGGGTTCAAAACTGACTCAGCTGGCTTATAATGACGCCTCCTGGCTAGACTTGTCACCTTGCGCTGTGGCCCTAATAGGCATTTTCTTCTACACCATAATGTCAGTCTGCCATGGGACGGAGGAGGGAGATGAATTTTAAATCCTTGCAGTGTGTGCAGGTGTTGATGGCTCAGCTTGTGAAAACAAGAATGCATCTTAGCATTAGAAAAAATGTGTAAAATGGATGCCTTTGATATTAACCTTGATCTAGGAGACAAATCACCATCTATAAGAGCTTGTGAGAAGTATTGAACAGAAGTCCAGCAGCTGTGAAGATAGGCTGGCTAACTGCAGCGTGATCACTTAGCTGTGAATTAGATATCAAAAAAAAGGAGGAAAAGCCAGCACAGAAATGTGTAAAAGCATTGTTGATCCATTCGCCAGGCCTACAGTAATGGTTTCACAATAAACATCCAGAAAAAGCAAGGTACCCAGGGTTAATCACAGGGAAAGGACGGTGACCTTGGCAACCTCAATAATGGAGCTTTCAGTGTTTGAAGTTCTAAAGGTGTGTGCTTTAACACAAACTTTACCACCTGTTTGTGTTACCTTAACTTCACCTTTGTCAGAAAAAGACAGCAAACAAAGAAACAAAAAATAATGACACCACATGGGAATCAAACTGCAGTGCCCAAAAGTGTGACTGGATGCTCTGCTATTCCCTTTAGGGTCCAAATATTGCACTTTGCTGTCCTTTGAGGCTGCCTAAATGCAAACTTTGAAAAGTCTTTGTTTTGAGCTCTGGACAAACGTAACTATTACACAATTTGATGTAAAACTTAGATGGAAGCACATGGGACTCAATATATTTTCACAAAAGACTCATGGTTCTCCTATTACCTAACAGCCTGCTGCACTATATCGAAGCATCCATCAGCACAGAGATACCGGGTCAGTTCAGTTCAAAAATAGCTGCTGGACTGTGGGATAAAGACACTGATCCCATATCTTTTTAGGGTGCTCTGTGTAAGAATCAGACTCCCTTGTGTTTTGAAAAGATATGGCCAGCAGCAGAGAGGCATTTGAGGACTGTCAGAGAAAAGGAAGAGAAAAAAACAACTATTCAGTAAATATCCCATTTGCTGCAGAAATCACACATTTCCACGCTTATCCCCCACGATAATTTGCCTGTGTTTTGTATCAAATCCCATTTTTTTTCCAACTGTGAAGTAGGACAGCACTGTCCTCTGTGTGACTACAGGCATTGAATAATGTTTAATCGTAGCCAAATCGTATGAATGGGAGATGGCAGTAAGCAGTCAAAAGTATTGATTGATGTCTTGTTCTGTAATTTGGAATCAATATAAGGTACTTACTTTTATGTCTTTTTTTTCTGGTTATGATTTTTCTGTCAAGGAGATACTTTGTGCTTTTCTGCTAACAATTCATACCGTGTCGTTTATGTGCTTTGATTGATTAGCATAAATTGATTAGACTCCACCTCATCTATTTGCTGTAAGGGATAAAGCTTGCATACAGAGGTGCCTGAATCTGTAATACGAATACAGCCACTGTATCTTCACTTTTTTTAACCTCAACTGCCCCTCTCCCACTAACACCCATCCTCTCCTCCATCTGCCAACTATTGTTCAAAATGAAAATGAGGTCAGAGAGTCAGTACAACAGTGTGTACAATTACATTAAAAAGCTGTGAAAGCAACCATAGTCCTCTATTATCTGAAATATCTAGGACACGGCTCATTCCTCTGAGGTTTAAGTAAAGTGTAGTCCTCGTCATAACATCATGCGCAAGATGTTTTAGTGAATTTGTCTTCAAATTATACCGTTGCATTAGGAAACACCTGACAACCAAGAAGTCACTGGACATGAAGAAGTGACAAATATCTTATCTGTGGTGTGGGAATCAAAGAAAAAAGGGGGTTGATACAAGGGGGGGGGGGGGGGGGGGGGGAATGGCACAATAACACATGGGGCTGATGGGGAATAATGCTGGAGAAGTTGAAAAAAAGTCATCCATGAAATTGCTTGTTGCATCCTTTAAAGCCTCTTGATTGATGGTGGCAATTTGAAAGCCTGGCAGTTTCCAAGTTCTGTGGAAGTATTAGAAACAAGTACTCCAGGGTTCTCTTGAAGGAGAAAGTGCACGCTAAAACACTTTAAACCAGTTAAATAACAGCTATTGGCAACATGCATCCCTGTTTCGATGTTAGCTTATAGTGTGTGTATGTTTGTGTGTGTGTGTGTGTGTGTGTGTGTGTGTTTTCTTATATTTGTTAATAACTGGTCAATAGCTGGGTATTAGCAGTGGGTAGCTGTATTTGAAAAATGCAGTTTTTATTTACTCGCAGCAGATAGCAGTGAGGCTCTCTAAAGTCTACATTCAGAGCTGCATTTGATGTTGGAAATTGCATATTGGCTCAACAGCAGAATATCAACCACTACTGCATTTGACTCGTCAATGCTATAGCGACCTCTTACTCCTCACCTAATTTAGCAAGATTTTAGATGGTTAACAGTGAGTTCTAAATAGAATACACATAATTATTTGTTCAATACAAAATTAACAGAACTGTAACCCACAGTTTGTAATGTGCAGATATACGTATGTATATGTATATAGTATGCTTAACAACACGTTTACATTTATAACCAGGTTTATTGCCTCTGTTTCGCATTAGGTGACATAACTAGTACTTTGTCTGAGGCTGTTATATTATATACAGATCCATATGGAAATATTTATTTCTTATTGATGTGTTCACAGTTTGAACTGCTATCACTTCTATTTCTGCTTTCTAAAAGTAGGCAGGAGGAGTTTCTAGCTTCTGGTGCCAAATGAAAGATAGCTACGCTGTGTTCCAGTTAATTGTGGTGTCGATGATTATTGGACGATGTCCACAGCTCTAAATCCAACCACGGGATAGTCTTAATCAGAAGTGCCTATAGTGGAACCTCACTGTGCAGTATGGAGACTGTGGGGTTGTTTCACAGGTCTTTTTATCACTTAATGGTATTTTTAGTTTGCGCCATAAGCGGATAAAACTATATGAGAAATACTGAAGGTGTGATTCAGTGACATGTTCCTTTTGTAGCTGGAGCGAATGTGAATGTTTAAAACTCAGCTTATATATCCTCAACTGAGGGTTTGAAGAGTTAATTTTTTTCCTTTACAGCCTATCATCAAAGAAAAGGGGAATACTGTGCAAGCCTAAGCTTTTTCTGTTTTACTAACAGCAACTTGTTATCACATAATAGCTCAATTCAATGCTCTTGCACAGGTCATAATCTCAAATCAATGGGCCATACAGAGTTTAATAACTGAATTCACTAGTTGCAATATAAAAGAAAGAGTTAAGATAAATAATTGGACATTTTTATATTTGTATTTAGACCAACATAAGCCAGTCTAACAAAAGCCCATACACTATGCAAGGCTTTCTTTCACAAGAAATGTTTGGAGCATTTTTGTGTCTGGATGATTACAGACAGGAGTCATCAGAAAGCAGGCGATCAAGAAACAAAGGCATCATACCCATTTGGTTATAATTGCTTTGTCTGTCAATGTTCACTTCATTCATGCTCCCCATTTTCCCCCTTGTATTATTAAAGCTGTGATTAAGTCCATTTCTTTCAGTTTAAATGGATCCACCAAAATGTAGATGAAGGCCAGCTCACACTGATTGACTCAAATGCATACAGTGGGCCTGGAGTTGCATAAGCCCTCCAGCTGCTTTTCTGATGAAAGCATGGTGTAAGGAAAGAAGATGCAGCGTGGAAGTGCACCTAGTTTGAACACTGACATATTGATCCATGAAATTTAGAAATGTATTATTTTCTTACATATTTTCTACATCTATAAATTGCTTTGTTGCTCTACAACATTTGACCTAATGGCAGAGAATTTTACATTTCACTATAATTTCGAGGACAGTCCCTGCAGCATAAACAGTGGCAACTATCAAAGTCTGGACCTATATAATGATATGTTAATTATTTCTGTTATTGCTAAAACTGTAAGGCTAAATACACTGTAGTGTTTGGCCCAAAATGTATGGGTTTATGTATTTATGTATTTATTTATTCATTCATTCTTCAATAATAGTGAACCTCTGTAATGTACCCACTGATTGCAACCTTGACACTTCACGCAGGGAGGCAGGTTATTTTTGTCCACCACAGACTCAGTCTTTGCTGGTTGTATTAGTTCCACCTGGGTTTTTCTTTTCTTGAATTAATCCAAAACTGGAGCTTTGAGAGAACCATTTGAAGTTTTATGGAACTTTATAGTTTATATAAATGTCTGCTCTCCAGGAATATAGCAGCTGCCTGCACAGTGTTACACTCAATTATGCCATATTTACACATTTTATAATCTACAATGTATGGCTAAATCCCCTTAAAATGACACATTGTGTGTTATAAATTCAGCAGAACATTACATGCACAAGTAATTATACAATGAATTGGAAAGACAATGTCATAATTACGGAAATGTGACATAATTTAGCTGAACTGTGTTAGATCATGGATTACTGAGGTGAAATGTGTGTGACACCTTTTTTTACGAGATTAGCAAACCTGTCATATAATTAGAAGAAAAGCTCCTACAGTGAGAACACATCCTGTAACAGATCGCAGTTGAACAAGCGATGCAAAAATATGACAAAGAATGTCATTATTACAATAAATCTGGCTCATGGGAAAATAATACCCACATCTTCCCTAAAAGTGAGGAGGACTTTTTGTGGCAACATTGCACATAAACAATATAAATTCAGTTAAACATGCAGCGCTTACTCATATGCTTTTGCTCCCTAAAAACACATAGAAACATATATTGTTATCCTGTTCTGTGTCTGTATCTGTCATACAAGAGTAAGGAGAGTCGTAGTATGCTGTATGTTCCCCACTGCTGCCTGAGCCTCCTTTTTTCCATTTCTTACTAAGGCGGACTATGTCCAAATGCACACTTGATTATATTTGATCTTATTTAGCCAGAAAGCTGTGCGGCATGAATTGTACAGATGAAGTGAGGCGGATTCTGCCTATGCTCAGGGGAGGAGACGCAGGAAGTCCTGACAGAGAGGACGGAGATGAAGGTCAACTCACCCTGACCGTGTGCCAGCTGTCACAAGTGGACAGACAGGAGAATCACCTGAAACCTGAATTGATTTCTTTGAGTGAGAGGGAACGAAATTTCAGATATCTTTTGACCTCCCTTGATGGAATGTGTCACAGGGGTGCCAAAGATGGAGCGAGAGAAAGAGTCCAGACAGACAGCGAATGTCATTTCAGAAAAGACAAGCAGTGCCTTTTGAAACGTGCCAGTGGTCAGTTCCCACTGCAGACAGTCCTGTCACTACCAGCTAAATGTTAAACACCACCGCTAATGAATGCAAACTATATTTTTATTTAGTGTTTATGCAGCTGGATTATAGAAGAATCCATGGATGTTCTCATATCATGTCCAGTCACCTTACGTCTTCTGTGATTGTCTCAAAGGCCTCGTCCAAACAGCTGCTGCGGCTGGCTTGATGATTTATTAACTTGTGTGTTTGATGAAGCTCTCCTACAGAAAGTCACTTGATAGAGTCTCCTAGCAATGGAAACAATTTCAAGCCAACTTCACAGATAATTAGGCACTTTAGCCGGCGGACTTAATTTCGAAAGAAGCGGAGCTCCCAGCAAATGCACTTATACCTTACCACAGTAGAAATGCTTTAAGGTGGCGGCACTGAAATGAAGGGGGGGGGTGATGGGAAACCTTTTGCAGGACAACTTTGTTTCAAAACACATTCCAGCAGTTGACTTACATTCAGCTTAGAACACAAAGGCATGTCTGTTATCTCCGAGCTTTAAAGAAATCTATGCGCGGCTAATAAAAAGAGGAACTAGAATATATTTTCATGTTATTTATAGAAGCGGTATAACTATCTACCATATACTGGTATGCCCATGAGACCATGCATGCTAGAGCTGACTCTTTATATTAGTTACGGTGTTAGGCAGCACAGTATGGCATCAAGATAAGTAATGCAGAGCTACAGTGCTTTGCAGAAGGCAACTAAGACAAAAACATTGTTAATAATCTAAATATGCAGGTGAATTAAGAGCAATTATAATTCAATAAAAGAAGTCAGGATATCAGGGCATATCCTTATTTTGTTTAGGGTTAAATCCTTTATAACAAAGTTAAATATCTTGGCCACCATTTTATAAGGTGATGAAGCACAAAGATATAGCAAGATATAAAAATATAAATAAGCAGAGATAGATGTATTGATGCCTCAACTCTTCCAAAGGCTGTGTATTACTTTATATTATATTTAGTACTAGTGTAAAAAGCAACCCCCCCCCCCTTTAATTTAGTTGTTTTTCCACTATATTACAAAGTGTAAAATAAAATTGAATATCCAGGCCCCACTAGTTTCAAACCCAACAATTGGTTTGCCACAGTCCATCACATTGTTAAATTGTTTGGGATATTAGGAAGTTAATGTATCATATGCAGCAGCTATGAGGCTAAAGATTTCATTTTCTTATATATTGCATAGCCTGCAGGTTTCTCGTGAGTTAGCAACACGTTCGAACTGTGTGTCTATATGTTTGTATACAGTACATGTAAATGCAGAACGCATTACAGCATAATTTACACTACATGGACCACATGCTCTAAAAAGGAAAAAAGCCCATTTTCCTCTTCCTAATTATTGCATTACTTCTGTAATTTCATTAACCAGGCTTTGCTTAAAAAGGGAGAAGCAGAAGGCTGTCAGAGGTAATTAAAAGATAAGGTGAACAGTACAGTCTGTCTGCCCTAGCTGCATTAAGTCATTTAGCTTCTACAGCGAGCGTAATATCCCCTTAACATACACACACACACACAGGCACAGACACACAGACACGGAGTGAAAGGATGACGGAGGTGCTCTCCCACCTGCCAACAGACCCCTCATAGACATGTGCACTGAGGGAGATGTGTTGCAGTCCCGTGGCGTCAGACTGGTGAGATATGAAATGTGACGGGTGCACAATGGTTGTCAACATGAATGACTCATAAACAAGCAAAGCATTAGGACAGCCTACACCATGGTGTTCATTTTTGCAGAGGTTGTAGAGGAGGCCCGACACCATCTCAAATACCACTTCTCACTTCCTTTCTTTTTTGCGTTGTATTTACGTGGGCTGGGGGGAAATAAGCTTGCTCCAGTAAACCATTACAAATGCCAGCGGATCGCTCTGACTTGGTGTGATTCTGTTTTTGCTGGGTTTGTTTGAGCCCCGGGCAGATTGTGAACAACATATCCTTTCATCGAAAACATATACACAAAAAAGTTTGATTTATTTATTTATTGATCTATTATTTATTGGGAGACATCTATCAAGATGTTTGAGATTAATCAAAGCTGTCATTCAGGTTATTTTGTGCATGACTTAACATGTAGTCAATCAAACATGATTTTGTTGACATGTCTGAAAGTAAGAAAAAAAAACTTGCTGGTAATGATTTTAGAAAAACACACTCGGTCTGCTGAGGCTGTTTTGAAGCCTTAAAGCAAGTAAAACAAGCTTCTCTATGCTTGTATAATGAGTGCAGATGGGGAGTTTTAACGAGAAACTGACACCCCGAGTATTGCTGCAGCTACTCCACCCTCCAGCTGCAAGGATGAGAAGCATAAAAAAGAGCAGATTAGAGGAGAATGGTGGATCAACTTCATCAGTTAATTAAACTCTATTGCAGCTTGATGAGCAATTAATCAAGGCAGCGTGCAGAGTGTCAGGCAGAGATGAGTTCTTCGCGCATATGTGTGCCCCGTACAGTATGTTCCCAAGGGGGCAGCCCTGTGGGGAGCAGCACTTACCAAGTGAGCAGCCCTAAAACTGTACAGGGTGTAATGGGCTGGGTTTATGTAAGCAGCTATCAATCACTGCCTGACATAAGCCTGCACCCTATTAGAGCTCCAAGATTAGGCTCCTATCAGCGCTGAACTAGCTGTGGACTACTAGTCAAAGTTGATTGAATTTCAGCAAATGTATTGACAGAATAATATTGGTATTTAAAGCACGAAGGAAGGAAATGTTAATGTGGAAGAAACTCGGGCTCAAAAACATGTGTGCAGATTCATCTCTTATCTTTTATCTGACTCCCTAAATCTGATGGTTTGGTTTCTGTCCTTTGTCTGATGCTCCCTTTCATCTACCTCTTCATCTCTTTTAAGGCTATGAACTAGGCTTTTTTTATACTATGGAAATTCGAGTTGGCAGTTTGTGACTAAATGCAGTAAATTTATTAACAACACCATGGGGAACATTAAAAGTCAATTGAAGGAGGCTATTAAAAGCAGGATTTTAATTGGGTTGGTCTCTCCACTAAAACGCTTTTTTTTCTGTCTCTCTTTTTCTCAGAGCTGTGGCACTAAAAAGTTCTGAATTAATGTGTTCAGTGTGTGCTAGTCCTTGAAAGAAAGTTCCCCTCTGAAAGCACAGATGCTAGTTTCAAGTCAAGTTTTAGTCTGTTTTCTTGAAAATACAGAAAACTGTGTGAGTATGTGTGTGAAAATCAGCCTTCAGTGTGAGGTCTGATGATGGCAGCTGCTGCATGAGGAGCGGCTGTCTCTGTGGCTCTTGCTGAAGGGCTTCACAAGGGGCAACTCTCTTAAAATGAATACAACTAAAACAACAAGCATTTATAGATCGTTTCCTTGCCAGTCGAGTGCAGAAAACCTGACACCAGCTGTAGTTGCATGTTCTTCTCTGTTATTGTTCAGTTGGTGCTTAGGCCTGTGAGTAGATAGTAAAACGGTTTGAGCTGCATCAGATTACATAATCTGTTGAAATTACATTGCAAAGCATGCAATTGTCCTAGTTTTGGAAACCGGGTGTGACACATTACAAATGGTTTTAATTGCACTTTAGCTTCTGGCTCTTGAGACGTGCTCGTTCTGCACTTGAAGGGAACAAGCCTCAGTGTGTGTGTGTGTGTGTGTGTTTAGTAGAGGGGATTGGAAAAAAGAGTGCATATGGGAGTGGTAGACATGGAGAGAGAGAGAGAGAGAGAGAGATGGAGATGCAGTGTAGTATTGGCGGTGCTGACTGGATAATGACATGCAGAGTGCTGCGCTGCTACAGTAGGGTGAGCCTCCAACCAGATGCTCCTTTCACTGCAGTTCATAAGCAGAGAGAGAGAGAGGCTGCACCACCATATGCACTCATCTTAGCTGGATTAAGCAGTAGGATCCAAGGACTTCGATCATGTACTGTAAGAGAAGCTTATTAGAGTAGATACTCATCACGTGTGGATCAGAGGAGACTGTGGGTTCCGCCTGTCTGTGAATGATAAAACTTAATAGACTCAGTCAAAACGTGTTCTTGTCGTGTGTGTTTGTGCTACGGTTTAATGTGCCAACAGAACACTTTAAATAACCAGATGGTTCCCCCAAAGGGAGAGACTGGGCAGGTACAGCTCAAGGGGGACAATCTAAACAATTGTCTGTTACGTATACAATAAAGGATGCATTTTGTTTGTTTTTTTATGAAGGCCACAAAACTTGCAGAAGCAAAACCACACTAAGAAACAACACATATGTTGTGTTAAAGTAGCTGCTGAAGCAGTAATCCATACAGTAATCTGCCGTATGGTCAGCCCAGCAGGTCCTGCGGTTTAATAAATAGACACTCAACATAATATAACACACTTTGCACATGCAGAGCAAACAGAAACTGTGAACACTCCTCGAGGAGAATGTCTCACATCTCAACATTCAATGTAAAAGCTCAGCTAAAGAAAAACATGTAACCTCTTTGTGTTTTGTTCCCTCAGGATACAAAAAAATGAGAATGCCTTTTGTTATTACTTTGTTATTTCTTAATGACAAAACAGCGACCAAATGAAATATAGAATGTGTTATGTGACACTGCCATGTCTGCCCCTCTGTCACACCGTCCTTCACGATCAGACGAGTTATTAAGAGTAAAATAGGCTGCAGGCCTCAAAGCAGTGGCCGTGTGGTTCCTTTCATTAAGTTAGCGATCCACTTAACATTCAATTATAGGCTTTCCATTGGGTCACTGATGCGGTTCTAGCAGTAACTCACCATTGCTTTTATACCCCAAGTTAAGGAACTTAGTTGCTGTAAACTTCAATAAATCTTTAACCAGAAATGCAAGAAACATTAATTGTATATGGCCTATAACATCCATGATAGCGCTACAGTGCCATACTTCGTATTTCTGAGGATCAGGAATAAAGTAAAGTCACCATTTCCACAGGCTAGTGATAAATGACATCCTCTTTAGAGAGATAATTAGCCGTCTTTAGTTTAAGGGAAAAACACATAAGTCTTTTTTTCTGAACTCAAATGCCCCCAATAATTTTCTTACAGTCCCTTAGCAACACTGTAGCTACACAATAATGTTCCTCATTAACTAAAAACCTTTGGGTTTTTTGTGCTTTTCTCTTTTCAGGAAAAAGGAAACATCGCTGTTGTATTTAATGTCGGAACAGACGACATTAACATTGAGGAGACATCAAAGTTTGTAAATGACGGAAAGTACCATATAGTGAAGTTTACGAGGAGTGGGGGTAATGCCACTCTGCAGGTGGATGACCTGCCAGTCATTGAGCGCTACCCCACAGGTGAGTCAGCCTCTTTGTCTTTAATGACATCTGCCACTGCTTTAAGGCTATTAAATGAAGATATTATCACTTAGGCCAACTGGTAAAGCTGTCAGGATGTGTTTATGTTAACTGGCATGTGCTTTAATGGCTTTTTATGTTTCTGTTTCCAGCAGCTGTTAAGAATAATACCAGTGTTGCTGAGTTTTTTGGTTTATTTTTAGGACGCTTTACATTAATTGGTTAATCCAATGCTCTCAGTCTGCACACCCCCATAGACAAAATTAAAAACACTCAACCTGTTAAAATGTCTGCATTATATTCTGTATATACATAAATAATCCTACAGTGTATGTTCACAGGAACACAGATCAATAAACTATTTACAGACAAATTACCACTTTTATTGTGGCAGGTAATTGTGTGCCATTTCCATATTTATTGCTCTGCCAATACAGTTGATTGATTAAATTAAGGTGACGGCATTAATACATGTGTAATAACACAAAGCAAATGTGTTGATCTGCATCTTCCTTTACCATTAACATTAACTTACTAATCCTCACAGCATAAGCCAAAATTACTCAAACAAAAATTACACTGTAATAATGTTCTTAGTCATTAGTGTTACTAATAAATTCATTTTTGTGTAGCACTTTAATAAACACAGTGTACATGACAAAAGAAAGATAAATTTACTACTTAGTGCCCTGTGTAATGAGTATTTAATAATTAAAGAAGAATGAAGCAGTACATTATAGGACTGGAATAGCTGCACTAGAACTGAAAGCATAGAAATAAAGAATAAATATATGTAAATGTTGTTTGTGGAGAATTTATCTACTTTAAACTCAGCACCACTGGTATGTTTCTGTAGAATGTTAACATGTTGAAATGTTAGTAGTATGTATTTAAATGCTACTGCTTGTGTTGTTGAAACTGTAAACATTTTACCTGCTGAAAGGCTTTGACAAAAGCTACAGAGGATTAAAGAAGGTTGAAGATGCAAACAGCAAATTACTGACAAAACAAGTGACGCATTTAAAAGCTGCCGCACCAAACCAAAAAACATTTGTTAAGAGTGTGAGCATGCATAAAGTGAGTGGGCAACAGAACAAACAGAAGACAAACTGAACCTGTCTCTCCATTTTTGCATAATGTTTGGTGACCTTTTTAGCTATGACCAGTGCATTCATCCAAATGAAAGAGGGTTTTATGACTGGGACTCAATCTTCACCACTTGCCTCAGGTAAAAAGGAGAAACTAATGGCTTCTGACATGTTGTAGATGAGGCAGAACGTACAGCGAGGTTAAATGTCTGCATGCTAAGATCTCAATCTTCAAACAGCAAAACACCCTCAGACCCCCAAACATTTAATGATACATATGCTGAGTTTATAATGCAGGAAGATGGTGAAAACAACTGGTTGTAATAGATTCATATGTTGTCGGTATATTTAAGGGTTTTGAAATTGCAGAGAGCTTCTTTGACTTGTGCCAATAGTACAAATTTAATTACCCATTGAAAGTGGGTAAGTGTTAAGTCCACTACATGAGAGATTGGATGTTCTCTGCAATTAGGTAGAAAAATATGTGCATATATCAGCATCAGCAATGGTTATATGTGCAAAAATGTCAGTAAAAACCCCAATATTGTCCATCCCTTCTTAAATTAGGACGCGTCCAAGCAGTATACTGTTAATGTGTGTGTTTACTATCGTGTGTGAATTCTGAGAGGGTTGTGTTGTTTTAAATCTAACACGACAAGCAGTGCAGCCACCTAAAATGATGCTAGCTGCCGCATTTTGTTGTGCAAAATCACAGTAAATTTCTAAAAATACACACACTGATGTCTTCGATCTGACAACAGCACAGTGGTACAACTTGTAACACTGATGCTACACTTACCTTTCCAACCATAGTATCATGCAGCTTCCACTACCTGTTACCTATTATTAGATTAGGCTGAGGTGTGAACACATTCAGGGGATTAAATGGTAGCACAATATGTAAAATCTAATACAGAACAGGTTGTAACAAATTCTCTCTCTCTCTCTATATATATATATATATATATATATATTTAAGATTGCAAAAATGTACAAACGTGAGATAATAATATGAGAATAAATCCTCTTATGGTAAGTGCAGAGTTATAAATGCTGCAGGGAATAGTGACCGATCTCATCCCCACCAATCATGCGTCAGTGACAATGCCAAGTCCAGCTACCTTATTATGCAGACTAATTACATCTAATCACAATTACTGCGCAGTTCCTCCCCTCACCCCCAGCACACAGAGCCATTATTCTCTCAGCTCGCCTGTAGTTTGATTAGTATCCATGTATGCCTCTAACACACTCATAATAGCAGCCCTCAGCCACTCTTAGGCCACTCACAGATCAACAGTGATTATAATAAGAGTAGACAGCTAAGATAAAAATGATGGCTGGAGAGTGAGAAAGACAGAGAGGAGGAGTTTATACGGGAGGCAGTGATCATTCTCAAAGCAAGGAAATAATTGCTTCACCAGAGCCTGTATTGCTGCCCTCGTAATCTCATTAAAAAGTCTCGTACTGCATACTTATAGGCCATTAAAAGTCTTTAGTACAATTATTCAAATCTAAAATGCAAAACGCACACACAGGCACACAACTAGCCTGCTATTTGTTGTAGTTTAGTCCCCCCTCCTTTATTCCCGCCCTGCTTTCATTCTGCACTGCACACAAAAGGCTGGGCAGCAACAAAAAACCAGTCCCTTCTCCTGAGCCTTGGCCATGGAAGTAATACCATCACAATGGTGCTGCCAGGCCCGCAGGGCACAGAGCAGCATCCTATCGGAGCACCCAATGAACACGGACTGCACACAAAGATAATGGAGAAGTCCCTGGCCTTATTCTTTTACTGTTATCAGAGCGTGGTGCACTTAGAGCTCTCTGTCTCTTACTCCACTTTCCTCGGCTCTCAGTTCCCTCTTTTTCTGTCCTTTTTACCTCTATCTGTCCACCCCTGCCCCCTTGTCGATCTCACCCTCTGTCCTTTTTTTCCACCTTCCCGTGTGGAGCCTGATTTGTGGGATACAAGAGTAGGAGGGTTAGCTTTATCCATCAAAGCTATCTGCTCTGTTTTTTTTTTCTCTGTTTTATCCATGAACCCATTCAGCCTTTTGTGCATGCAGTCATCACTGAGCATGCTTAAAAATGGTGCTCTGCTGTAGCCAGAGCCACAGTAGAGGAGAAAAAAACAGGAAGTAGAATAATGAAAATAATAGTCAGATTTGTGTAGGTTTCCTCCTTTTTAATTCTCCCAGCTCCATGAACAGAGAAAGCATTTGCATATAATGTGGCGAGTGTCCTAGGGCTTGTAATGAGATAAAGCCCCCACCTTATCTGACCACTTTATTAACAAAAAAAGAAAACAAGCGAGTGAGGGCAAAGCGGGTCGGTTGGGACGGCTCAGCTGAATCGCTGCTGTCTGGCAGCGGAGATAAGCCAGGCGGTCCCAAACCAAACCAAATCACCACTCAGCAGCAGTCACAGGCTCTGCTCGCAGGCAGGATGAATGGGCTCTGCTGCTGCATCCAAGCCCAAGGGATAGCATTGTTTAACACCCCTGTGTCCCACAGTGGGGATCAATACACGATCAGACCTTGATTATATCCACACTTAATTAACCTCGGTATAAGGATAGACTGAGTGCACCATGCGGTGTAGAGCCAAACAGATAAAGCGCTACAGTCTTTGAAAATGGAGCATGCTTTTGCACAAAAGTAGAGGATTTTGGCACAGTGGCATGCTCTGTGTGTGAGGATAAGAGTGTTTGCTGTACAGTATATGTGTGTGCCTACCTGCCTGACTCCACTCTGTGTCTTTCTATATTAGTTTGCTTTCCTTCTTCATCAACAAAATGTCGGTAGCAGGATATCAGTAAATGTTTATGTACAAAACTACAGCTAAAACAGCATATTGTGCATAACAAAGAATTTAAATTCATTTATAACCAAGGCATCGGGAAAATATCATACTAGGTGTTGCTCTCACGTGTCCTTGCTGTCCTCTTTACAGCTGTAGGCTAACTGCTCTACTCTCCAGAGCCCGTTTTGATGCTGACCTCTTCACTGATGAGGTGTCAGAGTAGCAGGAAATGGAGAGGTGACATAACTAACACTCCATGACTGACAAATGGAGGTGACAAGAATTAACAAGGCCCATGAATGTTCCATTACAACAGCAATCAAGGATTATTCATTAATTTATCACATTCAAAATATAAATAAACACCCAGCTGTGTTTGTGTGTTTGTCCTGACAAATACACTTCCATTAGAGTGACATCTGCACAGCTTCTTCGGGAACAGGACGTCATTATTAAAATGTGAAAGCAGTACTCACAGATGAATCTTAAATGTCATCCGAAAATATTGCTGAGCTCAAAGGGGTATGATGAGGTGAGAGACATTAATGCTGGCTGAAATATTGACAATTATGCTAAATGTATCAAATAAACACTGATGATATTTTTAGCCCAACGTGTCATTTACTGTTTGAAATCTATATCAAATAATACAAAGGTAATCAGACATCTCCACATAACATAAAAACATATATATATATATATATATATATAATATACATACATACATACATACATATATAAAGAATGCCGTCTGCTTTCATTGCTTTTTGTCCAAGAGCTTCACCAGTCAACATGGTGAATGGAAAACAATCACTTACTTGAGTGATCATTTTCCTCTAAAATACAGTCTAAATCACTGCACAGGCAGTGTCTCTGTAATTTGTATTTGTGAATGCCTATTTTGTCAGGCAATATTGTGGTAAAATCTAGATTGCTAGCAGTGCACAATAGCAGCTTAGAAAGCTTGGAAATAAATGCCGGAAATTAATGGGTAGTTTGAAGGCTAGTACTCCCTCTGTGTAGATGTAGCCTACGTCTAAACAGAGTGAGGGATTCTGAGAATTCAACACAGAAGCTACACAGACACACTTTTGTACAGTTCTCCAACATTCCAATTGCACCTTGCTTCTCAATGATCTATGCAGGCTTAATGCTTACTTATCAGAATGGGATTATTGTAAAGAAAGGGCCTACATTCCAACTGTTCCACAAATATGATGCCAAAAAGCAGGTAGAGTGTGCCTGCAAAACTCTCACAATCCATCCATCTATTTGTGATGCCCTCTGTAGACTCGTACAAGGTTGCAGGGGCTAAAACCTATTCCTGTTATTGGCCAAAAGGTAGAGTACACCTTGGAGAGGTTACCAGTCTGACACACACAGGACATGTCTGACAATAGAATGCAGAAAATATGTAAAATGGGAACAGCTTTTTGGTGAATTTAGCTGCATTAGAATACAGTATAGCAGCACCCCTCTGGAGGTAGACTCAGAGCCAATTTTACAATAACCATCCACATGAAAAAGTAGACACTGTGTTGCTGTGTGGCTCTGGTGTACAGTAATATCAAACCTACATCAGTGTTGAGGAATAAGTATTCCACTAAACCTCCTCCTCAGGCCTTTGTGTTCCAACCTGGCACAATCGACTGCAGCCAAATTCCATGAGCTGTATAGACAAGCCTTAACCCCATCTCTGTGTGGCTTATCCTCTACAGTAATTCACGCTGATGCTATTAAAAATGTCTTTTTATGCGTCTTCTTTGCTCTAAGACCTTTCATCAGACCAACTGTGCATCTGTTACAAGGTTACCTCCTCTCCTTCATGCCTTTGCGATCCTTTCCTCTCGGAAGCTATTCTCCACCAAATCATTGTTAGCTACCGGATCTTTTATCTGCCAGAACTGAATTAATATAGTTGATGGGACAAACATTGTCAATCTGCTGGAAGAATAGAGCTGACTGAATTCAATCTCAGCAGACAATACCAGGGGAAAAGCACTTGGAGACAGTGCCACTTTGCTGAAAGTCTTCTGTTCTGGAGAGGTTATTGGCCTTGACAAAGGGTGATGCAGAGTTTGCCCTCATTAATGCCAAAGTGTCCCTCCAATCTTGGAAAAGAGTTTTTCTGTAGCTGCTTTTCCTTTCTCCTGTCACTTATTTGGTTTACTTTCTGAATACTCTTGGTAAAGCACGCTTTCATTCCCATTGACATCATTAAGAAATAAATTCAGCTCGTCAGACTCTGACTGTTACTTCCTTATGACTCGTAGCTTTTGTCAAAGCCATCTTATTAAAGGTTTTACAGTGTATGTATTCACTTTGACATTGTCCTCTGACTTCTCTCTGACTAGGTACTGTGTTAATTGTTGTATGGCAAATAGCTTATTATTTCTTGTCAATTAGGTTATTTAGAAATTGGGTGGGCATTTGTCATTTTTAATAGTTGTTTTCTCCTTTAAACTATAAAAGGTGGATTTAATAATAAATTTAAATGGTGTTCTTTTTGAAAATGTATATAACTAGTTTAAAAGATAGTTAAAAAAGATAGAGGGAAATGACAAATGGGATGGAAGCATTGGGGTAAAGATTTTGTAATGGAAATGTAGAAATTTGTGATTTTGGTTGGTTGATAACGTAGCACTATTAACATAGAAGAAACATGCAAGTTTACTTATTTTCAATTAATATAGGCCTAATTTGTTGGCTAAAATAAAATTAAATGAGTGTCGTTTGTTCAAATAATGTTTCAGTAAATATTGTTTTTTTAAATATACCAAACTTTTTTAAATATAAAAACCTTGTGCAGTTGTATAGCTCCAGCATTAAGTATGAATATTTAACCTTTGACCTTACAGATTGTAACCAATGAAATGTCTCTTTAAACTTTAAAGGCAACAATGATAACGAACGCCTGGCGATTGCTAGACAGCGAATCCCATACCGACTTGGTCGAGTAGTTGACGAATGGCTACTCGACAAAGGTAAAATCACTGATTAAAATTTCAAATAAAATAATTTGATCATAACCAAGTTGTAGCAATATTTTGTAAATAATAAACCTTAAAAATAAATGTGCAGTAAAACATTAAAATTTAAATTTGAACAGTGCAATTTAGTACTTTTCATAATAATGTATTTATTTTATAGATGTCAGCTGTTTTAATACGTGTTTATTGTCAACTTATGGTTAAAGGGACTGTAAATATGAATATAAATCTACTAATGAAGTAATATCAGCATTGTTAAAATGTCTATAAATTACTGTAGCATTTTGCTGTAAACACATAAATGATAAATTTAAAAGTTTTAGCTAAGTGTTATTGGAAACACTTTTGAAACATATACAGTACAGATCTGTTTGATCTATTCTGACTAAACTGCTAGCAATGATAAATAGTGTGCAATATGAATTGGCATCAGCATTTTGAGTCCCTTTAACAGACATTGTAAATATGTATAGGGCTTAGATCAAGGAACTGTAATATAAAACAAACTGAGTGCATGCTTTGTTTTTTTATAGTTCAATAACAAATTCATATTTTTCACTTAAAATGTGAAATTAGCCCTATCATTTTATTGTTTGGTTGATGTATTTTTTTTCTCCATCATGGAAATGTTACCATAAAAACTTTTGTTTGTTTTTTTTTTTGTTTTTCATGTGCCCAACCATGTCAGTCATCTTTTTTCTTAGTTGCTTCTGCTAAAAGGATGAAGACAAAGTCTCACAGCCTGCAGCCACATTTTCCCATGTTTGCTGTATTATTGTTTTGTTTATATTTCCTAGACAATATCCTGCAAAGCAAACATCAATTTATACTGTTTTAAAGATTATCTTTATCCTTACAAGTGCATTTACATTTTTTAGTATACCAGTAACAACACTTTTTATTGGTATTTTAGATTAGAGAGTCCTTTTAGCAAAGCTGCATTGATTTTCTAAATCCTGTGTTTTTATGTTTTTTTTTTCTTTCTAAAGGCATCTCATCTTTATAACTGCAATAAATTACCAAGGTTTGCTCTACAACCTGTAATTTATTGGTCTCATTAGCCAATGGGCAAATAATCTGTCTTCCTGTCTTTTTTTTTCTTTACTGTTTTAGTAAAAGTGGCCGAGTCCACAGTTCAACATTCTTGTATATATGTAACATTGTTTTTCCACAGGGCGACAGCTCACAATCTTCAACAGCCAAACCACTATACAGATTGGGGGCTGGGAGCGAGATCGGATTCGATCCTTTCAGGGCCAGCTTTCGGGCCTCTACTATAATGGCTTGAAGGTGTTCAACATGGCCGCCGAGGGGGATCCCAATATAAAGATCCAGGGCAGCGTGCGGCTTGTGGGGGAGTCACCCTCCTCTATCACACCGCAGTCCAGTACTACAGCCAATCGCTCAGAGACATCCACGTCCATCATGGAGATCACCACCACCACCACAGCATCCAGCAGGAGAGTCAAGCAGACTACACCACGGGAGCCTCAGCAGGTGAGATCATCTTTAAATAATTTTGCTGTAACTGACTATTATCATTGTCATTATTGTCACACTCACCAAAGCACAGCATGGAGTTAAGCACATCATGGATTATTATAATACATTTCATCATGACGCACTCGTTTAAAGAGCTCATACTTCACCCTTCAGTGTGTCACATTTTTCTTCTCCTTGAATTGTCTGACCTAAAAAATAGAAAAATAAGTCCATTGTTCCACCATTGGGAGCAGCACCACAGGCGCACAGTGGAGCATTTGCAATGAGATATGCCACCGTGAGACGTGTGTTTGAATGATAACCATCATAGAGGTCTTCCATCATCTTTATCTGTCCTGCATGAGCAGTGCAGCATCCAGAGGAACATTTAACTTCTCTGATGTCACAATGTGTGGCAAAACAATGTAACAAAAAATGTGTGTCCTATTCAGGGAAATGGGGATGAAGCTCCTTGCATAGGCTGCATAGAATGTGTAATATCTAGTTTTTTTTTCTCAAATGTTTATTTAACAGTCTTCTTCATTTTCATTTATTCATGGCAATGGGAGTTATCTCGCAGCCAATGATGTACCTGCTTACTTACCAGAATTGACTCATTTAGGTCACTAAGAAGAATAGTTTCAGTGTATTGTTGCCTTCTCCCCACAACGCAGACAGAAACAGAATATTTTGAATGTAAATCCTCTAATGTGTCAGTGTGCACAAAACTAAACTAGAAGCATCATCATGTTTGTTAGGATATACAGCAGCACAAACATTAAAGACTGGCTGAACAAATGCGCATTAACTGTTATGAAGTCAACACTACTCTCTGATAGCATTTACATTTAATTAACAGTGAGCTTATTTTGCTCTGATTCAGTGGGGAGCGAGTTAAGGTGTCACTGCGTAGAAATAAACAAATAATTAAACTGTATATATGAACTGAGAACCAAGGCAAGTTACATTTTTCATGTGAGTCTGCTTGTATTAAAAATAATACACGACTAAACTAAAATGCCTGTTTAATCAGGCCTTAATCAGCTTTTACCAATATAGTTAAAATCATTTTGGATTTAACTTATTTCGGATTAATCGGATTGGGCAAAGGAAGATTATAGCATCTCAAGAAGGGGGTGGCTTTAACTTCATATTCCAAAAAATGCACACACAATCAAAACTTATTTGATTTTAAATCCTTTTTGATGGATCATGTAACAATTCTTAGTCAATACACGCAAAAAAAAAATGGCTTCATAGCTAATTATTTCCAGAAGAAGCTAAAACAGAGTACTAGAAACATATTCAAACTTCAGCAGTATTTAAAAGAGAGTTTTCCTTGCACTTAGGCAGAATGTTCAACCAACAGCTCATGTTATGAAATGACAAACCCCGACAGATTATTGCAGCTATAGTTTTCAGCACAGCAGCAATACTGTCCGTCCCCATGACTCTCTCCGACCCACGGCCTTCTCAACAGTTTGTGTAAGGGTCTGCAGATGCTGACAAATAACACAATCATAAATATTGATCTGGTGGAATGGCTTTCTCTCAGACTCAGCATGCCTTTTGAACCGTTGCAAGAGCATGTAATGCAGGTGAAATACCAGACAATAGAGTATAATTATATCCCAGCTCCGTGCAGTGTTATAAATTGCTACCAAGGAACCCAGAGATTGGCAGAAAGGAACATGCTTGATAAGATGGATGCCCATCTCTTTTGCAAGCCTTTTCATCTATACAGAAATCAAGTGAGATAAATGACCATGACAATTTAGAAATGTAGCGTATTACAGAGAAAGGCACCGTGTGCAAGGCTTTCCAGCTTTGGGACATTATGGTAATCAGATTCCACTTGAATGTTTGAATCGATAACAGCTTACGTGCTTGGTATTGTTTTTGACAGCGGGAACAGAAGGTCTACTTGTCCCTCCTATTTTGAAAGGAGGCATCGTGTCAGTCAGGCCACCAAAAGCTGTTGTATTCTCATGTTAGGTTGCAAACTCACCTTTAAAGTGGAGTATAAAAGAGTATAAAAGGAAAAATAGTCAAGGCTAACCATGTTGGTTTAGACTTCATCTAATTTACTCATAGAGAAAAAGAAGGTCATGGGATTAAAGAGTTGCTTGGGTGATGTAGGTGGAGAGATGAATGAGGCATGTTTTCAGTTCAATGTGGTAGGACAGTACTGTCACAGGACTCTACACTTAGAAAGACATCATGCCTGGCCTCAGTAAAAAGAGGTGGTGCATTCACTGTCCTTTCTCCTGAATAGTCAGCATTTTAATCATTGTCCAGCTGTTCTATCTCCCCTCTGATGGTGAGTGCAATTCACTGAATGCTTTTATATCCTAAGAGCCTTACATTACTGGGACACGTACATTTTTAGTATGGCTGGCCCCAGTGGACATAAAAATGGCAGCAGCAGTATCAGGCTATAACCATTGGTGCTCTGAGAAAATGGTGCACTGGAAAAACATCAAGGGCAATTGGTTTCAAAATAATAAGAAAACCAGATCCGAGACCATTTTTTTTTTGCAGTATTCGCTCTAACAAAGAAGAGTGAACATACGCATAAATAGAAATGTAAAGCCATACAGTTTATGTGTATTTAAGTGACAGTAGTAAAATTATATCTCCTCTTTGTGGCCATGAAAGCAACTGCAAAAACATTGTAGACAAGTGTAAATGATGCGTGGTAACAGAATGTGACATGACTACAGGAGCCTGGACCTCAAAGAGTGACCAAAATGCACCACATCTTCACTTTGATTATTTGAGAGACATAAAAGTTACCCATTTTATGACAATGTTTCTAGCTAGCTTGCTAACACTGATGTGCACTGGTGTGGCACCTCCTTGTCATAGAGAAGTGATTAGGCAGACACGGATGCCTGTGTCCATGTGTGAATGTAACCACAGAGATGTAGCTGCTTCTGGCAGGGACTTAACAGTACTGTGTGAACTCTTTTAGTTAGAGCCACAGTGTAATGTGTGTCTATTTATATGTAAAAGTATATAGCTTTAAATGAGACAATACATCAGTGCTATTTTCACATAGCATACCAGCAGTGTCCTGCACACATGCTTTAGTATTACAGCTTTGCTGTGCATACATTGTGAGAACTCCAGTACAGTATGCTGGCTCTGCAGATTCAGGGTGTGTCTGCCTGCACCGGTCCCCATTTTCTCCAGGGGGGTAAAGTCATTGCTAATCATCATTAAACTAATGATTTTGAAGGGCTTCTCAGGTGCCCTATCAAAAAGTTCTCTAAATGCTCGACTGGGGTTATTTTGTTATTTAATACAGTGGGCCTTGGCTTATGGGTACCATTACAATAATATCATTCTTCTCAACCCACTGGGTGTCCACTCATGCTTTATTAACAAGAATATTATCATTTTAGAGCTTGCTGGCAAATCAGGAAAGAAATGCACCATGGGAACAAAAGCTGATGAGTCAGAATTGTTATTTTAATTGTGATTAGAATTTTACATTTGCTTAAAGGATAATTGGATTGATTCAATTCCAGGACTTAAACCCCACTCCAGCACACAGATGGCAGGGAGACCGAGTCTTGATGTTGTCTTTATTTTGATCACCATCTTGAGGTTTCCTGAATAAGAGATTCTAAACTTGGATGTCAAATATTTCCGATTGTGGCTTTTTTTTTCTCTGCTGTGAGCTTTCTGCCCTGCCTGGAGGAAGTATAGCTTATTGTACAGCCTGGACAGTCTGGTCTTAATGAAGTGTCTGCTTCCTGCAGCGGTGCCTGGTCACATCCAATTAAACCATAATACACTTGTGTATGCATTCACAAACAATGGGTCTGCTACAGCACAGTGCCCATATAGAAACATCAGTGAATCCTGCTAATTACCCATGTATGATTTGCACTATTCCTACTTCATATTACAGTCTAATATTGCCACATATATTTAGCAAGATCTTCCCCTCGATGCAGCTAATAGGTTAAACTCTGTGTTAACTGGAGACAAATCTCACATAGTCCCTGGTGATGTCAATTTGGAGCCCAAACCGCCAAGCTACATAGCTTTAATGGTAACACTAGATGCCAGCAGTCAGGCAGTGTAAGAGTTGCTGTGACCTATAGCTCTTGTTAATCTCCCTCCATAGTTCTCAGTAAACTTTTTAACCATGTAACATTGTACTTTGTATTATTGTTGCTAACATTTGACAACAGCTGCTCATGATAACTTGTGAATTTAGAATTCAATTGTAACATTTTTGAAGGACAGGGTGGACAATGTCAGAGGAAAATGTCATGGTAATCAAAACTACTCAAGGATAAGGATGGCACCCGATGTAGCTGTTACCCTCCAAGCAAATAAAAAAGGGGAAAAAAAATAGACGTCTGCTATCTGGAAGAGCCATTGAGAGCTCTTGACATTGATGGATCCACACCTGCAATGCTCAGTATTATCAACCCTAGCCAGCACACATACAGTATATAAATCTCACAAGAGTTCATAGTGTGAGGCTGCCATCCAGCATCCACCAGAAACATCCTCTAACGTTCTTGTTGGCTCAAACATAATGGAGAGGCACAAGGACAGGCTCTATAAAGTATGTATGTGTGTGTGTGTGTGTGTGTGTGTGTGTGTTCTTAAGACTGATTTTAATTTATATACTATATCAGGACACTTACTTGAAAAACACAGCCAACAATTCTTCCTCTCAATCATTAATTAATATTAATATTTCTAATGTTGATAGATTTTGTCTGCCCTCTTATTTTCTGAACATTAATTTTCACTCGCTTTTATATTTCATAAGTGACTACTCAGTGATTTTACAAATGTGTCCAACTGAGCAGACACACTTAAGCAGTGGTTTAATGGTTTAACACAATAGAAGCTCTCCAACTCTTTTCGATATTTGCTGCTTCTTGTCTTTTATAAATGTTTGATAATGGATGGAAACAGGGTCATAGATCCCTTTAAACTGTCCCTGAAGAAGTCAGATTGTTTACCCACTGCTGACACTGACGGAAGATTTCTGCTCTGGGCACCTTCACTATCAAATAGAGGACAACCTTTACTCAAATACAACAGTCATTCTGGACCTCATCTGCCATTTGAGATTCCTTATTTCTTACAGAACATTTTTAAAATGTACAAATTTCAGTTTTATAGCTTGTTGCTTTTGAGAAATCATGAAATGCATATTATAGCCATTTCCTATGGAGGATAAATGGCCACAATGTCACATCATTGCCACCAAATAGCCAATTGCCCCTGCCAGTTGTGAATTAACCCTGAGTAAGGTGGGTGTAATGGCCATTCAGGGGGAAGTGAGGAACATTCAAAACACATTGTGCGGGCCATTTCATTTGCACTCACAGCACATGGTTCAGTTCCAGTTGAACTGGCTTGTAGCAGCTCTGTTTGTCCTGGTCCCTGAGAGGAGGGGCAGAAACCTGACCTCCCTATAATTCTTAGGGATAATCGAAGATTTGACATGCTGCACTGCTACACCTTCACTGCAGTGTTTGGGTACCTTCAAGCCTCTCTTGCTGACTCTTACAAACACACTATAATAAACTTAGTGTCACAATAATGTTGTGGTGAAAAATCTCCTGCAACTTAGTACCCAATAACTGCTCAGTGTGGAGCTTCTCTCCTTTTATAATCAACCATGCACTGTGTCTCCTTATTGTATTTGGTACCTTTAGGCACTATTGTGAAAGTCTTGATACTGGTAGGGATTATTGTTTTACAAAATGAGACTGCAATAAGTCTTTGCAGCCTAGATTTAATACTAATCCTGCACCACCAGATCTCAGGCCTATCTGGGGTATTAATGCAGCTTTTTTTTTTTAGTTTCCAGTGCACGATTTCTTCCTTCAGATCTTTACGACAGATATTAAAACAAGCCAGTCTTACTTAATGTTACGTGCTGGCACTCAAATTAAACTCATATTGATTTAAAAGCAGATATGATACAAGAGCAGGTTATTTTGTTTCTGAGAAAATAAAATAAGGCACTATGGGGAAAAAAATCCAGTTTTTAAGAGTTTGGGTTAAAAACTTTAATAAATAAATATCCTATTCTATCCTATCCTAGGTGGAGTTAAAAAGGAACAATCAATATATCAGTTGAATAAACCTAATCAGCCATTTTATATTGTGCCTGACAGTGATCAGTTGATTCCAGTTTAAATGTTACCAAGTTACTAAGCGACAGAGCGCTCACAATACTGGTCTGCTTTTTTTGATTGGCATATGAAATTGCCCAGAAGGCAAAATTCACTCCAAAGAAATTGCAAGCATTTACCAAGAAAATAACGTACATACTGTACTCTAAATGGGGAACAGTTAAAATTAATGTCCCTGCTTTTTTTACTGCAGAATAAAAAGCAGTGGTTTACTTCATTTGTTCGCCTCAGTGCATTTGAATTTGTACCCGTCTGCGCTGGTGTCAGACATGCGATCACAGCTAAGCACCTCTATCGCCGCTGAATTTTTAAGATGGCTTTCATTGCTCTTTCCATTTGTATTGGACAGTTAAGAATCAGAGAAAAGAACAATTCCACAATCCTAAGCAGGATGCATCCACATCCAAGAAGAAGATCACAGGGCTAAAATATTATTTATCAATCATTCTTCATTGGTTTTATTTTGCATAAATGTGATTAAAAGTATAAATGTTGCATTCTTATGATATATGTGTTTATCAGTGGTTCTTTGTGGAGATCTTAAACATAAAGATTTAATGAATAAAAATACTCTTATAATACATTTTTAATATTTCCTTTTTTGTGATTGTTGCTGCAAAAGAAAAGAGAGGACTTATATAATACAAACAATAAAATACATACTAAAGCTAGAAATGCTTAAAAGGGATTTTTTTTGTATTTTCTATCCTTTCACACATTACAATAAGAGCATGTTTTGTAATATTATATGTAATATAGCCAGACTAGGCAGAGATAAATGAGAATTTTCAGATTTGTAAAATGATTGTCTTTAGTCTCCTTTTTGGAATAGGTGTCACTATACTAACCCACTGCTTCCTTCAACTCATCACATTGTACAATGAAATGCAGACCCCTGATTTCCCCCCTAGATTTTCTGATTCTATCTCTGCATGCTCACCAATTAAAAAAACACACACATACACAGCAAACTGAGAGGTTTCTAAGGAAACACACAGTCTTCTTTGTTTAAAAGACTATTCGAGGATTCAGTCACGTTGCATTAGTTATATTTCATTCAAGGCATTAAACCCTGACTTAGAAACGTAAAGCAGTGTTTAGTCTGAGTGCCCTGTAAGGTTGTGGTGCTTTCAATTATTCAGAGAAAGAAAACATCCCCGGGATAAGATTTCCCCCTGCAATGCAGATGTGTGCGATTGACCAACATGCTACTGATATACTTTAAACCTGCAAATTTAAAGAGCACCAGCTATCAGGTCTTATTATCCTACACTGAAGACACAACGTACATTTCAAAAGCTTCTCCTGCATTAACAATGATCACTTTCATGCCAGCAGAAGTAGGTTGAACACAGGACAACTCTCCTCTGCAGCACATATCTGTATTACCTTGTCCCTAAAGTGAGGTGTGTGTCATTTTTGGTGGTCCTGGTGTGTGCCGCCCCCGACCCGGTCATGGTTTTGTGCCCACCCAGTGCTGACAGATGGCAAAGGAGGTAACGCTGTAGACCTGCGGTGGCCCCAGGCCTGTGGTGTTCACTCCCAGCGACAGACCATATCCATCATCTCAGCCTCACCAGAGGCCATTATGGAAACTGCCCTTCAACATTGTGTTGTACACATAGAGTCCATGTGACTCACTGATCTGGCCCACCTTGGCAGGGGTGAACACATGCATGCCAATGTGTGGCGACATGTGTTCACTTGATGTGATGAATGTTTGCGATTTTTTGATAGGTGACAGCAGAGACAGGTTTTGTCTGAAACAGGTAGATGATGGGTGCATTAGCCAGCTGAGACAACAGGAAGCCTTGTCTGCCTTTGGTGGTTTATTTTGTGTCTGCTTGTTTTTAAGTTTTCCTAAAATGGTTCCAGCCAAGTTAATTGTAGTAGCTGCCATTATTAAAATAGACAACAAAGACGCAGCTCTGCTTATGCAGGTTTCACATTTCTGGCAGTATTACAGAGGACTACAGATTGTCCAACCAAGTCTGTTTGGATGACAAGAAATAAACCTACGCAGTGTGAATGTTGTCTCTGTTGTTTTTGTAAAGTCTTGGTTATTGTGTGGAAGACATACTGACACTGACAGCCTTAGAGATTTTTTATAGACCATATTGTTGTCTCTCAGGACATCTGCTGTTATGATTTGTCAAAGCAGGATATAGTTAGAGGCCAATTGTTAAACATTTGATTCAATTGTGTTCTAGAATGCTTTGCACCCTCCTGCAAGATTCTGCAATCAGCTGGTTTATACATTGCATTCATGAAAATGAGCTCTGCGCCAGCTGCTCACCGAGCTTTGCTGAGCTCAGTGTGATAGAACGTGTAAGGCGCAAACTCACTTGTGCACCTAAAAGCTTGAATTTTATTTCCCAACAAAATAGAAAACAAAAGCTTCCTTATATAGCTCATCAGTTACCCTTTCAGCGGCACAAAGCAAAGGCAAGGAACACTTTCAGGGTAACTGAATCTAAAGATTCTGAGAGCCTTAGATTAACATTATAGAATACATATACAGATGGCTGGCTCTGTTCAGGGAGCAGCCATCTTGCCACTAGATCAAAGACTATAAAAGCGAGTTTAGGGACGGATGGGAAGATAATATGATGTAACGTTGTTACGAGATTGAATTAAAATGAGACAAATTCCAGGTGGTACAGAAATTAAATGAAGGAGGCATCTGCATGCCAGCAAACAACGCCTGTTAAGTTTGTCAGACAAGCGGACATGAGTAATAAAGAAATACTGTTCCCATGTATTTTATTTTACATATATTCAATGCATTTGAATCATTAGCAGTTACGAGTAATGGATTTTAGTCAAGTGTGTGCAGTTAGAAAAATACATGTGAAGCTGGAATCAGCAGCCAGTCAGTTTAGCACGGCATAAAATAAAATTCAGTTTATGTCTTTTGTGTCTAATCCAGAAATATAAAGATTTTTTTTTTAAAAATAACCTAAAGTATAATGTGGTTTTACTTGTAATGTCCTAATTTATTTTTTTTGTCTTTTGTTTCCTCTCCACTATGAGACACAGTCTCTAGTTTGTAGCAGCCATTGTGAATGACAAATCCTGACCTAGGGGACAAGAATCTGATTACCACCACACTCTGTGGGAGCTGCAGGCGACCTGGTCTGCTGTTGTAGGGCAAAGCTGCTCTTCCTCCTTTCTCATGTCATGTTTTTGCAAACGTTACACATGGGAATTAGGCCTGAGTACATTCATCTCTGCAATGATGGCATCTATATTAGGATGACAAATTTGTTCCTGTCACCTCATGAGGGACTGGGACTGCATGTCAAGATGCAGGTAAAGTCAGGAAGACAGTGATTTGTGGCCAAGCTGCATATCTCCTCCTTCTCTCCTGCGTTCTCTTTCTCAAAACACACACAGCCACACGCTTAGATTTGTCATCTATTTTTAGTTTTTGTGAAGGAAAAGAACATGAAAATGAAGAATTGCATAGTGTCTTTGGATTGAAGGAAACTATTTCCCCAAAAATGGCAAGCGTTTGTATGTTAGCATTTAGATAGAAAGCACCATGATTACAAGCCATTCTCTGGTAATTGTTATGCCTGCCTCATTCCCCAGCTTATCCTCAGTGTATGATATTCCTCCTGGGCAGTTCTCTGCTCTCAGGCCAGATTACCACCAAGGCGAGCTACAGACACGCACAGAGCTACAGATTCGATTTCAGATAACGAAAATATCAGGGCATCCAGAGGGGAAAATGCTTCAATGCCAACAGATTTCATTTATCTGAGAAGTGTGAAAGCAAGGATAAGGAGGAGGGACAAAGTCGACCATGTAATATACTTCTATGGAACAGTGTTTATGCTAAGGAAAGAGAGGAGAGAAATAAGAGAACATAAGGGGGAGGGGGGCGTAGGAGGTAGATGGAAGCAGATAGTGCCTTATGAATATCATATTAAGATTTTCTCATTTAGAGCATGTAGCTAACAGAAGGCATCCAGCATTCTCCTGTGTAATCTGCTAGAAGCTGTATACTACATGGCAGCCGCTCAATATGTACTCTCTGCACTGTGAGGTGACTACAGGCGCTCGTCCATATTGTGTGCACATTATTTATATGTCCCCAGTAATAAATAATAAGTACCATGCCTAATTAGAAATCAAAATATCAACTGTTTATGAAACATCGCACAGAGAGTCTTAAGCTGTCTGAGAGGATGAATTAGACACCGGCCACACATGGTTCACTCTGAGTCAGCGACTGACATGGTGATAGTGTGTGACGCAGACGCTGACTGGGAAATGGACTTTGTGTTTCCTCCCACGCAGCCAGACAACTTTTCCCGGTTACTTTTGGTGCATGAGCCATATCGTACACTGTGTAAAGTGCAGTACATTTGCATTGAGGCCATGCGGATGACTGTTCCTGGAAAATAAGCTGAACAGAGTCTTGAGGGGGACTTGAGGAACATCTACAAAGCTGTGCCTTGAAGCAGCCACATTAAAAGGAGTCCTCACACTGCAGTGTTTTCAGGTCCCCAAGAGAGAGGATGTTTAACGAGGGCATAGTCATGTGTACATTCTGAAGCAACTCTGTAATTACCTCACATCTACATCCGCTTGTGCAGTGCACCTTTACACTCCCACATTAGCCCCTTCCTGTCCCTTTGTACCACTCCCTTAAATACAGCCTTTCATTTTACACAGCAGAAGCTTTTCTGGGCCATTGCACTAAGCTCACAATTGACCTGTCACTACTCACTCATTCCCTAGTCCTATTGTTTTATTGGAAGCTAAATCTATTCATTCTCTTGACTTTCCATCCACCATGAAAAATTTATCAACTCTGTTACATTACCTGCACCATTTGTCTGGGCTCTTTCAAGAAAACTCTACATGCACACTTCCACACTGCATTCTGTGGCTGTACCAGGTGTGTGAAGCTGCCTCCAAGCACCTTGTTAGACTGTCTGGGGTGCAGTGACTTAAGCCTAGAGGAAGATGTATGGCAAGACAGGAACATGTGGGTACCAAGGGAGGAGATACAGAGCCTCCGACCATTCTTTTTTTAATGACACTCTGATACTCAGCCTAAGGAGTCCAGTTGCAGCAACAGCTGCTTCGCTTTTAAATAAAGCAAAGCCCTTTCTCCCAAAAGGGATGGTGTCTCATAACCAAGCAAATGAAAACAGCTGTCCACCAAAGCAAAGCTAGTTTTACATTATGGCATACAGAAGCAGTAAAAACATTAAAAAAACATATAACAATTATGCATAGATAAGTGGCTCTGAGAAATGTCACATTGCTTCTTTCCCAGTCATTCTCTCGAGACCACACTACCTACAGAGTGTCAGTGGCCAGGTCATGAAGAATAATATATGTGTGGTAATTACTGACCACAAAAATGAGTTTTTTAGGTTTTTGTGTTTTCCTTCCATTATTAATGTTCAAAATTGTGTGATGATGTGAGATCACCAATGTGTTGCTTATCTGCTGTTAATTGCAAAAATACATTTATGTCATTATTTATGTCATATAAGAGATTGTTTGTATATGAACAGATAGATATAAGTGTAAATGAATCATGCAAATTGACTTGTTTATTCCTCCTTTGCACATCTGTTTAGTTTATTTACTGACTGAAGCTTTAATGTCTGTTTCGGGGCTACATAAAATCTGAATTCTGGTGTAAATCCTCCTCACACAGTAGGAAATAGGTCCTTTTCTACCCAGCTGGTTTTTCTCCATTGTTCATTACTCTTTTCTGAGTAGCATCTGTTGTGTCACTATGAAGCCCATTCTTAACTAACTGTTAAAGAGAGAGCTGAAAGAGGATCGAAGTTATTATGAATATGATGAATACGTTATACACGTTCTGTATAAAAATCCGCCCGTATTTTGGCGCACAGCTAGCTGTGATAGAGATAATGCCATTCCATTGTCTTTTAGCTTTGCAAGTGTGTATATGTGTGTGAGTCCATGATGTTGACAGCTTGGCAGGCCAGCAGTAGGAAGAGAGTGGGCGAAGGCCAGGCAATACACTGAGCTGAACTCACAGTCTGAGAGGCCCACACGCCTTCATTATTCAGTTGGAATCTATTGAGCATCTGGGACTAAATTATTCATCAACATCGACCTAGTTCCAGGGTGCTAAGTTAGATACTTGGATGTCATCAGGCGTTCTGATAAGAGCTGCTGCTGCAGTGTGATAGCTGCCATGGATAAATAGAGAGTTTGTGCCGGGATCATAAAGAGTACTAGCCACCATTTCCTTGTTATGGACTGCAGTTTTGTCTAACAGTGTTTTTAGGTGTGTCGAGTTTGGTGTAAGAATAAGAAGGTATTCTTCATCCCGTGTCTAACCATGAGTCCTTTTCTATCTGCTGTCCCACGACCTCCCTCTCCCTCTTTTACTGGCTCACTAATGATGTGTTGCTGCAAGACTGAAGCTTAGGACAACAACTTTCTCCCAATTAGTCTGTGCTCACTGAATCTTTGGTCAGATGTGGACCCTAGCAGGCCACCATCACTGTAAATCAGTGCCAGCAGGAAAAATAATGACACATGTTCTGAGCAGGAACATATAGAGACTCCTGATACCTCGGCTTTTAAGGTTGGTAGCAGTTAGAGACAGGTCATTTTTTTTAGCTGTTGTGCTGACTTCAAATGGAGTTTTGATTTAGGTCCAGTATGAACAAATATGTATCAGTCTAAAATTCTGTAACCTAAACTAAAAATGAAACTGTTTTAATTTAATCGTTGTATCTAATTTAATACAACGATACCTATGAAAGATAGTCAGAATGTTCCTTTAAAACATAATTACATGGACTAATTTTTAGTAGATACTTGGTTTACATTAGCAATAATCTGTTCTTCAGCATACAGCACACTCCACTGTACTGAAACATAAATGTTCTATATACCTATAAATATAGAGTGAATAAAAAATGGATTCAGAACTAACAAATTAATAATGTGCTACATGCATAAAATAAATAAGCCAGAAAGCATCTCACATGTAAGAAATAGAAGACATAGTCCTTGGATTTCCACGCAGTCTATTTCTGCTTTCAGTCATTTCTTCCATGTCTGAGAATATTGTGAGCACATGGAAAACAGTTGTTCAATGGGAAGCATACTGTGCATGGTATGCACTATGAAGGAAAGCAGTCAGACGGAGATAATTGCCAGTTATGGAGCAAAACCTGTAGGTCTGTGCGCAGTTACAATCAGTAATATTTTCCAATGTGTGCTAATTGTGTGTAGCTGAGCCAAACCCGAAATTTATTTTCTGGCTGATAATAGCACAGTTTTCTGGCATTCTGAAAAAGTATTAAGATTTACACCAGATCTTAATGAGCAGCAGATTTTAAATGAAGTAACAAGTATCAATTTTATTATTATCACTGATCAGCAATATAAGTTTTGCAAAATAAGAGCTTATATTGGAAAAAAGAGGGCTTACTAGGGGAAAAAAAAACAGAAAAGCAGAAAGGCAAAAGAAAACAGCAAGCATCCTCAGTGGAATACATTACCAGGACAGCAGAGGCATGCTTCGGATAAACCCTTCAGATGCCTTCAGTGTCCTCCTGACTTTCAGCTCGTCTCCAAAGAGACATGTTGTGTGCCAGAGAGCATTCATCAAATTAGACCAGAGAGAAAACAATGTGAAAACCCACGGCTCTCCATAGAGACATGCCGACAGGTTATCACAGGGAAGGTGTCTCTTGCTCTCGAGCACCCGGGCAGCAGCGCACAGCATTCTCCCTGAAGAGCAGCCCTCCCCCATCTTCCCCCCGCCTCCCTCCTACTCCCTGCACAGGCCAAGATTAAGAGGGGAAAACATGCATTCAGGGAGGAAGTGTACAAATGTAGTGCAATATAGAAAAGCCACCTCACCTCCATATGGAAGTTATAAGCAGGTGGCATTGGACACTGCGAGAACAGATAAGTGCTTGTGGGGTTGTAGATAACCTGGTGTCCAGCCGAATGAGACTGCTGACCAAGCTTTAGTGAGCACATGCAGAACACAGCTTGGCCTGGACATCTCATTAAGGGGGACCATTATCAATCCTCAGAGATCGAAAACCAGCATGACAGTGCTAAGGAAAGCACCGGGGCGCCTTCGGATGAGTCAGGTTGGAATTTCCTAGTCCATTCTTTTTGATGGTTCAATCAGTGCATGAGCCAAGGTCAGTCGATAGCTTTACTTCTCTAAACAGTTTAGTAAGATATACGTTTTGTTGTGTTATAAAACTCCAGCAGAAGCTAAAGCAGCGGAAATGGCACTGCACTTAGAATATTAACATTTTCATACATTTTATATGAATATTTGAAGCAGGTTCCACTCGACAGTATTGCTTTTTTGTCCAGCTTGTTTTGTGTATTTCATACTCCCAACTGTCTCCCCAGGTTTTCTCAGTACATCTCATAGGAGTGTGCTCTCTGCTGTTCTGAGCAGAGGCAGATAAATGAGCTGTGCTGTAGGTTCACCGTGGCTTCAGCACTTTACCGCTAGATTAATGATGCTTTGCAACCCCCAAGCCTTTGCTTTTAGCGTTTTCAAAGTACCTTCATAAAATGAACTACAGGTACATCTTGTTTATGCGCTTATGTATTGGGGCTTCTTTCCTGTGGGCATGGTGATGCTGTGTGCATCAGTAAATCTCTTGAGCTAATGAAGCCTCCCAAAGGCTGCAATATTTTTGGAAACCTCAACAAAAACATGCCATTTTGATAAGAAAAGCTGCAATAATTTTACTTTTAACTCAAAAAATCACGTTGTGTCAAATCGTCTCATGAATATCCAGTGTTATTTTGGGCAGCTGCTTTAAAAAGTATTTTTTATTATTGCTATATTTTTTTTTTTTGAGATTTCAATGTCCTCTTGTGGAATCTCAGCCAAGCTACCTGTCAGTTTTCATCACAGTGGTTAAATTGCATGGTAAGCCCCGCACATAACCCACATTGAATTGTCACGGGTGAAAAAAGAAGCCAAGCATTGGAGGGGGACACCATGAATTGGTAATGTTATTGGATTTCAACCAGGTCATGACCACATCAAAATGTTGACCTACACACTAATCCTGGATGGCAGTCTGATGCCCAGTAACATGTGAATTCATTTTAGTGTTGATTCGGAGGCTTACATCCAGTACGCACACACACACGATTCATTTAACAAAATATGGCATAGGGTTCATATTTTGATAAGAGAAGTGGACTTAGATGTGGCTTACATGTCCTCCAAGTTGTCCTTGGATGGTGAAATGAGCATGACTTTATTTTATGGTCTTTTCACATATTTTCAAACCTCAGCTGTTAAAAGCTGGGAAAAGGAAGAAACTGCAGGTCCAAATTATCATCACAGAAAAAAATTAATAGTAAAATCAAATAATTTCCTGTAAAATAAACAAAATATAGGGTCCAGACTTTATGACCAGAATAAGGAGACAGAAATATATAAATATGAACAGGCACATTCCTTCACTTGGTTATTCTGTAGGGAGTTAACCTACATATAGTAACACACACATAACATTGCTTCCACTTCTTGCTTGCAAATGAATCAGAAGGGGGACAGAAAGGAAAAGAGGGGTTTGAGAGGTAGAGAGAGAATGAGAGAGGTAAGGTGGGAAGAAGAAGAAGAGAGGGGCAGTATTGATTCCTTGATTCCCGTACCACTGCCAGTGAGTGCAGAGTGTCAAGATCTCCCGCCAGGAAAAACAAATCACAAGGCTGAAGTGATGGATGTGGCACTCCAGGATCCGGCGGTTTTGCCATCTGGATGGCCGACACTGTATATCAGCCTCATGCACAGCAAATTAAATTTACATTTGGACGGCTTCCCCAAGCCTCGCCCGGCGCAGATGCACCAAAAACAGCCCTCCACCGCAACTCCCTTAATGGGTTTGATCTATCATTTCCAGGTCTATTATGTAAAGATGCTGTTGGTCCATGTTCAGAATGTCAAAACGATGTTACAGTCACAATAAAATCACATTATGTGCAGCCAAATGGATGCTAAGCAAAATGACATCACCTTTAATTTCTTTAAGATGAGTCAATACTAATCCAACTTGCAGATGTATTTTGATGCACAGTTAAACATCAGAGAAATAGGAGCACAAACTCAATAACAGCCGGGGTCCATCTTCATTTTGTTAGAAGATAATGCATTCTTCACCTGTTTGTTTTTTTCTATTTTGTGAATGTCATACTGCTGAGAATGAAAATATAACTACAATAAATGTCAATCTTGCATTTCACAATTTAAGCTATTATTACAAAAAAAAGGATAAGTAGAGGTGCAAGGCTAAATATATAGCAGCAGGTTTTTCTGCTTAGCAGCGCTCTATAACGTAAAATCTAACCTGGCCCTGAAGAGCCTGCCATGCTTAAATGAAATGACCTTTAATGTAGAGCTGATCAAATGGCCTGAAGCAAGACTATAAAAGAACATTGCAGTATAATGTTTTACAGTGTACTTTTTTCTGCTCTTTTGTTTGCCCTTTCCCATTTTCCAACACAGTAAAACGTATCGTGTTTGGCAGGTGAGGAAGTGCACTGAAAGCAAACTAAAACGGATTTGATATTAGACTCAACGTGGCATTGGGATAATGATTTGGGGTTTATTTTGGATGCTGATTTTGTAAAAGAGATACTGATTCATATTGAGCAAAAGAAGAAAAATATTGATTTAAACCTCTGCTGCTCTGCCATTTGTCTTCCAGTCCCTTTTTTTGAAGCTTTAAATGGCTGCTTGTCCTCTAAATGTCAGAGGTGTTCTGTGATGGCTCCTCACAATCCTGTGAAGGGCTATGCAAAGCCACATGTTCAAGCACCAATTGAGCATATGAGTTAACAATTGTGTGATGAACTTCAGCCTTTGCTGCTCCTCAATGATCAGATCTAATTTCTGTAAGACTGGTGTTGCCTGGAAAGCAGAGCACCAGCTGCTGCAGCATCAAGCGGTGTGTGACCGTGTTGACAGATGAAACCAGTAGCCAAACAGTGTAGCTGTCTGAATTCACATCTCATCTGGCCTGCTTCCCTTATAACCCCCCTCTAGGAGCACCACTGTTGGTGGCTTTGAGTGGGAGTCATCTTACCCTACTGATGCAGCTAAGTATCTAATGCCCTCTTCACAACTGCACTGTGCTTCTCTTTTTTCAGACAACTGACGACTTGCTGGTGGCATCAGCCGAGTGTCCGAGCGATGATGAGGACATTGATCCCTGTGAGCCGAGCTCAGGTGGGTTAGGTTAGTCATCTCTTTTTTATTCTACTTCTCTCTGGGTGTGTCAGTTTGTCTCTGTGTGTCATAGTCCACCCCCACCAAAACACTCAAGACTAACACACAATGTGTCAATGAGCAGATTGTAGTTTCAGTTCAGGCTTGAACACCTCTGAGGCAGAGTTGTTTTTTCCTGGCAACCACTGCAGGTTTGAAGGTCAGCGGGAAGCTGCCATTGTATTTGAATTTGTATGAATTTAAAATATAAAGTAAAATGTATAAAAGATAATAACTTTTTATATATATTAATGTATCATATCACCACAGTATTCATGGTCTTGTAAAGCAAGCATCTTAGCCAACTGGGTCATCTGGATTGCTTGAGGAGGGAGTATGTCTAGTATGTTTTCAGGGTCCTGTGTTCACTCAGTTCACATTTTCTTCATAGTGAAATCAGTAAAATACTGCATAGAATCCATTTCTCATGATGGAACAAAGCCTCGAACAGAGCTATGGTAAGTTTTATGTCTGGATTACTGATGTAATGCAAATAATTTTTGAGTTTAAAGTGAGCATATGCATCTGCCTTGAAAAGAGCAGATGTTTTTTTGTGCACCCACACAAAATGCTGCTAGTTGACAATCTCAGAACTTTTTAGAAAGGTGACCAAAACTGGCAAAACTGGCAAACGCACCCGGCTGTACACCCACAGTTCAAAGTGGGCTCAGATCTCCCTCACCTGTATCTGACAGAGCGCACTTAAACAACATGGAAGCCGGCAGAGAAGAGGTTTGTTTTGCAGCAGAGCAGAGCCAAAAACAAGTGTGCCTTTCAAAAATGTTTCCATTATTTATTCTTACGCTGCTCCAAAGATCTTTAATAACACTAATGCCCCACTCTCTCGATAGCCCGTGTGACTGCATGTTTGTGTGTGCATGCATGCAATCACGATGATCTGGCTCATTAGTTAGCTAACCGGTTAGCCAACTAACCAGCCTATCTGTTCACTTAATGCCCACAGCCTGCCCCATGAAACAGACTTGACTAGTTACCCATAACTGGTTATGGGTATGCTGAACATTTAATTTAACTACACATCAACTAATTTTAACTTCAAGGGTTTTTCGTTGGTTATTTTAGCTTTACCTCAAACTGAGACATGCATCCAAGTGGGAGACACCCACTAAAAACAGCCTACATTTGGAGAATCCATCTTCAAAATGGGTTGTTTTTAGGAAAGCAGAAAAATAATCAATTAATCAAAAATCAATTAATTAATTTGTAAATTAAAATCGTAAATTACGTTTTATGTGAACAAATCGGAGATATCGCCCAGCTATAACCTGGCTTTCTCTTCTCAAGATTTAACTAAAACTCCACTGCATAAAAAGTGGTTTGATTCTGTTAAAGCAGCTGTTATTATTGTGTTTTATTGTGGATCTATTTGTCTTCATCAGCTCATGGCTTTTGTTAATATGCAGGCAGGGGAGTTCTCAGAAAGACAGAAAAATACACAAGCTGTAATTATCAGGCCCACATGACTCCAGCACATGATATCTGACAGGGTAAAACCCAGAGAGGAATTTATGAAGGCTGATTTCTACAGGTGTGTAGAGGGTCCCCACTGTTGTAATTAAATTCTACAGCAGGCAGTGGGAGTTCATCCTGTTGTTTCTCATGTTCTATGATTCACAGTAACTTACATCCCTTGGAGTTCATTGATTGATTGAGGTGCATATCAAGCGTTTCTCTTCATAAAGCAAGCAAAGACTGTTTTGCATGATCAAGAGACACTTATTTTTTCACATGTAAAAACCCCGCTTCTCACCGTAATTTTGACAAACAGGGACTGCAGATCTGTTTGTTCCCTGCAAAGCTGCCTAACTTTTAATCTCCTACCTTGCCACACATAGAGTGCAATTAAGTCTTCCCTTAGCATCGGTCTATGAATAGACGGACTTTCAAATGCATTCTGAAGTGATGAGAAGCACAGAGAACAATTAAGTCCAGACCCAAGGCACCCTACTCCATCTAAATGTGCTATCGATCAGTATGTGGTCATAAAACCTCCACTAAATTAATGTCTGCCTCTAAGCAAAGCCTATCAACTTTCTAGTCTGTCTCTCTTCCTGTTACTCTGCCTCTCAACTAGCAAGATTAGCTTTTGCCACACTCACTCCTTTCCTATAACTCGCAGACTCCACTTTAGAGTGATATTCCCATTGGGCAGCATCACAATAGGTACTTCCAATGTACATCTGCTACCTCTGACAAATCACACACACACACACACAGGAGATTGGGCTGTGTACTGAATCACGCAAACAGCTTGCATTATGATATTTTTTGACAAGGGCATCTGCCAAAACATCAGCCACGGAACTGTGTGATGCTCCGGGACGTGCACTCCCAGTGTAGAGTATCCCTCTCCTTCTGTGATCACTGAAGGGGATTTGACACCAGAGCTGCGGACTCCCAGGGTGGCAGCTGTCTAACACCGTATCCTGATTAATATCTACATTCAGAACGATTCACACGCTCTGCCAAGCACTCACCGCATCTCAGACGGGGGTTGCTGTGCATAAAGAACTGAATACACTGTCGCTGATAAAGTACTACTTCCTCATATTACTGTTCAGCCAACTCCTTTTAATGATGCCAATAATATCTCATTTTTCATGCAACACCTTGACAGCCTATTCTGTCTGGAAAGGCAGAGGCCACACACCTCTCGTTTTCTCTCTCTCTCTCTCTCTGTCTACTGTGCACCCAGACTCCATAGCACATGTATACAGTAGGGTAATGTTAGTGCATAAGTGATCCCATGAGGTGAGTTTTGAAACAGACTATTATGCAAGCCATCTCTGGTCCAAGGTCAGGTCTAGATCATGCTGTATCTCACTGGAGTCTCATCCCACAGCAGTTGCTATCAGCCACTGAATGACATGAATCGGGTAAACTTGACTTATTGCCTAGCTTTATTACACTTACTTCCGGAAACCATGGAAAGCCGGTGGTACCAGGAGAGCTTATCACCCAGCAGGACTCAGATTAGATCATACTGCAGCAAATTGAATCCTCCCCCTTGGTTCTGGAAACCACAGAGGAATACACAGGCTGCAACACATTTGATCTGTAATAGGAGGATTGTTCAGGGAGTGTACATACGCTCTGCAGCTTGGCTCTGACCATGACGACAACTGACTGTGATTACAGGCACACATAATACACCTATCTTTTTGATGCTTGTTAAAATAGTTAAGGCATGCCGAGGGCTTTATGTTCCATGTGATATGACCTCGCTTTCTAAGATATGTAAATATTCTGCATAATGACCTAACATGCCTCTAAGAGCAATTCTGTTGTTATTTAAATACTGTATATACTCTGACATTTAGCTTAAACGAGTGCTGCATTTTCTTATGCTTCTTCAAAAAAGATTCCTCAGTTAAAGGCCAGTATGAAGTGGTGGCCAATCATCTCAAGAAAATAGTGTAATGTAGGCCCAGTTGTGTAAAAATAGCGAGCAGAAAGTCTGTCCAGAGCATGGTTGTTGCTGATTTTTTTAAATACTACCCACAGTTTTCATGGTGTAAGTTAATGGAAGGGGTTGTTGCAGAGCTGCATGAGGTTAGATGGAATGGATGTCTCTTGCCTACTTGCTTTATTTCATTGGCATCATGCAGGCTGTTAATGGAAGGTTGGTGCGTAGCAACCATCAAAGGTTACACAATTGCCTTTGTTTCTCGTAATTTGCTTTTTCTCATCAAAGCTAGTCTGACATATTTGCTCAAATTGGTTGAATTGTAGTTACCACATTTGAATAAATCTTCTTTGGAAAAATAATTACATCTTCCAGCCAATGGCTTCAAGCAGTACCAAGGGCTGAAAGTCTGGTCCCTGTAACAAGCTGAGATCGCTTAGATTACAAAACAAATACTGGATTGTAAAGAACGGAACAGTTTAAACCCAAACACTGATACTTGGCTCACTGCTGCACAGTAAATACAAACCCGCTATCCATCTATTTGTTCCTTTGCTATACCCGTTTCATCCTGTACAAGGTCACAGGGGGCTGGAGCCTATCCCAGCTGTCACTGAGCAAGAGACAGCGTACACCCTGAACAAATCACCAGTCTATCACAGGGTTAACCCAAAGTGACAAACAACCCTTCACACACTTACCTTACTAGCATAAAAGTGTAGACTACAAACAGCTAGCTAGGCTATGTCCAGCCAGGCACAATTTTATCCAGTTGCACCAGAAATTAACTCACTTAATAAAACATATTTTCCTTATTAATTTGTTTAAATGACTAATCCTTCATGGTCCAGAGAAGAAACACGTAGAAACCGTTTCAAATATCAGTGTTAATGTAAGTTAAAAACATTGAAAAAAACGGAAAACATAAGGAAGTTGTCAGAACTTTGTATTCTCTGATCCCAGTATCTCATGTTTTTTTTATCTCTTCACAAGAAGTAGAAAGATATATCCTAACATAAAATTGTATGCATCTGCTGGTTGTTTATCCTTTTTTTTGATAGCAGCTTTATGTTCTACTATTCCTCCATCTTTGATTATAATAACATGCCTGTCAAATGAAATGACACTTGTACGGAAAAGACAGAAGGAAAGAAAGAAATTAATCATAAGTCATACCAGCAACCTCAATGAGAGTTTTTGTATGCACGAACATACATCTACATTTCACAAATAATCTCTCAGTGCCTTTTTTTTCCTCAACTCCAATAGCCCTTCACCGTGGATTGCCTATAGGCAGGTTAAGGTTAATCATCTCTACTTTCCTCTTCTCTCTATGCTCTCATCTTTCCCTATCCTCAAGCGGTCTGCAGTGACATTAGCTGCTACTAATGTGTTTGACGTTTGTTTTAATAGATTTAATTTATGGGTGGGGAGACAATACATAAGTAAGTAAACCGATAAATCAAACGGCAAATGAATACCCTCTTTAACCCTATGGCAATGACTGGAATGCACCCAGCCAGGAGGAACAAAAAATTAGAGTAAATTATTGTTTTAAAAGTAGCTGTGAGATTAATGAAACATTAAGAGCTCTATGTTGGCTTAAGAGGTCACTGCCCACATTTAATAGGTTATTCAATCATACTCAGCAGGAACTCTGTGTGTGTTCATTTCTTCTTTTGTTGAATACAGTGTCATGCACCTTGCATGCCAACAGACAGCCACATGCAGAGATGGTTTAACTAGCTGGATGGCCACACAATGTGTTCAAAGCTTGGACAAATCATATAACACAGTTGACCTTCGAGCATCATTTTTTTTCGCTCCGCTGCAAAGCTATTTTCCACTATTATTCCATACATTGCCAATTTACAATGTTATGGAATTTTGCCAGTTTTGTTTTTCTGCACTCTTTCACTAAGGATTATGTCATCCAAGTCTTCTTTCTACATCCTATTTTAAATGAAGTGCGCTCTGAGAGAAAACAGGATTTCACACTCACTGTCAGTCTTTCTCTTTACTGATCCCACCGTATTTATATTTTCAATTATTTTTATTTTTCTGCCACACATCTTTTTGGTGTGCTGACATTGATGCTAACACAATGTGTCTGTTTATAAGTGTAAGTAGGGCATGAAAGACTTTGCCAACCCAAGAAAAGCTGAAGCAGCCCAGCCAACGGTCAGTTATGTTAATAGTATTAGTAACTAAGGGTTTTGGATTATTACCCAAATAATTCACAGTTGTCTAATCAGAAAAATATATGTAAAGATGTTGTGAAACACTGCATTTTTAATGACTTTTCCGTCTAGCAACAACATGAAAGACCTCTGATCTGAGCACATACTGTGACTGTTTCTAAGCCAGAAAACAGCATCATATAATGCTGGTCATTATGTGTGATCGGCTTCCATGTGGAAAAACACTAGACTAACAAAGAGAGTTTTTGCCTTTAGTTGCATGATTTTGCTAGAAACCCTACTCTTAACAGCCATAAGAACACACTTGATACTTTAAAAATCTAATCAACAGACGGACTTTAAACCTGTGGTGTTCAAGTTGAGTAAGCACAGTCCCTTTCCCTGTAAGTGGCCCTGTACCTTTCACAGGGCTAAATCAAACACGTTTTAATAATTCTCACTTCATTTCATGCTCTCTGTGCTCTCAGTTCATCATCCACCATCAGCATGAGCAGAACCACTTCAGACTCACACATGCATGCTGTCATGAGGCATGCTGCCAGCATGTCACAAGTACAGGGTGGCTTGCACCACTTCTCGAGGACACTCAGATAATTAAAGAGGGAAGAGGGATTTAATAAATGTTTTGGCTCTGCTGCAGTTGATACACTGACCTGTCTGCAGACTGATCCTCAACTATGACGGCTCTGACAGCTTGTGATTACAGCTGGATATGGAAAGTAAGAAGATGGTATAACAGTAATCTGGCTGAATAACAGCAATGTGTCACAGAGCATGCCAACTAAGCCTGTAGGTCGCTCTGAAGGCAACCCAAAGCCACACCTCCATGAGCTCTCAAAGATGCAGGACGTGCTTTTCATGTTTATCAACGGTTGTGGGTTGCCGAGATAATGAAAGCCAATCTTCCCATGCCTTCTTATGAAAGATAAACTCATTCTTTATAACTCTTTTTGCTGGTATATAAACACAGCATTTAAAACGTGCAGTGTAGTGTAGTGGTTATACAGCTAAATGAGGTCTTCTGCAGTAAGCAAGTACAGTTTAAACATGCCGGTAGGTACAGGACTTGAGAGAAAAAAGGCAGAGAAACCTGTTTCTTGACTTAACCCAAAATATACTAAGTAGTTTTAATGTCTATTGTGTCATTTTTGGGAAACATTCTGTGGTTGGAAGTGTTAGTCTTGTCAGGTTGCATCCATTTACAAAAAAACATTACCCTTGTCTTTCTCACACAAGTCTTTTGACCCATTAGCACCACTGGTTAATGAAAGGTCAAGCCCAGCCTGTCTATTCAATATATCCTAAATAGGTCTGGTTGCTCCATTACCTCTCAACAAGCCTCGCATGTACCTGAAGCCACCCCACCCCCTGCTCCTCCAGCTCCACTCTGTGTTTTCCTTCATCCGTGGCCCCCATCAACCTCCTCACCCTGTTACAAATTACGAAACAAATGAACCTTCTCGCTCCAGACAAATGAGGAAAAATAGTCTTTGAAGAGGACCATTTATTCAAATCCCGCCTGACAGAGTGGAATCTCTGATCCCATTTCTCTCCTTGAGAGCATGTGGCAAGAAGAAGTCAGGCAAAAAGAAGGGGAAACACATCAGGCACTTCGCCGGCTTTTAAATGACATGTTCCATTGCACTAACGCTAATATCTTGGAAAGGCGAGTCCATATATCCATACTGAAGAGTCCAGGTTGAATTAAGAAAAAAGATGCTATCACTGCAGTAGACAGAACCTTGAACCACAACCAATCTCAATGTTCAGTCTTGCACTGTTCACTGCCTCTCATATAGTGAATATAATTCTTAGCCATGACTGTGTCTTTTCTTTCACTAACATTTATGCAGTATCAAGGTCATACATAAGATCATATTAGCCTCTTTTTATGCCTGCTTTTAGCCTCTGTTTATGGTTTTCCTCTTCTCTGGGAATCTGATTTGTGACTAAATGAAACATTAACTGTTGTCCTTGTGCATAAAACCGCAAGGACTTTATGATGGTTTGGATGTGATACTGTAATTTAAGTCTCACTCTGGGATGAGATGGAGAAGAGAAAGTTGTTCAGGCAGCTTTTATACAACTGCAATCCTTCAAAAGTTAACCCCCCTGAGTTTACCTCTGTCGCTTCAAAAGTGCACCCCTGCTATGTTGCCATGAAGCTAGGCGCCACTTTAAGGTCATTTACCTCATGTCTAATTTTACCCTTGGGCACGCTCGAGTAGAGCGTATAAGAGCAGCCATCATTTTAAACACTTGTTTCAGGCGCTATTTCTTTCTCAGTTTATGTGCCTTCATTCTGAGGTGATGGAGTGCTAATGAACAGACAGGCAGATGCATTTTGACTGCGGCCCTTATGAGACTTTTTTGAAGGCCTTGTGTAGGGCACATTACTTTGCCTGAACCCAACTTGAAGGGGGTGCAGGGCACTGTGCACAGCCAGGCACATGAGTAACAAATGAGCTGCATCATCGCATGGATCAGGCAGTCTAGTAGACTGTGGAAGATCCCATCAGGTGGCTATTTGACAGACACTGCTGAGACTTACTGTGAACTAATGAGCTGTAATGAATGCTAATCATTTTAGACAAAACTTGGTTGTGTCAGCATTGTGCTGTATGCAGTGTTAATCCTTGAAGAGGTGGTCACTATCCAGCTGTCTCGACAAAATGGATTTTACAGGAAAAGTTTCAAATTTTGCCTGAAATCTTATCAATACTTATTTTACTTTTTCCCACAATAAAAGAAAATTGTGGTCAGTTGATTGAAAATCTCTGTGTAAATGCAGTCTGTGGGGAGCCAATCAACAGATCCAGGCAAAAGGAAATAACAAAGCCCAGAGCTGGAGGTGTTAGATCACACTAGGAAGAGCAGCGCGCCATGCCACGTCTATCACATGGCTCGCTCCTGATATAGCAGGCTGAGGCTGCCTGCCTCCTGAACTCTTCTCACAGAAGCCTCATATAAAACTCTGGGCTGCCACATCGAATACTCTATCCTCCATCAACCTGCTATGTTATCTACACTTTCAACTTTTTGACCCCGAACAAAGGATAGATAGCAAATATGAAAGTAACTCACCGTTAATGCCTGCACAATGGCTTGCTCAGGACGAGCTGTGTCAACCAGTGGCTTTTGCCCACAAGGCGAGAGCATTCTTCACACCTGTCTGCAAGGATAAGTGGGCTTGTCACAAGCAGAGCTAATCTGTTGCAACGCTCAGTCACACTCAATCCCCCAGTGGTACTCTCCACTTGTCCTTGAATGTCTGCTGGCATTGGAAGCATACTAGGGCCGCTGATCAGTCTCACCACGGTGGAAAACATGTCAATGAACAGCCGCAGCAGCATCTTCTCTCCTGACAGACAGCTTGGAGAACTTTTGCCCTTTACAGTTGACGCTTTTTTTATGCCCTTTAGTCTGACATGAACAAGATCTTCCTAAAATAGACGTGTGTGTCTGGATCATTATTGCTAATATTGGACCATTCAAAGCAAAGTTTGTCTGAACATTAAACTGTCAGCTTGAGAAGAGGAATGAAAGTAATCACAAATCTTGCCAAAGTCATCAACGGGGAGCGAGACACAAGAAGGAGAACCACGATGAGAGCTAGCAGAGACATGAGAATATAACTTGGACAGCATTCAGAATATGAAGTGGGTTTGCTGATGTGCAATCACTTCCCTATTCACTGGTAAGAATGATCCCCAAGTGCAGCAAGCTCTCAGTGTATTCAAATGTTTATATGAGAGCACAAAATAGTGGAGGATGCATCTAAAACCTACAAACAAATTAGAAAAGTCTGTGTCTTTCGGTTCTTCTCTAGTTGTACTGTGGATATTGAAATCTGGCATGGTAGTAAAGATACTCATGTGGAAATATTCTGACCGGTCAAGATAAAAGAGTTGAAATAATAAGGAGAAACAATGGTGTAGTTTCTGTCTTTTTAAAGCTTTCAAGCTTTGATATCAAAGTTGGAGAATGCAATTATTTTCTAAAACTAAAATACTCTTGAAAAGTAGGGCATAGAAATGGAACATGGAGGACAGCACATATACAAGGAATTTCAAACTGTTCTATTTTATGTAATATTAAAAATGGATAACTCTTGATAAAAACCTGTTCTCTAATAATATTGTCATGAATACCGTGCTTACTATCATTGTATATACCGTTAGCACATTAGCATTTTTTGTCCTGAAGAGTATAACGTCTCCAGTGGAAAGACTGTCTAACTCATTGTAATGCAGGAATATGAATAAATAGTTCTAAATATTTATTAAAATGCAGACGCAAGCTCAGTGTCCTGGTTTAAAAGAACTGAGACTTAGATGTTGAGTTTTGAGGGAGTTTGTTCCACATGGATGTGTTCCATTTTGACTCTAGAGACGATAAGCAGTCTTCTCCCCAGACAATCTCAGAAGTCTGGGTGGCTCATGACAATAGAGCAGATCAGAAAGGCATTGTTTGTTTTATTAACCATCTGTAGAGTTTTGTTAGATCTAAAAGGTGGACTGATCCACATTCTGGAGTGTGATTTTGACAAACTCTGGAGGAATTACCGTTACTGCAGTTGTTTTTTTTTTTTTAAATCAACAGTCTAACTACAATATTAACACAGACCAAAGACATCTATACAAAACAAAAATGGGATGTGATGCCACAAGACGGGACAGCTTTGAAAAATCAATGCGGACCTAAAAGGCTGTACTGTTACTCGAAAACTAATATATTCAATATAAAGATTGCTACTAAAGATAGTAAGTAAGAAAGTTTCCAGGTTTCCAGTGCTACTTCTTGGAGCATCTGTGTCTTATAGGAAGGATGAGGAGCAGCAAAGCTTGCTAAAAAAACTGCCCATTCTTCTCAAGCTATTTATGTTTCTGCAGTTATTGTTAGTTTGTCCAGTGTACAGTAAATGCAAATGGAAGCATAACATCTTTACGTCAACATTACTATGATGTAAGCCCAGCTGAAAATGCCTTTTTTTTCTACCCCAATCTACTGTAACTATAGTGCTTTCATGTTAAAATGTTAGTGTTGAGTGTTTGGCTCTCTGAAACGCAACAAAGCGAGGCTTAAGCAGAAATGATGACTTCTACAAAAACACACAGAGAGATGTGCCAGGAGGACTGAATAATATCAGGGTGGCTGACGTGTTTCTGCTCGATTGAATGGCACCATCGCAGAACAGAAGTGGGGACAGCCTTTGGCAAAATCTGCTGAGTCAATTGAAGAATTGTTTCTTCCTGGAAGATTTATTTTCAAAGTCTACAGTCATGCTGCGTGGTTATATAGTGGATGTTGGAAAATGTGGCCTGTTCATTCATGACTGTGCTGTAAAACATGTAATGAGCTGTGAGCTCTTAACGGCGCTTCTCTATGAATCATTAACACATTGGTCTTCTTGTCAGAGTCACTTCTGAATTTAGCACATCTCTCCTTCCTAACAGCACTTTCATACCACACTTATATATGTATGTACAGGAACCGTTCACAGAATAGCAGCAGAACAATTCTCTGTAGGAGCTAAAGATTCTGACACTGAACTCGACTTGTAATTAAGACAGAGTAAAAATGTCCAGCCACTTCATTTTCAGATTTCTTAAGAGGACTGTCAGAGAGGCTGTGTTAAATTTCAGTCGATTTGAATTTTATAATTGTCAACATGTGTAAAATACTTGGGTATTGGGTATTCAATTGTCAGGGTTATTTTTTGTTTTAGCTGTGACAAATAGGATTGTTAAATGCTTAAAGACTCCTCTCTTGTGGTTATTTATTAGACCAAAAGAAATGGAGAACTGGGGCCTTTTCATGCTTACTATTGTATTTCATTTGGCATCATTTATCATGCACATTGTGGTTTGTTGTCTCGACTCTACTTATTGCCTGACTTCATGATCTTCTTTGGCAGGGAAGGAATCCTATACATCCACTCTTATCAGCATCCTCGAGGCATGGCGTCTGTACTACCATTCAGTCATTATGTTGCCATATTGATCTGCACATGCAGCTAAATCTGGTTATACTAAAAATGATGAAATGCTTTTGTGCTAATCATATCTTTGTCTCCTTTACAGCCAATCCCACTGGAGCTGGACCAAAGGGTTACCCAGGCACATCGGAGGTCTTCAGAGAGTCCAGCAGCACAACAGGGATGGTGGTCGGAATCGTAGCAGCAGCAGCGCTGTGCATCCTCATTCTGCTTTACGCTATGTACAAGTACCGGAACAGAGATGAAGGCTCTTACCACGTAGACGAGAGTCGCAACTACATCAGCAACTCAGCACAATCCAACGGCACCGTAGTGAAAGAGAAACCAGTCAACACCGCAAAGACCTCCAACAAGAACAAGAAGAACAAGGACAAGGAGTACTATGTGTGATTGTCAAAACTTTGGTCTACACCAGACCGATGTAAACATTTATCAAAAAAGACAAATCAGGACATACTACATGTGTACAGTATAATAACAAAGATGAACATTATTTAGTCATTTTTCCTATGAGACAATGCTCTGAAAAGTAAAACAAAATAAAACAAAAAAAAAACATTCTTTAAACCCTCAAGACAGAACACAAGTACTGTCCAGGAAGAGACCGATGGAAAAATGTCTCTGGCGAATAGTTGAAAACAAACAAAATACATATCTAACATGTCAACAAAACCACATTAACCCATCTGTGACTTGCCTCTCGGCCAGTATATTCCAGTCACACTCCCTTGTTTCTGGTAAACAGAGGAGCACAGATGCACTTTGCAAATGGAGATTCAGCATTACAAACTTTCCATTTACATTGCCTGTGTTTGTGTTGTTGAGACTTTTTCAAGAGAAAATAACACAATGCATAACGAAATACACGCATAAATACGCCAAACATTTACTGTGGATGAAGAGGATGAAAAAAAAAATATCAGAGAGAAAAAAATCCCAGAGGAATCAGCCAAAGTACTCGCTTAAAGAGGCGGTGATGGACGGCAGAGACTAATACCTGGTTGCTGCAACATGAAGTTGAGAATGGATGGCAGTTTCTCCTGAAAGACTATGATTTAAAAAGAATATGTCAATTGTGCCAGTAAGAAAATCTGGAGGCCTTCGCGTGAACTCAAAGGAGAAAGTTTCCTCAGAATACTGGGGATGTTTCAAAACGTGAATCATTCGGGAGCCATGCACGCAAAATTATCTTATTACAGTACATATGTTTATATACAGTACAACCACATCTATATGTGCTTTCTGGACTGTGACAAAGTGGTGTTTTATAGCCTGTTGTATAGATGATGCAAACTATAACTGCTCCTCAACCATTTTGGAATAAAAACTAAAAAAAAAAAAGACAAAAAGAAGACATAAGTGTTATTAAGTGTTGCTAGACATAGACAATTTTATGAGGACATCTGCATTTTTTTTTAAGTTGGATAATAATTTGAATCTCCCTGTTTTTACATGTGTTCCTATATAGTTTTTTTTATACAAATGCCAACCTGAGATAGCTGACCCTGGACCAGTAATAGCCTAATTGTTCCCCAAAACTGCACATAACAACTTGTGTGGCTCTCTTCTAAGGATACTGGTAGAATCACTGCCTTCCTTCCTTCTTGACCTACATGAGTGAGAATGATGAAAAAGAATATGAGTGATGATGATGATGATGATGATGGATGATGACAATGATGATAAAGATAAATTAACTTGCTGTGTGTGTTTTTCAAAGTGGTATTATAAGATTGTCCATTGTGCGCTTGGGCTGATGCAAAACCCTGAGGAGAATAGCTCAAATAAGTCTCCATTTCAACTGTTCTGTGTTTGTTCTGTCATTCTGTCAGTCAATTCTGCTTTCCAGAGACCTGTACTTGGAATGAGTATGAGGAAAAATGACCATGAACTATAAATGATGATTATAAATTCTCTTTGTTTGCTCCTCTTTTATTTCCTCAAGTGTTTTATGTTCAAATGTATTTCTTCTTGTACTCCACGTAAAAAATTAATTATAAAAACTAGTTTTGAAAAATCAAATGAATAAAATATTACCTAAGTGAACTTAAACCAGTCTACTGACAAGATGTATTGGAGCAACAAGCAGGTATTTCCATTTTGTCTATATGATTAAAGAGTACTCGACCTATTTAGTATTGGACTCCTACATTTTCTTATTTCTTGTTAAAGTCAAGATATTACATTACCCACAATACTACTCCACTGTAAATTGTTTGACTAGTATAATAATGCAGAGAAGACAGATTCATACAGAAGTTGTTCATTAGCTATAGTACATAAGCCTTTGTTAGAAATATAATTTGATAACAACGTATTATTATTCAGACTTTGACCAAAGATGTTGGACAGTAGTTATTTAATGAAACCCAAAGGAGAGAAGTGGTTGATGACAGTTACTGCAAGCTTTCGACACACTACTGTTGAGCGACATCGGACAAGCTTCTTCAAGACTTTGGTGTACAACTAGGAACAAATATGCACACTTTTTTTGATTACGTTTGCATTATATATGTCAGGAATGCATGGTGGTCAGAAACCAGAAATAGAATGTACCAAAAATGATCCTCTAGCAGCCACACTCGAGCAGTAACGATTAACACAGGCTACAGAGGTAAGTTCACTTCTGTCAATCCACACCTCCAGATTTTGTTTTGTTGTGTTCAACCCTCAGCCCTGACACAAGTGACATCTCTTGACATTTAGGGACTACAAAAGCATTTTTGCAACTTTTTTTCAACATTTTTAGACGGATTTTGATGTGTAAAATTGGCAGCTGCCCTTTAAGTTGTGGTACGGCTTTTTACCTTCTTCTTTTGGTGTGAACCACCATATCCAGCCATATATGAAATGATGCAGAGTACATAGTACGTAAATACATTTCTCACTAGAAGGGCTGGAAGTGTCTGTATTTGACTGCCTTAAATATATATTTATGTAGCGTGGAGAAGTAAGAATATCTACAGAAACCTGAAGACAATGTTTTGAGCTTTTCAAAGCAGAATGTTTTATTGCTTTTAAACATATCTGAACTCCACTTCATAGAGCTACCGACACCTGTCTAGACACCATGTTGGTTTTTATCTCCAGATTTACTGTGTGCAACTCATCTGATAAGGTGACACCCCGCTTGTCTGGCTAAATTAACTTTGAGCAGCAAGCTGTTACTTGACTTTAATTTAAAGTCAGAACCTCACAGCGGAAAATCCACCTAAAAGTCGAGTGATAGTCTGACCAAATATCTGAAACAGTATTGACACTAAGGCATCACTTGACACCTGAAGTGCATCTTCACAGCAGAGACAAAGGGAGCAGAAAGTGGCACTTGTAAGATTTCACGGCATAGTACTGCTAAAGCTCCTACCCACTTCCCTAAGTGTTTGTTTGATTTTTTTAGATTATACAGGATTAAAAGCACAAAGGTGCCACAGACTAAGAGCAGGATTCAAATCTTTGCAGCAAACAGATGTTTCTTCAAGAGAGTACCCCTCACTGTCACAGCTCTTCATCAGCTGTTCAAGCAGGTTGCTAACATGATACTGTGAGTATACTGTGATATGTCGCAGGTTTCCAGCAGCATAACCAGCTGGCCTATGTATTTATTCAACAACAGGGAATTTAATATTATCAAACATTTGGATCAATTAAAACTAAAAATAGTAGGACATCCTAAGAAGATGAAATGCAGTGCCAAAAAGCAGTTTAAAGCCTTAGAAATCAATAAACGATGTATTTCGTATACTCAATTAAACAGATTCTCCAATGTTTTTGTCCTTCTCTGTCCCTGCATCTCCTCACTATTGGATCTTGTTGGCGGCAATGCATTGCGGGCAGTTTGGTGAAGCAGAGCACATGTGGAAATCCACAGTTGATGCAACGGCGATGAACAGTCAGCGTGAAGCACTCTTGACACACACACACGTTTTGCTATTTGCCATTGTAGAGAACCCTAAAAGTATCAGATGAGGACTCGGTATCGGCAGATACTCAGAATCAAATGATTTGGACTTGAACTCGAGGGCAAAAAAACCTGATCAGGGCATTCCTACTGCCTACACTTTAATACAAAAGTAAATACATACATTATCATGCAGGGCTCTAGAGTGCGACTAATTTGGCCGCACATGCAACCTAATTTATCAGTGGTGCAACCAAAACAAATCTAAGGTGCATCGGTGCGACCAGCCGCTCGAAAGTAAAAAATTCTCCACGACTGTAAGCCTGCCTATAGTTCAACAACCACACATCACGTCCGTATCGTCATCTAAACCAATCAGATATAGTGAAGGCCGGAACCCCCATGTTTGTGTACGTTTGAAAATGCATCTGCTGCAGTCAGACCGAGACTGTCTGCTGAAAATCCAGAAGAAGAAGAAGAAGAACATGGACGTGTTGCACCGAGAGGTGAATGCTGTAGGCTAAAGCTTGTAACATACTCCACAAGAACAGAGAAATCTGCTTGTGTTCCTGAGGTGGCAAAAACAAAGTTTATTTTGGCCAGGACTTTTCATACTTCACAGGAAACGTGTGTGCACAACTCTTTATACGTCCCTCACACTGCAGCACACACACACACAATTGAGGCAAAAAGAGAAGGTGAGGAATATGAGAGAATACTGTACATTAGAAATGTGTTAAAGATAAAGCAAATGGGGAAATGAAGAATGCTACACTCAACAAAAATATAAACGCAACACTTTTGTTTTTGCTCCCATGTTTCAGGAGATGGACTTGAAGATCTAAACTTCATTCCAGATACACAATATTACCATTCCTCTCAAACATTGTTCACAAATCTGTCTAAATGTGTGATAGTGAGCACTTCTGCTTTGCTGAGATAATCCATCCCACCTCACAGGTGTGCCACATCAAGATGCTGATCTGACATCATGATTAGTGCACAGGTGTACCTTAAACTGCCCACAATAAAAGGCCACCCTGAAATGTGCATTTTGTTTCTGCTTTATTGGCGGTCTGGGGACTTAGAACCAGTCAGTATCTGGTGTGACCACCATTTGCCTCATGCAGTGCAACACATCTTCTTCGCATAGAGTTTATCAGATTGTCTATTGTGGCCTGTGGAATGTTGGTCCACTCCTCTTCAATGGCTGTGCGAAGTTGCTGGATATTAGTGGGAACTGGTGCACGCTGTCGTATACGCCGGTCAAGCACATCCCAAACATGTTCAATGGGTGACATGTCCAGTGAGTATGCTGGCCATGCAAGAACTGGGACATTTTCAGCTTCCAAGAATTGTGTACAGATCCTTGCAACATGGGGCCGTGCATTATCTTGCTGAAACATGAGGTGTTGTTCATGGATGTATGGCACAACAATGGGCCTCAGGATCTCATCACGGTATCTCTGTGCATTCAAAATGCCATCAATAAAATGCACCTGTGTTCTTCGTCCATAACAGATGCCTGCCCATACCATGACCCCACCACCACCATGGGCCACTCGATCCACAACATTGACATCAGCAAAGCGCTCACCCACACGACGCCACACACGCTGTCTGCCATCTGCCCTGAACAATGTAAACCGAGATTCATCCGTGAAGAGAACACCTCTCCAACGTGCTAGACGCCATCGAATGTGAGCATTTGCCCACTCAAGTCTGTTACGGCGACGATCTGGAGTCAGGTTAAGACCCCGATGAGGACGACGAGCATGCAGTTGAGCTTCCCTGAGACGGTTTCTGACAGTTTGTGCAGAAATTGTTTGGTTATGCAAACCAATTGTTTCAGCAGCTGTCTGAGTGGCTGGTCTCAGACGATCTCGGAGGTGAACCTGCTGGATGTGGAGGTCCTGGGCTGGTGTGGTTACTCGTGGACTGCGGTTGTGAGGCCGGTTGGATGTACTGCCATATTCTCTGAAACGCCTTTGGAGACGGCTTATGGTGGAGAAATGAACCTTCAATGCACGAGCAACAGATCTGGTTGACATTCCTGCTGTCAGCATGCCAATTGCACGCTCCCTCAATGCTTGTGGCATCTGTGGCATTTTGCTGTGAGACAAAACTGCACATTTCAGGGTGGCCTTTTATTGTGGGCAGTTTGAGGTACACCTGTGCACTAATCATGATGTCAGATCAGCATCTTGATGTGGCACACCTGTGAGGTGGGATGGATTATCTCAGCAAAGCAGAAGTGCTCACTATCACACATTTAGACAGATTTGTGAACAATGTTTGAGAGGAATGGTAATATTGTGTATCTGGAATGAAGTTTAGATCTTCAAGTCCATCTCATGAAACATGGGAGCAAAAACAAAAGTGTTGCGTTTATATTTTTGTTGAGTGTATATTAACCTGATTTGTATGAATAAATTTTAAATATGTTTTTAATTTAGCTTAGTAAATTCATTTTAGGATAATGTGTGATTATTTTAGCTGAGTCTTCAGGCATCCATTAGAACAAAGTCATTCACCTTCACCTTAATGTCAGACGCAAGTAGTGACATGTGGAAATCTTCATGTTTAGATAAATAAAAGAGAAAATTGTTCTGAGATTAAACAGAAAAAAGCAGCACACTTCGTTGCCAATAGCACAATCACGGCACACCTCTCCCTTCCCCCATTCTTCAACTAAAGTTGTTCTAGTTTCATAATAATGCTGTTTTCAAACATCTGTTTTTATGTCTCTGTGCTTGCCGTGGCCAGAGGCTTTAAGTTTTTGGGTTGTTCATCCCATTCTTGTAAAAGCAGTACACCTTCAGGGAATTTCTTCAGATTTGGCGCAGATTTCACATTATAATCTTCTGCAAAAACTCCCAATAGTTGCTGAGACTGCACATTATGGATTAAATCGTGTCAGTTCTTGAGCATGTTGGGTATACACAAGCATTAACATTTTTTTTGCTTAACCAAAACTCCATTAGTTTCTATCATTATTAAATTTTACAGGGTCACAAAACTGCAATGCATGAGGCCTTTCATATTGTTCCACTGCAAGTCTTAATTGTCAGCTTTCAACTGCTTTGTCTATAAGATCTGAGGAATTTTTACTTTAAAAAGTGAAACCGTAAAAGTGTGTTTTACCATGATGGTGGGGAGCCATACAGTTTACAGATTAACAACAGTTTATTACCCCAGGCTATAATCCAATAGATGCTACTGCACTATTTTTTTTTCAATTTCAGAATCAGTCAGTATAAGTTACAGTGCAGTCTGGCTTGTTCAGCACAACAGTGCTCAGGATGGTGATATTCTGCTCCCTGCTAATCGATGTCAGAGCCCTGCTCTGTTGAATGGTCAGGCTGCAGAAAGGTGATTTCTCCTGGAGAAAGCAATGGAGATTTCTAACCAGAGTTGTTGTTCCTCTGCCTCTGCTATGTTGTTACTACAGTTAGCTGATCCAGTAGCTTTCTTACGATTTGCCACTGGCACATTTAACTCCTTGGCAACCTATTCTCAGGGGGTCTGAGTCTATTCCCTGTCTGAGTGGTTTATTACCCACTTGTCCTAATATCCTATCTTCTCACACCGTTTTCCTTCCACCTCCAGGTATTCTACTTGCCCTTTTAGTGTAAGTGATCCACAATCATCAAAAGCTGAACTTCACCATTTGTCTCACATCCCTCATGCTCTGTTAAATGAGCATGCATGTTTAGTGAATCCAAAAACGTCCTCTGATCTAAATGGGGATTTTTCGGTATGATCTGGTCCTTGTTCTACCTTAGGGTGAATGTAGTAGCAATGCAGAACTGTTACTGAGAATTCCGCTTCCATTTGCAGTAAAGCTAGGGCACTGTTGGGGGTAAGACCATCATGTCTTGGTTTTTTCTCAGGCAGTCTCTTAAAGTAAATACAATATTTGACAGCTGGAGAGAAAGAATGTGACTGTATGTTTGCCTTGTGTTTTCACATGTAGTGTTGTACAAGAAGCTGCCAAATCTATTGTGTGACAACTACTGTGATGATTTCCTAGTTCATGCCTTTAGGACAACACAACTAGAAGCTGTAAGTTGTGGTCTTTCAAGGCCAAGCGCATCATGCTTAATGTATGTCCTGCCTCTGGGATGTCTGGTGGGAGCATCTCTTGCCAGCAGCTGGGAAGAATTTCAAAAGAAATTTTGAAAGTCTATACATCTGTGAAATACTTTTTACAACAGAGAAAAATTGAAAATGAGCATTTCTCCACACTGTTTGCGCTGCTAGACATCTTTTGTCGACCTTCAAAAAAATCTCACTAAAATGAATGACATGCTTAAGGCCTGGCACACAGGTATTTTTATCAATGAAAAAAAAAGCCAAAAAAAAAACATTAATTTTGGAACATGCATTGTTTGCACTGCGGGCTTCCTTTTATTCTCTTTTAACATTACTGTAGCCAAACGTTGATTTGCAAGAGAAAAGTCGCATTACCTGGCATCCACACTACCAATACAAGGACCTGATAATCACAACAAAACTACTGCCTTCGGTCAAATATCCACCCAGGTGACAGGTTTAGAATTTCGGATAATGGACCAAGACAGTTCTTATATTTTGATTACATTAGTGATCCTTAATTATATAAGTTAAATGTTGTTTTGCTTCATTTGCTCTCAGCGGTTTCATTGCGGACCTCTCTTCCTTTCAAGTAGCCAGTAACTCTCTCAGGCCAGTTGCCCTCCTGGGAAACACTGTGCTGTACGCACAATACAGAGAATAATAAAATAACAAAAACAACCTCACAGCTTTATTTCAGCATGTATCGTCTATGCCAATAAACTCATAGGGTGCAGTATTTTTAGCAACACGCTCATCCTTTCCTCTCATCCTCCCTCCCCTGCATCTCTCACTCTCACACACACAATGTCTTTGTCCCTGTCTTTTGCATTTATCTTATGCCATTTCCCCCCTCTCACTCAGGCTCTTTGCTTCTATCTCAGCTGGATATACCAGACGTCCCTTTAATTCGACACACTAATGTAATTCGCCTTCTCTATAATCATCCATTTTCCTGTTTTCATGCCCTCTCCCCGAACTTGAGACACGTCTTGTGGATTCTATTTCACAGCAGTACACCAGACTACATCAGTTTCCATTTCATTTATTCAGTATTTGTTTAGAAGCCCCATGCTGGTCTACTATGAATCAACACTGCTTAATAGAAGCAACTCTCACTGACCAGGTTAACGTAGATATAATTATGTGCAGATCTGAGACTACAATTTAATATTTATGTTCTGAATCAAATGAAAATGAATCTGAGTTCACACAGCAGAAGTGTTTAGTCCTACAAGATTACAGAGGAGCATTCATCTTATTGATGCACATCAGAAAAGACTGTATGCTCAGTCATAACACTAGCAAAACAGTATTTACTTTGGCTTCCTATCCAGAATACAATTCATAGTTTTAATGCATAGTTTAAAACTAGAAGTTATTTTGCGGCCACACTAAATGTTTTTAATGTTGTGCATACACACACACACACTACCGTTCAAACGTTTGGGGTCACTTGGAAATGTCTTTATTTTTTTAAAAAAATGTTTTTTCTTTTAATTATGTTAGCACAGCTGAACTGTTATGCTAATCAGAAAAGCTATAGAACTGGCCTGGTGACCCCAAACCTTTGAACGGTATTGTATAAAAATGTGTTATGTCACTATGTATCCCCAATTACAGAAAGAAAATGGTGATTCTGCCTAGAACATTCAATTTGCAAGTAAATGTTAATACGGCTAAACAAACATAAGCAAACTACAGATGATGATTATTTTTATTACGATGCTAAATAGCTGCATTTCTATGATGCTATATCATCAAATCTGATGTCCAGAAAATCTTCATTCAGGGAATTATTTATTTGTGTCCTCTGTAGGACCTGTCCCGCCAGGGAAATATCCCTGTCTTTGAGAAGCACTATTTAAAACTATAATATAAAACTACTTGGGTCTTTGGGAAGTGAGGTTCAAAACCACATGCAGTTACTGCTTATCACTAAAGGAGCCACCAAAAAAGAACGAAACAGAATATGCCACTTAAAAGCATCTTCAAGCAGAAGCAAGAATGTGTGATAATGTGGCTGAAAGGCACGTCCCAGTGTGACCTGAGAGAAACTTGGTTGGGTTTTGGATGATTCTTGAGAGGAAAGAGCAGAGATCAGAGAAGCAGAGTGTTGACAGAAGACACAAACATTTGCTCCCAAAGGCACACATGAATATGAAACTTAAAGCAGTGTCGTTAAAAGTGTAAAATGTTTACAGACAGATATGTCAGCTGTAAGGCAACTTTGCAAAATGAATGAGACGGAAAGATATCTCTGAAGTAGGCTCAAAATATCCAGAATTATGACACATGCAGGTTTGTATGTATTTAACTTTTTCTTTTCCATTTTGCTAAAATTATAGTCTAGAATTTTGCATTTTAAAACTTTTATGCTAGTGCAGCATATAGCTTTTAATTTGTCATGCCTCCTCTGAAAATCACAAAACTGAATTTGTACTTTCATGTAAAGCTGATATAATGAATGATAAGTAAATTCAGCCTGGCTGTGGCTGTAGTGAATTATTATACATTATCATAAAAAGGTGCAAAATTACTTTCAGTTACTGTGTGTGTATTTGGAAATCCACTTACAGGAGTGACAAATGGAAATGAGAAGCAAGTATCTATTGCTGGTAAAAAAATAAATCCCACAGAACAGAGTAAATTAAAAAGCAAACCCATTTGTTCATATTATGTAGCAACTTCAAAACATGCTTATCCTACATCTCTGAGGAACCAAGAATATAATATATTCTTAACATGTTTTAAAACCAGACCAGAATAAAGGAAGCATTGTGAGTGAGAATTCCTGGCGATCTCAGCTCTGCCTCTGTCCTGTCAGCGTCAAGCCTCTAGTGCAGGGGTTAAGGTTGGAGTTCCAGGCCAAACCCAGCAGTCGAGAGCCCGCCCTCAGGAGAGGAAGTCAACGTGGCAAGGGCACCAAACACATTCAGGACGCAAAAGTGCCATTTATCATGGTTGACAACTGCACCTCTCAGTGCCATTTGGGTTTATTACCGGTACATTTCTCCCCACATAATGATGTTTTCCTTAGCACTTGTCCTCTGAGACCGCCTTCAATGAAAAACTGCAGCAGAAACATCAAGGTGACAGTTTTTTTTTTCCCCATTCTCTTTTTCTCTTTCATATGAAGTTTGGTTTGTGTGACTTCAGAGGACATGGAGATAAAACAAAGCAGCTAGAAGTTTGGGGACATTCAGCAAACCTGAGGATTTAGACCTCCTATCAGCATCCATGGCACCAGTGGCCCTCACTCTTCCTTTAGAGTAACTGCACAGCAAGGTTGGGGATTCCCCAGAATGTCATTTTAACCCACAACAGCCAATTTGGATAAATCGTTTCGAATGGAAATAGAAACTCCACAACAGAAACTGATATCTGCTCCTTCCACTCTTTCTTCAGAGAGTGTGCTTTAGCTTCTGCCTTTACAGTATGTGACTGGACTACAGTTATGACTATGACTTTCTATTGGAAGATGTGTATTCTGCCAGATAAAGGATATTGAAAAAACATTTCATTCAGCAGGTCTGTTGTATCAATATCCACTTCAAGTTTGCCATTTTATCATAAAACCTGAAACAGCAAACCCAATGAATAAAATGACCGTGTACTGTTTTGCAGCTGGAGAGTAACAATATTTGGTGTCATATGTGTTCACTGTCAATACAGAGCTAAGGTTTGTGCCAATGGGGAAAAAATGTATTAATCAAAACTAATCTTGGCTGAATATGTTTCTGCTATTCTTCTGTTTTGAAAACTCAGAACTTCTGCAACATTTACACCTTGTATCCACACTTTGTTGAAGAGCAGTCACAATATTATTATACAATTAAAATCTGGACAGAAAGAAACGCCTGAGAAGCAGCGTTTAACTCAACATAGTTCACAAATTATGGTAGTTGTTATTGCTAACAGCTACTGTGCAGTTAAATTCTGCGTTTCTTTTTGCAATTACAGTTTTCAAAGTCTATTACAGATGGAGGTTATTTAATGTGAACATGTGAAAAACCTGGTACAACTTTTACCATATTTACAAGGCTGAACTGAGGCTTTGGCAGTTTCCCAAAGTCATTTTTTAAATCCTATCCAAAAACTTTGTCAACGCAATGCCAAATCTGTCCACGCAAGACTATGAAAAATATGACCCTGAAAACAAAATTCACAAACTTTGCTGACTTCATGAATCATGTATAGCGATGCTAGCCTGTAGTGATAAGCAAAATATAATATACTAAATGTGAATGCTTCTATTTTATTGAATCAATGCCTATATTCAATACAACACCGTTGTGAAGGTCAGCAGTGACCGAATATATAATTAAAATAAAAAAAGAATTGATTGAACACCATAAACTATAAGTGACAAGAACATTCACTGTATCCACATTTTAAAGTAGGCATAAAAAATATCATCATGAATCATTAACCTCTGCCTCAAGCAGTTCTAGTGTTTGGCTGCCAAAAGAAGAGCAAAGCTGATGCTAAAGAAATGTGTAGTGCAGACATATTGCACAAACAGACTGTTGCTGAGCAAGTGATCATATTGTATTTGTCACTGCAGTAACTTTAATATAGTATAGTGATTCTGTGTAAGGTACACCCTTAACTTTAAACCGATAAGTAATTATTTAATAAATGTCAACTTTCAGAATTTTCTTACAATAAAACAAGCTGCAGGCTCATGCTGCACTTGTCTAACTTTAACTAAAGTTTCTTGAAGGGGTTATGCACAAAATGTTGTTTTCCAAAAAGTTTAGACACTAGTGAAGTCTTATGTCATTTGGAGCTGACAAGAACTTGTCAATATGTTTGTGATGTTCCATGAAATTCAGGCACTTGGGCAAGAAAACAATCATCACTGGTCATGTTGCAAGATGTAGACTGATCCTGCGTATCTGTTGTCTTATCTGAAGAGCATGTGCAGCCTATCTTTGAGAGCCAACTTGTAATCATAGCTTGAGAGGAAGGATCTCATTAGCACAAGCCACATTCCCTTTGCCTGTGAGATGGAGTCGATCATTATCTTTGTGGTGGTGATGGTGGTGATGATGATGAAGATGAGGAACAGCTGATTGATTTGTGCCAGTGGGTACAAGCTTTGTTCTCAGAATTAAATATGTTCTTTCAAATGAAATTTATTTTCTGCTTCTGGGATCCATCATAATGCTGGAATCAATATTTAATATCCCTGGATCAATCTTACGTGGGGTTTTATTTTTGCATTGGTTCTGGCAGCATTCCAGAGTAATAATGAAATAATGTGCAACAGTAAAAGATTAAGAAGAGCAGTGATTGTCAATGTTTTGTGAGTGCATCGTCTGAGAGTGTACCCTTTTCTTCTTTAATTTTCCTGAGGTCACTTTTCCAAGTGCTCTCCCCTGTGTGTGAGATTAAGCTTTTCAGTTTGAAAAATGGATGTATAATAATTATTTGAATGGAATAACAATATTAGGAGCTTAGCAACTGTTACTGGGCACAAGTTGCCTTATGCAAACACATTAACAATGGTTATCGGTGCATAAATTATATTGAATATCCTGCTTAAAGTTCTGATATGGCTGTTTACTTTCCACCTCTTTGCATAGCTCCAGTTACTGTAATGGTATTATGTGATGCTGCTTAGCATGGGAATGCTGGAGGGGAAGGGGAAGATGAAGCGTGGCGAAGGGGTGGGGCAGATGATCATATGTGCGCACACGTTCAAATGAAATCTAAGCCCTTGCTTCCTGTGGTTTTTATTGCCCAGGACAAGGTCACAATTTATTATTTATCTTGTGAAGGAAGTGTATTCTTGTGGTTGTTGCCTTTGTAATTGAGTCATCACTGCCTGAAAACATAAAGGCAAGGCCATTTTTCTGTCCACCGTTTAATAGGATGCTCTGCAACTCTCTCCTCTGTCTTTAAAATAAGCAGCATAGAGTACAGACATACAGTCAACATTGCACTGAGTCACCATAATTATAGCAAGGTCCCCCCCTTCACAAGTACATCCTCATATGACTCCAGTCAGGTTTGCCTCAGTTAGCTGCACAATATGTACAAAAGCGCAGATCAGTGAATGGCACATTGACTCCTTCCACTTGTATGGCTGCAGTATGTTGTTTTTACGAAAACAAGATTCACGTGTTAACAAGGTTACATAGATGCCTGCTTGAACATCAGCAAATACGGTCATATGGATATCAGTACTCAACAGAGAACTCTACTGTATATTGCATTACAGTGGCATTCATGTTGCATTAAATTGATTAAATCAAACATGTACACACCTTCAAGGACACAAACACATGGGCTGATCCAGGGACCTTCATTATGTACAACATCAGTGTCTGTCCTACAGGTATGTGTCAAAATCATCTAAGCCACAGTGAGTGAAACTACAATTACTGCCTCAAGGTTGTTTGTGTGTACCATAATTAGTATACAAATTCCTGAGTTAAAGTCAAACATGTTTGTATGCAATCCCAGTGATCTTTAACAACAAAATTCTAATCATCTGAAAAGAAATTCCCTCAAAAATGTACAGTGCAAGCATCAAATTTACAGGTTGCCAGGCAACAGGGAAGCGCATTGAGATGGCTGGAACACAAATATAAAGTTCTGATTGAACATCAACAAAAGACATGACTTACAGGTACATAAGTACTACATCCATCTAGTTAAATGTGGGTAACTGGTTTTGGACATAATTTATGAAGTCCAAACAATGTCCCATGTCTGTCACTCAGTCTTGTTCAACTAAAATATTCATCAACTAAAGAGTCAGATAGGCTCATAGAGTTGTAGCGCCATGAGTCAAGATGCAGCATTTGACAGGAATGACTGATTTGATCAAATTTGTATGCGGGGTCTTATGCAACAGGGGCAGATTGTGAGTATGACGTCAGCCAGTAAAAAATAGGAACATTTAAATTATTCCTTAATTTGGAAGAATCAAATATTGTGTCACAGATTTGTATTGTATAATACATATACAGCAATATAAAAGCATAATGCATTGAATTTAAAGAGTCTTTTTAAATTCAAACATAAACAAAATCCTCTCAAATTGAGGGGTCAGGTCTTGAGCAAAAATTTGAACGGGCACAAAAAGAAAAAAAGTCACAAGTTGAACATACTGCATACAGAGCAAACCACAAATTCCTTATTTTTCGTTGCAGTTTCTGCTTCTTCCACACATGAGGTGGCTTTATTGATGCTGGTTACATTAGCCTCAGGCTAGAAGCTGTTTCATTGCAGACAGGCCGTCATGATGAGTGACAAGTGTGGGGGCAGGAACTTGACCAGATGAGGAGGAGGAGGAGGCCAGGACTAACAATACATTTCCTACCTCAAAGTGAAAACTTACATATTGTAGGTAGAACTTGAATATCACTGTCACAGACGTAAAAAAAAAATCCCCTGCCTCCTACAGCTCCCAAAAATAGAACACATGATTTGACTCTGACAGTAACATCTACTATTTCACATCTATGGTATTAATATTGTTTTGTAAATGCTTTCCTGATGCAGACATTGACTGCATTTAAATCAGGCAGTATCTGTCATTGATAGTTTGGGTTATTGTACCATTTCCCTTTCAGTCTATGTGAAGAGCACTTGAGGTTGACAACGCCAGAAATGAGAGGAAATCTGTGACAGAGTCTATCAGTCCTTTCACCTGCAATATGTTTTGAAGCTCATGTCACAAGAGACAAGTTATTTGAAGAAAAGGCCAGTCTGTTGCTTTTTCTCCTTCATTTTTTGGGGGGATCAATATCTTTGCACCAAATTCTGTAAGATTTGCAATTGATCCATTATCACCTCCTCCTCTTGTACTCCTGAGCGGGCTGCTTTTGCTGAGAGTCTAGGAAAAAGAAGCATGCTTTGTTTTCAGCTCAAGGACATTTTCTTCATTTCCCCGCTTTACTATATGAAAGTCACATCTAGAGTACAAAGACATCATTGCAAATGCGGTGAGGGCTTTGCATCGCTATGATATGTACATGCAGTTTTCAGTTGTCAGGGTTATTCGTGTTACTTCAGTACAGGCGCAGATGTCATGTTTTCAGAATGGCTGCCTGCCAGAGAAGTCAGTTGAGAGTAGTTTCATCTTGTTATGTTCTTCTGTGAATTATTTGTGTTCATGTGTTGATACAGTTAAGAAAAACACAGCACCTTGCTTCCTTTTGGTAACAATACTTGATCTGGATGAAATCTTATCTGCCACACAGCCTTTACCTTTGTGCTCATAGAGGTCAATGAGCTACGTCTGATCTTGACCTACAGAGGTGGATAACTGCAGACGAGCAACAATAAATTGCCTTCCATGTGCGGCACTAACTGGTGTGGGTCTTCAATGTTGTTTGGGGACAGAACAGGAATATGTGTATCTGTGCGAAAGTGTTTTTTTGTATGGTGCGGGTGGGGTATTGGGGTCACTGTGCAATTTAGCGAGATGCCAACTGGAGCCAGCAAAAAAAAAAAAAAAGAACAGGAAGAAGAGAGAAAACAAAATGAAGGTGGTAAGCGCTGTCTCAGCATTTCCCCATTGCTATGATTTACATTTTTTTTTCTTCCAAAATAGCAGAGCAGGGGATGTCAACAACACTGACAACTGTTTGGTTGACAGATTCAGTGGAGAAAAGTCTAAAAGAAGGGGAGGCAGCTCTACATCTTATCACACAGCATAACAGCCCTGTCACATTTACAATATAGCAGAGTCCAGAATGTAATGGAGTGCTGTGTTTGCAAAGAGGACACAGTGGCACTCGCTTATTGCTTCTCATCATAGTGGTGCATTGCTGAGCAATTAAAAAGCCATCAACTGACTCCCAACTAATTACCTACAGTGTCATCTAACCTTGTTGTTGATATTAAATGAAGTACTTGTCTGTAAAATGAGGTGAACAGAGCAAAAGCATATTCTCAATATGCCTTATGCCAGAGACTGGACCAGGACCATATGCTGCTCTCTATTACAACACAGCCATTACTGTAATATAAATTAACGTTTAAACAAAGGCACAGGAAATGAGCATGTTTACCCACAGTATATATTAAACTGTTGTCTTGTTTTCAGTGAGCAGCAGTAATGGTGGAGGGGGGGGGGGGGGGGGGTTAACGCTGGATAGATGTGTAGTGAAGCATAACACGGGTCAGACAGCACATGAATGAGAGGTGATGGGACCAGACTTGCTCAGTTCAAAGCAGCAGTGTGATACATAAAGCTTTTAGATTTCTCCATTATGTAGACTTTAATATAGTCAATTATTATTTCATCTCAAGCATTAACAGTGCAATAAGATGTATGTCATGTTGTTATTGTAATCATAATATAATTATAAAAGTTGTTCCAGAAGTATACACCACCCTGATCCCCAGCGTCTATAGTCATAATTTGTCGATTTTCTCTAAGCTGATTTAAAAAAAAAAAAGTTAAATGAGAAAAGTCAGAAAATGTTTTTTTTTAATAAGATGTAGTCATGGATTAATAAAAAACAAATTGTGGAAGACGGAATTGTGATTTTTATTGTTTAACAGAAATGTTACTTAAATTTGCTGCTTTCAAAAATCAAAAAGATCCTCATGTCAAATTGTATTTAAACACTTGTATTCACCATATTGTATTTTAATTAATTTTAATTAATTATTTTAATTTTTATTGTATTAAGTTAACAGAAGCTGCACCAGGCTCAAAATGCCATTAGCTAAACACAAAAGGTGTCACTGTGCCGCCAGGTTTTTATATCACCTAATGTTAAAAAACTAGATGCTCCATACTTAAAATATGAGGTTAATTATTACTTAGCATATTATAGCCTATGTTTGACTCAACCAGAATATTTCTATCTAGTGCACAAACTATAATCTAAGAGCCATTCCATCACGTACTGAATGAGGAAGAGGTTAGGAAGAAATGTTTTGTTAAGCGTTTTCTTGATTCTATGTACAAAAAAAACACAAAAAATAATCCTTAAAACTAACAATCTGCCATTGTAAAGCTTTCCCTTCACATGTATCTCACCCGTAAATACTAAGCTCTACCATAGCGTATGATCACCTTTAATGCAGTTCTGCATTTGTGAGGTTCAAGGTGTGTATCTCCTCCCACTTCTGGTCTCATTGTATTTGCACTAAATCTCTAGATTCCTGTAGAGTGTGACCACATTTTCAAATTACACAGTAGGCAAACAGTGTGCATGCATCTATGACACTATGGCATCACTACATGGCACCTTGAAATTTGAACCTCTACCTCATATGCTGAATATTCTTACAGTTTCTTCTTTTGAGATGCAGCAAAATTGAATTTGCCATGTTCACATGGATCCACTGTCACTTTGTAATGTTGTCTACTCTTGGCAGCATCATATGACAGCATCCTACAACCACGTCTGTGGTGGAATAACATCCTCTATAGTACATATTGCCAAAGTTCTTTTTTCTAATTCTTCCTATTTGCAGCTTAAATTGTACAAAAATGTAGTTGTTTTTGTTTGTGTGCTTGCTTGCTTGTTTTTTGCCTGCTGGTTCATCTCAGAACACAGCATCTTTTTTTCTTACTTTTTTTAGCAGACACAAGTGGCACAGAGGCACATTTATGCAACACAAAGACAATAGAGAGTGATGGCTTTTTCCCTTGGGACTTTAAAGGTGACCTACTGAAGACCTCCCTGCTGAACAAGGCACACTATCTGCAGTCTCTGTCACTGATAATCCCTTTTTTATGTTAAATGACAGCCTTTTAATCAGCTGTGATGTAACCCTGTGCTCTATTATTTCCTTAATTATTTTCCAGTGTAGTGTATAGACTTTAGAATTCAGTAAACTCTGTCTAAGGAAAGTTGGTTGTGTCAAGTAGTTAAGTTTATGAGCAAGGCACTCACTTTACTTTGCCCAGTGTTGTTGCATTCTCTGGAAGTTTTCCCTCCCTCTGATGAGACAGTATTATTCCTCTTTATGTCACCTCCTTTTCAAAGCCCCAGTGCTCTTATCAGAGGCAGAGTGCTGATGGAGCAGCCGGGCTTCTTGCTGCTGTTGGGCAGCAGAATTAGTTTGGTCCCACTGAATAATGAAGCAGAATGTATACCCAGTGTTCTAATTAAAACCCCTGGTCATTCATCTATCTAATTGATACAATGCCTTCCAGTATAATTTTGTCCCAAAAGTACCATTCCAGTCTGTGTTCTCTGCTCTATGAGCCTCTGCTGAGCAGAATGGCCCTATGCCAAACATACATGGGATGAAATTTTTTTTCATACACACTTACAAATGTGCAACGACACCCACAAAAACAGACATAGAGTGACGCAAATCAAATCACATTCAGTACGATATAAGTTATTAAACCCATAAAGATGTCATGACGTCAAATTGAAGCCCTTCTCCACAATTGTGTTTATCTAGTCAAAGCATAGTAACAGTACAAGGCACAGTGGGCCGTCTATCTTTTGATTTCAGCACATAGGTTTCCTGAAAAGCAATTTTGAAGGCCACTGTGATGAACAAAGGCATCCAATGGCCCCTGGCCCTGTGGTTAATACAAACATGGCACACTAGAGTTGGTGCTCAGAACCTAACTATGTATTTATATTATCCATATATTATGTCAACAGTGTGTTGAGTGCAACATACACTTTTGTTTCTACTTCTTTCATGATCATCAGTTCCTTTTGGCCTGAGAAACATTTAATGTCTTTGCATATTTAATACCACTCAGACAGAAAAGCAAGTCAGTCACAGGCAGGAGTTTTCCACCACTCTAACATTAATTAGGCAGAGCCTGACAGCTGCAGTAGAGTTGTCAGTTCAGTTGACAAAATCAGTGGTTTCAGAAGAAATGAGAAGTGTGTTTGGTGTAGATTTGTGTCACACTGACACCCTATTGTTTCAAAAAATCAAAACAAATTTCATGCAGCAAACCTGCCACTGTTATTGTAAACCGTATACATGGTGCTAAAAGGGCATTGCAGCAGAGTCATTAAAAAGCTACTCAGAAAGAAGGAATTAGTGAGGCACCAAAGACCTGTATCACTGATAATGAATCATTTCCAATGCACAACACACCAGCATCCCAGCAGGATTAAAAAAAAACACAATGTCAGGTGCAGAAGCTGCCTAGGTTAGTTTCCATTCATTAAGAGACATGCAGACAGTTGTTTTACTTATTCTTGTGTACAACAAACAAGGCTTTTATGTACAGCACATAAAATTGGATCACCTGGTGCTGTTCGGTTCTGCTCTCACAGCCCCTCAAACACTGAGAATAGTGACACATTTTGAGCAATGTAGTGACAAGCCCAATGTTTCCCGGAGAAGGCAAATCTAAAAATATCCCATATATATGAAGGCTTTGTGTAGAAACCTTCTGTGAATATACAAATTTCTGTTTTACTGTATATACCAGATAGCTACTGTGCTAGAAGAGCCTATGTGTTGCTGTGATGCTCTCATGTGCTACATCTTTGACACTGTTCAACTGCCCCTGACTGTAAAAGGAGGTGAAAATTTGAGAGATATTTTATGTCCATGTTGTAAAGAGCTAAGATCATGCTGTTGGCTTTCAAACTTTTCTCATTTTTGGACTTTTTTTTTCCCTTAGACATTTACATTACATATCTTTCCTCATAATAAATGAAGAAGACATAAAGCAGCGCCATTTTAAATGTATCCTTTCTTGCACAGTAAGCCCTGCGACAAATATTGCACCGCATGCAGTACATATCTTTGGTCTAATAAGAGAGCACAGCCAGGTTGAGCATGGTTCTTAAATTAGATTTCATATATTTCTCTTGGGAAAGGGAGATGTGTGATAATGTGGTTATGATGGATAATCATGTCAAAGTAAGATGTGTTTTTTAAATATCAGTTTGTCTGGGAAAATTAAAATGTCATTCCTACAGTAGTAAAACATGTTCCTATAGGATGACAGAAGAAGTTAAACCAGAAATGAGAGAAAACTTAAAGACTCAATAATATTGTGATCACTGTGAGGAAAACATTTCGGATAATCTGACTTTTTTTTTTACATTGGTAACGTTTGTTGTATGTGTTTTCTTTTGCAACAAATACTTCACTGTTAGTCGCTTCATTCATTTGAAGGAACAAATGAGTGTGCCACATTTTATGCAAATAACAATAAAGCAAAACATTCAATGACAGCTGTTAGCTATTAGGTATCTATTTGTGGTAGTCCTAAGAGCTCTAGAACGACTTAATTGAATCTATTTTTTTTCCACCAGACGAGAATCGCTATCACAGTTACAATAAAGGATCTCTAATTGATAAATTAGCACACATCTTGCTTAACCAGGTTGTATTACGACCGTGTAAGCAGTACCTGTACAGTATTGTTCCCGATTTAAAACAACGTAAACTGTAATAATGTAATTACCTGTCTGAGACAGCATTGCCCTTTATTGCTTGAAAATTTCACCAGAAAGCATTCCAGCAGACTGAAATGCCATCACAGAGACTACTGTCCCCAAGAGACTCAGTGTGTCCCTTTCCTCAACAATGAAGTAACAAGAGCTGCACTTCCCCAGCACAGCAGAGTAGGAGTAAAGTCTCTTGTCTATATATATATATATATATATATATATATATATATATATATATATATATATATACATATATATATATATATATATAAAAAGGTTGCCGATCAGCTATTTAAAACATTTCAGCATCTTTGTGTGAGGTTTGGTCTTGGCCCCAAAACAGGGGAAATTATCTAAAACATAAAAAGAAGCATTAAACTGTGCTTAAGTACTTGTTTTTGCATTTCATTGTTTCTCCTTACTTTCTGTGTGCTTACTGAGATAACTGTCCTAAATAAAACAACTCCTTTCTCTTACTAATGAAAAACATTGGCCGCCTCTCAATTTATAAAACTGATAAAAGTCAAACCATGATTGCAAAAACAATTTGCCTGAATGTAACACTCCATTAACAATAGCAGTATTACTTTTAGTTCCTTGAAACAGTTCATTTGTTCACAGTCCATATAACCCAAATTAAATACAAGATCGTGTACATCATAATGTACACTGAAAATTATGATGAAATTTAACAAACATAGACTTTGTAGATGAATACTCTTTATAAGAAACATGTCCACTTTTTAAAGGTTGAGTATATAGTATAAACTGAATTGGATTAAAGTGTGATTTCTCTTGTATGTGGGCATCTATGTCTGATGCCCACATACTAGGTGGGCATCAGCCAGACCAATTTATTTCTAATTATTTGCTCAGCCGTGCTTGCATCAAATTGGGCGGCTGCTAGTCAGATGGATTAAAAACATCAGGCACCCTCTTGCAAATACAAGTGAATACAAACTTATAGTGGTCACGTCTGTCCCAGTCAAACTGTTTACTGTAATGTGATTGTTTTGTTTTCCTTTTCCTCATGCAGATCACCATATAATTGACATTTGTATATTTATTACATAATTATAATTATATTATATAATTATAATTATATTGATCCTCTTGACAAGGGAAGCTTCAACCTGAAGTGTTTCCTTTTCAACTTAAAAAGAACACCAGATTTTTTTGCTGCATCTTATTGGCTTGTTGTTGACACTTTGTCATAGCTTTGCAGAGACTATGTTTGTTATCGAGAGAAAATGACTTTCATTTTCCCATCTAGAGTTTAATGTGCATGCAGCACCTGCCTCAGGTAAGCAGCTGGAAGCAGATGGGTTACTGTGAGGCACAGGATCATGGGAGTAAAGTAAACTGAAAAAAATACTTATACTATATATATATATTCACACACAAGTTGCCACCATGCATGAAAAGAGCTAAAATAAACCTTATAAGATTGCTTACTACATAATTACTTCAAAATAACTTGCCCAAGCTTTTTGATTCATATTGTAGTTGATCATTGTATGTTAATGATCATCAGGATCATTATAAATGTTTCCACAACGACATGCAGGGACATGAAAATGAATATTCATCACACTGAAAGTAACATTTGTCAGTGACTTCAGGCTTCCAGGCATTGCCAGTGTCTTGCCTACAGATATGTCCTGGTAAGCTGTCTATGTTTAATTTCACTGAACAAATACTCAAATGTGTTAAATTACCCATGATGCATCCCATCTCTTTCATCATTTAAATGTCACTGTATTATAAGCAATGCTCAAGTTGATGTGTACTCATAAATCACTTGTAGCCAGAGGTGGCCTAAAAGCTAACATGCTGCTTTGGGGTTAGCTAGAAACTCATCCATAATTTCCCAGGATGCAGGGTGAGGAGTGTGGGCAGGGGAGGTTGCTCCTGCTAAAATGCCCCTCGCTACAGGGGGCACATGTTTACTGACAGCCCCACAGAGGCTGCGAACAATCACCTGCTACCACACGTTCCTTTAGGGGCCGTGCTGTTACATTAATGCATGGGGCTTCATCTCATTATTCATAGCTGCTTGACTCTAGGGGAAAACTGTTGGGCTGAAGCCACTGCAGAAGCAAATGGATACTGGGTCATCTTTAGCATTCCAGGTGGTATGAAGCCAAAGGGAACATGGCCCACAGAGAGAGCACTGTAGCTTTTGTGTCATGCAAAAATGGAGAGCATGTTTAAATATAGCCTAAAATGTACTGATTACAATATAATGAATATGCTTAGGTCTAATTTGCCTACCTTGTCCTTTTGCCTTAACAGAGAAATCGCTGTTAAAATAGCCTTCAATCATTTTGTTAGAAATTTATTGTTAATTAAAAGAAATACTATAAAACTACTACTACTTTAAAAAGAAAATATTCACAGCAATATCAGTCTAATCACACGTAAGTACTTCTGTTGCAATAAATAAGTATTCACATTTCTGTCCTGCTCCCATAACAAATACAATTTAGCTAGCTAATTACCCGTGCTGAGCAATCACACATAGTAATGTGTTAGCATACATTATTGTTTTTCCTAACAAGTTAAAATATACTATAGAATTTCTAGTTCAGAACCATATTAGTTCAACATGACTGTTGGGCAGCTTAAGTTTGGTATTATTTGGACTAGCTGGTCTGGGACAAAGCAGCTCTTCCGCTGTTATGTGAATACAAATTAGTGCCGTTTTAGTCTCTTCGCGCTGGTCACCAGTCAGCTTTAGAATTGATTTTAAGATTTATTGCAGACTTTATGGTTCAGCTCACAGCTGCATTGGTGTATTGTTATTCTGCCTCTGATCCTCGGGTGGGACTCTGCTGGCTGTTCCTGAGTCCCAGCTCAAGACTAAAGGTGACTGGGCTTTAGCAGTCAGGGCCCCTCAGCTCTGAAATCTCCCTGCAGGAGGATCAGCGGCTTGTAAAGTCTGTGACATCTTTTAAAATTACTTCTCAGACATGCCTAGGACAGATGCCTAATGCCAATCTTATTCTATGATGACTTTGTTGAAGACAATGTAGGGAATTTTTATAGATATATATATATTTTGCCTATTTGCCTTAAATGTTTTAACTAGAGTTTAACTTTGTACAGCATATTCATGAAGTCATCCAGGTCAATTTCATACAAGTAGAGTGAAGCGAGGCAACTGGACTTGTCAAGTTTGTTTTCCGAGAAGCCTCACTGCTTGGACAAAACTCCAGTTGCCTGCTTCAACCCTCTGTAAGGCATACTGTTAACAATGCAAGTGCTATGTGCTATGCGCTAATCTTAAGCAAATGTTGGGATACCTGCAAAAGAAGAGGGAAAAAAAGCTAAAGACCACGTGTGCAAGCAGGTCACATGGGAGGAAGATCACGTAGCTACAGCAGTAGCAGCTCATCACGATCTTATCAGGAACACTTCACAGGAGACCAGGAGGATTAAAAATTAAAACGTATAGGCTGCCTTCTTCTTCTTCTTGTAGCTTCCTGCATGTGTGGGATGCAAGGATGTAGAGACTTGAGTTATTTAAAGACACACTACGCTATTAACATTGTTATTATTGTTAATGAGTAATAAATGCAATTATGGTGCTTTATTGCTTGCAAAAGTTTTTTTTTTCCCAAGAAACCATTAACACATACCAAACTTCCTCCACATTCACTGTGGCCACATGACTGAAAGCTGTGTCCTAAAAGAGTTCACTCTTTGCAACATCAAAGCACAAACTATGCAAAATCAGCTTATAGGACGGCAAAAAGAAACACAGGCAGAGAAAATCGGTTTGAATATAACGTCCACACCCTCTAACTCCAGCTTCGTTGATATTATATGAGCAGAGTCAGGACTTCAAAGGGAGGCTGCATCTGATCAATGGTGCAGATCCCAAGGTATTATTTTAACTCTTGCAGCTGCCATCAACAACTTAAAAAGAAAGGAATGATCATTCTTTACCTGCCCTTCTTATGTACAGAGTATCAAACTTTTCATTTCTCACTTCCTGTTTTAACCGACCCTTACATATCTTAAACATCTTTGCGTCTGCGATGTGGTCACATGGTGTAAGTGAGTGAAATACACTTGAGATATGTTATTCTTTTCAGCTGAAAATGAGCCATAAGTACTATGTGCAAACACAGAGGTGGATTTTGCTCCTCTGTGGGGGAATTTAAAATATTCATAACTTATACACAGTGCTTTTGACTCTGAAAGGGGAAGGCAAGGAAAGTGCATAACAGTCTCTAGCTTCCTGAAAAGATGTAGTGAAATAAAAAAAGCAACTCTACATCCTGAAATGATACATATAAATAAGAGCAGCATGTTAGAAAACCCCAACAATGGATTAAATATGTCCACAAACTGTGCAAACAAAGCATCGGCATCAGTTTAGTGGGGTGTTATTTGTTTGTATTTTTAAGTTTACCTTGTTGATAAATCTCCATTGTATGTCTTAAAAAGTCATGTTAACAAAGTAATTCCCTAAATTTTCATGGGGGAAAAAAGGCTGTTTCAGGTACTCTCGTACAGTTTTCCTTCTCTAATATGGTGTTACTTGAAGTGTGAGCACAAGCAAACAAATGTGCCTGCCCTTACACGATGTTACAAATGCTGTGTTTTTCCACATCACAAAGAAACACTCAAGGACACGCGGCACCGACAAGCTAGTGAGGAAATCCCAATGCAGCTTCAAGGGAAAAGTTTCTGACAGGTTTATGCGGGACCTGGATGTGAGCCCATGGGTTCCTAAGAACTACTTAATACAAGATTGTTAGAAAACGTAGATGAACTCTTTGACGCAGAATCTGGAGCCAACAAAAGTCTGCGCCTGGAGAAAAGATAGAAGGCGTGTTACACTGGTGAATATTTTAGCATTTTACATCAAGATAATTCTTTTTATCTGTCTCTCTCTCTTCTACCTGTGGACAATATCCATTAAGGTGGTGTACCCCCTCGAAGTTTAGGTTAATGGTTAAGTTAGCACAGAGTGCATCTCCCTGCTGAGGCATTCTGCACTTTCATGTCTTTTGTATGGTTCCTGTCTCTAATAGTCCGAGTTCTCTGCCTTTTGTCCTCTGGATTTATAAATGCTTTTAAAGGCCCTTTAAATTCAGGCTTGCTTTTTAAGGTACTTAAGCAGACATGAGAGCAGAGCATATATTTACCTTAAAAATAGAATGTGCTTAACACGTTTAATTGGCCCCGTGCAAGGTTGGCTGTTTAAATATTCAATGGTTATATTAATGAGTCTCACCACAAGAGAATCACAGCACAAGGTATAACAAAAAGCCTCCAGCAGTCTCTTCACCCACATTCTACTATTTGCAATGAGGGTATTGAACTAAATACAATCCACCTTTACTCTTCACAACACCTTAAAAAATATATTAAACATGTCACATTGTTTATGGGTAATTTACTTTGATATTGTTATTGTTGTTGTTTAGACGTGACAGAGCAAAGACGTGTTTTATTAACTTATGTGTGATGAAAGTACATGTGCAAGCAGCTTGGTGTGTGCATACACCACACAAGGACCAAAGTACACTTGAACATCCCCAAGCACATCTTAGTGGGTGTTTGTGTGTCTGTGTGAGCATCATGTCATCATGTGCACTGACAAAACGATGTTTGAGTCTGAGTAACGGGCCAAAATGCAAGTGACCCTGATTAAGATTAAGAATACCTAAGATTAAGAATACTTTTATTAATCCCACAATGGGGAAATTGCAATTGATACTACTGGAAAATATAACATTTTACTTTCTTTTACATACAATTCTGTAGAAATATGTATAATTTTCCATTTGAATCCAAGGGTTTATCTGAACATAAAGAGTCTAGACTGCATCACTACTTACACTCAACAAAAATATAAACGCAACACTTTTGTTTTTGCTCCCATGTTTCATGAGATGGACTTGAAGATCTAAACTTCATTCCAGATACACAATATTACCATTCCTCTCAAACATTGTTCACAAATCTGTCTAAATGTGTGATAGTGAGCACTTCTGCTTTGCTGAGATAATCCATCCCACCTCACAGGTGTGCCACATCAAGATGCTGATCTGACATCATGATTAGTGCACAGGTGTACCTTAAACTGCCCACAATAAAAGGCCACCCTGAAATGTGCATTTTGTTTCTGCTTTATTGGCGGTCTGGGGACTCAGAACCAGTCAGTATCTGGTGTGACCACCATTTGCCTCATGCAGTGCAACACATCTTCTTCGCATAGAGTTTATCAGATTGTCTATTGTGGCCTGTGGAATGTTGGTCTACTCCTCTTCAATGGCTGTGCGAAGTTGCTGGATATTAGTGGGAACTGGTGCACGCTGTCGTATGCGCCGGTCAAGCACATCCCAAACATGTTCAATGGGTGACATGTCCGGTGAGTATGCTGGCCATGCAAGAACTGGGACATTTTCAGCTTCCAAGAATTGTGTACAGATCCTTGCAACATGGGGCCGTGCATTATCTTGCTGAAACATGAGGTGATGTTCATGGATGTATGGCACAACAATGGGCCTCAGGATCTCATCACGGTATCTCTGTGCATTCAAAATGCCATCAATAAAATGCACCTGTGTTCTTCGTCCATAACAGATGCCTGCCCATACCATGACCCCACCACCACCATGGGCCACTCGATCCACAATATTGACATCAGCAAAGCGCTCACCCACACGACGCCACACACGCTGTCTGCCATCTGCCCTGAACAATGTAAACCGAGATTCATCCGTGAAGAGAACACCTCTCCAACGTGCTAGACGCCATCGAATGTGAGCATTTGCCCACTCAAGTCTGTTACGGCGACGATCTGGAGTCAGGTTAAGACCCCGATGAGGACGACGAGCATGCAGTTGAGCTTCCCTGAGATGGTTTCTGACAGTTTGTGCAGAAATTGTTTGGTTATGCAAACCAATTGTTTCAGCAGCTGTCTGAGTGGCTGGTCTCAGACGATCTCGGAGGTGAACCTGCTGGATGTGGAGGTCCTGGGCTGGTGTGGTTACTCGTGGTCTGCGGTTGTGAGGCCGGTTGGATGTACTGCCATATTCTCTGAAACGCCTTTGGAGACGGCTTATGGTGGAGAAATGAACATTCAATGCACGAGCAACAGATCTGGTTGACATTCCTGCTGTCAGCATGCCAATTGCACGCTCCCTCAATGCTTGTGGCATCTGTGGCATTTTGCTGTGAGACAAAACTGCACATTTCAGGGTGGCCTTTTATTGTGGGCAGTTTGAGGTACACCTGTGCACTAATCATGATGTCAGATCAGCATCTTGATGTGGCACACCTGTGAGGTGGGATGGATTATCTCAGCAAAGCAGAAGTGCTCACTATCACACATTTAGACAGATTTGTGAACAATGTTTGAGAGGAATGGTAATATTGTGTATCTGGAATGAAGTTTAGATCTTCAAGTCCATCTCATGAAACATGGGAGCAAAAACAAAAGTGTTGCGTTTATATTTTTGTTGAGTGTAGTTGTGATTTACAAACAAACAGGAGGCTTTGTGAAAAGCTGCTGTTCATTGTTTATTTTGATTGCCCCACCACATAGATAGTTATATTATAGATTGATTTTTACATATGGCACCTTTTGGGAAGGTAAAGCACACAAAGGCCATCAGTCAGTAAGCAATCTTTTCAAATAGACAGTGAGATGACTTGGAAATAGATTTTCTCTGTAGTGAGACTAAACAAATATTCCCACAGAATCACAAATAATCAGTTGTACATGGTGTTTTATTTGTCAGTGATGGAGGGCATATATGTGGGTATACGCCTTATAACTTCTGACGAATGCCACTAAAAGAACACTTTAATGCCTTTCCGACATGAATGCCTGCTACCTCCAGCGCATGAGCACTTAGTGTGCAGCACTATTATCCACTTCCTAGTGTTAAAAGACTTAAGAACAGGCAGGTAATAGCTTTGGATTACTGGGCAGAATATGGTAAGCTATTTAAAAATATAAAATATAAATATATACTATCCCTTTAAACAGGGAGGCTCACAGCAGCATTAACCAATGAGCGGAGCCCAAGTCTATTTTTATCATGTTATCATAAAAGTAGGAGGGTTTAGATTAATGACTATTGAAGGTGAAAGAAACATGTGCTTTAAAAATGGATATATATCGGATACAAAGAGGAGAGGCTATCAAATATTCAGGTGTGATAATCTTCCAGGAAGCGGTTGAAATTACATCTTCCAATTTATCTGTCTCCTTCTTCACATTTTGTGAGTTATAAGCACAATTGTTAATCAGGTCACGTTTTTTTTTCTTCTTCCTTTCCTCTGCTCAGCCAGTTACGAAAGAAATGTGATCCAATATCTGAAAATGCGATTTAATGAACCTTTTCTGTGCTCAGTCCAGAAGACTGGGATGCAGATTACTGTAATGAATAAGAAGATAGAGCTTACTTTGAGAGAGCGTCACCAAAATGCAGATGATGGCTTGAAAGCTGTTAAAGTGAGTTTAATTTATCACGGTCTATTACAGCATGTACAAGCTTTCATGATCAAGGCAATGACCCGTTTTTCCAAACAACTACACAGCATGTGGTTTGAACACACTGTGGGAGTGAAAATGTATTGGGCTTGATTTATCAAGCTGAGTAGAAATTTCTACAGTGAGCTCTGCTGTAATAACATGCAATCGACACTGATCTGTCTCTGCATGAGTTGAGTTTTTAGCCAATGTTATTTTGCCCTCTCATTATTTATATTATAGTTCATGCACCATATAAGCATGAAATTCTAAGATCAGGAAGGCGCCTATTTAACAAAGCTTATTTAGAGTTTATAAGTGCTAGCAGTGGGGCTGAAGATATAGCCTGATCGTTGTCAAACCCCTCTTCCTGACAACTATTGTCCCTAGCCTGGCCATCCAGGTAATCCATACCCACTGACATTGCAAAAATCTTTGTGAAATGTGTCTTGAAGTCCTCCCAGTGACATTCAGTTCAACTCAGTACAAACCCTAACTCTTTGTCTTAAACGGAGCAGGATTTATGTGATGACCTGCTGTTTGACTGGTAGGAAAATATTTGCAGAATCGCTGATAACACCAAAATCAACACCATTCACCTGGCATACCTACTTTAATGCACACTGTTCAGGATGTTTTTTGCTGCCTATGTCACATGCGTCATTTCTCTTACATGTTGTTTTACTGTTCAGTTGCATCCAGGGGTAGTTTTATCTGCCTCGGCTGGTATACTCTCCCTGGAAATCAAACTCAAATCCTCAGAGACCAGACTAATTCTTTGTGTAGACTAGTAATAGAATTAGGATGGCTGACCAGGTTATATTGCCCCCTTCTTTTGTTTCAAATGAAGGCGCTTAGAGGTTGGCTTCTCCGAGAAATATCTGAGTTCCTGTGATCTAGTGCTTTTGTTTCTGAAGTCTGTACAAAACACTAAGTTTCTAGTAATAGTAGAATCTCACCTTCTTGCCTTGCAGGTTATAAACGGTGCCATTTTAGAAGTCTTTGGTGTTTTTGTCAAGTTTCTTCAGCTTTTGTGCCTTCATGTCTTTATGAGGTTCCTCAATAGTCAGAGTTATTTCATGTGTGATAGTAGTCATTGTCTCCAGGTTCATTTCTTCCTTCCATTTTCTTCCCTACCTGCGACATTTTTGGAAAATTTTGTCTCTGTCAGATTCTGTAGTTATATTCAGAAGTAGAAAGTACCCTAAAACGTTTTCTCGACTTTGTCCAAATGTTCTGTATCAAGTGTGAGAAGGGCCCAATTCTTCTGTAATTGGCCAAAGATAAATCTAGGTGGAGTGAAGTGGGTTAAAGGATCTATATGTAAAGAAATTAGTGAATGTTACATAGTGATAACAGATTTAGCTCACTCACACAATCCTTTATGTACAATCATCTGAATATGCTATATAAAAATACGGAATGGCACAGCCGATCAAAACATGCATAAATAGGCCCACAAAAATTAAACAGGCACACACAAACATGTACAGAAGTAGGCATTGTCAAGCCAGACAACACACTGGTATGTAAACTCACACAATAGAGCTTATTTGTTCTTGCTCACTGTAATGCACACATGCAATGGTACATTGCTAAGCAACACAGTGATTGCCAAGGGTCTCTTCTGGTGAGCTGGTTGCAGCCCATCAGTTTTTAATGATTCTATGGTGGCGCACTTACCTACTTGAGCTTCATGCTGGGAGTTATTAGCTCTGCAAAGTTCCCGCTACAATCTGCCCCAGATACAGTGTCTTTGCTCAGATGTCCTCAATGCATAATATGATTCATTCAGCCTCTCCTGTCCCATCACACTTCTCTAGTTCTTCTGGTTTAATATTTTTAAACATAGAGAATGAGCACTCAACAGTCATAACCTCCAAGTGTTATATTAACTGCCCTAATTAGGTGCAACTTTTTACAGTATTTTATAACTTTATAAGAAATTGCACTTGATTTGATTTTTGGATTTGGGTCCAGTCATTACAATTTATTCTCTATTGACTAAAACTGAAATCAAACTACTGAGAAACCAAAAGAATAGCTTTTCTCTTGTGGCTGAAAACAAGACTAAAATTGTGTTTGCAAAGTTGCATCAGGGTGTCATTATCATACCACAGGATTTTATATAAATGTATACTTTAGGGGAAAATTAAAAGCCAAAATTTCATTTTCAGCCAAAGCAGCTGATGTTTTTTTGTTTAGGATACAACTAATGATCAGCACCAATCAACTGTCAGGAAAGAATTGATAAACTCTTTAAAAAAGGCAACATAAAATTAAATAAAAGTTGTGGATCATTCTGCTTTTATGCCATGCTTGGTTTTGATTTCAATAGTATGATGCTAAACACTCTGTCCTAGTGTCAATAATTGTTGACATAATTTTATCTATCACCATTATCTTGTATTTTAAACAGAGATTCACACCTTGTGGAAACCCCCTTTTAATGGAAGCTGCCACGAGTGAATGTTAGCATGGAAGGCAACATAAAAGCTATTTTAAAACCCTGGAGCAACACTGTGTGAGTTTATCAAGGAATTATACTCGAACATCCTTACTTGTGTGGCACTTAAGATTTTTATATCTATATACCAGAAGTATTTGGCAGCAGTGACTTACCATTAAATTGTTGCCAACAATTTCTGCACAGCTCTGCTTGGCTGACTAAAATCTTTATATGTTTATAGCACAGTGCACATCCAGGCACCTGTCCAGGTCTGGAATAAGGTTGATCCAAAGGAGAGCCTGTGCGCCCCATAAGCCTCAGAGCCATTTCTGATGGCTCGGCAAAAAGATTATTTCCACTCACGCAGCCGTTCCTTACTCCATTTGCCTTTTTCACCTGGAGTCTCCTAACAATTGGAGGAATATTAGCAAAATGCCTACACTAGCTGCAAGCAAAGGGCAGGCTATTATAGCTGGTGATAGCCTAGCAACCTCTTCAAGTAAACAAAGTCAAAGCCCTCACTGTGAGTGCAAGTTAATTTCCATCAAACAGGGCACTGCTATTCATGTATGTGTTTATGTCATATGATTTATTCTGATTGGTTTAAGCTCATTTGCATAATGCAAGGCAGCAAAGCCTGCAGGGTTTTTGTGTCAGGAAGACAAAACCTATTGAGAGTAACAAGAGTCATACAACTGTGTGTGAAAACACCATTGTTGGCAGAAGCAAAAGAAATATTACTTATTAATAAATACTGTATTTCATTTGGTCTGAGAAGGCTTTATAGGCTTCATATGTACTTCACAAAGAGCTGCATTTTTTATTTATTTTTTTTAGACACAAAGGATACTGATGCTAGTTTGTCGTTATGGTCAGGTCCTCAGCCTAATACTAGAATATTACTATATTGTACTGTAGTCCAAGAATAAAAATAATTAATATAACAGCAACTTTGCAACTGTGGTGCCCATGGCTGTCCATCACCCTTTCCCCCTAAAACCACACAGCTAGCTACATATTTTTTAATAACTGCTAAATCCCCCCACAAGTCTTTTTTCATAGCACTGGTGGGGCATAGAATGCACCACCGCTGTCTTTCCAATATCTATCAAATAATTTCAGTTTGTGGCGTGTAATCAGCACTACAGCCTCATGGGCCAGCTAAATGACTGACCTTGACTCTTAATTACAAATAATTTATTTTAAAAAATGTATTCACTCATTTATTTAACAGTCTTTAAAATATTTATAAGTGGTAAATGGCTGGAATGCACCATGTATTATCAATGATGTATTGTGTCAGATCTTATAGCTGCTCACTATGTGCATTACTAGGATAACATTAACATTTTAATTATAATTCAATAAACCAACTGCCTTTCATTTTCCCAGTTTAACTTCATTCTAGACTACAGATAGATTTTTAGGTAACAATGAACTTCTCTTACACTATAATTGAAATTCTTTTTAGTAATATGTAATCACTTTATTCATCTGCAAAGTACATTGCAGTATGTGGGGGGGAAAAAGGAAAGATGATAGCTTCCTGTGGTCATTGTGTGTGTATTTGTGCATTAAACCAACACTCTTATAAATTTTTCTTTGCCTTTATGCTCTCCAGTTAACCTTTGACCCAGGGAGCAACACTCAGCATTTCTACACTCATGTGAACTCAAGGAGAGTGATTCCAGCAAGGTCAGTCTTTTCTCTCGCTATTGATCACTTTGTAGATCAGTGCCAGCGACCAATAAAATGTAAAGTCAAGGACTGCTAAATCCAATCAGTGGAAGCCAAAGGGACTTTATCATTCCTGCATTGCAGGACTTTATGATTTGGAACCAATTGCTTTGGTTGTGATGCTGTAAAACAAGGTGGATTGCTCACATATATATTCAGCATCTGGACCTCATGATTAAGATGTGAGACTTAGCCATAGAGGAGCACTAGGTTTTCCCTGTGTTGGGAGCAGAATTGAGAATTCATAAATAAAGGTGGCAGAGCACATAGAGCGCCATATTATATTTAAAGAAGCAAATGTGAAAATAAATTAAAAAAAAATGCCCTACAATCAGGCAGAATATGAAAAACACTATAAACCTACTTTAATCTCTCATTTTCAATGTGTGTTTTGTTATAGAACACCAAGAGAACACCTGGATGATTTTCTCTAAGGGTTTATGGCAGCAGTAAGGGCAAAGATGAGAGACGAAGACAACAAAGATAAACTTGAGTCAAAAAAAATGAAATTGTTGAGTTCAGTAGCTTGTTCCCCAGCCAACAGGGAGTTTGACTGGTTACTTGCTGCAGCGTGGAAAGTTGGGTGAGAGTCTTTGTAATTCTTTTTTTCTTCAGTCTTTGGTGACTTGACAGCTGATCTCCTCCAGTTTGACAGCCTCCCCATAGTGCTGGACATCACTTGATTTTTCACTGTAGGTTTGACACCGTTTCCCTGCATTGAGTGTTATGTGTATGTACCTTTACCTAAAATGTTGTTCCTTCAGACTTATTCTGTTTAGATCCTCTAATTTCTGTCAAATAAAAAAAGCTTATATTTATGATTAAATGCATTCAATTATTTTTACACAGTTTATTTCATGGGCTTGGTAATGCAGTGGTTGTGTTGTCTGCACTGTCAGGGATCTCTTCAGTCAGACAGTGTGGGTGTACACATCACTGTAGGTATAGAATTTCTGTTGATGAAGGTTTCTGTTGGGGTTACTCCGCTCTGTTCAGCCATGTTGACAATCACAGCTCAACTTCTGCCTGTTTGCCCTCAACCCATTCCTATTCCTGATCTAGTCATATAAAATACATCACATCCTGCCAAACTAAGGATTGATCATTAAAATTCTTGAAATTTTTACTCTGCAATTTCTCCCACAGTCAATGTAATAATTAGGCATCAACATATACATACGAGTCACCTCTAAAATAGCAGTACCTGGGCCTATTAAACCTATTTTCAATCTTTACAGTATTTGGTCATTTGTTTTTTTTCCCCAATCGCTTGTAAACAATAAACACTTGAAAATACATTAGAAGGAAGACACGCCCAGGCTTTACCTTGAAAACTTGTTTTCAGTGCGGATGATTTTTTACTACATTAACACCTGTGACAATCATTTTAATACACAGTATTTTCAAAAAAATTTGTTTGTTAGCTGCTGTCCTACAGTACAGTAGTCTTGTATCACTGTTTTTGTTATTGAATAAATAATTTCTAACAAAACAATGATTGCCCAGGTTTATACACTGCATTACAGGATTCTATTAACAGTAGATTGCTTCTAAAGTAAGAGGCTGTAATGTTGAAAATGGCCCAATCTTCCTAGAGTGTGGCTTCTACTCATACAGGCATTGTTTGCATGGGTAAGATCAATTGCAAACTTCTTTGCCCTTTTGCCTCCATGCTCTGCTTTGACACCATCAAAGCCCTCAAGGGAGGACAACTGGCAGAGAGTGTAAGCCTCTCAGTGTTGCAGATGAATTGTTGCCTCAGAGTGGGAGGATGCAGAGAACAACCACACTGTGAAGAAGCCATGTCAGACTCTCAAGTAGCTAGTGCTTTTAAAAGTTAGGGGTGCTAAACTGACTCGCCCTCAAAAACCAGAACAGCACAAGGCAGGCCTTATGGAAGAGTGTCTCACATGTGTATGAATCTCTCAAAAGGGACTAAAAATGTAGGATTCTATAATGCTCTAGAAGTCACATTCAAAGGTATTGCCTCACTGCCAGGACACGGCATAGGACACAGTACATGAACACCTGCATAATACTATGCAATCAAGCAGAAAGGCCCTCCAATAGGCATTTCGTTTGTGAAGCTTCTAATGTTCAATTTGTGTTGAGAATGTGACAGAAGCACTGACAAATTAAGCCTTAGGCCTCAGGGAGGTGGTCTTTATTGCAGGGCTATTGTGTTGGGCTGCAACACAGCATGTTGTACAGGTGTTCATTCCTTTGTTCACCCACTACCAGTGAACATGGAAACATCCTCTTTATACAAGTTTGTCGCCAGGGTAAAGAGCAGCAAGCAGTTAATTGCTTCTATACAGAAAAAAAAACTTTATGTTACTAGCAGGGTTTATATTTTTAAGTATTGTATTGTATATTGTATTTGTAAAAAAAAAACAGCTCTGAATGATTTTTACAATAATGAACAATTATTAGAATTATTTGGTTACCTCACAGGGAAACACTGCCTGCCACTGGGATTAGACTTCCTCGTTGTCTCTCAGTGTTGTTTATACAAAGGTGCCATTCATGAGTCAAATTAATATTGCCACTCAGTGTTCATCATTTATAATGAGCAATATAATCAACCAATTACTTTCATAATAGTCTGCTGATTTCCAATTTACCCAGATAAATTCTTCTGAAGGTTTTATTACCTTCCAGTGGACAGCCGTAAGCTGAAGGGATAACATTTATTTTACCCCAATTAAAATTCAGTATTAAAAATATTGTATCATATATAAGGAGAAAACAAAGCAACAACTAAACAGACAAAACAATCTGTTCTGAGCCATAAACGACATGTACTTTTACTTGCTGAGTACATTTCCTCTGAGGACTTTAGTGTCAAATACAATTAAATATTCTATTTTGTCAACATGCCGTTTCATCTGATAGTCACCATATAGGTGTTTCTTTTTTGCATCATATCAAAAGAGGATTTAAGCATCCTACTCTAATAAGGAAAACAAGAGTTGTTCCACAGCTGATGATTATCACCACTAATAAATCCAATGTTTTTGCTACAGGCAGTAGTACACAGATAACATGATTACTGAATGTTTCATGTTTTTATTCCCATGTCAAAATAATTTTTTTAACAAAGAAACAGTACCAAACAACAGTTAAAGATAAAGCTGGGATATAGTGAAAACATGCTGCCTATGGTTCTGTGCATTCATCACAATCAGAAATGTGTTTATTGCCATGTAAGTGAAGAGGTTTCACTTTACTAGGAATTTGCCTTAGTGATGCCAGTAACATAATAAGATTCATGCATGGAATAAGTTAAAATAGGTAAAAAAATATACAAATGAACAGAACAATGTGTAAGGGTTACATGTAATAGGTTCCAAATATGGTCTTTGAGGTAGTACGTGTGCAAAGTTGTGCAATTGAGTCAAGTAAACAGTGCTAAAAATGTCAGCAGGTGGATCATGACAGGAGCATGGTACACTGAATACTAGAGTAAAGTGACACTGCAGAGCAGTACCATTAATTAGTGTTCAACAGTCCAACAGTCCAACAGCAGAGGAGGAGAAGCTGTTCTTGTGGCGTGAGGTTCTGGTCCGAATGAACCGTAACCTCTTGCCTGAAGAGAGTGGCTCAAAGAGTCCATGTTCAGGGTGAGAAGGGTCAGCTGTGCTCTGACCTGCACACCTTAGAGTCCTGGAGATGTACAGGACTTGGAGAGATGGGAGGCTGCAGCCGATCACCCTCTCAGCAGAGCGCACAACACACTACATTAAATAGGTTTTAATAGTAATTTATTAGTATTTGAGTATAATATTTGTATATTTACTACAATAATGAATTTGGTATAATATATATTATATCAAACTATATATATATAGTATTTTTAAATAAAATATGATTAAACTAACAATACCGGATAATACATTATTATATTTTTATATGTTATAGTAACATTAGTGCTAGCACGCAGCATATTGCATTATCAGATGGTAGCCTATGCAACAACGCTATTTTCAAAATTCAAGCGTTTAAAGTGCACAAGACAGTAGAGAGGAGGTTCATTCAGACAGCTTTGGCTCTATGGCTTCAAATGGTCTACTATATTCACTAACTTCGACTGTCTGGGTTCATGCTGGGTTGGAGGCTGGCAGTGAATTTATTTTTCTCTGAATACAGCAGACTGCTGCATGGAAACAACACCGATGAGAGCAATAAGGTAGACACCATAGAAACTATTGTCTGCAACCCCTTGTGTATATTGAGAGTTTTTAATTACTGAGTTATTGGACAGCTATGTGGGCCTGCTACTGACGAACAGCTAATTTTGTCATGATAGTGATGTAGTTTAAAAAAAATGGAGCAGAATTAAGTTAGAATTCAAGACAATACTTTTAACCACATTTTATAGGAGTCTAATACTCCAACTATTCTTGTATGAATACACAGCTGAGAAACTTTTTTCAAAAGAGTTGAGAATAAGCTGCTACTGCAAGTCAAGCAGCCTTCCTGGAAGGGAGGACTGACGGAGCAGTGAGAGGTGGTGTCAAGCCCACAGAGATTTAAAAAAGTATATGCTGCAACAAATATGACTCTGTGCAGGTTTTTTCTGACTGACTCCAAGAACATACATCACAGAGTGTGTTGTGTGTGAGGGTGGTGCTTGATTCTCCCCTCAGACCTCTCTGTATCATGCTTGTTTGTTGGACATTTTCATGATTCAGAGAGGTCTACAAGGAGAATCAAGAAGTAGAAATGTACTAAAGATGCTCTTTTCGTTGCAGAATCTGAACAACTTTTTTAAGGCTTATTTGCATTTTATTCCTAATTGAAAAACTGCTGAATACCTCTTAAAAATAGAATTAGCTGCATTTTTTGTAGCAGTGTTCTTGTTGATATCACTCTCTGTCAAAACAATATACTTTAAAAAATTAAAATAAAATACAGTTTTGGGTTTGAAAGATAAAAGAAACAAAACTGAAATATCAATACAGGGTCACAGCGTCATTATGAATTGCATCAATTACATACATGTATATGCCAGAGTCTTTCTTTGAAAGCCTTCTGATTGTTAAAATGTGGTAGCCAAAGACCTAATCTAATTACATTTTGCAAGATTTGAAAAACTAAAACAGTATCTCAAAAAATATATATATATATATATATATAAATATCTGGTGTGTGACATTAAAGAGGTTTTACAGTGTACTGGACCATTTGGGGGAAAAATAACAACAGTCTTTAGCATTTCTCTGTATTATATTGAACTCGTGCTGGTTAAAAGAAGCATCTTGGAAATCAACTCTAAGCATACCCACAACCCATGATTATCCTTTGAAAGAATCATTTTACGGTACAGGTCCATTTGTAGAGAAATAGTGTTATGGCCAGCAGAAAATGAACAGACTCAATAGATACACTCACATTTCCCTTCAGTTGACACAGACAATGTATTTGTTGGCTGCAAATGGTTTTCTGGACCATTAGGAAAGGTTTCATTTATACTGCCTGGGGGTTTGCACAAGACCCAGATATGCTTAATGATATCGCCACACTGCACTCATGCTGTGAGTTTTAAAGCCATCTTCAACAAGAAAATTGGGGTTTTAGTTATTACTCATGTCCTCCTTCATTCTTGGCCAGAGCAACAGACAGAAAACACTGCAGCCACGAAATGGAGCATGACTTTTGACTGGGAAAGAGGGGATGAGAGAATGGCGCACGGGGCGGCGGTGGCAGGGTCGAGGGCGGCAAGGGGTTGGGGGCTGGATGCAAGACAAGATTTAATCCACTGAAATTGGGTTAATGTACTATGAAGTGTCCCCTGCACAACTCATGTGCACTGAAATCTGCACAGGACGTATTTTGACATGTTGTTTTGGATGCGAGCAGTGACAAAGAATTGAGACAGGAATGAAGAAAAAAGAAGGAGGAACCCCCTTCTGTGAACCTCAGTGCATCACATACAGAAACTGTGTTGATATTAGAAGAAAACAAAAACAATGTGGAGATACTGGAGGAGTTTATGGCTATGACCTGAATGTAAATGGTTTGTCTAAAGAACACCTGCTGAAAATGTTTTCTGTCAGCTGCATGTTTACAATTAGTCCATGCTCTCAAAGTAGAAATGAAAGGTGTGCTTGGCTAGTGTGATAGATGCTTCTCTAGCAGCTACACTCACATATACTGACCTGATTTTTTTTACCTGACATTCATATACATTTTATGTCTACTCTACAAGTACATTTACAGTATGTTATTCATGACAAACATTTACACAAGGCATGGAGTCTTTTAGAGCTTAGTGTTTCACAAACAAAGGTAACACGATCTTGAATACCTCAGCTGGGACAGCTGGAGTGTAAACACTGCAAGGGCACAACCTGGTTGCTAATTTAACACTATACACTCCTGTTAGTACTTCTTTCATTCCTCTTACATTCATGCTGGCAACAGCCATGGCCAAAGGCATTAGGTTTTTTAGGTTGCCCCCCCCTCTGTGTACCATTCTCATGCCAAATAGGAGTTTCTTCAAATTTGATACCGACATCCACGTTTAAATAAAAAAAAAATTCACCTTAATGTCTATATTGATGATAATGATGGGTTTTTTTTGTATCATGTGAAGCATAAATAATATTCACTGCTATTTATGTTTGAGTTTTACCCATTTCTAACACTTTTGCTTTTGAGCTTTTGGTGTTTGAAAAGTCCAAAAAAACAATATCATCCTTCATACTCTGTTGCCCTTATTAAAGCCCCATGAGCACCATTACAGCTAGGAAAAATCCAACGCCTGACAGCTTTGCTATGCATACAGTAGTAACAGTTTCTAAACTTCAATAAAGTGTTGCAGGGTTCAGAGGGGTACAGCAAGCGCTGACTTGTATGATGGTGGTGAATATGACTGGAGAATACTGCTACACAGTGAGTGTTTGAGCTTGCAGCGTATGCCTGTTTATCTTCTGTATAAAAAATACAACTGGGCTTAATGTGATATTTCAGTACATGCTGAAGTTATTTAATATGACCAATTACTAGCAGAAAGCCAAAGGGTCAGGTGTGAAGCACAACTGTACACTATAATGTAGCCAACAATTTATTGGACCTTTTTCCTATTGTCATATTTTTCAAACCAGAAACTCAATGCCCCTTTATTTGTAAATTAAATTAAGTGAAATGCAGATTAATTAATTGCTCTACAAAGCCCAGGGCAAATACTTATATTATGTTTAATCTGTCTACTATTTTGTTGTAGATTTCAAAAAGTTTTGTTTGAGTTCCATACCAAGTAGCAAGAGACTCACTTTTAAAATACTTTTCCCACTCTGTGCTTCTGTTATTACTATGTAATTTTCAGTGATTGATGGCTTTGAAATGTATCATTGACTGGTGATTGGAGGGTTGACAATTGCAGGCTAAGCTGACCACAGTGGGTCAGAGTGCTGAGAGAAACAAAATCAAATATTCTCTAAGAACCAAGACAAAGTCTGATTAAAGAAAATTGTCCACAGATTTAGAAGGCATTGATAAATGGCTGGTTTCTCAGTTTACACGTACATGCATGTGCATGCTTTGTGTTAAATACACAAATACATGTATACTGCAGTGCTGATAAGGGCAACATGCGTCTGCTGAGTCTGCGTAGCACACTTTCATAATCTCTCCAGTGTGTTTGGATTGTTGACAGAGAGCACAAGGAAAAAAAGCTCATCTTCCCATGGCTTCATTAAGTGTCACTATAATGAAGCATCTTCTAGATAAAGCGTTGTCTCGATATCTCTATTTGCTAAATGTGAAATTCATTTATCAGGGCGATGGCTCCATGTGAATTAACACAGATAACACTCATATTGTAAATAAGATAAGCTTAATAAAATTCAGTGGGCTTTCAGTACATATCTTTTTGAAGCTATAGTACGTCCTTGAAAATGGGGGGGGGGGACTATATTAGCTAAGGCATAACGCAGTGTAAATACATTTTTAGTGCAAATAAGCATTTGTTTCCCCAGTAAGCAGCATGCCTTAAATTATGACAACTACGAACATTTACAGGGCACAGCGGCCCCTTTTGAGGTGGCCATTCAAAATCACTGTGAGTAAATGCAGGACATCACCAACTGCAGCAAACTTGCCAAGAACAAAAAAAGGTTCACACGAAAACTGCAGCAGTTATATAACTCCCAAGAAAATTGCCATTAGGTTGTAGAACTTGGCGGAAAGCAACTACTTGTGTGCCACGACCATCAATTTTCCAAACCGAAACACAAGATAGGAAGCCAATATGAACCCAGTATGAGTTTGTGAAGGTGTAACTTATTACTTTTAAAATCTCAACATGAGATAACATGACAAATTTATATCATCACATAAAAAATTGATTAATTTGAATAATAATATGACATGTTCCTGTTAAAACATGGCATTGTGTAGTAACTTATTTTAGCAATGTCCTGTGGTCTGATAGTTAAGTATTTTCCTGAAATTGATATCAATTCTCAGTATGACATTTTGGTTCTAAGCCCAGAGTATCGTGCCAAAGGTGAGACATCAAAGGAGGTGTGAAATTTAATTATATGAGTCGGTAAGACCATTTGGTATTGGTGATAGTAGATGTTAAGATAAAATGAGAATAGACAATAACATCACCGTACTACCATGTTGGTGACATCTACAACTGCAATCAACTATTTTAATCAATTGGTTCATTTTATCTGTTGTTATGGTGGAATTATTATAGTGGGTTTAAGTGCTACACAGAAGGGATATAAAGGAGAATTATATAAATAATATGGTATGTTGTAAAAAGTAAAGAAAAGGACTGTTGTCACAGAGTTTTAATTTCAGTCTTTCTATCTCCATCCTTTTCGCTCTCTCTTGTCCAGCTTTGTCTGTCTCCCTCCCTCTTATTCTGTTCCTACAACAGTCTTCCCCCCACTGTGTTGATAACAACCTCCACAAAATACCCTGTAGAAAACACATCGTCCTTGATCCAAGATTGCAGCATCCTCTCTGTTCAAAGGCATCACTTCCTTTCTGGGAGACTTGGTTACCAAACAAGAGCTAGAGATTACGGGGTGCTTTATTGATTCATTGACATAAGCTTAGTCAGTCCAACCTTGGATTTGTCTGAACTTAAAGGTGGAACTTCACACTTTAAAATGCAAGCTGGAAAGACTGCACCTGCTCATGTCCACACGTAGTGTATATTTTCTGTTTATCAAGAAAAAAAAAAACACTTTCACATCCTTTACTAAAATGACAGTTTTGAAAGGGGGCTGCAATCAGTAGAAGAAGATAACGTTAATAACAACTCATCATGTGTTGCCACCCTCATTTTGAAAAACCTTAACTGTGAGGAATCACAGCTGTGAAAGCAATTATACAACACTAATGAAACATTTTAGATCATGACTCAAAGCAGACTTTGTATCTAGATATCATATAGATGTCATACAGTGATCGATGTTCCATCACAAATGTTCCATAAATTACATGCAGTGGAGGAAAAATCATATTTTAAAAAAGCTGATAATGACTTCCATCACTGTCATACTGTCACAAACACACAGCTGGGCTCTGCAAAATCCCTATTTTAACTTGGCAGAAGTGCTTCCTTTAATCTTTCCCTGAGTGTTCTCATTTTCTCTATTTTCACTGCATGTTGTGTTTTTATTCATTTAAAATTATTTAGTATTTGTTTTTGTGCACTGATCAAAAAAAAACAAACAAAGCGACGTCGCAGGCCAAAAAGGGAAAAGCTCACTGTCAACAATGGCTCTCTGAACTGTGACATGTCTTTATCCTCAACCAAGTCCCCATCTGCTTTTTTTATTTTGTGCCTGCGGGAAAGTTGACTGGGCATGTATTCTATTTTAGCACTACCTGCCCTCATATCATCTCAGTTACTCCCCTGAGAGCTGCCATGTAAAAGCTTCCCCTTCTTCAGTAAGGATTGAGGGTTATGTTTATCAATGTCATTTTGACAATGACATCCAAACTCTGCTATTGATGAAGTTTCTATCTAATGTCAGCTGACACACGGTGCTTCTTGACCTCGATACAACTAAACCCTGTACCAGTGTAAAAAATATATTATATAAAAGAATTGCTGAATGAATAAAAAACTGTATGTGTATTGAGTTTTTTTTCTGTGCTGTCAAACATAGCATAGATTTTTGTGAATATTTTAAATTAAACTGTAATTACCACAAAGGTAATTTAACATGGCAGCTACAGAAGCCACCTTGAAGTGATATAAAACCTTGCCAATAAAATTAGGGAGTGTGGTACTCTGGTCTGTATTGAAGTCAAACCGAAAAAAGTCAAATTTCTCCGCTTCTACCCACAAGAGGAAAAGCTTTCCAAAAATACACACTTTATATGAAGGTGAGAGGGCAAAGGATGGATTACTAAGTTTGAGCAAGCAAAAACATCACTCTGACAGGTAACAATAAAAGCTACATCAGAGTATTTCATTCCATATCAAAGATTGAAATCTTTGGCACTAATACAGCTGGTTAAAGCAAAAAGTTGAAAAGATTAATTTAAACTGCAATACTATTTGAATTATGTATAGCTCTATACAGTTGAATCTGTTTTATTCTGTGATTTTTATGGTTATAGCTTGAGAAGAAAAACCTGAAGACTGACTGCCCTTGAAATTTTACACAACCTCTGTGGCCTTGATACTTTAAAATTCTGGCTTGCTGTTTGCTGTGATACAGCAATCCAATAAAACATACATTAAAAAATACATGCAAACATAGTTTAGCCATTGCAGGCCATATAAAATTATCAGACAGCAAGTCAGCAGGACTGCTGCTTTACCTAATAACCCACCCTGTTTGTGACGAAGCCCTAAAATATTCTGTTGATGTTTTTTCAGAGATGTTTGTCAAAACTGGAGTTTAATGTGTAAGAATCTGTGAGAAATTCTATCTTGACATGTGTTAAAGACACACACACAGGGAGATCAAACGTTCTCGTCTATGACAGGTAGTAAATATGTTGATTTGTTTTTAAAAGATGTGAGCTACACTGGGACCCACATTTTGCATGTTTTTAGAGGAGGCAAAGAAAAGGACAGGGACAGCTATGTTGCCACCCCAGCTCATTAAGACTTCTAGCTTGCAGCTGCAGGACTGTACTACACACAGTGACATAAAAAACTAATACACTTTTTTTGATATAGTTCACCTGGAAGTGTCTGGCATCTCTCCAAAGACACTGAGAGTTATTACATGTAACAGACAGGTGGCATGCGAGTCCAAGCACACCTCATTTCCAGCGCCACTCTTCTGCTATCTGTGAAGGTTTCTTATAGCTCGCTGGGGAAGGGTGCATAAAACTTCACTGCAGAGCTGAGGTTTCGATTTTGAGGAGACTAAAAAGTGATGATGCATAAACAGTATATGTTTGTAAAAACGCTGCATGCACCACCTGGGCCTTCTGTATTTATTTCAAATCACAGTGACAACCCCATCAGAGAAAGATATCAGCAGTAGAGGATACAGTGATAGCATTGCAATTACAATATGTCACTCCTGCTTGACAATAAATAAATGAATGACTATCTAGTGCACATTTCCTCCTTTTTTAGGATGCATCCTACTCCTTGTCTATCATGTAGTTAAATCTATGGGATCCAAATTCCAAAGAAGTTTTCAAACTAAAAGATGCAATGTCATTACCTCAAACTGTAGAAACACACGACTGTGCTGAAGTGACTCTCGAGCCTTACTGTCGAGCAGAAAATATCCCGAGCAAATCCCTCAGGAGGTTCACTGAAACTTCCTTGCTTGATATAAGATAATGTTTTGCAAATTAGCACAACTTTCAAGCTGAAACCTGATTAGGAGGCATTTCCCAGCTAGGAGAGATTAAATGACTAAAATCATGTGAAAATATCAACAGATCAAAGGAAGAGCTTTGGTTTGATGAAACGGAAGAATGTCAGTTGTGGATGAGCCAATGGAGAAGGAAGAATGTGAAACTCTTGCCAAAAAAAAAAAAAAAAAAAAAAAAAAAAAACACTGGTGAAAAGATATTTCTCAAAGGGTAAGTAGCAGATATTTTACAACCTGGAGGTTAGGGACTATATATCATTGACAAAGGAAAAGACAAGTGCTCTCAAACAAATACTGTAAAGATTAGGAGAACAGCGATATATTCTAGTGAATGTAGGGACATTTTTTCAGTTATTAAAACATGAACTCTCAGGTCTGCTCATATAAATCTTCTACTCTAATGAATTAAGGAAACCCAACATCCTTTTCCATGACAAAATATAAAATACAAATATACAATATACAATCTTGTAAGAGGAGCACTGCAGAAGGCCTGCTTTAAATGCTCTTCCTGTGCCTTTCACAATGCCTCTCATTTACACTTTTGCACACAAAAATCACACATATAGACATTAATAGGATGCATGTACATGAGCATCAGGAGATGTTGGAAAACAAACCACTAACCTCACCACCTTTTTTGTATTTTCTCAAGATAAGACTCAGCCTTTTCTTGATCTGACACTATAAACAAACAACAAACCAGAACCATTATTAATGCCTTTTCCAATTTTCATCTACCCATTATATTATTTATCCAGGTTAAAAGTCTTCCTGTTCAAACAGCAATCATAGTCTTGTTTTAAGCAAGTAGCCACAATCTCATAATGTAACTGTGTAGAAGTTTGGATGTGCAGATTTTCAAATGTGTGTGTGTGTGTGTGTGTGTGTGTGTGTGTGTGTGTTTGTGTGGTATTGCTTGTACCCAAGAAATCATGTTTAAGCAAGTATTCAGTTTAAGTAATGAACTCCTATGCCATAGACAGCTAAATCTATACATCATAGATACAAAGTTGCTGCAGAAGCCCAGAGGAGATATTAGCCTGAGAAAGCAGGAACATCTGTATCGCATCTCTACATCTTATGTGCTGATGCAACCATTTTCCTAATCTGCTTACGGTGTAGAAAAAAAAAATTCGGATTGTGGAGGCTCGGAAAATATTTACAAGGTAGCATCTCTGTGTAGAAAGGGTTATTTTTTGTTGCCCTGCATCATCTCAGCACATTATTAGATGCTGAACTCCCTAAAGAGAATGATATTAATTTAGACAACATTCCTCATGAGTTGTTATTTATGAATTCCCTTTGTGCTTGTGTTTGCTAATCAAACGGTTCAGGCCTTGGGTGGTTCAATGGCTGCATTCAGTATATAGTAAGTACTCAAAGTAAAGGAAAACTAGCAGCAGGACTCTGCTCTGATATCTATTAGGTTTTATTCTAAAAGTCTTTTAGCAGTCTTGAAATCTTTTCTGTAGAGTGAAACTGGATGTGATGACAAGCCTCCGCTTATACACACAACTTCATTTTGAATCCCACGACAATTCTATTTGGCGTTAAACTGAATGCAAAGATATCCTTGAATGAACTTGCTACATTCACTGCCCTTCAGTCTCTTCTTTCTGCTCAGTACAGTGTGATTTTTCTCCATTCAGTGTGACACCTCATCCTTGTTCCCCCCCATACTCAGCTTTACAATGCCTTCTGCCTTCCATTGTCCTGTCGACTGTGTTTTGCTGTCTATCTGTCAAGGAGACAACTTCCTCCCTGAGACACTGTCATTGATAATTATGGCCCGAGATAAACTCTGCTGGAACAGCTGGAGCCAGCCTCCAACATACAGCACCAAGGTCAAGTTCTAAAGGACACGCCACAGAAATGGGCCACTTGAGGAAAACAGCCATAACAGTAAAGTTGCGCATCCAAGCTCCAGGATTTTTACCCATTTTAATTTTTCTTTGCATATAACTTCACCTTTGATAAGTGTTACTTTTTAGAGTCCAGAATTCCAGCTCATCTGGTCTTCAACATCTCTGTTAGTTGTGTTGTAAGTTTTATGAAGCTTCAGGTGACCAACTGTAATCAGTTTTATGCCAGCATCTATGATGAAAGGCGTTTGGCACAGGACTGAGTCAAAGACTGTGCTTTACAATTCTGGGCTGAGCTGTACTTGGAGTTGGAAGCTATAACTCTGCCCACAGCTGACAGATAAAGTGAGCTGGTTGTAAATAATAAGAAGCACTAGAAGACCTTGGAGGTGGCCCCTGAACTAATTTAACATCCCTTCTTCTGAATTTAAATTAGACTGTAATCCACAACTGCTTTTTCAAATCAGAAAAATATGCTCTCAGCACTGCTGTAGTCGATGGTCACTGCTGCGCTGCCCACTTTGCACAACAGGAACAAAGCGGGAAATAAGATACTCCATCACAGAGTTTGATTCATTGGAAGGACTCTCTGTAGTATTAAATATTTATGGGATGAGGCTTTCTCTCAATAACTACAAAAACGTCTCTGTCATCAATCTTTGTCATTTATCAGACGAGTGCTCACGTTCACTTTGGAGAAATGAGGAACTTGGGCATATAGATTTCTATCTGAAATCAGTGGTAGAAAAGTAGAAATCAATAAGAGGGGTTGTTTCCGGCGACATTTAGAAAAAAGAGTGAGTGGCACCAGCCAGCCGCCCAGCCAAAAGAGAGAGACGGAAACAAAGTATGAAAATAATCTGTCTCCTTCTCTTTATGTGTTTCCCCTTCATTTTAAAATGCACACTAAACAGAATAGGACCATTTTCCCCCTGGGAAACATAACGGAAACTAGCCGTTCATTTAATTTTCTAGGAATATGATGCAACCTGCGAACCAGCAAAAACTCTGAAACAGATCTGCACAAATCAAAAACAAGTGATCCTAAAATAACTTAAAATAATCGATACTGAATTTGCTTTGGCCAACTTTTTGCCAACTTGCAACACTTTTTTATTTTGGCAGTTAAAGTACCCATTAGAAATGTAAATAACCGAGAGACTGAAACTGAAAAGACAAATATTTAAAAAACACACAAATAAGTGTGAAAGTTCATTTTTGCATAACATCTGCACAGTCAAGCGAACCCATTCTATGACAACTAAACAAACTCCATCTGGTCTAAATGCATGACTTTAAGATAAACTCAGCATATCATATTCAGTCTCTATAGCTGACGTCTCTACATTTCCAGCCTTTTTTTGTAACTATTGTTAAACTGTTATGACCACACTAGGTCCTTTTTTCACATTTGATATCTGTGTTTCACTGGATAAAATTGTCTCTACATCCTCTGCCTGCTCTATTTTTAACATGTAAGCTATAATGGCTTTTACCTGAATTCACCTTGTATTTCTGCAGCGAGAACAGATGGTGTCTTTTGTATTCAGTTTATGTATGAATTAAAATGAGGGTAAAATGGCCAAGGAGCATATTCTGCCAACATGTAGAAATGAGGGCACGGACTCATGAAAATATTTACGATATAAAGCGCTGTGTATGTAATTTCAGCTTTGGTCCTTTTTTCCTATAGCCATGAGATGCTGAGTAGGAAACTGGTGCTGCTGTCATGAACAGTGGTGGCCTTTGATGCTCGATGATACAAAAGACAGTGGCATGTAATGGGGTTGCAGCGGTGTTATTATGCAAAACAGGTGGGTCAAAGTAGGGTGAGAATAGCAGAGAAAGCATTTCTGAGCGTTCAGATGGCCCATTGGGGGACAGCAAGAGGACAGAAGATGTTAGTATCCCAAGCCACCTGCTGCCTGCTGTGCAGTGAGGAGTCCAGCGAATCCCTCCTCTAATGAAATTTGACATACTGGTGATGACAGGTGCTATGACAGCACTCTGCCAGGATACAGTGGAATGGGAGGGGGGACGTGAATTCTTATAAGTTACCACACCTGTGCACCACTGTGTCTCTGTTCCAAGGTGAGGGAGAGAGTGTGTGATGGAAGTGCTGGTGATTTCTAAGTCGACAGGTGATACATCATTCAGCAGTGGGTCCGCAGAGGTATACTCTCAGCAGAATAATGACAGGTGTGATGACAGTCGCACATCTGAATAATCGTGTGGCATTAATGTATGAATGTTGAATGGACCTTGACCTGATGCAGTTTATACCTTGTAGGTTGAGGATAAAATTGTCCTCCAGACAACAGTGCAGTGGACTGTGCCGAGTTTGTGCACCTGTGCATGTGTGTGCGCCCGTTGAAGTGTATAAATGTGGATAATTTGAATGATGTTTCTGTTTTTACATGTTTTCCATTGCAATGTCAAATCGACCCTAATTAATTCACAGTCAGAGACTGTCTTGGTGAATCATTTATCTCCGTTCTCATTTCACTCATAGATGCATACCTTAGCTGCTGTCTTTGAATTGTCACTGCAAGCAACCCATGGGCATGGCACATTTGATGTCTCTTTCTGATGTCGCTACATGTTAATTAGCTATATATAGGAATAATGAAAAAGTTCTTAGCAAGCTAATTCAGGCACAGTCTAAATGAGCTTGTTTACGAGATGTTAATTTCTATGAACTTGCAATGTGTCTGCAAACTCAATAGGGGAATTGTGGTCAGTAATCATAACCGTTGAAGACAATCCAAAGGTCATCAAAAGTGGTCCTGTATAAACAACAGCTTGTTGTCAAGGAGTAATTATGTCACACACATGCACATAAAAAAACACATTAAATTTAAAGCAATTAATTTAATAAAGACCACATTATAACCCACTATATTATACTGGCAGTATTTAGATCATACCAGATAAAACCAGGTACAGACAGAGAGCCAAAACTCTTTGGCATATGTTCTGTAGGCCAAGAACACAGACACCTTGAAGACTCTTTCATCATTTGCAGTGAGTGGCCAACCTTAATTGGCATTAATAAGAAATTGTTGTGGTGTATCCAGTTTTCATAACGTATCCATGAGCTCAACATCTGCTCTGTACACACTGCAGTGCTCTGGGATCTCAACAGTGAGAATACGAGCTTCCACATGCCATTATTAAAACTGTACTCAAATTAAAATTTATGCACCCACAGTAAGGATTGAGTAGCAGTGACAGCCTTTGGTGATTTGAAATGCACACCAGTGGGACCATGAATCTGGGCCAACTCTGACATATGATTCTGGCCATTATATTCTCAGCTATATGACACATTCACTTTAATGGCTGATGAATGATGTAAATTAGATCACATCCTACAAGCAATTATTTTATTTTTTTTGTTTTGATTTTTTTTTTTTTACTTTAAAACTCTAACCCCGAATTTCATATTAAATTGTTGTCCATGCTTAAGGATCATGGAAATGTTCCTTATGTGTTATCGTTCTTACTTCATTTGCTTTGAAATCTTTCCCGCAGGCTACTGTGTTCTTAACTATTTAACATTAAAATTAATGTTCTAATTCATTTGTCACTATTAAACAGGAAGCTCACATCCATTTTTTTCTTCCTTTTTTCATATTGTAATTAGTGACATACAATGTGGGCAAGTTCATTTGTGAATCCACAAGGCGCAGAAGATCAATGGTACTTCCCTTGTCGGCCCCTTGATATGTATTCCACCATAGAACCATTCTTCCCCATTTTAACATTGTTTTCATTTGAGCTGCAAAAATTGCTTCATGAATAATACATCAACTTTTAGTTATTTATTCATTATAACTCTAGTATCGTTACATACGTTTTCATGCAGTCCTCAACCTGAAGTTCCTTTTTCTATGCCATTGAATCTATGGCATTAGAATGCCCTTTCTCTTCTGTTAGATGTTGATTTATCTATTTCAATTTAGACATCAAGCTTTCCTTCTGATAAATGATTCATCAGAAGTTTTTCTTGTTATAAGGGGACTAATAAACATGTTGATAACTTCTACAATTCAGGCACAAATAGGAGAAGGTATATATCCATTTATTCCATATACCTACTCAGTCCTGAAAGCTGGAAGCTACAGCCTATCCCTACTGGCAATGGGCATGAGACAGGGTAAACAGTGGACAGGTCGCCAGGCCGTCAGACGGCTAACATAGCGGCCAATTAACCTAACAAGCATGTCTTTGGACTGTGACAGGAAGCCAGAAGCCATTAAAAAGGAAAAAAAAAAAGAGGTTAGACTTATTCAGTGGAATGTTTCCACGACTACTTGTTGCAGTAACTTTTTGAACATCCTAACACTGTGTATGTAAAGGCCAGAATTTTATTATCACGCTTAAACATGCTGATGTTAACATTTGGCGCAGGAACAACCAGATTCCACAGAATGCTTCTGTCTACAGGTTGCTTAAGAAACACCGATCCATGTATTACACATTTATATCTTAGACATTTGTGTGAATGGAAATTTATATAAGCGAGTGGGAAATGTTTGTACTGTAGTCCTATTTGCTTTTTATCACTTAAAAATGTACAAACAATCATTGCGATAATGAAATTTAGCCTGTTTTCAGCTGCAGTAGAGGGCATTATGCAAACTGAATACGTAGAAGGATGATTACATGGCCATTATATTTTCTTTGCAGCTGCTGATCCACCGGGTGAAATCCACATGCTGAACCAATATCTGCAGCTATAACAAGAAACAAATCAGATATTAAATTTCTGAAGCTGTAATTATTTGAGATCTTATAATAGTCATGATTTTTTTTTCAAATGTGAATGAAATGACCTACAGAGTTGTGGTCAAAAAGGCAAACTTTTAACAAGTAAACAAGTTAAAAACATCAACCAAACAAGTGTACCAAGTGAAACATGTCAGATCGGACTATTCCTTTGCAGCAAGGCTGCCCACCTCCTTGTGCTTTAATCATCTCTGTCTGGACATCTGCAACTGGCTCTGAATCAGCCTCCATGTCATCGACCTTCCCAACTATTCTGCTGTCACTTCACAAATTCAAAACCTCAGTCACACACAAAGCTGCTAAAGGTCTTGTGTTTTCTGCTCACCATTATGCTTTTTGCCTCTTAGACTGAGCTCTTCTCCTCCAACCGGCTGCACAGTTGAGGAAGAACACTCCATTTCTGTAGTCTCAGACTCATATCTGCTCTCAGACACCTGTCTTCACTACTCTCCCAGTGCTAACATTCATTTATCAAAACAGAAACCAGGGCAAGAGGGGATTCTTATGATTTAGTATATCAAGCCAAAAACTAACTGTGCTATTAAATTTCCACAAATAGAGTATAATAATAAAGAGAAAACACTGCTCCAAGTCCAATGCTTTGTGTTTATATTTACTCCTTTGACTGCCAGGCAGAGCAAATATTTTAGTTTGACGATTTTCTAATTCTCCTCTCCACAATAGCAAGCTGTTATTGCAGCAAAATTTTGCTGCTACAAGCAATTATGGCTAAAGGGGCTCCAAAAGCTGGGCTTAGTGAACTATTGTTAGAAGCATCAATCCCTTCAAGAATATGAGATTTAATGCATGAGAGGTGAGACTTTTCATTCCATGCTACTGCAATGAAGCTTTGTCCAATGCATTTGTTTGGGGCTAAGGTATTGTGTTTGCTGTCATGACAATTTATTCCTGGCCAACCTCATTTAACTTGTTCCAGAGATAACATGCTTAACAACACAATGCCATGTTGCATTTTACCATATGACTGCTGCTCTAAGTAGCTGTTTTTTTAATATGCATTTAACAGAAACAATATTGAATTCTGACCTTCTTTTACTCTCCATATAGCTACTATTGTTTTAAAAACTTCTGGAAAGAAGGCAAAAAACGTCCATGTTAAAGGTTAGAAATGGAGGTCCTGTGTGTAGTCATGCAGGTAATAACACAAAGCTTTCTTCGTGTTAGCATGCTATCCATCATAGTATAATGTCTACATCCATTAAGAATCTCTAGAAAGAATCTCTCTTCAGAGTGTTAGGACTCTAGGACATATGTGAAATGACAGTTTAGCTAGAATGCATTTCTATCAACTCCTGAGTTCCCACTGAAACATTTTATTACAGAGTCTAGGTGGGAGAGTCCATGCCCTGCCAGGTTAAAATGAAAATGCCCTCTGCAGCATAATAGTTCTTCACATGTTGGCTGCATAATTCAGCCAAGGAATCCCTGAAAGATGATAATATGCAGTTTGTAACCCCTCAGGCTTGCTGCCTTTTCTATCGGCCTTGCTCTTTATGATCTGGTGAATGACAGTCAAAGTTAATGTTTATCCCCTCCCCCCCTTGCAGCTAAATCTACCCACAACGATTATGTAAAAATGTGTTTAGAAACTGGATCAATACTCTGGGTTGAGGCTTCTCAGTACTCAGGACCAGACTATTACTGAATGGGCTTCTGCTGGACTTGAGGTCGCAGTCCACTTTAAGTTAAGAAAAACAATGACACACCATGTCCTTAGACCTTAACTGGAAGACATTAGAGAAAGCACAGAGAAAAAGAGATTCTGACATAATCCAGCAGTGCTTTTCTGGCAGCACATATTTTGAGATGACAAGTGTTGATTGGAAGGCTGGTGGTACATTCACAGAGCTGATATGGCTCTGGGGTGCCTGCTAATGATTTGAGTGTTACATTAATTCTGTATAAACGATGACATAGTGTTGATTTTAACACTCAAACTTAATTAAGTCTGATGCTGCATACAACCAAAGCCACTAAAGACAAGGTGAAAAGTTGTTCTTATTTTCTTCAGGTTTTTAGACATAAAACCTGTTTATCAAAATACACTCTGATTTTCAGATGATACTGATGCAATAATGCCAGCGCATGAAGGTATACTCAAACTGCCTGCAGCTTGCTGATCATAGGTGAACTGAGTTCCTATTAATTTAATATTTAATAAAATGATATACACCTGCATATTTATTTTTAATGCTCACATTATGAACAAGCAGCATGTTTTACACAAAAGCCAATAAAGACAAAAAGACAATGTTCTTACAATACATTTTTTAACATGGTGTGATATGTATAGGCTAGCCATAAATGTACATACACATAAAGCAGCAAATGGTTTCTAATGAAACGAAGCAATAGAGACATTTTGATTAAAACATAATTGTCATTGAGCCATTTTAAATTATATTCCTTGATTTGATTCTGCTGTTGAGTAATAGCTGCATGTTGTCAACAGACCCACGTGTAGAATCGGGACAAGAACTGTGAGCCTATATTCATGTTTGCATGAGCATGCATAATGTAACAGCAGAAACACAGAGATATATGAAATCCTGTACTACCAATTTTCCATTCTATTGTCATTAATAACTCCTTTATTGTAATGTGTTCATTGTGCATCTTCACATATGCAAACAAACGTCTCGCCAACATTAAACAATATTCTCTCATTGTATTCTCACATATCATGCAGGCAGAGCTCCGAGTTACAAATAGATGTAACTTTCATAGACTCAAATTAAACTCACCAAAGCTACAAGAGAGCGTGAAAAGATGATTTCCATTCCTTAATCTGCATTGTTTGTGACTATTTAAGGTCATGCATATTTATAAGAGTGAAAGCCCCGAAGTAATGAGAACGCCTTGTATTTATTTTGTTACTGTCATTTTACAAAGAACGCCAATCTCCTAACAAAGAGGCACACATGTTCCATTTTCTTATTCGAATTTCAATTCAAACCCGGCAAGTAATGGAAAATTAATATACAAGAGATTTTTGAAACGTTACACTTTTTGGGAGGTTCCTAACAAGTATATATTGATTGCATTAAAAAACATGTTTATATACTAAAAAGACATAACCAATAAAAAGACAAAGCACATTTAAGCACATAGGGTTTAAAGGAGGTGCTGTTTACATTTCAGTATTTACCTTCGATATTATCCAGGGGCCAGTTTTCTCCACTTCTTCAAGTGATTGATCAAGAAATGTGTTTGACAGTTTGATGGGAGCTTGAGTGATGGGAATCCCTGACTGTATCCCACCTGTCAGGGTGGAATAAATAGTCCATCCTATCAAAGATCACCTTTGATCTTGCTGGTGGAAAGGCATAAGCAGAGGGCTCATGTGAAGTAGAAAGGACCAAATCATGTGTCCCTCTTCTGATATGGTAACGGTCTGTTATGAGATTGTCACATGATATGTTTATAATTGGACACATTGACAAGATGCCTCAGTCTCAGTCGACTCTATAGCTATAATCAAACAACTTTGCTATCACAAGTAAACAAGGCTTTGTGCAGATGTGTCGAATTTTAAATCGATCAAGAGCAAGCATGACCTCTTCAACCTTCAAGTGTTTATGTGTAAATGTGTAAGCAAGCAGATTTAGAAGTGTAATCTGTCATGGGAATTTGTAGTGTTTAAGTTGCCAGGCAGACTTAAACATGATTATCCCAAACACAAATGTGCCTTCTCATTGCAGACCTCCTCTCCCTCTCACTGCTTGCTATCGACAAACACAAAAGGAGTAGGATGAGCCTGGATGGCTGCCTTACCACATACACAGGGTGATGTTTGGAAGGCCTATAGACATGGCCCAGCTTGAAAGAGAGGCAGTAATGAATCTGGGTGGTATATATGTAAAATACTCCATAGCCACTGCAGGGATTTGGGTTCAATTCCTGGCAGCCTCTGGTCTAGAACAATAGTGGTGAGAGTCCAGCAAGGGATCAGATCATGGTCACTGCAAGCATCTCACACTGGTTATACTCACACTCCTGCTGGGTGGTTTCACTCTCCCAGTGAGAGTTTCTGCTGTGGCAGCCCAGGCCAATGAACATTGTTAACAGTGGCACTGAGGAAATACTGAGGAAAGGACTCTCATAGTAGCTGGCTGCTATCGGGCTCTCTCTGAATCTGTGCTGCAGTATTCTGCTAGCTGAACATCACAGAGGGTGACAGGATACTGCAAAAGCACAGAACAATCCCCCTATTTTTCCTATCCAAACAACAGCAACAACCAATTGGCACAACTTATTAGCTAAAGCTAGTTGATGATGCCAAAGAAGAAGCCAGAAGAATCTTATCCCCCCTTCATAAACCTCGCTAACAATAGGGCTGCAACAAAGGAGTATTTTTGATACTCGCTGATTACTCGAGTACTTGGATCACGCGTAAATGCCATAGTTTTTCCATAGATACGGCTGCATCTAGCAGCAGTCTGCCTGCTTTGGACCGCTGCAGTGTCATTGCTTGGGCGCATGACTGCCTCCATGCCCGAAGCCAAAGTAAGTCGGTCGGTCGGTCGGTCGGTCAGTCAGTTAGTCAGTCAGTCTCACCTGCATCTCGAACCCGGGACCTCTTGCACCCACAACACTGATCATCCCACTATGCCACAAGAGAATCATCCCCGATGATGTCACTAAACGAGTCATCGAGTACTAAATTAGTTGTCAAGGCATTTTGCCCTCGAATATTACTCAAGTAATCATTGCAGCCCTAGCTTTCTTTTTTTGGTGCACCTCCATCAGTAACCTCCATCAGTAACTTCTTTATGTAGACAATCAAAGCTACATTCATTAATAAACTGCTAAAAGACAAACTCATCTGTATGAATATATAAAGAGCAAATCTTTTGTTACATACTAAATTCAACTTATTGTACCATTTGTGACAGTTGTTTTTAATATAACCATAATTTCTCATATTCACAGTTCCTAGAATAATTTCATGGTCAGAATTCAGGCTATGAGCAACTATGAGCTACAACAAATAAATAGTACTACAATGGAAGTAGCTTGATCTTGATTTGAATTTTACATCTATTTATCTGTAGGTTATGTAGCTTCTAATCCTGTATCTACATTTTATCTGAGATTTTGCACGTTTTGTGTGTGTTTCATAAAATGCCTTTCTATGACTCATGGTACAGGCAGTTCACCTGGACCTGCTGAGGTTTACACTATGTTGGAGGAGAGCAATATTCATGATTGATGACAACCTAGCAAGAAAAAAAATCTAAAGCTGAAACGCCTTACATGTCTTATATCTATACTGCATTACAGTACAGACTTACTGAGACTAGTGCTGGTAGAAAAAGCCCTGAATTGTATGCAATTTTAGTATTAAATGGATTTGTCCCACTTGTGATTGCTGCATGTCAGTTTTGATTCTTGCCATTACTGACAGCAAAATGTAATTCACATTGAGATCACAGGTTGTCTACACTGTTTAACAACCAGCTTCATTTTTCATGTCTACATGGGATCTAGTGTCATTTGAATTTGGGGAACTTTTTTTTTCCATTAAATTACTGGCTAGACCCAAGTCTAGCACATATATCAGAGTAATATAATGTGTTTACAAGGCACCCAGCTCTGTGTCATCTAACAGCACAGTGCAATGAGGCCAGAGCAAGGGCTTGACCTCCATCGTCCCTCTTTCAACCCTGTCCTTTCTTCAGTCTGCCAGATCGCAGCATAACTTGTGATAATAAATTAACTATCCAATTATAGAGTCTGCAGTTTCACAGATGTCCTTTTTCACATTCATTAACACACATTGGACTGTCTGGATTTCTGGTTGTCTGTTTATCTTATTCTGCTCCTCCAGATAACTGGAACATACTGCAGCAAATCTGACCAATCTGGTTACTATTAAGGAGAGTGATACAGAAATAAAACACTCTCAAATCACAAATGACTAATTTTCTCAAGTGTTAGACACAGGTCAATTTCAAAAATCGCCAACTTTGTTTAAAAATGTCAAAACATCCCACATATACTCAATTAATAATTGCCAGACCTTAACTGTAGATGCTCCTTTTTTATTTTTTTTAGCCACGGCTGTTTTGTCTGCATCCATAAAGACTGCTGAAGTTTCTTTTATTCTCTGCTCTGACAGTTAGGTAGGAGTCTTGTCTTTATTTCACACCACAGCAGTTTTTGTATTCATATTTGTCTCAATAACTCCTTTTAAGTACCTGCTGCTATGGGTTGTTTTCTCCTTATTATAGGCAAATTACTGCTCTCTCTTTGTTTTTAGTGTGAAACAGTGAACCTAATGTAAATCAGCAAACAGCCCGAGGCCCCTACCCACTTGAGTCCGAGTCTGTCTTCCTGTCAATCACATATAATTGGATCAACAACACAGAGACAAAGACAATTTATGAATCATTTCAAGGGAAAGTGTTAAATCTAATGGACACACACACATAGCATCACACACAGAAGGCACCCATAACTGGGCACGCATAAATGAACTATTATGCACCAAAAAGAGAAAGAAAGAAGTTGCAGACAATACTGTACTGAAAGTGGTGGTGGTAAATTTTATACTTTTTGTAAACTCTGAAAAACACTTAGGGGTTCTCAAAGCATAGAATGACATAAAATTATGCACCTGTATAGTCTACACAAAGGGCTTAAATTGCTCTCACAGTCGGGGATAAATATGGTGTATAAAAAAAAGCTAAAAGCATGGGTTTCTTTGTGCCTTTAAAGTTGGTTCACTTGTTTACATTGTTAAAGGCTGCATTAAATATCTGAAAAAAATAAATAAATAAAATAAAATGTGTGTGGTAAGGACACCTGAATGAACCCACTGAAACCGACACATTTTCACAGCTATAACCTGAATGGATTTCTGGTAACACACTTTTAGGGACTGTACAGCTTGTGCAGGAAACAACACTCACATGGGGAAACTGACAAGTGTAGTGTGATCAGGAAATACAACATTGTTATTATTATTCTGCATTAAATGAAAGGTGAGAAGCTTTGTGACAATACTGCAAAAGCCAAATTTAAAAGCACCCCTGGAGTGGCACTTGAACAAAGGAGGATTACACCCCACTGGTACCTTGTCAGGCATCTTCACAGCCACAGTATATGTAAATCATAAAAAGTGAAGGGGTGTCTGTCACAACTGTCAAAACACTATTCTATAGAGACTTCATTCAGTGCAGAGATGAAAAACACACCTTGTCCTGATGCTTTGTTATTGTCATCTACTGTAAATACACTGAAACACATAAAATGAAAGACACATATTCATCACTCCCTTGAAACCAGTCCACTTTCATTTTACAACAGAGTGTTGCATCAGCAAAAATGAGCTCAAATGCTGTTCCAGCTTTCACAACACGATTGTACCATCACTATAATGCTTTAAGGATGCTATAATATAGAGCCAAATGCTAACCTGTTTTTGGCACACCCAGAACCATACATCTTCCTAAACCACATCAAGGAGGCATATTCTACCCGTAGCTTTCATTCCTCTAGGTCTATTTTTAAGTGAAGAGTTTCCATGGTAACCTGAGGTGCAGGTATTGCTTGTCGAAAGTGGTTTTTGAGGTCTAGCCACAGAGTTGGAATTAAATAAAATAAGAAAGAACCAGAAACAACAACAGTACATCCTATCTTCCCTTTTAGCTGCATAGTCAGTGAGGACATGAATGAGAAATGTTTGAACTGGTGATCTGTAGAAGATAGATGGTGAGGGGAGGTGAGGATATCAAACTGTTGCTTGATAGATGCAAGCAGAGATTTAGCAGCCTTTGTGAGCTGGAAAGCTTTGTCTAAATTCCACTGTTTACCTTCGGGGCATCCTTTTCGAGCTGGCTCAAACACTAGTAACGATTGTGCACAGACTACTGCGTGCTCGTAATTTGAAGGGCGCTAACTGACCCAGACGTGTGGGGAAAATTAATATGCATGTTGTGTTTGAGGCAAAAGCAATAAAAGATTGATATTAAACCACTAGTACAGAAGTGCAGAACTCCAAAACAGCCCGTCTTTCTTCTTCAAAGCTTTCAGTAGCAAATAAAAGATGACTTGGCTATCAAAAAAGTATTTCTTTACTTGTGATTGTGCTGAAGAGTTGGTCAAAAAAAAAAAAGACTACTGCATTGATTATATTGACTGGCAGCCACAGCAATGAAAGAATGGTAACACTTAACTCCATAGGACACAAAAACAGAAACAGTCATCAAGCAAAGGCTCCATCCAATCAGGAATAAATCGACAGTTATTTGTTAATGTACGATAATTATTGTCTGTTAGGTGGTATAATTAGCTGTGACGTTAATTCAAAAATCAAAATGAAATGCCACTTCATCAATAGATTTCAAGGATCCTTCACTAATATGTAAACCCATTATGTTCAAAGCCAAGTTTAAAATGTACGTCTACTCTGATATCTGGAAAAGCATTCTTCAGTCTGGTGACAATCATCAAGTGTCTATAAATGACAAATAATCTAACAAAATGCTTGCTCATCAGGGACACACGTCACTGAACACACTCTGAAGGACTTGAAGGTATAGTCGAACCACCTCTACATCTCATGTCTAGTTTAACTTGATACACTGCCACTGCTTTTCCAAGGCATTCATTTTCAAGTTCTGCTTTTGTTATCCCCAAGGCTGTGATGGCCTCAACTGGGTGTGTTGATGTGACATTGGTTAAAATGTGTTTTTTTTGAGTGAATCAATCCTTAAATAGGGCATAAAGTCAGATCTTTGCTTTTAAGTGTGAAATGGTTTAAATTGTTTATACAGCACATCAACAAACCAATGGGGAAATTTTTCCCACTGAAAAACAAGAAAGAGAAGAAGAAGCTGGATTTGACACAGTAGCACCGCAACTTACAAACCACGAATACCTTTTTAATAAATTGCAGTCTACACAGACAGACTAGACAGACAGTCAAGGATAACTAGTTATGTACTGTCAAACACAATGTTATACAAAGCCTGTCAGGTTTTGACATAAATCTGTCTTTAGTGAAAGGAAATTAACAACTAATAACTAATAACAAGGACTATAGGAACCTAACATTGCTCCACATATTACTGCTATTTTCCTGTCACTTTGCATGGTGTCAGTACGGCTACAGATCTGGTCCCTAATTGGAGAATAATATAAAGAAACATTGGGCAGGGTAAGCTCCAGTGGTCTGTGTAGTCACTTGATTCTAATGCAGACAGGCATGGATGAGACAAAAGCAGTTCATCTCTTTAACAGTAAATTCATGCAGGAGATTGCATTGGTCCAGAAATAGAAAAATTCAGTGCAGTTACAGCTATTACAAATATCAAAGCCTGTCAGGCTCTTTTCATGGAAACAAGTAAGTGACCCTTACATGGCTGTCACACAAATGTTGTTACTGGTATGTAACATAAAAAAAAAATACTAAACATTCATAACAAATGAAGACCTGTTTTCTTAACTTTTTTAATAAATCATGTAGCTCATATTAACCTTACATATCGCAGCTCTTGGTGTTTTCATCATATTTAGATATTTATCCTTATCCCAAGCTGCTTTCTGAAAGCCTATTATTTACGGTGTCCTTCTCCTCCAGAAATCTAGTGTACCTTTTTTTTCTATGTTATATTTAGTCAAAGAGCATTATGACTCATGGCCATTGTTTGGATTTGCTGCGCCTCTTGTGTTGCTAATCTGGCCAGCTGTGATTGTCCTGTGATTGTCCTACTGCAGTGAGTCAGTCAGTTTTCAGGTATAGATTTATAATGTTTTGTTCTTCTCGTGGTAATCTTATCTTCCCTCTTCTTTTTGTTCTCTTCCCCTGCTCGTCCCCTCCACTACCCACAAACTCCACAAAGGCGGGAGTATTAATCAAAAGAACTGTGTCTCCCCATTCCCTCCTAATAAGTAGAGAGTGAATGCATGGCTGCCTCCATCACAAATAGCAATGAGACCTTAGACTCCATTACCACGGGTTTGTTAATTCATGAAGTGTGTTTTTTTTTTTCTTGCCCCCTACCATCAGAGGTCTCCACTTATGCCCTCTTTCCTTATTCTCCTTGATTCTCGATATATCTCTTTTACCCACACACTTTGACTTCTCTCACTTCATTGTCACATTTGAGGCAGAAGAACATTGTTTCATTTGAAAGTCCTTCAAGCCATGTCCCACTTCATAATTCAGCAGCATACAAGGTACAAGTTATTTCTGGACAAGCAGGAATAACAAAGGAGCAATCATGACACTCTCAGAGCCTTTCCCCTGCTAATGGATTTATCTAAATGGCATCTTTGAACTTCTGGTTATTTTTCTTTTTAAATCACAGAATTGCTTGATATTTGAACTAATACTCATTCAAAGTAAAAAACATTTCTGACATTTTTTTAACATTATTATACCTATTACTACTAATATAATAATGTTGCTATGTCAGTGAAGCATACATAAAGTGCAAGTAAAGCTTGTTAATTTTTTACTTGGACTGCTGAACTGGCTGCTCTCAGTACAATAATATCTTCTACCTGCAGCCTGTGGCCATTGCGCCTGTGCCTTCCTGCTGTCACTGACATAGACGGAGAGCCGCAGTAATATTTGCAGAGCTCATTTGCACTCTGTGAGGCACATGAAATTGCCATTGACTGCAATCTTGCAAGCTCTCAATGGCCTCACATCGACAGTGCTTGTTAAAACCGCACCATGAATAAGTCCTAGGATAGGGACACATGCCTCAGGGGAGTCCAAGATGGCTAACAAGCACATTAGGTATGGCAACTATGTAGTGCACATTGTTTACACCCACACTCAAGGCACACATGCACGTTCACATGCAACCACTTGAGCCTAAAACTGAAACAGCTGAATAGAACTGGAAAGAGAGTGTAGACAGCAGTGAGTAAAATTAGCTTATTAAGCAAAACACTCCGGTAGCAGCAAGCAAGTTAAGAATCATGCCCAAACACAAGTGCCAACAAAAGATCAGGTAGTAAGGATAATGATTGTAAAGTGCCTTTGAGGTAGCAATTAGCTGTCAGCAATTGCAATAAGGGCCGTTTGTCTTGTCTGATAGCCTATAACAAAAGAAAATCCTGCCTTTACAGTTTCCTCTCTCCACTTCTATCCTGATCTGCTCCTCCTCTGCACTCTGGTGCAGTGCCAGAAAATCAGATTTCTCACATGGGCAACTTTTCTCCTACTGAGAGATTATTTCAATAAAAAATAAATAAATAAATAAACAGACTTCCCCCGCAAGGCATGATCACAGGCCAAGTGATCCACTCAAGAGGATGTGGCTTTAAAAATAAATAATGCATATGTTCACAGTTAAATTGTATCTAGAATCATTGTTTCTTTACAAGAGATGCTCAATCTGATGTGGTAAACAATAAAGATATTTAATGATATATGTTATGTTTTACCACACTCTGGGGAAAAAATGTGCAGGTAATGCAGATGATAGAGAACCAACATGGCAAGGAAGCACTGCTGGTCATAAAACATCATCAGTAAAGGTCATTGAATAATAAACTGTGTAATATATTAAACACTATTGTATTCTAATTATGCTTTGGATATGTTTTAAAGGAAAAATCAGAGCTTTGACAGTAAAGGTGATAATGCTGCCTCTTTAACATCAGCCATGTGCCAATAAGACAATACTTTTATATGATACACAATCTGAAATGTATGTCAGAGTAAACCCTTTTATGGACACACATGAGCTTTACAGCAGCCAAAAATAAATTAGAAGATTATTCTGTACCCTGACTCCTGCATCCTGATGTGTTTAATTAGTGCCTCTGCTCCAAGATATTGTACTTGCAACTCTAGTCCTCCCTGCCTGCAAGAATTTTATTCATCAACATCTGCCCTGACTCCAACATTAATTAAACAAACTCTTAAATTAGTTATAGAATTTTACAATCAAACCCCAGGTGATCATGTAGTTTTGTACTCAAAAGACTTTTACAAATTCCTCACAGCATTAAAGGATTCTTTATAGTTGCACTCTTTTTTTTTTTTTTTTAGGAAAAATCCAGAGTGCAAGGTGAAACTGTAGTGACTGTCAACAATGTCTTTTCTCAACAAAATCCTCCTGGTCTTGTAACCTTTGCAAGCTGTCTTTAAAAATATTGCTTTTGGAAATGGAAAGCAAACATTTTGGGTACAAGCCCAGTCAGTCTATTTGTCTGGCATCCTGCACTATTTCCATTAATCCCCATTGAAATTTTGGCAGGTGAGAATAATTTGGCACAGTCATGGTATGAATGGTAACAAGAAGGAGGATGCAAGGGAGGAAATTGTTGTCACAAGCAATCGCAAGGACTGGGATCTTAACACTTGTGAGTGGCATCCATTTGCCAGAATAGGAGGAGAATAATTAGGAAGGAGCCTAAGTTACTCTCATTTTCTAGTCTCAATTTCTTTGTCTTTCAATGAGCTTTCTGGCAACTTAAAGTATAAGTGTTAGGCAGCACACATGACTGGCTACACAATAATTACTATGCATCACAATCTGTAGCTGGTTCAACAACTGTAAACTCCCCTCCCCCAGTTCGATGTCTATGTAAAAGCAGCCTACAACAAAAAAAAACATGTGGAGTAGAAGTGCTATGCATTCAGTGTTAGCATGCGACCCTTGACCTGTTAGATCAAACCCTGCATACATGGTCCGTGCATTCACCACCATTTAGCCAATTAGTTAAAGACCCAGCTGCCTATTAGCTACCCTCTGATTGGTGGTGAGGTGGTGAGGTTAGCCAGCCTGACAGCTAAAGGTGGAGAGAAGAGCCAAGAAATGTGTTTATGCGCTGTTCTCCTCTCTCTTTACTAGCTCATATATGACCCCTAGATTTACAGTCCAATATAATGTCTCAATATCACCCTGGCAACACAACAATATAATGTCTCCCACTCTGTATGGCAACGAATACAAGCATACCACCTTGACAAATACATAAGGACACACACACACGTAGACACCTGCTGGTGAGACCCCTCTGTCACATCCCCACCTAACATACATACACACACACACCACAACTAGGGCGCCTGATTTTTGTCTCCTGTTTTCAAAGGAGAGACTGTTCTGGGACCTGTTGGCTTAGCTATGAGACTGGAGGTGTGGAGAAGTGATTATAATTCACAAAATTGCTCGTTTACATGTTATTTGGTGCAAACTTGGCAGCCAAACTCATTGAAGGGTGTCCTTTGGCAGAGGCATTGATATATACTGAAGCTGTTATTTTGCAAAAGGTAAACAATATATTATTGACTGTATGGTTAAAAATGCCTGGCAAAAAAAACTATTATTTTTTTTTCCCTAGAAATGTTTTTGAGCGAGTAAGTAAAATCATTTCTAGAAACTGCAGGCAGTGTGGAGGGCAGGAGGGGGACCAGCCAAACTGCATGCGAAAACAGACCATTAGCAACTCGTGCACTGATCAAACCCACATCCCCATTATCTCAACCAGCCACTTCATTTCTCATGCAGAGCCATGTGAATTGTCACTCATATCTCCCATCTCCATCTTTAAGCCACTCATCTTTATTCAGCTGATCTGATTACACTTTGCATTTTCAATTAATGCTACAACCCAAAGAGAGAAAGAGGGTAGGGGAGAGGACATCTGAGAAGAAGCTTATTTTCAGACCGAGTTGAAAATGTGGACTGATTGTAAATGAAGTTAAAAAAAAAAGCTGAATTGATGGGAGTAAACCAGCAATTGTGCAGTCCACTGTTGTGGAGGAGCACATCTGGAACCCCTCCAAGTGCCCGGGGGGAGGGGGGGGTCGCTAAGAGGAGCTCCACTCCCTGGCTCTGTCAAAAGTAGCACAAGGAGATAGACCATTTAAGAAAACAACAAGAAAAGACAGAAAGAGAACTGGCTGGCAGGGTCTGATTTGTGCTGTTGCACAGCTGTTCCTTGCAGAGCTTCCAGACGCCTCAAAGAGATACTCTGTCGTATATCAACAACAGCTCACAGACATTCTGCATCGTTATAATGTGTTTATCTGTCACTCTGTTCCAAAACACTAAACCAGTGAAGTGAAAATGATGCTTCCACTTCATCTCAGGTCGCAGAAACAAGTGAAATCATTAAAATTTTGCAAATGTTCAATTAAAATAAAGTGATAGGTCAAATGTGTTGCTCAGATCTCTCTGAAAAATGTTTAAAAAAAAAAAGAGGGAAGGACTGCCTTGTGAGGACGGTGAGTATAAGGTTAGGTGCAGGCAGAAATAGCAGCGGGCTCAGGGCAGTGCAGAACATCCTGTGTGTGGAAGAGGTGATGTGGAAAAGGGGTCTTTCTGGAGGCAGTGAAGACGATGCCTCATTTGGATGCAGTTAATTAGAAAGGTTGATTGATTTGATGGCACTAGCGGGGCGGCACAGCAAAGTGCAGTGGTCTGTGAAGGAGTCCATGCTCAGGTCGATATTTACGCCTTCCAGGGAAGCTTTAATAACAACATTAAGGGCTAGATGAAGAAGCCCTGTCTCTCTTTTTTGTGCCCGTCTTCCAGTCTATACATGATTATATGATTCCTTTACGAATAAATTTCCCTTTGCTCACACCACGACTCTCCTCCCAATATGTTTTGACTTGAGTTTACTGTATGCACTTGTATCAAAGAGCAGTGATTTTATATGGGATACAGAAATAAGCCATTTTAATGAAATGCTGTTTATGGAGTGAGGTTGTTCAGGAGGATGTGAAGCTCTTCTGATGATGATGATGACACTCCATGCCAAATCTATTTATCACTTTGGGACTAACTGGTGAATTAAAGCCAGACTCCTGTTGTGCTGCTCTGTTGAGTACATACATTATTTTCTTTAGTCTGCATCAATTTAACTTTATTAATCACTGTTTCCTCATACATACAACACATTTTTCCAAGCCATGACATATCTCATGACACCCCCTATCATTCAAGATTGATTAAAAACTGTATATTTATCTTGATGTCTTAAAGTTTAAAAAAACATTACATACATAAGTTCAATTTTTATAGCACAACTCATAGGCACAAAACTTAAGCACAACAGTTCAAGAGTATGGGGTTGCTCAATTTTTTAGTGAGAGCAATCTGCACCAAGGTACATGGCACCAGCAAACAATAGCTATTAAAAAGTAATTCTGTGGCTAATAAATACTTAAAGGCTCAGAAATCAAGAGTCTTATGTCTTAATAATCTACCCTCACAAGCAACTATTTATATCAGGAATCCACATCAGGCAGGAAACATGGACAGTGAACGTGCTTAAACAAGCAGGGAACATTGCACTTCTATGATGGACTCTGCTCACAGTGACCGTACAACATCAATCTGTGATTTTTCTAATTTAAATAATATCCATTTTAACAAGCTGTAGTTTCACACTGCACAAACACAGATATTCCACGGGCAGGAGTCTGAATATGAGAATCAAACAGAGGTTTATACACATTTCAGCCTCAGACTCTGTTACTCACCAACACATCAGCCAAATAAATTAATCAACAGCATACCTCCCATAAACCTGATGTTATATGGATGAGCACTACACAGATGAGATGGCAGACCTCAAGCCTCAACCACCAAAAGCAAAAGAATAAAAAAACATGCACTTACCATGAGATGCCACCATAAAGCACTGGTGTAACTGGATCCTCTGGCTGTCCTGTGCCATTCCTGTGTTTGCAGCTCAAGAGGTCAAGGTTGCTCGTTCTTAAATCCGAAATGTGTAGTTTTTCATGTGGCAGCTCCTGCAGTAGTTTTTCCAAGACGCAGATTTGCTAGTTCGCTAGTAGTAATTACTAATGCCTCAGCCGGCCTTCCTTGCACATTCAACCGGCCTTAAATGCATGCTAACGGTGTGATTAGAATCCTGCGAAATTAGCATAGACAGGTCCGTACTCCTCCTCGCCTCCGTCCACCTGCTTCTCCATCTCCTGGTCGTAGACATAAGACTTGATAACAAAATCTGAAAAAATCAGATCACTGCTGCTAACGTAACGATTTGAAGAGAGCGCCTACAGACCGGAAGTGGAAGCAGTGTTAAAAGGTCAACGAGCGCTGCGCAAACTGATCACCTGTGTCACATATTTATTTATTTATTTATTTGCTTTGTCGTTCGGTCGTTCATTTGTTTGTTTGTTATTATTTAAACATTTTTAAATATAAACAAAAGTTACGTTTCCAAGACGCTAAGTAGGTTTAAATAATGCAAGGCGGTGGCTTATTTCTGCCACTAGGTGGTGCTGTTGTGCACCACCTAGTGGTTTATCTACTTATTTCAGGTCATAAGCACTCACTGTTTTGTATTAGTGTGTTTTTTGTGGCATTATGTAGCTGGAACTTTTGACAGTGAAAATGGCTGTTGCAGCAAGAAATTTATTCTCAGTGAAATATGCTTAATGATAAGTTCTGTAGTCAAGACAGCTGTGCAGTAATTTTAATTTTGGGAATATTTGGTTTTTGACATCCCTGAAAAAGTTCTCTATGATTCTGGAAGGATGTTGCAGCTGGCAGACAGGGTTAGCTGCATGATGAAAGATGGGCTGTGTGTTTGGAGTAATAAAGTCCTGATAAAGATCTCAACCGCAGTCCAGAACCACGTGTTTGACCCATCTGCCCCCACACACACACACACACACAACACCCCCACTACATCCACACAACATAAACACAAGGCCCCAAAGGGGTCGGAGTACATTAAAAGTGACAGAAAGAGTGTCATAATCCACAATATACTGATGCCACACTACAGACATGAGGTTTTCTTTTCTTTTTTTTCAATAGGAGCTCTGTGTACAGTTAGGATAACATTCTGTACCATGTGAGTGACTTCTTGACAAATTATAGCGAAATTGGTCATGTATAACCTAACAAACGAAGCATAAAATGTTTTGTTATTTCGATCAAACAATTCATTATGCTCATAAGGTGAAGTGCGTTTTGAGGAATATTGAGGAATGAGGATGTCAACCCAGTTTCAATAAGTTATTCTCCAAGGGTCTTTCAGGCACTGTCACTGAGGAAGGGGGAAAAGAAAAGAAAAAATGAACAGGGAGTAGAAGAGTCAGATAATTTAATATTCACAGGCACCTGAAAAATGTAGAGAGGCAGACAGAGATTGGTTGGATATCCCAAGCTCTCTCTCTCTCTCTCTCTCTCTCTCTCTCTTTCTCACACAAGCACACAACAAACAATAAAAGTCAATCATTTTCTTGACACCCAAATTAAAACTAAGCGTCCCCCAGAGGATTGTATTATCGGAGTGGTGCGTACTTATGACAGCTTCATCACAGTAACATGAAATGCAGACCAGGCCAGAGGGACACTATTGTTTACCCCCAAACCATTACCAGCTATTCACTCTTATAAATCACTCCTTGCATTCTCTTCACTCATTTATTTTTGGTTCTTTTTTAACTCTGTGTCTGGTGCTTTATTAATGCTTGCACCCTTCATGCTTGACTGAACGAGATGAGCCTAAGACTTCTGGTATCATCCAAGCACCTTGTCATGTGAAATTGATTTTGCTTTGTAGCTTTTGGGCATCTGCTTATCAGATACTGTCCTAAACAGAATGTGTTGTGTGTACGGACACTATAGTTTGTCATTTGGATTACACTGCATACCACACAGTCTGATTAAAGTACAGTTCTTTTATTTTCATCTTTTTTTAATGTATAGGCAACAAAGAAATCAGAATATCCTGGTGAGTTTAAGATAAAAATCAAATCTGCAAAGCAGGACAGTTCTTTGCTTATCTGCCATATGGAACCATGAAAGTCATCTAAATCTCTTTGAGAGTGAGATGAGACACTGCGCGGCAATAATGAGCTGCTGTTTAATCAGGAGAAGCATCTTGCCTCACATGGATCTAAGTCACTGAAAGCTTACATGATGGATGAATAATATAAATATTAGCAATCAATACCGAGGAAGCTAGCTCAGTGCTAAACTCTTTGTGCAGTTCAAGGATTCCTGCGAACATAAACACTCAAACAGAAGTCACATTTTTATTTCTATGACGGGACATAGACCTCAGCAGCTGCTGCTGAAAGCACACATCTCATAGCTCTCATAGTTTATTGATGCACATATAATGCGTCTGGAAGCCAATTCTCAAACTCCGTGTTTTGACTCCAGTCTTCACTATACTGTACTGCACACGTCCTCCGGGACAAAAATAGTGGAGGCGCATGCTGGTGACTTTTAAAGCCTATAGTTTATTCATGCACTTATGCTCGCCTCTGAATACACTATAGCTGCATTCAAAGCCTTTCTATTTTGGGTGATTGGCTACTTGAGTTGGTCTTGAGCGGCTTTCTTTCTGAAAAGCTTTGTTTTTGCTAAGGTTACTCAAGCAGGTGAGAGCTCATGTCGGCATGATGACCATTTTAAAGAGCTGATGAGATATTGGCATTCTGTTAAGGCGTGCATGTTGATTGGCTGTTTACTCTTGATGTGCCTGTGACCTTTTAAGTCAATCAGAGTAGAATTTGCGGGTGGGGTTGTAAGGGGGGTGGGCCTACATGTTGCTTTGGGAGGTATTGACTGTTTTCAGCAGATGGTAAGAGCCATTTCAAACCCCCGTGGAGGCTGGGGGGCCTGTACACCAGCCCTTTGTTCCCCCCACACACACTTTCCAAATACACACTTCAGGGCTGACGCGATAAAAATCAATCTTGCCATGACAGTGCTTCCCCCAGCAGCCAGGGGCCTAAATTTATTGGTCTAAATTAAGATCTGACCCAACACCTTTCTCTCGAAGGAGGCAGGAAGTAGTACAATTTGGAAAGCAAACATCAGACACTAATGTTGGTAAAATGAAAGTTTCCCAGTGGAGCCCAACAATATATATTGCAGACTGAAGTGGGAACTCGCCTCTGTAATCCTCAAATATAACACTAGCTTGTGGCCCGTACACATCTTGATGAAACTGACTGAAATAATCAGTACGTAGATGATCATAAACCAATCCCAAATATTCCCAAAGAGGAATATTTGCATTTATTTGTGCATGTGTGTATCTTTTCTGCCAAATTTCTCCTTTTCTCTGGTGTTTTTTCTTACTGGTGTTCTGGTGGTCTTGGGTTGTGAGTGGGTAGAGCATAAATCAGCCCTGTAGCAGCCATCAGCTAACCTGTGGAATGTGAAAATAAATCATCAAGTAATAGAAAAGACTCAATTATTATTTTTAAAAGACATTATATTACAATATATTTTGATATTATGATAGGAAGCCATTCAATAATGATGTGTATATGTTTAGTAAAAAAATATAAACCTCCATCAGATGCTTACTTCTTTAATAATATTAATAATAATAATTAAGGGTACGTTTAGAGCATTCATCTCTTTATTTCGCTCATATACAGTTTACGTTTTCTTCATGCGCTGCAGCCCAATGAAAACTTTTAATGAAAGTTCTTAGCAGGGTGCAATTTTGCGCTTCTTTAAAAACTACCATTTGTTTACTGTTGTCAATATGTTTAATGAGCTGGAAAATAACCTGCATTCAAATGGCAGCAGTTGGTGTCCAGCTTTTGCATTGTGGTGGTGAAAAGTGATTCACAATTGCTCAATTCAAAGGGAGTGCTACAATCAGAGCAAAGCTAACCTCCTTATTACGGCTCCAAGCTGTCATCTCCGTCAAAGGAGCTTCAAAAACTATATTTGTCGTCTTGTTTTTTCCAGAAACCTTCTAGTTATAGGGCAGAGCTTGTGGTGAGGGGTGTGTACCAGATCAAAGATTTATGTATAGAGGACCAAATAAAACATTTAGTTATTTTTTTATGAGCACCAGACAAGGTCAACTGAAGCAATCTACGTGCTGCTTATGTCATTTCAAATATAGTTATCTGCTGCCAGGATCTGGGTGGTGTAGGTTTGTACATGTGTGAATTTGCAAAATGATCCTCTAAATTTACAAATTTGTAGTTTGAACATTGAGTGTTTTTTTTTCTTATTTAAAAAGGAGACAGTGCTTTATTAAAAAGGGAGACGGAGCACGCCCTCCCAGTTACACTTAGTGACCTACAAAAAGACCTAAATAAATAATGATAGTTATGATAAATGCACTGGATTAAAGCAAAGAAAAGAAGACTCCTTACACTGTTTCATTAGGCTGTTAACTTCAGGCCCGTGTCCAACATGGGTCGACTTTCAAATGCTCCATTTATTTTCCCATTGAGAAAATGATGCTCCATTAATTTTACAAAAAGGAATAACAATATTCTCGTAACCCTCTCCTTACATGGAAGAACAGAGCAACCTGAACCTGAACAATGGACATCCAAGAAACTGTCTTCAGGTGCATACATGTGCTTCACTGGTCTCCTCATACCTGTGAGGTAGTGCAGGACTGTAGGGCTAATTAAGTCAATAAGTCCGGACCCTCTTCCTGTGTTCTTCTATAGCCTGCAGTCTGCTGGTGTTTTGCTCCTCTGCAGCAGCTCCACTTTTGTGAAGTGGTGTAAAAAGAAACACTTGAGAGAGATGACACAGCAAGGTAAAAAAAAAAAAAACCCAAGGGCCAGGTAATAGATGGCCTCAGACAGTTGTTATGATACATGTCAGGGGTAGCAGACACCCCAGTCCCACCCCTGCAGACTGGCGGATGTGAAGGAGCAGCCCAGCAGGGCGTCCAAGGAGGTGAACCCTGCCTGTCTGTTCCTTCTCTGATCCGTGGATGACCAGTGCAGCATGAGGAAAAGCCCACCTGGAGCTCAGACAGTAAAAGTATAGCATCACTATACACTCCCATCCACCTTACAGCATGACTGCGGCTGCCCTTGATGTCTGAACCATGTATTAGATTAAAATATGTATCAGCACTTATAGGTAAGACAATCACTCTGCCTCTCCCTGTTTCGATTTCTTAGTTTTCCTTTTCAGGAAACATCGACAGATTCTCAGATCACTTCACATTGACATTTCAAGGGGAGGGGACATATCAAAGCAGTGCTATGTGTGTGATAGTATGAATGGTATCCACTGCCAGCAGCATCTCAGACTGGATCCCGGTCCATCAGGCCATGAAATATTTATCCATAATTCCAAAATGTCTGTCATGAATACTGTACAACACAGCCCCTCCTGAATCCTGGAAGACAGTAACAGCAGCACAATAGAATATAGAGCAGAGTCATTGAGAGACAGAGCTCAAACTGGATGGGTGTTTACACTGTTTGGGATGCAGGGCAGTCATAGAAGTCTGTAAGAATGGAGTCTTGTTGCCTCAGTATCTTGTTTCCTGATAAGGCAGAGCTGTCACAGTCACATTCTGTGTGCAGCAACATGTTTCTGTTGCTTTGAATTCAGGCCAAATCCCTCGACTGCCTGCCATTGGCCATGGTACAGTTACCACGGGCCGTAGATATCCACTTCCTTAGCACCCATTAGCAAGCAGCCAAGGATTTATCACTAATGTCAGGGAGGCATTAGCAGACCTAATGAAATTTCACGTTGTTCTTCAAGCAATATTATCCTTGTGACCTCACTCTTTTCACTACAGAAAGGTTTAACTGCTGAATGTCAAACAGCTGGCTAAGCCTGTGGCATCAAGCTTAGTTACGTTTCAGTTTTTTCTTCTTTTCTATTTTTTTTTATATCCATGCTCATTTGGATTTGTGTTGCCCTCACAATAATAGAAAATAATGACAACCCCTCAGCCCCTTTCAGTCTGAGGTGGGCTGCTAGTTAATGACATTGGGCCATGTTGCGCTTGGCTGCGTCCCCGCACATAATTATGGTCTGATTGTCACAAAAAAATCGCCTGCAGTCGCCACTATAACCGCTGTAAATCCCCTCCCTTACCATTCTCCCCTCAAGATTAACGAAAAGGCAAATTATCTTTAGTCTCCAACCATAGCTGCCCTGAAATGAGTAATTAAAATTTAGCTTCATAATGATAGGTGCCGCCTGGAAATTAATTGCCATGCCTAAAATACAAGTTCTCGTTTTGCATGAGATCACCTGCAAGAGAGAGGAGATGCTGGGTAGCTACATGTGATCACAGCCAATGTAATATCATAGTTTGTGGCTCCATGAATGAGTGAGGAGAGACGAGGCAATCCTGTTAGCTGTAAAACATATTTACCCATCTTCCATTTGTTTCTTTGTAGTTGATTTGCAATATTTTATTTGCTGAAACATATTTTCTGTTTTTAGACATAGTTTCGATGGCAAAACTTCCTTGACTGATACAGCAGAGTCAACAGCTCGTGCGCAGACATCATAAAGTTTGCTTTCTCTGCAAAAAAAAGGAAAAAACACAAAACAAAACATTGGAGCAGAGACTTCCTGTGTGGCCGTCAACACAAACAGCAAACAAACCCAAATGGAAAGTCTTCTCTGGTTCTGATCAAAGCTGTTCTCCTGGAGGAAGTCCAACCATAAATTAGTTGTAGTAAAAAACATTTCCCTGGAAACCAGACACGAGGCATTCTGTTGCATTTGCCTACGCCTATCACATTAGACAGCCGTCGGTTGCAGGGAGCCTGGAAACCTGATCACACTCTGGGTTAGGGCAACTCAAGTTCAGTCATATCAAAAATCATCCGTTATATAACACATGGAGATGTGGGGCAGATAAGGTGACGAAGCACAGGGCGGCGTTTAATAAAGAAATATATTGTGGAGACAGAGACAACCTGTTCAGACTCTGGACAGGTCTGATGCTAGTGTTAGTGGTTCTCAGCATGTTGTTTCTGTTGTGTCTTAATTTGAGCTTCCCGGTGGAGCAGCCTTTGTACAGCACCGGGACGGCTTGTGAGTAGACACATTGAGGATTTGGCAAACTGTAAAACCAGGACACACACACACACACACATACACACACACACACACACACACACTTCTCTTTTGCTGCCTCTCCCTCCTGCAGAACTCTCCTGGGACTTACCTCCAAGTTCAGGTGGTTGGTCGTCATGGTAACAGCTGAGAGTGAGGGCTATTTGCATTGTTTCTGCTTTCATCTCTAAAACCATGTCATTATCCATACAGTACAGGTACTCGTGTTTATTTGCCTGCACCAGCCTGCCTGATTGTCAGTCTATTTGTCAGTCTGCCTGCTTGTCTATCAGCCTTTGTCAGAGTCTGCCTTCCTCCTCGCTATACTGCTATGTTCAGTGTTTGTTTTTTTTTTTTCATCCAGTCAATAATATGCACTGCTCCTCCATCACTGATTCATTTACCACATCTGCCTCTTTATCTGGTGCACAGCTGGAGCACGGAATGTATCTGCACCCGCTTTGTTCTGCATCCATTCTCTTATAATTAATAAATTATCACCACACACAAACAGGCTCAATGGAAGCCTCCTCATTTAAATTAGTTATTTACACACCTGACAGGATTCACACAAAGACTCATTCCTGGTGATACCATGTGAGTGAACATTCACATTACATGTAAAATGTGCAAGGACACAGCCTTGATGACATTAATGAGGTCTCGGTGCTTTGAGGAACACCCGGTTTTTGAGGACTACTTCTGACATCTGCTGGCCACGATGAGAACACATCACAAAACACGTGAAGCGGCTTGATACTGGCAGAAAGAAGCAGAAAACAGCAACTGTGCTTGACTAGCTCACTAACAAATGATATGCAGGAATGAGGTTGACCACAATTCATCATAATTTAGCTTGCAAATATTGAAATACAGGTAATATATTCACATATTTTGTTATTTACAACAGCAATCTCAACAATGTAATTGTGCTTTTAGTCACTTATTCCTGCATAAAATTGTGTTTTTTACTTAAAAGCCCAAACTAACACTGCTGCTATTTCCACTGCTGCACTAATTTAGGGCATTTACAAAATTGTATGCATTGTGTGATGTAAAGGAAACAGCTTGAATGTGCAGTTACTGGATGTGAAACACCTGTCAGATAAACAGCGTTCCCAGCAATAATTATCTTATCATACAAATACGACAGATTATGATTTGAGAAACTGTGTATAATCTGTATTTATCTGAGCAGGATCAAAGTGAGGAGACACAGAAGGAGTCTATGTTTTATTGTGAGCCTGGATATATGCCAGTATTTCATAAGCAGGAGCAGCTGTTTGCTGAATTCACATGTCTATACTCAGTGTTTCATCTACACCAATTTCCACCTCACTCCGCAGCATGTTTTACTTCAGTAAAAGCAATGCGTCATAAAGTCACTTACAAGTGATGATGTCAATTTGACTTGTAAATGTTTTGCCCCAAACACCAAACCCCTGAACAGCTGGCAGGATCTGTGTCTGGTTTTTGTTTTCTCACTGCAGGAGAGCAGGCTAATTTATGGCGGCCAATTCTTTCAAGATGGAACTTTCCTTGACGTCTTCAGGACTTTTAGGTGAAAAAAGTATCTACTTCTGAAATGCAGTGTGGTGTCTGAAATGTAGAATAAGCTGTAAATGCATCAGTGACTTCCCCTTATGGATGAACAAGCTAGAAAACAGCTGCCTGTGTGTAGATCCAGCAGATAAGAAAGGGCATTAGCATACTTTTAAAGCCTATTTTTGTCCATTTTTGATTTCTAAAAGGCCAAAATGGGCTATTTAGGAGATCATAAATGCTAGAATAGTCTGTAGTTTACTGTTGGTGTTTCCATGAAACCAAAACAATAACCAATAAAGCTAAAAGAGGCACTTTAGAGTCAATAGAGAGTTTATTCAATTATACAATTATTTGATTCATTGTCCTTTTTTATTATACTGATCATTACAGCTAAAAGGCTCCAGTCCTGTGTGTTAAACACCTACATAACAGAGCTTTTTTCATCTAACTAAACTTTACTCAGATGCTGATTTTATTGTCCTCCATATATGCGTATATAATCCTCCCCCTGAGCCTGGCTTCATATTTTCGATTCATGCTATGGGGGCAGTGGATCCTCATGGGAAAGTGAGTCATACTGTCGAGTGGACGCTGTAGACAGGATGTGAAGATATGATGGGCAGTGGAGAAACATGTGCTGGCACTGAAAGCTTAATCCGTCTTATCGATGACAAGTCAGTGTCTCAGCGGAAGCCTACGATCGATGGGACTTGACCCCCTTAAATATCAGGAGTGCCGACATCCCTGTCGTCTGCGCGCCTCACCCAATCAGGATTGATTGCAGCACTCCCCGACTCCTCCATGGACAAGTGACTGCTGTTAGTTCCTCATGTTTAATATTGATGATGCCATGCATTGATCCCCTTACAGCTGTCTGTTGTGCTGAGGAGAGGTTTGAAAATCCCTGTTTGTATTGTACCTGATTATACACTGATCTCTCATTCAATACCAATTCACCCACTGTAAAGAGAGTGTCACCCTGAATGATGTCATGTTGTATTAGCCTATTTAGCTGTGCTCCAACTAAGAAATGTCATGTTAAATGCTTTGTGGAAGCCACAGTTTAAGTCATGCCATTCATATAATTCATATATAGTGTGAAATGTTGGATTCATGCAAATTTATGAACATTTAAATCACAATTTATCTCACAGTCTGTGGCATACTTTGACAATATCACTATCTGCACAACTGTGTAAGGAACTTTTACCTCAACCTACATCACAAATCCACCGTCCTGTTATTCAGGTTCTCTGTACTGTGCAGGACCAGTGAGTTTCGCAGTAATTATTTTCACTTGGACAATATTGAGCTGGAGTCAGGGTTTGTTCCGTGCAGAAGGATAGCTGTAGCCTGCAGGGAGGAGGAGTGATGGCAGAGTTGTAGTCGGTGAAGTAGTGAACTGCTGCATCTGGACAAAATCCTTCCAAGTCTGACCTGTTATATAAAACAACACCGAAGCAGTTAACTATGACAGAACCGAATTAACCTTGTAACTGTCACTACTCAATGTAAGCAAGCGATCTTAAATTGTCTTTTTTCTACTTTGTCTCCAACTAATGCAACGTTACCAAATTCAAGGGTAGTCAAGGACTATAACAATCCAAAAGAGTTCCTCCAATAGAGGAAGAGCATGGGAAAAAAATACATATTGCATCAGGTGCAGCTTCATAATAGTCAAAAACAGCTTGTGAGGAAGCAGCACGGCTCTTTTTTTGACACAGTGGAGAATGAAAGGTGCACAGTGTCTTATTAGGATCATAAAGATGTGCTGATTACATTTAATATATATTTATATATATTTATGGGTCTTAATTAAAGTGAACTAAATTCTTATTCATAAATGACCTTCTATACATCACAGACTGTTCCATGTTTGATGATGTGGTCTGTCTTCTCAGCCTTGCTGTGTCTGTCTTAGCGCCTCCTTGCTTTCCCCACAGGCACCCTTAACAATGTTATTGACCTTTTCTCTGACATCCACTGTATTTCAGTTCACAGAATGCTCAAACAGCCAAAGCTGGAGCTCAGAAGGTGCAGGTTGTGTGTATGTGTATGCATGTGTGTGTGTATGTGTGTGTGTGTGTGTGCCATGATTAACGCTCCACTCTCCCAATCTCTGACAAGCACAAGGGCCACTCTGCCCGTGTGAAACACTTCTTCCCAAATTGAATCCTCTCCTCTTTCTTCTTGTTTGTGATGTAATCGCACTCGCTTCTCACAGGACACCTATCCTCTTTTCATTTCTAGCAATAAACTATTATGTGTGAGCTGAGTTCAGCTGCAGCTCCCAGAATGGGTTTGGTGGTTTTGAGGTCAACACGGGTATTCATCAGAGCCGTTCCCCTGCTGAGGAAGTAATGATCAAAGTTTGTGTGCCACAGACTTAGCACCATTTGCAGCACTCCCAAGCGCCCTTGCCCATCACTCTGCATGGCACTGAGCTATCATTGTTCGGACCAATTATATGACCCGATGAGAAGAATACGATTGCCGTTCTGTACCAGTGGTTTACCAAATAAATAAGTGCTTAATGACCCTCTCACTTCCCCTTTTCAACTTAATTAGAGGGGAGCAGATTTGCTGGATGGATGACTCTACAGCAGCAGACTGTGAATCTGAAACAGGGGACTGCCAGCCCTTCATTCATTGCATGTATTGTTTTGTGCAGCTGCTTGATTGCTGCCCAAGCCACTTAACTATGGCTGACCACCAGCAGGCCCAGCTGTGTGGTTGCAGCCATTTAAACATCCTTCTGCAGAGGGAAGCAAACAAAATGATCATGTAACTAATTCTGCAGGTTGCTGGAGTGTGTGTCGATAATGATACATTAGCGCTAGTGGTGTGTGCATATTTCAGTGATGACAATTAAATATATTTCTCTTCATCATTTTTACTGTAAACGAGGAGCCACAGCAGGGCAGTAATTCTCCATCTGCATATTCAGGGTTCACAGATGACACACTAAAGTGACGCCCTTCAATAATAACACAGCACAACAAAGACAAAACACTGCTCATAAGTGGCTTGTGTGATATTCATCATGTTGCCATAAACTTGAATATTCAGCAAGTGACATTGTAAAAATCTGGCTTTAAATATTGGCGTATGAGAACAAAATGATGACAATGAGGCAACTCTGATGTGGTCATTGATCACTGCTTGAATGGTTTCCTAACAATAAAAATTAAAGTCATTCTCTTTGCCTTTCATCGTGTAAAACTCTTGAAATAATTAACAAAAGTGCCTGTTTCCCACATCTGCAGATGTAAAGTTTGGCAGAGAGAGCAACCAAGAATAAATAGAAGGAGATTAGAGTCCCTGAAGTGAAGGTAGCTTCCTCTTGTTCTTTGTGCTGTAGCAATCACAGTTTTATTCAATGACAGCTGGTTGGCTGGACTCCTTTTTTGTGTTCCTCCATATAACTGAAGGATGTCGTGCGGCTTGTGTTAAACCACATGCTGTTTATTGCTTTTTTTTTATCATCAAGAGTCCTTTCATACACAGAAGTCTAGCACAGTGGTTGCATCAGCAGATATTTCAGCTGTGTAATCTACACATAAACAAGAGAAAACTTACATAACAGAGAGAACATAACAGATGTATCTCAACCTTGTCTGCGATTGAATCAAGATTAGAGGATAAAGCTAATGCTGCATACGTTTTTAGAAGAGGTTACAGCTGATGGAGACCATCTAGAGACAAAGCTGCTGAGATCAGACACAGACTGTAGGTGCCTCTCCACAAACTTGTGTAGACATCAGGTTGGGCATAGGGGTGCCAGATATGGCATGTTCCATTAGCAGAATCAGTCCTTTCCGGTGGGTGTATTATGATCAAATGTGGGTTTTTATCCACATGTTGATACTAGAAATAGAATCATTCCTTTGTTTTCCTTTATGAGTCCTACCAGAACAGCTAGATATCTGGGAGAATTGTCATCTCTATTAAGAATTACTTTATTATTAATCCCCTTGGGGAAATTAAATATGATAAGTATTGATATAAATATTGTCAGTCCACTCCACTTAACTATTCACAGTGGACTGATTTATAGGTCCGGACCCAGACAACAGCTGGACATGTAATTGATTATTATTCATTGTACCATTTATCACAACACAAATGTGTAACTGTAACCAGCGGAAACAAACTCATCAAAATCTCAAACACAGCATCCAAGATAATGCATCTTCCCACCCCCAGCCTGACTGACACAAATGACACAGCCATCAAAGGCCTCGCACAAGCCATAGTAAACAGTCCTGATCACCCCCTGAACCGGTTTTTCACTCTACTCCCATCTGGTCGTAGATACAGAACCCTAGACTGGAAAAAAGCGCATTTCAAGAAAAGTATTGCCCCATAACTATCACTACATTAAATAAACTCCTGTGACAGACGCCCGGTCCACAGCTCTGTGTGCTACTGTTGTACTGTTGATTGTGTGAAAAAGATTATCCCTTAGGGGACAAAAAAGATTCTTCTATTGTGAATTTGTGATGTTGTCTGGATTTGGATAACTCATTATATACTTTAGTGCATAACTGTGCTAAGAATCATTTTACAAAATGGATGGCTACCCTGTTATTTATAGCACCTCACGGTCTAAACACATGTTGAATGAGGAGCCTTCATTGTGTTGTGAGTCCACAAAAAGTTAGTTAACCTTTAGCTGGAATCAAAAACAATTTTGTGTGTGCTAATTGTGACTTATTATTGTTATATAATAATCCACATCTCATTAAAATTGTAGTCTTTCAAGTTTTCATTTTTTTAATTACATATTTGGTCACCACCAGGAGCCCCAGCTGCTTCTCTATCTTGATAGGCGACACCAGCTGTCCTCTGGAAACTGTACACGATGCAGTGTTATACACAGAGACAGCAGTATCTGCTGTGAGAGCCAATTAATGGAACAGCTGTAACTGTAACCCCCATCAGAATTACTGTAAGTTCTTTTGGCTGATGAAAAGTTTTCAGTCGCTCATACAGTGTTTAGATAAAAGCAGAGCATTCCTTTAAGCCAATATATCCAAATCGCTAAATGTCCAGGGCCAGACTCGCCCACACAGCTCGGATCATGCCCAGCAGGTACAAAGAGTGCTGTCCTCAGACACTGTGCAGAAGATGAGTAGTCAGTAGTGTTTTGGAGAGTCTTGTGGCGGAGCAGCAGACACAGTTATCCTTCAATGAGGACTGTGACACCTCTTCTTCTGGATGAACGTCACACAAGACAGGAAAAAGGTGTGTTAAGATGTGTTTATCAACACAAATATGCCAAGGGCCGGGACACTGTCCAAGTCTCCCACTCTTTTACACACACACAGACACACACACACACATTGAGCCAATCCCCCCACTGCTGTTGCAATCCAGCTGGCACTGGAAGGGACGCTTTGATGTGGGTAGAGGCCAAAAAATCTGCTGGAATTGCATGAAGGGTAGAAGTTGTTTCTGCCAGTAGTAAAATATTTTAGCTACTGTGCTGGAGATAATATGAAGATTTAAATGACTGCAATATTTTTATAAGCTGTTTTTTCGTTTTTGTAGCAGTGCTTGTTTGGAAAGGGAAGCATGGATCCTGGGTATTCAAATTCAATCACTTGTTTATTTAAGTCTTGCATGAAGATTTGAAACCAGGTCCAGATTCATATGTGTGGCATGACTGGATCTTTAATAAATCTAGTATATACATTTTTGGCACAGTCCCTATTTGTCTCAGATATATACAGCAAGTGGCCCACAGCGATGACATCAGCATCACATTCAGCATGGCAGCCAATGTGCAGGTGGAGGTCTCCTGTGTGGTGGCCTCCTGGGATGCGGTCACCTACATGTCCAGCATCACCACCACACTGTAAGGAGTTTCCTCTCTTTGAGTGACCTCCTTCTGTGTTAAGACCTTGAGACCACCCTAGTGGGTGGCTGCATGTTGATGTGCCAGTGATCTAATTTAAATATTGCCTTAGACCCCTTAAGAAGTGCTCCCATTTCCACATAATAACAAACCATCACATTAAAATGGGACCAGCCAATTGCTAAAAAAAAAAAATGTGTTAAATTAGAAGAAACCCAAAGACGTCTGTACAGTACATCTGTAGGTCGTGTATGGACATTATAATTTGAGTTTGCTGGCTTCCGCTGAGACTGCAACCAGGCCCGTGTCCCATTTTCACAACACTGATTATTCTTTAGTTCTGGATCAGAATGAATCAGTGATCAAAGACCAGCTGGCTTTTCACAGTTGGAAATCCTGAGCTCAATCCCATATATGAAAGAGAAGCACTCTCTGACACCTGTTGATCAAACTAAAGAACTACAGCCCCACTTCTAACGAGAGCCATTGATTCAGCCATCAAATAGTGGAGTGTCTGATAAAATATAATGGCAAAAAAACACGACAAGTATTAATTTATTTTGTAGGATGTTTTGGGTCATGCAGTGATCAAACATACTCTGTTGTGACTTTACAGTAAAAACATGTCTGTCTCTGTCTGTGACTGGTGGGGAAAGGGTTAACTCTGTTAATGCGATATCTCTGTGATGCATTTTGGATGTCCAAGGACCCATGAATTCCTGCCCTGATAAGCTGTCAGGAGCACTGCCCTGTCTACAAATTGTGCATGTGTGTGTCTGTGTGTAATGGGGAATGGAGAGAGCCAACGGACAGCTTCAAGGTTATACGCTATTAAAAACAAGACTGCATAAATTCTGCCTAATAATTCATAATAATAACCCCACCCCCCACCCCCCATGTTTGTTGGTTGCTTGTTTATCCCACATTCATTAACATGCTGGCCTCATGGCGCTCATACTGCAAAAAAAAAAAAAAAACGTCTTAGGAGTGGGAGTGAGAGAGAATGAGAGAGGGCACATGGAAATGATTATAACCTACTGAAGTGGAGGCATCCCAGATCCACAGCACTCATACAAACCCCCCTATCAACAGCGAGGATTAAGAAAGTAGATTAGTAACTAGAAGTACTTGTCTGTGTGTGTGAACTCTCCTGGCTCTCTTTCAGTCTCCTTGGCCGTCACTTCCTTGTTCGTGATTTGAGACTCCTGTGGTGCCCTTGAGCGTGGAGAACCTTGAATTTTTTTTTTCTCCCTAAATGTTTTAAAGCCTAAAGCGGTCATTGTGGTCCTCCTTCTAAATATCTCTGTTTATGCACACTATGAAAAAACATAATCAGTTCATACACAAACTGTATTTTTAAGTTTCCACCGGGCAGTGGTGATATCTGTGACAATAACATTAGCAAGCAGTGCGAGCTCAGACAAAGAGGAGGCACATTTTTTTTTCCTCCTTATTCAGAGCAGAAGGAGAAAAATAATACTTCACCAAAGACAACATGAGAACTGGTTGCATAACTATCATCAAGCAAAAAAACATGAATAATTTGCACAGAATTCTAGATTTAGCCTACAGAAATAAACTGGTACACTTGAACAAGGAAAATGCACTCCATTACTGAGCAAAGATGTCATATTTAGTGTCTTAGCAGCAGTGGTTCGATTTAGAATTTTGGGTTTAGAGAAAAAGGAGAGACGAATATGACACAGTTCATTTAATTCTGCCACATTGTGACAACATCCACATTGAATCTGAACCAGCAGCAGCAGGTGCATCAATTTCCTGATGAGACTGATGCAGACCAAAAAACTCTATTCTTAATTTGAAGAAAAGTAGAACTAACACACATCATATAAAGTATGTGACCTTAAGTCCTGAAAGACCAACAGAAAAAAATGAAATGATCCAAACACATTTCAGAAGCCTTTAGGAATGTGACAAAAGTCAATTGTTTGTATTAGACAGGACTAAGCAATGATATCAAAGTGAGGCACTTAGGCACAACATGTTGTTCTTAATGAGCAAAAACATGGCAAACATACAGAGGAGGAAGGTGCTGCAGCCTCACAGTGACTGCAGTGAGGTGAGGATAATGGCAGCACCATGCACCTGGATGTAATTAGCTGTGTTCGGAAAAGCCCTGTTCAGATTTAAAGCGGTAAGTCTGACAGTGACGGAAAGAAGCTGCAGCTACAGTGAGGAATAAGACAAAAGGGACTCTCAGAACACACTCGGTGCTCCTGTTGCCAATTACCTCAAATGCCACACTGATGTGTGTTCTCTCTTGAACTTTCTCCCTGAAAATGTCACTTTATGTGGAAATAGCAAGTAAACAGCATTTGACACCGATTGCTGCTGCTGCTGCCACCACTTTCAGTAATGACTGCAGGCCTCGTTCTGACCCAACCCTGATGCGTTTTACTGATGTGAGCGCTATTTCTGTGCACGTTCGTGTCCCATTGTTTATACTGTTGTGTTTAGTTGCCTTTTGTTTTATGGTATTTCATGCTAGCTGGTGCTAAGCTGCCTAATATTCATGTCATTTCTGTGTCAAACCTCTTTGTGTTGTTTTGCGCTCTCCTAATGTGCCCTGATAACCAGCAGGATGCTGACAGGTCAACAGCCTCCCTCCCAGAGATAAGAGTCCCTTAAAAAAAAGAACCCTAACAGAGCAGGTGAAGGGAACAGCGTGTGTGCAATCACACCTACTGTCTGTTATCCTGCATCCATATGTCTGAATTAGTGAATCTCACACTTAACACAGTTATTGATGTCAGAGTTTTATCTCCACGCCCACATCTTCATGTGTTTACTCTGAATTATGTTCCCATAAGAACAGCATAAAGGTCAAAACTGAGAACAGAGTGTGTTTCCCAGTTTATCTGATTCTCATCCATGTTCTACAAGTGAACCATGGAGGTAACAAAATCTGATCGAAGTCATTGCTCCAATACGAAGCAGTGCAAATTGTGCACATACTGTATGGGAGAATACAACATGACTGTAACAAGGATGGACACTGAGCATAAAGAGATACAAAATGCCCAAATGCAAAAAAAAAACGACACAAAAAAACGTCAAAACAGCCACAAAAACATAACATAAAAAATAAAAAATGAACAGACAAAAAACAACCTCACACAAACTGTGCGGGTAGAACAGAGACAGTATGTCCACAAGGGGACAAAAAAAGAGACACAAGAAAAGGGATACAGGATGTAACACATTGTAAAGACCCATAAAACAACAGCAAAGATAAAATGAACAATCCCACAGCTACAAGATGACCAGAAAGTGCTACAACAAAGGACTCCAAAGACATGAAGACACTACAAAGAAGTGAACAACTAAGAAAATAACAAAAAACATGCAGGTCCTGCAACTCTATTACATAAGTCATAGATAAAACATTAAACATAAAGGTATTCAGTGAGGACAGTTCTTGAGTAATTGTACCATTGATTGCCTTCGCCACATTATTAGCCACATTAACTACGTGAATTGCAATTTAACGGTATATTATCCAAAGAAGAACAGTTTCAGCGTTAGCTGTTCCAGCCATGCTGATAAATCCAATAAAGGCAGCAGAGGGCTGGCTACCAAAGCACAGCTAATGCTTGAAAAGCAGCATTACTCTAACAATTGACTCAGTGCAGCTATTAGAATAGGTGTAACTGCTTATTTGCCACATTCTGCCAGCAATCATGACATTTTAATGTGATGTAGCTCTAATTTCTAAATTACGTCTGTATGCTGTTTCTTGAACGTCTCTCCCTGCTGTGCGTGACCTTCTCTGTGTGAAGTGATGCACAGCGTGGTAGTTAGCATGAAGACGTGGGCAGATTCAAGTCCACTTGCATAAATTAGTTTCCCTTCCTTCCCGTCAGTGTGTTGTTTTTCCCCCCCTCCTCCTCCTCCTTCTTCTTCCGCTGAGTTAAACGCAGTGGAGCCTGACACTGTTGAGCTGAGACGCCTGCAGGGAATGCAGGAGTCTTGATCCCGGGCAGCAACCTCCCTTGGGAACAGCGTGTCTGTGTGTGGCAGTGAAAAGGTGTTGCTGCTCTGTTGACATGGGTCACAGTGGCATGGTGGAGGAGCAGGATAAGAAAGTTGTAAATGGGGTCAGGGTCACTGACAGCAGCAGAGATTCAGCTAAGGATGCTGGTGACACAAAGCTTTTCGTTTGACACAGAAGCGTAAGTGGGACTTTAGCTGTTGTCTCTTGTGATGTAAGGTGTTGGAAAAGAGCGTGTGTGCAGCAACGAGGCTTTGTTAAAATCATATTGTTGCTGCGTTTTGTATTCAACTCTTTGAAGGTTAACAAGCCACCCTGCAAAAAAAAGGGTTTACCAAGGGAACAATAAAGGAGGGCATCCTGCCCGAGCTTCGTCCATAGAGGAAAACAGAAGCGACTGAGTACAACCTCTGATTTACATTTGAATATTTTCATGTAAATTACAGTACGCACATTTTAGAGTCCCAGTTATGTAGATTTACTGTTAAGAAAAGCAATGTTCATATTTGTTACAGTAACTAAATAATCATTTGCGTTCACACAGTGCCTATTAAGCCTATATAAGCTCCAGATTTCCAGTATGGTTTATATACATTGTAAACCTGGTGTCTGCTTCAGTTGCAGTGCTGAAAAGAGGGAGCAAGATGGATGAGGCCACAGCAACAGTAATAAGCTGGAGTTTCTGGTGGAAAACCTCCAAGAAAAAGTTTGTGACGCTTCAGATAGAAAACAAACTCAGGAAGAAAACAACTGACAGAAACGGCAAATACTGCAGCACAGAGAAACAAAAGTCTGAAGCCCACAAAGGTCCGTTTATAACTAAAGGAAACGTAAAGTGCAAAGCCTGGATCACAATGGACCGGCAGGATGTGTCTCTGTGTTGCTATCTGAGGTACAAGCAGGGTTAAAGAGCACTGCTCCGTCATATGTGCCAGTTCAGCACATAGACTGTACATACAGGTGGGTGACTCTCTCTGCCCATTGTATATAAAAACTAAGCACAACTTTCCCTTTCCCCGCATTTTATACAGCTTGGCTGCTGCATTGATGTTACTTCCTCATAAAAGCTCATTAAGGACCATCATTTGAACACAGATTAACATCATTGAAACCAGCTCACAAGTCATAAAGTCTCTCTGGGAAAACTTTATTTGAGGTTTACTTTTTAAATATGGAGCAGGTGGGTTTACTGCAGCCAGCCACCAGGGGCAGTCCAGATGTTTTGGCCATCCTCCATATTTATATTCAGTCTATGGCTTAACAGAGTTTATGGATTTTCTCTCACTGCCAGAAACTGTACTGTAGTTTTAAAACACCACAGGTTTATAGTTTTTAGCAGCTGATCAATGCACCGACCAGTCTGCTCCGTGTCACTGAATTTGTGCATTTAATGTTTTACACATCCATTGGTTTCCATTCATTTTGAGTTTTTGATATATTACGGTATTGTCTGGTTTACAGAATAAATGCTTTTTTAATGAAAAGCCTAATTAATGACCTGTAATTTTATGATGTAGCTTATTCTTTTGACAATATTACAGGGTATATCAGGTCATATTTATGTTTAATTGTATCATTAAATTAGATTATCATGCTCTACAATTTAAAAACTGGCATCATGAGTTCACCAGTGTAAATGTAAAGAGTTACTTTCCTCCTTCTCTGAAAACGGGCTCATTAGACACGAATGACTGCGCGACCTGCCCACACCAGCACGGAGCTTTCATGATCCCCTCCCACCACACGTCACATCTCTGCTGCTCATCAGTCAAAGAAAATTCCGCCTGACTGTGTTTTTACTTTGTTGGCTCTTTCAGTCGGAGAGCGGCCCCATAATTATGACAACACGTGAAGGCAGCAGCAGATCCTGAAACTTTTTCAGTCTGGCATGATTAATCCAGATTATTTGCTCAGTGGTGTTCATCCTCAACTTGTGCCTTTTTTTAATATCTTTAATCGCGTTTAGTGGGTGACATGGTGTCACACATGGCTCCCCGGGCGGTCTGGCTCCTGGTCGCGCTGTCCGGTGTCCTGAGCGTGCGCTCCTGCTGGGCTTTTACCTGTCCGGCCATCTGCCGCTGCACCACCGGCACGTTTCAGTGCAGCAGAGACACTCAGCTGGTCTCCCGGACAGGAGCACGACCCGTGCACCGACTGTAAGTTACCCGACTTTATTCTCCTCTCTCTCAGTAGTCTAAAATCACTGTGATCCTCCTGTAGAAGGTCTGAGGGATTTCACGCTGCAGCCATCAGAGTCTCTGTAGCAGAAACTTTCTCTACACTAATTACATCTTCTAAAATCTTCTGTAATGTTTCATAGACTTTTGTTTTCATAATCTTACAGATGGCTCACACATCTGACCTTTAAAGAAATCCCTACTCATTCATTCAAGGAGCTGGCCAACGTTACAATAATGTAAGTGTTTGTTTGTTTATTGTTTACTAGTTTATTTATTTATCAGTCAATATCCTGAGTAAACACCTGCTTCAAGTGAACATATAACATGTGCACATGATAGAGGGAGATCAATAAAGCAAAACCAATCAAAAAACATTAAAATACAGTTAAATAGCAGCTACAGGGACAGAGCTGGCCCCTGCTGGTTTAGATGGCATTCATGAGAACATAAGAACAGTCTATGAGGTAAGAAACACTGATACTACAGTAAAATATTGTTGTTTTTTATCATACAAAATTTACTCACAACCAGGGTAAGAGCAGCAGTAGCAGCAGGTCAATAAGTGAACATCTGTGTGTGACTAGTCACCGTGTGCAGAGTTTAGTTCATGTTACACAGTGAGGGAACAGGCCAGCCTGCTCCACGTGCTCAGGCCATCAGGTTTCAAGCAGGACTGGTTCAGAATTAAGCACAAAACGTCACATTGATTCTGATCAACTACAAGTATCAAAAACTGAGCAGCAGTGGCTCAGTGGTAGAGCAGTGTTGTCCAATAATCGGAAGGTTGGCAGTTCAATCACAGCTCTGCCCTAGACATTGTTGTGTGTCCTTGGGCAAGGCACTTTACCCACACACATCCACAGTGCCCCCAGTGCACTCACTGGTGTATGAATGTGTATGAATGACTCGGCGGTGGTCGGAAAGGCCGTAGGCGCACCTTTCCAGCCACGTCTCCCCCTGGGGAGCTATGGCTACACCTGTAGTTTACCACTGCCACTCTGTGTGAATGTGGTGTGAATGAATAATGCATCTGTAAAGCGTTGTTGAGTGTCCTAGAAAAGCGCTATATAAGTTCGATGTATTATTATTATTATTATTATTAGATAATTAACGCAACATAGTATAAATACACAAAATAATCAATTGTTAAGTAGCCATATTCTGTTCAAACCTGGAAATGCTTCTTGAAATGGGACGATATATGTGAATTTACAAGAGACTTAATTCATCACAGAAGCCTTCGTCAGACAAACTGCTCACCTGTCTAGTGCATATAGATCTATGAAGGGTAGATATGAAGAGATATCATGGCAGCAGGGCATGTTTGATGACAGAAGAACAAACTCAACCTCAGTTAACACTAAACTGTCCAATGACAATTGCACAAAGAGTATGGACCCTACAAAACCTGTCAGCCCTAACTATGTAGCTTTAATGCCTGAACCCGACCAAGGTGTAACTGAATCAATGTTTTCTTAGGACGTGTTACATTCTGGCCTGCATGCTGCTTGACCCCTTAGTGTGAGCAGATCTGGGGCTTTATGGGCAACATGTGGTTTGATTTAGGTCTGACTGAAGGGTCACTGCTAATCAATACAAATACATTCCTAATGATCACCTTTATCTCATATTGAAACATATATGTTCTGAAGAAAGCTGTCTCTTCAGGACGACAGTGCCCCTGTTTATAATAAGCAGGGGTCACTGAATGGCTTTTGCAGTCTTAGTTGCATCTATTGATCCCATGAAAAGCAACAAAACAGCAGCGTAGACGATAGAATTGAATAAAATTATGTAGAATACATACATCAAAAACTAAACAAAACCCATCACTGAAGCACAAAATGAGAGAACATCATATTATTTATCCTGCCAGTGGAGTCCCACATGTACAATTATTTCCGAGCTGCACTGGTGACGCTTTGAAAAGACACTTTTTTTCGACACCTTGTGTAGACACTTGCAAAGAAAAAGCAAACTGAGCTGTTTGACTTTGCTCCGCTCCTCAGGGACAAACCTTATCAGTGACAGATACTCAGAGTACTGACAGTATACTGTATGTGATAGGTTAATTATGGGTAAATTATGTATGTCACAAAATGCTTGTAGTGACACAACTGAACACATTCCAGCTGAAATAAAGGTTTTTGGTGTCAAGGTAGAAAAACACATGATGTGTGTCCAGATAGCAGCTATAGCTACAGCTCCACTTCATTCAGATGGCCATGTGAAAAAACGGCTTTTAATGCATTGTAGGCAGTAGTTATAGCACCATACATAACACAATCAGGAGAGGGCATCAAAGCACACAGGGAGGATGAAGTCCTTCAATTGTTTTTTGGTTTAAATGGAGCAGGAGCGTCTTTATACAAAGAACAGTGTTGGCTGATTACAGTGGAGTGCCATGACTGAAGAAAGGCCATCAGAAAACAAAGTGTTCAAGGACGAATCAAGATGCCTTGTTGACTTTTGTTTGTCTCTCGCCATCTTTGTTTAGTCCTCCATCTTCACTCATCTTGGCCTAGATGCATCCATGATGTATGTTTGGAGCTTTTCCAAAACATGTGTGTCCTAGAAGTGTGAAGTGATGGTGGTATTTTAATATTTCCCCCTCCCTGTATCCATCATCTCTGTCCTATTTCTAAAAGAAAAACATTAAAAAATATAAGCAATCCATAACAAGCTCGTGCCTTAATGTGCTTCACCAAAATTAGATATTTACTGGTTGGATTCGTGACACTTCAAAATTAATTTGTTTACATCTTTTGTTAATCTGTTGACTGACGTGGAGCCGTTTCTTTCTTTCTTTGTGCTGCAGTGAGATCTCCCAGAGCGACCGCATCACACACATTCGGAGACATGCCTTCCTCTCCATTCACAGCCTGGAGCAAATGTAAGTGACACTTTACCTTCCACCACATGTCACATCCAAAACATGATGAAAGCAATTATTCATTTGAACAGCTGCTATGTGTTCAGCGTTTCATTTAAGTTTCACAGGATTAGTCTGTCAATTACAAAGCAGTCCGTTTAATCCCCGACTTTCAAAGCGCCTGACGTGTGTGAATAGATTTTTTTTCTTCCTCTTGTTTGTTTGTTGTCAGCGACCGGCGACGATGTTGTGTAATTACTATTTATATGTTTCCTTCTTTTTATTTCCGCAGTTTGGTGCAGAATATCAAAACTCTAAAGGTGGTTGAAAAAGGTGCCTTCACTGACCTGCCCAAGCTCGAATATTTGTAAGTCACTTTGTTTTACAAGTGTATTCCACCTCTATTTAACTTAATCCTAAAGTTTGTTACAGTTTCCAACAAGGCTACAGGAGTGAGGCTAATAAAACATTTATTGTCCCTGGAGGATGAACCATGACCTCTGCAACCTTACTTTTTCACTGTTATCCACAGTTTATAAGTCAGGAGATGATCCAGGTATGGATTAAACACTCTAGACCTTGATCAAATATTTACATATTTACACACACTTATTCAGACGACCTTTAAAGGGGACACAGCTGGGGAGTTGCCACTTAAATCACCATTTAAAGTACCTAAAACACTGAACCACTACTGTCAGGATCTTCGGTAGTCCTGATATTTTAGCTCATCCTCACCAGAAAAAAAAGTAACATGATATTTCAGGCCTTGAAAATGGAACATGTGCAATTCTCCAGCCACATTTCTATGTGTTCATGGGGGTGGGCTGAAAATGGTCAACAGTCTTCTTGAAAAACGTGCCTAGTATTATGATTTCATGTGATCTTTTTACCTAACCTCTTACACTGTTTTTAATGCCTAACCAGACATTTTCAGGCCAAATCCAACTGCAATTTAAAACAAAACTTAACTGCAAGTAAAACCAAAACAGCTCATGGTGTGAGGGGGACTTCAACCTCAGGCTCCTGAGTGTAAGTCTGCCATGTTGCATGTAGTCATCCCAAATCTACCTCCTTACTCAGACTTTTGTGACTACATCAGTCCCATCTGATGACATTGGCCAATACGGTCAAATTCAGATAGCAAAATACATACATTACAATCATATTTTGAGGATGTGATATCGCCATCTGCCAGCAGGGTCGGCCCAAGCCTTTATGGGGCCCTAAGCAAAATTTCATACCACCAGCACCTATAGGATGATGAAGCATCAGATGCTTCATCATCCTATAGGCTGCACTGTGTGCAATACATGCTACTGAATGTGTAATATCATCTCTTTTGTATTAATCAATGTTATTTTTTAAAATACAATATATATATTTTATCATGGAATTTTGGTGCTCTTGGGGGCCCTAAGCGACTGCATATTTCGCATATGCCTTGGGCCGGCCCTGTCTGCCAGATATGACCCATAACGACATTTTCTCTACGGTTATCTCACAAAAATGCACTTGTTTGCACTTTTTGAAGACATCCAAGTGGCCTCTTTAGAACTTGTTCAGGTCTTTATTGAGGAGGGTTAGCAACCAAAAAGATTAGAGGGTCATGAGACATAATCTATTAGCATCAGAAATTGTTTAAGCATCTCTTCCCAAAGTTTCACCCCCAACGCACGCTGTTAAATTGATTAAAATCATTGCTAAGTGTCTCACCAACTGCTCAACAGATTACCATTAAATGCGATATACTGATTAATGTTCCATCAGCTTCAGCTGCACCTTGTATTAGATCCTGATTAGCATGCCATCAATAATGGTGAACACCAGCATGTAAGCAATGTCAGCATGCAGATGATAGGTTTCATTCCAGCAACACTGAACAGGTGCAAAATGACACACAGGCAGCAGACACGACCACAGCATCAGCATCAACAGTTAACCCTAACAGACAAATAACAGGGTACAAAAAGGCCTGCTGGATACACCTGCAGAAGCAAACTCACTCCTACAGGGTCACAGGAGAAGCAAATCTGCACCTGAACGCACAACAAAGTAAAACAGACACCAGAAAACGGAAATATCTTGTAATCCACCAAGATTCCAGATTAGATCCAACAAGCAGAATTTTAACCTTTTAAAAATACAGCACACCGACAAAGATCACATCAGCTGTGTCTCACAGCTCGGCATGCTTCATGTGTCTGTGAGTTCTTAGTAGCTCCATCAAATAGTGAAAACTTAAAGCCACTAAGGTGATAACCTCCACTGTGCTTGTTCTGTGCACAAAATCTGCGTTTTTATTGAGCAGTCGCAGCTGAGTGAAGAACCACGCCAGAGGTCATGAGCAGAGAGGGATTTACTGCTTTTGTAGAACTGACTTCTGAAAACTTCTCCGCCATCGCTGACGTTTTGTGAACACTTTGAAGATTTGTCCTTATCTGCTCTTGCTTGTCCGTCTCCACAGGAGCATCTCCAACACAGGCCTGATACAGTTCCCAGACTTCACGACTATCTCCTCCCTGACGCCATCTATTATCCTGTAAGTAATCCCATTTTAAAAATAGTGTGTTTTTCTAAAGCTGGATTAGTGTCTTTCTGCATGTTTGGAAACTGCATCTTCTTCATGTCAGAAGTGTTAAGCGGAGGCCAACTTGTTTATTCTAAGGCTCATTTTTATTTTATCAATGTCACGCCACAAATCCTGCCATAACACCCTCTGTGTCACAGTTCATCTATCTGCTTCTTTTCTTTGTTTTCTACATGAATGTACATAATTTTTTCTGACTGAGAGTTCACGTTATCTCCTGTGGGTGCAGGGAAATGGCAGACAACATGAGGATCAACTTCATTCCAGCCAATTCCTTCCAGGGCATCGCAGAAGGATATGTTGAAATGTGAGCTGAACTCTTTGTCGGAATGTATCTTTACTGCTTATGTAATTGAATGTTCAGTTCCCTGACCTTGGCAATGGACGTCTGTGACGGCAAGCTAAAATTTATAACATTGTGTCCTTGACAGGAAACTGGTCAGAAACGGCTTCAAGGAAATAAAGTCTCATGCATTCAATGGAACCAAGCTTAACTCACTGTAAGTGCTTTAACACAACACGCAAAGGCGAAAGCGTGTCTTCTGATAATCATAGAAAACCAAGTGTACCAGTAAACAGACATTATGTAAGACTAAACAAAGATTGGATGCCCCTTTGTTTTCCTGCTTTGCCCTGTAACAGCGACTGTCGATGAGGATAAGATATGTGCAGACACCCTGCAGTCTTAAAATAACACTCATCGTGTCGAGTGTCAGGCTGAGGAAAGAAAACGTAGATGCAAAATAGTTTGGGGGCATTGTTTGGCCATTGATGTGTCATCTTCACTTTTCTTTCATGCTGCCATGATAAGTAGAAAAAAATCTTACAGTGTGCAATGGAAGGTCAGAGTTGTTCTTCTGATGTCTTTTGTAGAGTTTTGCGTGACAACAGGTACCTCAGTCACATTGAAGACGATGCTTTTGAAGGAGCCACAGGTCCGAATTCTCTGTAAGTATTTTAAGTGAATATTCCTACAGTCAGTACTTAAGTACTTAAAAAAGGTTCATTTTTTGTGATAATGTGAAATAATTTTCAGTGCATCTACTCAAGTCTACAATTCTATGATACTCCACTATGAGACTCCACTGTAGGGACATACTTTACTTCTTGACCCCCCATGCAATAAATTAATCCGCCTGAGAGGATATAAAATGAGAAAAAAAAAAAAACTTTACCTCAGCTACTAGATTCAATGCATGCTAATGTATCAAGTATTAATAATAATAATAATAATAATAGTGGTGTATTGTGTGTAAAAAAAATGGTGACAGTGACAGTGACCTTACACAACCTACATTTTTACAGTGTGGAACCTTTGTCGCCCCCTTGTGGCAGTGACACTAGTTACAGATTATTGCACCATGTTTGTCCTCCATGTCTTATAGAGACACTGGACACTTTAAACACACACTAGAGACTCCTACTCTAGTCTATTACTCCACTTCTCTGGCTATGGTTGCATGCAGTGCCAGTGCCACCAGATTTCAAACTCTGGTATATACAGTATGGCATTAATACAGATTTAGTAGGATTTAGTCATACAATATGAATTTGATTGGCCAGGTTGATTGATGTTCACCCAAGCGTAGAGTCTTTAAAAGCTTTTTCAGCTCATTGCTATGGTGACAGTCTTGTTTTAACCAGCGGACTGCTTCAGTACGTCAAACGTTTAGCATATTTTAATTTAAACTGTGTTTTAGCTCAGAGATAGTTACAAAACATGTCATTTTTGTACTGCATCTGCAACATAAAAAGTAAACTTTTAATCTGCTCAATCAACAGCATTAACCTGATTATTTTTCAACTGGGTCATGTAGCTAGATTAATATTCATAACAATGTTTATTATTTTATTGTATAAACATTAGGGTGGTGACAGCCTGTCTGTGTAAACAACCAACAAGGCAAGCAGGGCTGCTGAATACTGATTACTGAGCAAATAGTTAAATCTGCTGCTCACACAGCTCACAGGGTCTCTCCGACTACACACTGTGTAGTCTTTATAAATCTATATATATATATTGCTTATAAATTAATATTTAAAGGCACACACTGACACACAGGAGCAGGTAAGACTGTGGTACTTCTGGGTATGTTTGTGGGGTCAGGTGACAAATAAAGGCATCAAATGAATGAACAAAGCACTCAGTACTCAGTAATTATGACCTCTATTCTATCATAAAGCGTTTTGGTAGTGGAAGAATGTCTCTTTAGAAAGACAGCATGATTTACTCATTGGCTTGATGAATATGAAAACAATGCAAATCAGGGCTTTGCTGCCACAGTCACTGGAAGTGAATGAGCACCTGTGGGAGATTCATCAAATTTGCCAGAAACAGCAACAAAAAAACACCAAATGGCTTTTCTCATTGGATAAACTGTGTGTGTGTAACCCTCCAGCAGAGTTTAAATGACACATAAAAGACAGTACCAAGCTGTTTTTTTTTTTTTTTTTTTTTACTGCTGGCTTACCGTAGACCAGCTCCTTTATTAAAACACTGCATCTGAGGTGATTTCCTAATCTTCAAATGTCTGTATGTCTGTGTCCTCTGTGATTCAGGGATGTCTCCTCCACAGCTCTCAGTTCCCTCCCCCCTAAAGGACTGAGGCAGGTGAGGTATTTGACAGCCAGTTCCGCCTTTGCTCTAAAGAGCCTCCCCCCGCTGGAAAGCCTGGCTGAGCTGCTGACGGCTGAGCTCACGTACCCCAGCCACTGCTGTGCCTTCCACACATGGCGGAGGAAACAAAGGTAACAGCCCCTCCCAGACATGTAACAAATCCATTCACATCTGCATAAACAAGCAGAGCTCCGTCCCATGAATACAGATCATCCATAAGTTAGCAATTAGCAGCTGGCTTTATTGACTTTCTTGTGGTCTAACCTTTACCTTTTTTTCTTTTTTGAAAGGGAAAATGCCTTAAAGAACTTCCCAAAGTTTTGTGACTACAACGAAGTGTAAGTTTCTTCACAGCTGCCATTTAACATTTAATGATGTCTGGCCTGCCTATAAATGTAATTTTTCTGAGACATAATCTGTCTGATTTTTACACAGATCATTTTCCTTTATTCATTTTCATGATTTTTCACGGCAATCTTAACATCTGTGTATCCTTCAGAGAGCCCACGGCAGATGGCCCGAACCTTTTTAATGACATCAAATTTCAGTATCCAGACCTGGAATTTGATTGTCTTAACAACCCCTTCGTCAAATGCACGCCAAAGCCAGATGCGTTTAACCCCTGTGAGGACCTGCTGGGCTTCTCCTTCCTGCGCTGTCTCACTTGGATCATTACGGTCTTTGCTGTTGCTGGTAACCTGGCTGTTCTGCTCATTCTACTCATTAGCCACCGGAAGCTAACCAGCTCCAGATTCCTCATGTGTAATCTGGCCTTTGCTGACCTGTGCATGGGGGTCTACCTGATGCTAATTGCCTACATGGACTTCCACTCCCGGCACGAATACTACAACCACGCCACAGACTGGCAGACCGGACCCGGATGTGGCATAGCAGGCTTTTTGACCGTGTTTGCCAGTGAGCTATCAGTGTACACACTGACTGTGATTAGTCTTGAACGCTGGCACACCATCACTAATGCCATGCATGTCAACAAGAGGCTGCGGCTACACCATGTGACAGCCATGATGGGGGCAGGCTGGGGCTTCTCTCTGCTGGTTGCCCTGCTCCCTCTTGTGGGGGTCAGCAGCTACAGCAAAGTAAGCATCTGCCTGCCTATGGACATCGACACCCTGGGGTCTCAGGTCTACGTGGTGACCGTGCTCATCCTTAACGTAGTTGCTTTCCTGGTCGTCTGTTACTGTTACATATGCATATATATCAGCGTTCACAACCCAGAGCACTCCACCCGCCACGGAGACACCAAGATTGCCAAACGCATGGCTGTGCTCATTTTCACAGACTTTTTGTGCATGGCACCCATCTCCTTTTTCGCCATCTCCGCAGCCCTGCGTATGCCACTCATAACAGTGTCTCACTCCAAGATCCTGCTCATCCTTTTTTATCCCATCAACTCCCTCTGCAACCCTTTCCTCTACACCATCTTTACACGGGCTTTCAGGAAGGACATGTGGCTGATGCTGAGCCGCTGCGGCTGCTGCCCTGCCAGCACAGACTTCTATCGATCACAGACTCTGGCGTCACACCTCACCTGTACTCAAAAAACACCCAACAGAAAACCTCATTCACTCAGCATTTACAGATTCCACATTAAGATGAAGGGTTGCTTTCTAAATAAAGGAGCCACATGACTCTGAGAATGAAGGTGCTGTCCTGCTAAAAAAAATGTAGCATTTCTTAAAGTTATCAGTCAGGGTTAAGAGATCGTCAGTCTTGCATTGCAGGTACCAGATCTGATTTGATCTAGTTTACTGAGAATTTCATCAATCAGGACCAAAAGACCTCAAACTGAAGAGAACAGGCGAAACAGCCTCCATTTCTGCACGGGTACTGTGATTCAAAGATGGATGGAGCAACAACAGGGAACAAATAACAACAAATACTAACTCAACAGATGTTCAGTTCTTTAAAAACATTTGTCATATATGTTTGTATAAAATTAAACTGAAGCTCATCAGCTTCAAGAATGAATTTTACTGCCACCTTTTGGTTGGTTGCACACAACACTTTACTTCAACCTGGAGCTTCTTCTTCTTCTTCGTCAAATAAACAGCACTGTTGATCAAAAGTTCCTGGATTTACACAATAAGACATTTAATTAACAAAATAAAAGTGTGGCCATCTTAATCACATGTCTGTATCTATGTCTCATCGGGCTGTCTAGGACGTAATGAGTGAAACCACCCAATGTTTTCATTTGTCCTCTCCATCATCTCTGCTGACTTGTCTGGCCAATTTAGTTTGTATATGTCCTCTGTACTCAATCAGAGAGATTAAACCAATGAATATGACAGAGACTTCATCATTTCTGTCCACACATGGATCAGTGTGCGACCGTGTTCGACGCACAAGAATATAAAATGTCATCAGATTTACATAACTTGGTCAGCAGGAGATAACAGAGGAGAGGAGGCACAAACTCCTCCTCTGTGACTCATAGTTACAGAGTCGGTCTCACACTGTTTTATTAGTCCTGTAAAGCAGTGGACACCAAACTTGTTAGAGTGTATTATGTGTGTGTGTTACATCACACACTGGGCTAGATTAAAGCATTATATAAAAGGTACACGTGAGGTTATTCAAAGTATATAAGTATGTAGTAACAAGTTGAATTTAAAAGAATATTTTGTAAACTATGATGCAATGTGAAAATAAACTTTAACTGATAATACAGCGCACACATGCTACTCTCAAGTGTAATCAGCTCAATGATCAGCAGGTTTCTGATTAAATATTAAAGATAAGCATTGCCCCTACATGTCTGTTACTTTAAAGCCTTCTTTTACCACCACTTTCCATATTAAATTTGTGCATTTGAAAAATCTATTTTCTAGTCTAGCAGTCTGAGGTGGAGGCTCCCTGTCTACTGAGGGCAAACTTTCATTTCTTTTTCTATGACAAACAATGACTGTGGGGCTGCAGTGATATATTTTATCAAATCATATTTCCTTAAAAAACAAATATTGGTTTTAGCTGCTTGTTCCCCAAATGAGAGTTTTCTTCCTGTGTTTAAATAAATTATAAATCTTTTTAGAAATATTTGTATTTTGTCGTTTCAAAAACGATTTCATTTTCCAGAGGAAAGGGAATGGTGTGGTCATAAACCTTATAATAAGAAGCTATAAGCAGCTTTTATCTGTGTATGCACAGCAAAGAAGCGGCTCATTAATGCAGCACAACAGTGTATTTAGGGACCAACTAAATGAAAAGACATTACAATGTCTGAAAATCAAAGTGCTCATTTGTTCATTTTTGTCTTCAAAGAATCATGTTCAGGAAAAGAAAACATATTCAAAAGGTCAAATAAGGTTCTGCTTTCTAATAAACATCAATACATGCTGCTTGTTTCACACTGTGTGTGGGTAATTGGCTGTGATGTCATAACTGACTTTACAGAATCCACCGAGAGGTCTCTGTTTACTGCGAGGCCTCGGTGAAGACTGCCGCTCATTACCACTCAGCTTCCCCGACGGCTTTAGAGAACACGTAGTCCCGGCCTCCGTAACACATCACTCCATCCTTCAGATGAAACTTCCAGCGGTTCTTGCTGCGGTGAATCTGCCACACAGAGAAAACATTTACAGCCCTGACAGGTAACATTCAGCACCGGGCTGTGAAATAACAGATAGTAGAGAAACAAACTGTTCTTACTTTGTCATACTGACACACAATGACATTGTCAGTGTCAAAAAGATCCGGGATGTCCTGCTCAGTCACATCATCACCTGAATTCAGAGGGTCCTAATCAACAGAGAGTGAAGTTATAGGGGTCTGCCTGCAGAATTAACTGGAAGATCCTCATTATCATTTCCTAGATGCATCTATGAGATGATCCGACTCACCTCTTCCTCCACATGTGCCAGTTCATCTGCTCCTTCATCGTCGCTGCTGGAGGAGGTGCCGCTGTCACTGCTTCCATTTTCCTCCTGCAGGGCCTTTATGGCCTCGGCATTGATTATACCCAGGAAGTCGTTTTCCTCCAGACGACCCCCCTCTTCCTCCTCCAGGTCAGAGTTGTCTGCAGGACCGTCCAGCTGAATGATGTCTGACAGTGCGTTGTAGTTGTAGTCCAGGTCCAGCTGTGGAGACAGTAACACAGGGATAAGTTGGAATTGCTGTGTGATTAATTGCTGCGATAAAAATCACTATTGATGTTTCCACGGCAGAGGAGCAGCGCTAAGGCGTTTTAATATAATTCATGTGTGGACTTAAAGGCTTTAATTAGATGCTGCCACAATCTTAAGACACACAATCCGGCCAATACTGATGCAGCAAAGAGTTTCCTTGTTTCAACAACCTTTAAACTGAGGTAAGAGAAAAATAGGATGCTTTACTGAGATCAGCTTTCTGCAGGTCTATTCTTTTTTTATAGTCAATATTGTAATAAAAATGCCGAGTAATAATAAATATGTCATTTTCCAGTGTCTCTGGTATTACCCCCAGCACAGCCTCGGCCTGGTTATCCGTCTTCATAGGTGCTAGTCTCCTCGCCCTCTCTGCCTTCTCCCTCTCCTCCTCGATCACAGCTTTCAGGATGTCGTCGACGTCTCTGTCCTGTGCCGTCAGAGGCTCCTCTGTGCTGAGCTGAAGGTCTAACAGCTCGGGGCCGGTTGAGGCGTTCATGCTGAGGTTCACAGGCTCAGGCTGTGGCTGATTTTCTCCCAGTGTGACCTCTGGAACCGGCTGGGGAGGGCTGCTGCCCAGACTGGGGGGTACACTGGTTTGTGGCTGTGTGACAGCGGCGGCAGCTGGAACAGCTGCGGCTGTGACAGCGGCGGCTGGAACAGCGGACGGCTGCACTTGTGTACTCTGTGGACTAATGGGACTCGGGGGGGCAGCAGCTGGCTGTGGGGCTTCCTTCCATTCAGTGACTTTCTGGGTGGGCTGAGATACAGGCTGTTGACCCACTGGGGCTTGAGTAACCACAACAGGAACGTTGACCTTGTAAAGTTGACCTTCAGTGAGCAGAAACAGAAGCAAAAATGTTATTTCCAGCACCTAGTCCAGCCGGAAGTCAAAAGTTAAGAGTCAGACTGTACCAGAGGCTGTTTGTAGGGTGACTCCTGCTGGTATCTGCACAGGGTAGGCTAACCCAGCAGGGAGGGAAAAAGTAGCAAGTGTCTCTGTGTTCTGTGACGACAAAAAAAAATACAGCTCGTCAATTATGTACAGTGATATTTCACAAAATCTGGACAGTGTGATCCACAGGCCTGCCCCAGACGCTGCTGTAATGTTCCCACTAAACACCCAACAGAGCGCCATTTATTTATGCAGATTTGTACGTAAAGAGTGGACCAGATATGATGAAAGTTATTATAGCTTTAATAAGGAAGAGATGTGATGTAAGTGTTGCCAACACTTGCCTTGACTGGGAAACTGTGGAGATTCTGACTTGCAGGAAGAGCAACCGAGGCTGAGAGGAGAATCAGAAACAAGCAGGTAATACAAACAAACACACTTTTAAACATCCAAATTAAAATATTACTTATTTTTTTATTTTCCGGATTGAATACGTTTTGTTACAGTCACACATTACACACACCAGTGTTACCTGCGAGTTCCTGATCAGTCCGACTGTAGCTGGCAGGAAGCTGAAGCACAAAGTTGGATGAGTTGATGTTGTTTTTCCTGAAGTCTTCCATTGCTTTTGACTGCATCATTTTTGACTCCCAAAGCTGCACAGCAGAAGACATAGCAGCATGTCTTACTGAACAACTTCCTCACTGGAGGATCTAACTTTTCTCTGACATCTTCAGTCAAAATGTGATTTATGTTTAGTTTAAAAAGAGATAAATCAGCAGGATTATGTAAAATACAACTCACATGTTTTAACTCATCCAGGACGCGGTCTTCAAGCCCTTCATCCAAGAAGAGCTCCCTCATACTGTCAATCACATCATCAATTATGGACAAGTAGAGTTTACCCTGTTTGCAGAAACTTCAAGTGAGAAGTTGCCGAAGTGCTGGTTGAGACTTACAAGCTCCACACCAAATTCTTTTTTATGTTATTGACTGCTGGATATCTGTACATGTTCTGCAGGTCAGTTTTCCAAACTTTCCTTGGATCTTCAGAATGCACCAGCAGCTGCTGTTTTCATGTTAGTTTTTAATATTTTTTGCCTCGACAGCTTTAATCCGTGCTGACAAAAGGCCTAAGCTTCGACAACAGCCTCACTAAAAACATCTTGACAAAGACCAACGTATCACAAAATAAACTAACCAGACAAAGTGTGGTGCTTTACTTACCACTGGTCCTGTGTTGGTCAGCATCTTTCAATGCAAACATGAGTCTGTTCAACAATAATAATCCTTCATCACCTCCAAGAGTGAAGTAAAGTCAGTGTTTTTACCGAGAGTAAACACCCAGGTGACAGTCATCATCATCAAGCTGCAAACAGGTGTGGAAGCAGCAGAGGCTGAAGAATAAATTGATGAAGACTCTTGTAGTAGATATAAACATTCTAATATTTAAATGCAGTCTAGTTAGTTTACTTTCAGTTACTGTTGCACATTTGGCTAATTTCTAGGAACCACTCTGTGCTTTTTTTTTCTGATCCCACGAGTGCCAGAAAAATTTCACTCTTTACATAACACTTCATTTTGAACTTGGTGTCAATAGACTGAGAGCTGCAGTGACGGCAGCAGCAGCAGGCGTCGTGACCCCTGCTTCCTCCGAGTGTCTGTTCGGGTGCTGCTGGTGCTCTCTGCGCACTGTAGGTTGAATCCCCTGATGAAGAAGAGGGCCCTGCAGCAACACAAGAGACCTCACTGCTGAAACTAAGCAGGCATTTAGCTGCCATATAAATCCAAATTCCAATTACTGAATAAAATAGACTGTTTTATTCATTATTGGAATTTTGATTAGGCAAGGGTGGGTTTACTGTGACAAACACTGCCCCCTATGGTGATGAACCAGTAGACCACACACTAAAATGTTCTTATTTTGTGTTTAAATTATCCAGATTTAGAAGAAGAGCGATCAGGGCAGAATTCCTACAGTAAGCATTCCCTTCACACTTACCATTTGTAGGGACGATGTGTGTTGCTGTTCATTTCACAGGTTTTCTGTCAGTCTGGTAGGGTTTAAGCATCATTTTTAATAACTGTGCTACACAATCAAAACAGTCATTTTGGTTCAACAATGAAAAAGCTTCTGTCCTTTGTGAAGGATTACCATGAGTCACTTTGGTTTAATTCCATTTTTTTTTACTCTTGATGTACATAATATCCAGCTTAAGCCAGGTACCTCATACATAAAAGTTATCACTGAAGACCGCCACCATTTTTTTTTTTTCAAATTCCATTCACCGTATTCACAACACCCAGAGGCAGAAAGATCACATAATAAAGATTTGATTTGCTTAAATAAAGTTACAGTCCTCCAAAAGGCAGCCTCGGTCTGAAGTCAAAGGTCAGTCCAAGATAAGCAACAAAAGTAATCTCACTTTATATGACGTCAGCACCCAACTCTGCGCAGAAAATTAAAAGGATTTATGTAGATGTCAGTAAGTTAAACACAAATGAACAATAGGGAAATCTCCTGGAACATAATTTAAAAAATGGTATCGGGAATTGGAGTTAAGTTTAGACACTGCTGGCCCTGATCCTAAACATAGGCTCACAATAAGCTCATCTCAAACCAAATAAATATACCGTAGCTCGTCACTTATGTTGTTTATCTTACACCTTCCATTTGGTGTGCATTTATTAAGGCTGCAGGTCGTTCTGGAGGGGAGTGCAGACAGCGCAAATGCAAGCTTATATACAATACTTGTATAAACTGTAGTCTTACAATAATAAATCTATTAAATGTAAAGTGCTAGGCATGTACATCTGTAATATTTAACTGTTTATTAGAACTATAAATTCAGTCTGAGTTAAAGGTTATAAAATCACTTTAACCTCCGTGTGGAATACTACCAGGTTATGTGTAGTTAGATGAATTTGACGCCGGTTATAAGCAGAAAGTCCCTCATCAACCTTGTTTTTGTTGTCGTTTTTTTTGGGTCATCCTTTTCTCCTTACAGGAAATAGCTTGGACAAACAGGATAACATCCGCTTCATAGCTTCTTTATTTGTCACTGTGTCATACAGCCAGACTGCCTCTGTGACTCCGTTTCAATCCACTTCTTCTCCACTTCCACCTGAAATGTACAAACACAGGTTAACGTCCAAATATAAAAAAGTTTTTTTTTTCATCATTGACAAAGATATGACCTCACTGAGGAAACATCTCACCTGACAATGGTACCGTGTCCAGCTCGTCACATGTTTCTGCGGCTGGATGTCGTTCACAGTGCCCAGCGACCTGACCCTGGTCTGTGACACAACTGCGCCCATAATTTCACATTCCATCGTGACAAAGGGGTACCAGTCATTTGGGATCTCCTGATCGGATCCCAGCTCCAGTTTGCAGGAAAATGAATGGGGATGATCCACCGCTGCAAGGAGAAAACAAAGGCCACTTGTAGTCAGAGTGGAAAACATGAGAACTGCTGCAGTGAGCTGTAGTCCTGAGTGTTACCTGTATTCTTTGCGGGCAGCCTGTCAATTCTCCACACGACGGCTGAGTATACATTCTCATATTTGACTGTGCCAATGGACACCTGCATGACTGGCTGCGAATCTGTAGCAGTGACGGCACCCAGGCAGGCATTCCTGTTCATCCGGGCCTTCAGTGACCTCTGCCGCAGTAAGGCCACGGTCTGCGTCACCTTAACCCAGTCACCTGGCACTGGCACGCGGATCACTATGTTCTCACACAGAGGGTAGTGAGCGTCAGGCGTCATCATGGAGGAAAGGAAGGTGGCTGACATGTTCAGAAAAGCTTGGAGCTCCACGTAGGCACCTTGAACTGTGACCACAGCTCTGATGGAAAAGGGAACGTCTGTGCAACCCAAGGCTGTTGTTTTGTAGCGCATCAGCTCCACCCTGCACGCATCAGGGGGTGAGAACTTTATTAGCCGAGACCTCTGGAACTCAGTCTCATTCACGCATCTGTGAAAATGGCAGTCAGCAATCTCCATCCAGAGATCATTGCCCTCTTCCGAGCCATAGCTGGAGTCAAAATGCAGCAAGCCGAGGTCATTAAGGGCGAGAAAACAGTCCCCCACTCCATTCAGAAAAGCAAGGCAGTGAATCTGGGTGAATGCCGTCCGCTCTATGACTCCTCCAAACTTATCCAGTTGCATCCAGATGTGATCGGTGATTTGCAGCGACAGCTCCTGCTCCTCGTAGTGCCGCCTCTGCTGGTGGGGCACACACAGTCTGAAGATCTCCTCTTCCATAGAGACGACCAAATCCTCCATTTCATCATGCACTGTGGAACCAAACTTAAGCAGCTGTTCCACCTCTGCGTCGTGACTGACCTCCTGCTTTGGGTGATAGCGTTTCTTTTCTGTGTAGTTGAAATGTTCCACTTTGACTGTGAGGACTTTACGAGGCTCGCCGTAACTTTCCAATTTAAGTTCTGAGAGCCTACACTGTGGGAGGAGCTGGAACTCTTTGAATGGCTTCTCCAGCCCCTTCTCATAGTACATCTGCAGCACACCTCCGGGTAACAAGCGGAGATAAATTGGCCCCCACTGTCGAGATGACATACGGTTCTTTTTTTCAGGGATCCTAAGCATGACAAACCAGCCGTCTCTCTTCTGGCTACGAAAAAGCCCCCGAGGTACAAACTGAGATGAATTCTCGCTCAACACCTCACTTTTGCAGCTCATCCTTCGCTCCCCATCTTTTTCTGTTCGTGTTTCATTGTCTGTCCGAAGGCCCTCCAGTTTGTTGCAGACATAGGAGAAGGAGTTTTGGAGATGGTCACGTGAAGGCTCGCTGCCATCTTTGGTCCGAATAAAGAATCGTGGTAGGCTGTTGTCACATTCTGAGTCTGAGGAGGAGCTGTCCACATCTGCGCTGTGTCTAGATCCATCCCAGAAGGGGTTAAAGTGTCCTGAGTTTCCCTGGAAAGAAGGGAATGGGCTTGGTCCATCTGATTCAGTTTGATTAAAGGCCTCTGGTGCAGGAGAGGGAACAGAGGCGGTCGGTGTGCTGGAGAGACTCTGAAAGAGGTCATTCTTTTCCCACGAGTGAAGTGGGGACGCACTGCTAGAAGCCGCACTCATAGGCGTGCAGAAAGGTGTGCTACATGGTACACAGGAACTTCCACTAAGACTCGAGTGACTTTGAGGGGATTCCAGGGAACTACTGAAGCTCCAGGAAGTATCTTTGATTGGAGGAAGCACTAATTTCAGTCCATTGGGACGCGGTACTGATGCTTTGATAAACCCTGGTGACTGTACGGGCTTCTGAGGTGATGAGAGCGGAGTGTTGTCATCTTCAAATGTGACCCAGTTTGAATGATTTGTGGAACACATGGCTGATGGCCAGATCAAAACAACAGCTCCTTCTTTGCAGGCCCCCCACCCCGATTCAAAGGCCTTCTCTTCTGTACGAAAACACACAAAAACAAAAAGCAACGTTAAATATTTTGACTCATTTATTAAAGATACAAACAGTCAACAGTCCTATGTGTGCTATCAATGGGATAAAATGACACCATTTTTTACTTGGAGCACCTTATTATAGTTTAATGACAGGTTCACCTTGAACATTACTGTTAACATTACAATTAACTGAGGTTCAGTTGAGCTGAAGTCAGCATTCTGCAGTCGAGTGTCAGTGAAGCAGCAGAGTTTCTCTCCCTGCAGATTATTTCTAGTCTTCATACAGATAATAACTAATAATCTGTATAACTGAAACATCTTTCAAGCCTCTCCCTCTGAGTAGAATGAATAGCCTTTACCTTGTACCTATAAAAATGAGAAATACTGTTGCTACAGAAGTCTCCAGGAAATGCTTAAATGATTCAAATTCTGGTCTTAGGATGAGCTGCATTGACTGTAATGTGCAGCTTTATGCATGTGTCTGTCACATGTAAAAAAAAGATGAATAAAACCCCAGCTGAGATTTGTATAACCTTGTCTTTATTTAGCTCTTTTCTTAAAGTCAAACAGGAAAAAGATGTGGTTTAAATAAACATGGATGGAGCTAATAAAACAGCGCAGTGACTCGTCTCGTCATTGGATGTACACCAGCAAAGCTGTTCTTCTATTCAAACTATAAAAAACAAATGTCAGTCGCTGTGAGAGACTGTTTAATCAAATTTACATGAAAGTTTGAGGTTGTGGAAGCTTAAAGGTCTAGCAGTGTAATATTTCATGTTCCAAAACGCAGGTGAGAAATTTAACCATGGTAGCAAAGATCCTGCCTCATTCAACCGTGAGAACCAGGTATGATGTGGCACAGCAGCCGACTGAATGCACGAATGTGAATGTTTTCTCAACAGGAAATGAACGCTGAAATACTGCGAGACAGCAAGTGGTACCCAGGCTAACGTTGACAGCGCTCTGAGAGTAAACATGTTGTAATCTTTATACAATCTCACAGTCAATTTTCTTTTGATGTGCTGGCAGCTCCGTTCTCAGCGACACCCAGCTCAGAGGCCGCAAAGAATCTACTTACAAAATGCTAAAGCTTCATGTCCCCATAAAAAAGGGGACAGAAAGCCTCAATTACAGCCTCACTCCCTCCTCCTCCTCTTCTTCCTCCTTCAAGATCACAACCATAACTTGCATGAAGGAGACATCCAGTGGAAAGTTTCTCCAGCTATAAATAAACAGGGAAGTGGGGGCTCTAATTCTGTGGATTGACAACTCCTCAGTCAAACACTGGAGAACATCTCTCTAATGAGAGCATGTTTGTAAGTTTGTCCGTCGTCTTCGACTCATAGAAACCATCAGCTTTGATTCAAAGGGAAAGCGGAGTTCTCCACGGGGGTTAACTGACAGCCTCTCAGACTCATTTCCAGTCTCTGTAGTCGGCAGTAGAGAAATGAGACGCTGGCTAAATCTACAGAGGACAAAAGAATTCATTCCGCACATTCCTCTGGGACAAGCAGCTTTGCACACAGGAAATACCAGCCTGCTCTATTCATGTGAACTGACAACAAATATTATCTTAATGTCATTTTATCACACTTCAGAAATGCACTATTTTTAATGGTTATAAATTCTGCTCTGTCTGGTTATTTATCACTGTCACACTAACTCTGTAGGGAAATAGGTCTAGAGACTAAGATAGGCTTGTTGCACTAATTTGGTACTTTATCAAACTCTATAATGAGCCTTTTACTTATTTTCCTTTTACTTAATTTAACCGTATTTCGTCATGAAGTGAGACACTACCAGATAGTTTGCAACAACAGGGTACTGGAAAATAATATGCAAGAAAGCACATTAATTAACATAATATCTCTCAATATCTCATCTCAGTTTATTTTAAGACATGATGGTTTGTTACACAGAAACACCCAGGAAGTCACCTTTTGAAAGTGTAATCAGATCAATGGATGGCTGCAGAGGAAACACAGCGAGCAGCTGCAGATCTTTCAAAGTGGGCACATACTAGTTAGTGTGTTGGTGGTAGGGTTGGGCGATATTGGCAAAAAAATTAATCACGATTAATTTTGGCATTTAGCTGATTGGACGATTAATTGATGACAATTGCACTTACATGTTTTTGACTCTAAATCACCAAATTGTTCTAAAATGATGCTGACAAATCATCAGTCAAGTTAACTACTTCATTCTAACAGGTTAAGCTGGTAAGTAGTGATTAGGCACAAACCAGCCATGTTTGAAATATGTATTGATAACAGATGCACAAACTGTTTCAAAATAATAATGAAGCAAACATTTAAAGTAACTTTGTTCTTCAAATGTTCTCATCTTAAGTCACAAAGCAGTGCATATCAACATTAAAATTAAACAGGACAAATAAGTTCAGAAAAGTCACATCAGTGATTATTAAAGTTAAAAAAAATCTGTCTGTGCAAATGTACCTGTGATTGGAATATGTCCCACACTAGTGCATGTTTTCACTCTGTAGAGCAGCAGCAGAAAAAACATTACAAACAAACCGGACAATTTCACTTTTAAATGTATGTGTGTGCAAATCAACCTGCCTTACGTTCTTCCAGTGCTTAGTTTGGTCGTAAGGAGCACAATGGCTAAACGTATCGCGGATTCTCGGCTGAGTGGAATTCTTTCTGATATCTGCTGAAGGAGACTTTGAGACTTTGATTCCTTTGATCCGAGCAAACATCCAGTTGCTATGGCAACAACCAACGCTCCACGCTTCACACCTAATGCATGTCGCGTATGCGTGCACGGCACTATACACTACAGCTGTAGCCGGCGTTGTGGCCTCGTCGCGCTTTCTCCGGCTTTCTTCGTACTCCGGTTTATGGTGACAGACATTGAACATCTGTTAGGAACATGCTGCTCCGCATCATTTAACTGAATACCACTGCCTTCTGCCATTATTGTTATTGTGTGCGCTTGAGGGTGATGGTGAGAGTACATCTCACACAAAAATGCGTCATCATGACGACACGCGACTAATCGCCGTAATCGATAAGTGGCAAATATTAATCGGTGAAAGTTTTTCTGATGATTAATTGCACACGATACGATTTTGCACAAGCCTAGTTGGTGGGAAAATTAATGGATGAAAAGCTACTATAAAATGAGGGGAGTGTTTCATCTTACTGTTAAAACACATCCATAATATAAACATACAATTCCAGAAGCTTGTAACATACTGAATAATTGTCTTCATGTCAACAGTTATGTACTCGATATTTCTATTTCAATGTCTTTGTGAAGGATTGTTTGCATTAAAACCTGCAGCCCTGCAGCAGACCTGCCCCATGCAGTCTTTCAGGTTATCATTACTATACCTGCTTATCCCTTGAGTAGGCAAAAACATGCATACACCTCATGGAGGACAACTTAAAACCTGTGAGATCACATAATCCTTAATTATTGGGTGAAACAGAGTCATTAAATGTTGCCAAGTGTCAGCTCAGCAGTTTGATCTGTGAGCAGTCAAAGCCGCATGAGGGAACTATGACAAGTCATGTGGAGGAAGGATCCTGAGTATCGTGAGAGAGAAGAGAAACAGGAAGAGCAATGAAGGCTATCTGACAGGGACCAGGACCCATTTATGGACAGTTACTGATAAATGATGAGTGAGTGGAAACTTTTGTGGTTTAAGAATAAAACTGCGGTATCTAAAAAAAACTTTTTTCTCCTTTGACATGGCACACACATGCTTCCTGACCATATGACGCAGGTTCCTATTAGATCCTCTGGATACCCCCCCCCCCCTTACATTGGAAAAACATATAAATAAACACTTATTTTAATTCGAGTGTTGTGGCCACAGTGACAGCAGAGCTGACCCATTTCTGGACACAACTGCAAACCTGCAGAGCTCTGTCCGTCCTCCCATCAAACAAAGCAAAGCTGCTGCAGCTTTGGTTTGTTCGGGTCAACTGTAGACGTCAATCCATGGATTTTATGCTTTTATTATGAGGATGTGTTCCAGTCCAGACAAGCATGGGTGGAAATAAAATAAAGAGGAATGAATGGAACATCTGTGTGTGGCACTCAGTGATTCATTTCTTATATTTAATGATAAACTAGTGGGGAAAAATCCAAAGATTTGGTTGTGTGTGCCACTAAGCACTAACATGCTGCTTCACTATTAATAAAACATAAAAATAAAAACATATATTCTCATCGTCATAATTCTGCTGCAGACACTCAAAGTAGCATTTCTCATGCATGACTTATTTAATTAGAGTATTTTTTACAAAAATAAAAGTAGAATTCAGCAATAAGCTGCCCTATTTTAGCCTGCTAGCTTTTGGCTGCTACATGTTAGCCACAAATATCTCAAATAAAAGACACAACTGACCCACTTCTCCACTCGTGCAGCTGTTTTTTTTTTAAGTATTTCACATTTCAGTGCTGTTACACGCAGCGTGGGGTCTGTAATTACCGCGGGACAAACACGAGTTGCCGGTAAACAACTTTTTTTTCACCCATAGCAACGAAGACGACAGGAGAAAGCAAACAGTACCAGCATGCTGTCATTCACAACAGAGCCGAGCCAGGACAGAGAGGCCCACTCCCGGAGCACTTCTGCGCCATTGTTTTGAAGAGTTACTCCGCGTTACTTTTCTATCGTACTACTGCTTTACAACAACAACAATAACAACAACAACAACGAGCAAAACACAACAATTGTGCACCAAAACAGATTTAGGCTAGTTTCTTAACAACACCGCTCTCTCTCCAAAACAAAAACAAGGAATACTCACAGATTCACAGCAGCGCTGCGCTGTTCCAGGTCATGACTCCCGCTGCTGATGGACACGTCTGAACTCCGATGTCGGTCGGTCGTTTTTTTTAACCCCTTCAAAATGGCAGAGTGTAAATCCTGGGAGTTTTAACAGCGCGGCGCTTCCCCCTCCCGAGCTCACAGACTGCCCTCCAACGGGACACCGCACGACTGAGCGGAGCCGCGCTGCGTTCACGGCTGTGGGAAATATGGCCGTCAGTACGAGGGGTGCGCAAACGCAACACGTTAAAAGCAGATACACAACAACTGTTTTACACATAAAAGCTGGATGACTATTTTAATATGTTTATTGGTTACATTGGTGATATTATTATGATGAGTTTTAATTTGATAGTTTTTATTGATCTTTTTTGGATAATATAGATGTTTCAGCCTGCCTACTTCATTTGCCACTGCTCTAAGCTACTTCTTTCTATCCTACATCAGCATTATATTTGCCTTTACTGTAGTTTATTCTTCCATGAAAGCCTATGAAAGGCCAGGAACAGATATGCCACCAAATATACCGAGCACTTCTACAAATTTAGCAAAGATTGGATGGATAAACATTAATTGTATGCCAATGGAGAATAAAAGGGGGGAAAGCACTTGTCCTTTCATTATGCTGACCCACGATTATAGGAAGCTACTCCTGTTATCTCCTGATATCCTGTTATCATGATGTCTTACATGGGAAAACAGCACATGTCTGACACAGCTGTTCATGCACTGTTTGTACTTCTTACAAATCATGTGTAAAAGTGCAAACAAATGTTGGCTTTTTATACTTTATTTAGTTGCTGAAATTGCCTGAAATTATGAACTAAGAGTACATGAAAGCACCACAAACCCAAATAATAATAATTCGAAAAAGATGTTTCAGAAGATGACATCATCAGCTGATCTTCCAGTCCTCATGTGTCCAGTTTAATGGTGCTGCTGCCGCCTCATCTCCCAGTGGTTAGGGCGTGTTACAGGCTGTTTTCCCAGCTTCAACCAACACCCCGAAATGCAACACGTGAAGTGAGTTCACCATTAAAATTCTAAATACAAACAAAGCATGTAAATGTTGAGCAAGCTCTTTTATTATGTTTCACATATTTATATGTGCTTTTCAACAGGTTACATGGTGAGAATACACGTTTCTTTCTTTTTATTTTTAAATCAGGGTGTTGGCAAATCTTTGCGATCAAAGGTCTCGCTGGCAGCTTGCAAACAAGAGGTCTGAATGAACTGCTCACAAGTACTGCTGGGCTTGTCTTTTATTTACCTTTTGTCACACAAGCCACAGAGGTTCTATTTGTCTGTAAACTTTAACTGCCCTCTGCCATGACTCACCAATTGTCTAAGCACCAGTTGCAGCATGGGCCAGTCCTTCCACCACACTTTCCAGTAATGCTCACTGAACACACACAAATAAGCTACAGATTCAAAATATGTGGAAAATAAAGATTTGTAATGTCTGGATAATTATTATATTATTACATATTTAAAAAAATGATACTGTAATTTACATCGTGACTTCACGTTAACCCTTTTCATCCATACACATTACATTGACTTGTGCCACACAGAGTGCACACACGTCCTTTAGGTGACAGGAAAGACTATTAAGAGTAAGTTTACAGAGACAGACTGACACCGTTTCACAAGCTCCAACTTGTCCATCCTTTCCCATCAAGGTAAACACACCTAATCAGTGCTCCAAGGCAGACATCTTTGTCTCTGCTCCACTCCCAGCGGACTGAAGATTTCTCCAAAATGTGGAATGAATTCAAGTGTGTCATTTTTAGTTTGTTCAGCCCTTCTTCTTGGGAACATCTGATATATATCTATATATATATATATATATATATATGCATGTATTTTAAGAGGGGTTATTATTCTGTAGGCAGACATACAAGCCACTGCAACCACTTGTACAAATAATCTCAAATGTGATCTAAAAACCTTTAATTGTAAAACAGTACTCACATTTTGTGGTGCTATAGTCACACAATGAGACAACACACACACACACACACACTGATCGCTCCCTCTCACGCAGAAAAAAAAAATACACAGCTTCATTTTCTCTCACACATACACAAAGCAGGAAAGCTACACACATAGATTAACAGGGTTTGGTCTTCAAGTTTTGACTGCAGTGAATATTTACCAACTCTTCCAGCTGTTTCTTTTTCTCCTGGGGAAAGCTGTTTCTCTCCCACTGTGCTTTGACCTCGAGGTCAAGCAGTAACTTCCAGTACAGCTTCAGAGAGTCTTTTGCCAAATCATGTTATGTTTTATCTAAGGCTGCAAGAAAGAAAAGGGAAAAAACTTTTTTTTTTTCTGTCGAAACATGTTTTGGCATCCAAACAGTTCCTTTGTGTCGTCACTGCTTGACAGTGAAGGAATCCGAGACCCAAGTACAGTAGCCGTCCTGTGGTTTGGTGACAGTGTTGATACCGAGATGCTGCTGGGAACTCCACATGCCCGCACAGAGCTGGACTTTGGATGGCAGCTCTAACGACCTTTGTTCTTTTTAGCATTTCCCTGAAGAAAACAAACACAAAGGATAATTAAAACAAGCCATGTGCACACTCAGTGTTGCATTTCGGTGCAGCCAGGTCAGAACGCTGTGATTTGCATTCTGTTGCAAACATGCTGAGGCTGGTTACTGCCCTTCAAGAGAAAATCGTCACCTTTGGATCATAAACATGTTCTTTCCTGCAACTTCCCAGCACAGAGCCGCCTGGGTGCATACATGCAGCGGCACGCAGGCCTCTCCTTTACTGTGGCATTAGCTTAATGACTTTGTCAGATGGCTCCAGCAGGTGCTTTTCTCATCAAAATCTGGCAGCAGTAACCACAACCCCACCGATGACCTCCCAGTTCCCTTTGTGACTGACAGCAACTTTACTATTCCACAATTCACTGCCGCTTAATCCTTCACACTGTATCATCTGTATCATCCATTTTTGTTAAAACAGATAAAGAGCCGACAACAGAACTCATGGTGCTGTACCTTGCTGCCCAGTTTGAGTGTGTCGATTTCCTCCCTCTGCTTGCTCAGAGTTTCATTCATGCTACACAGATGGTCGCTCATCATGCTTAGCTGGTCCTCGTAGCTCCTCTTTGTCGTAGCCAGCTCATCCTGTATGAGACAGTGCGGTTTATATTTGTTTTCTGTGTTAGAAGAAGGCATAAAAGAAAAAGACTGCAAACAAGGAAACTCTTTTTTTGGCAATAAGACTGCATTTCACCTGCAAGCGTGTGATGTTCTGATTAGCCAGTTTGACCTCCTCGCTCAGAGTCTCCCGTGATTTTTCTGCAATGGTTAATCTCTTAGCCAAAGCTCGACACTAAAAATGGAAAAAGAAGAAAGTAAACAGCTGCTGTCCCCTGATGGGTGTAAAATATGCACAGCACTATTTACAGATCTGCTTTAGAAGCTGCAATAAAAGGAGAGGTTCCTTTGAGTTAAGGGGTATATTTGAGAACCGTGTCAAAGGTAAATGCACAATTTAAAACAGTGACAGCTTAATACTAGAGAGACTGACTCAATATTATGTGCATTCCTGTTGTTGCAATACAAGATGAAGGTGACTGACATGCCGGTAACAGGATGTCACTTATGTGAGCCTCCACATTTGGATCAATGCTCACACTGAACACTGAGTCTACAAAGCAAAAGGACGTCGATTTCCTATACGTCTTTTTAAATGACCTGTAAAGTCAGAAAAGCTGGTGTGGTACAAAAATGCTCTTTGTTACAAGAAGCAGGGATAAACGTTACAGTAAGAGCTTCACCTCAGAGTGAAAATGTACTGCTTTGCTGTCTGAAATCTGCAGCTGGGTGGTGAGCTCTCCCACTCTGGCCATGTAGTGGGTCTTTATCAGCTGCTCCCTGGACTCCTCGTCTCCCACCTGCAGATGCAGACATAACATTCAGCTCCATATGATTGTTATCCTCCAACAAGGCATGCTTTTAAATAATTTTAATCGAGAACTTGAATAAGATAAGTGCATGGAAACTCACATTTTCAACTGTGGGTGTAGTGCACAGCATGCCAACCTGGTGACCAAACAGAAAAAAACATGTCAGAGACTTATCATCAGTCAAAAATTCACTTCAAGCACAGACAGGCCTCTGCAGGACAAACTAGACAGAGAGAAGAGATAAAAAGCTAAAATCCAGAGACTAGTAAAACAAACAGGTCTGCTTTGTGACTGCATTGTGAACCCTGCACTGACAACAGTATCCTTCTATTCTGCAGCATCAGCATTTTGAAGTCTGAGTTTTATTAACCCAAAACTTGCTTAGCATGGGAGCTACAAGAACAGAAGGATAATACTCCCTTTGTTGAAACAAATCAGACACCAGTGCCACAGGCACAAAACTTCCTTTGCAAGTGAAAAAAAAAAAAACAGCCTGAACAGTGACTGTACCAGGCTGGTGCAGAGCGTTGCCTCTTTCCCTGGGGCTTTCAGCTCCATTTCTGCTTCCTCATGGCTCTCCGTGAGCGTGCTGGCTGCAGCTGTTTGCGAATTTGGACTTCCCCCTAGAGCTGCTGCAAGCTGCGCTTCCAGGTCTGCAATGCGCTGGTTCTCCTTTTCCAACCGCACTTTCCCCAGCTGGGCCTCCAGGAGCCAGTGCTCCTTCTCCTGCTCCAGCCGAGCGATCTTCTCCTGGCTCTGCTGCACCTGCACAAGGCCAACGAGGAGAGGAATGGAGTGGACAGTGAGCTTGTGGAGAGAGGGCTGAGCAAAGGTTGGGAACAATAAAAGCGAAACAATGTTCAGGAAGAAATGGGAACATAATGCAACTAAACAAATGTGAAAATCTGTCTGATTGATGAAAGGCTGATTTATAGAAAAAAAACATACCGAACTGTGCCTGTTTGAAAAATTGAATTGTTCTTTCCAAAACCTCAAGGCTTAATTCCAAAAAGTCTACTTTTCCACTTCAACAATTTAGTGAACTTAATGTGGAACCAAAACACTTCTGCTCAGGAAAATATATGCATAGACTCACTCGCCAAGCAGTTGTTCACACCCTGTCCCCAAAGAGCATCAATCCACAAACCATTCAAAATCATATGACTCTGTTGGATCATTGTAGTCCTGAGATTTTTTTATTTTCTCAGGACTTACTAACACTGTTGTTCAGCTGTTTTCTTATGTCGTCTTCTTTAATTTTACAGTGACCCAAAGAACACAAAGCCACACTTGCACATGGAATCATTTAGATTGTACTTCTCTTATTATATCTCACACTCGCATTTAGGGCAACCAAACCAGGCTGGCACACTGACTCATGCTTCACATAAGTGCGTGTTTAAGGTCAGATGCAACTTCCTTAAAAAAATGACTAGCCACATCCTGAAATGGTTTCCTGAAAGATGGTTTGCGCCGAAGTGTCTTACCTGCTGAGTGAGGCCCTCTCTGCTCTCAGTGGAGCTGGTGAGTATGCGACGATTGGACAGGGCTTCACTGTATGGAACAGACTGTGGTCTACCCTGAATGGTCAATTAAACAGTAATTTAGGGAGGTATTAATCAATTAAAAATATGCATGTTACATTTGTAAAGAATTTTTATTCTAACATTACTGATAATTGTATTAATGAATAACATTTATAAAGGCTTCTTTACTTTGTGAACCACACACTAACCTTTTTGATGGCCTGGATGTAGGCTGCAGCTCTCTTTTTGTTGGCCAGCATGTTCTCTGCTTGCAAAGGGTTGAGAGCTACTGTGCTGCCTTTTGGATTGTAGCCTGAAGATGTAAAGAAGTCCAAGTTGTTGCTGAAGAAAGTAGCAATCTGCAACAAATGGCAGTGACATTATGCATCAAACAGAGCATAACCTTACAGCTTCCATAAAGAAGCGCTAATTAGCATCTACATTCCTCAATGTAGACACTCAGCGTTCTGCTTAGCCTCAAATTAACCAGTGTTTATAGCAGAGAGATGATTCTACCACATAGTGTCAGCAATGATAAATGTCTGAACAATTAGGCTTTCGCCTGCTCTCAATATGCAGCCTGTGTTATTCAATGCTGCAACCCAGCGGCCTGTGCCTCCCATTAGCCGACACATCACAGCCAGCAATTCACTTGATTCACAGAGATGAATCATTTATCTCTTTATTCTGACTGGGGAGCAGCTGTACAAACACTGATTTGGACAATGTCTTTTAACATTTAACCGCTGCCCACCTGAGTCCTGCCGCTCTGTATTGCCACATTAGCGGTAATTTAGCAATGTGATCTGGTTGCGGCGAAAACTCACTGCTACTTTCGATTCATCTTTCATGCAATGCAGATAACACACACACAGCTTAATCATACAATGTAGGAAATATAAACTTGGCTGCTGCCTGCCCCCTGCTGGTCTTACCTTGCCTGTGCTGCTAGTCAGAGAACCTAAGGATCCCAGGAGGCACTCTGTGGTGGTACAGAGCTTCTGGGTGACAGTGGGGAGCTCCTGCTCAATGCCAGCCTTCTGGTTGTAATGCTTTAACATCTCTGGGCACAGAAAACAGAAACAGCAGGAGGGGGATTGTTATTGTCATTTGAGATTCACAAAGCAAAACTTCAGGTTTTTAATTTGACCACAATACACAATACACAGTACAAGAAGCAAGGCAAAAAGGTGACTCAGCTGTACAAATAAACCTCTTAATAACACATTTTGCTACATAAAACCCTCTGGCTATTTGTCTGTCAAAAATGGGCTAGAAATGAAGTCCAACTTTTATGAAAGGCAACAGCAGTTGGCTGAAGGAATCAGCGTGTTGTGTGCAAACGGCTCCGGGTCAAAAATGTCTGACAGTGTGACTCACCTTTAATGGCATCATGAAGACTGTGTAGGCAGGCAGACAGCTGGGTGAAAACAGCAGAAGTGCTGCTCTGTGGCATGGCATCCTGCCGAACACCTGAGACACAAAACACACATTTCAAGCATCCCTTATTGCTTCATAAAGCCGCTCCTTCCCTCAAACATTAGCAAATCCCACACAAATACTACTGTATGCATGGTTATTGACTCAAATTATTAAGAATTCTTTCAGCTAAAAGGCTAAAATGTCCTGTATTAACCTACTGGGTAAGGCCAAAAGGTTAATGTAGTTCTGTAGTTTCTCAAACACAGACGTTACTCTCTTCATGTCACTTTGCAACTCCCGATTCTTTGCAGTAAGGGCAGCAGTACAAAGAGGCGCCTCACACTCCTCTTCCAGGCTGGAAGGAGGAAAGAAAAAAAAGCATCAGTACAGCTTCCTCCACTCCAATTTTCCATCTGCCTCTCACACACAAACACATTGCTGACCTTTTCAGCTGGTAGGGAAGAATCTTTTGTAGAAAGTGGGTGTATGAGGAGAAGTTATCAGAGAAACTCTTCAGCTTGACCACAGTCTCCTTCAATTGAACAACAGGACATACAACACATTTAGTGCTTCCTGTTTAACAGATGTGCAAAGTCCCCTTAGTGGAACTCACCAGTACTGTGACAGTGTCCTCTGTGATGCTTTGGTATAGCTGCAGAAAGCTGTCCTCCAGGGGGCGCACATAGGCAGCATTCTCATGTAGATACTGAGAAAACTAGAATAAGGGAAAAATTCAACATAAGTTATAAATAATAATAAACATCAGTCCGTATGTAGAAACGGTGTCTCCTGCAGTATGAGTGTGTATGGCTGCCCCACCTTCTGGTTAAGAGGAGAGATAGGTTCGATGGAGGAGTCTAAAGGGTATATGTGCACTCTCTGCTCTGTGTAGGAGTGGAAGTTCAACAGAGCAGCCACCAGGTCCTGGATAAAGCTCAGGGCCTGGCCTGCCACGTCCCGGGCCTTAAGCTGTACCATTGAAAGACAACACAGTCTGTCAGCTGTTCCAGTGCCCTCTCTAAGAAATGTATCGATCCTTTGACAGACTGATATTTCTTAAGTTCACTCAAAGTATGTTTGCCGTGTCACTCACCTGGTGCCTTCGATTGTGTGATGGCACATTGAGGCTGTTGTAGTCGCTATATTCTGCAGAGAAGGAAAAAAAAAAGAGGGCAGAACTTCAGCGTCTGCACTGAGCCTTATAGAGTTGACAAATACGGTTTAAAAGATTTGGTCTTCTGCCTTCTTCAGCATAATAATACAGTTCGGTGTAGCATTACACTGCGTACTCTACGGCAGCATGTTGTTATTGTATCACTAACATAAATGCTGAAATAGATATCTCCTCTGTAGCAGATTGTTTTTGTCCAAATGGCTCAGTGCCAGATACTCACTGGTGTCGTTGAAGGGCACTTTCTCCTGGATCACACTGCTGCTTTGTTTCACCTGTCTGTTCAGCTCTGACTGGCATCGTCTCAACTGCTGCTGACTATGTAGGGAGACAGAAAAGAATTGAATTAAAATATGCTTTATACTTGCACAAATTGCAGGTTTATATCATGCTTTTAAAAAGTAAAATATCATCAGAAATTATTCTTAAACATAAATAAAAAGATGTACCACTCTTCAGTTCGCATTCTACACTCTTTTGCCTCCCTCTCCATTGCCTGTGCTTTCACCTGTCAGAAAAGAAACAATAATTTAAACAACCTTTAATAAAATAGACAATGACTTGCTTCATTCTCCTGGTGGGGATTCTTACCTCTAAACGTGCTTTGTCACTCTGCAACCGCTCAGTTGTTTCCACATATTTTGCGGTGAGTCCGTCCACAACAGCCTGGTGCTGCTCAGCGTCTTTCTCCAGCTCCTCCAGTCGTGCCCTGAGCTCAGCCACCTGCCTCCTGTGCTGCTCATCTGCTTCATAGAACTAAATAAATGAAACCCAGAGCAATGGCATCCCTAGTAAGTTAATTGTACACCCAAAATAATGACAATCGTATAATATAAACACAATATGGCTGCCTACTTGAATGTGAAGTCGCTCATTTTCTTCTATCTTTTTCTGCAGGTCTTCATCAAACACACTCTGGGTCTGCAGTCCATGCTGTGAGGGAGAGTCTCCTTTACTCTGCAGAAAGTAAAATACCATACAGTTAATATCATAGTACATCCTATTCCCTCCACAAAACTGTGCACTCGTTTGTTGTTCCCCTTAGGCTACCTTCCCCTTTTTGCCCTTGGCTTCACTAGCAGCTAGCTCCTCTTGCAGCAGCTCCACCCTCTTGGCCAGCTGTTGGTTCCTGAAGCTGAGGCTGTCCATCTCCTGTTCCTGCTTCCTCAGGCTCTGGTCCCTTTGCTTCAGCTGCTCCTGATGAGCAACAAAACAAAAGAGTACAATGAATCTCACATGTTTTCTTGAAAACATTACAGGATTTCCTATGTCTAATTTGATATGAAGTCATTCAGTTAACATTGTGCAACTCTAGGATAATTAATACCAACATAGCAGCAGGTACTAGATCTGTTTAGCGAACATTAAATTATATAATCGCAATAACACTGTGCATTGCAAATATCGGTCTGATCATAATCAGTATTTTAAATGACTTTACCTTTAGTGAGGAAGAGTTGGCCTGTTCATCCACAACTCCCTTCTTCAGCACCTGGTTCTGGGCCCGGAGCTGTTATACAGTTATACAGGAAATAACACAGAAACATTATAAATCACAGTCATGACTGATGAATGACTGCATTAAAGTGCCTTTCTTTCCTGTTTTACATAAAATGTTCGAGTCAAATATTTCAAACTCGATGCATGGCTAATAGCCTTTAAACATAATTCAGCAGAATTGCAGCATGTGTGACAGTTGCACCATCAGCACTTCCTGGGCAGGTCATGTTGTTTGGCTAAAGAGGAGATTGGAGCTGAACAGGAAACAGCTCACACTCCCCGTGATGTCAGCTGACACAGAAACAAAGGGCAAATGCAGTATTAACTTTAACACGGAAACACGGCTTAACTGCCCCTTTATAACAAATTAACAATTAAAAACCTAGACAGCCCTTGAAAACTGCATGTATTTAGTCTGAATAGACAGCTTTAAGTTTATTAAGAGTTTAATTCAACAGCATTTCTGCTAAGATACAGCATGAGATCAGCCCAAATAAATGATATAAACACTGGCTTAATATATCATATCATCCATAACATGTCACTGTAACAAACTAGTTTTACCTTAAAATACCAAATAAACCCCACGTGTTGCATCTCTTTACAGTAAGAAAACAATCCGGTGTAGGTGTGGTACACGTGAAATAATAAATAAATTGATTTCAGATGAATGGTGAGCCATCACACTGTGAGTATCAGATTAGTAACAATGACAGAGCTAAAGCGAGGAGAACATGTAGCCTTTTACCTTTGAATACTCTTGCGCCAGCTTGCTGTATTTTGTTTGCAGGTCTGTAACATTAGCCATGGTCGGTGGTTATCCCCACGCCAAACCTTGATGCTAAAAAAAAACAATATCCTGGCTAACCCGGATAACTGAAACCGCACTGGACGCTGCCGGTTGCCTGAAATGTGGACGATGTGGACGGCGAGCTGTTACCTGGCTAACTCAGATCGGCTAGCCTTCGGTGGTAATTAACTACTTCAAGGCGACTTGTCCCGTTACTTGGGAAAATTGAGTTCCTCTGCATAGTGACACGGAGATTGTCATGAGTCCCGGAAAATGGTCTGAAAGGCGGTAAAAATGATTTTCGCTAGAAGTCTACTTGTAACGCAGGATGTTATTCTGATTTGACAGTTGTGTGTTTTCTTAAGTTAGCACTATTAGCGTTGACAGCTTGCTAGCTAGCGGACAAGCCAGCGGCTAACTAGCTATGTTAGCAAAACAAATCCCGACAGCGAGCGACACATGTAGGCCGTAATTCTCTGACAGCAGTAGGACTAATCGCAATCGTATTAAAGAGCGAGAGTCGCTGCTGCTAAGCTAGCGAAGCAGTCGCAGATACCCATTCATGTGAGGGTACACTTTCATTTTCTAGCTAACCCGCAAATCCTTCTCAAATGAGAGACAACCAGACACAGAGGTCAGAGTTTAAAACAGAGAAGTGATGTAAACAGAGCGCCGCCTAGCGTTTGGAGGTCTACACGCCACAGTTTAAAAGATGGATAGATAGATAGATCTCAATTATTTTTTATAACAGATATCTAACATGTTAAAGCTACATATTAACAATTAACAATTTTAAAAGCATAACCCAGTGTCAGAATTTTTATTTGATATATTTGTTTTTATGTCTGCTTCACTCATAACTTATTAAGGCCTTATGCAACAGTTTGGCTTTTTTGTGCTGTGATGTGACTTGTAAATTATTTATTTTGGAGGACTGTTGCACCACGAAAACAAGGTCAGAAATCAAAAGCGGGTTGTAGCACTGATAATGGATAGTCTGTGTGATTTCCCTTTAAAGCGCACATGACCTCATTTAGAGTAGAAGTGAAATGACATGTTGCTAATGCACCCATCACTACACAAATCCTGCACGATTAATTTCACCTAATCCATAATAATCTCTTTAGATTTTCACCACATAGAATTACTATTTCTTTATTTACTCCGCCGCTGTCTCGCTATTCCTGGTCTTAAAACGCACACAGGCACAACACAAACTCTCCCTCTCTCACACGCACACCACAGCCAGTGGCTCCAGCATTGTCTGGTTGCCTGGCAACTGCCGGCGTGGCGTGGTTGCTAGGGCCGTGTGGGAGGGGGGGGAGGTGATGCTGCTCTGATTTCCAGCTGAATTGAGGCAGTCAGTAGGGAGAAGCCCCCCTCTTCCAGTCGACACACAGGACTCTATTGAACAATAGAGCTGTGCCAGTGGGCCTGAGGCTAGTCAGACAAGCCCTTGTTCAGGGTCACACTGTGTTCATCCCACAGTCCTCCATGACTAATTAACTTACAGCGAAGAGTGTCGTTAGCACATTTGATGATGCATCCATCACTGGCACAGCCCAGGAATCTACATTAATGTGAGGTGCATTACTGGCAGCCTGCCATGTTGGCGCATTCAGAAAAAAAAACATGCAGAAGAAAAAGAGAAAGTGAGGTAGAGCTGCCACACGTAGGGCTGAGCACAGACAGTGCAGTCAAAACAGAGCTCAACTGCTGGACCTGGTGGGAAACATTTGCAGCTGTAACAAGGTTATGTGAAACCTGAGAACCTTTGACCATTATTAGCAGACTGCTGGCCTTCACAGCAGGTGGCAATGTTGACCAAAATTGTAGCTACATGAGGGGACAGAGGTAAAGTGACAGAGAGTTTGGATAATTTTTAAAGCTCCGTCTGAGACTACAATGAAAGGATGGACACATAAAATAACAAGAACAGGTTTTTATTAATATTTTGTAATACCATATATAATGCAATTGCATATCTTTGGCGAAAATAAATCTTATAAACATTTTATCAACAGAGGTTAGCATACAAAAACCAAAAAAGGTGTGTCGGTCCGATAGACATGGCAGACAACAGACACAAACTGATACTGGGTTGGCAGCTTTTTTCAAATGCAAGAAAATAAAAAAATGCTTATCATATCACACAATCCATATTCAATAACAATGAAGCATCAGAAGTTTGATTTGTATTGAGTCTTGGAGACTCACCCACAGACTCGTCTATTCTTTTGCAAGTGCTACAGAAAGAAGTCAATTATTTCTCTGTAGTTGTCCCAAATGTAGGTATGACTCTACACTGCAGCTGCCTGGGGACTGAGTTAGATCCAGTTTACAGTGATACTCAAAACAATTTATAACAACACCTGGAAGCATGAGTTATGAGTGGCAGTATTTTTTTTCAAATATTCTAATCTGTGATGAGATTGTGAGCTAATCTCCAATTTCTGACTACTTAATCCTAAACATAAAACAGGTGACAAATGTAAAAACAAACAAACATCAGCTTCATAGAATTCTACAGCACATGGGGAATCTATCAATCAATTCAATTCTAGACCCCCAGCTGTACATGGGTTTTGGCAACAAAGGGGTTTTTAGGATCAGTGTTAATTAATTGTCTTTTATCCAGCCTAACAAAAAAAGCAAAACAAAACATCAAGAAAACCTGGCAGTCATGGTTAAAATGAAAAAAATAAAATAAAATCAAAGACACCCGTTCTAAAGACAACCGACATTGGCAAAATACTTAGTCAATGTAACAAGAAAATAAAAATTAAAAGGTGTATTGCTGTAAAATTAACAATGAGAAGAAAAAAAACAAAATACTTATTGAGAGGAGTTCACAGGATGAGGAAAAGAATGTGCCTGGTTATTTGCTTCAAATGACCAGTAGTCGATAGAGTATGCATCAAAAAACAAATCCCATAAATTAAAGGTCATAAATAAGGTGATGATTAATGAACAATAATTTGTTCTTTTTTTTCACAGCTAAACAAGACCAGTGTATCCAAGTACTACTTCTGAGAAGTGCAGCTTAATCTGCAAAGAAGAGTTCCCACTCTAAAGTGACAGGAATAAACCAGAAGCATCGGTTAAGTCACTGTACTGACCAGTCATCTCCCATTTCCTGAAAACTCAAAAGCTTAACTTTTAATGTGGCAACAGGGGATAATAGTGACCATGGCCCTATTTGCAGGTTTTACATCAGTGGCACGACAACATGTTTGGCACTGACCATGCGTGCTATAGTAACAGTCACAGTGACACAATGTGAGCTAGTACTGCAGGTTATAGTTTTCAGATTGTTGCCCTTGTGCTCGTCCGTGCTACCTTGTGTTGTACTGTTGTGAGTGTGCAGCTTTAAAAAACAAAAAATTGTGGCCTTCTACATAAGTGGCTCACAACTTCCCCTCAGTGGACTGCATGCAATCAACTGACAATAAACGCTCCGTTTCACAGCTTGACAAGAAGACGTGCACTTCCTTATTTTGTTCTAGGAGGAAGAGCGAGGATAAAATGCTTAGTAGCCAGCCAGAACTGAGGGCACAACATGAAGGCAGCACAGGGTCTTCAGCATCTCGCCTGCGAGTGACTGCACACATAGAGTTCGGTTCTGTCTGGCTGGGACTACGCCGTTAACATTCTTCTTTGTGGAAAAAGCCACTTTGCCATGGATCTCTAAACGAAAACAGCACGCCTTCCTTCAAGTTGTGAATAAACTTGGCCACAAGATCAGCAAGGAGAAAATTACCTGTATAATCTGTCTGTATAAAGTCAATGAAACAAAAAAACAACACACAGATACAATGAAACTGCAAACCCAAATAATGAATCTGGATAACTGTGGAGGTTCATCACCCACTCCTATCCCTCACTATTAACCAGCTCCAGAAGCAAGAAGCAACCCAACGACACGGCTGCAGCAAGGAGCCTCACACAGCCGTCACACCAGTGTTTCACATTAACTGCAGCTGTATTTGTCAGTAGTAGAAAAGTGTTTAAGCATTTTCAGACTCTTCTCTCTTATCTCAGATTGGGGCTGAGGGTCGACATGCACTATGATACACAAAAATTAAAAAAAAAGATCTCTGGAGAACAGCCTATGAACACACAGTGAACTGCTGGCAACACACAGCAAGTGTTCACTCTGTCACCAAATGTGAGTATATGTTCTGTGTCTGCACGGTAAACTCTTAAAAACACAAACGAATGAAGGAGACTGATAGGATGAGCGGTGGATTCGCAAAAAAACAGAATAAACAGAATAAAAAAAAAATGTTGGCTGCACAAAACTGAGCGAAGTACTATAGCTAACTTTGCAACTAAATTTGGCAGTGGCAGAGTAATACTATCTCCACATCTTGCTAATCCTGAAACAGAGCTTGGAGCTCATGTGTAATAATTTTATCACATAACAAGATCATAATACTACTCCATTCATTCTCTTAATTGTAAAGTTTAACTAGCATACTTGACTCTTGAAATGCCACCTTGGAATAATGTCAGAAAGTTAAGGTTGTGGATTAATTATTGCAACTCTCATATAAGAGGGTTCATAGAGAAAGAACTCTTCAAAAGCAGTGGCTTTTTTTTCTTTAGCACAAAAAAAAGGAGAAACCGATAACACCAGGAGGTTAAATTTTTCTCTGTTACAAACATGCACTCATTCGCTTCATAAATAGATTCACTTGGAAGAGGATACAGGTTTGAGGAGGAAGCATGCAACGCTTTGTGTTATAAAACCTTCAGCTTTTTTCCATTTTGTCTTTCAGAGAGAAAAAAAAAAAAAATCTTGAATCACAATCTTCTAATCCAACAGAAGCAGGCAGGTCATTTTGGATGGGTATCTCGATGGCTCTCCATTGCCCCAACACCCACTCTCAGTAGTTAACCCCCCCCCCACTCCCCAAGTTACTCTATATGGCTTTGTTCTCCTGTGTGAACGATACTATTGCCATTTGTTTTGTTGGACAGAGATACTCCCAAACAAAAAAAGGCTCAAAATGGCCAATGAACGATCAGATAAGGAGAAGGAGGCACACTGGGACACACGATCAGGGGTCAGAGGTTAGGGTTCACAGGGTCCGGAGTCTTTTTGTGGGCAAAAGAAACTTTATTTCCTGTTAAGTTTTGTGCTCTTGACAGTGCGTTTGGAGCCCTCCATGTAGCTGCGTATACCGGCAAGGTGCAGCAAGGAGCCCGCCGCCTCCTTCAGCTCTTCGTCCAGCTCTGGTTTGACCTCACGTCGCGCCCTCTTACTAGTGGGCCACTTGACGGTGAGCGGTCGCCTTGAGGTCTGGTGGACGCCCCTCTCGTCCCAGAGGTCGGAGTCCTCGTCGCTGTGGAAACCTTCGCTGCCGGCGCGGCGTGACTGCCTACGATCGCAGCCTCCTTCGTCCAGAGAGGAAAGAGAGGAAGAGGATGAGCGGGAGGAGCAGCGCTGCAGGGCTACGCTGCTGTAGTTGTGGTCCTGCTTTGGATCACTGCTCACCAGGACAGAATCGGGTCGGGAAAGGTCCAGTGGGCTGTCAGAGTTGCCTGAGGAGAGCAGAGGAAGGAGAGAGGATTATAATTTTTCCGTGAAGTGTGAATATTGCATGTACAAATATGGTTGATTTAAAATAGGCTGTGGCCGACACTAAGTAAATCCTATGGTACTTCACACTAAAAAAGGAGAATTTACTCACAGCAAACAATACAGGATACAGCTTCAGCTTGTTTTGTTTACAGTAGAACAATAAAAGAGAACTAAGATTTGTTTTGGGCCAACAGGGGAAGCCTGAGTTAAAAATAGCCTGCCAACGCAAAATGAAAGCAAAATGAACGTCTGTGTGTTGTGTTCATATGAACAGTCAGCAGGTTCAATTATCAAAAAACACTCAAATAATGATTTCTGCAGCATTAATTGCACCGTAGAAATATTTTTTTACTCAATTGAACATTGAAGGAATAGTTCAGGATTTTGGGAATCAGGATTATTTGCTTTTTGGCAGAGAGATGATTTGGATCAGGAGCTTCCTTGAGTCTCAACTAGTTGCCTGGCAAATGCTGCCAGCCAAGAAGCGGTCCAGCACACAGCCCTCCATAAAACAAACTGTCATTGTTACACACTGTGAAACTAAGAAAACTGAAATTGAAAAGTTGTTAATTGTTGAGTGTTCGAGTTAGATTTTACCACTTTTGAGCCGAGCCAGCCTGTCTGTTTTTACCATGTTTCCAGACTTGGTGCTAAGCAAAGCTAAACTAGCCAGCTTAAAATGTAAAATTATTTCCTTTATATGTCTCTAAACAAACACAGGAAACACACGTATACATCACAAAATAAAGCACACAAAACAAAAGAGAGTTTAAGCAATGACAGGGTGGTATGTCAGGGGCAGGAGACACAGAACAAAAAGACCAGGTGAAAGTATGGCTACTTGTGGATTCTCTTACATGGGTCAACGTGGTGCCCAGGGGCAGAGTTTAAGAGCATCATGGCAGTGGCAGCATCAATGTCAGACTCTGGAAGAGGAGAGAACATGCATGATGATCAGTCCTACGATGTGATAGCATGGTAGCATGGTATCTCTGCTAGGACTGGATGGACAGGGTCCTTTCAGTAATTTTATACTAGACACGCAGTGACCCTTAAGTGCTTACTGAATGGACTGGATGTGCAGAAGATTCACAGAAACATACCGGAAGATAAATCCATGCCACTGATATTGAGAGTGCATCTGATCTCTTCAGACCTGACAAAGTGTCTAAAAGCCTCATAGCTCACTTCTGGGGCTCTAAATTATTAATGATTACAGTGAGACTGAGTGCTCGACACTGAGCACCAGCAGAACCTCTGCCTGTCGTCAAGGTTACGAATACAAGAGGCAGGCAGGGAGGGGTGGGGGGTGATGGGAAGACATCAACTGGGAGCTCTCAACATTATGGTCTACATGAGGCATCAATGACTTGAAAGCAACAAATCAAACCAATAGTTGAGGATAAAAGCACATGTGATGCTGAATGATCTGGGACTGCAATGTACGACAGCAACATAATACAAAATACTGCACAAACACAAGCTAAACAACTCCACTCTGTGCATCCACAGGTTCTCGGCTTTTATTGCACACACACACACACACACACATACACACAAATTAAAAACAGCAATAAGTCTCACCTTTGAATGAGCAGCCTTGTAGAAAGAGATGGCGAGGGGGTGAGGAGGCACTGCAAAAAAAAAAACATACAATGACTCAGATTTGGAGTGTAGAATTTTGATTTCTATAAAATATTAAAAATACATAATAATCAGACACACGCATAAAGTTCAAGTCAAGTCAAGAAAGTGCCTGATGAAAGTTTACCTGGGCGGGGAGGCGGGTGGTGTGCAGAAGGCATGCGCGGCTGGGAAGTGCTGCTTCTTAAGGGCTTGCATTAGGTTGGGCCGGTACTCAGGGTCAACACACCAGAGAGAACCTTTTCCACTGGCCTGTAGCACAGAGGGGACAAAGTAAGAAAGTCTTCCTGGATATTATAGATGTGTATTAAATGTATTTAGGTTGGTGGTTTAACTATATTTCACCAAAATTGAAGAAACCTTTTGAACTTTTCCTTCAACTTAGATTTCTAAGGCATAATTTATTACATTAGCACATGCAGTGCCCATGTGTATTCCCATGATGTAAACAAACCATGAGCTTGTAAAATCATTCCTTCAGTTCACTACCAGCAATATATTAAAAATTCTATGTGAGACACAACAATCAAAGAACTGTTGGCCTGTGCAGCTGAACACATAAACATCAGTTCAGCATCATTATTTATCAGAAAAAAAGAAAAGTGTGACCTGAACCATTTACTGTACACTGTGGAAATGCACTTCATTTCCAGATAACAACTCTGAGCTTCACTGCTCCATTTAAGCCAGAAATGATCTAACTGCATTAGTTTTAAATGAATTAATGAGAGTTCCAGAAGATTTTCAGCTGGATAACTGCTACATACAGACAATTCATTAGAATAATGAATGTTGATAACTTCAAGCGATGATTCTGTGCATCCCTAACAAAAGGCTTAAAATTTAGCAATTGCAAAACAACGAATTCCTTAACACCCTCAAGCATTAGGAAACATTTGCTCGACAGCACTTTGGGAACAATGAATGTGTCTGCCAGTGATGTGTGTACGCCAGTCTGTAAAATGCCACTTTATCTGATGGTGGTGTATTTTTGCCCAGTCTGGGAGAATAGAGTGAGGGAGGGAGGAGAATAACCTTGACTCAGATTACCAACCAGCCCTGATGCAGGAAGAAGGAAATGTCTCCATGGCAACGGAAACCACCAGCCAGTGTCATGTGAAACTGGTGCTGGTCTCTCAGCAGATGAAGAGCTCATGCTGTGCACCTGCATGCTGAGCGGCCTGCTACGCACCGTGTTGCTACTCACTGAGAGCTAACTGCCATCCTCTGCCTCCCAAGGTGGGAAAATAGCAGGTCTTAGCCAGGTGACGGGTAAACCACACCTCCGATCCTGATGACGTAGGTTAACTGACATTGAGTGTTAAGCTGTTAACACCCAACATGTTTTCTACAAGCTTTAACTCAGTGCTGCCTATTTAGTCAGGAAAAACAGAAGAATACATATCATTATGTTCCTCACAACTATTAGCAAGTTAATATACAATTTCACACCACATATTTTCCATTCGGTCTGCAGGAATGTTTGCACAGCCGATACAATGTGTGTTTTTTCCATGTATGCAGGAAACAAAAATGAGATCTGAATCTCTGCCAGACTGTGATTGTCTACCTGGACTCATTGTCTAAAAACTCCTCTCCACTCACAGTTACATTCCTGCTTTGTGACATTTAGACCTGTAGGAGAAGTCTCTAGTTAAAATAGATGTACTACTCTACAGTGCTCCAGGAGGGTATTATCTTTGTGTGCAGTGTTTACCTTTCCTGAAGGAGTATCTGTGACCTTGACTGGATTCCACACTTATCACAGCCGAGACAGAGGTCCCTGCAGTTGTGTATAGTCTCGGACACGGACACGAGCTGCACTACAGCTTAATGCTGTTCACTGGCCATTTTTTGCTACACAAAAACACACTTTGGGCCGTGGAATTGATAATATCACATCATAAAACAACAGATGACACAGACATAACAGCTGTGAAGCCACTTTATTAACATACCTTTCCCAAACTCCTTTCGACCTTGCGGAAGCATTTGTTCAGGGATAAGTTGTGACGGACTGAGTTCTTCCATCCAGTGGGAGCGTTGGAGAAATAAGGGAAGTGCTCGAGAATCCAGCCATAGATTTCTTTAACAGGTAAAGACTTGCTGGGAGACTGCTCAATGGCCATGTAGATAAGCAAGGAAAATGAAAAAGGAGGCTTAGACTTCAACGAGTCCCGCTCTCTGCCTCTGCTGTGTGATGATGATGAGGAGGAGGATGATGGCCCCTGATTGGGTCCGTAATCTCCCTCTATGTCAAAGAGAGGACTGCCACTTGGCTGTGCCTCTGGACCTCCCAGAGTGAAGTTCTGAAGCAGGTTCTCATGGAGCCAGTTGAGGTTTGTGAGCTCCTCATCCTCGTTACCTCCTGTACGATCCACGCTAGTTGCCAGCGGACTGGATGCACATTCCGCTTCAGGCAGTGTCCCGACACCACAAACACCTCTGAGCCCTGTCCGCTCCTCTTGCATACCCGGAATTTCCGTTTTCTTATCTGGTGACATCCCAATGATTGGACCCATTAAATCAAAGAGGTCTGGAGAGAGGAAAGAAGAAGAAATAAAGGTCAAACAGCTTATCCACAGCATCAAAATCTTAGTTTTTGATAGTAAGTGAAAACATAGCTGGCAGTCTGAAATAACTGGATGTGACACATTGGAATGATGTGCTCTTCCGAGCGTTGACCTTGTTTTCTTAAGTTTCCCTGGGGGCACACCCCCTGCAGCTCTGACTGTCTGCCTCTATTGCACTTCCTGGCCCTCTCGCTGCCCCTTCTCCTCCATGTCTGGTGAGGACGGAGAGGCTCTCAGCGCACCCCTCCTCTTGACTGCAACTGAGGACCTTTGAGGACATCCTCTCAAACAACTGAACTGACTTAAGGCTCCACTCCTTAACGCCCACCTCATTGGAGACAAGACCCAGCTGCTTGTTATGTGTAAATGAGCATGAAACCATCCAATGACTGAGGAATGAGTGTAAGCCCTCCATCTTAAGAGTGGATGATGGCTCTTAGAGGTTGATCTGCATTCAGCCAGGATCAAGTCTCAATTTTTCACATTAAGTGAAGAGGCTACAAACCCAAGACTTGTCAGTCATTTAACAGCGCAAGGAAATTCAATATGCCAGCAGCCCTTTGTCATTAACAAATCCCACCTAAGTATCATTATTATTAAGATATGGACTGTGAAAAAGCATCTCAAACAACAGCAGATCCTTTAAAAGTTTTACTTACAGCAGACGTATGTTGTGCAAAGAGAGAGTTGATCTTGCCTGCAGAGACTATTATTGATAATTAAACGTGAACTTACCATTATTTAAAAATAAGATTTATTTAATAAGAATAGAAGGGATAATTCAACGGTAAATACAAGCAGTGGTTTTTGCATGCTGCTTGGTGAGACCAAGCACACAAAGAGACCACTCTTTGTCTCAGCTCACAACAAGCTTTATGTCCTCGGTGTCACCATGACAACCATGCCGTCCCTTCAATTAAGAGCAGAAATCCCACAAACAACAGTCAATAAGAAAATGAGTAATCCATGCTGGCTGACTCTGCCTCAGACAACCACTGAGAAGCCCCCCGTAACAAATAGCTCCTGCTGTACATGAGTGTGGACAGCAGATGTCCCGGTTCTGGGGTGGTCTAAGCAATCTAGGTGATCTGGATCCAGACTGACATGGGAGTAGTATTGGAGAAACACACAGTGTGGTGGATAGGCATGTCTTTTTATTTCTGCGATAAGATAAGAACTGGGTCAAACTCGAGAGTGTTTGCACAGCGGCTAAGACCGGAGAGGGAGTGTACACACACACACAAATCAGTTTATCAAAGCCAGTCAGCAAGGACAGGAGGGGGAGAAAGGAAGCATTAGTGCATTTACAGAATGACCCTTCAACTCTCAATGAGGGGATAAACATATCTGACAGATCCTATTTTGGTTAAGAGTGACATCTAAGTCTAAGGTCATGAATTCTTCAGCCTTAAAAGCATATATATTGTGTATTAGTTTCCGAAATAAGTACATCCAAGCTGCTCTATATGTGTCCCATATTTATCCTGCATTCTGTCCATCAGTCCTCTGTTGTAGTGCATATGTCAGCACCAATGACTTCTCCTTGTGCACTGCATATAGCGCTTCTGTGATTTTGATCACCAACAAAAAGAAAGCAAGTCAATGAGCTTTCCAGGGCAAAGTCAAAGGGGCAGAGGCAGCGTGAACATAGGAAGAGATAACAATGATAGAGATCCTTTTATAGAGCAAGACAGACAGAATGAACAAGAGACCGGGAGAAAGACAGAATAAGAGAGAGCCAGCTGAGACTCAGTGGTAGTGAGGTAGCTAGGCTATGCAAGTTAACTACAGTCTAGGATGAATCACAGCTCTCTGCTGTAGAGCAGTAGAGCAAGTAGAGCAATCGGCTATGTCAGCCTGCAACAGAACTGCCCATTTGTGTTAAAAGAAAATCTCTGTGCAAGACATGAGAAAACAGATATCTCTTGACAAGAAAGACAGTTCCCTCTCCTGAATATACAAACAGTGAGGTGACCAAGCCGAGAGACAAGTCTGCACTTCAGAGGAAAATATGATTCATGCATCCAAAAAACACTGCAGTCTATATTTATGTTCACTTTATTCAGTCAAGATCGTCCCAAAAAGAAATCATCTAATATAAATTTAAACACATTTAGCCGTGTGTATAAACCAAACACCCAGAATGTCCACAGGCTTTTCACACTAATGCAGACTACTGAGCAAATGACAAAGCCCTACGTCAAGTTGGTCTTTGTGAGTTTAATTTAAGGAATGTGTTACCTAATAAACTGAGAAGACAAATAAGTAGGTTACAATAAACCATGAGCCAACACAGGTGTGGTCAAAAATAGCCTCCACTACATTAAGTCCATTGATTAAAAGCTGTGGTCAAAGCGTTTTCCAGAGTCAGCAGTAAACACTCGTTCTTCCAAAAGGCCATGATTGACTGCCTGTGAACTTAATTCAGTTTTATGGCTCAGAGAAGCAAAGAAATTATAGGATGGATAAAGTGTCAGAGGAATGATTAACCCCAGAGCACAAGAGAGCTTCACCTCAGTCCTTCTTCACAAACTTGACCCCTCAGCTGGGCCTTTGGGTGCCAGAGAAAGCTTATCCTCTTTAGAGTAGCTCCTCTAGATGACTGTCATTTGAATATCAACAAAAAGGCAGAGTGGACGGATGAGAAAGCTGTCTTGCATCCAGCCAAACACAGGAAGTGTTTTGCCATGACTGCAGCTGGTCAATTACCACTGCTGCTGCAATGATCGCAGTTATCATTGCTCTTATGAAAAGGCATCAAAGAGAGGCGGCTGGGAATGCAATGAATAATGGGACACTAGAGTGGAAAGAGTGGAGAGGGGAGTGGGAGCTAATAAGCAGGACTGGCCTGTTGACTGCTGCTCATGCTTGAAAATACACCAAAGCTGCAACTGTGCTGACCTGATGGCTCATCTGCAAGTTAAAATAGCCCTGCGCACCGCCAGCCTCATCATATTCATGTGCAAACAGGCAGGCTAACAGCAGGTGCCAAGGCACATTTTCCCCCTTTTCAAACTGCTCTTTTATCCTGTTAAGCACTTAGCCTATTCAGAAAATACACAAAGACATATGGAGATAGCTTTAAGTGGCAAATCAATCTGTTGATGTGTCAAATATGTATGGGGGAATGTACAGGAGATGGTAGCAGCATTAAAATGAAGAGGTGCTGGTTTTTTTAATTTTTTTTTTGAGGTGTTTGCTAAAAGAGACTCTCACAATCGGGACTCAGTTGCCACGGCAGCCAATGTTGTAAGGGAAGCAATTGTGCTCATGTCTGTGCATGAAGAGAGAGCTAATGTGGGGAGATCAATACAGGCGGAAAATGCTGAGGCCAGCAGTCTGCTGCCGCTCTCCACAAACCTGTCTGACAAAGAAGAGTGGGAAAGGCCACTGCCAACCTGGATGTCATGACACCACTGACTGTCATTAAGGTACACTTCGTAACTCAAAAAAGCTTGTTTTTCAAACAAATCATTTTCATTTTGTGTCTGTTCTGAAGACAAAGATTTCGACTCCACACAAGCTATGTTTGTAACTGTTGTAAGTTCAAGCGCCACACCCTCTTCGCATGAAATAAACCAGTTGACACAAACCAGTTACACCTCTGTAACAGATACACAAAGGTGTGTCGCAAAGCCCCATGGTGACAGCTGTTATTTGAAACCCTAACTGATATTTAGGTGACTACCCAGTCTGGCTAAAGCTCGAAAAATGTGAATGAGACAAAGGAGGACTGAGTTAGAGTGGGAGAGAGAGAAAAAAAGGCTGTTCCAGAGCGAGGTAGCCAAGTGGCCTGGTCTTTTATTTTATGGGAGGGTCAAATAATGTCATGACAAATAAAGCATCCATTAATGTGAAGGTTAATCAGGCTACTGTTGAAGCATGCCTAAATGATACATTTTTAAATAAAACACAACTCTGTGGATTTAAAAGATACAACACAGCGTCCACAAATGAAAAGGCGTGCACAAAGCATTACAACTGGCCCCACACTCTGCCTGTACAAAGGAGCAGTTGTTTTGCTCTAGTCATGTTTCCGAAGCACTCAGTATTCACCTCGTAGTTTCAAACAGAGGACCGGGGGGGTGGGGGGGTGGGAAGGAAACACCTCCTGCCTGTTGAGGAAGTTCATTTTCAGAAAACAGACTTCACACACAGACAGTAAGGCAACAAAAACACTGGACTCGAGCAGCAACAGACCAAGAGTCGCAGTATTTACTTTGGGAATCTACAAATTCCATCAGCGAGTAGCTTAGAGACAGCTGACAAACACCCAGCTCGACCCTCATGTATTGACTAATGCAATTACTCTGACAAAAACAAGCAATCAAATCAATAGATAATGGTTCTGTTCATGTTCATTGAGCTCACACTATGATGACTTTAAACTCAAACACACAAGACTGACTTTGTCAACAGAGGTGAGGCCTTCCAAAGTACATGCCAGCCCCCAGCCGACACTGAAACCTTATCACTTGGGTCATGTGTCTGTAAGTTCAGTGTACCAACACTCACAACCAATCAACATACACATCAACCCCAGTAACTGTCATAAACTGCCACTTGGCTAGCTTTATGCCTGTAAATTCAGGGCATGATTCATTAAAAGGAGAGTTTTACTTTTATGAATGTGTCTTTAACAGTCCAGTTAAGGTTTTATCATAAGCCCTTCCAGGAATGTTCTCTGTATGAGATTATGTTCCATGTAAATACGACAAGAGTTAGCGGAGGGAAAGTCTGTGTACAAGAATCCACCCTCTAAGGAAATTAAATGGCAAAATCCTTCCTGCAATCACAATCAAATCATACAATTCTACCATGTCGAAAAAAACTGGGGAACACAGCACACAAAGCACCTTATATTCTAAAAATGAAAATATTAACAGAGGTATTTGAACAGAATATGCTTGTAGCTGTAGCCATAAAACATAAAAGTTTTGGGCTCTTCTTCAAGCTATCTGCAGTCTTATACTCACTCAGTTCTGTGGTACACCAGCAGCTTTAATAAATCTTTAAAAGCCTTTCTATCTTAATTAGAAGTACAAAACCTAAATTTTAGCTCCAATTTCTGTTGCCAGAACTATCAAGTTAAAATGCCAGTTAACCATTTTACTCATTAAGCATGGGGATACACATTCTTAGTGCCACTCTGTTACAGATTTTTATATATTTACACTTATGATCCAGATGTCAATGCCAGACTTCATCTAGACATATTTACATAGAGAATTATTTGGAGTGCCTTTTTCATTATTTTGATATTGTCATTTAATATGACACCCTCATATCCTAGATACTCTTGATCATTTCCCCACAAGCTGGTCAGCCTGCATTGCTGTTGTCATACTGCCATCAATTAAATAAATCCCGTTAATTCAGCAGGAGGGGGGGAGAGACAAAGACCCATTGTGGACACAGGCGTCCGTCCCTCTTCCTTTCTCTCAATCAAGGAAACGGTCGCATCAGTGTTGCCTTCAGTGAGGCGGGTCCTAATGGGCTGTGTCTGGAGTCTACCCTGTCAGAAATGAGACTGGCACAGGGGGTTAGAGAGGGGCAGGGAAGAGAAAGAGGGAGGCCGCTCAACATAGTCAGTGCCTGACCAATCATAAGATGTAAAGCAACCACTGGAGGGGTGCCACAATAACAATTTAAACACTGCACAGGCGCACAGAGGCTTAAAGGTAAAACTGATTTTCATTTTTGCTCCAACTGTTGGTTGTGTTGTTCAGTTTTACAGCAATAAGTACAATAATGATGGCACCTGAAAAATATTGACAAAAGTGGAAAGCGTATGGCATAAACATATGATATATTTTAGCTGAACAGAAATCATTCAGGAAACACCAAAAGAACAAACAGGTTAATCATCAGAACAAAACAAACCCATGACCAGAGAAGCTAAAAGAAAGGAGGCAGCGCATGTCTCTTCAGTCATTTACATTTGCAACTCAAATAGAGCTCCCACCTATGTTTGATCAGCAGAATGTCACATACCCAAAACAGCAGACTACAAACTAGTGGGGATGTCCCACCTTCCAAACCACACAGAGCCTGTGAGTGGGTGATCACTCAAGCAAACAAGTCTGACGGGTCTATATGTCAACAGTCAGCTCACGGATTAGTGACTGATCTCAAGTAAATATGTGTTCAATATCAGGGTCTTCCCTATACAGCCTCTATGTGTTTCTGTAGAGTCCCTTAAGTTTGAACCAACATTAAAAAGGCAACAATCACAGTTGGGATGCAGTGATATGTTATGTGACACATGCTCATCATTAAGATTCTCACATACTTTCCTACATTTAAACAATATATGCAAGCTATTGTCTCAACAAAGAATAAAGTTCAAACTTTTACCACTTTTTATGGAAGGTGACTATCGCAAGAGAGAAATGAAAAGCCTTGCTAACAGATAAAATAATATGTACATGTTCACTATTCATATGTGTACACGTATATAATGTATATTGTTTTCTAGCAGCTAGGAAATATAATCTCCAAATGTACATTACCCTAGAATAATAGGAGAAAGACAGATTTCAACAACACGTTCTGCCTAAAATACCAAGAAACCATGAAATGATGAACATCACATGCAGTTAACAAACTGCATTTTTTTCCCCATTTCAAGTAACTCTGTAAAACCACTGCAATACGCACACTTCCTTATTCTGCCAATCATCACATTATTCAGCCTCTGAGGGCTACATGAATCCAACTCTTTTAAACAGTGAAATCGAAGTCATGAATGACTCAGTAATGACTGGGCTTTCAGAAAACTGTGTGCTATATAAACCTTTGAGCTTTTCTATTTAGCCATTTCATGAAAAAGCAAGTTTATTGTGTGTTAAGCAATCTCTAGCATTTCTGCCACATGGGCAAGCTTTCGTAACACAACTGCAAACTACTGTCACTCACACATCCACAAAGAACATGGTGGATTTTAAGAGGACACAGCCTTTCATTTGGTCCAGGTCAGAGTACACAATTCTGTGATAAGACTGATTACATGGCAACAGGATTGTTTTAAGCTACAGACTCTGTCACTCTACCTCACAACAACATCCAATCATAAATACCTCCATTTGTATAGAAGTGCATTATATTTAACATGCTGTGACATTTGCATGGGAGCAAAATGTACTTTGTACATTAGAAATTTATTCAGTATATGCTGTGTGTTGTGGCGCTCCTTTGCATTATTGTTATGCATTCTGTGTGGAACTTCTTCCTGTTCTGTCATCAGTACAGTACAATGGAGCAACTTCTCAAAAATGACACCAACGTGTTTATCAACTTGTGAAATGAAGTGTGGCATTCAAGACAAGCTTGAGATATACTTGATACCTCTGCGGGCACCACTGTGTTCCCCGAGTGGTGTAAAAAAAAACAACCTAATAATGTGACAGAAATGTCATCAATCTATACATTGAAGTTCATCAGGATAAATACAACATCTGATGTCAACTAATAAAAGTTTCTCAATGTAGACAGTAGGGTTTACCATTAGGAATATATGACAAAGCTTTCAAATGATCTCATGACTTATGGAATTAATTCTCAAACTGGCTAGGACATTATTATTTCAATTTCTCTTCTACCTGCACTACTAGCAGACCTACAGGAAAAAGGTCAGAAATATTTACTACCTCCTATTTAACGTGTGACTTATGTAAAAAAAAGAACCCCAAACCTGTCATTTTTCAGTGCCTTATATTTATTTTTTTTATTTTATTTTAGATACTGTATTAATCCCAGAGGGAAATTCTTTACGGCTGCTGCCAAGCAGTGTCATACAATGACTAGCAAGGCGCGCCACAGGCTAGGGTGAAGTGTCTTGCCCAAGAACACACAACAGTGACTAGGGAGTTGGGATCAAACCACCAACCTTCCAGTTACTAGACAACCCTGCTATACCACTGCGCCACTGTTGTCCCGTTATAGGCCCGTTTCATCAATTTCAATAACCTTGTGATGATTCACGTCTAAAATAATGAACAGAATCAGCATCAAAGCTATTTCAGATCAGTATAGACACATTACTGCAAGCTGTATTTTTAGAAACAAATGTCAGTAAAGTCAGGACAGCATCATCTATTCTGGGAGGCAACAGTTCTTACCCTTCAGAGGCTCCTGCACATGCAAACATGTACTACAAGAAGAGACAACAGATGGTTCAACCTACAATATGACCATGGAGATTCTGCCAATAAAAATAATGGCAGACTGACAACATCTGTTTCTTTTTTGTCTTTTTTTGTCTGACCCATAAGCTCCTGTTGTCTACTACTTAACAACTGTCACACAAAAATAGGAGGGATGTTAAAACTGGCCAAAAAAAGAAATGTCCCATTAGTTTTGTGTTAACTATACACCCCAAAAAAAAAAAAAAACCAAAAAAAAAACCTCAGACTAATGAATTTTAGATGAGCTTTTCCAGTCCAGTAAATGCACTACAGGCAGAAAAGACTGGAGAGGGTAGGCTTTGACAGACACGTGGAAAAACATGAAGTATATGTAAGTCTATTCAATAGTCTATTCATCAAGGATATACTATTGGAGTAAAGGGAGATATTTTCCCTACACTCTGACATTGTTTGTAGAGCACTCTGTATCTGGGACAATCTTGTGATAATCCATTACATCATGTGCTTAGCTAGCCAGTGTAGCCTCACAACCTCTGGTACCATCGGCATATACCATGAAATATTCAACTATTTATAGATATGAGAGACAGATATATGTCTTACATTACCACTAGAAGAAAAAAAAAATAGGATTAAATATCGTCGTCTTCTACAAGTTGAGAGACGCGACATCCATGGTCGCTGAATGAAACAATGAGCGTAAAAGCCAGCGGAAAAGATAAGCTGAAAGTGCTGTTAGCAAAGAAAACTGATATGCTTTATAGCTGGTGCCGAGTACACTCACACACAACCACAAGCAGTACACAACGAGGAATACAAAGTTACGCGTAATGACGTGGTCTATTGCACAACATTTCCTGACACACGGGACTCGTTACGAAGTAAACTTACCTCCTCTTTGTTAACTTTATTTTGTTTGACATAAACTGAAGTAAGTTCACTTGATATAACATTACCGACGTTAGCAAAGTAGCGTTAGCAGTCGCTCGATGGGTCAGTGAGGGGGTAAATCTGCCGCTAGCTTTAGCATAGCATTTTAGACTACGAAGAGTGGTATAATATTGATATCTTCATATTTCGAACAATAGCCAGTTACTCTGTGATATAAGCACACAACTCTACCCTTCAAGCTTCGACCCCCAGAGAGGAAATAGAGAAGTAACGTTAACATTAGCTAGCTGGCCACATGCTGTCGCTTGATCTGCCATGCTGGCTGCTCTAAGCAAAGTCACTTGACCACATTTACTTTTAGCTTGTTCGAAACAGGCTCGTATCCAGCCGAAGAATATTTAACCAAAGCGAATACAAGAGGGAAAAAAAACAATGAAATACTTACAATCATGCACGGCGTGCCTCGGTGCGTTATGTTTAAAGACACGTCTGCGTGCAGTTTATTCAAATGTCTGTGTCTCACACAATGTCAGAGATCAGATCAGCAGCTGCTTCCTCCATACACGCAGCGCGCAGATCACACAGCGCACAGCAACGCTACCAAACCCCTTGCCGTCGTCATGGCAACAGGTCCACTTCAGCCAATCAAAACCCCTCCCCTCCTATCTCCCCTGGCAACTGCCGCAGCGCAGGAGCTCCGCGAACGCGCACGCCATCCAATTTTTGCATCGTGCAATGTGCTTTCACTTTTATCACCAGCTGCTTGTAACGTAACCTACGGGAAGGAAAAAAGGATTCATTGAATAAGATTGTATTACTGACAACAAGGCAGTGATAGGCTGGGGTGTTAATAATTGTTAATAAGTGTGTGAGCGATCAAACCGGAGGGGTCCCACACACACACACACACACACACACACCCCGCGTTATTTAGGCTGCACAAACACCTCGGGGCGGAGAGAAGGGATGTGTCACCACACCCAGCCTCGTGACGATAGTGGACCCTCAACAGGGCCCCTCCTAGAGTAAACGATCATACAAGGAGCTAACGTGACCCGTGGATACACAACAGACGCATGCTGGTTAACGCCAGAGCCCACAGACAAAACAAAGAGGGGAAAACATGACAGAAAAAGAACTACTGTGTAGTTTTTTTTTTCTTACAACTCATGATGCTCTGTGCGTGTGGGGGAAAAAAGTCAAAATCACACATGCCTGTTATTTATATGATGTGCTTTTATAGCTAAAAGAGACTGTGAGTGAGCCCAGCAGCTCAGTCTCTGTGCTGTATCTTAGCCTGGCTATCTGTGGAGTGCAGCTTTACTGGCCAACTGACTTCACACCAAACTGTAACTTTCACATAATGGTAATACCTTACTCATCTCAGCCACTCCATTTCATAAGCGTACACAAGCAGCTCTCTGTGGCCTGGTCTATTGCCTCCCTATTTTCTTTTAGTGGGTATAAAGCTGCCATCCAGCCGTGTGGTAGTACATACTTCTGCACACCATTCTTACCAAAAACTGGACCAACAGGCTTGGCAGAGGTGTAGTATGTTTGTATCAGAGTAAATACCAGGCTTGCTGTTTTTTTGATACTTATCATGAAAAGCAGGCTATACTGCCCTTATCTCTCTGTTAGTATAACTAATTAATATGCTGTGCTTATACAGAACTGCCATGTGATACGTTTATTCTTCAATCAGAGAAGCAGGTGACGTTATCTGGATGCCCTAGCTGTATATGAATTCATTCATTCATTCATGTTTTTGAGCCTTTGCTCAGGTTGCCGTGGCATCATTTTCTTGCGCGCTGAGCTATTCTTAGTTTCCAGCAAGCAGCATAGCCTCTGCCCCATTTTTTTTCCTTCCAGTATCACTCCCAGGGATGATGAAGTTGCAAAGCTAGCAAATGAGACAACAAGATGCATTAATCACCACGGAAACAGCTGATTGAGGATGCCTTGAAAAGACAGACCCATTAGTCTGTGTGCCTGCAATGGTGCTAATCTGATTGTAAAACTGTTAGGCTAAAACAACATGCCCCGATGACTACCATCAGAGATATTCATAACGGCACTGGAGCACTTCCTGCACTACATGATCAGCTGATGAGGGTCTTAAGGAATTATCCATTTGAAAGAATAACCCCCCAAAAAGTCTGAGAACTGTGTTGACTAGCAAAGGAAATGAGGTCAAGAATAGTAGGATTACAGACTATGAGAGGAGTCCATAGGAGGCAGTAAAAGCGGTACTGATGAAGGGGTGAACAATGAAGAAGCTACCCTGTGATGGAGAGTGGTGACCAAGCATGAATGAGGGTGCAGCGTGTCTTAGCAGCCAGCCCATAGTGGCATAGTGGTCAGGAGGCCTGCTGCTTTAATGGTCCATAAATCTGTGTGGACTGGCTGGTCTGATGCCGCCCCTGTGAGACCCTCTCATGCGGAAAATGAATCAGACCATTTTTACAGATCGCAAGTGTGGAAGCTCTCACCCTCCCCTGCCCTACTGCCAGCGAGCCGATAAGAGCTGCTGCACACGCACAACACTCCATTGCAGCAGGTCTGGAGCTCATAAAACTCTCTATTAGTGACAACCTTTGTTTGTGCGCTGCTCTTCATTCAGTCCATCCTCTTTCCTGTGTTGTTCGCTCTTGGTTTTCTCTTCTCTTCTCTTTTCTTTTTTTTGCTCTCTTGCTGGAAGTTTGAGTGGTAGCTATCAGTATAAATTACATTCCAGGGGAAGTAGCATCCCTATATAGTGGTTTCCAAATGAAAGGGTTTTTTTTTCTTCACACACTGAATAATAAAGTTTGCATATTCATTAGAAACATGCTGGGCTGTGTGTTTGTACTCATTCCTCTCTCCTGCTTTCTCTCACAGGCTTAGAACAATAGGTGCCATTGAAAATGCATTCTAGGTTTTCATTGTGACACAAGGCACCGTGGCGCTGGCCAAAATATTGACACATTTTGGCACACGTCTTCTGTTAGCTTCACTTGTGGTAACTTGGACAGGTGAGGACGTTATGAGGTGTATTATACAGAGTAAAGTCAGTGTGCTGGTTCTTTTTTTAGGGGATTTGCAGGAGACCAAACACATTCCCTGAGCTAATTAGTTTGAGCCTCCTCCTTTGAAATGCGAAGTGGAGGAGTCATCAGGAGAATTATGACGTACATTAAAGAGTAATTACATGCATGCAGATGCAATGCGTGCACACATGCGCGGAGACTGTGTGCCATTTAATTTCAGATAAGTATGGTCAAAGTGGGAACTGGTTAAACAGGTAGTATTTGCATTCTCCTCATGACAAGGAGGCAACTGTCTGTGAAGTTGCAGAGGCCACCTGCTGGGTACATACACTGAACTAAAGACAGCAGAAAGCAAGCACAGCTTGTTTTTATTTTTAAGTATTCTCTATTAAACATTTAGAGGCATATTTTATGTTTGTTGTGAAAAAAAAATACTAAAATATTACTTGTACATGCCCTCTAACTGTCAGTGAAGCAACCAGGCGTGGTCAACTTGTTTCAAATGCAGCGCTCTCTTTGTTCTTCAGGTTTGTTTTCCCTGGAGGTTCTCCCAGCTATTGCCGGCAGTTATCCTCAACTGAAGAGAGTGTTTGCCTACAGAAGCCTTTGTTTGACAATCCTTTTTCCTAACCGGGTCTTATGAATTGTGTCAGCAGTGTGCTGATTGCCTGTTATCTGACAGCTGATAAGTGCCTCTTTTAATGCACACGCAATAAAATTCAACATGTACGGCAGAGGAATTATCTTTTCAACAGTCAAACAAATATGCTTTAATTCTGTATTGATTCGGTCTATTTGGTTAGGTTAGTGTATGAAGTGTCAATTCGTTCCAGTGGTGGATTAAACATCACATACCAGCATGAAGTAAGAACAGTAAATTCAAATTTATGACAGCCTGATAAAAAATATTTATCTGAGACACTGCTGTGCAACAAGCTGCTACCATATTTTGTTGATTTTTATGAGGACATAGTAAACAATGAGGTAAACAGTTGTGTATAATGACTACAATGAGATTCACTGAGCAACAGGGATACAAACAAAAAGGGCTGGTTTTAATCATTTTAATCGGCCAAACCGGCTCCACTGCCCCCCCACCTACCCAGTAAAATGGCCCCCTAAATGTATGTATGTGCAGAATTACTACAAACCCTCTCTACCTATTTGAGAGGACCACTTAGATCCTCTAACCCACTCGGTAAATTTGATAAACATTGGCCAAGGGAGTAATGGATACAACATACAGCTGCTGTAATGTGACATAAACAATCACAATGTGGTGGTACAGTCTGTAAAAAGACAGCCACATAAACTCACACACACACAACAATCAGTGTGAGTCTGATTTGGTGATAAACAATGATGAAACCAAATCTAAAATAAACACACTGCTTCTGTCATATCATTAGCTTCAGGAAAACAGGCAATTATTTATGACTCATTATACCGTATACAGTAATTGCCCTTTTACCAAACTTGACGGCGACAAGTAGTGAAGGTTCAGTCAGCTGAAACTTCACAGCAACACACAGCACTGAACTTTGGTCTTTTTATTTCTCTGGCTCTTTGCTGTCTCTTTGCACTTTTAAGCACAGTAAAACTGCATGACTCCTGTATAAAGACCTTCAAATTGCTCTGCCATACAATACACCCCATGCAGGGGGCAATTGAATTAACCCATTGATCTCTGGCTGCTCTATTGCCAAGCTAAATTTTGTTATTCAGCCCTAATGACTGCTCCTTGAAAGCAAATGAACACTTGTAGTCAATTAACTGTGAGGCAGGAGCAAGATAAAGGAAAGACAACCCAAACTGACAGGTTGTGCCCTATCAGCAGTTTAAAATGGAGACGTGATGTCTGTAGAAACATTCAGCCGATGACTGCACTGTAAACAATAACACAACACCAGAAGCTTTTGTTCTTTGACACTCCCTTATCGTTTCACAGCATCTGGTCCTCCCCGCCTTGCATTGGTCACAAGCACACTTTATCCTGTTGGACAATGGTGGTCTTGTGCCCAGCAGTGTCGTCTGGCACTACCAGCTCCATAGTGGGCTATGACACATATGAGGGATCGCTCATGTTCCAACAGTGTGAAATACTATGCTTTGTGTTTTTATAAGAACAGCCCACCTCCTGCTTGGATTTTCTGTAGTTTTAAACTGCACCTGAAAATGTATAATTTGACAAGTACCGCTGTGAACATCCATTAAAAATGAATTTACAACCTTTCACAAGTGAGTAGATTCTGACCATGACTTGCCATTGTATTAAAGGTGACCAACCATCATTATGATGGGGGACCCGCTGTCTTTGCACTGTGCATTTTAGAGTCAGTGTGACCTGATGCCTGAGGGGCAGCATAGACACTGCCTGGGTCTACAGGGAGCCTGGTTGCAAGGCTGTGAGCGTGCACACGGCCGCAGTGTAGAGAAAGTGGTGCAGTGCCTCTCTATGTGCCTGGCTGAGCACTGGGTAATGAAGCGTGGCAGAGGAGAGAGGAAAGGAGTGTGTCTGCAGGGTAGGCATGGCCCTCGTGTTCCTATGCAACCACAGCGGATGGCTAGGTGATGCAGGACCGCCTCGGTGCAGCTTACTTGTCATGCTGTGGCTGCCTTCCTTCATTCAGCATAGTTTTTCTCCATCTTCAATAACCCAACCTTCCCTCTCAATTTGTAAGTGTGATCCTGTCAAACATCCTGCCTCTGTTCTCAGTGGACAAAATGTCAAACTGCTAATTATAGCAACTGAATCAATTAAGGAAACAACCATTAAACAAATTCACGTCTGACTTAAGTATTTATTTCTAACATTCATATTTTATGCTTTTGCAATCTGTTCCGTCCTCTCTGTCAGACAGTTGGTGGCACTTGCCCTTTCAGTCTGAGGTCTAGCAGGAGCAGATGTGCTATTGTTTCAGAGGTGGTGTCTTGACAGAGACACTTTTCATAGAAGTGCCTCTTCTCACCTCACCCTCCATTAGTTAGCATGAATAACAAGGGCAATTATGAAAAACAGAAAATGGAAAAGTGTGTCTGAAAAACCATGCACTGAACAAACCTTTGCCCTTAATTACTTAATTTTTCTTTTCATAAACATGTGCAGTCACATATAAGGATTAGAAACTGTGTTTTGTGTTTTTTTTACAGGTGCTTTAGTGTCTCCCCACATGCAGGCTCACGTGACTGATCAGCAGTCTGTCAATTATGCCCGTGAAGACAAGTGGGTGTAATTTGGTGGGATTATGAAGAATGGTAAAACTTGTTTCTTTTTCAAAGAACACAGCAATATCATAGAACAGCAAGAACCTACCAAAAGTACAGTCAGCATTGATGAGAATTAAAAAACATAGCGGCAGGGACTCAGAAATTAAGTCATGTAGATTTGTGAGGCATTCACCAAGTAAATTTAATGTATAATTTTGATTCATACTACTGTTACTTTTCACACATGTAAACCTTTGAGCATATCCTGACAGCTTTCCCTGTGGGACCTCTGTCAGAGCTGGTATATTTGACAATAGTTCTGAGTCTGAAAATCACAGATTGGTTAAACTTATTCAGCTTACTCAGCTTTCCTATAAGTAAATATACATCTCAATAATGTTTTCCCCAGAGCATGATTGAATGATTTTTAAGGCACTATGCTAGAACAAAGACAAAATCTTAATGTATAATCATCTATTGTGCAGTCACACATTTCCTGTGGGCAACAAGTGTGGATCTATTCTTAGCTGGTGGACAGGGCTTCAGCACTTTATGCTCCTGCTTCTCATAGGTTGGACGGGATGAGGTGTGATACAGACCTGCCAGGTCTGACTGTGTCAGTGTAGCCTGCGTCCAGCTGTAAAGACAGTGGGGCCCGTCGACCATCTGTCCCTGACCAGCAGATTCAAGGCTCTGTCCCCTGAGCAGGGGAACGAGGGGGTGGGAGTGAGATGAGGTCGGATGGGGGAATCAGCTTTGTGTTGCCATAAAGCTGTCTTTCCCCTCTCCTAGCAACGGACTCCCATTTCCTTGGTTTTGGGCGGCGTGGTCCTGTTGGTTGGTGTGCACGGCCCCCTTACTCACTCTCTCTCTCTCTGGCTCTCTCTCTCTGTCCTATTTATGGTAATGAGCCATCTGCCCTCTCTGTAACAGCCGCCCAAATAGAGGAGAGGCTGGTAGGAGGAGGGGGGGGTCTCTGACAGACAGGAGTCTGAGACAAAGACGCTTATCCTGTTGTGTCTGCTTCTCCGCTAGTGGATGCCTTCAGATGTGGTCTCAGAGATGACCAAGTGAAGGCAATCCTTAATATTCAATGTTTTGAACAAAGGATATAATGTGTGCACCTGATAAAGAGAAAGTGAGAGCGCTACCACCTGCAGGTCAGTAGATTAAGTTGTTCAACCTAATGTATATATGTAATACCAATGCAAGGATGACCCCTCCTCAGTCACACACACACACACACCATATTGACTGCTAATGTGAATATTACACAACCCCACCATTATTCAGAGCTGCTACATGGATGGGTCTCTGTGACTTGGTGACATGGACGAGTGGTGGGCACACCAGCCAATACAGAGCCACCCAGCATTCAATAGACCTCTGTTGCCACTGGATACTAGATTGGTTACCAGGCCAACACATGTGCCTCACTGTCATATCTCCAACAGATTAGTGTCAAAAACAACAGAGATGTTGACAGTAAAGCTCTTAGTGTTTCTGGAGTAGTGCATTTCAGATTATTTTTCAAATTTAAGGACTGATTATATGAAAAAAAAGAAGTAAAAAGATGGAGGTTATGTAAGACAGGATGAAAAATGTTCCCTCTGGCATTAGCAACACATAAACACATTTGCTCCATTCAAGCATCAACTTGAATTAATTTTTGATGACATGCCATATACTGTAGCTGCAGATTATTCAGTAAGAGACATAAGACAAACATTACAATGTACAATACAATACACTGAGTCGACTTCTATCATGAGGTCAATCACCATTAACCTCATCAGACACACAGGAAAACTCACAGATGGGTGTATAACCACAGAACAACAAATCCCAGATGGTCCTGCTGCTTGGTCTGAAAGCACAAGACAAAACAATATGAAAACAAACAGTTGCATGAAGTGAAAATATAAATACCATGAATGAAAATTGGGAATATGGAGTAAGTTTTGAGGATGCTGCCATCTCCAGTTGTGAGGTAGATATGCAGCTCAGTGTGTGACTCATCTGCTGGAGGTAGTTAATTAGCCAGAGGGACAGTATGTGTTTAAACCAGCCAATACAAAATATGCTAATTAATTATCATGTTGTCACCACAGTCACATATTGACATCCTGAAAGCCAATATATTTACATGTAAAAAGCATGTTTCAATTTGTCAGAAGGTAGATTATTCTTCGCTGTATTTGTCACTCTGACACAAAACAGCACTGTTGTCATGGCAGCCCCCGAGGGCAAAAAAGGTTTGGACATAAATTATAGCTTAAAGAGTGACTGCCATCAGTGAATCCTCATAATGTTTGTGGAACAAAAAGCAATATTTTAGCATCTCTGAGCCAAACGTGAACAAGGTGAAGCAGCCCTCAAAAAGACAGACTATGGACCTAACATGTGATGCTCTTTTTACACACAGCATGTACTAAGATGCATAGATGAGGAGACATCTAGTGGACAAGCAGGGCAGCGTGCCAACTGAAAAATATGAATTATTTAGTTAAATCTTACAGGGGGTTTACACTTTTCCTCCTATGGCTCACATAAGAAAATGGAAATTATATCAAAATTACAGTGTAATTCTTCCATATATTTCTAAATGTATTTTTTCAGGACACCTTTTGTGTAAGGGACTATAGTATTGTCCCGTTTAGTAGGAATAACACTAGCTTTTTTTGATATTATATATTATATATATTGATATTCTTGATATGCAAGATGTCTGGGGGCTTAATTGCATGTTCTTCCAGCTTGAAATCCTTTGGCATTCTTAGTGGTTCAACCAGGGTACCTGTCATCATCATTTACACATAATTTCCTTACAGTACAAGGTTTTATTTGTTGTAGATCTTTTAAAATAGCTAGACTTATCCATCTTTTCATCTTACCATCCATCTTCTTTGTCCAACTTTTGGAGCTGAAGACCCTTTTAAAAATATCTTGCTAAATGGCGCCACCCTTAGATGAAAATCTGGATTTTCAACTGTATTGGAAAAAAATCATGCAACGAAGATTCTCAATCATCCAGGTCATTTCTTCTTTGCCTGTGTTAAAGGATCAAAGAAACTCCACGGGATTTTTAAAAACCACGACATCCCATCCCAGTCCATTTCAGACCCATGACAACACTTAAACAAACACTGGTGCACCCAAAGGACAAAACTCCCAGGGACAAACACAGCACGTCATATATACAGTCCAGTGTAGTGAGGAATGCTCTGAGCTGGACATTGGTGAGACTAACAACCACTCTACAGAAGGATGGCTCAGCACAGGAGAGCCACCTCCACAGCACAAGACTCAGCAGCCCATCTTCATCTCAAAGAGAAAGGACACTCCTTTAAGGACAATACTGTTCATATTTTAGACAGAGAGGACAGATGGTTTGAAAGAGGAGTGAAGGAAGCCATCTGTGTTAAGCTGGAAAAACCTTCCCTTAACAGAGGTGGTGGACATTCTACCTCATACAATGCAGTGCTTTGATCCATTCCTGGGAAGTTTTACTACAAGTCACATGTGCCCAGCAACAACAATGGGCTGTCAACCAGTCCCACCACCAGAGCCCCCCTTTGGTCTCGCCTTAGAGTCGTTAGCCAGTCATTAGACACACCTGACACAGACCATCAGACCAACACATAAGCATGGAGACATTTAGAGCTATTGTTTGTGAGTTTTACACAGACCCACCCACTGAGCTCCTCTACCACAAACCTGTTTCCCCACCAAACAGTTAGACCTGATACAGCTGCTTAAAGGAATGTCTTCAAGAAAACTCCAGTTGCCTCTTCAACCCTCTGCAACAAAAAGAGATTAGCTTTACTTTAGGTTGACCTGTTTTAACAAAGAAATGATCGATCATACCTTGTGTATCTACTGTGAGCTGTTTATTCAGGTTAAAGTGACGTCCTTAGCAAATACCAACACCAGGCTCAAGGGGACAAAAGAGCTGAAAGGCAAAACACTGACACTGAATAAACTCTACTCTAAACTGAGCTGATTGCAGCAGAGTGTTGCTTCTACTGTTTTCCTATTCAGCACGCACTATAATGAGATTTCATTCCTGGATAAATGTTATATGTAAACAGAATATATTGGTTCAAATTCATTACACCTTGTTGATGAAGATTCTCAGTCATCCAGGTCATCATACGTAGAGAAGGTTGAAGCAAGGCGTCTGGACTTGTAGAGTCCAGACTCTACTCTACAAGTCCAGACGCCTTGCTTCAACCTTCTCTTCATTACACCTTGTTGGGCTGTGATACTAAAATATAATCAGTATAACCACCCGATGACCAGCATGTTGAGATTACAGATTTGGCCAGCCATTGAATAATAAAGGTGGACCGTGATCAAGGCCTGGGATCACATTAATTCCTCAGATTTAATGATAAAGGGTCAGATTATTCAGATTATTTGACCAACTGGTATGCACATATGCACATTTGAGGGTGCAGGGTACCTGAACGCATGCTGCACCCAGAAGAAGAAGACGAAGAAGAATCTGTGGAGGATGAGCAGAAGAAGAAGAAGAAGAAGAAGAAGAAGAAGAAGAAGAAGAACAACAACAACAACAGTAGTCTTAACTGTCTTGAATAGACCGCTCTGAACCAAGGCGACGTAACGTGACGGCGAGAGGTCCTCCCATGTGATGCGACTGAGGCCTGACGGACTGTGCCTGACTGTTATGGCTCCTCCTGTTTCAGTAGAACGGGGCTAGACGTATCAGCAGTGCAGGGGAACGGGAGTAACACACAGCGATACGTTCCTTGGAAGCCAGGGCAAAACATGGCAGATCGTGCAATGCTGAAGAAAAAGACATAGACGGTGTACTTGGCGTCGCCTCTTCTGCTGCGAAGGCTTCGACATTTCTTCAACATTAACAACACCCCAAATGAACTCCGTCAGAGCAAGTAACGTCAGCAGAAGACCCAGGCGAGTATCGAGGCCGCGCCCGGTGCAGCCGGAGAGGAACCACCAGGAAAGAGGTAATGCTATCCGAGCTAGCGTTAGCATTTCTGAGAAACTTGTTAGATAGCTGGGGGTAGGGTTGGACTAGATGTTTTATGGTTAGACTGGTGTGTTTGAGTTGATTAGTTTAATATGCGTTGAGTGCATTGGGTGCAGCGCGGGTTGTTTTGATAAGGCACAAGGGAGTTAACACTAGCATCTACGGGGCGCAGTGCAGCCAGGAAATACCGAGGCTTTTGTGTTTGTACCTAGCTTTCAGGCCGCGCTTTGTTTTGCTTTAATTTTCCCCCGAGTCGGCCTTTCTTTTGCTTGTCTGACCTCATACTGATGCAGATTTCTGTGTTTTGGGGGGTAACATTACGTTAGCACTGAATGAACTGGTGATAGACAGTGATTTGTTCGATTCGGAGATGACAGACGAGGGACGGATACATTAAGTGGTTTTGCCAGTTGTCGTAGCATGCTAACTTGGCTTGTGCTAGTTAGCTGTTATTATTAGCACGATTGCCAGAAATCTGCGTCTTGGCGTTTTCAGCAAAAGCCTTCATAATATTTACATATGAAACGCAAAAAGCATCAAATGCGGAATACACCGCTTGACATTAATGCAGATACGTTGTCTCTTTTAATCCAACCACACAGCAGTGTCTTTCCTTCTGTAACGCTGTGGCAGCCTGTTTATTGTGAATGTGAATATTGAGTGTATTTTTCCAAAAGTAAACAAAGATGCTCCTGTGATAATTAATTGTGACTAGTTTAGCCACTTTACTTTAACGGCACTGATCATTAACATTAATGCTTTATTGTTGAATATAATCAAACGTTACATCAGCTGGGCTGGTGTCCTGTTGTGAAGTGTGATCTTACAGCATCAACTGAATGACAATTAGCATAAGAGGGCATACTCTTATGTTTTAAATGTTGAATGATCTGTCAAATAGTAATTCGTCAAATTTCTTGTGTCCACCTCTGTCTGAATTCATTTATTCAGGTAAGGCCAGTCATGGTGCCTGTTTCTTTTCCATTAAGATGTCTGCAGCATATATAATTTAATATAATGTGAAATAAGTTATTTTAAGGTGAAAGCTATAGCTATGCTCTACGGTGGTTGTTACTGATACAGAATTACATATGCTGCATCTTATAGTACTCTTTCTCCTGTTCAGTTGAATGTGTTCACACTTGTAAAACAATGCCAAGTGATCCTGTACAATACAATAACATTCAATTTTTAATTAACAGCTTTCAAAACATTTTCCATAACTGGGTCAGGTTGTTACATGGACTGTGTTTGTAGTGGTTACTGGTTTAGTAGCTGGAGAGAGTCATCCTTGCAACCAGAGCAACATGCAGACAGAGTTTGCATCTTCAGGGGTAGCTATCAACTCATCATACCATGGTGAATCAGCTGAACAACATATGTTTGGTTTAGATGAGGATTATTGTTGTGCTTTTTTTGTGTGTGTTTCTGCTGATTGATTCTCAACTTGATGGGGTTTATAATCAGTTTGTGCCATAAATATCAAACAAAATCCGCATGTGCATTGTCAGAAAAAAGCAACTCAAATGCTAGAGAGTATATTACAAGACACAAGGCAAGACATTAATACACACTGAGCATCATTTATAATGCAGTGCTAGGCTTGTGCAAAATCGTATCATGTGCAATTAATCGTCAGAAAAACTGTCACCGATTAATATTTGCCACTTATCGATTACGGCGATTAGTGGCTCGTCATTATGACGCATTTTTGTGTGCGACGTACTCTTACCATCTTCCGAAAGCGCGCACATGTGAGCCCACAATAACAATAATGGCGGAAGGCAATGTATTCAGTTAAATGATGCGGAGCAGCACGTTCCTAACAGAACTTCAACCTGTCACCATCTGTCACCATAAGCCGGAGTACGAAGAAAGCGCAACGAGGCCACAACGCCGGCTACAGCTATGGTATATAGTGCCGCGCATGCTTACGCGACATGCATTAGCCATAGTAACTGGATGTTTGCTTGTATTAAAAGAATGAACTCCGACTGGAGAAGCTGCCTCCCTCTTATTTTTTTTTTTTGCCAATATCGCCCAACACTAGTTTGTAGTGGTTACTGGTTTAGTAGCTGGAGAGAGTCATCCTTGCAACCAGAGCAACATGCAGGCAGAGTTTGCATCTTCGGGGGTAGCTGTCAACTCATCATACCATGGTGAATCAGCTGAACAACATATGTTTGGTTTAGATGAGGATTATTGTTGTGCTTTGTGTGTGTGTGTGTGTTTCTGCTGATGGGATTTGTAATCAGTTTGTGCCATAAATATCAAAACAAAATTCACATGTGCATTGTCAGAAATAAAGAAACTCAAATACTAGAGAGTATATTACAACACACGTGCAAGACGTTAATACACACTGAGCATTATTTATAATGCAGCAGTGCATATAATCATTTTCCCTCTCTTCCAACATTTATAGATGAGGACGTTCCTGCAGATATGGTTGCAGAAGAATCCGGTCCAGGAGCTCAGAATAGTCCCTACCAGCTTAGAAGAAAGTCTCTACCCAAGAGAACAGTGTGTCCGACAAAGACTAACATGGAGGTAAGTCTATCCTACAAAAGAGTGTGTGGTTGAGTGTCTGATTTTTATACTAGCACAATAATTGGTATTTATGTATTTCCACTGACTTTTTTTAATCTACAGGGTGCTTCCACTTCAACCACAGAAAACTTTGGGCACAGACCTAAGCGTCCCAGAGTTTCAGGAAAGTGTCAAGACTTACCAGGTAATTAGGAACATGTTATTTAACTTGCAGTGTATCTTGTACTAGTGTGCATTCATCATTTGGTTTCCCACTGGTTGTCAGGGGTAATTACATGGTTATTATGAGCATGGTTAAGAATTAATTTAGTCTCAGTTTCATGTCATACAGACTGTCATGTTTTTGTTTGCTTGTTTAGAAAATGCAATTCTGTTATTATACAGATGTATTACCACATATCTTGCTACAAGCCACCATGAAACTAATTTTAGGGACGTTAGGGCAGATGCTTAATAATTAGTGGATTCAACATCTTTTCATCAGTATGTTGATCTGGGATCACAACTTAGGAAAAGTATAAGATAATATTTTCAAACATGTGTTTGGGAAAGAGATGAAACGATAACATAAATATCTCAAAGGAAAATTATAAAGTCTTATTTGTGGCATTTGGCACTTCATTTTTAGACATTTGCCTTGTTATAGATGGCTTTTGATTTTTCTGTGGTTTCAGCATATATAGCTCGTCTTGAAAAGAAAAGCTTGATGTTTCTTTACAGTTTATCTTGTGTACATGATGCATAAAGTAAAGTATGTTATTTTATGTATATTTATACACAAAACATCCTAATGTGAACAAAACTCAAAATTTACTTGGATTCAAGCTTGGTTGACATTTAAGTAGCCGAGCAAAGCCGTTAGAAAAGAGTTAACCAGGACTGCCCATCTTGTTTGCCCTTTCAATATATTTCAGTCTGACTTTATGTCATCACCTTTTTAGCAGCTCCAGCAGAGCAGTATTTGCAGGAGAAGCTTCCAGATGAGGTGGTGCTAAAGATCTTCTCGTACCTGTTGGAGCAGGACTTGTGCCGAGCAGCATGTGTGTGCAAACGCTTCAGTGAGCTGGCCAATGATCCCATCCTCTGGTGAGACATGTTTGCTCCCTGAGTAGTTTATTGTACTTGTGTATGTGTGTTTAAAACATGGTTTTACAGCTACTTTCATCTTTTCATCAATACTCACTTTAGATGTTCTGTGGACAGTTACAATCACAGTCCAAGGGGGCTGCATTCTTAATTTGACTTTGATTAAGTTGAGCATTTGATATGAAATGGGAATTATGAAGGGACAATATAACAGAAAGCAATCCAATTGATATCAAAAGAAATTAGCCCACAAAGTTGTTTTAATATCATCTAAAAGGTGGACTGTTGTGTCATGGTGCCTGTTGTGGACACAACTTTTAAAAATGTAATCATGTTTTTTTCTATGTCTATTGTCCAAGACCTTTTGTATTGTAAAGTCATGACATGACTCGATACAAAGTAAGAGAAGAGCTGATGTTGATGTGCCTTTATATTTCAGGAAGAGGCTATACATGGAAGTTTTTGAATACACACGTCCCATGATGCACCCTGAGCCAGGGAAGTTTTACCAGATAAATCCTGAGGAATATGAGCAGCCGAACCCCTGGAAGGAGAGCTTTCAGCAGCTGGTATGGAATCTGAAGTGAACTGATTTGTATAACCATTAAGGAAAAGGTGTCTGCAGATGCATTCAATATAGGATACTATACAGTATTGTTATCAATGCAGTAATAAAAAGCTTTAAATGTAGTATTAATGATAACTATATTTGACAATTTTCCCTTTCTTGAAATCTTTACAACAATACTTTTGCTACCTAAAGTTGCTTCTGTGTAACTTTAAAACCTTCTGTGTACTCACAGCTAATGTCATGTGAAAGGGCAAGCCCACAGGCCGTGGCGGTGACATTCAGTATTTGAGTATAGAACGGAACATGTGTTTAAGTTGCATTCCTTTGTGATATACTGACCTTATTGTCATTTCCCCCCAATGTAAAGCTGTTGTAGTCTGTTTTTTTTGTACTTCATTGTGTGAATAATCATGTTTTTATCTTTTACAGTATAAAGGTGCACATGTTAAACCAGGCTTTGCAGAACACTTCTACAGCAATCCAGCCAGATACAAAGGGAGAGATAACATGTTTGTAAGTGATTTTTTTTTTTAACTACTTTTTACTTTAATTCCAGCCGTACACCTGACTCTTTGTTTTTCTCCAGTACTATGACACCATCGAAGATGCTCTTGGAGGGGGTCAGGAGCCTCACTTTGACGGCCTGATATTTGTCCACTCTGGAATTTATACAGACGAATGGATCTACATAGAGTCGCCCATCACCATGATCGGAGCTGGTAAGTGTGTCTGAAGTCAAGATTACGTTCATCATGTACTGGTTTGATCTTGTCTCTAACTAAACCAATCCGGTTACATTGTAGCACCTGGAAAAGTAGCAGAGAAAGTCATCATTGAGAACACCAGAGACTCTACATTTGTATTCATGGAAGGCTCAGAAGATGCTTATGTTGGATACATGACAATCAGGGTGAGATGATGCAAAATATTTTTTTCTAATTACTTCGGTGGTAAGTCTTGGTTTTAGTCACTGTTTTGTAAACTATTGTCCCTTCTATAGTTCAATCCTGATGACAAATCCGCCCAGCACCACAATGCACACCATTGCTTGGAGATTACAGTCAACTGCAGCCCCATCATCGACCACTGCATTATACGCAGCACATGCACAGGTAACCAGGTTTTTCCTTTGGACTGCTTTAGTGGTTCCCATTCTTCTAAGTGTTGACAGAAGATAAAACTGAGGAATGTGGGATGAAGAAAATAAAATTGTGCTTCACAGATGTGACAAGGGGTTTGACCTTCGTGTACTAACTAATCTTTATTCTGCTTGTTTCAGTGGGGTCAGCTGTCTGTGTCAGTGGCCAGGGTGCTTGTCCCACAATCAAGCACTGCAACATCAGTGACTGTGAAAATGTGGGTCTTTACATCACAGACCATGCACAGGTACTGCACATGCTTCATATAAACTGATTTGAGTCAGCATTAGTTTAGTGTGTTTGTTGTTTTCGACATATTTCTTATATATATTTCTAACTTGTCCAACATCTGTTTAGGGAATATATGAAGACAATGAGATCTCAAACAACGCTCTGGCTGGGATTTGGGTGAAAAACCATGGCAACCCAATCATTAGGCGGAATCACATCCACCATGGCAGAGATGTGGGAGTTTTTACATTTGACCATGGCATGGTAAGATGTGTAGAGAAATTGTACCTTCAGTTGTCCTGTTAGTTGATGAGTGCATGTAATCATTTGTATTCCCTGTTTTTTCCAGGGTTACTTTGAGAGCTGCAACATTCATAGGAACCGTATAGCTGGCTTTGAGGTGAAGGCATATGCTAATCCAACAGTGGTTCGCTGTGAGATTCATCATGGTCAGACAGGGGGCATCTATGTGCACGAAAAGGGGCGGGGCCAGTTCATTGAAAACAAGATCTATGCAAATAACTTTGCAGGGGTGTGGATCACCTCTAACAGTGACCCCACAATAAGGTCAGTGTATCAAAAGTCACATAGGTACCATTTATAAGGTGTCAATTTGGGCGTGTGTTCACTTTTTCGTTCTATTGACCATATACAGGGGCAATGCCATTTTTAATGGGAACCAAGGTGGTGTATATATTTTTGGTGATGGCCGAGGTCTTATTGAAGGAAATGACATCTACGGCAATGCCCTGGCAGGAATCCAGATCAGGACAAATAGCTGTCCTATTGTCAGGCACAACAAGATCCATGATGGCCAACATGGTGGCATATATGTGGTGGGTACTTCTGAAACATATGCACCCATTAAAACCATAATAACTGTCTGACAGCTTTAAATATTTTCAGTACCTCTGCTTTATCTCCGTTGTAATTTGGAACAAAAAAAGTGATGTATGGTGGCTTTGTATCACACAGCATGAAAAAGGACAAGGAGTCATAGAGGAGAATGAAGTGTACAGCAACACGCTGGCTGGAGTGTGGGTGACAACGGGCAGTACGCCAGTGCTGAGGAGGAACAGGATACACAGTGGAAAGCAGGTATGCTTACTGGCTACTTGTACATTAAATACATGTAAAACCATTGTCCCATACACACCTTCATACATATTGTCACTGATTTTATTAGGTGGGGGTCTACTTCTATGACAATGGCCACGGTGTGCTGGAAGACAATGATATCTACAATCACATGTACTCTGGAGTTCAGATAAGGTTTGTATGGAAAATAAATATAGCTGAGAAACAGAGTGCTGATTTTGAAGTGGTTATATAGGACATAATGTAGCGTCGTTGATAGGCAGCAGCTCACCTGATCCACTTTTTGACAGGACTGGCAGCAATCCCAAGATCAGGCGGAACAAGATCTGGGGAGGCCAGAATGGCGGCATTTTGGTTTACAATTCAGGTGAGACTCAAGAAGACTCCCGTAACTGAACCAGGACCGTTTCTACATCTGTACTCAAGCCCTCTTGCTCCGAAAATAAAATACAAAGTTGTGTTTTTCAGGCTTAGGCTTCATTGAGGACAATGAGATCTTTGACAATGCAATGGCAGGAGTGTGGATCAAGACAGACAGCAACCCCACTCTGCGGAGAAACAAGATCCATGATGGGAGAGACGGTGGGATCTGCATTTTCAATGGTGGAAGAGGTAACTAATCACTCCTCATTATCACCTGCAGAAATGCAACCCTGAATTATTTGAAAGATCAGTAGGATCAAATATAAATAATTTTTAAACGTTTAGCAGTTTGTGGACTTAATCGCCTGTTTTTCTGTCATTAGGTTTGCTAGAAGAGAATGACATCTTCAGAAATGCCCAGGCAGGTGTCCTCATTAGCACCAACAGTCATCCCGTGCTGCGGAAAAACAGGATATTTGATGGCTTCGCTGCAGGTGGGTAACAAGCTGTAATTGCTCATGAATTCATATTGTGATGAGGTGCTTGAGTCTAATTATCACAGACTTTTAACATTCTTACAAAAGGTCTACACAAATAAATAGTTTTCATAAGCTGCCTTGCTAATTTGTGTTGTATATTTTTTTTTACTGCTAGGTATTGAGATCACCAACCATGCCACAGCAACATTAGAGGGCAATCAGATCTTCAACAATCGCTTTGGGGGGTTGTTTCTTGCATCTGGCGTCAATGTCACAATGAAAGGTATTTTGGCCACACATTTTTTTTAAACAACTCTGAATGTCTTATACTATGTAAATTTAATGCTATGTTTTTCCTCCAGATAATAAGATATTGAACAATCAAGATGCTATTGAAAAGGCTGTGAGCAGAGGTCAGTGCCTGTACAAGATTTCAAGTTACACCAGCTACCCAATGCACGATTTTTACAGGTAAATAACGTCTCTACTCTGGAATATCTTTACTTGTGTGTGTGTGTGATTTGTGATTGTTAACAACTCACGTTTTGGGCTCCTGCAGGTGCCACACCTGTAACACAACAGACCGTAACGCCATTTGCGTGAACTGCATCAAGAAGTGTCACCAAGGACATGACGTGGAATTCATCAGACACGATAGGTTAGACTCATTAACAAACGGCAAAATATTCCCTTGGTGTCCATTTAGTCTTGTGTAATGTATGTTGCAATTATATAGTCCTGCTGTTACTCAGTGTGCAGTTTGTGTGGCATTAAAAAAAATAAACCAAATTCTTTTTCTCCTTTTCCTCCTCTGCAGATTCTTCTGTGACTGTGGTGCAGGAACGCTGTCAAATCCTTGCACATTAGCTGGAGAGCCGACACATGACACAGACACACTGTATGACTCGGCTCCCCCTATAGAGTCCAATACACTGCAGCACAACTGAGCTCAAGACTCGAGATCATGTTGCGCTTCAGCAGTAATGGACATAAGACACTTTAAAGTTGTGCAGTGGAGGAGGAAATTCAAACTAAAATACAGATTCACTTTGACAGAGCATATACAGTGACTTTAAAAAAAAAGACTTGGAATATAAATATGCTAAAAGGAGACATTTAGGAAAAAAAATTTAACTATGGATGCCTCGCTTTTTTCTTTTACTTCAATTATTTGAGAAAAAAAGATGACATCAGTGGGACAGAACAGAAGAGCAGCTGACTCAGGGTTTGTGGGTATATTAACTTCAAGCGAGCGACATGGGCAAAAGATGGACAAAGACCACAGAGGCTCATCTGCTTTTAAGAAGTGGAAGATCCACATACTGCAGTGATGTACAGATCCATTATGGAGAGACCCTTATTCAAAAGAGGCACAACTTTTCTCATGAGGAGGCAAAGGCCCCAATTACAACAATGCTTCCATCACTGGGCAACCGACGTGCTCGTATGATACGATACGGGAAAAATGACCTAGCACTTCAAGCTTTTTTTTTTTCCTCAAGACAACTGTTGAGATTTGATTTTAATGCTTTTTTGTGTAGTTTTGTATTTTCATGCAAAAATCTTACTGTACTTGAATGTCTTTATTTTATTAAATGTGTTATTTTTTTGGTTATTATACCCTAGAATTGCTGTAATTATACTCATGTCGCAGTATCTAACTTCTTTCTGTGAAAGAGATCAGAGAAAAGAGAGGAAAACACTAAATTTCTCCAGCAGCGTTGATTTATTTACATTCGCAATACAGAAAAATGAATGCTGAAAAGTGCTTTCACAAGACTTGTATAGCTTCTTGTGTTTTTTTAACAGTATCATGAATGTTGTGATGTTCCAGTCTGTTTTACATAATCTATGCATATTTTCTGTTTGTGTTGACCTGTCTCAAAACACACATCTTACAAGGAGGCCTGATAGGAGAGGGACTGCAGCTCGTTTATAGTCAGATAAATCCATAGCAAGTTGATATCACAACCTGCTTTTTAACTTTCGCATTGCTGGTGCCAGGAAATAATGTATCCGATAAGATACCCAAGGCCAATCGGATGGTTGTATTTCAGTCTGGTCCTGTATTACTATCAGTGTGGTTGTCTTTTTTTAATTTTTTTGAACAAATGCTGCTTCATGGCCTAATATAAATTTTCTTTTTTAAATGTCAAGAGTTCAGTTGGATTGACCAAATGAAAGACGAGTCTTGTGAAAGCATCACTTTTGATGTGTTTTTCCATTGTTTGACAATGTTGCTGGAGAATTTAAAAGGCTTTTTACTCAACTGAAGCTGAGACAAGTATCTATATACAGCGCTTTATGGTTTCATTGCCCCCCTCCCCTCCCCATTCATGTGTACTGGTGATTGTGGGTTCTCATACAGACTGAAATGTATGCATGTATCATAACATCTAGACTTAATATATTGTGAAGTATTCAATAACCGTTATGTAGGCGCTAGCGTGAATTAAAAGGGTTTAATTTCCTAGATGAAACATTGTCATTTTTTAAAAATAAACTTTATTAGATCATTACAGTAGTGTTTTTTTTTCTAAGGAGTGACAGAACAGCAGAACAAAGTGTTTTTCTTTTAAACAAAATACGATAGTTTCCATCAAACTACAGTGTATTGAGCAGTTGAACAAATGAAGCAAAGTGTGTGCCGTCCTGTGTAGCATCATCAGCAAACTGGCAGAGTTTCCTGTGAGAGGAGATAAGAGGGAGAAAATTAATAGCCAAGCACTGGCATTAATTCAGACTCTTTGCTTAAATGTCACTGCAGTAGCTGCAAAATCAAACCTGAAAACTTACTTGAATAGTCTGATGCTGATGGTGCTCTTTTCAAACTCTCTGGCCTTTTTGTGTCCCGACTGGATGACCTCCTCGGGTAGGTTGGCGAGCCGTGCAGCGTTGAATCCATAACTCTTTGGACAGGCACCCGTGATAAACTTGTAGAGGAATGTAATGGTCTCTTGACTTGGATCCTCACATTCATTCTCCACCATGCATGCCTGAAAAGAACAAATAGGACATAATACTTGATTAAAAGGGCACAAAACAGCAGTGACGGGAGGTTGTGGCTGCACCAGCTGTGCAGGATGTAAATGTGGCCACAAACTGCTGAATTCCTTGTGGTATTGTATGTTGCCTATGTAGGGTGAGGCTTTGGATTCTACAGAAAGACTTAAAATGTATTATGCAGTAAAAGAGTGTTCATCAGCTAATTTGTTATAAAGGGCTTTGATGGTAATTCATTACATTAGAACTGTATGTAATTACATACATCTACTAATTCTTATCTGTGCAGAGCAGTATTGGTGTGATTAGCGTTGTTGCACTCACCATGTGGCCCAAACGCACAGCAGGGTTGTTGGCATAGTCCTCGACCAGGGAGTGGTAATGTGTGGAGAAAAGAGTGCGACAGCTGATCTTCTCAGCAAGCTCTTTCACAACAGCGCTGGCGATCGCTGTGCCATCATATGTGGCTGTGCCCCTTCCTACAAACAGTTCAAACAAGCGAGTGTTTACATACAACACAGTCCTGAGGAGACATGCCCACTGCTAGCATGAAAAAGCCTATAAAGCATAAAGAGACTTACCCAATTCATCTAGAAGCACAAGTGAGTGTTTAGTGGCATGATGCAGGATGCTGGCTGTCTCGCTCAGTTCCACAAAGAAAGTGCTCTCTCCTGCAGATAAAAAGAGAAGCTTAACCCATGGGGTGGTAGCTCACATCATTACTCCACATATGTTTAAAGAGTTTAATACATTACCAGTCATGATACGATCTGAGGCTCCCAGCCGAGTGAAGACCCTGTCAACTGGTGTGTAGCGGAGACTCTCCGCAGGAACATAGCAACCCAGCTGAGCTAGAATGATCACCAGTCCACACTGTACACAGAAAGAGCAGAACAATATCTCAGCGATGGCCAACAGAACTTAACCCTCACATTCCATGTGTGATACACACAGGAAACATGTATGACCCACCTGTCTCATGAGTGTAGACTTTCCACCCATGTTTGGCCCTGTGACAAGGACACATGAGGCATGACCTTTCTCCTCAGTAGTTTCACTGTCAGGGCAGCCAATGAAGATGTCATTAGGAATAAAGTCATCGCCAAAAAAGGTCTTGGTGACACATGGGTGGCGGGATCCAGCGAGGTTAATGAAGGGAGAAACTGGGTTGTCATCCTCAGGGAGCAACACCTGTGGCCTGGTCATTGGTCCATCTCCACCCTGGCTGTACTGCGATAAGGCCAGCAGCACATCTACAAAAACACACAAAAAGCCTTTTAAAATGATCTGCAACACACATTTTATTGTATACCTCTGTTAAACCAAGAGATGTGGAACAAACTAAGCAGTTATCCCTCCCTTCGTCAAGAACAAACCCCAGTTATACCCCAATTATAACAGTGAAAAACAAACTAACTAACAAAACACACAGTGAGGACTACTGCTAAAAGGCTTATTAATGAGGACAGAAATAGAATGCCCAATTACCAAGCACTGCCATGCACTCCACGCCAGTCTTCCAGTCTCTGTAGTTCTTGTCGAAGTTGTAGAAGAGCCTCCTCATGCAGTCTTTCAGCGCAGCATCTCTCTTCTCTTCAAACCCTTGCAGCCTTGAGAACAGCTGTTCAGTCTTCTTTGTCACATAACGCTTCCAGCCTTTCTTTGTTGACTTAACCTCATATTCCTCAGGGATGTTCCTCTCCGAGACACTTTCAGGAACCTCCATCTGATAGCGGTTCTTCCCAGTTCCCCAGTAGGCCATGTTCTTACAGCCAAGCCTTTTCTTCTGCTGGTCCAGGTAATCCTGCAGCTCACGCTCACAGTTTTTGATTCCCGTCAGAGCTTGGTCATATTCAGGATCAAAACCAGCTTTCGGGGTTATGACGCCTGTAGATCGGGCTTTCTGGTGGTCGAAGGCAGTCTCCCAGCGTTTGAGTTCAGCAGAGAAGTTGGGGAAAAGGCCATTCTTATCTTCCTTCAGACTGATTATTTGACGGAGTAATGTTGAGCGAAAGCTACCTGACACTGGCGAAAATAGAGTAATGATCTCCTGCATAGTTTTGAAACCTTCCAGTGCTGAGAGGAAGTCTGCAATCTTCCGTTTGCTGTATGTGATCTCCTCATAGAGGACTGCTCTGCTGTCAGGGTGGTCCTGGCCCTTCAGAGCGCCAATGCTGTGGATTTTACTCAGCAAGCGCTCAAGATCTGGGAGTTTCTTCAGTAGGTCTGACACCTCTGTAGCCTGGGCCTGAACTCCCATCAGGTCCTCCACTGCATCCAGTCTATCCCCGATGGATTTGGGGTTACACAAGGGAGCACAGACCCACTGCTTCAGCAGCCTCTTACCAAAAGGGGTGGAGCAGGTATCCAAACGCTCCAGCAGTGTTCCTTCTGTTCCTCCTGACCCATTCTGAAAGATTTCCAAGTTTGCCAGAGTCACTCCATCAAGCACCATACGCTGATTAGTCTGGGCGAAGAAACTGCTAGGTCCAGCAGCCTTCTCCATCTCAACATCAACAGGGACGTACTCTTCAAAGTTGGCCATGGAGAGCAGCTCATGGTCGACCAGACACTTCTTCAGGTAGAATATGCATCCACCCAAAGCGGACAGTGCCAGTTCATAGCCCTCCTTTGGAGTCAGGCACAGAGAATCACTCTCAGAGGTCATCTTTTTTAGGAGAGCAGGCAGAAAACTATTCCCAGTGCCCTGCTCCTCTCCAGCAGCTTCTTTAAAATAATCCTCTTCTGAGAGGGTTTTCAGAGTCTTCTGGGCATCCCAGAATTGTGTCCCTGCATTCAGACCTTCCTGCAGAGCAGATGACAGAGAGGCTTTCAGTATTTTGCGAGTTTCCACAGATAGGTTACTCTTCTCAAAGAGCACCTCAGCAGGGGCAAAGTGTGCTATCAGGGTACGAAGGCGTGAGCAGTGACGATCATCTGAAAACTGGCCAACATGAAAATAACCCACCGATGTATCTACAAAGCAGACCCCATAGGTGCGGTAACGACCAGAGCTTTCGTCTTCAGCCTTTTCTTTCAAACTGAGAAGGAACTTGCTCTGATTCTCTGAAGGAGCACCATCCAACACACTGTAAGTTTGGGTGCCACGTGTGATAATCCTGCACACTTCTCTTCTTACTACTCGGTCAAATTTTGTTGGCTTAACCAAGGTCTTGCAGCGAGCTTCCATCATCTCTGGGGTCTCCGTCTGCTCCACGCGTGCCACCTTGTAGCCTTTTTGGACCAGTACATCTGAGAAACGTCCAAAGCCGATCTCAGGAAAGCCCGAGTGTGCCCAGACCCCCTTCATAAATGTTAATCCCATCTCATTGACTCCTATCACAGCATCCATGTGATAGAGCTCATAAAACTTTCCCACTTTATAGAATATCACAGTATCGAACATCTCAGATTTGAGCAGCCACCACCGACGCATACCTGGAGTTTGTTTGTTTAGGAAGTCTTCCGGCACATAGAGGGTGGTAGGATCGTAGTCATCCTCACTCTGTCGCCGTTTTTTGCGGTCTTTCCTCCTGCCATCCTGCAACCAGTCCAGCTTCTCATGATCCCAGACTGTTGCACCTTCAGTGGAGCCATGCGCCTGGCTCTCAAAGCTGTCAGGAGCAGAGAAGGCTGACAGCCGAGACTTTGTGTCACTTGCGACTGCTGGTGAAGCTCGTTTAGGCGCTGCAGACGAGGCAGTGGGTGTCTTTGCTTTTGCAATGGCAGGCTTTTCTGCAGGGCGTTTGCGCTTTACTGGCTTGACAGGGCTTTCTGGTTCTGACTCCTGGTTGCTCTCCTCCTGACTGCTCACTGTGCCCTCTTCCTCCTCATCCTCACTGCTGGATGCAGCATGTTCTGGCTTGAACTCCTCATCTGATCCATCGCTGTCTGAGGCTACAATAATGCGACGGCGTTTGGGTTTGTTTCCTTTTTCTGTGGAAGCGCGGGATGAACGCCGACTGACCTTAGATGGCTTAATATCGTCATTTTCATCAGTCAAGGTTGAAGTTTCAAGCTAAAAAATAAAATAAAACACATACGCACAGAGGTAAATAAGTATTAATAATGACAATATATTACCAAATTACACCCATACTATTAATGTGGTAATAAAGGGCAATGCCAATGCAACCTCCATTTCTTCTTCCTCCTCTTCCTCATCAGATGGATCTGTGCAAAGAGGCATTTTCAATCTTTTTTCAGGGGTGTCAAACAGAACATCATCAGCAAGCCCCATTGCACGCCGGATTACAGGTCTGCCACTGAAGAACACCCCTCCAGTTTTAGCATCACTGCTGTCAGAACCTGTAACAAAATGCAAATCACAGTGAGCCAACAATCTAGGTTAGAGTACAAATAACACATTACCTAACTGTCCTAAGAATGTGTGACGGTTTTTTTTTTTTTTTTTTTTAAAATCAGAAAAAAAAAAAACAAAAAAAAAACACATTACCTAACTGTCCTAAGAATGTGTGACGGTTTTTTTTTTTTTTTTTTTTTTTTTTTTTAAATCAGCAGGAATAAACTACCTTGGTATTCTCTGACATATTTGGTGCTGACCCATCCTCTAGTGGGAGGTTCATCAAAGAAATGAACATGTATGCGTTGGTCCCGGCCACGCCCCCTCATCTGCTGTCCAGTCAGAGGCTGGGGTACCACCATGCATGGCCACCAGGGGTGTCCCTCCAGTTTTGCCCACACAAGAGCACCAGCACTGAATGTACATGAGGCGCTGCTGAAGGTAAGAAAAAAAAAACACATTTAATAAGATCATTATGGCATGCCACCAATTACTCCAGTGACTTCTTTCTTGGTGCATCTCAGCTGTAATCTTGTTCTGCTCATAAAACCGGAATAGTGCATATTTACATGCAATCTGTACATGCACTGCAAAATTTACTCATTTCGTTTAAAACTCTTTTTTTAGTGTCACAACACAAAATGTTCATCGGTCACAGACATTGACTCCAGTTTCTGTCCATTTGTTCCTAGTTTGTTGTGCATTCTCTGTTTTTTAGGCAAACTGCTTTAAGTGTTCTATCTTCACGCCTGCTGCTGCTGCAGGGGCAAACACCGGCAGAAAAACTGCAATTGACTTCAAGAGGTTTCATTCTTTATTTTTTCCCCCCTGAAGCCAGAATGTTGTAATATTACATCAAAAATAGTTCTGTGTTTTGCTACAAAACACTTGGTGTTACATCCTCCACGAGTGGTGATTCCATAATTTTGGGGGGGTTGTAGTTGTGAGGAGGGGATGTGGTGCCAGGACAGCTCAAGCAAACTTACTGCCAGTGCCAATAACTACAGCCACATAACAGCTGCTGCTTTACTCAAGAATTTAAATCAGATTATACAAAAAAGGTCAGTACATTGTTTGGATTTGTTTTAATCAAAGCATTTTATTTTCCATGTTCACTATGCACAAATGAAAAACATGCAAAAGAGAAATAACTTACTTTTCTAATCAACTCGTTCGTAAATGGATCGTTGAGTTATCAATATGTCTTTCTGCGGCCTTCAGTAAAAGAAAAGTAGTGCACAGCGTGACTCCAGGAATTACACAGGTCCCAACATGAACTTACCTCTCTTTGCTCGGTGCGGCCTTGTTGCCAAATAATTTAGTAAATCCTCCGCTCGCTGGCTTTGAGTTACTCTTCTGTTTCTCTTTGCTGGTCTTCTTCTGCTGCGCAGTCTGTTTAGCTTGCTCTTTCGGAGAGGAGTTGGACTTCTCCACGGAGGAAGGCAGGTCTGCCTCCACCGGAGAGGGACTCGGCTTCGGCTTCGACACCGGCGGCGGAGACTTGGAGAAAAAATTGAAAAGCGAGCTTTGCTTCGCCATGTCTGTGAATTACAACTTAGTTTTCTCAGTACGCTTCTTATAAGCTAATCCTGACGACAGTATCTCTTCACCTAGCACACAGCTAGTGAGCGTTACCGCGCCAGCGCGGCTCGTTCGCGGGAAACACAAGTGCGGATGTTGTGGGCGTAGTAAAGAGCCTCCACCAATCACAAGCGAGTATGCGCGAACGTGATCATCATGTGACCTAAACGTAACTTCCGCTATTGGCCATGTTGTTAAGAAATGCCCAACTGCTCCAAAGTTGATTTAATTGAAAGATCCTCCCAGCCTCTTCCAATCAGCATGTCAGTGATTCAAGACAAGGCCTTTTATTGATCGGATTATTTCTAGATGGAATAACTGGGAACCGTTAAGAAAACAAAAAGTGGCAAGTATACATGAGTTGTCTACTCTCTACAATTCTCTGTTCACTTTTCACACATTTTCAGGATTTCATATTTGTCATTGCTCTTCTGCTGTGTTGGTTTTTTTCAGCTAGAAACTCTAAAAATACTGATAATAAAACTACTTAGCAAAGGCTTAGAAAATAGTTTTGTCTTTCCTATAAATAAAACAGAATACAAGTTACATTTTCTGGACAGAAGAGGGCAGTGTGTAAGCATGATTTCTTGTTGCTTCAGGCCAGTTTAAAGCACAACTACCAAGACATTCACAATGTTTTTATCCTATTTGCTGTCACGTCTTTCCCCTAGAAGAAGGTTAATTACTTTCTCCTCTCTCTTTATTTTATAATGACAGCCCTAAAAGCGAATGTCTCAGTGTTGCTAACAGCAGCTTTTTGTAGTAATTAATGTCTTTGTGCAGCTACAGCTGGACCAGTGCCACCTTTATTATTGGAGCAGACCTGCCATCAGCAGCAGACAGCTCCTCTTTTGTGCGTGCCTTATTGTAGGTCAAAATGCTTGTTGTGAAGAAGGCCTGATGTCTTCACAGAGATGAGGTACCTGTGACACATATTACACACAAGTCTGCATCTGTATAATTTGTGTGATGATTTGTGGAGGAGTCCCTGTACTCCCTGTGTTTTATATTAATCGTATATCTGTATATATGTCTATAAATGGACAGTCTGTATCTTGGCTCGCCTTCTGAGTCATAACATCCTTGACACTATATCCTCGTGAAACTATAGCAGACAGAGATCACACAGTAGGCGTGAGTCATGGTTTAAATATGTGGTATTTTCCCTCCTTTGGGATCTGGCCATGTGCAAATATCTGAAATGAACATTTCTGAGTCAGACTTTGCCGTCTGGTGGAAAAAGAATACAACTTATTTTAGGCCTGAAAGCCATTAAGATGAAAATGAAGATGTGATTTGCATTTTTTCAACATTCTCACTCTAATGCCTGCGACTCAGCACGATGGGTGGCTGGAACAGTGAGTATGAACGATGGGTGGTTAACGGCAGAGTGATGCAGCTCCTCTATAACATGCAGCAGTTAATGCCTGAGGCATACAGCAGAGAGGATCAACTCCAAACAAGGGAATCAGCTGCTGCATCCATGCATAAACAGCAACTTAGCTTCATAAAAATATCACACGTGAATTTCCAAAGCAGCTTAGAACAAAGTGTTCTATGAAGTTTAGATAAAAAATAAAATAAACACTGAACAGTTTAAACAGGAACATGACATGCTAACAAGGAATGCCTGTGGTCATAAAAGCTCTTTCACTTAAACACAAAGCTAACTGCAGGAGAATGCATGTCTCAAACTCACTGATGACTACACAGCGGACTCCAGAGCACAGATCAGTGAGAAGAAGGAAGCTACAAATCCTTTGTGGATTCATGACATCTAATTAAAAGCATATCTATAGGAGGTCTGTAACTTTTTCACCTGCGTCAGCAGTATGCAGTATGTGTGCACACATTTGTGACTTATTCAGTTAACTTGTTTGCTGGTTTACTGTTAGATTGCAAGGGTTAGAGGTTTATAGACTCAAACTAGAAGAATTTCCTGAAATTTCAGCTTCGCCTCTCTGTGGGGGGAGCTTCACTTAATAAATATTGATCAACTCTAATTTAGGTTTTTTTTTGTCACAGCTCTTTCTCATCCTATCAGACCTGACTGCACCCCTTTCTTCTCAGCCTGTGGAGGATGCTTATTATTCTGCTGCCTTTGTTATTGCCTGCTGATGGTTTTCTAAAATGATGTGAAGTACAGTTATGCTGCCTTTCAGGGCAATAAAGGGCTTACAGAGATAACTGCTAACTTGTTTAAAATGTCCTTAAAACTGCCCCAGTAGTGAAGGTGGAACATCTTTGAGAAGCTGAAGCACATGCTGTTTTCATTTTAACATTCAGATGTCTTACAGAGAGTCTCATTAGTGTGGAATGAGTGATCCAAATCTTTAAAAGTGCAGTTGGAGGATGAACATGTACAGATTTCACAGATCACTGCACCGTGGTTTTAGTCAGAAAAAGCCTATTATTTGGCTTTACACAGAAGCTAATTAAGGCAGTTTATATCCTCTTTATATGGTCTTGCTCTGAGGTAGATGCAGTTTTTGAACATTGACTGATGATTAAGGGCTGGAACACTGACCAACTCTTGCCCCCTTTCCATCTCCCATGGTGTAATCATCTGGTTGTTTTGTGCCTATGCATTCTGTCACAGTCAGGGCGTGCCAGCTTTGACGGCCTGTTTAAAAAGCACTTTCTGGGCACGTGTTTGTCACTGGCATAAGGATAAGCAGCACCGCAGATTGAAAAGCAGTTGAAAACAGTGATACATGGATATATTTGTGTTTTTGTGGATTTATTTTTACACGACTTACACAAGCACACACTCATGTCCCTACACTGTAAAAAGGGGGATTGGAATTAAGTAGAATTTAAAAATGATTAGTATTATACATAATAAAAATAGTGTGCTGATTAGAATTCAGTAGGTTTCTATGTTTTATGGATTTATTCTACACAGGTTTTGATTAAGTAAAATGACCTCTTACACTGTCAGGCAGAGCTCAGCAGACAGGACCAAGATTCAGTTGAGGATGAATAAAGTTTAATACAAAGCAGTGTCAGTACACGTAGATCAGTCAAACAAGTCAAATACGGTTAATCACAGGAATATTAACTCAGAATACAAGGCTGGAAACGCTCAGAAAAACTCACAAGACAACACACACGACTTAAAAATTCCTGGTTAGGATATCCCCCAAGATGCATCGCTATGGCAACGGCGAAATGCTTAAATACACACATAAAATGAAGAACATTCACCTGGTTAAAGTATTATTAGTCTGTGTTAACTGTATTTGTTTTTATTGTGTTGAAGTTGTGTAATTTCCTCGAAAAAGCTTCTCAATGACTTGGTTTGTCGTCTGTTGTTTTCTTTGGTGACCAACACATAATTTGAACACGTGGAGGACAAGAGTCTGTGCTTATTTCACATATTTCTATGAGATCATCTCACTTTTTTCGACTATAAGACCTGATTACTTTATTATTATTCTGAAAGACAAAATATTTAGGTTTAAATCAATCAAAAGAGCAGAGGTAGAGTTAAAGGTTTAGGCTCCAGTAACCAGTAATTCAAGCCTAATCCTTTAACTCTTTGAACCCTACCTCCTGCTCTGTGCAGCTAACATCCTCCACTTTTGTTTACATTTGTACAGCCATAGCTTGGATGAGTTTATTTTCAGACATGCACATTATTAACCAGGATGTTGTGGACGCCAGCCATAATATAACGGATCATTATGCTGAATCTGTGAAATAATCTGATGATCTGTGGTTGTGTAAAGGCTGCTGCATGCTTCAGTGTTGAATGGTTCCACTAGATGGCAACACCATATATTGCATCACGCCCACCTGGCATAAGGAAACAAAGCGAACAACACTGCAGCTCATTTGTCTTTATTGTACAGCGTATGATTATTTGTTGTATTCTGAAGAAGTGGCTTTGACATGAAATGAATACGTGAAGAAGCAGAACCCACTCTTTCACATAGCTGACAGCTCACAGCAGCAATAATAAGAAACAGAATATTTATTATAAATAGATAACTAGCCACCTGCCTTCTGAACATGACACCCATCTGTCCGAGCAACTGTTTTAGAGGCTCTTACTCAATACTTCTGGGACATGGTGAGAAAAAAACTACATACACATTAACATTAATTATTAAAAAATACACAAGTCACCTGTTTTTGTTGGGATTTATTAATACTATAGTGACTAAACAGCAAATTAAGGCTGTGCTTCTCTGTCCTCCTGGTTCCCTTCACCACACTTGTCGAGTAGGTGTGTTTTCTTCATTTGTAGTCCGTTAAAGCAACAGATGTTAATCATAATCTAGCATTACCAACTGCCAAAAATCCCTCAGAAGGCCTGGCAGAGAAACTGTTGTCTCACTAGAGTGTTTTTTTGTGTGACTCACAGGAGAAGAACAGGTGTAGGTAGCGGTGGCAATGTTTAATGTAGCCAAGCTAATAAGGCGTGACAGTAACACAGATTTGTAATTTTCACAGCAGGCGTTCAGATTCACTGTACTGTAGTAAAAGAAGGGACACAGCTATGGAATTGTGTCCAATGTGTGATGATTAAACACCTCCGTGTGTGCTGTTTGCTGCGTTAAATCTGTGGATGTCAGTCAGTGGAGAAAACTCGTATATAAAAGACAGGATAGGTCACATGCGAAGAATTGTATATAAAAGTTTTGCCCAATTAGAGTTATTTTCTGTGCCAGACCAGTTAAAAATTCTAAATATGCATGGTATATTCTGATGATCTGATGATCTTTTACCCAACCTGACCAATACTGTATAACCAAAGGGATCATCCATATGACTTCTGTATGCATTTATGCAGTTTAAATCAGACTTTTCTGCCCAGGGGTCTTTGAATAATGTGACAAATAATGGCCTCAGCATGTTTTAGTTTAGCATGCAGGTGAGTTTTTCCACCCTGTGACTTCACCACTCAGTTTTTCATCTTGTGAGAATAATGTCAAAGACGCCTGCCACCGCCTGCCACCGCCTCCCAGAACACCCAGCTGCAAATACTGAATGTTAAACAGTTAAATTGTAGCCTCCCTGAGAAACACACGCCATTACAAGGCATTCCCCACAGCTGGGGGTTCACGCAGAGCCACACATTCCCCAGAGGACATGACGTTTTCAGATCGTTCCTCTTGTTTTATCTGTCTGTGTATCATAAGTTTTTCTGTAATTGCTGTAGGGAAGAGGAAATGAATCCCACTCTGACACATTAGAAATAACAGAAAGGGAAATGGAACATCAGAAGGTGAGTGATAGTGCTGATGATGCATGTGCTCTTGTAATTGTTCCGGCTTCTGCGAGGTTCCACCTGAATGATGGCATTCATTACAAAGACCCCCTCTGTTTAAAGATTCAGCATCTTGAGGGGAGGAGAGTAAACCTGGATGAACATGTTTACGTAACAACGTTTCCAGAATGTTGCAGCAGTTGGATTCCCATCCCTCTCTCTGTGGTCAGAGCCACTGGCGCCTCCTCTAGATGGCATGGACACCCCAGTGCATAAAACAGCATTCATCTCAGCCTCATCTCATCTATAAAGCTCATTAGTTGTTAGGTTTTTGGTATGAAATTGAAAAATAGTGTCTACGGTATATGAGTTTGCATGGCACACAGATTGTCCTCTCAGGGTTAGGGTGAGGATGATTGATGAAGCTCAGATGATAATCCATAATTTTTATGGATTATCATCTCTTTTACCTTCTGTATTTAAAATAAAACAACTAACTCACATAGTCAACCTGTGTTGAAGTATATCGTGAGTAGGCCTACATGTATTTTTAATACAACGTGGTGTACAGTAACACCTTTGAATGACCTCAATAATAAACACATAATTGAATTTCATCTTTATGCATTTACACACTGAAAATGTACAGAAACAAAGCAAACAAACAATTTGCTTTTTTAAATGATCTTTATTTCCTGCAAAGACTGATGCTGTAATTATTTTGAGTGATTTGTTTAATAAAGAAGTTACTTTAGTGGGCTCATGGAGTGCTATTTCTCACAGAGGTAACTACAAGTAACAAGGACAATGACTAAAATCTAAACAACACATCTTCATTATCACAAGGATGAATGTTAGTCTGTCGGTAAGGTCCTAAGAATAGACCACTACACGGTGTTGTATATCACACTGTGTAGAGAAAAAAACTGTGATGCCATTCTTTAACAGTAACTTTTTTTTGGAAAGATGGACTCCTGACCTCATTATTTCTAAACTGGCTACAGTCTGACAGCTTTTTTTTAATATATAGCGGTATAACAGGAAGCTGCAGTGTTTAGATATCAGACAGGAGAATGCACTGTTGCATAACTGGTGAGCTGAGAATTGTGCCTTATCTCCATGAATCCCATCAAGTGATTCCAATTAGCCTCTACACTGATATGAATATGTGTCTAATTAGTTCCACTTTGGGTTGTTGGGTCTTTTTTTGAATGCTACAAGGCATCTGCAACCCCAAATAGAAGCTCATCTGTTGCTGACAATGTGATTAGACTTCCTGCCTATTAAAAAGTCACCAGTGTGTTCTTTTTGTGGCCACTGTTGACATGACTTGCAGCCCTAACAAAGCCAAGCGGTGAGATCAACTGCAGGTCCACTCCCACACCGCACAGACAGGGCAAGTTGCTTGTCTCTAAAGGCGGGTGGGGGTGGGGTAGGGGGGTAGCCTTATCATTGTGCCAGTGGTAATAAAATGCTGCTTTGTGGCAGAGGATAAAAGCAATCCTACTGCAAACTGTGATTCGTCCCTGTTGGAGCTCCTGGAGGCGGGGCTGAGACGGCGAAGCCATTAGTGAAGAAAGAAACAGTAATCTCATCATGTCCAATAGGAGCAAATGCAGCATCAGTCAGCTGTGCCATAATCTCAACCGTCTGCCTGAGAGCAAACATAAAATTTCTGTTTGTCCTGCGTTTATATCAGATGACACCTTTGTGGTTTTGGTCGTATTTCTTGTGTCTGGATCATCATGATAACCTCTTCACTCAGCGTCACATGCTTTAAAAGCTGTAAGTGCAGGAGCATCGAGTGAATGGCATGCTGGATGAGTGCGAAGGAAGACACGGCAACAAAGAATGATTGAAAGGGTTGTAGACTGTGTGTCAGCCCAGTTCTTGTTTGACAATAGCCTTTAGATATAGATTTTAAAAGGGTAAAACTTGCAGCAATTACTGAAAATCATCCTCATGACTCCTAAATACTTACAGATTAGATTTTTTTCTAAAATGAACAACGTCTATTAACTCAACCAGCTGAGCCCACTCTGTTTGACATTTAATTTTCTATAAATGTATTTATTTCCTTAAACTGTGTTCAAAGACTTCTTCAAGGTACAATTGTTTCAAAATTGTATGTATTAAAGGTAGGGTAGAAAATTTGGAAAACTCAGTGAAAGTCAGCCAGATTTTAAAAAGTAAACACACGCCCCATTCTCTCGGAGCTCACCCCAAAGCCACGCCTTCCAACCAGTCTGTGATTTCAGCCATCATGCACGTACCTCTCTGGTGCGTGCAGAGCAGGAAGAGAGTGACAACCAACCAAATTAAATCAAAGACTTCTAATTGTTTTAAAATTGTATGTATTAATACATAGCAGAAATACAGCAAATTCAATCCATGACTGCGCCTGCATCAAGAAGTCTGAGAACACTGAGTCTGTGCACCAGTCCATGTTGATGTAAACAGGCCTTAACAAACAGAGCAGCATGTCTTTTCATAAGGTGAGCCTGCATTTCAGATCTCTAAGAGCAAAGGTGCTAGCCTGGCCAGCCATCCCAATTCTTTTTCTGTTCTCTACAAAGAATCGGTGTGGTCTCTAGTTGGATTTCCAGGGTGCAGTACCAACAGACTCCCAGTGGACGCAACATAGACATATAATCTCCCCCTGGGATTAATAAAGTATTTCTGATTCTGATTCTAATCAATCAGAGAATCGAAGCACATGATGTAGGCAGAGCCAATGAGACAAATATCAACAAGAGACATCCAAAGTGACGTGCAGAAGGGGAGGTATGCCTGTGAAGTTTAAAATCCAAGGTGTTATTAGCAGCTTTAAGCAAAGCAAGCAGCAAGTGATCACATAAAGCCTGCGTTGGTATCGTAGGGGAAGTGGCTGTGAAAGGGGAGGGACCCAGTTCACTGACAGGTTTTTTTTTAATTCAATGTATATGGATGGCTAGGGTACAACAGCAGCATCCAAACTCCCACTGTGTAGTCACAGATTCTGTCCAATTGACAGTTATCCAATAGTCAAGGGAACAAGCTGGTATGTTTTTAGCCTAGCCCTTCCCCAGCTACAGGCCAATACCAAGGGCCGGAGGTACGGCTAGCTAATTAATGTGCACACTTCCATGCACAATACAAACTGGTCTTATGAGTTACTGGATTTGTAAAGTGAAAGAGTAAAGAGCTGACCTGGGCTTCTTTCTTTACTCTACGTGACCCAGTCACCCCACAGCAAGGGTTAATACTCTATTAAATGTCTTGGCAAAAAACAAATAGGGTCTGTAACCTATGACATTGTTGGAATTGGTTAGACCCTTGATCTTTTGAACATCTTTGATTTTTTTTTTATGAAGTAGAGCGTGAGAAGGGCAGTGTGTCTGACATTTACAGAGCTGCTGTGAATGGATCTGTGTGTTCTTTAATTTCTTTTGATTCTGCCACTTCACGAATGGAACAATAGGCTCTAGATTTTAATTCTGATCTTCCTGCGTGTCTCATGTGTCCAATTATTATCATTATTATATGTTACATTTATATCATTGTTGTCATTCACTACCAGTCACAATATCCACAGGGAACACAGTGAGCAGAGGAAGGAAGATTCACAAGATTTATCTTTAAAAAACACACCAGCATAGGACTCAAGCAGCATATTAATGCCATTACATTGTATCATAGCAGTATAAGGTTGCTGTTTATCTCTTGTCTCACTGCTATATAACTGTCGGGGGAAACATTTATTTTGATATGCGTGGGCATGAGATATTCATACATCACCAGGCCTCGACCTGTAGGAGCACAACCCACAGGTTAATTCAATCAGCCCACTGTCTGAAAAAGATGTTTCGCAACCATTTCTATAAACAGCTGCACTGAGTTTGTCTGCGTTCTGCTTACTAAGACTCTTGCAAGAAGGCAGCACACCTTATCAAACACACACTGCAATAGGACTCCTCTTCTTCTTTGTCTCTAGTCCACAACAACAAGATATGCTGTAGCGTTCCCTCAAAACTCCTGCAGAACATTCAGTTCAGGCTGAGTTGAGTCACAGAGGCAAAAAACACAACATTTGAAGCACTGCTTTAATTTCAGTAAATAAGTAAATGTGATCCTAATTGATTTTTTTATTTCACAAGGCCGTGCCATGTTCAGGTGTACAACACTCTGCACATCAAAATACACAACATGCTCTACATTGATCCACAGGAAGCAGATTCTATAGAGAAGTAGGGAAAGCCTGTACAGCTAACTGTCACCATGATGAATGACCATGGAGAGAGCCAGATTTTCACCCACGGTTCGCCTCAACGTCTCACCGGGCTACGATCTTTCAGGTTTATACGAACTCAGCCTACACATTTCTGTGCAACAAACAGGAGGAGGGGCCGCAACTCAGGTGCATTAAGAATTTCTGAGGGCTAACAATAATGAATAAATAAACATACAGTAAATATATAGTGATGTTTTTTTTCTAAGGTTTTATCCCCAAAGCCTTAGGTATAAAGCGAAACTACTCACCCGTGACATTCGCTGCTTCAGAGGATTTGTAGAAAAACAGGGATGAGGCGAGTGGGATGTAAAGCCGTCCAATCAGCCACTTCCAAGTAATTAGCAGACCCTCACTCCCATCTCGTCCTACTGTCAGTTTGGCTTCTGTGCTGTGAGGTCTTGAAGGAATAAAGACAATTTTGAAATGACTTGTAGTGCTCTGTCAAGCATTCACTTATTATAATGAATGTAAGTGAATTCATAAACACAAAGTTAAACACAAAGCATGTTGAGCAGAACCAGAAGTACACTGCAGCACTCTAACGCACTGACACTGTAACATGGGCATGTATTCAGGAGATAAACATCCAAAGCAGGCTTATCGACTCTGAGCCACTCCTCGTGCACATTATCTTTCTTTTTTGAAGCGGTGTTTGATGAAATAAAGATTATGACAGCAAAAAGAGACTGGTGATATGTTGGCTGGAACTCTCCTGAGATGCCTGAAAGTCTGCTTCCCTTCCTCTGGTGTCATTTTGCTTGTCAGAAAGTTATGATATGCTCGTTTGTGATTCCATTCCGCTGGCTGCCCTTGAGATCTGTGAGCTGGTGGGAAGGTGAGTGGATTTGAAAGGTATAATAATGCAGGAGAACTGCAGCAAACGACAACAGCCAAGAGCTCCTACTCTGGACCGCCTCCAGGTTTGGACTGGAGTGTCTCTCCAAGAGAAATATTCTCCACATCATCCTCTTTAGTGGCTACAATTCAGAGGACACATAAAAAAGGCTTGTTGTGTTTTGCAGAGCAAATAAAAAAAGAATACAAGGGATGATTGATATGTCTGTGGTCTAAAGTAAAAGAAACCACCTTTAAAAAACTCCTTTGTCCATTTACTCGGCCCAGTGATTGTGGGCCATACTCCTCTGCAGCTTCTTCAGATGTTTCCCAACTGCTCTTTAATGGAACAAACACATTTCTCCATGGTATTTACCCTAATTCAACAGAGCAGGACAAGGATATAAAGTGAACAGGTATTATCAAGAGGTTCATAGAGAGTTAAACAGTGCAGAACAAGACTGGCAGAGGTCGGAAGCTAACACATTTGGAAGGCTCTGAAAAGAAAACTAGTGAGAGATGTGTCTAAAGCGGCTAGAACAACTGCCAACACACCAGCCTACAAGTCTAGAAATGCAGCGTTAGAGAAAACAGCCTTTATAGAGTCCTGCACAGAAGCTGCAGACAAAGAAAAACTCCACTATACTGCAGATAGACACCTCCCAGCCAGACTGAAGTCTTCCAAAGACAACCTGGAGAAAGATTACACATACTGAATGTGTGTCATTTGGTCAGATGAAACAACACCAGAGCTCTTTGGTCACAGAGGTGTTGCCTTCACTTGGAGAAAGAAAGAAGAGGCATAGGAGAACAAGGTTCTCACAGTCAAACACGGTGGTGGTGGTGGTACTTGTATGGCTTTGTTGTTTTTGAGTCTCCATCCTTTTAGTTATCCCTTTTTCCTTTGATTTGCTACAGAAAACTATAAACATTCAATTAAAAAATGGCAAAATGTTGCATCAAATCAGCTTCTCATCAGGATTCATGCACACATACCCTGCTTTGTGTCAATGTAGACCAGTTGTAGCAGGTGGTGACAGTAATTGCCCTTTCAGGACAGGGGTCATTGTTCAGCCTCTTTCTTCCACATTTGAATTCAGAAGCCTGCCATGCTGTAAGAAGGAGCACCCTGGTCTTTTTCTGCTTTATGGGAAAACAACTGCATAGAAGACATTTTGTTGGGCAGTGCTGACTTCAATGTTCCACTGACTTCAAACTCTGCATAAACACAAAACGTTGACCTAAATGTGGCTGAAATAATCATCTTCTCCTTTTTGGCACACAGACTTATCAATCGCCCCTGTACCACGGATGTGAGACGCTCTGTTGTGTTTCCCACAGCAGGATATGAGTATAAACAGAACATGAGCAGAACTTTCTTTTTTAATTTGCTGTAATTCTTCTCTGAGGTATCACAACCAAAACAGCTTTCAAAAGAACAAGTGGGCAGCAAGATACCCACCGAGTGGAAAATCATATATTGTTGGACAGGATCCACCTCAATGCACAACTGAAAAGCAGAGAGGCAGATACATTTCTTTATCAAAATGAAATGCAGGTTCCAACTCAAACCTGTTACCTCCTCCCGCCACAATAATTTACCTTTTCAGGATTTCCTATAGGGAGAACTATTGTTGTTGGACTGTAAATCTAATTGGATTCTTGATGGCAAATCCTTCTCGGAGCGGAAATGGTTTTCATTTAATGCAAATGCATGCATGCACAAAATCACACAAGCACCAACGGATGGATTAAAGTTGTCGGACAGATGCACTTTTGTCAGTCTGAGTGTCAGAGATTACAACAGGAGTGTATTTTAAAGGAAGCTGGCAAACATCCACTGCAGTGAGAGGACACACAGTCACCTCTTTTTTGGCTTGTTTTACTGCTTTTACTTTATTTTCCTCACTCATAAATCAATCTCTCCAAAGCCTTTGTGATAAATAAGGTTTCTGGAGGGTTTCTCTCAAATCTCTGCACAATATGTTGGACAAATTGATCTTGTCAAGCCAGATTTGAATCAATATATTTTCTCTCTTTTCAGGCTTTTTCCTCATCTCATGTCAAATAACATACCAGAACTTATGGGGAAATGCACCAGATGTGTGCAGTTTATGTTCATTATAATGACATAATAACCAACAAACAGGAGATTACTATTATCCATACTATATAAAATAAGGTCAATAATAAAAAAATAGATTCTTTGGAGTGTTTTCAGATTGACAGAATGATTGATTTCACCATATGTTCTCAATCATTGGCAGCCACTCTTGCTCAGCAGGGTGAGAGGAAATCCCTCACTCGCTTCCTCGTTTCATTTCTCACTGTAAGTGGATGTGTGTCCTCCCGTGTCTCCTCATCTTTATTCACTGCAGGAGCCCTTGTTGCCGCACACTGAAGGATCGTCCCTCTCCTCTGTCTTCCACCTCCGTGGCCTCTCTAATTCCTGTGATAGGCCAGTTAAGGTGTGAGTGACGAGCTTTGGCACTGTACACGACTGTAAAATGGCTGCTGCTGAAGCTGTTTTTTTTTCTCTCTCACCATGTTTAATAGACAGCTCAGCTTTGAACATCTTCAAAGTGAAAATGAATTCATCAAAATCATTGCAGATTTGAATATATTTTCCTGCAGCTTATAATGATATTGTTAGTCATTTTACTCATTGGATGATACCTGTAGTTTCTGTTTCCTGGTTTATTTTGGTTATTATTCATCTATCCCTCTGTGTGTTTATACTCTCCGTTCCCTATGCGTAATAATACAGTTAACCGTTTGCGTATTAATTATACTAATTGTTTTAGAAGCTGTTTTCAGAACACATCCATGCCCCGATGATTTGTTTTTAGTTTTCCATATTTTTACAGGGACTTTGCCTCCATCTGGTCCACCAGTTTTGCTACTAATTTGTTGTCATATTTTTGCATTATTTAAATAAAAGCCACCCCCACCCCCCTCCTTTCAGCCTGCTTTTGAGTCCTCATTATCTCACACACACACACACAGCAGCTACAGGTCACGGTGTCTGCACATAAGCTCAACGGTAACATTAAAACCTCAATTTATTTCAGTTTTTTTGCTCAAACTAAGACTTTTCAACATCTTAGGGCCAATGAATTGCTAAGACTTTAGTGATCAATAACACACTATTACAATACATTATAGTCTGTATAAAGATTATGCGCACAATATTTCATGATGCTATAATACAGTCATGTGTGGATGTAAGAATCATTGTGGAAACGCATAATGAATCATCTAAATTCACTTGGAAATGATTTATACATAAGGGCTGATGATAGTGCTTTTTACCATATCAGTAACATATGATGATAAATTATTACAGCCACTACCATCAATCATTTTTATCTCTCTGCACTGCACACTGTGAATTAAAGGTGAACAATGTGAACAGGTGATAGAGGGCTCAGGAGGAATTAAAAAACAATGCAGTGAGAATATCTTTATATTTCCTACAACTGCATTGGTTGTTACAGTATCAGTGTGTATACAGCTTGAATTGAATACACTGTTATCTACTGTATGTGTTCTGTTACTTGATGACTGGAAACACATGGACCCAGGATTAGTTTCTGCTTCAGCTCTGCTGGTTTCCCTCCAAAGACAGGTGGAGACTCTAAATTGCCTGGAGGTATGAATGAGCGTCTGCACTGTATGTCTGAAAGCCTGTAATGACTTCCTTTCCCTTCCAGGCAGTGCATGCGAGGGTCGTCTGCAGGTCTCGATGACCCTGAAAGGAAATTAGTGGGTGGAGAATATTAATAACAAAAAAAGAGAACATGTTGTATTGCATGTTGTATTTTATCCTGCTCTTGGATACACCATGTTGTGTTTTCCTCTGAGGCTTGTGCATTCAGGCGTATTCAGGCTTTTTTTTTTTTTTTTTTTTTTTTTTTACAAAGAACACAGATATAATTAAGTGAATGGCCTCCTGTCATCTTCTGTCCATTATATCTCTTCCATGAGCGTTCTTGCATTTTTTAGGTAAAGATTATATTTGACAAGGACAAACTGTGCACCGCTGAGATAGCTGTGCTGAGCACGCCCTTGTTCTTGATATTTGTAAGCCAATTAACAAGATTAGAAAATATAATCAATACAGCCAGCATGCAGCCCCAGTATAGTATACAAAAATATCATTAGGAAAATAAAACGTACACAACACTGTGGATTCTGTCCAGCCTGTCATGGCTTGTGACATGTGCAGTGACATTGCTTCCTCTTCACTGGGATGTGTCTTTTTAAAGAATGGGTCGATATTTTCACGGGTATTTTCATGGATCAGCAGCTCCAGGTCGTCATTGATTTGGTCAGAATCTCCACTGTGACCAACCATATCGAATGAGCATTGTGTTTTTACTCGTTGGTAATCTGAGCCTTGTGGGGCTTGTAAAAGTTTACTCAGCCATGTCGTATTGTCTATAGGTCTTGATCTGCTGTAAATGTAAACACCAGCTCGCTGCCTGTGGTTGTCTTGTAGATTTTGGCGCAGCTATCTCCTCTAAAAAAAGTGCAGACTGTCTTACTAAAGCTTCTTCCTTTGGTTCCTAACAGTTGATGGAACAACCTGTTTTATATTGTGTCCTTGTGTAAATGTTGTAACTTTTTAATCAGCTTAGTTCAGGATGCTCTTGTTGCTGCATTGCCTGACACCGGTGCAGAAAGTGGGTTTCCAGTCAGAGGAGTATCCTCAGTGCGCATGGCACAAGGTACCAACGGCTGCACTGGAGTGAAAATGTAAATCCAGTCATCTAAAGACTACCTCAGCTCTCAGGACGCGCGGGGATGCTGCTTTTCTCTAACCAACCGCACAAACTAAATGTCAGGCTGTTTTCTACGTCAGTCTGTATCCTGTGATCTCACCATATGCGAGGTGTCTCTGTAACATTAAGGCTATAGCTCCGCTCTAAAACATCCTGAGGAGACAGGGCTGCATGTGAGAGCAGGGACGGGGTGTCCCTGCGACGCATAGATCTGTAACTTGCAGAACTCCGAGCGTCTTTGTGATCCTGTAACATTTTGGTGCAGGGAGACCCGGAGAGTACTACTTCACTGTTTGCTTTTGCACAAAGAAGCGCGTCCGGTTAGATTTAGGCTGCAGTGTGCACTTCACACCAACTGCATTGGCACAAGTGAGAGAGAGAATGTATGTATTATTGAAAGTATGCGCGGGCAGCTTTCCTCCTGAACTCTTTAGTGGATCTACAGACTCGTAGCCACAAGTGGGGCGTTTTTTTTTGCCATTCAGCTGCTGATAACATCACTTCACTACTACGATGAGACAACGTGGTGGTCTTACTAGAAGAAATGTTGCCTGTAAGTGCGCTGGGAGAGCAGGACGGTGACTTCCAGAGGATCCCTGCAGACGAGTGAATGCCGCCTTCGATGTGGAGCTTGTCGCTGTCCGACGCGCGAGTGGTGCTGAAATTTGGATGATGCCTGGCCAGCGCCTGCAAGGCTGCCGCTCCCTGCACTTTAACGAGGACAACGGCCGCTTCGCGCTGCTCGCCATCCTCATCATTTTGTACCTGCTGTGCGGCGCTGCGGTCTTCTCGGCCATAGAGAGGCCCTCGGAGCTGCGGGCTCACGGCCGCTGGAACGGGACGCTCCACAACTTCAGTGAGACCTTCAACATCAGCCTGCAGGACCTCAACTCCTTTCTGCGAGAGTACGAGGCTGCCATCGCCGCCGGGATCCGGGCTGATGCTCTGAGGCCAAGATGGGATTTTACAGGGGCTTTTTATTTTGTTGGAACTGTGGTGTCGACTATAGGTGGGTGATCTCTGCAGCATTTATTAAATTCCCTGACCTTTGTGTCTATCTGGTTGCACAGACAGGTTGTCATTTAAGTCCATGCAGAAAACCAATTAGCAAAATCCCCATAAAGCTGTTTAAAATGAGCCCCTACAATTATCTTACACAATGAAGGCAATCTTTATACTATAATTGGATAATGGACCTTATCTCCTAATGAATAATAATATGTCTTTCTGTTGGTTAAATAATCATATCATCACTCTCAGTCAAAGGCCTGGAGTTGCCTCTCTGTGGGCTGCTGTCTTTCCACTGGCTTACATACAGAATAACAGATTACATTTTGTTGTGTTATTTTTCCCGGTCATGTGCTACATTTTGGCTGTAAGGGACTTTGGCAATGGGGGCGACATCTGACTTGCCTGCCATTTGGAAAGGCACACTCATCCTTGGCTATAGGACAGCACCCATGGGTGCAGTCGGGGATTTTTTGCCACATTTTCCGTTCAAACCAGCAGGAATGTCAATGAGAAGCCCCTTCTGCCCCCCTCCCATTTAACATTTGCTTCTGCAATAGGTCAGAAAAGAGCAAGTGTCCCTCCCAGGGCACCCCGAGGGCCAACGGCGTGGCGCACTGCATGCCTGATGGCTCCTGCACCCACACTCGACACCCTGCAGCTTAGAGTGAGTGAGTGAATTGTGAATAGATGAATGAGAAAATGAACACTCCAGGTAATAATTTGAGCTGACACATTTGCTGTCTGTCTCTGACCTTGCCCTCTACACACACACACACATATATATATATATATATATATATATATATATATATATATATATATATATATATATATATATATATATATATATATATATACAATGTGATACCTTCAGCACTGCCTTTTAATTGAATACTGGGGTGAGGTGAGTGATAAGGAAAACTGATGGTTGTGTTTGGCAGCGCAGGCAAAATTGGATCTGCACGAGGACATGAGAACCTGTGACAACTTTATTTACTGTAGACCTGTCAGGAGAGCTTTATTGGCCACTCTGCTCTTAGATACACAAATACAGGGACCTCTCAGAAAGCCTGTGTACTCACAGGAAGGAACCACGGCAGCTGTGTTTGTGTACATGTCTGTGGCAGGTTGAAATCCTTTGTACGCCAGTTGTCATGCAACATCACAGTCTTCCCCCAGCAAGGCGAATCATACAAACTGACTCAGCGGCTTCTGGAAGAAGATCTCTCTATAGTATTTGTCTTTTTCATTTGCGTGCATAGATTCCTGTCTGGAGTTTCATCTATCTTTGATCTCCTCTCCCCCACCCTCCCCTCCCAACCCCCTGGCTTGTGTGCTACTTTTTCCTGCATGCTTGTGAGCCCCTGATATGAAAGGGATTTTGGGGCCTCCCCTCTCAACTCTTTATCAGAGCGGCATCCCCCCTGTGTACTCAATAGACGCTCCTCCCAAACACTTCTAGCCTCTGACTCTGCAGTGGCAAAGGCTTCCAATCAGCAGCGAATCTCCTTGATGTGCTTCCACTGTATCGCTTTGAAAAATGAAAGTGAAGCTGTGACCACATGAGGCAGTTGTTTACTGGGGGTTTTGGCAGGCTTCAATGGCCACTACATTACTGCCTTTGGTGCATTTTATAATTTCAGGAAACACTGCTGGAAATGTAATAAAGTACACTGCAGATTTCTGCAAAATGTGCAACAAAATCAACAATTTATTGCAAGCAGAAATGTAAATTAGATTGTATCACTGCAGACAGAGTTTACTTATCGTTATGTTCAAACGTTTCTGAGCACTTTAAGAACTTTTTGTCCAAATGGGCTGAAAATTTGCCAAAGTTTTGACTTCCAAAAAAGGCAGGCAACAAGCACATCTTCACCCCCAGTTCTGAAGTTTTCAATCATAACCTAATGCTGGTCTCAGCTGTAGCCCTAGCTCGATCCACCAGATGGTTTGCCACACAGAACCATCTGGGAGGTCACTGTTTAGAAAGAACAGATGCTTTTACAAGAATACTCGGCAGGTGATTCGATGAACTGTCTGTCATTCCTGAGCTAATCCCTCAACCAATCAGATAATAATAAGTAATAAATCACTAAAGAAGAAACACAACATGCTGCAGAGGATCTTCGAAAGATAGCAGGTAGCATATGGTTGGACTAAAACACACAGCTGAATGAGGGACAGGGTGAATGTATCCTGTTTGTGTGTTGATTTTGAGGAGTTTTTGAGGGGGGATGTGCAGCAACACTCTTTCAAGCTTGATTGGTTGATAATATACCCACCAGATATGACACATGGTTTCGTTCATATGCTAACATTCCTGCTGCCTGGTTGCCATTTTTGGCTACCATTGGGTGGAGTCCCTGTCCCAAAGAACCCGTAGGGATTCGGCCAAAGAAATATGCCCAAGAGTTCCTTTTTTTCAAAGACTGAAATATCGACCTTAGTTTACGTTTTACGACATCAGCTCAGAGCAGTGTTTGTTGTGTCTAAGGTGCGAGAACGACAACAGACTTGCAGTCTTCTTGTTCTCATTGTGTTGATTGAAGTGTGGAGCTGTTTCAGCATTCGTCTCCTGGTTGTGGAGTACTGCCCTGAATTTTCCGACACAGCTTTACTGTTTGCATACTCATTAAGGAGGGCACAAGAGTCTGTTCAGTAAACAGTTTCCAACAACACTAAAGCTATTTATACCCTTCAGGCTGATTGATAGTTGACGACTGCCAATTAGGACAGCTCTCTGTAGTGGGTTGTGGGTCTCATTTTAAGGTGCTGCAGTGACATTTTCTAGAACAGCTTTGTCAGTTTTAAAGTGCTCACTTGGGGCAATGCTTTTCTGAGAACGGAGTGGACTCTGTGATGGTGTTGAACTTGTTGAGACTGAGTGGATAAAGACAGCCAGTAAACAGGAGTTAGCTGTTAGGCAGTTTTCGACACTACATTCAGCTGCAAGTTTGGATCGTGTTCTGGGCTATTTATTCCTTGGGATAGACTCTTTTGTCCTGCCTCTTCTTGACCCTGGCAGCAACTGCAGCTTCTTGCTCCATCACACTCATATCCACCCACGCAGAGAAGCCACAAAGGCAGACAAGGCAAATAGGACAGTTTAACAAACAGCACACAACAGACCCACATGCAGTTTTGCTTTAAACAAAGCCTGAATTAACCTCTTTGCAGTTTAACATATTAGAAAAATAAGGGAGATGGGAAGGGCTGAGAGAGGATGAAATCCTGCCAGACCCTGGCTGCAGAGAGCTGTGCTGCAGCAAGATGACAAGTGGCTCCTCCCTCAGGACACACTGAGATCTTTATCGTCTCTACCATCACAAACCCCTGGGTAGAAAGTATTCTCACTGGGCTTACGGCCTCAGCTTATGTTGTGATGTACAGTTAATACTGATAATAGAAATAGGTGAAGTTCCACCCCTTCCTGAGGGCAGCATGAGGCTGAATATTCCTTGGAAGTAAAGCCCTATAATGAGCGGTAGGAGGGTGAAGCTGTTAACACTGCTGCCTGTCGGCAGGAAGGTTCCTGGTTGGAGCTTGGCTGTGGTCTTTCTATGCAGTTTGCAGTTTTTCGGTTCTCTCCAGTACTCTGGCTTACTCCCACATACTAAAGATGTGCATCTCAGGTTATCTTAATTGGGTGCCAAGTGTGACTGGTTGTCTCTCCTGTGACAGACTGGCAACATTTACCCTGCCTTTCACCCATTGACAGCAGGGATAGGCTCCAGTGCCTCTGTGACCCTGCAGTACAGGACAAAGCAGGTTAAGAAAAAGGAGGGATGGATGTCTTATAGTGGTCCACATACAGTCTTTATATTGGAGCTTACAGTGTTGCATTAGATTGCATTAGAACATTTGAAAAATTGAATTTAGTGGTGCCTAAATAAAAGATCCAAGAGTTTAATGAGTGAACGTGTGCTGGACTGAATCCTCTTGGGTTAAATTGTCATAAAAATCTGTGGTTTTTACAGACATTTTTCAGCTTCTTTCAGCTCTTTAATTTAGTTGACCTATTCAGATCAGTCTCATTGCCCACAATAAACTTTACAGGCACAGGATTCTTAGTAACAGATGAAATCAGCAGCTCTATTAATCTAATGATGCACAGGAGCATATGCTCTCAAATTTTGCCAAAAATTGGCTGGTAGTGTCTACAGCAGCACTTTTAAGTTTGAAATATGGTCTCAGAGAGGAGACTCCGTTAAGGTTTTAGAAGCTAAGGACGGTGCCAGATCCCATCACACAGAACTTTTAATATGTTTCTGTGGGAATTGTGTCATGATGCTTACACTTGTTTGTAATTTGATGTAATTTTATAGCTGCACATATGAGTAAATTAGCCCATCAAGCAGCATGTGAAGATGGATCATCCTGCCAACTTAAGTGAAAGTCAACATCATGAGGCATCATGAGAAATCACAGCAGGTGTTTCCGGTTCAGCAGAGTGACCCCAGACTCCTGTGTCCTCCTGTGAGGAGCGGATCTGAACCGATGCCTCTACTGCAGCAGGCCAGCAAGGGCAGGTTTTCTATTTATTAAAAAAAGCTCCAATGGATAAACAACATCATAATCAGCTCCTTTAACAAGTATACAGTGATAAAAAAATGCAATTTAGCCAACTCATAAAAAACGCTTGTTATGTAATAAGCAATGTATGAAAACATTTAGACTATTTATACTATAATCACCCTGCAGTCCGTTCCTGTGTTTCTACAGTCATACTAAACAATTAAGCCTTGCAGCTTAGTGAGTGTCATTCCCTTTGTCTTTTTCCTCCAATTTAAAAAGTACAGATTTAGCAGCTCAGTCTTATTCAGTCACACTCGTGAGATTACGACTATTACATGCCTGTCTGACCAGATTTGTGCACTGCACTATACAGTGCACTGTAATTCACGCAGCTCTGACGTTAAGACAGTGTCACCTCAGCCTGGTGGAGCGTGTGTTTGGCATTTAAGCAGTGTGAAATGTCACCTGATGGACGGCATGGATTCCTGAAGGCTGGCTGTGTGGTGTTTTTTTTTGTGCTTTGATGTCATGTTCTTGTTTAGACTAAGCGCTCTGTGCTGCCTCACTGGGACAAAACCATCTGTGTTGTTGTTACTCTTGGTATATGTTATGAATGTGCTCTCAGGAGGTGGGTGGGAAAAGTTTGCAATCTGTGAAAGCAGATTCATCACTGTGCAGGAAGGTTCAGACTTGTCTGTCTCAGACTAGACTGTTCCACACACCGTAGATTTGTCTAAAAACCTTATGGTGCACTCATTTATTTGAATACTTTAGTTCATGACAGCGATGTTATACTGATATTTTTCTTTAACTGGAATATCTGTCTCTTTTTGTGATGCTGCCTAATTGTAATGTTGTTTCAGGAGTCTTTATAACAGAACCCAGAGCTAATTTGCTTCAGTGCTGTCATCTCTTTTGACATGATTTTGCTCAGGTGTAGAAACCAACCTCGAATCATCTTCCACTTGCTGTTTTATGGCAGGTGGTGGTGTTAAGGTGCTTCACCCCCTCTATTAAACACAACACATGAAAGTAATCAAAATATACTCAGAAGGCACTGAAGTATTAACACCATGGCAGACAAATAATTGCTTTTATATACCACTGTAGTGTCCCCCCCCCCCTCCCCATAATCCAATCATAATGATATTGTGCACTTCTCAGGGGCAGCATGGCCCTAAACAGTTCATTACTTATTACACGAAGAGGGCTGGGGGAGTCTTCTCTCCTCCTGGTTTCTGTCTTTTTACCCTTCCCTTTCTTCTCTTCAGATCTCCGGGGCTGCTCTGTGAAATCAGACTCACAGGAAATGTCACTGTTAAAAATGGAAAAGAGAAGGCCGTCAGTCACATGAAAGGCACTGGGGGTCTTTTTTGATTGTGTTCAGTCCAGATGCTCAGCAGAAATATGTGTCTCCCCTGTGAGCAGGTAAATTGTACCACATGCTGCATCAAAGGCCCCGAGTATTGTGTCTAAATACTCAAAATGCCCATTGCTGTGCAATAAACCTAATTAGAGGTAATCAATATTTATAAAGATACATGCTCATAGAGATTTATTACATCCAGAATTGTAAGCTTGTTTGTCCGCTTATAAAGGCTAATGTACCCTACAGCAGGCAATACAGGTGGTTTCAACTCTGAGTTAAAGTGTTCAGCTGTGTATAGCAATCAATCACTCAAGAACAATCATTGACAAATGATCTTCTTCCCACAGACGCAGCCTGTCCTCACTAGAAGACCATTTTCATTTGATTGAAACAGCATGCCTTGTGTTACTTAATAAGGTAGCTGGATAAAAAAAGTGTTCCATCAGAATATTAGTAATAATATTTGTCCCGGCAATCCATCCAAAGGCTATAGAGGCATTTCACTGGAAAGCCACAAATGTCACCCTAATAATGAAGTAAGCATGGCAACCAAGATAAACATGGGAAAATATGGTGACGAATTGATAAATGAATGAATAATTAGTTCATTTTTAAAGCAACTAAATGACCCAAAAGTCCAAAAATACCAGTATTGCATTATTATAATATTATTGTATCATTGCATGCAAATGAACTGACAATCATTAAACTGAATAAGCTAAATCAGACCTATTATATTTATTTATAGGAAAAATCTACAGTTCTGGATGACGATGTAGGCCTATACCTCGCTCAGTTCCTCTCCTGGTGTGAAGTTGAAAGGTGTGTGTGTGTGTAAGGCAAACTTGCTGTGAAGCGCAGGCTTCGTTAGCTGCTGCCGTACAGGATGGCTGCTTCGCTCTGTTGCAGCAGGTCATAAATCTGCCCTGACTTGCTAAGGCGTGCACTTGTCTACGTACAGTAACTCACAGACTCAAGACATCACGGTCAAGTGATACCAAGATCATTTTAGAGGACACAGCAAATTTGCTGGTCCTCCTCCTCCTCCTCCTCACACTGATTAGCATTTCACTGAATCTGCTCTTTGCACCAAAGGAGAGGATAAAGTCTGGTGTGTCTCTTTGCACTCTGCAGTCCTCTGACCTGCACCCTGTCACGGTTAATTTTGACAGACATTTCAGATTTTATTCTGGTGTTAATAGTTTGATCATCATCTATTTCTCTGACAGCCCAATTTGCACTGGGGCTGAAGTCACTGCTGACTCTGAGAGTTTCAGCTCATCACATAAGCAGAAAAGTCTGTGGAAACTTTTGCACTGCTGGGGGAACCTTTGACGCAGTGGCGAAGTGTCTGTGTGTGGCAGGAAGCCTGCGTATCAGCAGTTCTTCGCAAGCAGATTATTTTTTTGCATCTTGGGGTCATGTATATGAATAGTCATTAATGCAAATAAACTAACAACGAGTGGAACAGTGTGATTTGGCAGCCTCTTTATCAGTGTCTTTATTTGACAGCAGTTAGATATGCTGCTTTAATTTATCTCGCATATTAATAAATGCAAACAATACATTGGAATATTATTAAATGTAAAACTGTTTTACTGACGGTCAGATCTATAGTTAATTAAAACTTTCAGATCAAACATGAGAGGCTTGGCATGAGAGGCACACCGGAATTCTGAGCGTGACCTTGAAGCAGAAAGATGGTTGATCATTGTGATTAGATTACATCTGGAGATGACATAGTGTCATCCCCAGAGCCTGACATCATAGATTACATAGTGGGATCAATCCATAGTGGGCTTCTACACATTTCCTTTTACTCTATAGTCACTGAAACCACACAAGCTTCTCATATTTTGTGGTTTTGCCATGTCGTCTTATGCCTCGTAGTATTGATAAAGGACGGACTGCCTACTCCCAACCCTGACAATTGATTTAAGCAGGTTGCATGTAGAGTTAGGCATGTTTAAAGTCTCCACCCTGACCAACACATTATAGATCCAACCTGAGGAATACGCTCATGTACGATCCATTTTCATTTCATTTTAACAATAGTAAAACTTTCACCTCCTCATCTGCAACAAGCTTCTGCCATTTTTTGAGGATAAAATTTGCCTCGACAAGCAGATTTTATATGAGTCCTGAGGCTGCACAGGAACTGAACGTGTGTAGACATGACACAAGTAGCACGTCCTCACAAAAAAACCTCACATTTGGACTGTGACACATCTGCCAGATATGACGCATACATATGTTGCTGCCTACAGAACATATTGACACATTGCCCATCACACGCCCATAACAAGGCCACGCCTCTGTATTGACAGCTTTATTTGTATAGGGAGAGGGGGAGGGATGAAGCGATGAGGGTTGAAGGCAGAGATGAGAGCAGAGGAAAATGTGTGGAGAAGAGGAGGAGGAGTGCTTAAACTGTGGAACCCAGGAGGAGTGACTCGGGGTCGGGGTATGTCTCTGCAGCTCGAGATCTCGGCCCCCTTGGTGTTCCTGTAGACAAATATGACAGGAGAGAAAATTAAAAGTAAAAACAAAGAGGGTTGGGGCAGTCAAATGGATGAGGTGAAGTGAAGCATAATGAGGGGTAGCCAAGTTAAAAACTTCATTTCTTCACACAGTTCCCAGCAACATGTAGCCAACAACACCTCTGAGCTTTTAGTTTTCCCAGGTAGTAAATAAATGGAAATCAATCCTCCTCTTCAGATTCTTTAGCCTGTTGTTATCTGGACAGATTGATTTTTATTTTCCTAATGAAAGACTGATCCTAAAAAAACAGCAGGGTGACACATCATGGAACATATTTTGTGCTCATGCCAGCATTTACAAATGATTCTGCTACCTTCACGCTGGCAGCCTCTGGTAGTGCCAGTGGGCACATTCAGTTAATAGAAAAGATAGAAAACATTATTTAATTGTGAGCAACAGCGCATTCCTTAAACTCTTTCTTTTGGGACAGCTTTCTATGATCCCTCTGTGTGTGATCCGAGATCATTATTGCAGCTGTCAGTAACTTCGTAGTCCCTGACAGGGATCGGGTTTGTGCACACAGCCTTAAATTTTTGGGCTTTGTGTTTTTACATTATCAGCAATGAAAAAAACATTAACTGCAATCCCTCCTGAAGCTCAAGCATTCATTTCCTGCTGGCATCCTATTTGTTTTGTTTTTAATGCGATGGCCAAAGATCTGATGCCGAGCAATGACAGACACACAGCAGTGTTATCATGATACTGTGTCCAACGCTTCTAATAGGTGGAGGTTTATCAGGCTGATCTGAGGGTGTTTCGAAAGCTCCACCTGGACAGGTGTATTTACTTTATGATGTAAAACAAAAAAGGCTTTATGTAACTAAGCTTTAATCAAACATTGACAGAACGAGATAATAGGAAGCACAAGGACATAGCCTTCAGATCCATCAGACAGAAGCTATTAATCTGATGAGAGAGAGAGAGAGAGAGAGAGAGCGACTTCTCAGCTACATGAAAAGACAAAATCTCAGTTTGTTATCGAAGCCACACGAAATTTTCAATCAACGTTCTGATCTGCAAACTGTCTCTGGAGTTCTTTATGGATGAAAAGTACATTGAAGACAAAAAAGAATACATGTGGGCTCAGATCCAAAGAGAAGGCAGCATTATTTATTTATTTAATAAACACTTTGACAATGAATCAATGCAGACTACGGTGGAGCCGTCAGTCCTCCAGGCTGTCTTTGCCAGTGAATTAACTGCTGAATAAATTCAGCAATATAGTATCCAACTTAACTCTGATGTCCAAATATATATAAAAAAAGGAAATATTGGTTTATATATGAGCACTGAATATATGCATAGACCGGCTTTAATAAATGTCCCAATATTTCTTGTTACTGAATCGCCTTGTGCAGCAGTATTATCAGTGCTTTTGCCATGCAAAATAGATACAATTGATGTATTGCCTATAATGTGTGTGGGTGCATTGTTTTTGTTCTATAGCTTTCTTTTCTCATATAGGCTTTAATGTATGCCTGTACTGCACACATACAACATTATAGGCTCATCTCGAACTAAACTTGGCGTCATTCTATCAACACTGTTTGTAAAACTGGCAGCATGGTGTGAATATTCCTATTATCAACAGAGCTGCCAGTAATCTTGGCAGCTCCTCAGCAGATGGTGTGGCGATGATGTCCCAGGTCTGACCATGTTGCCGCTTCCCTGGCCCTCTGTCCTCTCTGCAGACCCCCGCTACGCAGCGCTCGTGACTAATGATTTCCTGCTCGTCACAGAAACACAATCATCAGAGAGACAGGCTTGCGTCGCGTTTTCGGCCGCTGCTGCTGCGACTGCTTTCAGGCCAATTTAAAATCATCCCCACTGGTGGGGCTCAGTCAGTTTTGGGTGGAGGGGGCTGTTTCCATGTGCTCTGATGAAGCAGAGGTTAGGTTTTGGTTTGCTCATAATGAATTTTCTGGACCAGTTTCAAAGCTGTGCATGAGGACGATGCCCTTGATGACACATGGTGACCTTCAGATACCATAATCCATGTGAATGTACATGTCCTTCACTGTAGCCACATGACTACTGGTGCTTTTAGCTGCCCTTCGTTCTCCCGTTGGCGTCCATTAGGAGCTTTTACCCACTTGAACTGGCTCTACTTTGCATTTCTCCTGGATTGTGCCTCTTGTGTCTTCTTGTCTGTAGCTAATTCTGACTTCATGTTACATCCACTGAACTCCTACATGCAGCCTGCTCAAACATGAGACTGAAATGCTTCATGACGACTGGCCTTGTGAGGCTTTTTTCCCGTAACCTGAATCAATAATGATTTTTTTTAGGACACTCTGTGCTGTAAATGGTGTTAGGAGCAAATATGACACAAGCTCCAAGGTGAGCTCTTAAAAACTGCAATTATTTGATCCCACACAGGAAGTAGATAATGATGTCAGTTTGTTTCTTTTGTATACAGTCTGATTTTTGCTTTTTGATTAAACACTGACATTTAATCTTTTATTATGATGTGTTCTTTGAGTCACTTTATGTACCTGGAAACATATATGTCCAATATTTGCTCCGCCTTTAGCTCAGTTTTTAGTCACCATCTTCAATTTTAGGCTGAATTGTGATCTTTTCTAAACCCTTACACTAAAGTAGTTCAGTTACTCATCAAGAGGACTTCCCCCATTGCAGGACAAATAAAGATTGCTTCTCGTAATCTGTATTTAAGTGACGATAAATGTCATTTTGTGAGTTAGTGGTAATAGTTGTGTTGTTGACATTATATTAAAGGGCATGACCATTTGTTCCAGCTACTTGAACCATGTTGTTTTATTCATATTAATGAATTATTTAGATTTATTTCCCTCCAGCTGGACACAGACATCACAACTGTGCTGAGAGCTGCAGTTAAAGGATAATTATCAGTGGGTTCATCAGGATGACCCGCTCCCCTTCTTGTATGGTCATTTGATCTACTGTCATCATTAAAACTTTGATTATAGTGATATAGATCATCAGTAGAAAGGAATGTGTTCTGGCTCATAAAGTTGCAAACATCATGTTGGTCTCTTAATAGGATGTTAAATACCTGCAGCCTCGTCATTTAACCTGCATGGAACATTTCCACTTGGCTCCTAATCTGTCACTATAACACTTCTCCTACCAGCTACAGTTTGGGAAATTATTTCTACTGCCCCATTGTTTCAATGCTCAATAGCTCATTTCATCATTTGTTGCCAGAGGAAATGTTACCCCCGGTTCTGAGGAGCGATTTGAACAGCACACTTGATAGGTTATTACTGTGATAGCTGCTGTTTACCCCCTTTGTTCTGCTAACTCTTCAGATAATTAAATGTCTGTTGCAGATTCTGTGCACTTCTCGTGCACTCAAGTGGCTCTTCAGTGTAAAATCTGATGATTGATTACTTTTCAGGGGAGAGTGGTCTGTTAAATGTGTAGCAAATCAAATGCAGAGCATTCACGAAGCCAGTCGATACAGCTATTAGCATTGCCCTGTGTAATTTGTGAAATTTGTTTAGAACTATACTGCACAGCTTAATGAACCACCGTCCTTTGCCACTGAACTGTGCAGAGAAAGTCTAAATTCAGTCAGCTCTACAATTGATACTCGTCTGTTGATGATAAAACCGACCTCAGTGCAATCTGTTTGTGTCTTTCACCCCCATTTTATTTTCCACAATCTGATAACCATTAGAGGGTCTTCATCGTCTTCTTCTTATTCGTCTTCATCATCATCTTCATCATCTACTTCTTCTCTTAAAATTGTCAAATGCTAATTAATGGATACTAATGGTGCCATTCCCATCACTTTCCCTCTGGTTGAATCTCTGGTGTGTGATTATGTGTGTAAGCATCATTAGCCATTAGCGCATAACATCATTTTATGTTGAGATGAGCATACCTTATTTAATGTTAATGACTAAATATTCCCCCGTGGCTCTGAATGAATTTGATTAGCACACATATGATTTCCTGCTTTGTCAAATTCGGGAGAATTAAATCTCCCAGAATGGAAAAAGTTCACTGAGGTCAGCAGTTGGATCACTGGTCAGCAACCAGCTTTATTTAGGTACAAATGCAGACGTCCTTGTGAACAAGGCAGCGGTTGCATCTTTGGTTTCAGCAGGGCTGCCCTTTACGTTCTATTATTGTCCTGTTTTCCCTAATGTGCCTTGACACAGTAGTCTGGAGTAATGGCTCTGAAATGCTACGCTGAATCGATGCCTGGTGTCTTTTCCTCTCTTAGGTAATTTACTTGGTAATGAGAGATGGTACAGAGGACTGTCTCTCTGTCCACGGAGAAGATGTAATCTGTTCCCCCTATGATTCACTTGGGTTCGAAAGACTTATGCCACTAATTAATTAACTATGAAACACCAAAATAGGATTTAACTTAGGGGCTTAATTTGGGTAATCACTGCCCCTCACATTTCTCTTCACCAAGTGCTGCTTCTGTGTCTGTTTCTGAATGATGATGATCTCAAAAGCAGAGGTCCATTGTCTGGACAGATGTGTCAAACATACTCCAGTTTGTGCTTGTGTGTAGGAGAGAAAGAAGCTTTAAGGTGTGTGTACATGTGTGGACATGCAGGGGTTATATTCCCTCTTGTCTATAAAACAATCTGTATCAATCAGTGTTGATCTAAATGACCCGACATGTCAACAGCAAACCCGTATGAGAGTGGTTTCAGTGCTAGAGATAAGGTCAAAAAAGCCATTTTGGCTATCATAAAGGAAGTATTGTCTAGATATTGATGTCATTTATTACCTGACAAGGATGGTTGGAGGAAAAAGGGAGAAAAAAGTGCAGCCCTAATGCTCTGACAAGACTGAAATGGAGGAGAGCCATGATGGAAAAATCAATTAACCTTGGCCTCGAAGTGAACTGGTTGATCTTTCAGCACGATTTTATTTGTTGACAAATATACCATCTGCTCTTCTGTGGATACGGGGCATGACACTGTGAGTGTGTTCAAGTGTGTGTGTGTGCTCGCATTGGCCCTGAGATAGATGTATCAGTGCTGTGAGTAAACTGAGAAAATTTGCAATGAAAATTAAGCAGATGAGATGTGTAACAGGTGTCCTGCAGATGCTGTTGCACGGATAAAATCTGCTGTAAAACCAATTACTGAGACTGAAACTGTCCAATGAGTCCCAGGAGATATCTGATACACTGCAAGATCTTCGGGGGATACAGGGATAAAGAATATCATGTTAAACACTTGTGTTTATTGGCTCCGCCTCTTGGTCTGGAATACTAATAAATGGACAAACATATTTCACTTTTCCTGCAATTTAAATCACAAGGTAGTCAGTGATGGCTGTGTTCAAAGGTAAGAGTCATTCTCAGACATTTATTAGCAAATGTCAACACGAAGGCTGCAGCTGTGATTGAAAAGCCCTCCTTCAAGAAGGAAAGAAATCCAAAATCTCAACTCCCACTTCCTCTCCTCTCCTCTCCTCTCCTCTCCTCTCCTCTCCTCTCCTCTCCTCTCCTCTCCTCTCCTCTCCTCTCCTCAAAGTGACGAAGAAATGAGATGATAGCAGAAGCCAAACTACACAGCTTAGAGGAATAATATATTCAGAGGGCTTACCTAAACTTATTCCTGGCATCCTCTTCTCCTCTTCATGCTCTGAAGTCCTTGATTTGTGCAGTATCGCCAACGGCAGTAAACAGTTGTCTTGAATACTGAGTAAACATAGGCTGTATATACAGCATATGTTGTACAGCACATTTATTTTCGTCCATGTTAATTATTAAATGCAATCTTTGCTTCATTCTCTCCTCACAACAAACTATTTATTTACAATGCAAAGACTGTGACTAACCTGTGTGACATCTCTGTTCTGCCTCTGCAGGTTTTGGGATGACAACACCTGTGACAGTGGCAGGAAAGGTGTTCCTGATCTTTTACGGGCTACTAGGCTGCGCTGCCACCATCCTCTTCTTCAACCTCTTCCTGGAGCGCATCATCACACTCCTGGCTGTGGTGATGAAGGCAGTGAGGGAGAGGCGGATCAGAAACAGCGGCCTGCTCCCACCGGGCATCCGCCATGACTTCTCTGTCTACTCCCTCCCCGGATGGAAGCCATCTGTGTACCATGTGATGCTGATTCTCGGCGTGTCAGCCATCACCATCTCCTGCTGTGCGTCTGCCATGTACACCCCCGTGGAGGGCTGGGCTTACTTAGACTCACTCTACTTCTGCTTTGTCACTTTTAGCACCATCGGCTTTGGAGACTATGTCAGCAGCCAGAGTGCCGCTTACAAATACCAAAGCCTCTACAGGGTGGCCAACTTCTTCTTCATGCTAATGGGTGTGTGTTGCATCTACTCACTATTCAACGTAATTTCTATTGTCATCAAGCAGGTGCTCAACTGGATGCTGGAGAAAATGAGCTGCTTGTTTTGCCAGCGCTGCAATAAGGCCAATGCCTTCCTGGGCCGCCGCAACGCCATCCGCCCCGGCTCGAAGGGTCGGCAGGGTCGGACTGGCCAGCCGCCGGACTCGGATGGACCTTGTGATAGTGACACAGAGGGACGCAGACTATCAGGGGAGATGATCTCTATGAAAGACCTGGCTGCCTCTAACAAAGTGTCACTGGCCATCATGCAGAAGCAGCTGTCCGAGTCTGCCAATGGATATCCCAGGACAGTCTGCGGCAGCTCGCGCCATAATGGTTTCTCTGGCGGGGTTGGTGCCCTCGGTATCATGAACAACAGGCTGGCAGAGACAAGTAACTCCAGGTAGAGGACAGAAAAAGTATCCTCATACTGTATAACCCTGAGGTTGATCGCCATATAAAAAAAAGGATTGCCAATATAACTCGTTATGCATGATACATATGATTTCTTTTGGCTGGAATTACAAGCCTGTGGTGATAAAAACAGATGGTGATGATGATGATGGCATGATGAGAGAACCACAGTCATCAAAAAAAAAACCTTGATCTGGAAGCATGGGGACCCCCCATCACACATTTCATTCACCTAAAGCCCACACCAGAACAAACCACTGAAATGTCAGTGTTAGCCTGGAGAGGAAACAGCCTGCTGTACTCAACCCAATATATCTGACTTATTTGACTATAATGTTGTGCTGTAAAGGAGCCAAGGGGAGCAAGGAGTACAGCCTTTGCCAGTTTATTTGAATGTACATATTGATATAAACAAGTGTAATCGCTTAATGATATAGCACATACTGAACTATGCATTTTGATTCTCATGCATTTTTGCACCATTTCTGGACCTTCCATTGATTCTGCAAAACCATTTTCCCCCTCTTGTTATATCCTCAGGTGATTGGTTTCATTTCTGAGAGTAAGCTTGGGATGTTTCCTAACATGATGGTAGCTGGTGTGAAGCAGTGCTGTATAGTGAAGTGTGGTTTTTACAGTAACATACCAACAGGCTACAAAGAGTCATTTCTTGTTGCTGAAAATGGAGAAAAGAGCAGGAACAAAGAAGGAAAAAATCCATTTCTCGTGAGAGGAACCGGCCTTCTTATCAGCCCAGAACATGCTTCAGCGGTGAAAGACTTTGACTTGAAGGGTAAAAAGACGTCACCTTCCAACTCTTTCACTGTCTGTTAAAGCTCACAGCTGTGTGTAAGGGAAATAAATGATAGAGGCTCGCTGTGTGATAGTTAGTCTTTAAAAACAGAATAAATGAGAAATAAGAGGGAGGTGGTTTTATCCTCTGGGTGCATTATGTTAAATGATACAGATTGAAAGTAGCCAGGTCAGTGGGGGAAAAAAGCCTGAAGGTTTTGTTTATGAGGAGTTTGTTGTCTTTGAGGAAGGCTTTTCTTCTGCTTTTACACATTTTTCTCCTGCGTAAAAGCCTGCAGAGGTGTTTTTTTTACTGTGGCTTTCAGTGTGAATGTATAGGCGAGGTTTAATAGATGAGGGTGTTTGTGATGGTGCAGCCCTGTCAGGCTTAACGATCACTATACTTGTTGCCGGCAACTATCTCTTCCATGATTTAAAGCCCTGTGATGGTGTTTGGTGTTTAAAAACAGCAAGAAACTGATAGTTAAAGTGTCCAGGTAGGCGATGATGAAGGAGGGAAGGGAGCTGGTGATTTCAGTAGGGTTCTAGCGGAGGACTTGCTTCATATCCAAAAATTGCCCAATGCATATGGACGGCCTCATTCAGCCAAGGGCTCAACTTTTCCTGCTGCTCATCTTCAACATCATTAACGTCACCCTCTCCTCTTCTTCTCCCTCCGTCATCTCTGCATTCTCTTTACACACACTGCACCAAAACCCTCCTGCTTCCTTTATCTTTGCAGATCTCGGCTCTCTCCTCACGCCCATCACCCTTACACTGTGAATATGGGACATGCCATAAATGTATATATATTCATATGAAACACTGGAATGTCTTGAATGGCGTGGACTGGATTATGGATCTGCTCTTTGTTAATGATCATTAATCTTAATGGCCCATTCTCACCATAAGAGGAATAGAGAAAATGTCTCAGGTAGTTAAATCTTCAGGCTTGTCTTAGTTTTTCCTGCATGCCATTATGGTAAAGCCATACAAGATAGCTGTATATAAAACAGAGTAATCTTTAAAGTCTATTTTTATACATATAGCTTTCAAAATATCTACATGTGGATGATTGAAAAAGTCTCACATCTCCTACACAGCCAGTCAGCGGATTGATCAGATACAGCAAGCAGAGCCTATAAACACAGATGTTTCCAGATGTTGATGGGTAATTTGAAATGTTACAAAACGCACACTGTTTATTTACAGGGAGAACAGACCAGCCTCTGTCTCTGCGGAAGAAAGCAATTATACATGTATCCCAAAATGTCAATTTATTCCGTTAACAATTCCCAACAGGGTGGCTCATGAGCAGTGAAGAGAAGTGAGCATGTGTTGGTGATGCACTGGGAGGGTGAGGGGGGGGGGGGGGGTCACACACTGCAAACACAAAGTGCCAAACTCTGGGACTTTTGTGTGGGAGCATGGGCATGCTGTAGCAAACGACGAAGTACTGTAGTTTGAATTCCCTGGCTGTATTATTATGTCTCCATGTGGGACATTTGGCAGCACTATGCTAGAATAATGATTCCTGAGTGACATGAAGCTTCATGTTCCCGCTGAGGCTTAAAGGTACAATTTGTAATAAGCACATGTAGTAGCTCTCTCTGGAGGAACTCACTGTTTCTGCTCAATTTTTTTTTATGTCTTACCCTGTCTTAAATTCTACACACTAACACTAACACTGCTATAGCATGTAGAAACCATCCAACAATAACAAGGACCAGAATTAACCAGAGTTTTAGCCCTATTACTGTTTCAACCGCATTACCTTGACTTGTCTGTCAATGTGATTGATAACATTTATTTCTAGATTTTATGGAAGAAATTGTGCTCTCCTGGCAGCGCTCACCTTTTCTCTCTGTCATGTTGGACTGAAAGCTACATGAATTAGCAACAGTTAGCATGCAATCTCTGCAACACTTCTCCTCTCTTCCATTGATTATTTTAGGCTATATTTTTTTTTTTAACACTAATCACAAATTGTACCTTTAATATTTCAGGATTCCTGCAAACTATCACCTGCAATGTGTCCTGAATACTTACTTTGAACAAGGACCATATGTGTGCATCCGAATAATGCAGTGTTAAGGACTGAAAATGAGAATTATAGGACTGTGACATGTTTTCTTAAATGCCTCCCTGAACATAGGACCCCACATTAGCAGTCATTTGACTCAATATAATAGACACAGAAGCCTGAAACACATCGACCTTTTAAGAGACTTCATATAGTATTTAGAGTAATGTTTGCTCACCTAAAATGCATGCGTGGCTTGAAATCAATTGCCTTACTTTAGTCCTTGCATATTCAAAAAGGTTCCTTATTGAAAAGATTATAGTGTGTAGAGCTTGTGTATTGTACTGTACAACCCTTTTGCATTTTGCAAAATTGATCTCCATTGATTGCAATGGTTTTAACTGCCCCACTGTCCTCTGTATCTTCTGTAAGAGGAGACAGGTGGTCTTTAGGATTTACTGTATGTTTTGTTAACAGCAGAGATGCCTCTTAAATGTGATATCATATACGTTTCTTTTTAGTGTGAACTAAATTACCTTATGTCCTCATGAAAGGCAAATTGAAATTGAAACAAAGCAAAATGTACGCCCGCACTATTTGTACATAATACGGGTGAACGCAGCAGACTTGGATCACAGAGCTACATGATTCACTTTGAAGTTGTCAGCGCTCATTTAACCTTAAATTGTTAAAATCGCCACTGACAGTGTTTATTTTCCAGTCAACACACATTATACTGGAATATCTGCTCCTTAGTCGACTGCTCTTTGACTGTAAAACAGCTCCATTAAAATGTCATGCTTCCATGGCCATTACAAGCCCAATAAAAAAATAAACAATGTTTGACACACAAAGAGGCTGAAGATGCTGTCAGTGTAGTAATCCTGAAAGCTGGTGATGGTGCTAATATTCAGCAAGCTTCCCCATGGCATGTCACATTATGCCTCTCTCTCCAGTTTAAGTGAAGGAAATGAATGAACTATATAGAGACTGTTAACGCTGGAGCAAAATGTCTTTATGTTAATTTAGCTGGATTACATCGGACACGGCATTTAGCAGCAGGCAGGTAAACAGCTGAGTGGCTCAGTAACATAATGATGTATTATTTACTCTGCCTGACTGCTTCTGTTCTTCAACAAGAGTCACATTGTTAGCTTTGATCTGGAACCTGCTTTCCAAAGTGTGCCTGGTTTCTCTTTCTGTTTGTCGGGTTGCCCCAAACTCCGGTTTAGAAGCTGCTTCATGTGTCTGTGATCCACAGTCAAGTTAACCTTTGACTCTATTATCATCCACTACACCTCAGTGTGTGTGTGTCTCCTGTTGCTTGCATCGTGGTGTAACATCCAGTTAATGTATGCAAAATAATTCTGTTTGCAAGTTGCACATTTATACCAATGATTGTACTTTTATATTTATGTAATTTAAAGTAAAACCTGTATGAAACAAGAAGGGGTTCCATTAAACACTGACATTTACTGACAGTCCCTTCTTAGTTGTCAGTTTCTCATCATGAATCATAAAAACACATTAATGCACATTTTATTCAAGATAATTTAGATTAGTAAATTATGATGTTTGAAATAAAATAAGTCCATCATTGAAGTTTTAATTCTTTGGATTTACTGTGGATTAATAGGAGACGAAGATGAAGATGAAGGAAAAGGAAAAGAAGAAGCCACATACAGTGTGTCTGTCTGTGCATAATATTCAGTCGCACGCCTGGAACCTCCCACCATCCTCCCATGCTGCTACTTCACAATTACCCTATAAAATGAGATCAATCACCACGTTTTCAAGTGTTCCTTCCATTTAATGACTCAATAGTGAGTAAGATTTTTATTCACAACCCATCAAGAGTGTTATGAGTTAACCACAAACTGTCATTAATCAAAATTTACACACTGAAACAATGCAACGCCACAAAAGGCTACTTTACATTTAGACTTGCAGCTTTAATAGAAACAAAAGAGAATGTTTGTTTTGCCATTCATCAAAAGCCTGTGCACATACATGCTCATTTAGCAGCGTGTCTTTGTATGTAACCCCCACCAGCACCACCACCACCAGAACACACACGGCTCACAGAAAGGACCATGAAGCAGCTAAGCTTTTCAGTAATGGGCTGATCAGGATGTTAGTCATAAAAGGGAAACCTGTAATTGCATTCATTATTGAAATGAGTCTGATCCCAGCAAATTATGCATGAAAAACAACATACATTATCTCAGTGCTGGGGAGTCTGTGTGCAGAGGAAATGTGCCACAAATCCGCTCATCAGCAATTTTTCTGCTTAGCAAAAAGCCTGGTTTCTCTTATTAGTAGAGACTACAGCTGACCACCAGGGCTTCTGTTTTGCTGCAATATTTGCATGCTGGCAGACAAAAATAACAAGAGCTGTTTCCCATAAGATATGAAACGAGAATAAATCCATCTTCACTGCAACGCACCCAATTTGGCTTTGTTACCCAGAAGAGCTCAGTGATTTAGACAGTTAGAGGAAAAAATAAAAAAAACAAATCCTTCTTTGTATCTTTTTTCTATGTTCCCCTTGCTGGTAGGCATACAAACAAGCCTCTCTGTCACACCGGTACAGTGTGAGCAGCCAGATTATCCCACAGGGGACTGTGGGACTGCAGTTAAACCTCCAGCAGCAGGCTGAAGTGTTTCCTCTGGGTCTCAGCTGGTGTCACAGACATGTGCCTCAAATCTTTCACTGCGGCAGAGACCTCTGATTCCCCGCCGTTCAGAAAAGGACCGCTCAGTCACTGCACCCTCACATTGTTTTTCTCCTCTCTTCTTTTCGTTTTCAGCTAACAATAAATAACTGTTACAATCATATCAATTACTATGTCTATCTGTTAGCACAGGACAAAAGATACTCCTGATAAAAACCACCACTTTCCCTCACACACACACACATACACACACTGGAAAAATGTCATTTGTCTTCATTTAACTTTGTCACAAATGATGTGGTTGGCAGCTACTAAGAATCAAGTCTTCTTTAAACCATGTCAAATTAAATACATGGTCCAATCAGTCTTAGGAGAAAAGAACAGTGACAGTTAAAGTGGCAGTGAGGTCGGTGGAAAAGGAGACTCCATCATTAAAAGAGCGTTTTGACATTTGGCAAACAAAAAGGGATTGTACTGTTGGTAAAAGTGACGTAAAACATACATTTTTAGTGGTACATTTTGAAATATTTATCCAAACTCTCCTGTAAAAAGATGAGTCTTAACTGAACTGATTAGTATCGACTGTGTAGCCTGAACCTCATATCAGTGTTTTTCAATGTGCCAACGACCCTTGCTGCTTTCCAAAAACTATTAAAAATGCATCAGTGAGCAACACTCAGTGACATGTTCCTTCATTATGATGAATGTGGGCGATGTGGTTTATTTAGACTCAATCCAATTACAGTACAGTGCATCAAATGTGCATCAATCTGTAGTTTAAAAATTGTCCCTCTCATCCTGTTTATATAATATCTCCTTAAATTCCTGAGCAGTTTTAAAAAGTGTTTTTGCCTTTTGAAAAAAAAAAGGAAACGAAATTCAATCATTTATTACAAAATTGACAGAAGACCATATGCACATATGCTCCTATAATTTTTCAATAATTCAGTATTAATGTGTCATTAACAAGTTTCCTTTTGGCCCTAAGAGAAGGCAAGACTTTATTTAAAGTACAAAACTCAGATTGCTAAAGCTTAAAATAGAGAAATTAGAGTCTGTAAAAGCTTGTTGCTGGAATGGCGCAGGCACTGAGCAGAAACTTACTTTAACTTTCGAGGTTTCTTTAGGCGATTTAGATCATCAGAGATGAAGCATGATATCAAGCTGTGCCTGCATTAGATTTTCTTTGAGTTAATTTATTCAATTATGTTAAAGAAGATCTGGGCTGACTTAAAAGCACAAACATGAAATGACAGGAAGGATAAAGGAAGGACTCCTGAAACATTTATAGACAGAACTCTGACCCGAGTATAAGAGCACGGTCAGTATACATTAAAATAACCACTTTAATGATGTGGTTAATTGCCCCGGTTGCCTTCAGTGTCCTTATGTTTACTTAATATTCATGTCTTAACCTGGGGTAATAATATGTTTCAGCACATTAAGGATCACTTTCAACCTCTTCTCATACAAGCCTTTCATGTTGGCTGCTGTTTAATCAGTCTATTCAGAATGCACATGGGGAAGTCTGTTGAAATAGCCTGCAGAGCCCTAATGGTATCTGAAGAGACCATGAGCATATCCGAATTAAAGGTGGAGTGTGAAAATCAAAAGTCATTGTGGCAATGGGACATTTACATGTAGAGAGGCTGAGCAGCCTGAATGATGAGGCTGTTACCTTATCACATCTGCTGTTTCAATTACTAGTGGAGGGGAGGAAGAGGCGGAGAGGGGTTAATAGATAAGAGAAACTCACCAATTCAGCTAATGAAGTTTAATATGATCTCTTTCTCGAGTGAGAAAAGAGCACTGTTTACTATTGCAGAGATTCCTCATTGTCAGTTTGTGCAAAGGACAGAGTTCAGAGCAGATAAGGCGGCGACTAATCAGAGGCAGGTAGACTGCAAATGTTATTTCACTCTCAGTGGTAGATATACGAGTCCAGATTTAGTGTGAAGTAATAAGATAATAGTAGTAGTGGGACTACTATGTGGTTCACTATATTCTGTGCACTTACTGCTGATGTGCCAGTAGAAGTGACATCTGTGTCTGTCTGCACAGGTCCTGACAGGATGATATTAATTTTACACAACGCTCAGAGAGCTCATGTGTTATCTCGCAGCTTACAGCAGGGTGCAGATGATGGAACAGGTACATTTCATTTCATGAAAATTTAGGGCAAAAGAGAACTTATTAAAGACATCATTTGAATTATTGAGCAGATTCTCAATAACAACAACCCTGTGGTGCAATAATACGGAATTTGGTGCTGGTGCTTTTGTACCTATGCAACCCTATTAAAGTCTAACATTAGGCAATATCCAGTGCTTAATACTTGTGTATAAAACAGCCCTTTCACATCAGAAAACATAACATGAGGTAATTTGGGTCCTTGAAAACATATGAACATATTTCTCCAGTCATATCTCTGTATTCACAGGGTGTGGACCCATCCCATGGCTACCATGCAATGGAAACGGTTTTCCTTGTAAAATGTTAAAATGTTCCTAATCTGTGTCTTTTAAAAACAATAACTGCAGGTCAAAATTAAACTTAACAGTGAGTGCAAACAAAACAGCGTGTGTGTCAGGGGGAATTGAACTCAGACTTCTGAGTGAAGGTCTGCATGCACCCCCACCATCCCCGCCCTACCTTCCTCCTTACTCAGACTTTTGTGGCTGTATCAGTTTACAGTCAGATGGCTTCAGGAAATACAGTCATATGTTCAGCTGACGTAAATATAAAGTGATGTTGTATTTCAGGAAATCCACACCAACACATCTGTTTGTGGAAGGTCTTTTGACTAACATGGACAAATAATCTGTTGCTCTGAAAATCACTGGCAAGGAGTTATTGTTAAAGGATGATGGGGGTCTTGTTCCTCTGGTATAAACCAGTCATAGCTTCAGGCTCTGTGTGCAGCAGTAAAAAGCCAAAGGTAGGTAATGTCTTTTAAAGCAGCTGTCTTTTTGACAAACAACTGTCCATTACAATGAAAAAGGGTTTTCTGACTGAAGGTGGATGTAAAACAGACCGACAGCACTCATTTATAGGATTAGGTTATAATGCCTTAAAGAAATATGAATGTAAGAAGCTAAAAGACACCAAGGACAGTGGACAATGGATGGATTAAAAGTGAGTGGTTGCAAACCCAGACTGAGGACTGTGTGCTTTTACTTATTGCAGTGGCAGACACATTTCCATCCCTTTGTGATGGACAATGAAAAAAAAAAAGATTATAAAAATGAGGGTTGCTAAATTGCTTTTGAATTGCAAATCAGAGTCAAACAAACATTATCAGGTATTTATGCTCAAATTTTGTATGTTTGATTGGTGTGGGTGCTTGAAAATTACCTTTTTTGCGAACACACGGTGACTAAATGCATCTAAATATAGACTAAATTGTTCAGTCTGCGCCTCAGGGAGGACAATATTCTACATCACAAAATCATTTTCTGTCTCTCGGCTCTCTCGTTTATTCTACACAAACACCCTCTTTTCCTGCGACACTGCAGTTGGTGGTAAAACTGCTGACTACACTATCATTCCACTATCACTGACTGCTCCCCCAGAGGCAGCTGAATTAATATGTGACTGAATCTTACACATTTTATGGTATTTCAATAAGCTTCAGTGGCAGAAAAGAGCTGCGGAGGGATAAGTCATTTGCATTAGGCCTTTTTAATTGGACTCTGTGTTTTTAAGTGTGGAGAAATGAAAGCAGAAATGAAGCCCTGTGATCATTAAGTCTCTCTTAAGATTTTGCAAAGTGAAAGGCAGAACAAAGAAGGAACCTGTGTTTATCTGGTCACCCCTGTTCAGCCGCAGAGGAAGAAAAGACAAGAAGGAAGGAAGGATGAGAGGAGGGGCTGGGTTTTTTTTTTCTCTTTTCTCTTTCTATGAAGTCCCAGCAGCGCTTGGAGGGTTGAAATAAATCGTGAATCTGATGTGCACTCCTCATTATGCTTAAAGAAGTCCCAGAGAGCTTGCTTTCTAACAGCACTGAGGATAGAAGGGGAAGAAAAGACACACAGGGAGAACATGAAAAAGGACTAAATAAATAAATAAATAAACCATTGTAAAAGGTAAGGTGATGGTGCTGAGGTCCATTAAAGCATAATGGGAGTGAGAAAAAAAAAGAGAGAGAGAGGTGGGAAGCTGTTCTCTCATCAGCTTTATTGCTTTTAAGCTGTTTCAAATAGAGATGCTGCCCTTCCTCAATGGTGCAGTGTAAGGATGCACAGAGTCACATGCTGCATTATTTCTGACAGACATCTTCACCCCTTACTCATGCCAGAGCCATAATAAACAGTGCCCACTGAACTCCAGCACTCACATCCCTCCTGTGTTTTACACACCTGGCAGTGGCAGAGTAGCAGCTAATATGTGAACTCATAATCTGATGCCGGCTGCTTACTCTTCAGCTCCTACATAACATTCAAGATTTGCAATACATTTTTCCCAGCAGTGTGCTTTCTGAGGAGCAGTTGAGTTCAGCGTCCATCTTGGTAAAGCCTGAGCCCCCTATGCACTATGCAACAGTCAAATGAAGGTGATTTTAGAGCACAGTATGTACAGTCTGGTGTAGCGACATCCTCACATACAGCACAATTTAAACATCTGGCCAGCTGGTGGACAAGAAAATGACCAGACAGGTGAACCGAGCAGCTGCTCACCAAGGTTTACACTGTCAATGAGGTGAGAGGGAGGAATGTTCTGCTGCCACATTTCATAGTTAAGGCAAATAAAATGAGTGAGGGAATTTTTTTACACTTAAATCTTGATTGAAGCAGCTTTACGACAATGTGATAGACAGAGGGTAGAAAAAAAATAACATAATGTCATGCAAGGCTGCACCTTCTTGGCCATTTTATTTCATACAAACACACTTGACACAGCTCAAACAAGCATGCTTGTAAAAATGTCTGTCATTTAGTTCTTTTTAAGAGGATTTCTGTGCTCCGAATATAAATCCTTTATGGGCCTTACAGTCGGGAGTATATTGCTGTCTGGCTTGGAGCCATCCTACTAAGAAGGATGTGAGGTGAGGAAACACTTGACATTATAAAACACGGTCTAACATTGACTTAGCCCACAGCTGCTGGGAAGACACTGGACAGAGCAGGTGCTGCCAAAGAGCACACCTTAAAAACAATGTTAAAACCCAAAAACCATTATCCAAGTAC